>NC_053491.1:128848982-130131482 GCF_905171775.1 Rana temporaria | reverse complement strand
AAGTGCAAAATCAGGCTCAATTCTGCATAAAAACCAATGAGCTTCAAGGTTTTATTACCAGTCTTAATTGAACAAGCTGGGGTTAGAAGCTAATTGGTTTCTATAAAGAAGTGAGACAGTTTTTACACATTCTAGCTTTAGTAAACAAACCCCATTGTGTACTTAAAAGTGGAGTATGCATGTATACAGCTTGCTGCCTTTTGAGTATGGAGTCTTAAAATTTTACTAGAAATTATGTCAACTCACCTTTATAAATTATATAAAATTGAAAATGCTGATAAAGACAGATAATTTTGGGCTACTCTTACAAGAGTGCCAGTTGTCTGCGTTGTATTGCCTCTTATGGTTATGGGTCAATCTATAGCAACGTTTTTGCATATTTCATACTGAGTTTGTATTTACTTTTTTCCTGTTCACTGATGTATTAGGTACATGGCATTACCAAACACTTCTTTAAATGACCACATGGAAATTTACTGCTGCCAACCGACCTTTAATCACAAAAACACAATTATTATGCTTGGTGGATTTTCACAATGTACTAGTGCTGAAAATGTGTCCCATTTTGTATCATTATACAATTGCTTTAAGCAAATCTTGAACTGACCACACGCACGCTTCCTAAGCTCCTCTGTGATACAGTCTGGCAAGGCAATTTGCCCTAGGTCCCACTGTAATGTAATGTGACACACATTCTGTATTAATTGGAAGCTTTTAAGGTTCACTTGGAATCTGAATTCATTATTGAGCATTTAGAATATGAAGACATCTAATAAGACATAAAATATCTATATTTTTGGGGAAAAACAAATAAGCCATGACTTTGTTGCATAATGAAGAGAACTTTAACATGTATTTAGATATCCATTTGATACATTATATTTTGCCGCTCAGTTCAGGTTGCGCTAAAATGTGTCAGTATAGGTTGTGTTCTGGAAGATGGTGACCAATGTATTAATTTAAAAAAATGACATTTTGTTCATCAACTTAATGGAATAGGGCTTGTTGTGAACATGATACTAAATCATTTAGGCAAGCCCAGAGGACATTGTCAGTGAGACACAGAACTCTTGACAGGCCAATATTCTAAACATCGGGGACTCTGTTAGATACAGAAACAAGGCTTCACTCCTTGTGGCTCAATCACATTTGAAGACTAATACAGAATATATAATGGTCTCTTTTTCCTTTTCCTATATTTGCTTTCTTCGAAAGCACACTCAGATTTTACAACTGCTTCAATGCATTTTGGGAACAATTTACTTTCAGTTACTAAAGTTCTCCTTGTAATCACTACAATCAGGTCCAATAGTGCAAAATCAACATTGCCTGTAAGATTTGCGGTAATAATTGCAATGTTGTTCATAACACATTTTCAAAAGACTTTATTGAAATAAAGAAAATTATAAAATACATGTAAACCTAAAAAATGTTGCTTTTTTGAAAATACTCAAGTTTTCTATTAACCTCCCTGGCGGTCTTCCCGAGACTGACACGGGGTTAGATTTTCTTGCTACTATCGGTAACCCCGTGTCAGTCACGGGCTTGCCTCGCTAGATCCACAGGCACTTTTTACTTACCTTGTCCCTGGATCCAGCGATGCCACCGCGCTGTGTGAGCGAGCGGGACCTCGCTCGATTCACATAGTGCCTCCGTGTGACGCCGATCTCCGTTCCCTGCGACGTTACGACGCACGGGGACGGAGAACGGCGCCAAATTCAAAAACGTAAACAAACACTATACACACAGTATACTGTAATCTTATAGATTACAGTACTGTATGTAAAAAAAACACACCCCCCCTGTCCCTAGTGGTCTGCCCAGTGTCCTGCATGTCATTTTATATAATAAAAACCTTTTTTTCTCCCTGCAAACTGTAGATTGTCCATAGCAACCAAAAGTGTCCCTTTATGTCAAAAATAGTTTTAGATCAGCTAAAAAACAGCGATAATAAATTATAATCACTTGCAGAATTGTGCGATAGCGATTTGTGGGGAAATTCGTCATAAAAAAATAAAAGTAATGACAGCGATAATTCTGCAACTGAGCAAATTTCAGTGATTTTGATTTGATTACATTATTGAATAATTTTTATTATAATTATATTATTATTTGTTATAATTATTTATAATTATTTATTATATTATAATTTATAATTTTGTTTTTAAAAAAATGTAATACACGGGATGCCTATTAGAATCTTGTTTGGTCAGATTTAAGTGAGTTATTTCTAAAAATTACAGACCTACAATATAAAACGCCAAATTTCCTTGCAAATAATGGTACCGCTTTTAGCATGTTTTTTCTGAAAGAATCATACCGCCAGGGAGGTTAATGTCCAGTAGAGACATAGAGGTGACTAGTAAGTTTGAAACTCCTCAAAATGTCCTCAGCGCATTTCAGGGAACATTCCTGAACTGAGCACTGAGCTGTGGTCACAAGTCAGGCAGCAGAGAAGGTAATCCAGCCAGCAAAGGAGCAACACATGCAGGTAGGTGTGTTTTTTTTACCTCCCTACTGTGTCTTCATACCCATTGCCACTTTCAAGTTTTGAACACATCAATGTCAGGAATCATTTGACAGAGACGTTCTGTTTATATTGTGACTTGACATAAAACTCTGTCCCCTTCTGACTTCTACTCTGATCACAGAGGTGTAAATATCTACTGTAGCGCATATAGCTCCAGCCCTAGAAAAAACTTTACTAAGATATAATTTTCTTTGCAGGGCTGTTGACCTGACTCCCATTATACTCTACATACTGTTTACTACAGAGGACTGATGTCTATGAACAAGTAGACAAATTCTGACAGCTGTCTTGGGCTGGCCTTTGGGCTTTGCTTGATTATTCCTATGACTCATATCACTCTAGCATACTATGAAGTTTTGAGTAATTTAGACAGAAAACTGTGTTCTTATCCATTGAGGTCAACCTTTTTTGCTTTATTTTTTGTGTCCCAGGATTCAAAAAGAACTGATGGTCCAAGGGAAGACCAGCGAGACCAGGCAAATATAAATGCCCTGACAAGGAGGAAGTGCAATAAAGGGTGTATAAAGCGACCAAATAGCAATCTATACTGTTTTGGGAAAAAAGATAAAAACACAAAAAAATGTGGAAGAAGTAAATATAGCAAAAATAATCCAAAAACGGAAATGATTGATTTAATCTATGTACTGTATATATGCCAATTAATCAAGTTTATCTTATTTGCATGAATAACTGCATGGATATCAAACGCTCCCAAAAGTTATATGAAATTAATACATGCTAATCCATTGAAAACTGGCAATGGAATAACATACTATTATTAACAAATGCCTATAAAATAGAAAAAAGTAAGTTAAACCATGCATTTGTGTCCAAGGAAAGAGAAAAGAGGGGTGGGGGAGCACATTATAGATATTCATTTGATAGATAGAATAGCTATAATACTTACCAAGTTAAAAAAAAATATGGAGAGATGCAGTTCACTCCATAGGAGAATGCCGTGCGTCCGATCGCCTGGATCCAGCAGATGGATGAGGACACAGGAGCATTGACGTTCCTTTTATGCTAGCAGCCAGCGGGATACAAACCATGACTGCAGTGCACTTCTGCCATGTCGGGGTGCATTCCAACCTGGTCCCCGTGTGAATGGCAAGGCGCAGCCCCGCCCACAGTAGACAGGGTGGCTTCCTGCGTTATACACCCGCTGACACACTTGGGAGCAGGCTGACAGCAGCAAACCAAGCTCCTGGGTTGCCAAGCAACACCAGGAAAAAAGGAACACAGCCAAGCCAAGTGAGCTTAAGATGGAGAAAGACTACAACTTAGTACAAAAATCAGAAACATTTGGCCCATGCGCGACGGGTAGATGATCACTGGGACAGCGAGAGCAAACAAGATGTTGACCAAAATTACCACATTCAATGGACAGAAGCTGAGAATCTACAAATACAGTCAAATAAACAAATAAACATACATTCTAAACATGATTTTATATAAACAGTATATATCTATATATATACAGATATATATATAAATCTTATCTGAATGCCCAGTTTGGTAGCCATTAGGGATGATCCGAACACCCCCCCGTTCAGTTCGCACCAGAACCTTCGAACGGACCGAACGTTCGCGCAAACATTTAGAACCCCATTGAAGTCTATGGGACTCGAACGTTCGAATTCAAAAGTGCTCATTTTAAAGCCTAATATGCAAGTTATTGTCGTAAAATGGGTTTGAGAACCCGGGTCTTGCCCCATGGAACATGTATCAATGTAAAAAAAAGTTTTAAAAACTAACGTTTTTTCTGGAGCAGTGATTTTAATGATGCTTAAAGTGAAAAAGTCCATAGTATGCCTGTGAAGTGGCACGTGTTTAGAACTGTCCCTGCACAGAATGAGATTACTATAAGAAATAAGTAATTTAAAACTTCTTGTGGCTTTAATGTAATGTCTGGTCCCTGCAATAAGGATGAAAATCATTGAGAAAAATAGCATGGGTTTCCCCGCCCCCCCTCCCCCCAGGTCATTAGCAGCCCCTTTGACCCTATATACAGCAGTATACAGGCGGTGCAAACAAGACAAGGACTGTAGGTTTGTTGTTAAGTAGAATCTGTTTGTAATTTTGAACTGGTACTTTTTTAAAGTGTAGCTTCGCATTCCCTTTTCACTTCCACCTTCCCATTCCCTCCCCCACAGCGCAGCTACCATACTTCACAGTAGGTATACCAACAATTCTTTTTGGGATCTGAATATCACTGTTTCCTGTTGATTGCAGTGCCTCGGTTTTGGTGCGTCTTTTGGTATCTTTCTTGCTTCAATCAACTACAGTGCACTTACCCTCCTTCTAAGAGAAACCCTGACGAAGCTATCAAGCAAAATGCGTCGGGTGTAGTGCTTTTTTCTGCACTGGCATAATTGCATGTCATGGATCTCCATGGCTGCCTCTATGCTATAATATAGAGATATTAGCATATCTTGATAGGGGACACACTTCAATACCTACACATACTGTTTGTTTGTTTGTTTGTTTGTTTGTTTGGGAGATAGTGAGTAGCACTCTCGCCTAGCAGTAAAAAGGATTGCTGGTTCAAATCCCGACCATGACACTACCTGCCTGGAGTTTGCATGTTCTCCCTGTGCCTGCGTGGTTTTCCTCCGGGTACTCCAGTTTCCTCCCACACTCCAAAGACATGCTGGTAGGTTAATTGGCTTCTGCCTAAATTGGCCCTAGTACATGAATGTGAGTTAGGGACCTTAGATTGTAAGCTCCTTGAGGGTAGGGACTGATGTACATTGTATACGTAAAGCGCTGTGTAAATTGACGGTATAGGTTAGGTATAAGTACCTAAATAATAATAATAATAATTATTCCATGAGGAGGTTTTGGCACCTTAAAGTCCCACTATGCAACACATTTCTGTTCAATGTTAAATTAAACTCATTATAATTCATTGCCTGTAAACATTGGTGGAGGGCCTCAAGGGGCCCATCCTACACCAACAAGATATAATCTATAAATCTGTACCATAAATTTGTATGGCCAGAAAACTCCAAAAGATCATCAGATGATAGAACATTTTGCTCCCACTCCCCCAGGTACAAGTTGGCATAAGAGGGTGCACGGCACGTCCCCATAGCCACTCCCTGCACCTGGAGGAAGTGGGAGCCCTAAAACAGAAATGCGTTATGAGTAAGTATGAACGCATTAAGTCTCCACTCAATTTGATTTGTTTGTTGAAACAGATGTTTGGTAACTGAGATCCCCTTATCATGTGGAACTGAACAATAAAGGGCTTCTAATAACAAGTATGAAAATGGGGGGGAACTAATGCGCAAATCAACCTAACCAAGGTAAAAATAAACTAAAAATAGATACCATAAATAACAACTAATAAGCAGCTGCCACTACTAAAAATGCTCACGCACTCAAGATAAATGAATTACAGGTTGGGTGTAGTAGCGCTTGCCCAATAAAACTATTAAATAAAGTGACAATCCAAAAAAATAAATAAATGTTAAACCGTCAATCCACCACCGACTGTAGGTCTAAAAGTGTTCCACTCAAATAAATGTCCAAAGAATAACCACCCAACATTTAGAAATCAAATGTGGTAAGTGGTAATGTGGTAAGATGTCGTGATGGCGCTTGCTGGAATTAAATAAGAACTATCTAAAAATAGATCAAGAAAATACAATCATGTAGGAGTATCCAAAAGTATCTGTAAGTATATAATATATATGTTCCACTTCAGGTCAAACCCGCCCAGCATCAATCAATTGATGTAGAGGGTAAAGAGAGTGGAATATTAATAATAAAAAACTGATTGAGTAGACAAACGTGCCACCAAGAGCACCGTGCTACCAGAAAATAATCATAAATATACTGAGGAATAAAAATAATAGCGTTGACCAAAAAAATGTATAATGTGAATAAAATTCCTAAAATAATGCTACATCAATATAAAGTGCAATGTGCAAAAAGATATATATAATAATATTCAGTGAAAGGAGTACTGAAATCCAGTGATCAAAATCTAAAAATAAAATTCAATTCATGCATCAGTGAAAACAAATACAATCCAAAAAATTTGCAGTGAAAAAATTGCAGTGAAAAAATATGTGTCTCATACAATAAATCCCTCAAGGGATTAAAATCAAATATAGTGTCAGAAAAATAAAAACATGCCAAAGTGCCAAGTGCACAGTTGTGCAAATATTACGAAGTCCAAAGTTCAAAATGTATTTCTTTAAAACTTCAATCGCTGATTTCCAAAGTGTATTATGTGCTCCACCAACAATCGATGATTCAGTGCATCAAAAATAAACATGCACACGTGCTTGCAAAGAAGATAATAGATGCCAATCGTCTCTCAGTGCAAATGTGAGAAAAGCGTTTCCACCAGCCCCTTACCTTAGTAAGGCTTTGATAAAGCCTAATGTAGTGCTGTTAAGGATGGGATATACCTCACACAGTCAGCTTGCTGTTCCAAATCCCGCACCTGAACGCTCGAGAATCCCAGCGCTGACAATAAAAAGCACTATATCCAGTGCTAGGAATCAAATGCAAACAAAAACGCACACAGCATGGTCCGATAGATGGCAGCGGGTGACGTCACGTACTTCCCTACCGAACGTTGCGTCCCAAGGGCGGGACTTCTTCAGCGGATTATATACTTACAGATACTTTTGGATACTCCTACATGATTGTATTTTCTTGATCTATTTTTAGATAGTTCTTATTTAATTCCAGCAAGCGCCATCACGACATCTTACCACATTACCACTTACCACATTTGATTTCTAAATGTTGGGTGGTTATTCTTTGGACATTTATTTGAGTGGAACACTTTTAGACCTACAGTCGGTGGTGGATTGACGGTTTAACATTTATTTATTTTTTTGGATTGTCACTTTATTTAATAGTTTTATTGGGCAAGCGCTACTACACCCAACCTGTAATTCAATAAAGGGCTTCTACATCCACCGAAATGAGCAAAGCATGTTCGGTGATGTGGAGCCCATCAATGATTTAAAGTACTATAGATGTAGGGTGTCTCTAATATAGCTGGGGAGGCTTAAAACAGGTGTTCATCAATGACTCACATTCTCAGCCAATGAGCGGTTTCCTGACATTATGGGTTTACCTGGTGGATTGTGTTTGTTCTTGTGTACTTTTGGGAGGGCATAGAGGGTAAGAGTAACCAGATATGTAGTGCATATTTTTTCTCAAATGTGTTTTCTCAAATGTGTTTGGGAATAATGTTGTTTAGATATGCTAGATCAACCATCTCATAGAAACTATCATTACATGTTTTGATATAGGAGGAAGGGATAGGGTGATACCAATCAGAATGTTCATACACATATACAGTGAGGAAAATAAGTATTTGAACGCCCTGCTATTTTGCAAGTTCTCCCACTTGGAAATCATGGAGGGGTCTGAAATTGTTATTGTAGGTGCATGTCCACTGTGAGAGACATAATAAAAAAAAAATCCAGAAATCACAATGTATGATTTTTTTAACTATTTATTTGTATGATACAGCTGCAAATAAGTATTTGAACACCTGAGAAAATCAATGTTAATATTTGGTACAGTAGCCTTTGTTTGCAATTACAGAGGTCAAACGTTTCTTGTAGTTTTTCACCAGGTTTGCACACACTGGAGGAGGGATTTTGGCCCACTCCTCCACACAGATCTTCTCTAGATCAGTCAGGTTTCTGGGCTGTCGCTGAGAAACACGGAGTTTGAGCTCCCTCCAAAGATTCTCTATTGGGTTTAGGTCTGGAGACTGGCTAGGCCACACCAGAACCTTGATATGCTTCTTACAGAGCCACTCCTTGGTTATCCTGGCTGTGTGCTTCGGGTCATTGTCATGTTGGAAGACCCAGCCTCGACCCATCTTCAAAGCTCTAACTCAGGGAAGGAGGTTGTTGCCCAAAATCTTGCAATACATGGCCCCGGTCATCCTCTCCTTAATACAGTGCAGTCGCCCTGTCCCATGTGCAGAAAAACACCCCCAAAGCATGATGCTACCACCCCCATGCTTCACAGTAGGGATGGTGTTCTTAGGATGGTACTCATCATTCTTCTTCCTCCAAACACGGTTAGTGGAATTATGACCAAAAAGTTCTATTTTGGTCTCATCTGACCACATGACTTTCTCCCATGACTCCTCTGGATCATCCAAATGGTCATTGGCAAACTTAAGACGTGCCTTGACATGTGCTGGTTTAAGCAGGGGAACCTTCCGTGCCATGCATGATTTCAAACCATGACGTCTTAGTGTATTACCAACAGTAACCTTGGAAACGGTGGTCCCAGCTCTTTTCAGGTCATTGACCAGCTCCTCCCGTGTAGTCCTGGGCTGATTTCTCACCTTTCTTAGGATCATTGAGACCCCACGAGGTGAGATTTTGCATGGAGCCCCAGTCCGAGCGAGATTGACAGTCATGTTTAGCTTCTTCCATTTTCTAATGATTGCTCCAACAGTGGACCTTTTTTCACCAAGCTGCTTGGCAATTTCCCCGTAGCCCTTTCCAGCCTTGTGGAGGTGTACAATTTTGTCTCTAGTGTCTTTGGACAGCTCTTTGGTCTTGGCCATGTTAGTAGTTGGATTCTTACTGATTGTATGGGGTGGACAGGTGTCTTTATGCAGCTAATGACCTCAAACAGGTGCATCTAATTTAGGATAATAAATGGAGTGGAGGTGGACATTTTAAAGGCAGACTAACAGGTCTTTGAGGGTCAGAATTCTAGCTGATAGACAGGTGTTCAAATACTTATTTGCAGCTGTATCATACAAATAAATAGTTAAAAAATCATAAATTGTGATTTCTGGAATTTTTTTTTTTGATTATGTCTCTCACAGTGGACATGCACCTACGATGACAATTTCAGACCCCTCCATGATTTCCAAGTGGGAGAACTTGCAAAATAGCAGGGTGTTCAAATACTTATTTTCCTCACTGTACATTATCATTATACCATTATATACATGGACATTATCCATGATTACGGTATTTCCTCCTTTATCGGATGATTTTACTGTAGTTTCTATTTAATTTGTAAGGTCAATTAAAGCCTGATTTTCTCCTGATGATAAATTGTCATGATGAGAATTTATTTTTAAAGCTTGAATGTCTCTACTTGTAAGTTTGAGAAATGCAGATAAATTAGAGTTTGAACTAGGGGCAGGGTAAATATCATTTTTTTTCTTCAGGGATGATTTTGTTACAAAAAAAAATAAAAAATTCTAATAGAGAACACATACTGTTTGTTTGTTTGGGGGATAGTGAGTAGCACTCTCGCCTAGCAGTAAAAAGGATTGCTGGTTCAAATCTCGACCATGGCACTACCTGCCTGGAGTGTGCCTGCGTGGGTTTCCTCCGGGTACTCCGGTTTCCTCCCACACTCCAAAGACATGCTGGTAGGTTAATTGGCTTCTGCCTAAATTGGCCCTAGTATATGAATGTGAGTTAGGGATCTTAGATTGTAAGCTCCTTGAAGGTAGGGACTGGTGTGAATGTACATTGTATATGTAAAGCGCTGTGTAAATTGACGGCGCTATATAAGTACCTAAATAATAATAATAATAATATATATTCCATGAGGAGGTTTTGGCACCTTAAAGTCCCACTATGCAACACATTTCTGTTCAATGTTAAATTAAACTCATTATAATTCATTGCCTGTAAACATTGGTGGAGACTTATAAGATTGTCCATTGCTTCCTGCTGAAAAGGCAGAAGGCTGATCTAATGGGGTAGTTTATATGTAGTATATGGTAGTATATGCTATATATACTAGTCTAGTAGTATATGATATAGTATATGGGTAGTATATGTTTTTTAAAAGTAACCAACCCCCAAATAGTTGAAGGTCTTTAATGACCTCAAATATGTCAATGTTATGTGTTGGAGCAATAATTCTAGTGCCAACTCTAAACTGTTACCTGTAAAGGCTTATAAATCTTCACCTATGGTGATTTTAAGGTACCACAGTTTGTCACCATTGTACAGGAGTACACAATTTGACATGTTAGATATCTATTTATTTGGTGTAACATCATATTTTATAATTTACAAAGAAATTTGGAACTTAACCACTTAGCCACCACCCCATGTACATTTAGCCCAGATAGCAAGGATAACTTACCACAAATTTGTGGCGGTGTTGAATTGTAAGTATATTTGTCAGGGACCTGCCAATGGGCTCCGGTGCGCACGCATGCGCACGTATACCAATGCCCAAAACCAGCAGCAGCTATCTGTTCATGTGCGCCGGCGTGCGCCAAATGCGTGCGCTTATGCGCCAAATGTGTGCGCGTGCGTGACGGGTGCACGCGCAGCGCGAACGCACGCATGCTCGTTAACCCACGATTGCCGCCACTCTGCCTTTAAAAAGCCAGCAGCTGCAGTGACACTTTGCTGTCTGATCTGCAGCGTTGTGACCTGTTGTACCTGTTAACCAAACCGACCCGGCTCTGTCTGACCATCCGAACCTCTCCAATTCGACCCCTGGCTTGCTCTGACTCTGCTCTGCTCCCCTGCCCTCCATTACCAGACCCTGTGCCTGAATCTGACCACCCTTGCACTTACAAGATTAACCACCTGGTTACCTGCTTGACCCGGCTTGTTGACCCTGATATCAGCTATTGTTCTGCATCTAACCTGGCTTGCTTCACCAGCTCCTGCTACCACTATCCAGTACCTGTGCCGTCTCCAGAGATGCTGTCTTCTGCATCAGCCCGTCCCGAAAGACCACCAACCGTGCCGGACTGCTGTCATCACCAGGCACTCCTACCTTGCTGCGCTCCCGAGCTTGCTGTTCCCACTCCAGCAGCTCCTGAGATGGGGCTGTAAGAGAGGCCTCCTCCTGCAAACTAGGCTCTGGCTACAAGGTACGCTCCAGTACATAACAATATTGCTGCACATTTTTTTGGCCCCTGAGGTGGGATGACTATTGCACAACATAACTGAACCAGAACTTGCAGCAAACTTGCAGAATGTTTGCAAAGAAATCTGAAATTGATCTGGAGTCATGCAATGTGGAATTGCTGCAATTGTGCAACCAACTTGTAAAGCCTAACAAGTCTAGCAATAGCTTAGCAAGTAATTTTCAAACTTTCAGAACGATTGCTTGCTATATGAGTGTGCGCTGGATAAAGTGTGTTATATGTAATCAGCACTCCTGGGTAGGACGCCCCAGCTGTGCTGTGATTTGTTACAGCACAAGCCGATCAGTGGGTCCCGGACAATAATTGATAGCCGGGACCCTCCGCTCTGTACACTAACAGCCAGTCTTGATATTTTTTTCCTCTGCAAAGCAGGAAAAAAAACAACGCGATCACTTAGTTAAAGCAGCACATATTACACACATTACACATTGTTAGGCACACAGTTAACCCCTTGATCACCCCTAGATGTTAACGCCCTCCAAGCCAGTTTCATTAGTACAGTGACAGTGTATAGTATTAGCACTGGTCATTGAATTAGTGTCAATATTGGTGTCATCATCAGTTAGTGCACCCCCATCCAGCGCCAGATATTGTCAGATTGCAGGACACCCTATCACAGTCCCACAATAGGGCGCTGATCATTGCCATTACTGGTATAAAAAAATCCAGTATATACCATAGTTTGTTGATATACCTATAACTTTCATGCAAACCAAATAAACATTTTGTTGATTACATATTAAAAAATGAAAACCCAGATCAAATACTACCAGTAGTGCAGTGCCAAATAACCAAAAAAATGGTCTGATCTTGAAGGGGGTAAAACCTTCTGGAGGTCAAGTGGTTATATTGTGTTTGTGTGCACCAAAATTCATTAAAAAAAATGTTTTCCTAAACATTTGCATTTGATAAACCACTGTGCAAATATTGTGTGACATGAAAAATAGCAACACCCTCCATTTTATTCTTCAGGGACTTTGTTTTCATAAAATATACATTGTTTGGGAGTAATTTTTTAACAAAAAAAATGCTGATTATTACAGGCATATGATAAATTACAGAACTGGCCTGTTTTTGAACTGGTTATGTGTGATATTATGTGGAGGGTGAAAACCAGGTTGTAAGAGATCAAGAAGTTAGTTGTAATTGTAATTAAAAGGGCATTCCATTTTAAATAAAAAAGATCTTTGATAAATCCAGAAAACTTTTCTTTTTGGTCAGACAAATGATGTCAGTTAATGCATTATCACTGTTTGGATGTACAAATATAGGGCCAAATCCTCAAAAGGGATACGCAGGCGGATCTGCTGTTCCGCCTGCGTATCCCTGTGCCTATCTTTGGAACTGATCCTCAGAAGCAGTTTTCCAAAGATAGGCAGAAGATCCGACATCTGTAAGAGACTTACACTGTCGGATCTTAGGATGCAGTACCACATCCGCCGCTGGGGGCATTTCGCGTCGAAATGCCGCTTCGCGTATGCAAATGAGGACTTACGGAGATCCACAAAGCTTTTCAGCTTTGTTTTTTCTCCGTAAGTTTACGTTTGCATGCGTAAAATTAGGGCTGCTTTTACAAGGTGTAAACTGTTTACACCTTGTAAAAACAGACCTTTTTTTCGATCGCCGCGTTTTTTTTTTAAATTTGTTTTTTTTTTTTTCGCCGTATCTTTTTTTTAACCCGTCGCAACTTTATTGTCCCGTTGCAATCCACAAAGACCGGCGTAACGTAATTTCGCGCGATGCACGTCGGGAAAATGACGTCACGAGCATGCGCAGTACGGCCGGCGCGGGAGCGCGCCTCATTTAAATTGTCATCGCCCCCTGGATAACAGGACCGCCTTGCGCCGGGAGAATTTAGGTTACACTGCGTGAAATTTCTAGGTAAGTGCTTTGTGGATCGGGCACTTAGGTAGAAATTTCCCACGGGTGTAACTTAACCACTTCCAGACCTGCGCACGACGATGTACGTCCTATTTTTAAAGACGGATATCTCGGTAACGGCAGCAGCTGCTGTCACAACCGAGGTATCCATCTTTAGGGTGCGCGGTCTGGAATCCGATAATGGCGGTCTCCGCGGCGGATTCACCGCGAGATCGCCGTTATCGGTGGCGGGAGAGGGGCCCCCCCCCTCCCGCCGCTCTCCCGTGCCCTCCGCCGCTTACCGGAGCCGTCGGTAGCGGCGGAGGCGATCGGATGCTGTCGGCTGGTGAGCGGGGACGGGACTGAAGGAAAAATCTCCTTCGCCCGTCCCCATAGCTCGGCTGGGCGGAAGTGACGTCAAAACGTCAGTCCCGCCCAGCCTCTTAAAGAGACAAATTTTTTTTTTGGTCATTTGAAAAAATGACATTTTTTATTTTTTTTCTATTTTTTGCATTTAAGCCCAAATATGAGATCTGAGGTCTTTTTGACCTCAGATCTCATATTTAAGAGGACCTGTCATGCTTTTTTCTATTACAAGGGATGTTTACATTCCTTGTAATAGGAATAAAAGTGATAATTTTTTTTTTTTTTTTTTTTTCAGTGTTAAAAATTCTAAAATAAATAAAAATAAATGCGAAAAGCAAAAAAAAATTTTTTTAAAGCGCCCCGTCCCGACGAGCTCGCGCGTAGAAGCGAACGCATACGCGAGTAGCGCCGACATATGAAAACGGTATTCAAACCACACAAGTGAGGTATCGCCGCGATCGTTAGAGCGAGAGCAATAATTTTAGCCTTAGGCCTACTCTGTAACTCAAAAAATGCAACCTGTAGAATTTTTTAAACGTCGCCTATCAAGATTTTTAAGGGTAAAAGTTTGACGCCATGCCACGAGCGGGCGCAATTTTTAAGCGTGACATGTTGGGCATCATTTTACTCGGCGTAACATTATCTTTCAAAATATATAAAACAATTGGGCCAAATTTATTGTTGTCTTATTTTTTAATTCAAAAAAGTGAATTTTTTCCAAAAAAAGTGCGCTTGTAAGACCGCTGCGCAAATACGGTGTGACAAAAAGTATTGGAATGACCACTATTTTATTCTCTAGGGTGTTAGAAAAAAAAAATATATAATGTTTGGGGGTTTTAAGTAATTTTCTAGCAGAAAAAAATGTTTTAGTCTTGCAAACACCGAATCTGAAAAACACCTAAGGTCTGGAAGTGGTTAAATGGGAAAAATTAAGTTAGCTACGATTTTGAGGATTTGCCCCATAATTCTGAAAGAATTTGTCGAGGGTGCATGGGATTTTAATGGAACCAGATAAGTCCCATATACCCAGAACTTGTTTCCTCAAATCACATCCACATTTTCAGTAGGTGGGAAAGACTAGGGCCCGGATTCACAAAGCACTTACGCCAATGTATATCAAGTTACGCCGACGTAAGTGCAAATGTGCGCCGTCGTATCTGTGCGCCGGACCCACAAACTAAGATACGCCTAAAAACAGGCTTCATCCCGCCGAAGTAACTTGCCTACGCCGGCGTAGGGTGGCCGTACATTTACGCTGGACGCATGGTGGAGCTGCCATTGATTAGCTATTCAAATATGCAATGAGGAAAATACGGCGATTCACGAACCTGCGCGCACCTGACGCAGGCTACGAGAGGTGCGTGTACGTTGTACGTCCGGCGTAAAGTTAAGCCCCATAAAGGAAGTGTAACCCAGCAGCAGACATGTAAAGGTCTGCATCAGGGAACACAAGCTGGCCAAGCCGGCGTATTTTACGTTGGACGGGTGTCTGGATGGGCGTAGGTTACGTTCATGGCGTAGGCAGTGATCCGGCGTATCTTAGGCAGTTGTTCCGACATGGTTGTGAGCATGCGTACGGGGATGCGTCCCCATCACAACGCATGCGCAGTTCGTTAAACGTACTTGTCTGGCTCTCAAACCATAATTTGCATGGGGTCAAGCCTCATTTGCATGGGTTTGCATGGGGCAAGCCCACTTCCACCTACGCCGGCCTGCGCCTTCGAAACCTACGCCACGCCGACCCAGCATTGGGAGCACTGGCTTCCTGAATTCCATGCTTACCTCTCTGTGCTGCGTCGGCGTATCGTACATTGGTTTGCGCTACGGCGGCGTAATGTGCGCCCGCTCTCTGTGAATCTGGGCCTAGGTCTATGACTTCTCAAAAAATAAGAGTAGTGATAAAATATGCTAAAAATATGCCAAAAAATATTTTGTTAGTTTCTTTAGTAGTGGAAAATGAATGTAAAATTGTGCTTTCCAGATGTTTTTACCCCTGTAAAAAAGTTTATCTTGTAAAAAAGAGAAACATTAGAAAGAAGAAAAAAACATGCATCATCAGCAGGTTTAGTAAGATTAGCCTCTTATACAAATTATCTGTTTTCAGATGCATGTTCATTACTAGATACAGGACTGTATTGATGTGCTTTGCCTTTGTTCCAGGTTATAATTCTTATAATTCTTTCCGCTATCAATCCAGTTTCCTGTCTAAGGGACATACTGACAGGCTGGTAACTAACAGCATACATGTAAAGCTATGCCAAAGAAATATTGGTTATTTAAGAGAGAAAAGGCCATTATGTTACAATCTTCTCATGATAAGGGTAAATCATTGACATGAATGGAAACTGGTCCTGAATAATTGACTCTGGGGAAAGTGCATTAATAAATCTGTCTATTGTGAAGGTTCATTCAGATAATAGGTTGATTATAAAGAACACATATTGTTTAGCTGAACAGACAAAAGAGTTAAGAGTATAAAGACAAACTTGCTAATAGCCATTTGTTAAGTTGGATTTGGGAATATTTTCAACATTTGCTGTTTTCTTACAGCTTAAAAACCCATCAGCAATACATCACAACATTTTAACACATTTTTTATTAACTGCAGAAGTAAAAGGTCATTGCATTGTGATATTATCACTATATCACATAGTATATATTCTGATTAATAATCTTCTATACCAGTACTTAATGTACAATGTCTGAGTATAATATATCATTGATAAACCTGAAATAGAAATTAATTTGTAGATATGCAAGTACCTACCAATGCTACTTCATAATGTGCAACCGAGATCCCACATGACATCAGAAAATATATAGCAGAAAAAGGCACGTATATAATATATAATTCTTTCCTGAAAAGGCTGAGATAAGGCTGTTTGTTTAACCACTTAAAGTGATTGTAAAGGCTCGTCTTTTTCCTATAAAAATATTAAACATGTTATACTTGGTACGGGGCGTGACCGGATGTGGAAGGTGTGAGTGCGTGAGGAATGAGATGCCTGTGTGATCCCGAGCTGCCTCGCTCCAACTCCCCCCCCCTGCATGGGAACCCTCTCTCCAATGCCCGCGTAGCGTGTACTGCACACCGCACAGGACAGCACAGTGAGCGGCTTACCTCACCGCCTTCTCACCGCGGCAGCTGACATTGTGGAGCCGTTGGGACCCGGCTGGGCTCCCCCCCCCCCCTCGTGCGGCGCCTGAGGCTGATTCGTCCGTATCGCTCTGCTGGGAGATCAGGTGACCGGCGCAGTGTGGAGAGGTGAACGGCGGCGTGTGGGGGTGGCGGCTGCAGCTGGGCTGGAGGTGCTACTGGGAGACAGGTGGAGACCCCTATGTGACTTTGGTATGTGAATCAGAGCAGTTTGTGAGCCAAAAACGTAGAGAACTGGTCAGTAACACATTACTATTTTGGCAACAGCGGAGGGAAGGCTTTTGGGGATCAGTAAACGGAGAAGTTCTCCCCTTGGCAGGGGCAGCTTGGAGGGAAAAAAAAATCCTTGAACACATGAACAATGTCAATGGGGGAGCACAGATAAAATCATGACTCAATAGTGGTGGAATAACACTCACTAAGTTGAATGTGAAAATCAAGGAGCCTGTTTGTTTTCCTTGGATTATTATTGCTCTGCACCAGGTTTTTTTGCTCTCATATCCTTTACATTTATTGTGATTCCTGGAAAGCAGCTAGATGAAAGTTTTATGTATCCCTTTTTTCTCTGTCCTTGGCCTTTTGGATGAGACGCTTAAAGTAAAACTGCGTAAAATAAGAGCTACTAATGTGTCCTGCTGGGATTTATACTGAGCACTGATTGTATTGTGACTGTCTGCAATTATCCCTGAGCAGATTGGTATTGGTATACTAGGCATACAGCTAAAGTGTCCTTTTTGGTTTCATTCCTTTGAAGAATGGCAGCAACCATAAAAAAAGGTCAGTCTAATCAGGAGAGCGGTGGCCCTCAAATAACACAAGCTGCGAAAGATAAGGAGAAGGCAGCACAGGCAGCAGCAGCCGCAGCAGCCAAATTGGAACAGTTTTCACATACCCCAGCAAAATCACCTGGGAAAGTAGCTCAGCACCCACAAACACAGGTTAAAAATCAAACAGGGACAGCAACGAACAGGAAAAGCGGTGGACAAAGTTCATCAGCTCCCAAAATAAAAAAAATGTGGTAGAGCCCCAAGGGGGGGGGGGGGTTGCAATGGCATCAGCAAAAGTACCATTGGCAAGTACAGCAGATGACCCCAGGCAGGAGGAAGAGCCAACTCTGAAGGAGATATTAAGCGCTATAAACGCATGTAGGGGGTCACTGAATAAGTTAACCGACCAGATAAAATAAATAAAGGAAGAACTAGTGACAATGGGCCAAGAACTGCAAAAGACTGCACAAAGGATAACATCAGCAGAAGAGATAGTGAGCCAAGTAGAAGATGAGGTGCATTCATTAAAACAACAGATGCAAGAATTAAAGGAGCAAAATGGATGGCAGGCATCTAAACTTGATGAAATCGAGAACAGGCTATGCAGAAATAATATTCGGGTGGTGGGTCTTCCGGAACGCAGAGAGGGTACCGAACCCATAAAGAAATGGTTCAGAGACATTTTTGGGGAAAATGCCTTTTCATTGCTCTTTACAATAGAAAGGGCCCATAGAGTCCCGTTTAGAATGCACCTCAAGGATGGACACCCTCGGCCCCTACTCCTGAAGTTTCTTAATTTTACCGATAAGGTATTGCAAAGAGCAAGAGAGAAGGGGGACATTTTTTATAATGGCTCAAGAATCTCACTATTTCCAGATTTCTCCCCAGAGCTTAGTAAACGCAGGTCGGAGTTTACACCTATCAAACGTAATCTTTTAAAGAATAAAATTAAATACGCACTATTGTATCCAGCACGTCTAAGAGTAATGACAGCAGAAAGCCCCCAATTCTTTGTTTCACCAGGAAAAGCAGCACAGTGGCTGGAAGAGAATAAAGTACAAGAGTAGACTATGATTTGATTGACTGGATAATATGGAGAAGATTGAACAAGGGTTACGGGTTGGGAAGGCATTGAGGGGTAGGGGCTGTTTTTTTTGGGGGGGGTGGTTCTTCTCTTTTTTTTTTCCTCTTTTCCCTTTTTTTTTTGGGTTTGGAGTAATTGGGAATTATTTTTGAAGCACTAAGGAAGAAAAGAATAGAAAAGTAAACATACATTAAAACACATTAAAAACTAACACTAAAGGTATAAGTCGGGACATGTATAGATATAAAGGGGGGGGGGGAAGGGGGGAAGGGTAGGGGGGAAAGGGGAGAAAAGAAAAGGAATTCATATTAACATGTGTGTACATTAAATAAGAAACCCACCACTCCCCGTTTGGGGGGTTTGGAGGTGATTCTCCCCCCCTTTTTTTTGTTTTGTTGCTGTAGTGCCCCCCTCTTTATCAGCCCCCCTTTTCTATGAGCCACCTACAGCGACATCGAACAGCAGGGCCAGGGTGCCAGCCAGCCACCCAGGGTGACCCATCCACACCAGCAAACCAGCCAGCCACACACAGGAGCCAGCCCGACATGTCCTGACACTTGCTGAAAGGGTAGAGCAGCCCGAGCGATGGCACAGGTAAGGCTGCAATATTGGCAATGGTCTGGCTGCATTTCTTTGGCAATGGTCTGGCTGCATTTCTTTGGCAATGGTCTGGCTGCATTTCTTTGGCAATGGTCTGGCTGCATTTCTTTGGCAATGGTCTGGCTGCATTTCTTTGGCAATGGTCTGGCTGCATTTCATGGGCAATGGTCTGACTGCATTTCATGGGCAATGGTCTGGCTGCATTTCATGGGCACTGGTAAATATTTTGGTACACCATTTGGTTAAGAATAATATTTTTTTTTCTTGTTTTCCTCCTCTAAAACCTAGGTGCGTCTTATGGTCAGGTGCGTCTTATATGGCGAAAAATATGGTACATTCCCTGCGATAACAATAAAAATGTATAAAAAAATAAATAAAGGGACAGTGTAAAAAAAATCATAAACAATCTAAATAAATAAGTAAAATAAATAAATTAAGCACCCCTGTCCCCCTGTGCTTGCGAGCAAAGGTGATTGTAAGCGTCAGTCTTGTGTCATATGTAAACACCAATTGGTGTATGCATGTGAGGCATCACTGCAAATGTAACAATGATATTTAACGTCAAAAGTGGTTGAAGAAAAAAATGACTGCTTACATTTTACTTCTTGCTTTACTTGCTCCTGTAAAATTTCAAAACCTCTGCTATGCAAAGGGAGATGCTAAGTCAATGTTTCCATAATTATTTGGCTGTACTGTGCTGGCAGATATCATTATCCGTTGTAAATTAGATTTGAATATGGTCCTTACAAAGGTTTAAATATCTAGATGATGGGTTCCTCTTTGTCAAGGGAGAAATATTGAATTTCCTCTCCTTTGAAATTGTTCAGGGTACCCTGCAGTCTGCACAAAAACTGCTTGAAACAAAGCACATAGAAACACCTAGAAAGGTTTTTTGTTTTTTTGTTGGTTTATGTATGCTGTGTAAATGTTAAACACATAACAAACATATAGGGGTTGATTTACCAAAGGCAAAACAGCTGTGCACTTTGCAAAGTGCAGTTACACTCTGCAAGTGCAATTACTCCAGAGCTTAGTAAATGAGATAAAGCTTCACTTTGCAAAAAGCACCCAATCAGGAGCAAGGGAGAAAAAAAACAGCATTTTTGCTTGCACATGATTGGATAATGGTCAGCAGAGCTTCTGCTCATTTACCAAGCTCTGGAGCAACTGCTCTTGCATAGTGCAACTGCACTTTGCAAAATGCACAGTTGTTTTGCTTTTAGTAAATCCACCCCATAGTGTTTTTTTTTTTCAAATTTGACTGCAGAAATGTAAATATACTTTAAACATGCACATCAAGTAGTGCACCTGTAGACTGTAATTCTGCAAAAGTGACATTTAGAAAAAAAATAGGGAGACAGGAGCCTCATGCCCACATCTCTGGTCTTGTGGATATGAAGGTTTGCGGAGGGAGATATATCAGAATCTGACATTTTCTTTTAACACATGATGGTTCCCCCCGATACCCCTTCTTACTAAAAAAAAAAAAAATACACCCACACTGTGAAAAAGCCTTTTATTAAAAAAAAAAATTCCACTGCATAAATCTATCAAAAATCACATTGCCCTGTAATGTAGATCCATAATCAATCACAATGAATAATGCACTGAAGACCCACTGACACAAACATGATGACGCACACATGACGATTCTGCTCCCAGTGGACACTCATTGCAAATGACATCTCCCCAGCCAACAGCTGAATGTCAAAAAATTTGCCAGGAATGCTGGGTGATGTTATTGACCAAATGTGTCATGACCACACGTGGTCAATGATGTCACCATCTATAACAGCTGGCTTGTTTACTATGTGAAACAAGCCATTAGATGGGTTGGGAAGTCCTTCATGTAGTGACAGTAATAGCAACAGCCGGAGATTTCAGTGAGAAAACATGCCAAATTAGGCGTATTAGTTAACCTGTTTCCTGGCTCTTGAACAGCTACTGTAGGTTTGAGTTGAACTCTCCATTGACCTTAACCCCAAACTCATCCCTACATCTGAGGCCAGGTGGAAAGTCAGTGGGAACCTATGCAGGACAGTGTTAGCTATTTGTGCCATTGTTAATATATCTGTCCCATGAAGAAATCATTTCGATGAAACATGTCGGGGAGTGATTACTAAAGTCACAACCGCACACCTTAACTTGCTAAGTTTGAACGTGGAATGGTCTAATCTGCCACCAGCTTAATACCTAAGCAGCGGCTCCAGTACACCTGCTTAAGGGCTGTGAGTAACACTTGGGCTATTCGTTGGTCCGCTGTGACCACTAGTTCACCTGGAGGATATTTTCATTTTTTGTTTTACACCGTGTCATTTTTTGGATTTATACACTGCTTTTAACAAGAGTTACTTTTGTGAGTGCATTCTTTGGGAGATTTGTAGTGTGTTATTAAAAGTTGCGTCACAGTATCACACTATTGTGCTCTCTTTTTTCATTGCATATGGCTGTTATCTTGGAGTTTTCTTTCTGCTTCGGATTTCCATCTGTTTAATTGAATGCTCCACTCTATATACAAAGAAGGAGTTCCATGAACTAAACTGAGGGGGTCAGTTAACAAGCCTGTGTGCCTAAACACGAAAGTGTCAGGCCATTTGTTGTGGTGAGTTTGCATTTCTGATGGGTGGTGGAAGCACGCAGTCACTGTGGTGTGGTGAAAGCACGTATTGAAGATCGGGAAGGATTTTTCTTCTGTTCTCCATCTATAAACTATATTTTTTGTTCACTTAGGCAGTTAATGGACTATATTTGCCAACCTGGTATTTTTTTATGTAATTTGTGCACGTATTTTTGGACACTTATATATTGTCTCACTTAGAGGGTGGATTATTTATTTATTTTTCACTATGTCACTGTACCAATATTATATGTGTTGATTCATATTCTCACGTATCATTCTGAGCGCTGTTTAATATCACATTTGGTACCTTACTTATAATAGGTAGCACTGTATTTGCATATTAACTATTTTTGAATATATCTGTGCCCTTGTCGTCTGAGGACAACACCTCTGCTCTGATAGTTGGTTGTAAAACCCCACAGATTCTGTCCTATGCCCTGCTTAATCCCACTGCTGTTTCCAGGTTGTTGCAGAAGAGGGAATATTCATACAAGTGACAAACAGCAATGCCTTGTCTTTACTGTAATTCTGACAGCACCTTAAATGTTCTCTTTGCAGAATTATGACAATGAGAGCTAAATAAAATAGCCCTTCCTTTTGGAATAGGAAAATCTTTTTTTATAGAAAACTCACAGCACTTTTCTATGCAGTATCTGCAAATGTGACATTGTTTTATGCCAAAGTAAAGTATTAACAAAGGTAAAAGAATGACAACTTTTTTTTCTTCTTCAGACTGCACAGAATACATAAGGACAACCTGCTGTGGCTTATAAGGTCACAGTATTCCCCAAGGTGTTCTGTTTCCCAGCAAAACATTTTCATTCTTCTGAAGCAATTATCAAAAGCTAGACAGTAGCACGCAGGTATACCACCACTATAATTCACTTAACTAGAGACTTATTTTAACTCTTTGGATACCAGAGGTAATCAAATATTGTGATCTTAAATGGTCTAGGAAGGAATGTTGACCTTCTTTGGAACGTGCTCAACATTGGCATGATTTAAATATTATTAGGATGGATTGATTTGTAGGAATTTTTAAATGCTGCTATTCTATTTTTGATCTGTGTGCTATGTTGCCTTAATTAGATTAATGAATTTGTGTTTTAAGAAAGGAATAGGTACTGCACAACTGTAATGCCACGTACAGACGATCGTACATTCCGACAACAAAACCGTGGATTTATTTCCGACGGATGTTGGCTCAAACTTGTCTTGCATACACATGGTCCCACAAATGTTGTCGGAAATTCCAAACGTCAAGAACGCGGTGACGTACAACACGTACGACGGCACTAGAAAAGGGAAGATCAATACCAGTCGTGTTAGTACTAGTTTGGTGAAAGACAATTTGCGCTTTTCAGCCTTGTGCTTTTCAGTCCGTTACAGCATGATGAATGTGCTATCTCCATTACGAACGCTAGTTTTACCAGATCGAGCGATTCCGTCTCGTACTTGATTTAGAGCATGCATGGAATTTTTTGCGTCAGAATTGTCCACACACGATCAGAATTTACCAGAACAGATTTTATTGTCGGAAAATTTTGCTTATAATTACTCCCAAGGATCTTCAAATATGTTGAGGGATTAGAAAAGGATGAACACATTTTTAATTATCCACTCCAGAGGTTTTTAAGTCCTCAGCTACAAATTGAAATGCTGATTTATTAAGAGATTACCCTTAAAAACATGTACAACCTGAGCCAGGACAAAGAAGGGGCTGTCTGTCAAAAGTGTATAAAAGTCAACTTCTCCATTACTCCTTCTCAACTTTGAGGTGTCGAGATTAGGAGGAGCCTCGAAGGAACAACATCACACAGCCACATGGCGTGTTGCATCTGAGATCTGTGATGGAGGGAGTGGAGAACTTGCACTGGGGACACAATGGAGTAGGGGTGGGGGGTAGAGTAGCAAACATTTGTGCTGGGGTTGAGAGTATTTTTGCTAGAAAGGGGTGATAGGAGAGGGTTAATACTAGGTGGGGGGATTGGGGGGGATTTGTGCTGGAAGAGATAAGGGGGGATTTATGCTGGAAGGGGGTATTTGGGAGGCATGTGCTGGGGGGTGATTTGGGGTGATTTGTTGTGCTGGGTGGGGGATTGGGGAACAAATTTGTGCTAGGAGCATGGGTTTGGGGGAATTTGTGCTGAAGAGGGGGTGAGGGGATTTCTGCTAGGGGAGATGGGAACTTGTTTTAAAAGGTGAAATTTGTTTAGGGTTTGTGTGCCAGAAATGGGGATTTGGGGGGCAGATTGTATTGGAAGGGATGGTGGAAGAGAATTTGTGCTAGGAGGGGGATTTGGAGGGCTGTACTAGAAGAGGTGACCTTTGGGGGGATTTGTGTTAGTAGGGAGGATTAAAGGGGTATTTGTTCAAGATGGGGGGATTTTTGTGTTAGATCTCGGACATTTGGAGAGAGAGAGGATTTGAGCTAGGAGAAGGGACAGGGCCAAAGACTTGTGCTGGGGGAATTTTAGTGAAGGGGAAATATTTATTTGGGGAGATTTTGTGACTTGCAAAGGGAATATGTGTCTAGGGGTAAGCATACAGATTAGTGCTTGATTTTTTGGGGGGCAGGAGATTTTGCTGACACATAATTCTGAAACATCTTGGGGGGGCAGTTTAACATCTTCTCCCTGAGCTGTATGCAACATATTTCTATCATTGTCACATTTAAAGACAGCCTTCTCTCCTCAGCATCTATCTTCACAGTCGCATCTGTGACATCATCCTGTACAAAACAAAACCAACATTGTCAGAGAGAAAAGGGTGCATACTGGCTGCCTGAGGATCGGGAGTGAGCAAAAGTCCTGACTACAAAAACACCCTTATAAAGAATCTAAGGTGAAATAATTTATTATATTATATACATGGTAAAATAATGTTATCTGTGGATTGTTAGACATGACACTTGCACCAATATAAATATCAGTGTGTAATGTATAGATCCCAATAGATGAAATATAGGCCACTGAAGCAACCATACAGGATACAATCCCCAAACGTCTTCAAACCTAGAAACCCTCGATGGATCATTTTCTTTAACCCAGTTTTGACGATTCCCTTTTTGAACCCTGATCCTTTTCCTATGAGTATAGACTGAGCATCAGGTCTGCTTGGAGTGTTTGGTCTCTTTTTCTATCTTTCTACTTCTTGTTCATAAATATCTTATGTCCTTAACTCTGATGCCGCGTACACACGACCATTTTTAATGTTCTAGAAAAAACAAAGTTTTTTTCTATGTGATTCTTGTCAAGCCTGCCTTGTTTACACACGACCGTGAAGAAAAAATGCTCGAGCAAAGCGCAGTGACGTACAACACGTACTACGGCACTATAAAGGGAAAGTTCCATTCGGATGGCGCCACCTTTTGGGCTGCTTTTGCTGATTTCGTGTTAGTAAAAGATTGGTGAGAGACGATTCGCACTTTTCAGTCTTCGTGCTTTTCAGTCTGTTACAGCGTGACGAATGTGCTATCTCCATTACAAACGCTAGTTTTACCAGAACGAGCGCTCCCGTCTCATAACTTGCTTTTAAACATGCGTGTCGTTAAAGCCCACACACAACGTGAAAAATTAGAGCATGTTCTAAATGTTTAATGGCCATTTTTCACGTCATGAAAAACGTTTGTGTGTACGTGGCATCAGACAGTTTGTAATCATTATTTTACTGGTTCTACTGATGCGTATTTTGTTATGTCTTGGAAATTTTATGTCTTGAAAATCTATATTAAAATAATAGAATGGGATGTACACTTTATTAAAACATGCAGCTTTCACTGATTCTTTAGGGACAAATGACCAAAAAGGAAAGTAAACAACCCAGTAGTTGAAGCACGGGACAGCAATTATCCTACAAATTAATAATATCTCATGTAAAACTCCATGATAAGCCATGTACCCCATTATAAAGAATCTGGGATGAAATTATGAAATATATTGATGTTAACAAAACAAAAAACGAAAAATAGATATTGATTCTATGTCTATAGTCTGAATTTTCCTCTTTTCTATATACCCTGTGATTTTCCTCTAAGAGTGTTTTTAAGCAGTGGATACAGTATTCTCACTCTTATGCATTGTGCCCATAAAGCATGGCAAGAAAAATGATGCGAATCCCTTGGAATTAATTGTTTTTTGTAGTAATTTACCAAAATCAAAATCACAACATTAATTTATCAAAGTCACAACAATAGACAAACAAAATGGGGTTGATTTACTAAAACTGGAGAATGCAAAATCTGGTGCAGCTGTTCATGGTAGCCAATCAGCTTCTAACTTAAACTTCTTCAATTAAGCTTTGAAGGAAAAAAAATGGAAGCTTATTGGTTTCTTTGCAGAGGTGTACTAGATTTTGCACTCCAGTTTTAGTAAATCAATCCCAATGTGTTTAAGCTTATAACACACAAACAATTCTAATGTCTTGTGTCTTTTTGAACACACCCATTACACATCCACAGTGCTGGAGGAAAACATAAGTGTACCCTTGAAGTTAATAGCTGGTCAAACCTCCTTTGGTAGAAATGACTTGAAGCAAGCACTTTCAGTATCTCTGAATCAGACCTGCACAACGTTCAGATTGAATTGTTAACCATTCCTCTACAACACTGTTTCAGCTCAGACAAATTTGTAGGTTGTATTTTGTTAATGGCTCTCTTGAGGTCATTAGGTCTTTACACATCATCTCTATTGGGGTAAGGACTGGGCTCTGACTGGGCCACTTCAAAAGGAGCATTTTATTTTTCATGGCCAGTCTGTGGTGGATTCACTTTATCGCTTAAAGCGGGGGTTCACCCGTACATAAAACTTTTTCCCCTTAGATGGATGCTCGTTTTTTCTAGGGGAATCGGCTAGTTGTTTTAAAATATGAGCATTACTTACCGTTTACGAGATGCATCTTCTCCGCCTTTTCCGGGTATGGGCTGTGGGACTGGGCGTTTCTATTTTGATTGACAGTCTTCCGAGAGGCTTCCGACGGTCGCATTCATCTGGTCACGATTTTCCGAAAAGAAGCCGAACGTCGGTGCGCAGGCGCAGTATAGAGCCGCACCGACGTTCGGCTTCTTTCGGCTACTAGTGACGCGATGGATGCGACCGTCGGAAGCCTCTCGGAAGACTGTCAATCAAGAAGGAACGCCCGCTCCTGAAGACCCATACCCGGAAGCGACGGAGAAGATGCATCTCGAAAACGGTAAGTACAGCTCATATTTGAAAACAACTAGCCAATTCCCCTAGACAAAACGAGCATCCATCTAAGGGGATTTTTTGAAAAAAATGTCTTATGGGTGAACTCCCGCTTTAAGGTCATTGTCCTGCTGCATCACTCAACTTCAAGCTTTAGCTGGGGGATAGTGTTTTGGTTTACCAAGGTGCTCTTTGACAAGATTTAACTGTGCAACATTTTTCTTTTTTTAGAGCAGCATCTTCCTTCATTGTGTTCTGCCATGGACATCCTGCATTTTCAGAGACTTGAGTATAATAGACTCATGAACAGAGATGTTTGCCACAGTACTAAGCTTTCTACATTCACAAATAATGGGCCAGATTCACAAAGGATTTACGACGGCGTATCTCCAGATACGCCGTCGTAAGTCCGAATGTGAGGCATCGTATCTCGGCGCCTGATTCAAAGAATCAGATACGTCAGAATTTGTCCAAGATACGACTGACGTAAGTCTCTTATGCCGTCGTATCTTAGGTGCATATTTCCGCTGGCCGCTAGGGGCGCTTCCATATATTTCCGCGATGAATATGCAAATTAGCTAGATACGCCGATTCACAAACGTACTTGCGCCCGGCGTATTAAAATACGCTGTTTACGTAAGGCGTATGACCGGCGTAACTTTACCCCTCATAAAGCAGGGGTAAGTCATGTTAAGGTATGGACGTCGGAAACGTCGGAACAGCGTCGTATTTTACGTCGTTTGCCTAAGTCGTACGTGGAGAGGAAGGTGGAGTGTGTGCAGCTGGCTGCTGGTTCAACACAGTGTGTGTGGAAAGCTGTCTGCCCTGGAAGACTACATCCCTGGTGTGGGGGGACTTGTGCCTGGCGGACTGGGAAGGCTGGTAGACCTGAGGTGGCTAGCGAGTCCAAGGGGGCTGGAGGAAGTCCGGAAGTCTGGGAGACAGTAGGCTGGAGAATCCTGTTGAGGCCAGGAGTGGGCCAGGTATAGCAGGTACTGCAAGGCTGAGTGAGTCTGGGAGCCAGGAGGCTTGGAATTTTTCTTTCTATAAACATTACTGGAGAAGAACCCCTGCGTGGGAATCCTGTGTGTGAACTGTTTATTTTTGGGGCTGGAGGAAGTCTGGAAGTCTGGGAGACAGTAAGCTGGAGAATCCTGTTGAGGCCAGGAGTGGGCCAGGTATAGCAGGTACTGCAAGGCTGAGTGAGCCTGGGAGCCAGGAGGCTTGGAATTTTTCTTTCTATGAACATTACTGGAGAAGAACCCCTGCGTGGGAATCCTGTGTGTGAACTGTTTATTTTTGGGGCTGGAGGAAGTCCGGAAGTCTGGGAGACAGTAAGCTGGAGAATCCTGTTGAGGCCAGGAGTGGGCCAGGTATAGCAGGTACTGCAAGGCTGAGTGAGCCTGGGAGCCAGGAGGCTTGGTATTTTTCTTTCTATGAACATTACTGGAGAAGAACACCTGCGTGGGAATCCTGTGTGTGAACTGTTTATTTTTGCCTTTTAAATAAAAATGGGCTGCCATGCCCTTTAACCTAACATCTGACTGCTGTGGACTCTCTGAAAAATGCATTTACCATTGAGTTAACAACCCCTAATGTTTACAATATATATACAGTCCTGATCAAAAGTTTAAGACCAGTTGAAAAATGGCAAAAAATCATATTTTACATTGTTGGATCTTAACAAGGTTCCAAGTAGAGCTTCAACATGCAACAAGAAGAAATGAGAGTGAGACAAAACATTTTTTGAGCATTCAATTAATTGAAAATAACGAATAAACTGAAACAGGCTGTTTTTCAGCTGATCAAAAGTTTAGGACCACATGCCTTTAAAAGGCCAAATATGTGCAAAGATGTAGATTCATTGTCATTTTCTGTCAGGTAGTCACACGTTGTGATGGCAAAGGCAAAAAAACTCTCCCTTTTTGAACGTGGTCGGGTTGCTGAACTGCATAAGCAGGGTCTCTCACAGCGCGCCATCGCTGATGAGGTGGGACGCAGTAAGACAGTCATTTGGAATTACTTAAATGATCCTGAGGGTTATGGAACAAAAAAGTCAAGTGGTAGACCCAAAAAAAATTCACCAGCACTGAGCCGGAGGATCCAATTGGCTGTCCGTCAAGACACTGGACGGTCATCAGCCCAAATTAAGGCCCTTACTGGTGCTGACTGCAGCCCCATAACCATCAGATGGCATCTGAGACTGAAGGTCTTCAAAAACAAAAAACGTCTTTAAAAACCTTGTCTCCTTGAACGCCACATTACTGCTCGTTTGGACTTTGAAAGAGAGCACCAAACATGGGACATTCAAAGGTGGAAGAAAATGTTATTCTCTGATGAGAAAAAAATGTAACCTTGATGGTCCTGATGGTTTCCAGCGTTACTGGCACGACAAGCAGATCCCACCTGAGATGTTTTCTACCCGCCACAGTGGAGGGGGCGCCATAATGGTCTGGGGTGCTTTTTCCTTCAGTGGAACAATGGCGCTTCAGGAAGTGCAGGGGCGTCAAATGGCCGCTGGCTATGTCCAGATGTTGCAGAGAGCATTCCTCATGACTGAGGGCCCTCGTCTGTGTGGTAACGACTGGGTTTTTCAACAGGACAACGCTACAGTACACAATGCCCAAAGGACAAGGGACTTCTTCCAGGAGAATAACATCACTCTTTTGGCCCATCCTGCGTGTTCCCCTGATCTAAATCCAATTGAGAACCTTTGGAGATGGATGGCAAGGGAAGTTTACAAAAATGGACAACAGTTCCAGACAGTAGATGGCCTTCGTGCGACTGTCTTCACCACTTGGAGAAATGTTCCCACTCACCTCATGGAAACGCTTGCATCAAGCATGCCGAAACCAATTTTTGAAGTGATCAACAATAACAGCGGAGCTACTCATTACTGAGTTCATGTTTGGAAGTTGAATTTCTGTTTTGGGGGGGTTTATTTAATTATTATTTTTTTGAGGTGTGGTCCTAAACTTTTGATCAGCTGAAAAACAGCCTGTTTCAGTTTGTTCGTTGTTTTCATTAAATTGAATGCTCAAAAAATGTATTGTCTCACTCTCATTTCTTCTTGTTGCATGTTGAACCTCTACTTGGAACCTTGTTAAAATCCAACAATGTAAAATATGATTTTTTGCCATTTTTCAAGTGGTCTTAAACTTTTGATCAGGACTGTATATATATATATATATATATATATACAGTATATATATATATAATTTTTTTGTTATTCTTTGCTATTTTTTGCCCACAAAAGTGGAGTTACCCTTTAATTATTGGGATTTAGTACCCTATGTAAGGAGGTGGTGCTGAGACCTTTTTTCTTGTATACTCACTATTTTTTAAAAGCTTACAATAGTTTGACATAAGAGCTTTTTGCAAATGTTGGCAATTTAATAAAAATATGATCTAGCATATAGGTAAGTTAAAATGTAATCTGTCAGAGGACTTAAAAATCCCATTTTGTGAAATCAATCAGTGAACTACTAATGCTATCCAGAATTCAGTTTTACTAATATCTGATGTTTGTGTAATCTAAAGACTAAATTAAATGCTAAAGTATTGAGCAGATATGGTACCGTATTTTCCGGCGTATAAGACGACTTTCTAACCCCTTAAAATCTTCTTAAAAGTCGGGGGTCGTCCTATACGCCGGTAACCTAACCTTACCTTATCCCAGAATCGCGGCCGTACGATTTTTCAAAAGCCGCGCCTCCTACCTCTTCTGTTCCATGATAGGCGGAAACACTCAGCTTCCCAGGAGGCACTGTGTTCAGTGTCCGCCTATCACGGAGGCCCTTTCGTCCTGTGTTTAGTGTCCGCCTATCACGGAGGCCCTCTCGTCCTGTGTTTAGTGTCCGCCTATCACGGAGGCCCTCTCGTCCTCGGACGAGAGGGCCTCTGTGATAGGCGGACACTGAACACAGTGCCTCCTGGGAAGCTGAGTGTTTCCGCCTATCACGGAACAGAAGACGTAGAAGGCGTGGCTTTTGAAAAATCGTACGGCCGCGATTTTGCATGTCTTGGGATAAGGTAAGGGCACAGTCTGGCATGTAATGGGGCACAGTCTGGCATGTAATGGGGCACAGTCTGGCATGTAATGGGGCATAGTCTGGCATGTAATGGGGCATAGTCTGGCATGTAATGGGGCACAGTCTGGCATCTAATGGGGCACAGTCTGGCATGTAGTGACACAGTCTGGCATGTAATGGTGACATCGTGAGGCGAGGCATGACTAGTAGGAAGGGGGTAGTCTTATATGGCGAGTATATCCCAAAACCAACATTTTGGCTGGAAAATTAGGGGGTCATCTTTAACGCCCAGTCGTCTTATATGCCGGCAAATACGGTATGTTGATTGCTTACACACCAGACTCCTTTATTTGTAGATTTTCTTGAGAGTCCTAAATACCTGGATACTGTAATGTACAAAAAAAAACCTACTGTATTTATCAGCATATAACACGCACCCTAACTTTAAGAGGGAAGTTTCAGGAAAAAAAAAATTCACAGCCCCCTGGGTATAACACCCAGGCACAGTTTACACTCTATTTCCAGGGTAAAAAAGTGAGTGTTATACGCCAATAAATACAGTATTATCTCAAATGGTCACCAGCTTGCTCCACTCCCCCCCCCCCCAAACCCCTATGCCTGCCTTTTGAGCATCCCCACTGGTAATAGGACATTACTGCGTACCATGAAGGGCAACCTCACAGCAGTGAAGACAAGAACAGAAGATTGTGATTTGCATGTCAAAGTGCCTGGGTATTCCAGGTAAGTGCTATTTATCTATTTAATAATTCATTCATAAGCAGTTTCATTAAGTCTGCCCACAGGTTTACTTCTGCGCAGTGTGGCATAAGTTGTTTAAGAGTTATTAGAACTCTTTCATTTTAAAACAGCTTAATCAACTTAAATGAAGTATGTTTTTTTATATCACTGCATGCAACCTAGAAGCATCTTAAGTAGATTAGAGTTTTGAAAACTGGAGCAAGGAAACACAGATTAAAAACCACCATTAGCAACTAATCATTTTTGAAAAAAAGCCCCATTAGGAGCAGCAGATCAATATTATGCTATTGAATTAACATTCTAAATATATTACAGGTAACATCTAGAAAAACCTATGGATACACACTTTCTGAATCTACTAATATTTTTCACATTAAAGATAAATTAGGAAAACGCGAGGGGAGCACCTCAGCTAGCTTCTCCAAACATGCAATGTTTGAACTGTTGTAAAACCTTTCAGACATCTCTGCAAAATATGTCACTTATTCAAGCTTTCTATACTTAGTTCCTATGTCACTCAACCGTACTCCTATGTGGAACAGCTACCCCACATTTTTTTAAGTATTAGGGCCCTTTCAGACGCGCTTTTTCATCCATCCGTTTGCAGATGAAAAAGGGACATACATTGGTCCCAATGTGATTGTGGGTGTCAGCGGATAAACATCCGCTGACACCCGTAATCACCCGCCTCCGCAAAGATCCAATTTTGCAGACGGAAGAATGTCCTATTTTTTCTTCCGTCTGCAGGTCGGATCGGATTAACACGGACACACGGTCCGTGTTCATCCGATCCCCCATAGGGGAGAGCATAGAAAAGACAGGGCGGTCCCTGCACAGTGTGGGGGACTGCCCTGTCAGCCGCCGGCTCAGCGGGGATAGACGGAGCGATCCCCGCTGAGCTTACGGACCCACGGAGGCGGATCATTACTGATCCGCCCCGTGTGAAAGCAGTGTCATCTTAAGAGCATTATAGACCCCTGGGCAATACAGTGCACTGGGGCCCTGTCTACACAATCACGCACGAGAATTTACTGACAAAAATCATAACATTTACTGGCAGAACCACATCTTTTACTGCCAGTGCAAAAAAAGTACCTAAAATTACAGTTTTCAGTGCCGAACAATGCAAATGTCAGTATTTAAACTATAAACATATACAGTAGCTAGTGCTATTAGCAATGTGTTTAAGTTAAACAGAAGTAAAAAAAAAAAATGTCTTCATTGACATGAAGGTCAGGTTACTATAACCCAGCCAGCACAGAGTTTCCTCTTACATCAGAGTCTGCAGGATTCCCCCTTACAGTGAAAGGGGAACGCTGCAGATCATGATCTAAGGAGGGAACTCTGATCTGGTGACCAGAGACCACCTTCCGTAGAGTAAATACACTAAGGTAAGGGGGGTCACTAATATAGGAGGGGGAACCTTTATATCAGTGCCCCCTTACATTTTTGCATTCACTCCCCCCTTACATCAGCAACCCCCCGCACTCGTGGAGGATCGGATCTTCTCTGTGATTTCCGCAAACTGGGCATGGGCAGTTCTAACCCGTCACTCTCCACAATTTTTTACTGGAGTTGCTGGGAAGCCGGTGGGGCCCCCCAGGCAAGCGGGGCCCCCGGGAAACTGCCCAGCGTGCCCAATGGAAAAGATGGCCCTGTGTGAAAGAGCCCTTAGGTTAATGTTCTCACTAGCTTAGAAACTCTGCCATAAAATGTCTTACTTCAAAAGTATTTATTTAATGAATTTTGACTATGGTACAACTTGTCTGCTATTTTTTCATCCAAAAAAATCATATATTAAGTACTAAAAAGACATAACATATAAAGTCCATATGATGAATGTTGAAAGGACAGATGAAAGCCCCACACCAGCTTCAGTGCGAGTCCACAAGAGAGAAACTGTGTGTATCTAGAAAGCAGGAATGGGCTGTATTTGTCCATCCCTGCTCTCCAAGTGTCAGGGATCAGCAGCTAAGACCACTAGACACGTAGCTACACAGAGGAACTGAGACCAAACAAAGTATTTTTCATTAAAGTGATATTTATTTACAGTGAACACACACCAATAAACATACACAGCAACTAGTGAAAAAATAAACCACTCCAGCAAACAAGAACAAAAATAACTAATGAACCTAACTGCTATCTATATACAATATCTAGAACATAAGGGACAAAGGTAACAGGGATGCAAGGAAGGGGAACATGACTGGGAACAAGAGCATGGAACAAGGCAGAGGGGTGAGGGATGGATCAGGACACAGAAGGTTCAGGAAAGGTAGCAGGTGCAATCTGGTAGCAAGGAGGCAATCAGACAGGATAGTGATGCGCTGGGGGAAGGGAGGAGCATCCTTTAATATCCACCTGGCAGATGGAGCCAGGTGTGGCTGATCAGAACCTGCTGGCTTCCAGGAGACACCTGCTGGTGGACACTGGAACTGCAGTACACACAGCTTCTCTATGCTGGAGCTCTATTCATAACAGACAAAGGTGGTGCGCCAAATGCAAATTTTCATGTGGGTCAGGATCCTGTGAAATATATGGTCATGAAGTGTCTCGTTTTAATCTACATCTACATATACATCTCATAGATAGTTAATGGTAACCGTTTAACCTGATGTTTAACCTGATGTTCAGTGCTGTGTTCTGGGTGTCTATATGACCACTCTATAATTTGAGGGTCCAACCTTTCTGGTAAGGGGTGTGTTATGTGCATTTTTCATTGCACTGAAGCTGGTGTGGGGCTTTCACATGCCTTTCAACATTCATCATATAGACTTTATATATTATGTCTTTTCGGTACTTAGTATATGTTTTTTTGTTATGTTATACAGTACATCTGATTAGCGCTGCATACCAGGGCTTTTAATTTTTGTATTTGTAATCAACAAATGATTCCCAGCCATGTCACGCAGATATACTGAGGCACAATGGCTCTCCTGGGCAAAATCCCATACGGATACGTCCTACCCTTTTTTGGCCACCAGATGGCACGCGCGTGCGAGCTGCGCGGTGCGGGACACAATGCGTGTGGCCGGTAGGCATGATCGCCGCCATCCACGCGCGATCGCGTGCACGAGCACCAGCATGGAGATTTGTGTGTGTAAACACACAAATCCCTGTGCTGTCAGAGGAGAGGAGCCATATTGGTTGTAAGTAGGAAAAACAATATGTCTCCTCTCCTAGTCAATCCTATCCCCATACAGTTAGAACACACTGAGGGAACACACAATTAACCCCTTGATCGCCCCTAGTATTAACCCCTTCCCTGCCAGTGACATTTATACAGTAATCAGTGTATTTTTATAGCACTGACCACTGTATAAATGCCAATGATCCCAAAAAAGTGTTAAAAGTCTCCAATCTGTCCGCCACAATGTCAAAGTGCCACCAAAAATCGCAGATCACTGTCATTACTAGTAAAAAAAATGCCATAAAAATGCCATAAATCTTTCCCATAGTTTGCAAACGCTATCAATTTTGCGCAGGCCAATCAATATACGCATATTGTGATTTTTTTTTTACCAAAAATATGTAGAAGAAAATATATTGGCCCAAACTGATGAAGAAATTCATTTTTTTTCTTACATTTTGGGGATAGTTATTATAAGAAAAAGTAAAAAATATTTTTTTTTTCAAAATTTTATTTTTTTGTTTATAGCGCAAAAAAAAAAAACTGCAGAGGTGATCAAATACTACCAAATTAATCCAATTTTGTTTGGATACAGCATGCCTTTTCTTGTGTAAGTCAAGATCATTTTTGCATCCATCTTTCTACCAAGGCTTCTTTATTGACAAGTCTGTTTTATCCAGTCATTGCGGAGTGAAGCTCATTATTGGTGATTTGCACCTGGCTATAAATACAATTAAAAAAAATAATAATAATTCTACAATTTAGAGCAGCTAAATATATTTCTCTAATTTTATAGGCATTAAAAAAAAATATGTATCTGTGAGACCCCCCCCCCCCCCAAACAAAAAGCAAACATTCAATTAGAAAATTACAAACAATTACCAAATATGCAAAGGTTCACTAATGTTTTACTAATACTGTATGTGGTAGTCATAAACAAATAATTCACCCCCTCCTCAGTTTCTCTTACAACATTGTATGTGTTTAATCTCACTCTTTTAGCAATTAGGCCCGTGTGTACACCCTCATATCATTTTTATTCATCAGCTGTCTGTGAAGTGTCCAGACTGAAGCCTGAAGTTCAAACACTCTCTTCTGCCTTCCGTCCAAGTTAAAATTCATGAGGCTAAATTGTAAATTGCTTCTGTTCTATTAAATGTAAGTAAGCTCCATAAAGGGGTAGTATGTGCAGTTAGAGCAAGTATTCTTAAGGGTTCTTAAAATACCTTTCTTGCAAAGCTGTCTCTATATGCTGATATGGGTGATTTAGAGCACTCCTTCTAATCTTGCTTAGTTACCAGTCCATTGCTACTACTGTGGAAACGTTGTATAGGCAGGGATAATCCCTGTCATTTGTTAGACCATTACGTTATCCTGTTGACTGACCAAAGATGAAAATCAAGCATCAATGGTCAAGTTTGGCTTTTCTAGAAACTAGTACATAATTTCTTTCCAGTTGGATGATCCTGTTTACAATAGACACATGACCATACAGTTTCTCCTTCAAATCACATGTAAGTGCAAGCTCCCTGGGGAGACAAACCATAGTCTTCCAAGTTGCTGTTATTCACTCAGCTGTCAATTTCATACCGAATACCCCTCTTTCCCCACATTGTCCAAAAAGGAGGATTCCTAAGGCCCCGTACACACGAGAGGATCTATCCGCTGGAATTGATCTGCGGATCAGTTCCAGCGGATAGATCCGCTGGTGTGTACAACCCAGCGGATCTTTTTTTCGGGCCGACCGATTTCCAGCAAATAAAAATTTCTTAGCATTCTAAGAAATTTATCCGCTGGAATCGGCTTCAGCGGATCGATCCGGTGGTCTGTACAGACTCACTCGTCATCGCGATGGGATTTCGGCGCGGATTTCGATCCGATGGTGAGTACACTCCATCGGATCCAAATCCGCGGAAATCCTCGAAGATTTATCAATCCTCTCGTCTGTACCCGGCATAAGACTCTAAGGCCCCGTACACATGAGAGGATCTATCCGCTGGAATTGATCTGCGGATCAGTTCCAGCGGATAGATCCGCTGGTGTGTACAACCCAGCGGATCTTTTTCCGCTGATTTTTTTCGGGCCGACCGATTTCCAGCAGATAAAAATTTCTTAGCATGCTAAGAAATCTATCCGCTGGAATCGGCTTCAGCGGATCGATCCGATGGTCTGTACAGACTCACCGGATAGATCCGTCCGATTCCCTCCCTCGCATGCGTCGTAATGATTCGACGCATGCGTGGAATTCCTTATATGACAGCGTCACGCACGTCGCCGCGTCATCATCGCGGCGACGGCGCGACACGTCATCGCGATGGGATTTCGGCGCGGATTTCGATCCGATGGTGAGTACACTCCATCGGATCCAAATCCGCGGAAATCCTCGAGAGGATTTATCCGCGGATACGGTCCGCCGGACCGTATCCGCAGATCAATCCTCTCGTCTGTACCCGGCATAAGAGTCAACATTTTTAATATTGATGATGAACTATGATCATGTGTAATAACAGATGCTGCTCTGCAATTTGGTAAAGCCTTCTGGTTCTGTCTGCAGCTGGCTGTTGGTTTGTTCATAACTACGTACTGATTTCCTGATATGGTAAATTGGGGGTTAGATTTGGATTCTGAGGTCTCCCTTATTAGGTTTACTCAACTCTGGCCCGGATTCAGAAAGAATTGCGCTCTATTTGCAGAGGCGCAGGGCAACGATTTTGCCCTGCGCCCCCGCAAATATTTTGCGCTGCCCTCGATTCACGGAGCAGTAGCTCCGTAAATTGCGAGGGCGCGCCGGTAAAATTGCCCGGCGTAAGCGCGCGCAATGTAAATGATCCCGCCTGGGGCGGGAATCATTTAAATTAGGCGCGCTCCCGCGCCGAGCGTAGAGCGCATGCTCCGTCGGGAAACTTTCCCGACGTGCATTGCGGCAAATGACGTCGCAAGGACATCATTTGCTTCAAAGTGAACGTGAATGGCGTCCAGCGCCATTCATGATTCACTTATGCAAACGACGTAAAATTCGAACGTCGAGACGCGGGAACGCCGGGTATAGTTTAGCATTGGCTGCCCCTGCTATTAGAAGGGGCAGCCTTACGCTGAACACGCCGTACGGAAACAACGTAACTTGTGTACGCAGGGGGCGTGCAACATTGTGAATCGGTGTAAGTATGCAATTTGCATACTATACGCTGACCACAATGGGAACGCCCCCTAGCGGTCATCGCAAGAATGCAGCCTAAAATCTGCGTGGCATAAGAGCCTTATGCCACGCAGATTTTAGGCTGCAGTCGGCGTAACGAGTTCTCTGAATCAGGAGAACTCGTTACGCCGGCGCAAGTCAGCAATTGCGCTGCGTAACTATGGTTACGCAGGCGCAATTGCTTACTGAATCTGGGCCTCTGTTTTTAAGAAACTCTACCATAAGGAGTTTATTATTACAAGGAAAGATGGCATGTATAAATTTCACTTTTATATTGTTGTTTTATCCTATGCTATTAATGTTTCCCTCTTTAAATCTCCAATTCCACTGATCTTTCTTAGACTTTGTCTTTATCGTTACCATTCTGCAATTTCCCTTAACGGTCCTCTTTCCTTTTGATGAAACCATTGATCTTGCAGTAAACATTGTGTCTTGCTGTGTTTAACCTTGTCAGACAGTTTTCAGTGTTATTCATTCATTTACGAATGTCAAGTGTTATATTTAAAGTATATCTAAAGGCAAAACTTTATTTATATATATATATATATATATATATATATATATATATATATATATATATATATATATATATATATATATATATATATAATATATATAATATATATATATATAATATATATAATATATATATATATATATATATATATATATATATATATATATATATATATATATATATATATATATATATATATATATATATATAATTTTTATATATTTTTTTATTTAATTTGTTTTATGTATTTTTCAGATAGAATAGATGAATGATTAATACCCCTGTCATTTTTTTAGTCTGCTCCCTTTTTGGGAGTTTGTTTTACAATTTAAAGAGATGATAAATCTGACAGATGTCTCCAGAATACTGTCCCCGTTAGAAGACTTTGATGGTTAGCTTTGATCTTATGTCATATGCAAAGATGACTTTTCAATGAAAATCTGAATTAGGTTGTAATCTTTCCCTAATCTATCCAAAATGAAAAAATATAATTTAGCCTTTTCCCTAAAATTACATATTAAAGGGTAAGTAAACCCATCCATAAAACAGTTTATTTTCCGTGACATGCTGGAAATTTAACCCTCTCATTGGTTGTCCTCTCAACCAAACTGTCAAACTATCCAATGGCTGGTGTCATTACTGATCACATGTGCAGCATCATGGCAGTTGTAGAATAAACAGAGGCAAAGATGGCAGCTTCCTTGGCTGAAAATGATAGGGGGGTTTACTTACACTTTTGAAATAGGAATCATGTATGTACTGCCCCAACCCCCTTCTATCTCGCATGCCTCCACAGAGACCTCTGATCTAACACAGACCCATCCCGCTGCCTATCACATCAGGCAGTGTTCACATTCATTTGTTGACTGGGTATCTTTGGTGTGAAGGCTTTCTCATTCTTTTCTACATTACCTATAGTCACAACTGTGTATTGCAGACACAAGTATTGCTCTGGGGGGCCGTGCAGCTCGATACTCAAGATTTGGCTAGCATTTTTATGTGGGGAATATTAGATGAGAGAGGGGTGGAGGAACCCATACAGGGTTTTTACAGTTGTATAGAAGTTTAGCTGTGCTTTAAACAGTGCAATTGCTATTATGTGTCATATACAAAGAAACTATTGGTAATAGTATGATGTTCTGTTACAGGACTCCTGAGGTTTTGCGTGCTTATGACCCAACACTACCAAAAGAATGCTGGAGGTGTGGTCAGGTTACAGGTACTTTATATCAATTTTTTTGGCAGTGTTTCCTTATACAACCTGTTTGGGTACATGTGATGCAGATAATGAGATGGGTGTTATGTATCTCTGCCATTGGATCCCAAGTACTGCTTTCTTAAATTATCTTTCACGGGTATATCCAAATACTCGAAAAAAACTGTCCACTCATATCCTGACTGCTGTCAGATGACTATTCTGCTTTATTGGAAAACCACTGTGACCCCATCTTACTTCTAAATACCATAGCAGACATGGAATATCTTATGAAAAAAGCAAGGGACAAATTAGATTACTAACCAAATATGGAAAATGTGGGATTGTTAGCCTCATGGCTCAGCTGACTTGTGCTCTAATTCCTCTGATGGTTCCCTCACCCTGCATTCATTACAAACTGAATATTTCACCCAATCTGGTGTGTCTATATTGTTTTGTTTGTTATCTGCTCACTTATCCAACTATGCTACTTTTTCACTGTTCTTCAGATGTTCTTCACATGTAACTGGCATTATGATGGTTAGCTTTGATCTTTGTCAAATTCAATCGCAAAGGTAATTATGTACTGTGACTTGATATCATAGGATATACTGTGTATTTGTGATTCAAGTAGACAGTTATTTTTCAAAGGTGTTTTATTTTATTTGTTTACTTTCTTTTTTGTTCTAAGCATTCTTAGATTGCAATATTTCGGATGGCCGCTAGGTGGCGCTTCCATTGCGGTCGGCGTAGATAATGCGAATTAGGAGATATGCCGATTCACGAACGTACGCCCGGCCGACGCAGTACTTTTATGCCGTTTACGTGAGATATAGGCAGCGTAAAGTTAGAGCTAGGCCCTAGTGGAATAGTAATGTTAAGTATGGCCGCCGTTCCCGCTGCGAGGTTTGAATTTTTTACGTTGTTTGCGTAAGTCATCCGCGAATCGGGATTTACGTTGTTTACGTCCACGTCGAAATCAATAGGCCCGTGTGGCGTACTTAGCCGCAATGCACACTGGCAAATGTAGGCGCCCGGCGCATGCGCAATAAATAGAATAGGAAAAAACGTGAGGTCAAGCGTCATTAACATAAAACACGCCCCCCTCCAACCAATTTGAATTAGTTGCCCTTACGCCCACCGATTTAGGCTACGCCGTTGTAACTTAGCAGGCAAGAACATTGTGAATCATGTACTTGCCTAGCTAACTTACGGTGGCGTAGCTTAAATCCCTTAAGCTACGCCGCCGCAAAGTTGCGGCATTCTACCTGAATCTACCTATCGGTTTCTTTGCAAAGCTGCACCAGATTTTGCACTCTCCAGTTTTAGTAAATCCACCCCTAAGTGTAATGCCTTCATTGACTGAAATTGTTGGCCTCAAAATTAACAAGAAATGATAATAATTGAGTGAAAGAATTAAAAGCCAATTTCCCTGGGAGGTGGAGGGCTGAGCACTGGGGAATTGACTAGCACTGCTGTGAGAGGGCATAATAGATGGGAGGAGGTGGAGAAACCTATACAGGGACCAATACTAAAGTACAACTTTAATTTAAACAGTGTACTTATCTTCAGCTGCATACAAGATGGTTTCTTTTTTTCACTTTAGGTATATTGTATGGATATAGCCATATACAGTTATTTTTTATTCACTTAAATATTTATCAATACAACCAAATATTTAGATGGACCAAGCATTTAAAATGCCTGCATTGATTGTAACTTTCGGCCCACAAAAGGTTAATACGTAGGGATAATGAGTGAGTGCAAGCCTTTAAAACCCAATTAAACCCTTATAATTAAATAATGTATTATTGTAATGTAGTCAGGCTTTATTCACAGTAATGGATATGACTCTTTTTTATGTTTTTATATCTGCCATGTGCTCCAGATAGTGATAAAAAAGTATTGTGCTGACAGCACTAATAGAGTTGAATTGTTGCTTCTATACACAAGCAGCAGCCCAACTCTCCAACACGCCTTACCCTGAACAATGCTACTCAGAGATTGGGAGTGCTGTTTATGAGAACAGTGTTCAGTGGGCCATGGTTGAACACAAAAGAGTCTATGTGGACACAAAACCAGTGTAGACTTTGATACAAAGAACCATAGCTTCCTAAACTTCATTTTACAGGGTACATGTCCAGTGTAGGTGCAATCCTGGGAAATGGGGGAAATTCATTTAAACAGTATTAATAAAAAAAATATATGTATTGTTATTAGTATAATACTTTTATTTTTGAACTATAAACATCCTTTGCATTGGGTATATTAGCTCTAATACAGATCATTAGATCTCAGCACTGGTTTTGAATGCTCCACCTATGACTAAGTAGCGTTGATCTGCTACGCAACGCGTCAGGTGAAGGAAAGTGTCGTCGGTGACGTCATCTCCGCTCGCGGCCGAGAGCAGAGATCTGCTACTTTGCACACAAACACTCGCTGCATGCTGTTTTTACTTCCTGGTAAATGTGAGTGTAATATTTGTTTTAACTATCATTAAAATCGTGTTGAACTTATTACACTATGGAGCTTGCATTTACTTTCATGTGAGTGGTCTGGAGCTTTACCCTTGGTGGACGTTTTGGAGTGACCCATAGAGTGTACATTGCTGGAATCCTTTATTACATCTAACAGGCTGGTTTAACCTGTTCTGAGGTGAGAGGCTGGAATTATCTTCACGAGTCTGCACTAACTACACTGGAACTTCGTGCGGTGGATTGCAGCACTTATTTATTTACTATAAAACACTATTTGCACTCTTTTGGAAGAGTTTGGATTGGCACCTTATTATAAGTCTTTTTGCACCTTTCTTTTGGAACTTTTTACCACAAGTAGAGGTTGACTTGGAACACTTTAATAACTTGAAATTATTTATATTATCAAATTTTTAATAATTTTGTATTCATTTTTTGCATATATATTATATATATATTTTTTATTTGAACGTTATTTATTCACAATTATTGATGTTTATTTTTTAACAATATTCATCACCCAGAATTTACACTGTGTGTTTTTTTGATTTTCTTACGGATTTATCACTCACGTTATCACTATTTTATGACACCATTGGATTGATATTAATGTGTTGACTATCAATTATTATTTTTAGTCTTTATTTTTGCATTATTAATTTTCACTATCTCCACCTCATTCATCTCAATTTAGATGCTTTGAAGGTATTGGAAATAAGGAGTGAAACATATATATTGGATTCAATCAATACTATCCATACGTTGCTGTGCGTTATTTGGCATTTTAGTATTTATTTTAATTGGCAAGCGCCTCTATTTACCCCCAATTTACATATGTTATATGCCTCTTATATAACTTTTAGGCTGGGTTCACACATATCCGCAGCTGCTCCTTTGCAAATTGCACAGTGTGTCTTTTGGTCCATTCCAGGTCTGAACTTAGCCCAAACTTCGGGCTGAAATCGGACCTGAAGCAGTGAATTGAGTCGCACCGTACTCCTGCTGTGAGCTGCTCCATGTTCCAGTGTGAACCCAGCCTTAGGGGTTAGGATACGTGATAAGGTTCAGGTTGTGGGAGGGCTAATGTTAATATTCAGGCAGGAAAAAAGACATGCATACTAATACAATTATGTGTTAAAGCATTTGTTACCCCAACATGTCATATTCCCGATATGTGCCTGCTGTACCATGTACTTGTATGAGAAAGTATTGTGTTCTTTTTGTAGTGCTTATTTTATGTGAAATCACTGGTGTTCCTGCCAGTCCCTCTGTTTTACTATTTAAAACTGACCACACTAAGTTGGAGAACATACGGTGGTCAGTTCTCTAGCTATGCTGAGAACTCAGTATGCTCTTCTCCAATTATCAGACTTGTCCCGATATGCCTCCACTGCACAGCTATTTACTGGGAAGCTTAGTGTACTGCTGCTTCTCCTCCCCCTAGCGCTTATGCAGCTGAGAACAGAGGGAATGTGATCACTTATAAAAAAAGGGAAAAGTTTATAATGTTTTTTTTTATATATATATATATATATATATATATATATATATATATATATATATATAGAGAGAGAGAGAGAGAGAGATAGGGAAAAGTTTATAATGGTTTTATATATATATATATATATATATATATATATATATATATATATATATATATATACAAATATGATTTGCCTTTCATTCCTATTTTAAACTGGATGGGTCGTTTTACAAGGTGATCGTTTACAATCACTTTAACCCAAAAAGGATTAAACTTATTGTGGAAGGTAAAAAGTAAAACATGTCGAGCAGGAAGGCTCTTTATTGTAAAATAGATATACTATGCACAGCTCAGTATACATTCTTGGCATGCTTGGTGCTGGAATGAGTGAACCCCTGTACACATCCATGGGTGTTACATCATCCTACACTAGCCAATCAAAATAACCAAGAAGATATTGATGCAGGTACGGAAGCTCACAGATGTTGCCTCATTGGAGCAAAGGTACAGTAAGTATTTGCAGACTGTATTTACACTTTAAAGTACTTTGATGCCAGCCTTCTGTATCCCCTATATTACGTAACTCGGACTAGGAAAAGAGGGATGTTATTTCTGTTAGTTTTGTTTCTGTTATAGGCTAGGCAAGGGTTGCTGCTAGGTTTGAAAAAGTTTTGGAACACCTTTGGGGACCTCAAGTATAATGATAATGTGATGCGCATAGCGTGCCATGACAAAATTGTGTTAACAACAGGAGGGACTTTAAGGGGTGTGGTTAAATAAAACAAAAAAGAAGCAAACAATATCCCATCTTCTGCGCTACTAGAAGACATCAATATCAAACACACTAGATTAAGAAAGCTTCTACAAGGGGGCGTGGCTTGGACTCCACCGAGATGGCGGTGTGACTCCTGAGCTCCGGCTGACGGCGGATACATAGAAGCGGCTCACAGCGCACAGAGACTCTCCTCCGAGCCCTAAAGGTCACCCATCTGCGGCGGAACACCCGCTCAACAAACGAGCAACATGACGAGGAAGCGGCAGGCAGAGCATCGTCCGAAAAAGCTCACGGACTTCTTCTCCTCATCGCCGCTGCCTCGTGGGCAAAATGGCGCCGGCGCGTCCTCCATGTCTGCAGCCAGCAAAGGACGGTTCCAGGCTATAGCGGCGCCGGACCACATTGACTCCCTTGAGGCTGAAGGGACATCACAGGCACCCTCTCCGCTCAGTAGAAGCCCTGCAAAGTCCCGTTTTAGGGCGGATGACTCAGACAACCAGCAGTGTGAGGTAAGATCGAATGACTCACAGGAGGACACGAGGGAGCTCCCTGACTCCATAATATCCTTCCCTACACAAAATCAACCAGTCATGGACACAACTCTCAAGGACATGCTGATCTCCTTGCGGAGCACTATACATGGGGACATGATGTCCTGTATGAGGAAATTTAGCACAGAACTGTCAGAAGTGGGAGAAAGAGTAAATCACATTGAGACAAAAATGGGAGAATACGCGACCACCATCAATGACCTGGTGGATGCACATGACGCTGCAGAGGAAGAACAAATATGGATCAAAGCTAAATTAGCAGATTTAGAGGACAGGTCACGTAGAAATAACGTGAAAATCCGTGGTATCCCAGAAAATGTGACCCCCCCTAACCTGCGAACGTATGCCATGACCATGCTGGCGGCCCTCATGCCTGATCTATCAACCATTGAACTATCCATCGACAGGATTCACCGCCTGCCCAAGCCCTCCTTTATTCCAGAAAATGTTCCCAGAGATGTCCTATTTAGAATGCATTTTTACCAATCTAAGGAACAACTGATGTCTATCACCCGCAAAGGAGAACATGGAGGCACTGAATATGCACATCTACAGTTTTATGCGGACCTGTCGCAATTCACCCTGCAACTAAGGAGGAACCTGAACACGGTCACCAAGGCCCTAAGAAACCACAACATCACATATAAATGGGGGTTTCCAACCAAGCTTATGGTGACTAAAGATGGCACTACACACGTGATCACCTCTCCTTCCAAAGGCTTCAAGCTCCTCCAGAAATGGAAAATCCTTCCGGATGAGAATCCCTCCTCGAGCAGCCTGGACACACCCGGCAGGGTGTCCCCTGACTGGAAACAAGTTCCTAAGAGCCGTTGATTTGACTGACCTTATTCATCTCTACCCTGTGCGTTCATTTAGTTGGTCCCTTTTGGGACCCCGCCATTGGAGCTTTTCCACATTTCAGCTCCCCTGTATCTGAGCAGTATTTTCTGCACTCGGGTCATTTCGGCCCTCCTTTTACAGTCCGAACTTTATTTTTTTTGGTTTATTTTATGTTTGTGCTTCTTTCTCAACTTTTTTTGTTTGCAGGAACCGCACCCTCTCGGCTCTAAGAACAATGTACCTCTTTCTCACATCTCCGCAAGAGACTTATGTAGCACCCACCTGATCTGGACCGACATTGTACGATGGACTTTCCACCTTTTAGATAAACTCTCGTTGAAATGGGGCCGTGAGTACACTAGGCCCTTATTGCTAGCATTTTGTTATTTTGCCTATAATGCCAGTTAAGATATTGTCAATCAATGCTAACGGTCTGAATCACCCTGTGAAGAGGGCATCGCTCTGGCGGGAAGCTGACTCCTCGCGGTGCGATGTTCTCTGTGTCCAGGAGACCCATTTCCACAGCAGCGCCCCACCCAAATGTTCGTACAAATCATTTCAGCACTACTTTTTCTCCAATATGGAGGCTAAAAAGAGGGGTGTAATGATTGCTGTCAGAGACACAGTCTCCTTTTCTCTAATGGAGGTATTTTCTGATTTATCTGGCCGCTATATAATATTGGTGTGTGACATTAACGGGGCCAAGTATACACTAGTTAATGTTTATGTCCCGAACAAGAGGCAGATCTCTTTTTTGAATAACCTTATGCGCAAAGTCCGGAAACATCTCCAGGGTTCCCTTATTATATGTGGTGACCTGAATCTAATACCTGACCCAAAGCTAGACTCCACTGCTAACACTCATGGGAAAACCCCTAATCTGACAGGCTTCCTCCGGTCCCATGACCTATATGATGCCTGGCGGTGTACACATGCCACTGAAAGAGATTACTCCTTTTTCTCGCATAGGCACTGTTCCTATTCAAGGATTGATCTATTTCTCCTAGACAAGTGGCTGCTTACCAAAGTGATAAACTCAAAAATTAACACGATCACGTGGTCGGACCACGCGTCCGTCCTCCTGATCCTAGGCGATAAGTACCCCGACACTGCTGCATATGTATGGCGGGCTAGTTCCTCTATCATTCAAGAGGCGACCACTAAAGAAATGATCAGGGAGCAGTTGGTGGAGTATTTTAAGATTAACACCCAGTCCACGGAAAACCCATTTATCCTTTGGAATGCGCACAAGGCCTTTATCAGAGGTGTGTTCATTCAGTTAGGATCTAGGGCTAAAAAGCAGAAGTTACTAAAAATGTCCACTCTTCTTAAGGAAATAGAATCACTGGACTCTCTGAACAAACAGAATCCTAATGTATCCACTAGTACTAAACTCTCAGCCCTGCGACATGACCTCAGAATTCTTCTCCTCCAAAATTTTGAAAATAAAGATAGATGGGCAAAGATGTCCTTCTACGCAACAAATAATAAAGCAGGTAAGGCGCTGGCCCGTTATCTACGGGGCCAGCGTTTTAAAACCAAGATCGCCCGAATGACGCACCCTGTCAGTAATACGCCAGTGCACGACCCTCAAAGCATTGCAGACGCGTTCAGCGACTACTATAGTTCCCTATACAATTTAGAACAAGAGCCCTCGACCTTCCAACCATCTTTGTCTGACATAAAAAACTTCCTTTCTAAGACCCGATTGCCCAGCCTGTCCCCTGAGCAGCTGCAGGGGCTGAACTCCCCTTTTACGTTGAACGAATTACTTCAAGCCATCAAAACTCTCCCCTCTAATAAGTCTCCTGGTCCAGATGGACTCATAGGAGACTATTACAGGACTTTTCAAATGATTTTAGCCCCACATCTACTGAAAGTATTCGAAACAGCCGCTAAATCGGCAGTATTTCCCCCTGAGATGCTTGAAGCCCTGATAGTGACACTGCCTAAGCCTGGGAAGTCACCGGATGTCCCTCAAAATTTTCGTCCTATCTCATTGTTAAACAACGATCTTAAAATTTATGCCAAAATGATAGCTTTGCGTTTAGTTGATGTTCTTCCCACCCTAATAGATCCGGACCAATCAGGCTTCACGAAGGGCAGACAGGCGTCGGACGCTACTCGGCGCTTGCTCAATATCGCCCATTTGGCACGGACGAACCAAACGCCTTCTCTGCTCCTAGCCTTGGATGCGGAGAAGGCGTTTGACAGGGTGCACTGGATGTACTTGAAATGTGCTTTGGAACAATACGGATTTGAAAAGCACTTACAATCCTAGCCCTTACAATCCTAGCACTTACAATCCTAGCCCTATACACGGTCCCGTCGGCCAGGGTGTACACGTCGGGAATGCTATCCAAACCTTTTAAAATCACGAATGGCACTCGGCAGGGATGCCCGCTATCCCCCCTCATCTTCAACCTACTAATGGAGCCGCTTGCGGCGATTATTAGACAGTCGCCCGAGGTGGGTGGCTTTCAAATAACGGGGAAAAAACACGTCATCAGTCTGTTCGCAGACGACGTAATACTCATGCTTACTAATCCGGTGACTTCCTTGGAAAGAGTTTCCTGCTTACTCAGAGAATACGGCAAAATATCATACTATAAAGTAAATGACACAAAATCTTTTATTTTGGACTTGGGAGTGAGACAGGAGGATAAACTTTTTTTACAAAATACCTACCCTTATATATGGAAAGACCAAGCGATTGACTATTTAGGGATCCGTCTTACTGCCTCTTCGGAGCAGCTATTTAATGCCAACTATCTACCTCTTATAGATAAAGTTAAAGAAGGAACGAAAGCACTGAGTAAACACATATTATCATGGTCAGGCAGGCTGGCCGCCTTTAAAATGCAGATATTACCGCAAGTATTGTATGTGTTCAGGACGGTACCAATACCAGTGTCCAAGAAATTCTTTGGGGAACTACAGGGTATACTGTCACGGTTTATCTGGGTGGGCAAGAGGGCACGTAGCGCCTTTCACAAACTCAGCAAGACTAAATCGGCGGGAGGTATGGGAGTTCCCTCCTTCTTAGACTACTATCTAGCGGCGGTATTGACACAGGCTAAAGGCTGGTTCTCGGATCAGGATGCCACAATATGGGGACCTCTCGAAAAACATCAAGCTCCTGGAGGGGATCTGGAGGCACTTTTACTGGCAGGTCCCTTCCTTAAAAACACTGATAGGATCTGGGCGCCCCCTATGGTGGCCACTATGGGGGCCTGGAGAAATTTCAACTCGGTGGAACTACTTTCAACTCCTACAGTTGACTTAGATATCCCTATCTCTTCTTTGGCTCTAATAATACCCAACCTAAACCTACAGAAATGGAGGATGGGAGGGGTGAAATGGGTCTCTGACATCTATGAGGGAGGACAGGTAAGGTCTTTTCAGCAGATGCAAGCCATATTTGAGTTTCCTGACTCTGAACTATTTAATTTCCTAAGGGTGCAATCCTTCCTCAGAAGCAAACAATATAGGCCCTACAAACTGTTTTGGAAAGCAAAGGCCTTCTTCACATCTCAGAATAATAAGAGGAAAGGTATATCGTTAATCTATAATTTGCTTAACAACAAATCAATTTTTACAAAAAATAATGCGCTGCAGGCCTGGGAGAAAGAGTTAGACGAATGTTTCACGGACGAACAATGGGTAAAGGCACTGCAACACACCCACTCGGCCACTAAAAGCGCCAACCTCTGGGAGCTCTACCACAAAGTTACCCAGAGGTGGTACTTGACTCCATCTAGACTTGCAAAGTTTGGACGAGGAGTATCCCCTCTCTGTTGGAGACAATGCACACAGATTGGAACATTGTTCCATGTATTATGGACGTGTGGGAAGTTGGCTAGATTTTGGAAAGGCGTTTTTGCAATTCTCTGTCAGATCACGGGTATCTCGTTGATTCCCTCCCCTTCCCTAGCTATACTACATCTGGGCATAGAAAATATTCCCCCCCAGTTGAGAAAGGTGACTATTCATCTATTACTAGCGGCCAAATTGGTCATTCTTAGGCTGTGGAGATCAGAAGATAGTCCTAGGGTGGGAGAGGTGGTCAAGACCATCTCTCTACACTTTACTTACGAAAATATGCTAGCTTACTCGGAAGGCAGACATGCCTCATTCATTAATCATTGGCAGATATGGGCGGAATGGTACGACAATAATAAGACTCTATATTGATAAGAATAAGTAACCACTGAAAGAAATTACCCTAAAGGTAGGTGCAGGTTCCTTCTTTTTCTTTATTTTGTTCTCTTATCCTCTTATTTTATTTTATTCCTTTTATTTCTAACTTTTATTAGTGATGAGCAGTTAGAGCGCAAAAACCATACGCGAACATCAAAGCTTAATCACTCTTCCAAATGGAACACTTTCATACAGACTATGTACTACCACATGACAATGCGTTACTGTTTAAAAAATGTGCAGCATAGTTGACATTGGTTCGTGTCCTGGGGTCACAGTTAGTACCCATGGGGGTGACCCTTGAGACAGATGGACCTCATCTAAATGTTGTTAAAGTTTGTGATAAAGTGGAGGATAGTACCTTGTGTACTTCCTGTGCTGCAATATTGATGCAATATCATGTAAAGGGGATGTCTACTTCTGTTGTTCTTTTGACACCCACTTACAATGCTGGATGTATATCTGTGATACCTTTTTTTGTGTATGTTTATACCTTATGAAAATAATAAAAAACTATTGAAATTAAGAAAGCTTCTACAACATACCTGTGTCATCACTACACTGTATAAATTAATAAATCAGAAATAAATGATGAAGCGCTTTTAGCAACAGCTACATCCAATATGTTAAAGTGACCTGTGCAATCCTATTAAATAAATATTTAAATTCAAAATAAAAAATTATATAAAACACTCTTCCTCATTTTCAATATAAATATATTACAAACAATAGTGCATTAAAATATATACACATGTGAAAGAGTTCAAATAGTCCATACAAAATTAAGTCCAATACACCCTCCAGTCTCTGTGCAATTAGTACCAAGTTCCGATTTCGCACCAGAACCTGCAAACAGACCAAAAGTTTGTGTGAACTTTAGAACCCTGTTAAAGTCTATGGGACTCGAACGTTTGAAATCTAAAGTGCTAATTTTAAAGGCTAATATGCAAGCTATTGTCCTAAAAGGGTTTGGGGACCTGGGTCCTGCCCCAGGGGACATGTATCAATGCAAAAAAAAGATTTAAAAACTGAAGTTTTTTCGGGAACCGACAATTCATTAATTATAGCCACGAGTGGTTTTAAATTACTTTTTTTCCTTCAGAAATTACATTTTGTGCCAGGTCAATTCTAAGCACGGTAAACAAGTGCAGCTTTACAGGCATACTTTAAAAACCCTCTAGGTACGAAATTTAAAGGAATACCTCACTTTTATTGTTTCACTTTAAGCATTATTAAAATCACTGCTCCTGAACAAACGGTCGTTTTTAAAAAAGGTATCACATGCCATATCTCCACAACTGGCAAACACAGTCCTCCAAAATGGCATCTAAGCTCAACCCAGCATGATGGTATCACTCCCCATCTGATGCATAGTGCCCGAATTAGCTTTCTCAAAGTCTTGGTTTTGGCTGTTGTTGAAAGTGCTTCACCATTTGTTTTAGATAAATACAGCTAAAGCCTTGTACCCATGGGGACATGGCCTTGTCTAGCATGTGAGAGGTAGCTTCTCCCAAAGCTCCCACTATCAATCCGGTTAGCGATCCTCCCCCAGCCAGAATTCAGACTGGCATTAGAGATTTCCTTTCTCCTGTGTTCTATTAGTTAAGATGACATCACCTACCCGCCTACTCCTGAGAAACCAAACCCACTTCTACAGCCTCTGGCAGCTCCAAAAACATGATCTGTGTGTGCCGTAAGTCAAGTCACACAAAGATCCTTTGTGATAGATGCCAGTAACACTGAGCGGGTGCTGGGTTGGCAGTGCGCTGAGCAGTGACAGTTAGCGGGTGGCAGTAACAGTGACAGGAGCCTGTATGCGGGCAGTGACAGTCTCAGCTTCAGCACCTCAGACTTGGTTCATCCATGGCTGACAGGGAACATGTTAACAGAACATGAGGACAAAGTAATGATTTATAAGTGTGCTGTTGCTCCTTTATTGTAAAATATGTAGGCTGGGACATGTCATTGACCAAGTTGCCACTGCATTGGAGGTCAAGGACCTTGCTGTTCTGTTTGGCCATGTTGCATGGATCAGAAGACTGACTGCACAGAGTTATAAATCTTTTCATGCAAAACAGTTTGCATACTGTATATGTCTTTCAATGGTCTATTTATCTGTTTGCCGGGAGTTCAGATCTAAACAGAAAGGGATGGGTCACAGGTTAGCAACAAACAAAGGAAAATGTATTTTACTTATTTTGGTGCCAAAAGTCCATGCTGATGACTATAGCTCTGATAACCCTGTTAAAAATCCTAAAATCCTGTTCTAGAGAATGGTATTTAACAAATTGTATAAACTATTAAAAATATTTCTGTGGTATGTCTATCATGTCAGTTCATAGGCAGTACTGCATTTGTAAGCTTGCTCTTTTTGTAAGAGGAATCTTTAATAAGAATAAAATTTAGAGTACCCGGTGCATTATAATTAAGCAATAAAGACAAGAAGTATCCCTGTGTTTTGCATATGACCTTTTCATTATTTGATAGATTAGCTATAAGTACATAGGAATGTCATCAAGCGGAATATAAAAAGGTAATCTTGCTTATGATAACATTTTGGGGAGCAGAAGCCCTCATACATTAAATATTTCTTGATACAATTTTTATTTTAAATGTGCTTTTTAAAATGTATGTGGCATATGTCTGGATTTTTCAAGGTATGAAAAAGGATTGAGATTTCATCAAATGAGTCAAAACCAAATCCAAAGCTAATTTATCATAAAGTTTTTATTAAGAATACTTGGTATGGTGGCATTCAGATAAAATATAAACTATGTTCTTTGTAAAAATGACATTTCATAAGATACCTAAGTGACTTCAAATTCCTATAGCATGACATTTTAAAAATATCTGTACAAGACCTTTTGTTGATTTTTGTCTTGTGCATACAAGTAAAGTGTGTGTGTAGCTAGCTTGTTTTTCTTTTTCTTTTACCGGTTTAAATTATTTTCATTTTTTAAACATTTTAGACTTAATCAATGTACATGCCTGGTGTAAGTCATTAAAGCCCAAATTTGTGAGAAAAAAAGTAATGTTTACCATTCTCTGCCACAAATCTGTTAACCTACCTGGCGATATGATTATGTCAGATTTTAGATGCAGAAAGCGGTACAATTATTTTGCATGGATATTTGGTGTTTTATATTGTAGGCCTGTATTTCTCAGGATCAATTCACTTAATTGTCTAGTAGACATCTCGGGTATGATAAAGTTTGAAACACAAAATCTTAAATTGTAATATAATAAATAAGTATAAATAATAACAAATAATAATACAATAATAATACTTTTTATTCAATACATTTTAGTCAATCAAATAAAAAAATGTTAGTCAATCAAATCAAAAACACTGACTTTTTTTGTCCAAACAAGGGTGTAATATTACTAGTCATATTGGTTCAGTAAACATCCCGGGTATAGTACATTTTGAAACATGGGACAGCACAAAGTCCGACATCACAATCAGGACAATAGAACCTGGTTTCTTTTCTGATTTTCCTTCCAGTGTCATCACACTTAGAACAGCAAAACACACACATACCTGTGGGTGCAGACTTACTTTCAGTTGGTGGGATGTGGTCCATAAAGTGACGACCAGTCAGGCATTGCGGGTTGACAATGCCAGCAGCACGATGTCCAGCTCTATTTACAGTTGTTGGTGTTTTGAGCTTGAGAAATATAATATATAATAAAAGTCCACATGAACCATAGGCTTGTTACTCTTTTTTTATTTTTTGTAGAATGAAGGCCTTCCACAAACACTGTTCAAGAAGATGTCTGAAGATTTTTTTGTAATATTTTTTCAGTTTTCTCATCGCTGGATAAAATGTCATTGCCTGGTCAGCTCTGTCAACAGCTTCCATGGTGTTGTTGTAATCCATCATGACTTGTGGTTTTATTACGTCTTTTCCACCTTTTGTGTGTACCATGACAGTAGAAGTGTTGTGAATGGTACTCATTAGGCACACATCTTTTTTGTCGCGCCATTTCAGTCCCATAATTTTGCCTTTTTGCCAGGCAACTATTTCTCCTGCCTTGAGCTTTTTATTGCCAAAGGTTGGTGGCATGTCACGCCGGTTAGCCCTAACGGTCCCATATACATCTGTCTTGTTCTGTAGAAGGAACTCATAGAGTTCTGGAGTAAAAATTGTCTGTGGTTACACAGTAGCCCTGATTCAGCAATGGCTCAATCAAAGTAAGAACTAAAGTGGTTGCCATTCCATAATTACTGAATCGTTTGTTGAATTTGGTTCCTTTCCCGGTGTATAGGACCGAATACCATATGTAACCAGTGCTCGATTCACATAGCATGAATGAATTAATCCCAAATCATGCTCTCTTTGACGCCATATACTGTATCCAGCTGAGTCTTCCTTTGTATGCTATTAGACTTTTGTCGATACTGATGTCTCTATCTGATACATAGGTCTGCTGGAATTTTTCTGAATAATTTGATATACCTTACAAATCTTTTAGAGTTTTGGTGCTGGATGAGAAGTCTTATCAGCTTGTTGCTCCTGGTACTGACTTGTCTCTGTAACAATTTTTTCAATAACCTCATCGGTCAAAAAGAGTTGGAGGTATGCCAAGGGGTTGTCATCTTCAACCTCCTCTTTGATACCAGGTGCTCCAGTAAATGGGAATCTCGGGGGGCTCTACATGCTCCGTCCCACAGTCAATCGAGCACCAAGTCCGCACATCACTGGGCACAGTCGCAGGATCATTGCTGAAATCGCTTTCCGTGTCTGATGACAAACTTCCCCACGAATCACTATCACTCAATTCTGCAAGTGATTCTGTATCGCTGTCGCTGTTTTCCAGCAGGTCATATACCGCTTTTGAGGTAGAGGCACGCTTTTTTGATGCCATGGTCGTTCTGCAGTTTCCAGACACAAAGAACAGTAAAGCTGCAGGCAGGATACTGGAGAAAGCACTGGGGGGCAAACTAATGTCAATTTTATTTTATAATGTAATCCAATAGGATTACAATGTGCCAGTGTGTTTGTGCTGTATACTTTTTGAATTTGCCGCCGGTTCCGCCCCCCTGCGTCGCAACGCTCACAGGGAACACAGTGCATCGGGCGGAAGATCCGGCCACAGCACACAGCAGGAGTACATTGCGGGATCACGGGGACAAGGTAAGTAACCTCTTCCAGGATCCAGTGATGCAATCCTGAGTGTGGCTCGGGGTTACCGCTAATGGCACTGAACTTTCACCCCGAGCCACACTCGGGAATACCACCAGGGAGGTTAAGATACTCACCCGATTGGGAGTGGCGTTTTTTCAAATGCAATTTTTTGGGGAGAAAATACACTTTTTAATGCAAAAAAATGCAATCCATAACTCAAATTTTTGTGAAATATAAAAGATGATGTTACACTGAGTAAATAGATACCAAACATGTCAAGCTTTAAAATTGTGCAAGCCCATGCAACAGTCACAAACAACATACATTTTACTATCCATAAGCAATGCTTTAAAAGCCTTTACAGGTTACACTTTAGGTTTCACAGGAGGTCTGGTGCTAGAATTACTGCCAATGATCTGACATTTTGAGGTAATACCTCACATGCAACATGATGATCGCTGTTTGCATGCATCTGTTCGTCTTTGCGTGCAAGCATGAGGGGGGGTTTACATTTTTTTTAAACTGTCACTTTAATATTTTTAATCACTTTTGTTGCTGTCACAAGGAATGTAAACATCCCTTGTGACAGTGTAGGCATGTGACAGATACTTTATAGAGAGACCTAGGGCTAGATTCAGAGAGGAGATACGCCGGCGTATCTCCAGATACGCCGCCGTATCTCTGAGTCCGGCCAGTCGTATCTATGCGCCTGATTCATAGAATCAGTTACGCATAGATTTCCCTAAGATACGACCGGCGTAGGTGTTTTACACCGTCGTATCTTAGGCTGCATATTTACGCTGGCCGTTAGGTGGCGCTTGCGTATAGTTAAGCGAGGAATATGCAAATGAGCTAGATACGCCGATTCAGAAACGTACGTCCGGCCGGCGCATTTTTTTACGTTGTTTACGTTAGGCTTTTTTCGGCGTATAGTTACCCCTGTCGTTCCCGCGTCGAGTTTTGAAAATTTTACGTTGTTTGCGTAAGTCGTTCGCGAATAGGGATGTACGTAATTTACATTCACGTCGAAAGCAATGACGTTTTGCGGCGGATTTTCGAGCATGCGCGCTGGGATTTTTTCATGAACGGCGCATTCGCCGTTCGTAAAAAACATCAAATACGCGGGGTCACAGTTAATATACATAAAACACGCCCACATCATTCACATTTGAATTAAGCAGGCTTACGCCGACACAGATACGTTACGCCGCCGTAACTAAGGGCGCAAGTTCTTGCTGAATACAGAACTTGCGCCCTAAATTACGGCGGCGTAACGTATCTGACATACGTTATGCCGGTCATAAAGATAGACACTTCTATCTGAATCTAGCCCCTAGGGTCTTCCCCAGATCCCTACTCTGCCCCTAAAAGAATTTGATCACACCAAGATCGGTGTGATCAAATGCTTTTTATTTTTAAAAACTGCTCTGTTTACATCCAGGAAACCAGAAGTGATGTAATTGCATTAAAAGATGCACAGAGCGGTTTCCCAAGCAATCCCCAAACACCGGTGTTCTGGCAGTCAGATAGTGTAAAGGAGTATAGGCCCTATCCGACGTACATTTAGTAAAAGAATGAGGTCTTCAGGGGTTTGGCCAATTCCTTTACGTGACGCTTTTACGCTATCTGACTGCCGGAAAATCAGGGCCAGATCCACAAAAGAGATACTCCGACTTAACTGCTGTTCAGTCTGTGTGTAACTTTGGAAACGATCCTCAAAAGGCTTTTTCCAAAGTTAGGCAGAAGATCCGGCATGTGTAATTGAATTACACTGCCGAATCTTAGGATGCAGTACCGCATCCGCCGCTGGGGGCATTTCGAGTCGAAATGCCGTTTCTAGTATGCAAATTAGCACTTAAGGCGATCCACAAAGCTTTCCAGCTTCCTTTTTGCGCCGTAAGTGTTATTTTGCAAGTGTAAAATTAGGGCTGGTTCTACAAAGTGTAAACTAGTCACACCATGTAAAAGCCCATTCCAGCGACGGCATTTGGTATGCTTTCCCGAGGGAGAACTCCACGGCAATTTGTAAAAACAAAACCGGCATGGGTTCCCCCCCAGGAGCATACCAGGCCCTTAGGTCTGGTATGGGTTGTAAGGGGACCCCCCCTCCGCCGAAAAATTGACGTAGGGGGTCCCCCTACAATCCATACCAGACCCGTATCCAAAGCACGCTACCCGGCCGGCCAGGAAAGGAGTGGGGACGAGCGAGCGCCCCCCCCCCCCTCCTGAGCCGTGCCAGGCCGCGTGCCCTCAACATGGGGGGGTTGGGTGCTCTGGGGCAGGGGGGCGCACTGCGGGCCCCCCCACCCCAGAGCACCCTGTCCCCATGTTGATGAGGACAGGACCTCTTCCCGACAACCCTTGCCATTGGTTGTCGGGGTCTGCGGGCGGAGGCTTATCGGAATCTGGGAGTCCCCTCAAATAAGGGGGCCCCCAGATACCGGCCCCCCACCCTAAGTGAATGGATATGGGGTACATCGTACCCCTATCCATTCACCTGTAGGCAAAAAGTTAGTTAGTAAACACACAACACAAGGCTTTTTAAAATATTTTATTATTCTGCTCCGGATGCCCCCCCTGTCTTCGTTATTAGCTCAATTAGCAGGGGGGGCTTCTTCTTCCGCTCTCCGGGGGTCTTCCACTCTCCGGGGGTCTTCCGCTCTCCGGGGGTCTTCTCCGCTCTCCGGGGGGGGCTTCTCCGGACTCCGGGGGGCTTCTTCCATCTTCTCCCCTCTTCCGCTGTTGACTCGGCAAACCCCGGTTCTTCTGCAGCTCTCCGGTGCCTTCTTCTTCAGCGCTGGCTGCCTGCTATGTTTGTGTGTTAGCTCGATTTCAAACAGGCAGCCAGCGCGGTCTTCTGTGGCGTCAGGGTCTTGTCTTCTGTTCTTCCGATGTTGCCTCGTCGCCTGTTGTCGCTGTAATGATGGAAGCGCGCCTTGCATCCCATTTATATAGGCATCACCGTCCCATCATGCTCCGGCAGGTACCCACGTGGTGGGTGCCTACCCACGTGCACCCACCACGTGGGTACCTACCGGAGCATGATGGGACGGTGATGCCTATATAAATGGGATGCAAGGCGCGCTTCCATCATTACAGCGACAACAGGCGACGAGGCAACAGCGGAAGAGGGGAGAAGATGGAAGAAGCCCCCCGGAGTCCGGAGAAGCCCCCCCCGGAGAGCGGAGAAGACCCCCGGAGAGCGGAAGACCCCCGGAGAGTGGAAGAAGAAGCCCCCCCTGCTAATTGAGCTAATAACGAAGACAGGGGGGGCATCCGGAGCAGAATAATAAAATATTTTAAAAAGCCTTGTGTTGTGTGTTTACTAACTAACTTTTTGCCTACAGGTGAATGGATAGGGGTACGATGTACCCCATATCCATTCACTTAGGGTGGGGGGCCGGTATCTGGGGGCCCCCTTATTTGAGGGGACTCCCAGATTCCGATAAGCCTCCGCCCGCAGACCCCGACAACCAATGGCAAGGGTTGTCGGGAAGAGGTCCTGTCCTCATCAACATGGGGACAGGGTGCTCTGGGGTGGGGGGGCCCGCAGTGCGCCCCCCTGCCCCAGAGCACCCAACCCCCCCATGTTGAGGGCACGCGGCCTGGCACGGCTCAGGAGGGGGGGGGCGCTCGCTCGTCCCCACTCCTTTCCTGGCCGGCCGGGTAGCGTGCTTTGGATACGGGTCTGGTATGGATTGTAGGGGGACCCCCTACGTCAATTTTTCGGCGTGGGGGGGTCTCCTTACAACCCATGCCAGACCTAAGGGCCTGGTATGCTCCTGGGGGGGGAACCCATGCCGGTTTTTTCTTTGAAAATTGGCATGGAGTTCTCCCTCAGGAATGCATGCCGCTGTCATTTTTTTTTTTTTCCCGACGCAACTTTTTTAAGCCGTCGCGATCCTCAAAACTCGGCGTAACGTAACTTCGCGCATGCGCTGTACGGCCGGCGCGGGAGCGCGCCTCATTTAAATGGGACTCGCCCCATTTGAATAGGAACGCCTTGCGCCGGCGGAATTTTAGTTACACAGCCTGAAATTTCTAGATAAGTGCTTTGTGGATCAGGCACTTAGGTAGAAACTTTAAGGCAGTGTAACTTAAATGGGATTTTTTAAGTTACGCCAGGTTTTTGTGGATCTGGCCCTCAGTGTTTGGAGGTTGCCTGTTTGGGAAACCGATCTGTGCATCTTTTAATGTGATTTGCGGTGGGAAATATGTAAGTGCACTTCTATATCACATGTGATATTACTGTGGTGATCAGCATTGGATATAACAAATCTTTTATTTCTTTGATTGCTTATAATTATTGGATATTTTATTCACTTTTGATTTTTTTTTAAATCCATGAAATGGGACTTATTATTTGTTTATAGAATCTGAATATTGTTTTTTCAACATACTTATTTTATTATGTTGATGTATTATTTATCAAATGTAAATATGTATTTATTTCACATTTTTGCACTTTAATTGAGATTTTTATTATTACTTTTTATTCTATGCACATTAAGTATGGTATATTTTCTATCATGTTGTATTAATTTAGCACCACACCATTTAATTTATTTATGCACAAATTTAGTATCACAAATTTTGGTGTAGACTGTTTTTATGTGCTAAAATCCTCCCCAGCACAGAATTATTTTTGTTTTTATATTGTGTAAAAACCTGTCCTGTCTATTCCTCTTTCTTAACCACTTGATCTCCAGGAAGATCCCCCCCCCCCCCCCCATGACCAGACCATTTTTTGTGATACTTTAAGTGACAATTGCGAGTTTCATATACTTTGGTATTTTTTTTATTATTTTTTTATTACTATTTTCAGCATTTTAGAAAATTCCAAACATTACCGTAAAACATATACAAATGCAATTTATCTTATCATTTCCCATCCTCTCCCCTCCAATAGCGAAATAGAGGGGACGGGGCAGGAACCACACAAAAGGAAAAAGAGAAAGAAATAAAGGGAAAGAGGAAAAAAAATCCAAAGGAAGAAAAGGAAGGGGAACATTTTGGGGTAACATAGAAACAAATGTAAATATAGAACTATAATGTTAATCAATATTTATTAAGAAGTCATACTCTGATCAAAAAACAGGATCTGATATTATTTCATAATATAGTATAGTTTCTTTAAATTCAAACCATCTTGCCCATGTCTTAATATATTTCCTGGTCAGCCCTTTATTTCTACAGGTTATTTCTTCCATTAGACAGAGCTTGCCAACCCTTCATAGCCACTGTGAGATAGTAGGTATTAAACTTTTTCCCCAGTATAGTGGAATCAAAGATTTACAAGTGTTTAACAAATATAGACATCTTGTATTGCTCTGTTGTTTTCATTTGTGCAATGAAGTAAAAACATTAATGGTTCAGGTTTAATTACTCGAGCCAGTATCAGAGAGATCACCTTTGCCACTTATTCCCAAATGGGCAGATTTTAGGGCAGAACCACCATATGTGCCACCGATATCCCTGGGATATTGATCTGGCCAGTTAAGTAGCAGAGGGTGTTGTTAATCAGTTTCAGCTTCTTTGGTATTAATGAAATTAACAACAGGTGCACTAGATGGGCAACAATGAGACAACCTCCAAAACACGAATGGTTTTACAGGTGGATGCCACTGACATTTTTTCCCTTAAATCAGACCTTTTCTGATTGTTTTTCACAAGTTTTGCATTGGGCATGTGTCACTACTGGTAGCATGAGGCAATACCTGGACCCTATGGAGGTTGCACAGGCAACCCAACTCCTCCAGGATGGCACATAAATATGTGCCATTGCCAGAGGGTTTGATGTGTCTCCCAGTTATACAAACTACTGCGTACCATTTTGAGTTGTTGCAATGAAATTTCATCAAAACAGAGTAGCTCGCTACATCATTTTTTCACTTTGATTTTCAGGGTGTTTTTGATTTCAGCACTCTCCATCAAATGACGTGGCATCCTTTCATTCCTTACACAGTTCATATCCAGCATAATATTTTTTTCCCTATTGAGATCTGATGCGTTTTCAAAGTGTTCTTTTAATTTTTTTGAGCAGTGTTTTTAGTGGTAGCTTTGACAATTTGGCTGTAGGCTTTACACTTTTTGATTGCTGCCTCCCAGCCATTATATTTTCTCTCTATTTGCTGCTGACCGCCCTTCACCTTGTATTGTGAAAGGGCAGGCAACCTATGGCCATTGGATTTTCCCTGCAACAATGCCTCCAGTAAGAGCGATACAGCCCCCATCAGGAAATGCCATAAGGAGTTTCTTTGTATTACCTTCTCAAAGTGCCACATTTTGGAGGGTAACAGTAGATCCCAGATTTAACCCTTGTATCAGAGAGGGGTAAACTGTCCTTCTTGAAGGCTACCCCCAAATTTCCCCTTTCTCCTCATCACCAGCACTACCAATCCTCCTCGCCACCAGAACCTAAATACCCTCACTCCTCACCAGTGGTCTGTGGAGGTCTACAAACTAGCCTTGGGAATTGCTTCCCAAAAAGTCCACTTATTCTTCATAGCCAGTAGGCAAGGATATGAGCAGTAGGAGGAAAGGCCATATTAGCAATTCAAATATATGGCTTTTGCAATAAAATGGTGTAAAAATTCCAGAACATTATATATTTTCTTAAAGCAGAGGCTTTGCAAAATAAAAAGATTGGTTTTGCAATTTTTACTGCAAGTATACAATAAAATACTGTATATCTTTGCAAAACCTAAACAAATATCAAACATTTTAAGTTTTAAAACTGTGTGTACCCATGGCTTCGTAAAAAAAATTACAGTACCTGAAATTCTCTGTAGGTGATGCTGTAAAAGCATTTACAGCTCATAAGTTTAGAGTAAATTATGAATTGTGGTCTTAGCATTATTGCTCCCATTAATGGCAATACCTCATGTGTGGTGCAATCATAGTTTATATAAGGGTGCAAAGCCTGTGTATGCGTGTTTGCAACAGGGTTATATCTCTTTTTTTTATTTTTAGTATTATTACATTTTATTATTCCTTCAATTTTTCTTCTTTTCTTTTTTTGTTGCTACTGCAACCATGAGCTTGCCTTAAATGTGTCCCTCTCTGGACATAACTAGAACATCCAAAGTGGCAAAGTAGTTAAACTGTTATGCCACTGGCCAAATTGTATGATGTTTTTTTTTTTTTTAATTTGTTGTGGCTCCCACTTCCACCATTTAATGCAAGTCTATTACCTCTGGAAAAAAAATCAGGTTGCAGCAAAAAAGATCTAAAACACAGTTTTTTAGTATGGGAAAGTAGAGCAATGGCGGGACTATGGCGGTGCATACAAAAAATAATAAAGAAAGATAGAGGAAGTAATATAAATTTTAATAATTTATTAAAAAAGAACAGAGTAGCATCAGGTTATAAAGCATACCATAGACCTCACAAGGGCCCACTAGACAACTCAGTAACCTGATCACAAATACAAAGTTAAAAAGTTCCCATAACAGACAACCAATACTATAACAGAGATCGCAACCCGGTTGGCAAACCCTATATATTTCGCCCGGTCAGGCTTCTTCAGGGGTGGTTGAGATCAGGGTTTAGATTCTGATGATGACATACAGAAAAAAGAAATTAACAATTATGCAGAAAAACATTAAATATACAAAAATAATAAATAAAGTCGCTCTGCCAGTGTATATCACATAATGCCCACCTGCTGGTCCGTAGTGGGAGTAAAAAAACAACAGGGTGCATGTACGCCCTGGTTCCATCACATGCCTGAAAAATCAGGCCGGATGAGCACAAGTTGACAGCCAAAAGGATAACTTAGGCAGGAAAAAATGGGGAGCTGCTGCAGATGGAGGTCACAAATTCCCCAACCATCGGAGAGGCAAGGGGCGGCACCCAGAGACAGAGTGACCAGCTGTGGAGAAGAGTAGTAATATCAGTATCTATTAAAAAATACTTAATAAAAAAATAATTATAAAAAATAAATGAAATGTACACTCACAGTGCTTTAATAAGCGGATATAGCATCTGTGGAGGCGTCAGCCTAACTTGAAACAGGAGGCTTATCAGATCTATAACAAGCTGATCCAAAAATTATGTCAAAAAATTAGAAAAGAAAATTTGGAAAAAAGAGAAAAGGAAAAAAGAAAAGAAAAAAGAAAAAAAAGGAAAAACAAGCCAAGGAAAAAAGAAAATGAAGCAGACAGTTTACTTATATATATAAATTTAAATGTAGCGATTCTAGGGATCTTCAGCATACAGCTGTTCCATAATAGGATAAAAAAGATCCACTCATAGAGAGAGAACAAATTCTCTCTCTATGAGTGGATCTTTTTTATCCTATTATGGAACAGCTGTATGCTGAAGATCCCTAGAATCGCTACATTTAAATTTATATATATAAGTAAACTGTCTGCTTCATTTTCTTTTTTCCTTGGCTTGTTTTTCCTTTTTTTATTTTTTCTTTTCTTTTTTCCTTTTCTCTTTTTTCCAAATTTTCTTTTCTAATTTTTTGACATAATTTTTGGATCAGCTTGTTATAGATCTGATAAGCCTCCTGTTTCAAGTTAGGCTGACGCCTCCACAGATGCTATATCCGCTTATTAAAGCACTGTGAGTGTACATTTCATTTATTTTTTATAATTATTTTTTTATTAAGTATTTTTTAATAGATACTGATATTACTACTCTTCTCCACAGCTGGTCACTCTGTCTCTGGGTGCCGCCCCTTGCCTCTCCGATGGTTGGGGAATTTGTGACCTCCATCTGCAGCAGCTCCCCATTTTTTCCTGCCTAAGTTATCCTTTTGGCTGTCAACTTGTGCTCATCCGGCCTGATTTTTCAGGCATGTGATGGAACCAGGGCGTACATGCACCCTGTTGTTTTTTTACTCCCACTACGGACCAGCAGGTGGGCATTATGTGATATACACTGGCAGAGCGACTTTATTTATTATTTTTGTATATTTAATGTTTTTCTGCATAATTGTTAATTTCTTTTTTCTGTATGTCATCATCAGAATCTAAACCCTGATCTCAACCACCCCTGAAGAAGCCTGACCGGGCGAAATATATAGGGTTTGCCAACCGGGTTGCGATCTCTGTTATAGTATTGGTTGTCTGTTATGGGAACTTTTTAACTTTGTATTTGTGATCAGGTTACTGAGTTGTCTAGTGGGCCCTTGTGAGGTCTATGGTATGCTTTATAACCTGATGCTACTCTGTTCTTTTTTAATAAATTATTAAAATTTATATTACTTCCTCTATCTTTCTTTATTATTTTTTGTATGCACCGCCATAGTCCCGCCATTGCTCTACTTTCCCATATATAAATTTGGGATGAGGTGCTTCTGTTAAACTCTTTTCTAGTCTAGACCAGCCAGATCCTATCCCCCTTTTCCACAGTTTTTTAGTAGTAATAGTAACAGTAAAAAAATATTAAAACAGCAAAATGTGTGATGCCAAAATATGGTGTTTCTGACTCTGTCCGTGTGATCATACTGTTCCCTAACACCACTTACAGTACAACTTAAAAGGATTACTTAAAGGCATCACAAAAATGCCCACAACACAATGTGACATCCTTAAAGGGGTTGTAAACCTACGTGTTATGCATCTTATGCATTAAGGTAAAAAACACATTGCAGTGTCCGGCCCACCCAGCCCCCACATTTTACTTACCTAAGCCCCATATATTTTGATGGGCACGTCCCCGCTGTCCTTCTCTTCACAGAATCCCGGCTTTGATTGGATAGATTGATAGCAGCGCAGCCATTGGCTCCCGCTTCTGTCAATCAAATCCAATGACGTGGGTGCCGGGGGGGGGGCCGAGTCATACACTCGGCATCTATGGACGCCGAGTTTATGACTCAGGAGCACGCACACAAGGTAACCCCCTCGGGAGAGAGCTTCCCAGAGAGGGTTATCTAATGTGGGGAGGAGCCGAGAGAGCCGTCATGGGACCCCAGAAGAGGATGTTCAGTGGCCACTCTGTGCAAAACGAACTGCACAGTAGAGGTAAGTATGACAAGCTTGTTATTCTTAAAAAAAAAACACGAACCTTTAGTGTCACTTTAAATAGAACATACCCCCATCCAAATAAGATGTCCATCAGGCAGAATTTACTGCGCCTTGTCAGGAAAGCAACAGGAATATCAGTTTCCATCTCAAGGGATGACACCAAAAGGGTCCCACATGTGTACTCATGTTGCTTCCCTGATATGGCAAAGTGCATACTAAAGAGCGTGTCAGTTCCCAAAAAACAGTCAATATGTGTTAATAAGTAGCACAGACAAATACATGGCTTCTCCCTGTATTCCAATGACACACTTTAAAAGGGATCTCATATAAGCTCATTTACACATCATCACAATACCATGCTAACAGAAAAATAAATACTTATTTTTACGTCATTAGGAGTCTTCACAAGTTTTATTCTATTCTGCAAATGAAAAAAATGGAAATCTACTAAAACATGTGATTTTTTTAATAATAATAATAATGGTAATACAGTTATCCCTCAGAATGTTTATTGACAATACAACCAAATACTTCAAAGACAAACTAAAGAATGTGTATGTGTTTTGCAAGAAAACAGCAATGTTTGAACAAGGGAAGGTTTTCTGCCAGAAAGACAGCAAGAGACCTTAATGAGTGGAACACTAACAGATGGTAAAACAAGTAAAATCACAATAAATAAAGCACCCAGCAGATTAGAAGGTATGATAACATTCACTGCTTAAATAAAGCAATTGTTGTTTGGATATGAAATTATGGACTCACTAAAAAGGGATGACATTTTCTTTCACAAGTCCTGTATTTCTGATTAATGGGACATTAAAGTGTAGTTCTTTATGTATTTTTTAAACAGGCAAATAGAGGATATTGAGAGGATATCACAATGTATTTTCAGCTTTAAAGCGGGGTTCCAACCACAATTAGCATTTTTTAAATGTATGTCCTTTCATAATGCGTTTTTATTATATAAATCCGGTCACTTACTATTTTACAATCCGCCGCCGCTCCGCATAGTTATTCAAAAAATATTGTTTTATAAACTATGTCCACACCGTTGTCATTTTGCTTGTGGGCATTGTGAAGCCCACAAGCACTTACTTCCTGGAAGTCTTGGATGGGGAATGATACTTGGGTAACGCACTGCATCCTGGGAAATTATGACACACATTTCCCAGAAGAATTAGAGGGAGATGATGTCAGAATCCTAGGTGATTCCAAAGGCAGATTTTGTGGGACCGCATAGCAACAGGCATTTCCAGATGAGTAAAAAAATTTTTTTTCTTTTTTAGGTCGGAGCACAATAATGAAAAATTGGAATGGAAACTCCACTTTAAGTTCCAGAGGGGGTCTTTTTAACCTTACTTACTTCATTTTTGATTAAATAAAAAAAAACACCAGCAAACACCACAGGAAGCTATTAGCTCACAAAATTGCAAAGTCAACATTTATTTTCTGAAAGTATTGATCAGATAAAAAAAAAAAACATTCATTGGTGTGTTTAGAAGACCAGAAGTAGGAAAAGTTCATTGTTAGAGTTTACGTACAATTTAAGATTAGCAGACTATTTCAACTGAAGTGCAATGTGATTTTGTTAATTATTTGAAAATGTATAAACTAGTAATATATCCTGTAAGTTACACATTTTAAATGTAATGGTTATGGTTCAAGGGAAGTGTTATTTTCTGTGATGTATAGGGGTGAGTGTAAAATGTTGCCAAACCTAGATTTGCCTTTTAATTTGTCAGTTCATATGCAGTGAATAATTCAATGTTATTCTTGTTGAAAATTAGAAATGCGCAAACATTTATCTGAACCTAGATTTGCTGAGAATTTGCAGGTTCATGTTCTGCAAAATTTTATTGAATTTGCACTCTAATTTTGTCTTGTGGCACTGTAATATATTTTTTTTATCAATCGGTGTACTGTCCAAACACTCCCCACTGTCACTTTAGGACAATGGCCATGCAATGTCCTTTTACATATTTTTATTGAGAAGTAAACAAAAATAACATTGTCTACATTGATATTTCAAACTGACATAAATATTTGCAAATGTTCAAGATTATACAGAAAAAGCCATAAAGTAACAACAATAACAAGTTGCACAGTCTGATACATGTTAGGTTAGATACTAATTTTAGAGTTAACAGGATAAACTTATAGGTACATGGATGGATTTGGAGACAAGAGTCATTGTAATCTTCAAGGTATAGCTAAGAACCATTAAAAAGAATATACAGGAATAGGGCTGTAGATCTAAGAGGGTGTTGGAGTTGCAAAAAGTGAATAGAAGAAAAAGATAATAATAAAAAGATAATAAGAAAAAAGGGGGTGCAAGAAGAGGACATGGGGTTAAGGAAGGGGAGGGGCTGCAGTGAGTCAGCCCCCTATGAAATTAAATAGACAATATTGAATCATTAAATCATGGAAGTTGGGTGTAAGATAGCCAAGGGTGCCAGATGAAAAGGAATTTAGCAGGGTATCATCCAGAATTGCCATTAGTTTTTTACTCATCGTGATATCAGTCACCCTGTTTTTTATTGCTTAAAAAAACTTAGGATGTCTTCTAGGCTTTAGCTTTGTCAGTCTGGTGGCTAAGAAAATATGGAGGACCAAATCCAGTGGAAAAGGTCAGGTATAGGTTTATTGAGCAATGGTTCATAAAGGTTGTAGGGAGATTTGTTTGGGCAGCATGCCCATGTGATTTTAAACCCATATCCAGAGTCTGCTCACTATTGGACAAGTCCACTGCTTGTAAAAGGGTTTACAATTTTTTTTTCGGCTTTAAGGACAGAATAAGTTCAGTTTCCCACCGAATTTTGTATGCTAGAGTAATAGTTAATTTAGACAACACTATATATATATATATATATATATATATATATATATATATATATATATATATATATATATATAGACACATAACTCAATATTAGTCTCAGGGCATGTGGGTCAGCTTTAACTTTCAAAGGGAATAAGGACAAAATTAGAAGAATAAAAGAGGAGTAGAGAAAGTATAAAGGGCCAGATTCACGTAGAAGTGCGGCGGCGTAACGTATCGTAGATACTAGCAGCGATGTAACGAACGCAAAAAACCGTTGTGGATCGCCGTAACTCCTAATTTGCATACCCGACGCTGGTTTACGATGCAAACTCCCCCCAGCGGCGGCCGCGGTATTGTATCCTAAGATCCGACAGTGTAAAACAATTACACCTGTCGGATCTTAGGGCTATCTATGCATAACTGTTGTATCTCGGCTGTGAATCTGGCCCAAAGTGCCTAATTCAGGAATACCGGAAATGTTCCCATAGCAGAATATCATGGGAGGTGCAGAGTTGCTGGAAAGTTGTAACTTTGGTCATAGAAAATAGGGAGTAAATATAACAAAAGCCATGATCTGGCTACCGTCGGAACTGTGAAGGACATTCGATGCCTGGGGAAAACAGTTGGTAGTGAAGAAACCTAAGCAAAACGAGGTTGCCCTCCTGCACAGCTCCTCTTTGCATTGCAGTTAATCGATAGTGCAGCACGTTTATTAAAATACAGCTTGATGGCTTGATTTTAATTTGCTGTATTTTAGAAAACATGCTGCACTATCCATCTACCTATTTTTTCTTGGGATTCTTGAATGCGAGGGAGGAAATGCCCAGGAGGGCACATTATATGCTGAATTTACTGTATCTTCCCTGCTGATATATTTTTTTAGGACCGAGTACAAGTACCGATACTTTTTTTCATGTACTCGCCAATATCGATTACCGATACTTTTTTTAATGCCATGTGACAGTTTGACTGATGGGCACTGACTGATGGGGACTGATAGATGGCACTGATAGATGGCATGGACTGATGGCCACTGATTGGTGTCAATGATAGGCGTCACTTATGGCACTGACAGGTGGCTGGCACTGATAGGTGGCAGTTATGGGCACTGATGGCACTGACAGGTGGCTGGCACTGATGGCTGGCACTGATGCAGCAATAAATGACATGAGGAAAGTATTTTGAAATGCTATGCTGCAGCGCCCATCTTGGTACACCCTATACTCGGCATCAGTAAGTATCAGCAGACATCTTGTTACACCTAGCCCGAACTATATGGCTGCTGGCTTACTGTGGCCAATTGCAGGGTGTGCCAAGATGGGCGTCAGGATGTCCAAGCTGACGATGACCGAATGTGACGGTCCGGTCACCGATCCTGATGCGGCTGTGACCTGCACACTGCACCCTGCCAGCTTACCTAGCTAGTTCTACTGCAGGTGAGGACTCGCTCTCCGGTTTGCTGACTTTGCCCACTCCACCCACTCCGCCTACTGACTCTGCCCGATCCGCTTACTGACACCGCCCACCGACCAGGTATCGGGTCAGGCATCGGGAGCATTTGTGCGAGTACAAGTACTCGTGCAAATACTGGTATCGGTATCGGGACAACCATGTGGTGGAAACCTTTATTTTGGAGTGAAGAAGTTGTCACTGAAACCAAAAGGCATGATGTATTGGGCTATTTTACACATTTATGTGCAGTGATGAATTGCAAAAGAGTTATCTGCTAAAAAAGTGGAAACGATCTTATAGATTTCATGGATGCTAATACTAGGATCTATTGTTGAGAAAATTGCTTGGAGTATTCTGGTATATGAAAGTGTTTGTTATATATGTTGTGTTCTTCACAGTATCATAAAAGTTATTTTCACAATTTTTTTTTTATGCACAAGTACAGTAGTAGTGCCTTACTTTACACATTTAAAATGATTAGGTTTGGTTCATGGCTGAGCAAGAGCTTTGTGATTGGCTACTGTGGGAAAAGATTTAAGGCAGTGTATGCTTATTCTAATCATGTTAATTTTTTGTGATGTGATTTGAATATTGTGGCAGATTTGAGGGCTTCCCATAGGGTAGAAGCTGAAGGAACTGGACATTTGTTTAGATTAAAATATTCTGTTGATTTCAACTGGAGGTCATCCACAATATAAGCAATAGAAACTAGTGAGTCATTCTTGACAAAGGGTAAGGTAGAAGGCCTTTGTGGGAGAGATGGACAGGACATAAATAGGGGGTCATGATCAGACCAGGGTACTGCAAGTATTGAAGCTGAAATCACTTTTGGGAGAGATTTCCTATGTATAAAGGTGTGATTGATACATGAGTGTGAGTTGTGGGGATGTGAACAGGGCCAGTGCAAGGATTTTTGCCAACTCAGGCGAAGGTGCATTTTGACGCCTCCCCCCCCCCACATGCGTACACACACACACACACACCATACATTATATATGTATATACATCAGACCCCCCTCCACTAACTACAGACCCCCCTCCCGCAGTATGGTTCCCCCTCACTAAGAACAGACCCCCCTTTCTCAGTACAGACCACCCTCCGTCAGTATAGACCCCACACTAAGTACAGACCACCCTACGTTAGTATAGACCCCACACTAAGTACAGACCACCCTTCATTAGTATAGACCCCCTCCCTCAGTATAGGCACCCCATCAGTGTAGAATCCCCCTCTTAGTGCAGACACCCCACCTTTAGTGCAGACCCCCCATCAATATAGATTTCCCCCCTTTAGTGCAGACCCCCCACTAGTATAGAATCCCCCTTAGTGCAGACCCACACAGTATAGACACCCCCCCCCCCATACTGCAGACTCCCCCATCAATATAGACACCCCCATCAGTATAGACACCCCATCAGTATAGACATCCCCCTTAGTACAGACTCCTGCAGTATAGACACCCCCCTTAGTTCAGACCCACCATCAGCATAGGCACCCCTCTCCCCTCCAATATGTCCATATGTCCATCTACTTATAATACTACTTATAATAGAGAAATAAATTGTACAGTACAGACCTCAGAACAGCACAGCAGCAGATGTATACACACAGCGGTGTGCGTCCCTCGGCTCCTCCTCCTCATTGTATGTAAAGAACGAGGAGGAGGCTCGGCGGCTTCAGTCCGCTCCACCGAAACAGAGCGAGGTCAGATCAACAGTGCAGCGGGTGGTGATAGCGGTGCCGCTATCCACGGGTGTCACCCATCACCCAGGTGCGGTCTGCACCCCCCGCACCCACCTAGCAACGCCTGTTTTGGGTGGGGGACTGTCCAAGTCAATTTCCGCCCTGTTCCCTGGCGGCGCTGGCACCGTCAGGCAAGTGCCCATGTTGACTTGCGCTAGCGCCGGCCCTGGATGTGAATAGTGTGTATAGTCTCTAGTAAATGGATGAAGTTCTCGTCAAATATCAAACAATTTTAATGAGCTGTTTGGAGTCGGTAAAGCAAAGTAAAAAATCTTAGGGATATTTATTAAATTCAGTGTTTAAGATTACATTTAAATCTTCTGAATGTAACAGGGTTCCTGCTTGATGGCATGTCAATAGTGGAAATATATATGTCAAAAGGGGGCCAGGATTCTCATTGGGAGCATAGTAAGTGAGGATAGTGAATTCAATGTCTTGTAGTGTGCCTTGAAGAAAGAGGTATCTGCCCTTTGGATCACCTATTTGCTTTTTGCAGTAAAACAAAGAGTTTTTTTTTTATTCAATTAACCCTCCCCTCCCATTGTTAAGGTATTGCATTAGATTGAAATATGTGGGGTTAATGGGTATCAAAAATATTTGTGGATAGAAGAGAAGGATAAATACAGTATGATTCTTATAGGAAAACTATTTCCTCAAGAAAATAAATAATGTATCTTGTTTATGGGGAGAAATTAGACCTTTTACAATTAAATGCCAAAAAGGAGCCATTACAAATGTAAAGGAAATAAAGAGGTGGCATGGCAGACCCTATGGGACCACCCAGGGAAAGTATGGAGGAGGTAGGGTATGGGAGGAGGGGAGAGAAGAAAGGCAATAAAAAGATGGGTAACAGAGAAGAAACAAGACTGTAAAACAAAGAACTAGTATGTACAAGCTGTGCATTGCTTAATCAACAATTAGGCTGATTAGCAGCATGTGCAAAACGTGTACCCCTGAAACTAGGCAGCAGGGGCATGGAACCACCTGGGCAAAGGAATCTATAATGTGTATATAAATGTTAGCATTGATGGGGCTCCTAAGAGGAAATAAGATTTTATGACTCATTATGAGCACAGGCATGCATTAACAGGATAAGCACATAGAACAATTCAATATTGTTGTCTGAGCCTAGGCTACAACTGATGTACACTCAAAGGCATCAAGGTGATCATAAGTAGACCCAAGTAGTGTAACTAAGTTAGATAAACCTCTCAGGAAGTGCAATGTTCACATTGTGATTGTACCATGCAAGAAACTTTGACAAGTGTTTCAGCAATGGATGGATGTGTCTTGTAAGCAAACCCATTTATAGATTGGTTTATATGATGCAATGTCCCAAGACTGACATTGGTCCTTTGTAGTCAAAGATCTAGTTTCAACACTCAAATGTTCAATTTTTATATGTAAATTAAACATAAAGAAAAGTAAAAGCAAACCCAGATAACATAGATAACTTGCCACAAATTTGTGGCAGTGTTGAATTGTTAGTTTGTTAACTTGTTGCACTGGAAAATTGTACACTTGTAGAACACTTGAAGCACAAGTTCTAGTTGACACTTTTGCAATTTGTAGCAAAATTTGCATAGCAAGTCTCTAGCAAGAGCAAAGTTGCAGTGGTGAGTCTACAACAAGAGCTCTGCAAGTTTACATCATGAAAATTCAGCCACAGTGACCCCTGCAGGGAGTGACTACTGCACAACATAACTGAACCAGAACTTGCAGAATGTTTGCAAAGACAGTTGATCTGTTGATCATGTGATGCAGACTTGCTCCAATTGTGCAACAAACTTGTAAAGCCTGGCAAGTCAAGCAATATCTTAGCAAGTAATTTTCAAACTTGCAACACAATTGCTTGCTATTTGGGAAGTTAGCTTTTAGAAGCTATCTTATAACAATTATAAAATAATCAGTGATTATTTTATGTATATCTTTCCATGTTGGTCTTTGCTATTATTCATTGTTTAACTGTAAATTACTCTAAATATATCTGAGGCAATGCAAAGGAAACCTATTTCCAGTACAATACATGCGGAAGACGGCAAGGCTTTAATAAGTGCAATTCATTATTTTGCCATATCATTGGCATTATTTCTTTCCCAACAACAAATTAATATAATTTTCTATGCCTTTATATGTTTTGGCTGTATTTTTTTAGTAGTAGAAAATACTCTGTTGGTGGATTGAATGTGTATATCAAAACTCTGCTTCAGGCTACACCAAAATGAAGAACACTGCACATGAACATAAGGGCCCAGATTCTCAAAGGAGATACGATGGCGTATCTCCAGATACGCCGTCGTATCTCTGAGTCTGAGCCATCGTACACCCGCTCAAAGATGCGCCGATCTACGTGAATCTGGGCCAAGGTTTTTAAAGGCAAATATGATACTCTCCCTGATCTTTTAACTCTCCAAAACGTATGTTTTTCACTCCCATACTTATTTTCCTCGTCAATTAACAACAAATCTGACTAAACAGCTTTTTTGCATTTGTATGTGACAATGGCTGATTTACCCAGAGCCACTCAAAAAAGACAGAAGTATTATATTAGTGACAGCCTAGAAGTTGCATCTGTGTGACAATGACTGGCTTATTCTAAACCGCATAAAAAATCTGAAAAAGTAAGTGACAGCTACCACTGCTAATTAACTTGCAGAAGCAATTCTGCTGTTAGAGCCAGTGTAAAACAAAAAAAGCATTACTTTGTTTAACGGTTATTGGTGAAGATTCTGAGTGTGAAGATTCTGAGTGACATTGCTGATATACTGGGGTCTGAAGATTAGAAGGATATCTTAAGAATATTGCCACAATAATGGTAAATAATAATGGGAAATTTACTGGAGCTAAATTCCCCACCTTGTTGCTTGTTTCCTTAAATTTGAAAATAAAAAATACCAAAATTATCGCCTATAACTACCATTTGCTCCCTACATTGACAAGCAGCCTGCATCTTATTGAAATAGAACAAAAACAAAATAATTCCGCGCTGTCTAAAATGGTAAGCAGCTACAAAACCAATCGACAAGTGGAAAAAACAGAACATGTAAATGTAAAAAGTATCACTAAAGGTTATACCATGTGATGAACACCATGTATAAATTACATAAATGAATAAACATGTGTATGTGAATACATGTATAAATAGATATAACTGAAAAAGTCTATATAGTGACATATAAAATAATGGTGACAGTTCAATGGAATGTAGAAGTGATGATGCTCCCCCAATCCAACCGTGACAAACGATATGTGAAAAAGAAGGAGAAGCCGCCACCAACTGGAGAGAGGCTTACCGGAACTATTGAACCCTGAAGAACATACGTTCGAAAGGGTCAAACAGGCATGGTACATATCCTGTGGGACCGATCATCAACTGCAGCTCTCATATCGGTCCCACAGGATTTATACCATGCCTGTTTGACCCTTTCGAACGTATGTTCTTTAGGGTTCAATAGTTCCGGTAAGCCTCTCTCCAGTTGGTGGCGGCTTCTCCTTCTTTTTCACATATCGTTTGTCACGGTTGGATTGGGGGAGCATCATCACTTCTACATTCCATTGAACTGTCACCATTATTTTATATGTCACTATAGAGACATTTTCAGTTATATCTATTTATACATGTATTTACATACACATGTTTATTCATTTATGTAATTTATATACGGTGTATATACGGTGTTCTTGGTATAACCTTTAGCGCTACTTTTTACATGTTCTTCATATTATTGTACACTTTTTAGTTACATTCACAGCTCAGAGCAGGATATGACAGAGAGCTACTTCTATAGACTAATAATATTTTAAGTGTGCAAGTACATGCAAAATGTACATTTCCAAAAGTTATAGGATTCCACCGGGCAATTCAACACACTTGTCAAGCTTACCCCTAATGCAGGTGGTCAAACACTATGGCTACCTTGTGTGTTCTTCCCCTATAGCAGCCCCCTTTCCCATTAGGCAAGCAGACCTACCCATACTCGGTTGTCCCCCGGACTTGTACACAATGCTATAATGCCTGGCCACCACGCTGGGGCAGGTGCAAACTGTTCAAAGCAAACAGGTCCTTGCAGTTGGCAGACAGGAACAGTGGCTCACTGACAGTGCAGATACAAGGCAGGCAAGGTTCAGAATAGTCAGGGTAAATCTGTAGTCAAAAGGCAGGCAGAGTTCAGAGAGCAGTCTATATCCGATCTGAGTTAGTCAATGAGGGAATCCAATCTAACAGAGCAGAGCAGGCAAACAGGGAGTTTGGAAAATGTGCAACAAATGCAATATCACAAACATGAGACTGCAGGCTTGGCTGGCTTAACTCAGATTTGATCTCTACCCAGAGACTGGCCAGGTCAATCACCTTGCAGGTGGACAGACAGACAATGAGAATGTCATAGTTTAAGGTAGAGAGTTCCAGAGGATTAATTGGAGAATGGATAATTGATTCTTTGATCACCAAAGGCAAAAGTAGGTGAGACTCAATCACCAAGAATATATACACATTTAAAGGATATTATAACATTTACCATATATAGCATGGAGATAGGTAAACATGGGTATTCCAAGCAGCAGTAATTTCCCATAAAGCAATAGCAGTGTTGTGTATCAATCACACATAGCCGAGAGATAGATAAATATGGATATTCCAAGCAGCAGTCATTAACCTGTGAAGGAGCAGAGCAGACATGATGAGAAAGTGATAGATGCCATGTTTAAATTGCTTTAACACTTGTTCAGAAGAAAACTTGACCCCTGATACGCCAGGACATACTGTATATATATATATTTTATAAACAGTACAGTATATATAAAATAAATAGAAAAAAATATTAATTGTCTGCAGAGTATACATTATTTTAGGAGGTAAAATGCTTTTCTTCAAAAAAAATTTATACCGCAGCACGCTGAAATCCCAGAGGGGAGCCTTTGTGCTTCCTGTAGTTTGAATATTAACATAACATATTTTACTAATAAGCAGTTAGCATTTATAATTTACATATACTGAAAAAACATTCACAGTACATGAGCAGATATTTTCGGCTTCATTGACAAAGCATGTGTGACTATTAAAGGGATTTTTTTTTTAAATAACAAACATGTCATACTTCCCTCTTCTGTGCAAGGGTTTTGCACAGAGCGACCCAATCCTCCTCTTCTGGGGTCCCTCAGCGGCGCTCCTGGCTCCTCATCTTCTCAAGTGTCCCCACGGAGAGTCGCATTTCATGGGTCTCCAACACAAAGAAGGGCACTGCATCATGACCATTCTCAGAGGCCCCTGCAACTAAACTTTGCTGCAACATTCATCTGGAGGTATCTTTATTAATAAATATACTATATATACCTGGGTAAATGTGCACAATTCTAGCAGGACTCTTCTTGGGTCCTTTGCTAATAATACCTATTTGTATGTTGGATGTATGTTCTATTGTTAATCTTTTCTTATATAAAGCTTGTATTATTTCCATACTGGTCTGCCTTTATGAATAGAAATGGTTAATGTTATATGCTGGTTGCAGTAATTCCTCTGCTCCCGATTACTTTGATTAGATTACTGATTAATTCCCCAGGAAAGTAACCCTATCTGTTCACAGAGCCCCTATCCTGGGTTGAGGCACTGCCAACTTTATTATCTAACCCCCTTTTCTCTTAAGCAAAGCTACTGGTTCTCTTATTTACCTTATTTAGTGCAATATCCTGGTAGGTGAAGGTCATTTCTCATAACATCCCCAAAAGAGGGCTAAGAATATTTTCGTTCACTGGCCTGAGTCAGCACCTGGGTAATAAACATAGACTACCGTCTGCATGAGCCCCAATAGTTACACAATGAGTACCAAACGGTTGTACACAGCCCACAAGCTGCAATTTGGGCACCAAGTAACTAGTATAATTAAAATGTTATAAGATTACATTACTGATACTAGTCGCCTATAAAAAGGGTGTTTTATAATGGACATTGGAATAAAGTACTTATGTTTTTCTTTACCTTAATTAACAGCATCAATACCAAGACCAACAAAGGCAGATGACATAGAAGGGCACATTCTTCTATTTATTTTAAATTTTTTTATATAACTACTTGGGAAAGCACTGTGGAGGTTTAACTTTTTTTATGATGTACAGTAGTATATCATAGAAATACAGTAGCAAGAAAAAGTAGGCAAACCCCTTGGAATTAACTGTTTTTCTGCAGTAATTCGCCATAAAATTTGATTTGATCCTCTTCTAAGTCACAATAGATAAACAGAATGTTCTTAAAGCGGGGGTTCACCCTTAGAGGGCACTTTGCCCCCTTAGATTCCTGCTCGTTTTTACTAGGGGAATCGGCTATTTATTTTAAAATATGTGCAGTACTTACCCGTTTACGAGATGCATCCTCTCCGTCGCTTCCGGGTATGGGCTTCGGGAATGGGCGTTCCTTCTTGAGTTACAGTCTTCCGAGAGGCTTCCGACGGTCGCATCCATCGCGTCACGATTTTCCGAAAGAAGCCGAACGTCGGTGCGCAGGCGCAGTATAGAGCCGCACCGACGTTCGGCTTCTTTCGGCTACGAGTGACGCGACGGATGCGACCGTCGGAAGCCTCTCGGAAGGCTGTCACTCAAGAAGGAACGCCCGCTCCCGAAGACCCATACCCGGAAGCGACGGAAGAAGATGCAGCTCGAAAACGGGTAAGTACTGCTCATATTTTAATACAAATAGCCGATTCCCCTAGACCGAACGAGCAGGAAGCTAAGGGGATAAAACATTTTTTTTTACAAATGGGTGAACTCCCGCTTTAAGTTGATAACACACAAATGATTCAAATTTCTCTTATCTTTATTGAACGCACCCATTAAACATTCACATCGCTGGAGGAAAAAGTAAGTGAACCCAAAGATTAATTACTTCAATGAACTCTAATTGGAGTTAGTAGTTTGCACACCTACAGTCCAGCTCATGAAATTAGTTTGCAGGTGTGGCTTCTACTTTTATTGATAAATATCTAAATATCTTAAGACCACGTCACTACTTGTGGTGGCAAGGTACCTTGATTTATGTATCTGGATTATAACCTGTGGAAAAGGTGAAAGTGTCCAAAGCTCACAGAATAGCTGGGGGAATCTTAAAAGTGTTTGGAAATCACCTAGCATTGCCAGAACTCTTAGGCCCCGTACACACGAGAGGATCGATCCGCTGAAATTGATCCGCGGATCGGTTTCAGCGGATAGATCCGCTGGTGTGTACGATCGAGCGGATATTTATCCGCGGATATATTTCGGGCCGACCGATTTCCAGCGGATAAAAATTTCTTAGCATGCTAAGAAATCTATCCGCTGGAATCGACTCCAGCGGATCGATCCGGTGGTCTGTACAGACTCACCGGATCGATCCGTCCAAACCCATCCCTCGCATGCGTCGTAATGATTCGACGCATGTGTGGAATTCCTTATATGACAGCGTCGCGCATGTCACCGCGTCATCATCGCGGCGACGGCGCGACACGTCATCGCGATGGGAATTCGGCGCGGATTTCGATCCGATGGTGTGTACACTCCATCGGATCAAAATCCTCAGAGGATTTATCCGCGGAAACGGTCCGGAGGACCGCATCCGCGGATAAATCCTATCGTGTGTACTAGGCATTAGCGTGCACCAGATTGAATGCAAGATTTGTATATGCCTGTGTGCTTCCGACCTGCTAGATTTTGGGCAAGCTTCCCTATTGTTGGCTGGTAGTATTGTAGGTTGTGATAATTGTTTCATAGACTTGTTTTACTTTCCCCAGATAAACCCCCTCCCCATTCTTCCCCCACCAAACAAAGATCTTGCTCCAGTTAGCAAGTAACTGTGGGAGCATTCCCGTGACAATACGATTTGACCAATGTAAAAAGCAGAGCAGCCAGCACTAAAATAGATCATTCAAAGGTCATTATTTTTTTTTATTCTTCACAAAACTATTGTTTTTACTTGTAGAACCACAGAAATGCATAATGGATTAAATATTCTGTGCTGGGATTGTGATGATGCAGTATCAGTCTATGCAAATGACATGTTTTAAGTGCGCCTGTGTTTTGTCCATGCAGGGGCCACTCCACAGGTGCTTATACTGTATTTTCCGTTTCTATTTTCTATTACAATTTTGTTCCCATAGGAATGGACAGTAGAAGCTCTGTGTAAGCTACACGTAATTATATCTCTCTCCATGCCCCCTCTGACCAGAGTGGTGCATAAACAGCCAGCCAGCAGGCAGCAGCATGATAACATAGGTAAAGGCAGTGTTGCTAACCGTCTGTATTTTTTCTGGCAGCCAGTAAAAAATGGGCACTTTTCTCCTGCCAGTAAATGCCAATGACAGGAAAAGGGTGCCAGTAAAAAATATGGCTGTGGCACTTGGCTCAGAACTGCGCATGTGCAGTTCTGGTCTAGCGCCAGCCGGGACTGTCTAAATGCCTGCTACAGAGTGTTCGGGCAGAGGCGGGGGTGGGTCTGGTTTGATGTGTGATGTCATGGTGCAAGGGAGCCAAGGGGAGCAGCCGTAGCCTTGTGTGCAGGTCTGCAGGATGGGAGTAAGGCAAGCCAGGAGTGGGACTGTCAGTGCCATCTGGCATGGAGAGAGACTGTCACTGGGACTCAGGAGGGGATGTATCCTGTCGATGAGGTGTGATCATCATCTCTGCTGCTGTCAGAGTAAATTTCAATAAGAAATATGCTTTTTGTCATAATATCTACCATATCATATCATAAATCACATGGCTAGTTGTAGTACTTGTTTGTAGCCTGAATTTTGAAATTTACACTTAAAACTGCAATTTTGTAACTTTTGGAAATGCCAGTTAAAACTGTGCCTGTAAATTTAGTGTGTTGTGTCAGTAAATTTCAATCTGGTAAGTTGGCAACACTGGGTAAAGGGGAGTGAATATACAGTGCTCAGCACAAAGGAGTACACTCCAACGGATTTGTCAAAAAAACTTTACTTTCCTTTCAGATTCAACATTTTTTTTTATGGGACACTATACTACAAAATATTCCCACAAATATGAACCATTAATTACAACCAAGATTTGTTAATTTGCACACACAAAAATGTATTTTTCCTAACAAATTAATTCAAGACCATGTTGCAAAAATGAATACACCCCAATGAAAGCAAAGCTACATTTTAGTAGTAGTACTTCCAAGTTTTACTTGACCAAGTAATTACCAGTAAAAGTAGCACAGAGTTGAATAGCAAAAAATGTCTCAAGCCTCGTACACACGCACGGTTGGAGTAAATCGTGCGTGTGTACGAGGCTTTGAGGTTTCCCGTCAAGAAACCCGAATCTCGACGGGAAAAATAGAGAACCTGCTCTAGATTTTCTCGTTGTGAGATTCTCAGCAGTGTTGCCGAGATACACGAGCGTGTGTATACTTACTTCTCCATGGAAACCCGCGCATGCTCGAAATGACTTTGACGCATGCACGGTAGCTTCCAAGGCATAGGTAGGGTGACGGCATCGAATGTGACGGGCGCATGCTTGTCAAAATCGATGACGTCACCGCGCTCCTGCCATTCAAAAGAATGGCGGTTCTTTTGAATGGAGTGTATGTACACTCACCCGGCAAGAGATTCTTGTCAAGAATCTCGTCTGGAAAAACAATGTTTTTTTCCTGACGAGATTCTGGGCCGTGTGTACAGGGCTTCAGTCATGAAGGGGGTAAAACCTTCTGGAGGGCAAATAATGAAGATAACAGATGGTAATAGAACTTTTCTCTGCTCAGCTATACAACGACTAAAATAGCACATCCAAGAAGAACTGCAACTGTTGTATTCCTAGAGACCCCTCCTGAACGTTTGACATTAGGAGGGCCTAGTTTGTATTAAAAGCCACAAATACAAGTATCCCTGGCTGGTGTTAAGGTTTAAATATGTTTGTGATTTATATTTGAAAAGGTGTTTTACCTGTCCAAATGGCAGCGTCCACTGGGGGATCCTCTGGATTATTTGGAATAATGGCTATACACTGTTAAATGTATGTGTATAAATCCTAGTCTATTTATGTATGCATAGAAATATCTATACACAGAGAAATAAAAGCTTGTGTAAAACACCTCTTGGTGTTTAATTGGGCAAAAATATTGTTACTTCAAATCAAAGTAGAGCTAAATCCCCAAAGCTCACAAAGGGTCACATACAAATGTGCCTTGCCTAGATATGAATGTACATGTGTAGGTAGATGTCTAGAGGAAAAATATTTTTCCAAATCCACACTATGCATTAGCATCTTATACTAAATTTGACCAGATTCATTTTGTTTACCATTTCAAATTTCTACTCTAAGGCCCCGTACACACCATAGAATCCATCCGCAGATAAATCCCAGCAAATGGGTTTCTGCGGATAGATCCTATGGTGTGTACATGCCAGCGGATCTTTTTCCGCGGATAAATCTCCCCTGGGATGGATTCCAGCAGATCGGATATTTGCTGACATGCACAACAAATCCATCTGCTGGAATCCATCCCAACGGATGGATCCGCTGGTCTGTACAGACTCACCGAATCCATCCGTCCGAAGGGATCCCCCGCATGCGTCGTAATGAATTGACGCATGCGTGGAATTCCTTATATGACAGCGTCGCGCACGTCGCCGCGTCATAATCGCGGCGACGGCGCGACACGTCATCGCCAGAGGATTTCGGTGCGGATTTCAATGCGATGGTGTGTACACGCCATCGCATAGAAATCTGCTGAAATCCTCGAGAGGATTTATCCGCGGAAACGGTCCGCTGGACCGTATCCGCGGATAAATTCTCTCGTGTGTATGGGGCCTAAGAAGGAGATTATCTTATCAAGCCTATTAGGCATACTTGAATTTTATGAAGAACACACTGACATTACCAGTGAACTTAGTGTTAAATTCTGGATTTCTGGATCATCTAGCATATTTATAGAAATAAAACTTTAGTTGCAAGTTCTAGTCCATTCAGTTTTATTTCCTTCCCAATGTTACTGTACACAGCATGCATATTTCCGCAAGCACTTTTGTGTAAAATGTCAAAGGAATTCATTCAGCCATTTGCAAAGTATGCCCTTTTTAATGTAGTACAGAGATTTATTTGCCAAACCATTTTTTTTTTGAATAATACAAAAGCAAAAATGTCAACAGTACATTCAAGGTTTTCTTTAACTAGAGGGACTGAAACATAATGGACAACTGGACTCACTGCAAGTCAAGCCTAAGAAAATAAAGAGATAAGTGGTGCTGGATAGTTATCAAGCTGTAGGCTAAGAGTTCTGAGTGCATTCACATCTCATCTACCCTTTAGTTTCTCCACCTCAAATTAATGGGAAAATGTGGATCTTTTGACTTTCACAGTATGTGGTAGGTCATGGATGCTGTAAGATTACAAAGAAGATCATTCAATGCGTCACTGCTCCTGACAGTAGTGTCCTGAACTGCTTGGATTCCTCAATTACTATGAGAACTCCTTTATTAAGCTTGCCAAGTTAAAGTTTATGAGTTTCACAGCTTGACAACCTCACTTCAATCTAATAACCAAAGCTAGAGTGTAAATTTTCTATAAAAAAGAGAAAAGTTTCAGTAGGAAATAAACTGATGATAAAATGATGAAAAACTAACCTAAAATCCATCAGATTGACACAGAATGCATCTGCTCAATCAGAACTTACCTGAATATGATGGATTCATGTTGATAATATATTTTTTAAAGATTTTAGTAACAATAACCCTTGAAAAAGCAACTACAATATACCAGGCTTATCCCAGCAACCCTACTTGCAAATATCAGTTCATAAGCCTTTGAACAGCAGAGGTCCAGGTCTTTTTCTTGAAATACCAAACTGTTGTCAAAAGACAACCTAGTACCCAAGTTCCCAGGAGCAGTAGCAACCTGCTTTATCCTCTTAGAGCATTCGTGGTATAAAGAATCCAAATGTGCACCAGCATCACTGAACACGATACAGGCCTACATGTTTATGGCCCTCATACATGGTGAATCCCACCAACATGCCTGGGGTTATATGACAGTATGTCTTGAGAAGGGGAGGTTGTTGTTCATTTTTTATATTTTGCTCAGAAAAATATAACATGGGCGCCTATATAATCTACATTAATGCTCAAGCAATAAGAAAATGCTATATTCTGAGCCCTTTTTTTCTCACTGTACTATCCATGCATGTGCCTTTAAAATTGATATGAATATATAGATACAGTACTAGACAACTAGGAATTTCACTACCCATAAAATGTATTAATAAAACAGGCTGCATTCATAAAAGAAGGAATTATTGGAGGTGGAGCCACTCTTACACCAATAGATAATGCTTAAGCTATTATTTCCACTGTTTTGCTGTGAAAGCATGAGTCTTAAAGGATCACTAAAGGAAAAAAAAATTAAGCAAAATAGCTTCCTTTACCTTACTGCAGTCCTGGTTTCATGTCCTCATTGTTTGTTTTTGCTTTGAAGTAGCTGTAATTCTGCTGTGATCTCCACACTTCCTGCTTGTCTGGCTCCTTATGAAAAAACTCATGGGAGCTTCTCACTGTGGTCTAAGCTGTCAGTACTGTGTGTCTAAAACTCCTCAGAACCAATCAGATTCATTTTAAAAACAAAACACTGCCCTGGATTTGTTTGTTTTTGTTCGGTGGGTCTCTCTACTTCACATAAACATGAACCCAGTTTAAAAGTGAAAGTGAAACTAGAGGCACATTATATGATAGAATTTAATCAATTTTTAATCATTTTTAAAAGGAATCAGTTAACTTTTATGTCTCTATACCCTGTAAACAGTCATTTCAGCAAAACATTTTTTTTCCTTTAGTGACCCTTTAAAGGATAAGATATGTTACAATAAATTAGTCTTAAAAATATAAATAGCATGTACATGGCTGTTTTGTAATAATTTTGGGTACATCTATACCAATGATCTATTTTACTGTGTGCGACTGTTCGCTAAATAGTTAAAATGTAAGCCAAAAAAAAAAAAAGTGTCAATGTGTGTTTGTGCATTAAAAAAACAGAGAAAGAGTCTACATCTGCTAGTCTATTTACATATCTATGCTGTCAGTGTGGCGGAATTCATTCCAACGAAGTGTTGGGATTGTTGCAAAATGTGTTATAATGCAGCCACATTATTCCACATTATTAATATACATGCCCTCTTTGTTTGACTGCTACCTAAAGTGTGAAGAATTTATTTAAACTTTTTGGTTGAGTGAAAAAGCAAACTGTAATGATATATTTTATGAGTGTTACATTGAAAAAAGTAGTGAAAGTCATTTTAATTATGTACTGTATATTCAAGTGATTGTAAACACGGGGCCAGATTCTCAGAGACTTACGTCGTTAGTCCGAATCTGCGCCGTTGTATATTTAAGCGTTTTCTGGAAACCAGATACGCTTAAATTAGGCTAAGATACGAGCGGTGTAAGTCTCCTATGCCGTCTTATCTTAGGGTGCATATTTACGCTGGCCGCTAGGTGGCGCTTCCGTTGAGTTTGGCGTTTCACGAACGTACGTGCGCCCGTCGCAATTAGTTACGCCGTTTACGTTAGAGATACGCCGGCGTAAAGATAAAGCTGGTCTCTAGGTGGCACATCCCATGCAAAGTATGGACGTCGCAACAAGCGTATCTTTTTACGTCATTTGTGTAAGTCGTACGCGAATAGGGCTGTGCGCAAATTACGTTCACCTCACAGGCATTGAGCCGACGTATCTTTGGGCGTAAATACGACGTGATACTGAGCATGCGCGCAAATGCGCCGTTTGTTCGGCCATGCATCTACATGGGGTCAAGCCTCATTTAAATACAACATGCCCCCTACAGCCTACTTTGAATTACGTGCAAGTGCTTTGTGAATACAGCATTTGCCTCTCTAAATTGTGGCGGCATAGCGTAAATACGGTACACTACACCCGCGCAATGTAGATCGGCCGTACATGAATCTAGGCCACTGTTTTTTTTTTTTATTAAATAACATAACATAACCTGCTCTGTGCAATTGTTTTGCCATCCCCGCTCCCTCCTCACTGGCTGTGATTGACAGCCGAGGGAGCCAATAACTCCCACTGCTGTGTCTGAGCCAATGAGAAGGGAGAGAGCCAAGAAAGCCTCATGTACATCACTGATTCGAGATTGGGCTCAGGTAAGAATAAAGGGGGCTGAGGGGGGAACTGCATACTGAAGGTTTTTTACCTTAATGCAGAGGATGCATTAAGATAAAAAAAAAATCCTTCAGGCTTTAGAACCACTTTAATTAGCAGTGTATATTTCTATAAATGGTAAGCATGATGTGGAAACAGAATAGTTATTTAGTAACATAGCAATAAAGCTGGTATATAGGAATAAATTCAACCTTTTTCAGTTTACCTGTCAATTTTGCCATATAGTTAGTTGAAGTAAATTTCCATCTTCCAATAAGTCTTACCTATAGATAGTGTAAATATCTCCTAAACGGTCACTGCTTAGGAGATATTTATAATACATGCAGCCAGTGACATCACTGAAGTGATGGCCACCAAATTGGGACTTGGGAATTGGGACAAACTGTGGGTCTAGTTACAAGATATTCATCCAATGAACAACAACTGCAATCACTGATCTCAAAGAACTGTCATTTTCTTACGGATGACTACACCATTTCCAAATATGTAAAACAGACTCATTTTTAGATGTGTCACTACCCTTAGGCCACACACACACACGATAGGTTAACCAGAGGACAACGGTCTGAAGGACCGTTTTCATTGGTCCAAACCGATCATATGTTGGTCCCATAGGTTATTTAACCTTAGGTTAAAAAAATGGCAACTTGCTTTAAAATTTAACCAATGGATTGCTAACCAATAGGTCAAAACCGATCGTTAGTATGCACAACCATCGGTTAAAAATCCATGCATGCTCAGAATCAAGTCGACGCATGCTTGGAAGCATTGAACTTCATTTTTTTCAGCACGTCGTTGTGTTTTACGTCACCGCGTTCTGACACGATCGTTTTTTTAACTGATGGTGTGTACCCACGACGGACCATCAGTCAGCTTCATAGGTTAACCTAATCCTTCAGACCGTTGTCCTCTGGTTAACCTATCATGTGTACGAGGCCTAAAAGATCAGTTGACATCTAGTCACTATGTACCGTACAAAAATAACTCTTTACCATGTGACACCTATCGCTGTGTTAGCTGTCCACGAGTTCAGGAATTAGATTGCCCAATGGCTAATGGCATAGATCGAGTACTTTCTCAAACTGCTCGACACAGGGTGTTATATACATTATGAATTGCCAGCATTCTTCATCGGCAAGACAAAACGACAGCTCGGACAAACAAATGGAGACCATACTTATTAATTAGGCAGTGGAAATATTATTACACCTGTTACAAGACATATTGGTCTTCACCACAAATATTATACAGAAATTGTGTCCTTCTTTGTCTTTGAGGTCATTTTACCAGACCCAAGGGAAGGGAATTGGGACAAGCGTATACTTCAATGCGGGACCCTATGGATTGAATGTTTAAACACTATACCCCCCTGGCTGAATAAAGTCAATTCATATAAACCCTTTCTATAAGTTATTATTAAGCTTTATCTTTAATATGACTATGTACCTTATTTGCCCCCCTCTCTCCTCCGTCATACTCTCTGCACTTTCCTTATTTTACTTGTCATTTATCCATTCTGTCCTCTTCTTCTAATCCTGCAGCTCTCTCCTATATGTGATCTATGATTTGATCTAAACAATTGTGACATACTAAGGTCCAGCACTATTTACAATGATGTATCATGTTAGATTAGACATTGTACATATTGTCCACCATTATATGTAAATGTGACTATTGTTGCGTTATAAAATTTTGTTAAAATTTTTGTTCCTGTATGGTGTCTTCCTTTGCATGCATGCTTTAGGCAATTGCTCATTATCACCAGGGCTCCCTTGGGTGGTACTGCCTCATTGTGGTGTTTACAGTCTTGTCTGTTAGGACAGATGTGCGGCTCCGCATTGAGAGGCAGGCTGCGGTGTCCCTGCAACCCTCCCCTCACTGTCTGTTGGGCAATTTGCTCACCAGAGGGGGATCTATCTCCATCTCTTCAGTATGTGCTCGCTTGTGGACATGCGCGAATCGCACTGCGGGGGTCAGGCCCAGTGATGTCACATGCCATTATGGCAGTGCAGGCAGTGCCGGGCAGGAGCCTCATATATATACAGGGGCCTTGCTACGCAGTCCCTCTGCTGCTGCAGCCCTGGGATCAGTCCTATCTGGATGGCAGGTGAGATGGAGTCCTCTACAGCCTGATAACTCTGTGATGTATCATCATGGCCATAGATCTATACTATTGTATTTCTATACCCCTAGGGAAGTCGATGTGGGATACATTCAGTCGATGCTGGATATTAGCCTGACAATTCTAAGGCCATATCGTTGCACCTATCCTCTATTCATGCTCTTACTGATTCTTGAAAGTGAGCACTGAGTGTACATGTTTCTATATTAACACTAATTGATGCCATATGCCATGGCCATAGATGGATAATATTGTATTTCTATACCCCTAAGGAAGTTGATGTGGCATACATTCAGTCGATGCTGGATATTAGCCTGACCCTTGTAAGGTCATATTGTTGCACCAATCCTCTATTCATGCTCTTACTTTCACTTGAAAGTAAACACTGAGTGTACATGTTTCTATATTACCCCTAAGTGATGCCATATGCACGTTAACTGGTGTATGTGTGCACCATGTTTACCAAGTACCATATCTTGTTTGCCCACCCCAGATACATCTGGCAATATAAATACAATTCAGGAATTTTACAAAGCCATAGACTTTCATATATCTCTTCATCCTTCCTCTGCTTATCCTATAAGGTAAAGCTTGGATATACTGATGTTGTCTGTGGTTTGAGTTCGGGGGTCATATTTATTGAGCAGCATTTATGTATGATCTCCTCTTTATTCCTACAGTGCACTGCTGTTGATGTAAGAGAACCTCCCTGCCATTATTCAGCTCCAATTCTGAGAGGACCTGACTCAGATGTTCTGCATGTGTTGTCACGGTGTGTTATAACATACATTGACTTAAACACTTTGGGCCAGATTCACGTCGAATTGCGGCGGCGTAACGTATTGTAGATACGTTACACCGCCGCAAGTTTTCATCGCAAGTGCCTGATTCACAAAGCACTTGCAAGAAAACTTCCGCCGGCGGCCTCCGTGTGTGCCATTTAAATTAGGCGCACTCCCGCGCCGGACCTACTGCGCATGCTCCCTTTTGAATTTCCCGCCATGCTTTGCGTGAAGTGACGTCATTTTTTCGAACGGCGATGTGCGTAGCGTACTTCCGTATTCCCGGACTTCTTACGCAAGAAGGAAACATTTTTAAATTTCGACGCGGGAACGACGGCCATACTTTATACAGCACATACGATTGCTGTGTAAAGTTAGGGCACCTAAAACGACGACTAACTTTGCGACGGGAAACTAGACTAGCAGTGACGTAGTGAACGCGAAAAACCGTTGTGGATCGCCTTAACTCCTAATTTGCATACCCGACGCTGGTTTACGACGCAAACTCCCCCCAGCGGCGGCCGCGGTATTGCATCCTAAGATCCGACAGTGTAAAACAATTACACCTGTCGGATCTTAGGGCTAACTATGCGTAACTGATTCTATGAATCAGTCGCATAGTTAAGAAGACCCTAAAACAGAGATACGACGGCGTATCAGGAGATACACCATCGTATCTCTTTAGTGAATCTGGGCCTTTGTTTTCTACAAGTTTATACATTATTCTATTACCATTTTCTTGCCAGACAGTGGACTGTGTGCCCCCTCATGTGGGGTTCCCACATTCGCCTGGACAGACCTGTACTTTATGGGTCTACACATCTGACCTCATCCTGGGTAAGACAGCATGCATAGATTTTCACTATATCTGTTTATTTTATATTATCTGCAATATCTATAAATGTTGTAATTAATATCTCTTTTTTTTTCTTTTTATTATTATTATTATACAGGATTTAGCGCCAACAGTTTACGCAGCGCTTTACAATATAAAAGGGAGACAATACAGTTATAATACAATAAAATACAAGAGGGTTAAGAGGGCCCTGCTCAGAAGAACTTACAATCTAATAGGGTGGGGCAGGTGGTACACAAGGCTGTAATACCGCTTACACACGATAATTTTTCAGCATGAAAAAAACGTTGTTTTTCAAAAACGTAATTTTAAATGATCGTGTGTGGGCTTCACATCATTTTTCAGGTTCTGAAAAATGACAAAAAAAAAATCGAGCATGCTGCATTTTTTAATGTCGTTTTAAACGATGTAGTTTTTTGGGTTGTAAAAAATAATCGTGTGTGGGCTAAAACGAGGAAAAAAACCTGTGCATGCTCAGAAGCAAGTTATGAGACGGGAAAGCTTGTTCTGGTAAAACTACCGTTCATAATGGAGTAAGCACAATAATCACGCTGTAACAGACAAAAAAACGCGAATCGTCTTTTACTAACAGCTAAAGCAGCCCAAAGGCGAATGGAACTTCCCCTTTAAAGTGCCGTCGTACGTGTTGTACGTCACCGCGCTTTGCTAGATAATTTTTTAAAACGATGGTGTGTGGGCAACGTAGTTTTAATTATGAAGTTGGGAAAACGTTTTTTAGACATGCTGAAAAACAAAATTTTCTTTCATGCTGAAAAATGATCGTGTGTATGCAGCATTACTGTGGGGAATGAGCTGATGGATGTGGTAAAAGATTAGTTGTAGACGTGATAGGCTTCCCTGAAGGGATGTGTTTTCAGGGATCACCTGAAGGTAGCAAGAGTAGGAGATAGCCGGACAGGTTGAGGTAGTGAGTTCCAGAGGATGGGAGAGGCTCTGGAGAAATCCTGGAGACGAACATAGGAGAAGGAGACGAGAGAACTTGAGAGTAGGAGGTCTTGAGAAGAGCGGAGAGGACGGTTTGGGTGATGTTTGGATACAAGATTGGTGATGTAGCTTGGGGCAGAGTTGTGGATGGCTTTGTATGTTGTGATTAGTATTCTGAATTTAATTCGCTGGGCGATCGGGAGCCAGTGTAGGGATTGGAGGAGAGGGTAGGCAGACACTGAGCGGTTGGTAAGGTGGATAAGTCTGGCAGCAGTATTCATGATAGACTGAAGAGGGTATAGTCTATGGAGAGGCAGGCCAATGAGAAGGGAGTTGCAATAGTCAAGGCGAGAGAAAACAAGGGAGTGAATGAGGAGCTTGGTGGTTTCATTTGTTAAAAAGGGGCGCATTTTAGAGATGTTACAGAGGTGAATTCTACAAACTTTTGACAACAATTGGACTTGAGGCTGAAATGACATGTCAGAGTCTAAGATTACACCTAGTACCCTGGCATGAGGGGAGGGACTGATACAATTTTTACTCTTCATTCATAGAATTAATTATGATGATTGCTGTATAATACTTTACAAAAAAATCTCCTGAAGAAGCAGTGTTTTTTCTGCAAAACATGTTGAGCGTCCAATACACAGATGGTATATGCAAAGTTGCCAAGGGTTATCGCCTAAGTTCACCCCATCTGTGATTTTATAGAGCTTAATGTTTAGGACACATTTGATCATGTCTTTTTTAGATGTTTGTATGTTCTCCTTGTAAAAGGATTTTTATTGGATTCATGTTGCATAACAGAAAACAAAAACATACAGATTTAAACAAGCGAGGTGGAGCTCAGGATAATATTGTCCATCAGATAACATGAGCTTGCAATGAATGATAGGATACTCTAATGCCTTGTACACACGATCGGAATTTCCGATGAAAAAAGTCAGACGGAATTTTTTCACCGGACATTCCGACCGTGTGTGGGCCCCATCTTACTTTTTTCTACCGGAGTTTAGAAATAGATGCAAAAAAATCCTATCGGAAGTTCTGACCGTCTGTGTGGAACTCCGTCGAAGAAAAAAACATGCATGCTCAGAATCAAGTCGACGCATGCTCGGAAGCATTGAACTTAAAGCAAAGGTTCACCCTCAATTTGAACTTTATATTACCAAGAACTGCAGCCTTACTACATGTAAAATCCACAGTTTTTTTTTTCCAGATGTCGATCATTACCTTGATTCTGATGTATTTCTGCTCGCTTCTGGGTATTGTTCCCCGCGGGAGTGGGCGTGTCGCTCCTTTTCCCCGACGGCCCAGTGTGATGGGAGCTCTGCGCAATGTCTCCTGGGAGTTACGTCTCAAGATTCCCAGGAGATGATCTGAACCAGCAAGAGGTGTATTCTCACACTCTCGTGGGTCACGTGACTCGACGCATCACCGCTTCCAGAAAGTTTTTGCCTGTGGGCTTCACAATGCCCACAAGCAAGATGGAAAACCCCTGGATTAATTTTTAAAACGTATTTTTTATGACGGAAACCCAACCGATTCTCTTACAAGCGGCTAGCAAGTGAGTGCTACATAGATATCTCTATTACTAAGCATTGTACATAAAAATAAACATTTGAAAAACCGCGGAACCTCTGCTTTAATTTTTCTCGGCTTGTCATAGTATTTTACGTCACTGTGTTTTGGACCGTCGGAATTTGGTCTGACAGTGTATATGCAAGACAACTTAAACAGAATTCCGATGGAAAATTCCATCGGATTTTATCTCATCGGAAATTCTGATTGTGTGTACAGGGCATTATATGGACAATTGGACTTAAATATCATCAGCAAAAACGATACATACAATAGTAGCAACCGTATAAACAAGGCTAAGTTATCTCGGCTAAAGGAAGTTTAGGTTCATTATGCATAAGGAGGGAGAAGCTCCATAGCTAGAGAGGAAGAAAAGAGAGGAAAGAAAGGAGAACGAGAGAATGGAAGTCCACGGGGATGGTCCGATCACCAGCGATACGCTAGGTTGTGACGCAAGGATAACAGCTACCATGGCAGGACGACTGCTTGGTCAAAGGATTGTAAGCAGTGGGTGATCTAGGGTTTCCAAATCCGGTCAAACTTGGGAACCTGGTCTCTTTCAATGGCTTCTATTTTGGTGTGTACCATGGCACAGGATACTCTCCACACTTTAGCTATTGTTTGTTTCGCAGCTGTAAGCAGTTAAATAAAAAGTTTAAATTGCGTGTGCGATAGGGGGATTTGGTTTGAGATTTAGAAGTGCTGAGGTGGTGTCTGGCTGTACAGGAACATCAAACAACTTGGCGGTGAGGACAAACATATCTTGCCAGAAGGTTTGGACTATTAGGCAAGTCCACCAGATATGTAATGTTTGTATGTTTTAACATATTTTTTGGAATAAAATCAAATTTGTATACTTACCTTGTGTATATCAAGCCTTTGTACAGTACCATGAAAGTCAGTAATAGCCTTAGTTCACAATTTTCTAAAATCCCCAGTGAAGTGACTATCCTCCAGTGATACACAGAGATGAAACAATCCTCTTATGTAAGTTGTACCTGTTTATCTGCAGCTGTCTCTTTTCTACATCTGTTCAAAGTGCAGCATTTATACAGCTATTTGAGCTTTCAGAAATCAAGGGGCAGTTACAATCTGCAGAGCTCAGTGAGAAGAGCTCTGTCAGCTGATTGGAAGGAAGGGAAACACCCATCCACACAGCACACAGGAACAGAGCTGAGGCTGTCAGCCACATGCTGTGTCCTGGAGCTCCCTCCTCTGCCATCTTTTTACCTCCTGGTGTCAGGAAAACCTGTCAAAAGTGACTCAGTCTGATAGCAGAGGAACAAGGTAGCAGAAAGAAATTATACTTGAAGCGTTTGTTACCCCAACATTTTATATTCCTGGTATGCGTCTTCTAACCCATGTGCTTGTATGAGAAATTATCCTGTTCTTTGTGATAAATCCCTGGTGTTCCTGTCAGTCCCTTCGTCCTGTCAATGCGTGTAAACTCATGCAATACAAAGTATCCTCATAGTGTAGTAAGTACCGTAATGGCAAACATTTATTTAACACTAGCTGAATACCCGGCGTTGCCCGGTCTTCCTATCTCAACCTTTTGGGGAGGAAAATCATAGTAATATAAATATACCCATCTTTTATGTAAGGGTGTAGGTAAGGGTTAATTTAACTGTCATATATTTTTATTTGGCATATAAGTAATATGTGTACCAGGTATTATTGAAATATCTCCAGGCGTACAGAAGTTATGTGGGAACATACATTTCCCATTGATTTGCATGGGACTTTAAACAAAAACCCCGACCCTCACAAATGGGGGTAGTTAAGGGATAAATTAACTATCCTATAGTTTAAGTGGACATATAAGTAACATGTGACCAAGTGTTATCGAAATATCTACAGCCGTTTGGAAGTTATGAAGTAACATGTATTTCCCATAGAGTTGAATGGGACTTTAAAGGAAAACCCCGACCATGGCAAATGGGGGTGGGTAAGGTTTACACCACCTATCCTATGTTTGTTGCTGACATATAAGTAACATGTGTGCCAAGTTTCATGTTAATATCTTTAGCCGTTTGGACGTGATGCTGGAACATGAAGTAACATGTATTTCCCATAGAGTTGAATGGGACTTTAAAGAAAAACCCCAACCATGGCAAATGGGGGTGGGTAAGGGTTAAACCACCTATCCTATGTTTGTTGCTGACATATAAGTAACATGTGTGCCAAGTTTCATGTTAATATCTTTAGCCGTTTGGACGTGGTGCTGGAACATACATACATACATACACACACACACACGTTGAGTTTTATATATATAGATTATGTACTTACATTAAAGGGGTTGTAAACAAAAAAATAAATAAAAACTAACAAACATGTTATACTTACCTTCACTGTGCAGCTCGTTTTGCACAGAGTGGCCCCGATCCATGTCTTCTGGGGTCCCTCGACGGCTGTCTCTGGTCCTCCCCGCAAAAACTAACCACATTCATGCGAGAGAGCTTGCATTGTGTGTAGTCCTTGCGGGCGTGCTAACATGATACAGCGAGCGGCCATAGCCGCTCACTGTATCACTTGGCTCCGCCCCTCGGCGCGCCACATCACTGGATGTGATTGACAGTAGCGCCAGCCAATGGCTGCGCTGCTTTCAATCCATCTGCTCTAGCCAATCAGTGGCCAGGCTGAGCAACAAAGAGGATCGCGGGATTTTTGAGGGGTCAGGTAAGTATAAAGGGGGGGCCGGTATACTCTGACGTTTTTTCACCTTAATGCATACAATGCATTAAGATGAAAAAACTTTTTCCTTTACAACTCCTTTAAGGTTAAAACCAAACAGCTTGTAATGACAGTGGGGCTAGGAGGAACCCCTGTCACTTCTGTTTTTTAGCAACGTTACCGGGCTCCACCCAACGCGTGTCAACGCGTGTCATCGCGGTCACGTGACTTCCTTAGGGGTCCTCAGGTCTTTTTATATGTGGTTTTTAGTTCTCCCATAAAGAGGAATGTGTTTCTACTATTGTTAAGAAGTGGAATCTTTCATTATATGAATAGTGTAGGACCCACTGAAAATGGGGTACTTTGACGCAGTAGTGGTAGACATGTGCAGAATGACAAAATGTGTTTAGTTTAGTTTTGATTTGTTATTTACATCAATTTGTTAAAAACGTTACATTTGTTTTATTCATTTAATTCATTTTCTAAATCCATTTGTTTGTTCATTTTTTAATCAATTGAATTTCGAATAGTTTTCAAATTTAAAAAATGTTTTCCAAAAGTTTTCTGATTTCCAAAGAGAATAAAATAGAATAGAAAATAAAGGAATAGAATAGAATAGAAAAAGAAATGCCAGAAAATAAAAAAATATAATAGAGAAGAACAGAACAAAATAGGAAATAAAAGATCATAATAAAATGGAATAGAATAGATTAAAAAAAGAATATAATAAAATAGAAAAATTATAACCGTCTTCTGAAATTCGAATAGAATAGAAAAGAATATATTTAAAAAAACAATAGAATAGACTAGAATAAAAATAATATAACCATTTTCCAATATTCAAATAGAATCAATTTGAATTTCAATAAAATAGGAAATAATAGAGTAGAATAGAATAGAAAATAACACAACAGTATAGAAAAAAACACAAAATAGAAGGGAATGAATATAACCATCTTCCTATTCTAATCTATTATTTTCTATTATATTCAAATTCAAATTGATTCTATTTGAATTTTGGGAAATGGTTATATTCTTTCTATTCTAATCAATTCTATTGTTTTTTTATTATATTCTTTTTTGTTTATTCTATTCCTTTTCTATTTTAGTATTGTATATTCTATTCTTTTCTATTGTATTCTATTATTTTCTATTCAAATGTATTCTATTTGAAATTCTAATTTCAGAAGATGGTTCTTTATATTCTATTCTGTTTTTTCTATACTATTCTGTTATTTTATATTATATTATATTCTTTTCTATTCTATTCAAAATGATTATTTTTTTATTTTGTGAAATAGTTATATTCTTTCTATTCTATTCTTTTCTATGCTATTATAGTCTATTCTATTCTAATTTTGTATATTCTATTCTTTTATATTCTATGATTTTCTTATGTATTCAAATTCATTCTATTTGAAATTCGAATTTAAGAAGATGGCTATATTCTATGTCATTCTATTATATTCTATTTTGTTGTGTTATTTTCTGTTCTATTTTGTTCTGTTTTACTATATTATATTCTTTTATTTTCTGTTATATTCTTTTCTAGTCTATTATTTTATTTTTTCTATTCTATTCTGTTATTTTCTATTCTATATTATTCTCTTTGGAAATTGGAAACCCATTCATATTCATAAATGTTTCAAATTTGAATTTAAAAACTTTTCGAGGTCGATATATTTTAAATATTAAAAGTAGTGGGTTTAAGCATTGTATGACCATATGGTGCGACCAAATCCCAATATTTGCTTATTATGTTCAGGTGCTTTAAATAGCCTTGTAGGATTTAAATGACATTTTTGTACGTTTGCGCTATAATCTTTTGTTCTGTTTGTATGTGTAGCACTACCCCTGAAGGAGCTGCTGGTTTGTTTTGGGTGGCATGTTACCTCTATTTCCTCGCCGTCTAGGGTATCAGATGAGAGTTGAGAAAAAGTTTAATGTTCACACTTTAGACTTCTTTTTCTTTGCTTTTTTTGCCAAACTTGGTAAAATAATAAAAGTAGTAGTTGAAAAGGTGGAAGGGTAATAGGTTCAGATGTATAACTTCTGTTTGGAAACACTCCTGCTTGCAGCAACGCAGCTTTCATCGCCACTCTAGCCAGAGTGGGTATTGTGCACCTGGATAGGCCTCTCTCACTAGCCTAGCAGCCAGGATATCACACAGAAATTTGTCAAAGTCTCTGCCACAGAGAGTAATGGTGCGTCCTTCGATGAAGTTCAAGGCCTCTCCTGAGATACCAGCCTCTTGCTCGGTGCTCTCCAAGATAGGTTCTTCATTGAGTGGCTTCCTCCCTCAGGACGGACAGCACAGGACCACTCTGACTACCGGACCCACTTAGTAGATTAAAACCCCAGACCAACGTGGTCCCGGAGCCAGGAACACTTGAACATGCACCCCCGGCCAGGAGGGCCACACATGGGGGGTGGTGGGACGACAGACCCAGGATCGACGACGACCCCGGACTAGTGATGTCTGTCCCTTAAGTACTCCCTTCCAGCATGCACAGTGGGACGATCAACTCCCTCTGACTGGCTGCCGAAGGGGAACACCCAAAACACCTTGACCTGACTGCTGCCACCCTTGGCCTGGGGTGGTAACAGCACCCCAGACAACAATAGTGGTCACTCACCGTACAGCCATGGCTGGAACAGAGGCCCAAATTTAGTAAAAAAAATCATACAGTCTGAGTCAACTAACTCTCAGACTACCCTCTAAATTTAAAGCAGTGCCGGCTAGAAAGTAGTGGTCCGCTACATATGGTATTATGGCAGCACCATCTTTAATGTGATGCATAGTTAGGGTGTGCCCCCCAAGTCTTTGTTTGGACACAAGGAAGGGTTGGAATATTTAAGGTTCATTCATATCGTGGGGGATTTAACACATACGCAAATTTAAGGGGTAGGCACAGCAACAGTCACTTGTTTTATTTCCCCACACTAACAACAAACCTATACTACTAACTCACTAGAGGGTGCTACACCAGCACTCACTAGAGGGTGCTACACTTGTAAAAAAAAAAAGGGGAAAGGGAATTTGTATTTTTTTTTATCTATGCAAAAATGTTTTGTTTCATTTCTATTTTAAACAGAATGGGTTGTTTTACAAGGTGATCCTTTACAATCACTTTAATGTTCTGGATTGAGACAAGTACACACTATAGAGATATATGCTTTGTTCTTATTTTATGTCAGAGGTTTTCCATCACTTTAAGTATAGACTTATCAGAGGTTAGTATAGCCTTTCAATAGATTGCTATAGTATAGATTCACATTACTGTGTTAAGCTAAGCCAACATTTTTCACTTTTTCTTCCTGTAAGACTAATAAAGACGAGACCAGAGCAACAATTCAAAAACACTTTTCAGGGTAAAGATTATTTTCAGAGTTCAATAAAAAATCAATGATTCCCAGATGCCCTGAGCTCAAATATTTCTGTTCACAGTCTGTGAAAAAAAAAAAAAAGCACTGGTATGTCAAGGAATAATTTCAACTCAATGTCATCTTTTGTTCCACAAGAAAGCAAATTTATTTCAATTCTCATCATTTTGTTCCAGCGCTGAAGACAAGAGATTTTTTTTATTTTTTTTTATATATATTTTAACTTTTCTTCTCTTCTCTTTTCAGAGATACAGCTCTAAAAGGTTATAGCTTTAAAGTTCTGATATCTGCGTTGAGGCTTTATTTTCCTCCTGTTACCTGTTTCCATGGTTGCAGTTTTACACCTCAGACTACACAGACACTTCTTCTGCTTCCTTCCTAAAACAGCTAAACTACGCGGAAAAGCTCCTGATTTTTTAACACCGTCACCGCTGGAAGAATGTGAACAAAATTTTGTATATATTCTGGATGCAAAAAAAGAGGTCATATGAAACAATCGTGGATTTTGCTCACTGCTTAAGACCTGTTCCAGAATTTATAAAGCAATGCATACTAGTACAGTAAAACCTTGGATTGCAAGTCGTTCCAGAAACATGCTTGTAATCCAAAGCACTTGTATATCAAAGCATTTTTTTTTTACAGGGTATAAAAGAGAAGAGAGGCACCTCTAAGTGTAGCAATAAGTTGCTCAATGTTGTACCTTCATTAAATGTAACCATATTGCTACACTTAGAGTCTCCTCTCTTCTATACTCAGTTGTGACATGACGCTACTCTTATATCAAGACATCGCTTGTATATCAAGGCAAAAGTTATTAAAACATTTTGCTCATCTTGCAAAACACTCTCAAACCAAGTTACTCTGAAAACCAAGGTTTTACTGTAATAAAAAGAAGACAAAATAACTTAGAATGACCATGTCATATACCTGAACAGATTAAACTGAGGTTATGATAAAAAAGAAAAAAAGCAAAAACAGCAGACATTACTTTCAGTAAAAATACATGTGAAAATGATGATTTAGAAACATAGACAGCTGGATTTGTATTTAAAGTGGAACTCCAGGCATATAGCTAAATACTCATATGAAATATACACTATGGGCCAGATTCACAAAAGAGATACGACGGCGTATCTCCTGATACGCCGTCGTATCTCTGTGATCCGCCCGTCCTAACTATGCGGCTGATTCATAGAATCAGTTCCGCATAGATAGCCCTAAGATCCGACAGGTGTAATTGAATTACACCGTCGGATCTTAGGATGCAATTCTAGGCCGGCCGCTAGGTGGCAAGGCCATTGCGGTCGGCGTAGAATATGCAAATGACTAGTTAAGGTGATTCACGAACGTCCGCGTTACCCGTCGCTCTAACTTTACGCTGTTTCCGTCGAGATACACCGCGTAAAATTAGGGCTGAGCCCTAGGTGTTCTAAGCAATGTTAAGTATGGCCGTCGTTCCCGCGTCGAAATTTAAAAAATCGCGTCATTTGTGTAAGTCGTCCGTGAATGGCGCTGGACGCCATTTACGTTAACGTCTAAACAAATGACGTCCGTGCGACGTCATTTGGCGCAATGCACGTCGGGTAATTTTCCCGACAGAGCATGCGCAGTACGTTCGGCGCGGGAACGCGCCTAATTTAAATGGTGCCCGCCCCATTTGAATTAGGCGGGCTTGCGACAAGCGGATTTACGTTACACCGCCGCACGCTTACAGGTAAGAGCTTTGTGAATCAGGCACTTACGCTGTAAACCTGCGGCGGTGTAACGTAAATGGGATACGTTACGCTGCCGTGGAGCAACGTAAATGTATCTGAATCTGGCCCTCAATTACCAAAAGTATTGGGACACCTGCCCTTACACACACATGAACTTTAATGCAGTGGTCATCAACCCTGTCCTCAGGGCCCACTAACAGGCCAGGTTTTCAAGATAACTGAAATACAACACAGGTCATATAATTTTTTGCTCAGTGATTGCAGTATTCTAGTCTGCATCTCCCCAAGGTAATACATACAATCTGGCCTGTTAGGGGACCCTGGGACAGGGTTGCTGACCACTGCTTTAATGGCATCCCAGTCTTAGTTCGTAGGGTTCAATATTGAGTTGGCCCACCCTTTGCAGACACAAAAGCTTCAGCTCTTCTGGGAAGGCTTTGCACAAGGTTTGGGAATGTGTCTATGGGAATGTTTGACCATTCTTCCAGAAACGCATTGGTGAGGTCAGGCACTGACATTGGACAAGAAGGTCTGGCTTGCAGTTTCTGCTCGAATTCATCCCAAAGGTGTTCTATCAGGTTGAAGGACTCTGTGCAGGCCAATCAAGTTTCTCCACCCCAAACTCACTCATCCATGTCTGTATGGGCCTTGCTTTGTGCAGTGGTGTGCAGTCATGTTGGAACAGGAAGGTGCCATCCCCAAACTGTTTCCACAAAGTTGGAAGCATGCAATTGTCCAAAATGTCTTGGTATGTTGATGCCTTAAGACAGGAGTAGGCAACCTCGGCCCTCCAGCTGTGGTGAAATTACACAATGAGACATTGCAAGACCCTGACAATCACAGGCATGACTCCTAGAGGCAGAGACATGATGGGATTTGTAGTTTCACCACAGCTGGAGTGCAGAGATTGCCTACCCCTGCCCTAAGATTTACCTTCACTTGAACTAAAGGGCCAAGCTCAACCCCTTAAAAACAACCCCACACCACAATTCCCCCTTCCCCAAATGATATGGACCAGTGCACAAAGCAAGGTCCATAAAGACATAGATGAGTGAGTTTTGGGTGGAGGAACTTGACTGTCCTGACCTGAACCTCACAGAACAGCTTTTGGGATGAATTAGAGCGGAGACTGCGAGCCAGACCTTCTCCTCCACATCAGTGTCTGACCTCACAAATGCGCTTCTGAAAGAATGGTCAAACATTCCCATAGACACACTCCTAAACCTTGTGGACAGCCTTCCCAGAAGAGTTGAAGCTGTTATAGCTGCAAAGGGTGGGCCAACTCAATATTAAAACCTACGGACTAAGACTGGGATGTGCGTGTAAAGGCAGGTGTCCCAATAACTTTGGCAATATAGTGTATACTAGGGAGTTTTTATACCTATCCAAGGATTTGTTTTTCTGTTGATCCAGTCCTGAGATGTGCATAGCCACTTCACATAGCACAGCCAGTTGGATGACACCACCTAAAGTTAAAGCGATAATAAACCCGAATCCAACATTTTTTAATTTTTCAGTTTACCAATCCAATGCAAAATTTATTTTTGTAAGCTTTGTTTGCTCTGTTTTCACTTGGCGACCTGGACAGTAATGCACTCCCTGTATTAGGGTGCCCACACTCTTCATAAAGGCACAAATGAGACACTTATAGACAGCAGCATTGGTAATCTAGAGGGGGGGGAGTAGCAGATTTCAACACACTAACAAATGGAAACCAAACTCCAGCTCACACTTTCAAGCAGTTAAAGCAACTTGTTTTGTTCTTTTGAGATAAAGGTTTAAATAAATTAAAAAAAAAGATGATCATTGTAGACACCCCTGCCTGTGTTAACATCTAAGAATAAGTAAGCTGCAATGTAATACATGTTTGCTTTTGGGTGTAATACCACTTTATAGACGAACTCCAGCTATAAAGTAGTTGTAAATCTTCACATGTACCCAGTGAAGTGACTAGCATTAGGTGATACACAGAGATTAAACGAAATCCTACATAAGTTGTAGCTGTTTATCTTCAGCCATTTCTTCTGTAGATCTTTCTTAAACCAAACAGACAAAAGGATTCCTCTTTAGTTCTATCAGCAGGGGGTGGGGATTTGAAGTCTTCACACACAACTCTGGGCCCTGTTTGTAGGAAAAGGACCCCCACCCCCTTTCACACAGTGGAGAATAAGCACAGCTTATTGTCAGGAAAAGCTGCCAGAACTGGGTTATACCGATAACAAAAGAACCAGACCGCAGAGAGAAATGACACTTATGCCTCATACACACAATCAGTTTTTCCGACAGGGAAACCGTGTTTTTTTTTCTCGGCAGGAAAACGGCTGTAATTTGTCTTGCATACACACGGTCACTCAAATCTTGGCTGAAATTCTGAACGTCCAGTCTGCGGTGACGTACAACACGTACGACTAGCCGAGATCAATGACGTTTAATAGGCAGTTCGGCTCTTCTGCTTGATTCTGAGCATGTACTTTTTTTGCTCGTCATAATTGCATACATACGACATCGACTCATGATAGGAATTTTTCCTGTCACAAAAATTGAGATCCTGCTCTCAATCTTTTCCTGGCAGGAAAACTGACAGAAAAAGTGTGATGGAGCATACAAACGGTCGGTTTTCCTGCCAAAAACCTCACATCACACTTTTCCTGTCAGGAAAACTGATCGTGTGTACGAGTCATTAGAGCTTTGGAGAGAGACAAATGTATAGTATCAAAGGATGTGATTTCATGTCTGAGGTTTACAACCACTTTAACTACTTCAGCCCCGGAAGATTTGGCTGCTCAATGACCAGGCCATTGTTTGCAATACGGCACTGCGTCACTTTAACTGACAATTGGTAATAAAAATCACAATAAGCGTATATTGATTGATTAGCGCAAAAGTTATAGCGAGTGGTGTAAAAATAGGAACCGGCGCCAATAAAATTTGTATATTAATAAATATCCTATATATGAAGTGCAGCTCCAAAAATTAATAATACTAATTAAGAAATTATGCAATGAATAAAATGAAAAGGGCTAAACAAAATATGAATAAAGTGCAAAAGTGTCAACAATTAAGTAATCAAAAATCCATAGTGGTTGCAGATATAATAAACAGTCTATAATGTGTAACAAAAATTGTGATAAATTTGGGTCTTCAAATAATCCACCACCGTGCCTCTTAAAAGTGCAACGTGTAATTTTCGAAGTGCTTCACCCGAAGTGCCATACTCTTCTGCTCACCAGATATCGGCCATACACTGGCCAACAGACTTATAGGAGAATCTTTTCTCAGGATCCTTTCTCTTTCAAGCCTCGCACAGGCTATGCTCAATCCTTCCAGGGATTACCAGGACACCACCTCAATCCAATCAGTATAAAAAAAACAGCTCTTCATAAGCTTAAGCATAAAACGTCTATAGTCCCCTTTTTTCCTCTTTCAATCTGCAAAGTATGTGGCTCCAACGCAATGAGCCACAAGAAAGCAGAAATAGTGTAGTACCGTCTTGTTTATTTTTTAAAATCACTTACAAAGCTTATCTTGTGTCAGGTACAGCAGGGTATCAGTGTGGATTGAGGGAAGGCAGAGGCCGGTCTTGTTACTAACTAGTGATACAAAAAAACAGTGTGCACCTTAGCTGGTGCGATGGAACAAAGAGCTCCTATATCCGTCATGTTAAGCACCAATCTGACTATGCATTTCACGCTCGTGCGCGTGTCATCAGGAAAATGGCACTGCCGCCATGATACCGGATCCTTAATACAGTCTGACGTCATGCCAATGGCCAGCGGTGATTAACAGAAAAAAGTTATAGCGTCTACAAAATAGGGGATAGATTTATGGCATTTTTATTATTATTATTTTTTTTTACTAGTAATGGCGGTGATCAACGGTTTTTATCAGAACTGTGACATTATGGCGGACAGATTGGACACTTTTGACACCGTTGACATTTATACAGCGATCATTGCACTGATTAACTGTGTAAATGTCCCTGCAGGGAAGGGGTTAATACTAGGGGACGATCAAGGGGTTAACTGTGTTCCCTTGTATGTGTTCTAACTGTAAGGCCTCGTACACACGGGCAAACATGTATGATGAAAACGGTCCGCCGGACCGTTTTCAGCGTACATGCCCGCCCGGAGATTTCTGTATGATGGCTGTACACACCATCATACAGAAATCCGCACGTACACGATACGCGGTGACGAGGCCGCGCCGTCGCCGCGACGATGACGCAGCATCGTGCGAGGCCCTGGAAGTTCAATGCTTTCACGCATGCGTCAAAGTCATTCGACGCGTGCGAGGGATGGTGGGCACTCGGACATGTACGGTAAGTCTGTACAGACGACCGAACATGTCCGACGGGCAGGATTCCAGCGGGCATGTTTCTAAGCAAGTTTAGAAACATTTGCCCGCTCGAAAACGGTCTGGCAGGCAAATGTACGCTGGAATCCTGTCCGCTCGGCTGTACAGACGACCGAACATGTCTGCTGAAACTGGTCCGCGGACCAGTTTCAGCAGGCATGTTCGGTCGTGTGTACGGGGCCTAAGGGGATGGGACTGAATAGCGGAGATGACAGATCGTTGTTCTTAGCTAGTAGGAACACACAATCTCTCTCTTCTCAGCTCACAGAACATGGATTTGTGTTCTGGCTCGCCGGCCGGCCCGTGATTGCACGTGGCCAGCGGTCATCGTGTCCACCTGCCACGTGCAGCGGCATTTGCTCGCCTGCTATTAAAGGGACCGACGTACAGCTATGACGGTTCAAGGGAACATATCAACCTGCCGGCAAGCGGTTAAAGATAAACTCCAGATACAAAATTCCAATCTGTATTCATTAACAAGCCCACTTTGCAAAACAGAACTAAACTCTCCAATACTTTACAGTGAAGGAGCTATAGTCATAGCTATAAGGGCTGAAGTGCGTCAGTGTTTTTGTGTATTGGCTCTTTTCTTATTCCTATTGGACATGCAATGAGGACGTTTTATGAATTTAAGACACAGGGCTGCTGACCTCACATTGGATAGTTTACATAACACTTTAATATAAAACCAGGTAATTGGACCACCCCCAAAATGATAAAAAATAATAATAATCATAATAACCCATTGCATTTATTAATCCCATGTGAGTGCTGAGGCTGAAATGATATGTGTAGTCTATCAAGGTAATGTCTTTCCTGTACCTACAGAGTTTGTAAAGTATTGTAGAATCAGCAGGACGACACAAAGGCTACATAGCTTGATTCAGCTTTTTAGTCCCTAACACACTCGTACACGATTATAGACTGCAGGGGGTTCTAGGGACTGACTAATTGCTGGCCTCAAGCTGTGCAGCACACGTTCTGTGTTTGGAGAGCAGTGAATGTCGTTTAAATAGGAAGTAGAGCCCCTTCCAAGCATATATTTGTCTTTAGTTTCCAACAATCACAGTGATTGTTCAAATACATTTTACAATAGTTCCCCCTTATATTCCAGACACTTTCTTTAGGCGGACACCTGCAGATATACCAGGCTTGCATGCATTTAATGACTCAAAGCATGCTGGAAGTATACCCATGACAGGTTCCTGAATCAAATGAATGTACATTTACAATGAAATTACTTTGTATTCTTGGTGTGTGTTGTGTGATTTGGCAGTGTTCCTCTTTTCTGACCCTTGGTTTGTGATTGGAATGTAAAACTTCATTGACGGCCCTGACCTATGCTTGTGACATTACACTGATCCAGTTAGCCATCCTTATTAGTTCATTATAGAGAAATGGAAATGGGTGAGATTATATCCAGAGCTGTCTTGGCAATTTTAGCTTTTCTTTTGTCTTATATTTGAATGTAACATTGAAAAAGCCGTTTTCTAAAGCGAGCAAAGTCCTTTCTTGTATTAAGAGAGGTATAGACTGCAGAGAGAGAGATATCATTGTGCCCCTGTACAAATCATTAGTAAGACCTCATCTGGAATATGCAGTTCAGTTTTGGACACCAGTTCTCAAAAAGGATATCGGAGAACTGGAGAAAGTGCAGAGAAGGGCGACTAAATTGATAAGAGGCATGGAGGAACTCGTCTATGAGGAAAGATTAGGGGAACTCAATTTATCCTCACAATTATCACAGCAGAAGCTTCCCGCTGGCGGCACACGTGCGCCCCATGCAGGCGGAAGTCCAGGATCACGTGTGTGTGTATATATATATATATATATATATATATATATATATATATATATATATATACACGTGATCTGGTACACACAGCTGCCGCCCTGTATCATAATGCCGCGTACACACGATCAGTCCATCCGATGGGAACGGACCGATGGACCGGTTAACCGATGAAGCTGACTGATGGTCCATCGCGCCTTCACACCATCGGTTAAAAAACCGATTGTGTCAGAATGCGGTGACGTAAAACACAACGACGTGCTGGAAAAAATTAAGTTCAATGCTTCCAAGCATGCATCGACTTGATTCTGAGCATGCGTGGATTTTTAACCGATGGTTGTGCCTACTAACGATTGTTTTTTTCCCATCGGTTAGGAATCCATCGGTTAAATTTAAAACAAGTTTTTTTTTTTTTAACCAATGGTTAAATAACCGATGGCGCCCACACACGATCGGTTTTGACCGATGAAAGCGGTCCATCAGACCATTCTCATCGGTTTAACCGATCGTGTGTACGCTGCATAAAACTTCTATGGGGCAGATGGCAAATGGTTAAAGAAACTTTGCCAAAGAGAATGATACTAAGACAATGGGGGGCATTTATCAAGCATATTAGCAAAATGATTAGATGCAAATCAAGCTGTGTCTCTTTCAGCAAAGCCTCTGCAATGGGTTTATAGACCTGTGTGTCTGTATTCCTGGGCAGCCAAGTGAGACAGTTTGCAAAGTTCAAACACCAATTACTGAAGATAAGACTAATTTCTATTCTAAACAATAGTCATATATATATATATATATATATATATATATATATATATATATATATATATATATATATATATATATAAAGTGCTCAGGGTTAGGTTTGATGCACTTATGGACCAGAGCATTTTTTACATTTCTGTTTTGTGGCTACTGATTTGGCAATACATTTGTCATTACTTAAAACCCAGCTGAACTCTCAGATTAAATCAGCTCAATACACTCCTGGTGCATAAAAAAAAAAAAAAACAGTGTTCAGTGGCTTTTAGATTTCTTTTATTCTAAAGCAGCTACAGCCTAAGGCCCCTTTCACACGTGCGGACCGTATGTCCGCTTTTTCATCCATCCGTTTGCGGATGAAAAAGGGACATACATTGGTCCCTATGTGATTGCGGAGGTCAGCGGATGAACATCCGCTCAGACCCATCCGATTGTGCAGACGGAAGAAAATCCTATTTTTTCTTCCGTCTGCAGAGCGGATCGGGTGAACACGGACATAGGTCCGTGTTCATCCAATCCCCCCATAGGGGAGAGCGGAGAAAAGAAAGGGCGGTCCCTGCACAGTGTGCGGGGACCGCCCTGTCAGCCGACGGCTCAGCGGGGATCTACGGAGCGATCCCCGCTGAGCTTATAGACATACAGAGGAGGATCATTACTGATCCGCCCCGTGTGAAAGGGGCCTAAGTAGAAAAGTCTATATCCTGCCAGCAGCTGCAGAGTTGAATCCTTGCTCTCTGTAACTCTTCTGCAAAGGTCTGGCACACTCTATGCTGAGTAAGTCCAAAAGCTTTGCAATAGGCAAAGCTTTTGCTCCCTTTTTATTGAAGATTTCTGGCTCTGACCCAGTAGGGGGTGTCAGACCTTTAAAAGAGATCACTGATTCCCCACAGATAGCAAATGTCCCACTTTTCAGCATGCTTTTCTAAAATAAACGATAATGCCGCGTACACACGATCATTTTTTTGGCATGAAAAAAAAACAACGTTTTCAGCATGCAGAAAAAATGACATTTTTCCAACTTCATCATTAAAACGACATTGCCCACACACCATCGTTTTAAAAAAATGCTCTAGCAAAGCGCGGTGACAAACAACACGTATGACGGCACTATAAAGGGGGAGTTCCATGCGGATGACGCCACCCTTGGGGCTGCTTTAGCTGCTTATGTGTTAGTAAAAGATGATTTGCACTTTTCTGTCTGTTACAGCGTGATGAATGTGCTTACTCCATTATGAACGGTAGTTTTACCAGAACGAGCGCTCCCGTCTCATAACTTGCTTCTGAGCATGCGCGGGTTTTTACGTTGTTTTAGCCCACACACGATCATTTTTTACAACCTGAAAAACGACATTGTTTAAAACGTTGTTAAAAAATGCAGCTTGTTCGAATTTTTTTTTGTCGTTTTTCAGAACCCGAAAAATGATGTGAAGCCCACACACGGTCATTTTAAATGACATTTTTTAAAAACTAAGTTTTTTTCATGCCGAAACATGATCATGTGTACGCGGCATAAGACTTTGAACACCTGATGTGCCTAGACTATATTAAGCTGGTTTAAACTGACAGTTCAATTGAGCATTTGGATAACAAAGTAATGCATATATAGGGCTAGATTCAGCAAAGAATTACACCGGCATATCCATAGATACGCCGCGTAATTTCAAAGCTGCGCCGGCGTATCTACTTTCTGTATTCATTTGGTGTGACCGTGTGTATGCAAGACAAGCTTGAGCGGAATTCCGTCGGAAAACCATCCAAGGTTTTTCCAGTGGGAAAACCAAACGCGTGTACGTGGCATTAGTTGTTTTCAGCTGTTGACTCCAGCTACACATATGCTCTATGAAACTCCTTGACATTATTTTACCCAAAAATATATTTGCATAAAAATATGTTTATTTTGAAGTAAAAAGTATCTAGGAAAAAATCCTATAGCAATGTTGGACTTCAATGGCACCGGCATGAGGCATGAGACAAGCCATAAATAACGTTCTTGTCTTTTACCATAAGTGGTTTGTCTCATACCAGTGCCAGTCCAACATTGCTATTGGATTTGTTCCTATATACTTTTTGCTTTAGTTATTATGCATTTGGCACAAAGGAGGTCACTGCATTAGGTATTGGTTTATTTTGACTTTACCACCATAACTGTATACCTTAATCTGAACATAGTTACAACTACAACTTTATTTGACATACTGATTTTTGTTATTGCTACAGACTGTGGAGGAGGATCATTTAGATGTCTTAAAATAGAAATGAGAATCAACAAACCACTTTCTAATGAATGCTGGAGAATCCAAATGAGAGGAGAACAATCAACAGTGTCAAAAAACACACAAGTCCAGCAGAATAAGACCATGTAACTGACCTTTAATTTAATAACCTGGATATCATTTAAAACCTTGCAGAAAGATGGCTCTGTTGAGTCTCATCAGGGAAATCCTGACTGTAGTTGTTCCGAAAGGTCACAACAAGTCATGATGAAAGATGAAATCAGATGTGCTGAAAAAATATCAATAGTATGTGTTTGATAAATTCAAATAGGAATTAATCACAGTACAGAAAGAGACAGAAAGAGACATTGTTGTTGACCACAAAATTGAGAAACCCAGATCTAAAAAAATAACAGAATTTTATAAGAGGATTCACAAATTTAGATATTTTATCCATCCTTAAGCAAGTGTTATTAAATATAAATGATGCTGCCCAACAAATGTTTTTAGGCATTTTCTTAGGGTATCTCAATTCTATGCCTAATTTCCATTAACACATACTGGGGTTGATTTACTAAAGGCAACTAGACTGTGCACTCTGCAGTACACTCATTTTCCACAGAGCTTAGTAAATGTGGCAAAGCTATGACGATTTCTATCAACCAATCATGTGTAAGAAAAAAAATCTTTTTTTTTTTTTTCCTAATACCTGATTTGGTTTTCTTTACTAAGTGAAGCTTTACCACACTGACATTCACTAAAAAAGTGTGCAATTGCACTTGAAGAATGTACAGTCTATTTGCCTTTAGAAAATCAAACCCAATATATCATGACTTTTGTCTTCAGATTTGAGCTTTTTCCAATTACTGGAGTTCCATTGACTGCAAATTCAAGCAGGATGTATGGTGGTCAAAAGGTTATTTATTTTATCCTTAGTCTTGTAAATAACCATTAATCTCGCCACCAAGAAAGTAATTCTGCACAAGAGTGGGTTTCCTTCATAAAAGTTTTGATGACAGACTGGTATTTTATGTATTCCATTGCTGGAAACACAGCAGATGAATGCTAAATATTGGACATAATAGTGTTAATAACCAATCCTTTTGTCGATTATTTTCTTACCTAAAGCAATCATCATAGCTTTTTCTTCTCCCCTGCAACTGACAGTAAAAAATGCTAAATGCAGTAGAAGTTTCTAGCTACAAGTATAGAAGACTCTCTTGGAAAAGACCAGGAGTTTGATTCTTGTACCCTTATGCCCTATACACACGACCGATTTTCCCATCGGAATAAACTCGATGGTTTTTCCGATGGAGTTCCGAAGGAATTCGGCTCAAGCTGTCTTGAATACACATGGTCACACCAAATTCCGAACAGTCAAGAGCCGAGAAAAATGAAGTTCAATGTTTCTGAGCATGCATCAAGTTGATTCTGAGCATGTGTGGTTTTTAGTCCATTGGAATTGCATCCAGACGAACAGAAATTCCAATATTTCTCATCTGTAAAATTGAGAACATGTTCTCTATCTAATTCCGTCGGAATTTTCGATGGAAAAAGTCAGATTGGGCTTACACACGGACGGAATATCTGATGAAAAGCTTCCGTCTGACTTTTTCCATTGGATATTCTCCTTGTGTGTACAAGGCATAACCATGAACAATGGAGAAACCAAAGAAGCTGTTTTTTTTTACCCAAGGTGTAGACAGAGTATAGCACCATCTATTACAGCCTTTCTCAACCTACAGTATTTTTCATGGAGGAACCCATGAAATAACTTTCAGGTCTCAGGGAATCCTACCAAAAATTTAAAATTTTACAGATCACTGTATATTATGGTAAATAGCAAGAATAAATAAAGGGTAAGGCAAGTGGTGTGCGTTAGCCCCCAGAGTTGCTCCATATGACAAAATAATTTTCAGTAATAATACAATTAAACAAATAATTATTAATGTGTAGACAATAAATGCACTAAGGGAAAATTGTAGTATTTCCTCAAGCTGGTAGTCAGAAAATGCTCCTTTACACTGGTGGTCAGTGAAATTCCCAGTTAAATTAGTGATCAGTGGAGAAGGGCCCCCTTAGATTGGTGGTCAGTGAGGAAAGGGACCCTTGACACTGGTTGTCAGTGAGAAGAATGTTCCTTACACAAGTAGTCAGTGGAAGAAGGGCTACTTTACATTGGTGGTCAGTAGGAAAAAAGCCCAATTACACCAGTGGTAACTCGCAGGAATGCTTATTACATTGGTGGTCAGTAGGAGAAGGACCCCCTACACTGATGGTCAATTGGAAGAATTGTCATCACATTCATACACAGTAGGAAGAATGCCCCTCTTACAGATAGTTGGAAAGATAATTGGTGTCAGTGGTTACTCATTTGAAAGTCAGAAATGTCTCCTTGCTCAGGAAACCCCTATCAACTCCTGGAAGTACTAGAAGTACCACATGATTCCACAGAAAACTGACTGAGAAAAGCTGTTCTAAAGTTAAACCTTTGTAAAAAAAATTATATATTTTTTATTAGTATTTCAGGTGTACAATCATACAACACAGCAAAACAAAACAAAAGGTCTCAATAAAAGACAGTCACCCACGTAGGGGTCGTGAAAAACAACATAACATAACTTCAGGATCTAGGCAACCATAATGGGTCTTGGCATGGCTCAAGTCCTAAAAATATATCCTCTCGTAAATGCCAATGATGCTAATAAGGAGAGTGTCTCCAGTACCACTTCATACTTCTATTGTATACATCCAAAATAGAAGATGACAGAAGTATTATGATTTATCTAACATAAAGGCTGTGGTTGAGTCGGCAAACCATTTAGACCATACTTTATTATATTTCTTTGGACAGCCGCTATTAAAGTAGAAGTATGGGTTTCTTTTTTTTTAGATTCATACTTACCTGGATGGATGGAGCATCAGACCGATGCTCCATCTGCCCCCCGCTGTCTGTGCAGAGACATTGCCCTGGCTCGGTTCTCACAGATCCCCAAAAGGAAAGAGGCTGACTGTCAGTCAGCCTCTTTCCTCTCTGCTTCCCCATGCTCATTGGAGCGCTGAGCCATGAAGGAGCGAGGAGAGGCTGTCTCAACATCTCAGCAGCTCGCTGAGACGCTGAGACTGCCATCAATCAGGTCAGCTGGTGGATCCCGACTTGGGAAGTCATGAGGACGCGCTGCCCCGACTGATGGCAGTGACGTCAGCGGAGAGCAGACTTCAGACCGCTCTCCACTGAAAATGGGTCACAGGAGTGCAAAACGAATTGCACTCCTGTGACCCAGAGGAGAAGCCCAGCCGAAAAAGCTCAGGCTGAACTTCTCCTTTAACATAGGTGTCTTTAAATCTTTGTAATTTAGGTATATTTTTTTAAATTACTATGGTATATGTTACATATGTATTTCTTTCACCCTTTGGTTAGAGTAAGGAAGGGTTAGAGTGGGGAAGTGTTAGAGCCAGCAGAGTTGGACTTCCCTGTGCATGCATAATGTATCAGGAAATGCTAAAAGCAGGCACCCAGACAACCCTTTCTACAATTGTAAATAGTTAAAGTTCATATGTTCTTTTTGGACCTAGGGTGACTGAATCTGCATTCTTCAAGATGATGCACATATTTTACTACTTGTGATACAGTTTTATTTTTAGGACAATGGCATGGATGTCAGGGAGATAGAAGACTTCCTAAGGCTAGCTCAGATAAACTTTATATCATCAGCTGGGAGAGTCTACTGACCATTACCCAGGGGACAGACTGAGGAAAACACGTCACTCTCATGGCAACAAAAAAGGTATAATTCGCAGATGTTTCTTGGATTTTTTTTAAGCCAAGTACAATGTAGTAGCAGCCCTGAGTTTGTTTTTTCTTGGGGTAAGCAGCCTTAATGAGAAGATTTTGTACGGATAGCAATATTCCACACAGCAATTAGGTTTACAAACAGGCCACAGCCAGAATTATTGTGTCTCCATCAAACAAATGAAAACAATAAAAAAGCACAAAATATAAAAATACATTTTAGCCTTACTGCATGGTTCAATGTCCGCTTTAATAGGTCTGGCTCTACAAAACAGCTTTGTACTTACAAAGTTGCCACCACACCGTCTCTCTCTTATTCTGCAGGTCAAAGCAGCCTTCCCAAGGATTAAGAGATAGTTAGAGAAAGCAGTTGTTTTCTCTGAAAAGTAGTACTATATTGGTATCACAATTAGGCCTAATAAGGCCAATATTCAATTGTGCAGATAACATCCTTTCACAGCTGAAAAGGAGTTTCAATATACAAATGAGTGTCATCTGAGGGAAATATAAACACTTTTAGGTAGATTCACATACATTGCCGCAACTTTGCGGCGGCGTAGCTTAAGGCCTTTAAGCTACGCCACCGTAAGTTAGCGAGGCAAGTACATGATTCACAATGTACTTGCCTGCTAAGTTACGGCGGCATAGCCTAAAGCGGACGGGCGTAAGGGCGCCTAATTCAAATGTGTGTAAGGGGGCGTGTTTTATGTTAATATGCTTTGACCTTGCGTTTTTGACGTATTTTCTTTTAACTGCGCATGCGCCGGGCGCCTACATTTCCCAGTGTGCATTGCGGCTAAGTACCCTGCACGGGCCTATTGATTTCGACGTGAACGTAAATGACGTAAATCCCTATTCACGGACGACTTACGCAAACGACGTAAAAATTTCGAATTTCGACGAGGGAACGGCAGCCATACTTGAACATTGGCAACGCCACCTAGGGCCCAGCTCTAACTTTAGGCAGCCTATCTCTTACGTAAACGGCGTAAATGTACTGCGTCGGCCGGGCGTATGTTCGTGAATCGGCGTATCTACTAATTTACATATTCTACGCCGACCGCAATGGAAGCGCCACCTAGCGGCCAGCCTCAATATTGCAACCTAAGATAGGACGGCGCAAGCCATCGTATCTTAGATATGTTTAAGCGTATCTCTGTTTGAGAATACACTTAAACATAAGTCGGCGTAGATTCTGAGTTAGGTCAGCTTATCTACTGATAAGCCGGCCTAACTCTTTCTGAATCTACCTATTTACATTTACATTCCTGCGTTTTTTTCACACCATTTATTTAAACATTTAATAAGGGGAGGGGAGCATTTTCTGTATTTAAAAGTCAGCCTTTTTTCATTCTCACACCACCTCCTAGGGCAGCAGAGGTACAGGATAGCCAGGTACTTGCTATTAATAAAGAATTCAATCTGGATGGCCGCACTTCAACAACGATTTCATTATTAGTTAAAAACCATACAGCAAAAGATGCAATCAACAGCTGACATGTTTCACACCATAACTACTGGTGCTTACTCATAGCTGGAGGAAGCATCAGTAGTTACGGTCTGAAACATGTTGTTGATGGAGTGCAGCCATCCGGATTGAATTATTTTCTATATGCTATTTTTCATACTGAGCCAGCACCGTCATTTTAAAGATTTTTGTGACCCAGACACCTGGAGCGGGTTCATTTCCCTACTTGCTATTAATAGGAGTGTTTTGAGAAGGATGCCCTGATATCTGGGGTTCCTGTCTTTTAGCACCTGCAATTTAAAATTCCAGCATTAGGCTGATATTATCAGAGAATAAGCAAGAGAACGAATTATGCTCATACTGTGGCAGGCAAATAAAGGTGATGGGGGATAACAGATTTTTTTCAACATAAAAACTGTGATATTCAATAAAAGTAATGATTCAAGGTCAAATCTGGAGAGTAGGAGATTCCCCACATCTTAATTCTGATGCTCACAGAATGTAGAATGAATAAAGCTAGTGGAGATTCATTATAGATGGTAGGTTAGGATTCTGAAAGATGTCCATGATCAAAATCCCAAGCTGTTTAAATCATTGAGTAACTGAAAGCACTAACGCAAGCATTTATAGGGTGTTGCCTGCGAACAGATAAAGTCATTGGATGATTTCTCTAAATGGACTGAATATATTAACTAAAGCTGGGAAATGAGACACGCCAAAATCACTGAACTTTACAGTTCATTCAGTAATTAAATATATTTTTTGAGATTGACTTACTATGTAGGGAGAAACCACAAAATAACTGTGGATTGGGTTATTTAAAGACAGGATAGTATACATTGCTTTTTACATTTATTTTTATTTTTATTGTTTACTAGTTTAAGTTTTCAATGTATCACATATAGAGCCAGTGTCGTTTTAAATGGTAACTACATTTTTGAGAAAAAATCTAGCAAATAAAAAATAATAATATAGCAAAAAAAGACTGAAAATTTGAAAAAAAAATCTACTTTTTGTTATAAAAAAATCCAATAAACTTAATTGTAGTCATACATTAGGCCAAAATTAGGCCAAAATATATTCAGCCACATGTCTTTGGTAAAAAAAAAGAAATATTACTCAAAGTTGTCAATAAACAAACATTTTCTATTTTGAGATCTGTTGAACATAACTTAAAGCGGAGCTCCACCCTAAAGTGGAACTTCTGCTCATCGGAACCCCCCCCCCCTCAGGTGTCATATTTGTCACCTTTTAGGGGGGAGGGGGTGCAGATACCTGTCTAATACAGGTATTTTCACCACTTCCCGCCACACAGTCTGCGGGGAGACTGTGGGCAGAACGTCAGATCCCCCTCCCCCGTTGTATTCTGGGAAACACACGGCTCCCAGAACACGGCGAGGACCAGTGAGCACGGAGCCGCGCGACTAGCGCATGCGCCATAGGGAAACGGGCAGTGAAGCCGAGGATGGCGGTGGGGCAGCAGAGTGACGAGCGAATGCTCGTCTTCTGCTGCCGACGTCGCTGGACTCCAGGACAAGTAAGTGTACTAATATTAAAAGTCAGCAGCTGCAGTATTTGTAGCTGCTGGCTTTTAATTATTTTTTGTACGGCGGAGCTCTGCTTTAAATAAATTCAGTGGTCAACTTTGGAATTCTCCCCACCTCTCTTCTGCACCCACTGGTCTTTGATGATTGTCATCCAAACCCTCCAGAAGGAGGCTACAATCAGCAACTTCACTCAGGCCCACTGCCCCCAACTGCAAGAGACTGGTTGGAAGGCCTTCAAAAGACTTTCCAGCCCTCTTAGCAGCTTGCTCTGAAATTGATTTCATGTCAAAAGTAGCTTTGAGACATCTCCACTGTGATCTGTTAAATCTGTAGCCTGTCCTATAAGATTTGGCCTCCTGCACCTTCTGAAGTTCAGTAGGCTTGAGTGTAGGATGGTGGCTTCCTCTTACTAGTCTGTAGCCACAGTCCAGACTTTTCCTTCTGTCATTCGCTTAATTGCATTGTTCAATGTTTGGCCAAACAATAACCTCCCATTATAGGAAATGTTTTAGGCTTGTGTCTATGTTCAGCCTGCCCTCAAGTGGCGTAACCACAATGCTCTCATGGCAGTGACTGAGTGCACCAGTGCTTGTACTAGGTCTATCAAAAGCATCAACCAAAAGTCATCAAGCGGCTAAAGTGGCTGTAAAGGGTTTATAACCACTTTAGCCTCATTTTGTCCACGGCCTTGGCACAAAAGGCACCCAGTTTTTAGGATTTACCTTCAGCATTCAGGGTCTTCCAACTCCATGAGAGGCTGAACATGGAGGGGTAGGTTCCGCCGGGGGGATGCAGCAAACATATCACTTACCAACTGCAATCAACAGGTGGCCTGGAGCATAACATAACATATTAGTTGGGGGAGGGGCTGTCTTTTATTCAACTAGGTACAGGTGGTCATGTTGGTCTCCAGAGGAGGTTTTAACTTGTGCTGATGTGAGGTGGGCCAGGAAACATTGATTTCTGTGTCATTGGGGTTGGAACTGATGACAAATATGAAACAATGGTAGGTTTGCCAAAAAAAAAATGGGGATGCAGGAAAAATAAACCTGATGGGGGAACTCTGTCTGAAGCTAAAAAAGTTGTACTCCATTTATGTTGGAAAATAGGGTTTTCAGACCTATGATTTCATTTCATTTTTTTTATTTAGTATTTTAAAAAACATAAAAAAAGAAAAATAATGTCAAAAGTTGTAAATATGTATATAAAGAAATATGCAAACACATTGGATTATATTCCTTTTTCAGTATACTGTATATAACTATTCCACATAAAGCACACACTATTTTTTTCATTTTATTTCTTTTCCAAGGACACAAACAACATAACAACATACACACATCCTAATAAAATATTATGAACACATTAAAAATGCATGAATAAACTCAGAGATGCATAACTGGAAATTGTGTCCTGAACTATGAAAAAGCATGACAAAAAAGCAATTTTATTTTCTATAATAACACATTAAATATGAAAGACATAATTATTGCTTGTCTTAACCTACTAGTGACTTAGTTAAGCGAGTTTTCTACTCCTCAAATTATCCAATTCCCTTTTGTCCCTTTAGATAATGAATTATAAAAGGTTACACGCCGATCTTTGTTGATTGCAGCCTGTACACGTTCAACATTCTCGGGTGTACTGCTTGTTGCAGACTTTCCAGAACATGGATCACTTTCAACAGATTATCAACAATCTTTAAAGCATTTGTGCCACACTTCATTCCTAAAAGCCTTCTGAATCATCCAAATAGTGTCCGCAGCGGAATGTTCAAGCATAACATACAATTTGATGCAGATTCCTTGCTCTACTCACTCATTTTGAATGCCATGGCCACACAGTGCACATGCTCACTCAATGTTGTGTATCATCCCCACTGACTAGTATAGTGTAGTATTCATTGTTCATGCATGTGCATTCCCGCATACTCACATTGGCTGCCATGTTATGTCGATGTCCCGTAAACCGATTGACCTCATACACAACACATGCGCATGCCACCTACCCTTCATAGTGAAGGAGCATGCACAATGCTATTCCCCCTGTAACATGCTTTTATTATCTGTTGGTCCTGTCTGAAAATATTTTTTTTCCATTTATTTTTATTACTTTTTATTTATTCTTTTTTTTTATGCTGACTATGATTCATTTTTTGTTTAAGAGAGTAAAAAATATATATAGTGATCCTACAACACCTCCCCCTTCTGCCCCTGCTTCCTTCTGCAGCCTGTAAACACTATCCACAGGTTGGAACCAATGGTAGCTTTTCACAGACATGCACAGTTTACTCACTAAAGGGAACAGCAGGATACCAAAAAGCAAGGTGAGGCTGTAGGGGCTGGCATATCTAGAGCACTGCCCTTTTCCTATTGATTGGCAGTTGATCCCATGAAGTGACCCACTGTACACATGTGCAGCAATCTAACTCTTTGCTAATAGCTGTAAGCAGGGAATGCTCAGGAACATACAACATCCCCCTATCCCTGCCTACAGCTTATTATTAAGGTTGGAGCTGTTTTCATGTAGCAAAAGATCTCCTTTTTCTGTGACATCAATGAAATTAGTCTATGCACCCCCCATCCACAGCTCAGCTCTTCACCCACCATTCACAGCTCAGCTCTGCACCTCCCATCCACAGTTCATCTTTTCTACCCCCCATTTACAACTCACCTCCATGCACCCCCCCCCACCATCAGCTCACCTCTGCTCCTCCATTCACAGCTCACCTCTGCATCCCCCAATCCACAACTCACCTCTGCACCCTCCATGTACAACTCACCTCTGCATCCCCTTCCACTTCTCACCTCTGCACCCCCCATTCACAGCTCACCTCTTCTACCCCAGTCCACAGCTCTACTCTGTAACCCTGCCCAGAGCTCAACTTTGCACCAATGTCCATAGCTGACCTTAGCACCCCCATCATCAGCTCACTTTGTATCCCCTATTGACAACCCACCTCTGCACCCTTTCCCCCAACTTCACCTCACACTATAGCTTGTATCTGCCCCTTCCAGATTTTACTTCTGCACCTTCATCTACAGCTTACACCAATACACAGTTATGACCTCCTCAATCCCCCATTTTTCAGCACTACACCCACTGCCACCTCTACACCATGCCTGCAGTCTGAACAACAGGAACGGGAACGGGAACGAGAAAGGGAACCTCCACAACGGGAAATAGTAACAGATATCTCCTGATTATTTTATCAAAGGAAATCCAGCCCTGACACTGACCTACATCAAACCTTGATCTAGGTATTTTTTCTTTATTTTGTAACTTTTTATTATTATTTTTTTTGTTTACAAGCATTGGTTTGTTTACATATTTCTCCCCTGCAAGGAGAGAAAGGTAAAATGTATCTTTCTCTCCATTAAGAGGCAAAAGAGAACACATGGGCAATACCCAATCATAGGCTATCATAGAGATCAGGTCACTGGGAACCACAAGTCCCAGATCCCGAGCAGTATTAGAATGTAAGCAAGCAACAGGGATTCTGAGCTTGTTTTAAATAAATCAGAAGGCTCCTGACTTTCTTGTAGAATTGATCTGAACAGCTTTACAGATGCCTGATCACTATTACAGAGCCCACAGTGTAGTGAGCTCCCACATCCCCAGTGGTTCACAGGCTCACCATCTTCTGTTTGGAGTCCAAAACAACAAAAAAGCTTTGTAAGGCGTCTAAGTGGAAGGAAGTTCACAAACGTCTATTTATTTTCCAATCTACCCTGCAGAGAGTAAAGAAAGAAAACTACTTTAAAAATGAATTCCTAAAAATCCCCACCTACAGTATTTATACGCATACAAATATGTAGGTCACACAAGCACACAACATCAATGATTGCACACACAAGATTGAGGAATAACTCTGGGTCCAAAATGTTGGGTTAACTTTAAACTGATAAAATCAAAAGGGGTTTAAAGTGTCTCTTACTAACTATAAAAAAAAAAAAAAAAAGCTCAGACACTTAAGGAACCATACTTTGCAGAGGTGCCTTACCTTGCATATTTGTATTTGTCATGCATCACAGTTTTCTGCTACCAGCGCAGAAAAATGCTTACTGTGTTACTATGTCATTTCAAGTAAATGCTACTTCATTTCCAGTGATACTCTGTCCCAAGATAAATGGAAAATATATGTATGTTTTGTAAAACTGTAGATAAAATTAGATAGATGCATAGATGACTCTCCCAGGGTATGAACCTATGCATATTAGCCTTGTATTTATATGCCTAATAAATGAGGCAGACTCTGTGTTTGGACACAATCATCTGGTATGTTCATAGTGAATCAGGCTGAGTGGCACCCAGCATCACAGTGGGTGTGTCAGACAATTGATGGAGAAGGTGATGTATGTTACGATCTTCCTTGTGTTAGTGTGTAGCACAGCAGCAGATATGCTGCTTGGGAGAGCACTGCTGGTGCTCCAGAGCTGTGAAATAATCATCAGTCCAATTCTGCACCATTTAAAGTAAGCTGCTGTGAGAGCAGAAAGTGTGTCCTCTCATTAAATCACAGCATGGGAACAGGAGGCCACTCCAAGCACTAATTGTCCAGCAGCACTCTTGCCAAGGATGCTAGAAGCAAAGAATCATCAAAGTTAGTGAAGGTTTCACTCCAATAGCTGAATAGCAAGTGAGAGAAAAGAAACATCAGTAGCACAATACACTTTTTTTTTTTTTTTGCTGTGATTTTTTTTTTTTTTAGCTAAAAGAAGCAGAACAAGCCTTAGAGGGGATAGCAATCTTAAAGAAATGAGGAGGAAAGGACAAAGCAAGAAATTTTGTCTTAGAAAATGGCAGTAATCTACATTCCTGGTACCCTGACTGATCAAATGAATGGTAATTGGTGTAAGGGAACGAGAAAAACCATACACAGGCATCCAAGCTGAATATAAGGACCTGCTGGATCAGACGCAATGAAAGTAGAGGAGGCGATTATACAAGTTGTGTCTTTTATTTGCTCCCAGTCACTGGATGGAGTGGATAGAACTGCCTGTGATATGTATGCAGAGTGTTACCTGCTCAAGGTAAGCAGATTGTTGTTCTTGTAAGATAAGGATGCTCTAATATCTATTCATCTCATCACTGTGTATCTCTCTGAATCTGCAATGTATGTTGGACACCAATATTTAAATGCATGTACTGAATGAATCTTGTTAACACTACAGAGCTAAAAAGATGCTTAAATTCTTAACAGGATAAGGAAAAGATTTTTATAAGACTGTGTGACTGAGGACATGTTTCACTATCAGTCTATAGATCTATGTCCATTAACTCTTTGTGTTATTAAGCAAGCTATTTTGCTTATTGTAAGAGCACACGTGAGTGTAAACCTTTATTATGCATTACGTTTTGTGGCATTGCCATTGGTCAAGGAGCTAGCTCTGCCTCTATGTGTTAACTTTGGTGGACACGGCTTTTAATAAGGGTTCCTGCGATGAAACAAGACACTTGGCTTTATTTAAATGCAATGATGCAAAGTGCAGTGATGAAGTGCAGTAACCCTATAATGAATCCTGCTTCACCTATCAACAGTTTAGAGCTGTCTGTACAATGGTAATGATAGCTGAATGGTTGCTATAGACCACTGCAATTTGCATATTACAGAAGACGTGTTTGTTTCTTCTTAAGTAGATCATCAGTCTCATACATTTTTTAGTAGTGCTCATTTAAATAGATTTTAAAGGCAACTTATAATACTATGCCAGAGCTCCAGAATTAGAAAGTAACAAGCCCTTAGAATACCCTTATTATACAATTCCAATTTATGTCACAGGTGTCTGTATTTTATTTTATTTAAATGTTTTAGTTTTTAGTTATGAGGCTGATAGATGACCTTGCATTGAAATGAATCAGTCAGTTATGTGAAAGGGTATACTGTGTGAGTAGCCTTGTGACCACAGATGAATGAATTACAGGCACTCATGTCCCAAGGGAAAAGCTTTGCTGTCACCAACTTTCAAACGGGGTTTCAAACAGAGACAAAGAAGTAACAGAGCATCAGCACTCTGTGGAATGAACAATCCCTGAAGGGGAAACATGTGGTCACAAATTAGAGATGTCTTTCCTTTCAGCTTTCTTTAAGGTAATTACACTTGGATATAATACCAGTGAGAGCTAATTTATTAAATTAAATAGTTCAATTTTGGTGTCACACTAGGCAATTCGTCACTTGGATCGTTGAATGTCACTTGTCAAACGTATATCACAATATGCTCTTTTAACAAGCTTAAATGAAAAATTAAGTTGTGTGACTTCTTGATAGTTAACATTGATAGGCATGTAAGTATTTATTTCATTAAAAAAAAAATATCACATGTTCAGCATTCATAGTTTCTAGGTTGCAATGCAAAGGTAATACCAGGCATTAATTATTACTGCTTGTCTGATATATTTTTAGAAATGACAGCTTGGAAATGATCCCTTGGGTATGCCATATTTCGTCTGTTATTACAAATACTACTGAAAGTGTTCCAAGCCCAGCTATAGCTTTGGCTTTCTGTCTATGCAAATTGTAAATACTGGGTGCCAGAAATTTGGGACCAAAATAATTGTGTGTGTCTGTGTGGATTTCCTTCACATAGTAATCAGCATTTGTGTTTCCTTGTCCCATTAATAAATTGCACTCTAAAATGAACATTGATGCCTCAATCTTCCACCCTGGCTGGCAATATAACCGTTTTTTATTAATTAAAGGGAAAACATTTCACTCTGTTTCAAATATAAGATTGATATTGCATTTGAGAACATCTTATTTATCTGAATTTAAATTAGCATAAAGTATATGGCCACTTCAACTACATGTTATTACATACCAATCGATAAATCAATCAATTAATTAAAAATGTACAGTAGGGCTAGCTTTTGGGAAGTCTTTTATAACAATAAAGGCGATACAGAAACACATCACATGAACATTTTGATATTGCATTTATTATTGATTGAAAAAATATTCCAAAACCATTAACTTTCTAACTGTTATGCCACCTGGTTTGTCTGACTTAAGAAGATGAGTATGCCACTATAACCTATACAAGCAATGAATGTCATTACCTAAGGTGTGCTTTAAACATATTATCATTTGACTTGGTGCTGCCACCTCTACCTTAGACCATGGTCTTTAAGTAGTTATATTACTTAAATACAGCTCTAGATCAGAACTTGTTAACCATAAGGAAACATATCACAAGCATCTCTTGATATGCATTTATTATTTATCGAAATGCTTATAATACTGTGCTGCCATCTGGTTTATCCCATCTAAGATGAGAGAATGCCACTATACTCTATTAAATCAAGCAGTGAATATTATTACCTGAGGTGTGGTTTATGCATAATATATTCTGACTTGGAGTTGCCCCCTCTTATTTTGCTACCTTAGGCACTGGTCTATTAGTGCTTTATTATTCCATTTCACATGCATCTCTTGATATGCATTTATTGTTTTTTTTTTGTTTTTTTATATATATATAATATTGTGCTGCCATCTGGCTTATCTTTCTTAGAAGATGAGAATATATTTATTTAAAGCAAGCAGTGAATGCTATTACCTAAGGTGTGCTTTATACATAATATCATTTGACTTGGTGCTGCCACCTCTTATTTTACTGCCTTAGGCACTGGTCTAGAAGTGGCTCTAAATACAACTAATGTATCAGAACTTGGCAGCCATATACAATATCAGTAATAATTTGATTACTTAAAAAGTTCTAAAACTTCTCAAGTAAATCTAAAAGACTAGTGTGGGAATTTATTAAAAACTGCTCAGCTTTGAAAAAATGTTGTTACGTTTGCTTCCCTGTCATGATTGCCAAGGAGTTCAAATGTACTCAGAATGAAATGCAAGTTGATCAGACAACTGGTGAGTTTGTCTGATCAGCTGCATCAACAAGCCATCCATGCAGCTTCAATTCCTGCTGTTAGCTAGGATGCTATCGGCACAGAGATAATCATCTCAGAATCCCAGGAGACTTGTTTAGCTCCGAAATTGTAGGGCCCTCCAGCATGAGTGAATGCTCTTCAGCTAATTATGGCTGAAAAGCAGGGAGCAAATATACATTTAGTATTGTCTCAAACTGGAGCCCCAAAACTGATTTTTAATAATAATATTGTTTTGTTCCTGCTCTATGAAAATACTATGAAAATCACTATGAAAATACAGAATTTAGTGAATGGTAACAGGACCTACATGGGCACAAGATTCTTGTTTTGTGTGGATGGGGATTTAAATAGAACTCTGAGAGTTATTATGAAATCACATGTTGGAAAATACAGGAGTCACACTCTCTATTTCCTCGTACACACAATCGGAATTTCTGATGGAAAAAGTCAGACAGAATTTTTTCATCGGATATTCCGACCGTGTGTATGCACCATTGGACTTTTTCCATCGGAAATTCAGACGGAGTTAGAAAGAGAACATGTTCTGATTTTTTCAAACGGAAAAAAGTTCTATCGAAATTCCATTCATCTGTATGGAACTCCGACGGAGAAAAAAACATGCATGCTCGGAAACAATTTGATGCATGCTCTGAAGCATTGAATTCAATTTTTCTAGGCTCGTCGTATTGTTGTACGCAGGGTTGCCCACTTTCTGTAAATTTACGAACAGTTTGTAAAATCTGTACATTTTGCACCTGTCCTTGAATGTCCATTACGGACATGTAGGCTGCATGTCTGTAACTGACATTCATGAACAGATGCAACAATTATGGATTTTACAAAATGTTTGTAAATTTACTGAAAGTTGGCAACCCTGGTTGTATGTCACCGCGTTTTTGACGGTCAGAATTTGGTGTGTCCGTGTGTATGCAAGACAGTTTGAACGTAATTCCGCCGGAATGACCCGTCAGAGTTTATTCCGGCTGAAACTCTGATCGTGTGTACAGGGCATAAGGGTGAAAAAATAATCTTTCAGTCCATTTTTATTCATAGCAAAACCAGCTAACCACAATAGGTGCCATTGTCAATAAAGCCCACATTGTATTAGAATGTTGCAACATAGAGCATGAGGGGGTCTATATTTATTTATTGCAGATTTTTATTAAACAAAGCTGTCTGAGCCATTAGTTACACATCTAGCCACAGGTATTCCACTGTTTGGTCTACTTTTAATGTGAAAGTTAAAAGTTATTTGTATTAGGCTAGTAAAAAAATGGGGGGGGGGGGAAGGACCACTTAGACTTTAGAGGCAAATTGGACCACAGTGTTTATATAAAATCTATATTTTATTTATCTACAGAAAGGTATAAAACCAAGAAATATACATAGAAAAGAGGCATCTAAATACATATATTCATATATATATAACGAATATGGCCAACAAGGGCCCAATATTTTAAGTATGTCATTGTTGTTACAACGTTTCAGGTGAGCCCATGTGTGTCAACACGTTTTTCTGATCCGCTTTCTCAGGACACACAAATGGGGGGTGAAGGAAAAGCAGGTCTCACTTGTCTGGATATGAATACGCATGCATGAAAATCTCCTTGGGCAGGCACTGGAAAGCCAAGCACTGTCTTATCCATGACTGCTGTAATCAACATTTGTTAATAATGAAACATATAATTAGGGACTGCCATACATCACAAGGCAACACATAGAGTCCTGGTGGTGCCAAAGATGGTGTAAAGGGTTCACCAGGTATTGGTTATAAAAGGTTGCCCTCCGTTTACCACATCTAGGTAAAGGTGGTTAACAGGGGAATTGGCTATCCCATCAATCCTCCAAAGCCAACGCTCAGATTATGGTGGGCAATCCAGGGAGACTGTGGGCTAGTAAAAGATTTGACTGTTTTGTATTTTTTTTTTTTTTTTTTTACATAAGGCAGTCTTATGCCCCGTACACACCATCACTTTATGTGATGAAAAAAAATGACGTTTTTAAAAACGTCACTTTAATTGACCGTGTGTGGGGGAAAACGTCGTTTTATGTCTTCTAAAAAACGACCAAAAAAAAATGAAGCATGCTTCAATTTTATGTGTCGTTTTTCAAAACGTCAACTTTTACTTCACAGAAATTGACCGTGTGTAGCAAAAACGTCGTTTAAAACGACGTTTTTTCATCCGCGCATGCCCAGAAGCTACTTATGAAGCGAGCTTCAATGGAAAAATGTGGTGGAACGTAACCTCACTTTGCAAGAACATTGTGAGAAAACGATGGTGTGTAGGCAACTTCGTCTTTGAAAATTGAAGTTTCAAAAACGTCGTTTTTTGCTTCACAGAAAATGTCGTTTTTTTTCATCACATAAAGTGATGGTGTGTACGGGGCATTAGGCTTAGCTATGACCAGTAAGGTATACATAGATAGTAAAAGCCTAAAAACAAATCAGTTATACCCAATATTGTTCACACGTGTCAGAATAAGTGTGATGCAATATCAGCTTATTAGGTGCTTCATTGTACTTCCGGATCTAATAAACCTATTTCTTGTTGGCCTTTGGTAGGAATTCCCAATAGGTTTGCAATAATTTCTGAAAGGTGGATAACACTATTGACTAACATTCATTATACAGTGATGAATTGAAAGCACTGACATAAGTTATAATTTGAATATATGTTAGTTATGGAGATGCCCTCCTAATACAGAAGGTTTTTTATGTTTCAAACATGCTTTATTGCTCATATTAGGAAAGTGGGCATAACTTTGCAGATTAATCCTTTATGCCACTGTGGCAATTGTCCATCCAGAACTGCTAGTCTTTACAACAGATACATCCTAATTTAAAACAACTGTTTCAGTTGCTGTTGTCTTGCATGTTCTGAATGTACAGTTGGCATAAAAGTGTAAAGGCAAGAGTTGCAGTGGCCTATACAGTGCATACAGGCTCAATTTGACCAACAGGGATGAGAAAACTGGACAAAGTTTGGTCATTGGCTGAAGAAGGAACCAATGAGCTGTTCCGAAATGCGTCCCCCACTGATGACACACTTCCTGCTTTTTGTTTGTGTTCCACGCTGGTTCTCGTCACGCTTTCGCTGACGTCATTCCCGGGCTCCAGCGCTATTGTGTCTCCTAAGCCTACAGCGTACATCAGCTGCCTTTTGGACTACACTGGAAGTTTAATTTCATACTGGGACTGCCCGGAAATTGGAACCTCTTCTGATTACACTTACCACATGCGCCTGTTCATCTGATCCATTTTTCAATCACAACAACCCGTCTCCTGACAATATTTACATTCTGCCACAAGGACCCGCTGAACAACAATGCTTTCAAGCTGCACTACTGCTGTTAAATGATAGAATCCCCAGCACTGCTGTAATTTAAACAACATCATCAGGCATCCTGGGTAATTTCTTTGAGGAAATATGGTTATGGCTATATTTTATCAATGATGTCGCAAAGAATCAATAGCTGATTTATTTACATTTCATCAGTAAGGTTATGGTTAGGTTTTTCGGTGGTTTTCAAACAAGCTGGGTTAGGGTAGAACTCATGTTCAACCCAAACCTGAAGCTCATCCTTATTAACCAGCATCACTTCGGGCTCCATTTACAAAAGCATAGCCCACATGTGATCCTGAAGCTGTCAATTAAGAATTATAATTAGAATGTGTGCTGGGTGTTAAGGAGAGGACAGCCGTTGCTTTCTTAACAACCAATGAGTCAACGGCTGTCAGCAGGGTTCCCCGCTGTCAGCTGAATATTAAAAAAAATCTTCTAAAGATCTAAAAGTGATTAATAATTTAGTGATATTTACAAACATCTTATTTATTGTCATGTCCATTTGTTTTTTTTTTATTTCCAACAGTCTGCAAAGTAGTACATTTAATTCTTAATTAATTTGTTTAAAAATGTATTTGTTTGCTTAATTTACAGCTCCATTTTGCATAATTGTAAATATTCCTAAACTCCAGAACAAAAAATGTACTATTACCCAGAGTAGCACAAATGTCTTTCAAAATTATAGTTTAACGATTCATTCATACTGTGTGTGTGTGTGGTGACCTGCGTTTTTCTACAGGTCACCACACACAGTATGACACACATAGTTATATAGTTGGTAAGGTTGAATAAAGACACTAGTCCAACCAGTTCAACCTGGGTGAGTGTGTCTTCGAGTGTCGATAATCATTTGCCATATCCCTGTATATTCTGTTCACCAAAATGCATGTCCAAGGGGCACTATCCATAGTTACTGCTGACACCACCAATTGTGGAAGAAAGTTCCACATTCTTGTCACCATGACAGTGTAAAACTCCCTACTCAGCTTAAGGTTAATCACCTTCTCCTCCAGTCTCCTCCAGTCTCTGTGTGGCCATGTGTCCTCTTACACTCTCTGAGACTAAATAATTTCCTACCTACGCTGGGATCACTATTAAGATATTTCCATATTGCTATCATATCTCCTCTCAAGCATCTCTTCTCCAGAGAGTGTAGAAATGTCACCAGCACACCAAGGATTCCTCAAAAGGGTCCAAAGTTTTATTCACTTTTCTGGCCGAATCAGAGTTTTTTAAAGTGCCAGGTTTATTGTTTTATCTCTAGAGTAAATTCCTTTCTAATGCATGCTAATAGTCTGCTGGCTTTGCTTGCTTCAGCTTGACATTGCATGCTATTGGTAAGTCTGTCTTCTATTAGGACCCCCAGGTTTTCCCCCTAGTGAGTAATTTGCATTTATATTTGTAACCCCTAAGTGCATTACTTTACATTTTTCAACATTAAACCTTATTTGCCATGTGGTTGCCCACCCCATTCATTTGTTCAGGTTCTCTTGTAAAAAAAAATCGATATGCTGCTGTGATGTTATTGCCCTACTTATTTTTGTGTCATCAGAGAACACTGAGATTGAGCTATTTATCCCATCCTCAATATCATTTATAAATAAATTAAACAGCGTTGGTCCCAGGACAGATCCTTTGGGGACCCCACTTACCACTCTAGACCATTCTGAGTAAACGCTATTTATCACTACCTGCCCTTGTAGCTAGATTTCTATCCGAAAACAAATCCTATGGTCTATGCCTACAGACCTCAGTTTGTAAATTAAGCGTTTGTAGGGGACTGTCTCAAATGCTTTTGCAAACACCACATCCACCGGCTTTCCCTTATCTAGATGGCCGCTCACTTCCTCGTAGAATGTCAACAGATTGGTTTGACCTTTCATAAATCCATGCTAATTACTACTAATGGTATTTTCATCAGCAAATTCGTGCATGTAGTCCCTTAGCATCCCCTCAAATAGTTTACATACTATCAATGTTAGACTGACAGGCCTATAGTTTTTAGGAATATATCTCTGCCCTTTATTGTTTATTGGTACCACATGGGCTTTTCGCCAGTCAACTGGTACCATTCCTGTCAGTATTTTGTCGATTAAGATTAGGAATCTTAAGATCTGGCTATATCCTGACTGAGTTCTTTGAGGACTCTCTGGTGTAAGCCATCTGGTCCTGGTGATTTATTTAAGCTTTTCTAGTCTTTTCTGGACTCCAGGTTCTGTTATGCACAAGAGTACATCATGTGACATATTACTAACAATACAGTCGTGTAAAAGCTGAGGAGAAAAAATCATTTAGCACAATTGCCTTCTCCTTATCATCTGTGACCAACATCCTTTCATTATCCGTTTAGGGGCCAATATGCTCTGGCCTCGCTTTTTTACTGTTAATATATGTAAAAATGCTAGGGCACATAGAACGGTTGTTTTCTATGTGCCCTATTTACACCATAAAATTGAGTGAGGAAATACACAGCATGTCTGTATTTTTCTGCAACGCACTGGATGGCATGTCAAGGCAATGCTCTAATTTCCTGTGCAGTGGCACAATTCAAATGTGACATTTCAAATGAAGTTGAGGAAAAACAACACGCTGAATGGTGCATTGCTCTGCTCCCTGCTGGAGCTGGCTCTGCACCAGTCTGCATGGTAAAATGCTGTGTTTTCACATGCAAGCTAGTGTGAGCAAAGCCTAACTCCCAACAATACTAAGAAATATCTATATCCTTTGTCTTTTCACATGAATCAGCCCCCCCCCCTCCCACACACACACACACTCACTTCCTACTACTTCAAGGACTAGGCCAATAGACCTTCATTGTTAACATCTCAAATGAAAAGCCTATCCATCATCTACAGCTGCCAAATTAAAAATCTGTGTAGCAATTCTAAATAGTTGTCTAAATGTTAAATGCCTGTTCACAACAGGCATGTTTTCATACATTGTTAAGCATTTGCAACACAGATAAAATATGGACTAAAAATATACTGTCTTCTAAAAGACTTGTTTGTATAACAATGCTAAATTGCACAAAATGCTACATTTTCTGTAGGTTTTTCTTCATTAGTTTGATTCAAGTCTATTGCTTGGTGCAATGCTTACAGTTCTGAGTCCTTAGTTCTCAGCATGTTGCCTTTCTGATGCCCCGTACACACGACCGGTTTTCCCGTTAGGAAAAACTGCGATGAGAGCTTTTGACCGGGAATTCCGACCATGTGTATGCTCCATCGTAGTTTTTCCGACGGGAAAACTGCCGGAAAAAAAAAGAGAGCAGGATCTCTTTTTTCCCGTCAGGAAAAAATCCTAGCGGTAAAACCGTTCATCTGTATGCTTTTTCGACGAGGAAAAAAAACGTGCACGCTCGGAAACAATTGGACGCATGCTCGAAAACAGAAATTTATTTTGTCGGCTAGTCATAGTCTTTTATGTCACAGCGTTCTTGGTAGTCTAAAGTTCACAGGACTTTTGTGTGACCATGTGTGTGTATGCAAGGCAGGCTTGAGAGGAATTCCGTCTGGAAAACCATTGTTTTTTTTTCTGGCGGGAAAACCGGTCGTGTGTACAAGGCATCAAATCCTCACCTTTCTACATGCTTCTTATATGAACATATCCCAGAAACTCTTCACTTTGCCACCACATTCATGCAAAGTGTTGCAGTGTAATGGTGTGCATACACATGCAGATTTCATGTAGCGAAAGACTGTTAGACCTTCTTCAAAGATAATCAGTTTATACTATGACACTCCATTCTCAAGTTCACACCCACATGCTCTATTTCAATCGCCTAGCACTTAAAGTAGATGTAAATCATACCTGAATAACAGTTTCCTAAAGCACTGTTTTCACTTTTGTTCTGTCCTTTTTGCATCTTGGGGCTGTTGATCTTTTGCAGCCTCTGTGCAGCCACTTGCATGCACTCCAGCGATGGCTGCATGACATTATTTATCTGGGGTTTTCGGCATGAAAGTGGACCACACCTATGTGTAGTACAGTGGTAACCAGGGCCAGCCCTACCATGGGTCCCAGTGGGTCCATTGGACCCAGACAACACGTTTAGAGGGGCAGCAAACTGAACCACGGTCACCTCTCCTTCTCTTCTATTATCCCAGCAAATTGATGACCAAGTTTTTTTTCTAGCAGTTTTGTGTGTCGTGATAGCATCTACCCCCAGGGCCGCTCGCGTCTGCCCCTATACTAACCTAGTCTGCCCCTATACTGCCCTAGCCGGTCTATTTGCTACCCTAGCCTGTCTATATACTACCCCAGCCTCTCCCTATATTGCCCTAGCCTGTCCACATACAACCATAGCCTGTCCACATACAACCCTAGCCTGTCCACATACAACTCTAGCCTGTCTATATACTACCCTAGTCTGTCTATATACTACCCTAGTGTGCCCACTTACTACCTTAGCCTGTCTGTACATACACTAGCCTGTCTATACACTACCCTAGCCTGTCTATATACTACTCTATTCTGTCTGTATACTACCCTAGCCTGTCTATATACTACCGCAGCCTGTCCCTATAATGCTCTAGCCTGTCCATATACTACTCTAGCCTGTCCATATACTACCCTAGACTGTCAATATACTACTCTAGCCTGTCAATATACAACCATAGAGTGCCCACTTACTACACTAGCCTGTCTATACACTTCCTTAGTCTGTCTATATCCTACCCTAGCCCACCCCTTGGAATTGAACAGTGCTATGTCATATAATTTTGCATATAGACAAGGTGCTGATGCATGCAAATCTGACTTCCTGATAAATGTAATTTTAGTTTTAATTATCATACTATAAAATAATGGATGTGGGGGCCGTTTGGTGGGTGTGATTTTTTTGGGGGGGCAGCATTTCATTCTTGGACCCAGGCAGCACAATTACTTGGGCTGTCAGTTACAACAATTAGAATTTTTGTGTTCTTATCATTATGCCCAGCCTCATCACAATCCAGATATGAGAGTTTATTTTGATAATCTCTCCATTACTATTAGTGAAGTCATGCATACATTTGGAGGAAGCCTCAGGCTCACAAATACATACATACATATATCAGAAGTATGCTTGACAGGGATGAGGAGGAGAAAGATATAAATAGTAATGGACTATAAATGCTATTTGTGATATTTAATGGTTGCACATGCAACAAACAGTAACTCACAAAATATGTCTGACAAAGCAGTACATATGATATGTGCACCTAAATCCATAAAACAGTATACATTTACAGAGCCAATATACAAAGTAAACTGAAGGTTAATTGTGACAAATACCCACACTATGGACATTTTTTTATGTGCTAATAGTGCTAACCGATTAATGTATGTGATATGTGATTAAAGTGATTCTTGAAGCTTCTGCTATGGATTAGGGTTAAAATAACCTTAATAGATTGCTATCAAAAAGAACCAAGCGCTGCTTCTCATAATTACCACATATATAAAATTAAAGAGCAATGTGAAAAATCATAAAAAAATCATAAAAAATATATATACACATAAAGTGATAAGTGCAACCTTTAAGTGCCAGTGCAACAATCTTGATATATACAGTCTCTGTGCAGTTAAAAGATACACCTGTACTTGGACTTTTAAGTGCAAGATCCAAATTGCTGTGCTCCCTGCCTGCACTCCCCACTCACCAACAATAAATGACTCATAAGCCTCGTACACGCAATCGGATTTTCCGCAGTAAAAGCCTCAGACTTTTGTCCGAAGGGCGTGTGCCTGGATTTTGTCTTGCATACAAACCACACACAATTTTCAGCCAAAAAACAAAAACGCAGTGACATACTACGTGGTTTTTCAGCTCTTTAGTGCCACCCTTTGGGCACCTTTTGCTAATGTTGTGTTTGGTGAGCATTGTTTCTGAGCATGCGTGTTCGTACTTTGGACTTTTGTCTGATGGACTTGTGTACACATGATCGGAAAACAGAACGTTGTCCATGGAAAACTTTAAAGCCTGCCATCCAACAATTGTTTGCGAAAAACCCAACAACAATTGTCCGATAGAGCATACAAACGATTTTCCGCCAACAGGCTGTCAACACACAATTGCGTCTGAAAATCTGATCGTGTGTATGAGGCTTTAGCGTTAGAATGGCATGACTGCCCTGGTGTAATATTGAGGGTCTCTCGATATGCATCACAAAAGAGAGATTCCCATAGCATAATATTGTTTGGCTTTATTCAAATAAGTTTAAAACAATTACACTCACAATTGTGGCTTTGATACAAGCATGTAGTATAGGATCAGATCTCCGCCTCAGCGTGCGTTCCAGATGCCAGAAAATTACGTCAGCCCACGGGACGGAAAGCAAAGTAAATTAACAGATAAAGCAAGTGGTTTACCTTTAGGGATGAGCCGAACACCCCCGGTTCTGTTCGCAGCAGAACATGCGAACAGGCAAAAAATGTGTTCGAACAAGCGAACACTGTTAAAGTCTATGGGACACAAATGTGAAAAATCAAAAGTGCTAATTTTAAAGGTTACTATGCAAGTTATTGTCATAAACAGTGTTTTGGGACCTGGGTCCTGCCCAAGGGGACATGTATCAATGCACAAAAAAGTTTTAAAAACTGAAGGTTTTTCAGGAGCCGTGATTTCTCTTCCCCCTCTGGAACCCCACACCATTTTTTTGGCACAGGTTTCCCCTTAAAATCCATAACAGACCTGAAGGGTCTGGCATGGATTTTGAGAGGGACCCCTACGCCATTTTATTTTAAAAAATTGGCGCAGGATTCCCCTTAATATCCATTCCAGATCTGAAGGGCCTGGTATAGAAATTCATGGGGACCCCCACAAAGAGCCTGGTAATGGACTGGGGGGGGACCCATGCCGTTTTTTCAATTTCTTATCTGTATTGCCGGGACCCAACAATTCATTATAGCCGCAAGTAGTTTTAAATGACTTTTTTCCTTTAGAAATGTCATTTTGTGCAGGGACTGTTCTAAACACGGGGAAAATGCACTACTTTACAGGCATACTACAGGTACAACATTTAAAGGAATATTTCACTTTTATTGTTGCACTTGTTTCATGCATTATTAAAATCATTGCTCCCGATTTTTTTTTTAGCATTGATACATGTCCCCTGGGGCAGGACCCGGGTCCCCGGACACTTTTTATGGCAATAACTTGCATATTAACCTTTTAAAGATTTCTCCCATAGACTTTCTAATGGTGTTCTGCGGCTTTTGAATTTGCCGCAAACACCACAAATTGTTCGCTATTCGGCGAACAAGCGAACACCCGATATTCGAATCGAACTTAGGTTCAACACGAACATCAGACTCATCTAGGGTGACCACCTTCCCAAACAGCCATTCATGGACCCCCTTCCCAAAAATAAGCTTGTGATGTAATGAATCACAGCACAGCTGGGGCAGCGGATGCGGGCTCTACCCAGAAGAACTGATCAAGTCCCCAAAAAAGGCAGCCGCATCACCACTTTAGTCATTGACGGCACTTGTCCTGGCTGGCCGAGACCCGTTTTACCATGTTCCAATGCTGGCTTTACACTGCCCTGCTGTGATTAGACACAAGAGGTGGAATTTATGATTTCTCCAATCACAAGAAGGGGGGGATTGTGCCTCTCCAGACATTCCCGACCAGGACAAGTGCTGTCAGTGAGTAAAGTGGCAATGTGGTGGCCTTTTTTGAGGGCAACAGATAGAGGGAAAGGGGAGAGGGGCTTCATTCTGGGACACTGTATTGTCCTGGAATGAAGGTGCCCCAGACAGACCTGCAAAATGCGAACTGTCCCGGGCAATCCGGGACACGTGGTCACCCTAGACTCATCCCTATTTACCTTGAAATGCAGCACAGGTGAGGATGGAGTGTGATCTCAAATGGACGTTTTTAGGATATAGAACCCCTTAATCAGTATACCTGGTAACTTGCCAGAAGTGACCCGGCAATGCCAAAATGTCCTTTTGCTTGCTGAGTGGTGGTCTGTGGTTTGCTTTTTAGACACTTTGTTCTATGGGATGTGCATGCCAAGGAGTGGTTGGCAATATCTACTTCTTACTATCCTGTTGATATTTTGTCATGACAAGCTAATGGACAACATTCTGGAATAAGCATGCAGTGTATGAAGTCAGAATTGCCTTAGTACAACACATGTGTTTGCATGTGTCAAAACAATCTGGACCTGGTTTGTAGAAACTTAGTCATAGTCTTTGTGCAGCAGCGCCACGTAGTCAAGAGAAATCATTTAACATTATCTATGCTGGGTCAGGGTAGCAGGTTTCATCTGATGACTAATGCATTTGTTTTATGCTTTGCTGCAGTATATTGTTTAATGTGTTACCAGTTATCTTTACACATAACATTCGCTACAGTGTAGTGAGATTCTTGTAATTGTGTCATTTATCCTGTTCACCTTTCTGTGTAGTAAGGTCAGAATTTAGATAACTGTTTGTGCTGTTTGTGCTGTGGAATACATATAATGGAAAACAGTGCCACATATAAAAGTATTATAAGGCCATCTATATACAATGTTATCTCTTGATTCAGCCAAAAACAATTACCGGTAGATCAGACAACTTATCAATACGCATAAGCATTATTCAAAATATCTAGCGGATGGAATATCATTCCAAGAACTTGCAGCACTTTTTGTTCTGTATTTTTTTATTTATATTAATCTTGTTCCAACCAAGACTGTCTTAAAATGTTAAAAATATATATATAAATATTTTCAAGCACTTCTTGCACAGGTCTTTCCTATCTAATCATCTTTAAAGTGTTAGTTTAAAATCATAAGAATTGTCAACATTACCAATTGTTTTTCAACATATTTCTTCAATTGTGACAGTAGGAGCTCTTTGAGCCCCAGTAAAACCTACCATCCTAATATGACCTTTAAACAGTGAGCCATTGCATTCCAAAATGTTCTGGTGAACTAACACTAAAAAATCATGTGGTCGAAGAAGGTCCTTTTTTTAAAGTGTTCTGTCTACAGGGGACAAAGTAAAAGTAATACGGAATTGATCCCATCTTCCTGCATGCTGTAAAAACCTAGCTCTGTGATGCATCCGGTGTCGCAGGGGGGTTTGGCGTTTCCGGACTGCCGAAATTTTTTCGCGCAGCCCAGCTGGTCACGGCAGTTTGGTGGTTGGTGCTGGAAGCGTCCAACCCGGCATCAGTTCTGGAGGCGGCGGTGGTTCGTTCTGTAGAGGCCCTAACACATTTGCCCCTTTGCGGTCCCAGGGCTCCATACGATTTGACCACCTCCATGCACACGACTCTGAGGGCCTGATTGGGAATTGAGAGGTTCCCACGAAATGCAGTCTCCCACATGCCCCCCAATGGAACAACCCTACATTGCCCCATTTTTACTCACTACCAGACCCCAAAATATGGGCCAAATGCGGTATTAAACTGTTATCTGACCTCACCACCGGTATGGCTATATGCCCCTTTAATCAGCTAGTATCCCAAAACAACGTGCCTCCCTCACATCTATTTTGTTGCAACTGTCTCATGCATTTAATGCCCAGGTAACGCCAAACGTCACGCAAATAGTGAAGTCTGATCTGCAGAGGGAAATTCGATATGAATGCACCGGGAAACCGACCTCGGTCCTCTACACGCATCTCCTAAGGCCCCGTACACACGGTCGGACAAAACCGATGAGAATGGTCCGACGGACCGTTTTCAACGGTTCACCTCTGAAGTGGCCGTACGGCCTGATATGTGTACACACCGTCAGTCCAAAATCCGATCAGGTCAGAACGCGGTGACGTCAAACACATGACTTGCTGAATAAAACGAAGTTCAATGCTTCCAAGCATGCGTCGACTTGATTCTGATTATGCGCAGGTTTTGAACCGATGCTTTTCTGTACTAATCATCGGTTTGGTCCGATCGGGCAGCGGTCCATCGGTTCGGTTTTGAAACATGTTTTAACATTTTGGACCGAAGGAAAACAGACCTATAGCCTATACACATGGTCGGTTTGGTCCGATGAAAATGAACTTCGGTTCATTCTCATCGGACCCAACCGACCATGTGTACGGGGCCTTAGAATTTCTTCTCCAGATTTGTCTAAGCTCTGTCAGCGATGGACACAGGACATCCCGGGACTGGACTCAGAGGATTAGGAGGACATGTGGGACTTCCCCTTCAAATTCCTGGTCTCACTTCGAGACCGTCTCATACAATACAAAATCCTACATCTGGCTTATATTACCCCGTACAGGTTGCATAAAATGAGAACCTCCCTGTCCTCGGAGTGCTGGAGGTGTACGGGGGATCCGGGCGACTTTATACACATCTTCTGGTCCTGCTCGGTAATTGAACACTACTGGGCACAAGTACTCTCAGTAATACAAGAAGAATTAGCCCCCAGGGTGACAGAGAGAACTCTGATAGGACTCCTGTTATTCTATGCCAGGAAAATGATCACTCTCTGCTGGAAAAAACGTGCCCCACCATCCATATTGCTATGGCAAACACATGTCAATAAAGTACTGCCATTATATAAGGAAACCTACCAAAATAGAGGAGGCCTCCACGGTGACCGCAGACTGATCGAGCATGTACTTAATACCACTCTATGGGTTGATGTGATTTTGATACATTTGGGTGTGTTTTTTTTATTTTTTTATTATTATTATTATTATAATCTCTGTTATGGGTTTATGGGATATATTTCATTGTCCCTTGGGTCTCGACTGAGATATCTGATCCTTAGACGTTTCATTTGAGTGGGAGCCAATACAGCACTAGTTTGTTTGTTTGTCTTATCTTGTGACCGTGCTACAGCTGTATGTTACTAATGATGGAAGCAGCCTATTGTCGGCTGGTACTGACTCCTGCGTGGGTCCAATCCCAATGCTGTGGCAGGTATACTGTTGTTTGTTTGTATGTTTTATACACAATAAAAAGATAAAAAAAAAAAAAACTAGCTCTGTGCTCAGAAAAGATGCTCCCCCAAAGCAGTCTGACTATGCAGCTAGCAAGAAGATGGCTACATTAGTAGTCTGCTTTTGTCTCCAGCTCCAACAACTTTCCCAGGACAAGTGTCAGCAAAAGAAATGCAGAGGGCCTCGGGCCCCTCATTCCTGCATTTCTCTTGCCTCTTGCCGCTGCTTGTCTTGGGAAAGTACTTTGAGCCAGAGATAAATGTGGGCAAACAATGCAGCTGTCTCCTTGCTAGCTGCATTGTCAGATGGCCAAGCGTGGGAGAAAAAGACTGTCCTGCCCAACCACATAGCTATGTGATTAGGGGGAGAGGTTTGGGCCTGACATGCCCTGTGCTTCATATAAAGTCCCAACCCTTGTTTTAATTATTTGTTTTTAATTAATTTCTTCTTAGTCAACCACATAGCTAGCCTTCCACAATTTATAGTAAGATGGGACAAAATACTACATGTACTTTGTCCCCTTGGTGGCAGAATGCTGTACTAAAATATGTCATGTGGGGATTACAAAGTTGACCCAGAGCTTAGAAACTATGAATTAGGATCTATTTACAATTTAACATTCCAACTGGAAGATAATAATGCTTTCAGAGTCATCTAAAATCCATTGTACTGAAGGTAGAAGCCTCACTATTAGATCCCTTTCACACTGGAGGCGTTTTTCAGGCGCTTTAGCGCTAAAAACAGCACATGTAAAGCGCCTGAAAAAAAGCCTCAGCTGCAAACCCAGTGTAAAAACCCGAGTGCTTTCACACTGGGGCGCTGCGCTGGCAGGGTGTCAAGAAAAGTCTTGCCAGCAGATTCTTTGCAGCGCTTTAGGATCAGTGAACTCACCACTCTTAATGCACCCCTGCCCATTGAAATCAAAGGGCAGCGCCGCCAAACCCCTGCTGCATCGGCGCTTTGCAGGCGTTTTTAAAAAAAATTCGGGCCTCTAGCGGGGGTTAAAAGCATCCCGTTAGCGGCCGAAAGGTGCTGCAAAAACAACGGTACCGCCGACCCCCGAGCGGGGAGAGAGTGAAAGCAGCCTTAGGACTATTCAAATAGCAGTAAATATTCAATACAGGAATGGAAACAGACTCTGTGGAAGATGAGTTCTATTGCAGTTGGAGATTACCAAAATGTTTCCATAAATTATATGCACCACATTTTAAATTCAAAGCAGTTTTCTGCTTTATAACTTTATAGTATTACAATTCGTCATAAAAGTACACCCTTAAAAAGGCCTTGGTGAAGTGACTAGCCTTAGGTGAAATATGGTAATAAATTAAATCCTTCTACATTAGCTGTGCCCGTGTTTCTTTATATGTTTTTTATTTGCAGCTTTCTTTCCTCCGCAGCTATCTAACGTACACAGCTTAGATGGTATTTCTTAGCTTCCAGTAGGTAGGGGGCAGGGATCTGATATCACACACTGCCCAGGTGAGTGAAGGGATTGGACACACTCCCTTCTACACAGTCTTACTGAAAATCATGTGCATCTGATGCTATCAATCACCTGCTGTGTGCTGGAGTAATGGTGCAATCTTCAAAGATTGCCAGAGGACTGAAAAAACTGTCAGTGACACATACAGACAGCAGAGGAAGGTGAGAGCAGACTGAATGCATGCTAAATGCTATGGAATGAGGCAAATACACACACATATGTGAGGATATGCTTTGTTCATTTTTTATTTCAGAGTTCTATAACCACTTTAATTAAAAAGTATACAGTACTTAAGCACTTCTCTCAGGATGCTGTGGAATGAGCCCCAAAGTAGTATAAAAGGCTGACATCTTCAAATGCCACAGTCTCCTTTTTGAATTTGGATTTTTTTGTCTCAATTAGGCCCCTGACCATTTGAAAGCAGCCACAGGTATGCTATTCTTTAAAAAGTGAATCCTTCTTGCTATGATCAGCAGCAATAAACAAGCAGCAGCTTCTACCAAACGCTGCCCGGACACTGTCCTGCACAGAAGTTAAGGGGCCTGATTTACCAAGCCTTTACTCCATGACTCATGGAGTAAAAGCAGGAGTAGCAGCCGTTTGGCCATTTACTAAAGAAATACGCTGCTAGTGCAGTGTATTTCCCTAGTTACTAATGTGCTCCGTGCGCCCAGGAGAGGGTGCAATGTGCACCAGTACAGACCTGGCGCACGGCACATTGAAATGTAAATATCGGGGGTTCGGGCGGGAGTTTATTAGGGGGGAGGTGGGGGGATGCAAGGGAAGTGAAGTGACGTGTTTTGAAGTGATTGGCGGGCCGAATTGAAAGGGAAAGTGTTTTTTGAAAACAGATCCCCGTACGCTTGCACAGTGCGCCTGAACCTCGGGAGGTTCATTTGCATACTGGGCATGCGCAGAGAGAAAAGTCAGGGATTCCCGTGCGCCTTGTCAGTACGCCGTGAAAATCTTGGTAAATACCAAGCGGCGTACCCGTGAATGCGCTGCGTGACGCGGTGCACGGGAATCTCCGAGCTGTTTTCAGCCCTGAAGGGGAACTCCGCGCCAAATTTCAAACTTGAAATCGGCGCGGGTCCCCCTCCAGGGCTACATTAGGCTCTTAGGCTTGGTCCGGAACGTGAGGGGTTAAACCCGCGCCGATTCGGCGCGGGGGTCCCCCCCAGATCCAAACCAAGCCCTCATCCCAAGCATGCAGTCTGGCCCGGACAGGAATGGGGGCGGGGACGAGCGAGCGCCCCCCCCCTCCTGAGCCGTACCAGACCGCATGCCCTCAACATGGGGGAGTGCGTGCTGCGGGGGAGGGGGGCACTGCCCCCCCACCCCACAGCACTCTTGCCCCCATGTCGATAGGGACAAGAGCCTCTTCCCGACAACCCTTGCCATTGGTTGTCGGGGTATGCGGGCGGGGCTAATCGGAATCTGCGAGCTCCCTTTAATAAGGGGGCCCCCAGATGCCGGCCCCCCACCCTATGTGAATGAGTATGGGGTACATCGTACCTCTACCCATTCACATGGGGGAAATGTAAAGTAAAATAAAACACCACACAGAATAAAATATTTTATTAATCTGCTCCGGAGCCCCCCCTTTCTTCTTTAGCTCTCTTAGAAGGGGGGGTTTCTTCTCTCCCGATCTTCCGCCGGGACCCTGGGCTTCGGTGATTTCTGCCGGGGGAGGGCGCCATCCCTCGGTCCTCTCCGGAGCCTTCCGCCGGATGCCCCCACCCCATTTAAGCTCTTTTTCATTAGGGAGGGGCATCCGGACTTCGGGGTCTTCTGCCGGGGGATGGCGCCTATCCCCCGGTCTTTCCGGTGCCTTCCGCCAGGGTTCCGGTCTTCCTGGTCTTCTGCCGGGGGTGCGCCAACTCCCCGGTCTTTTCTCTGCTCCCTCTTCTGCCTGGCTCCCCCGCGGAGCACAGGGCTTGTCTCCGCTGTCTTCTCCCTTCTCTTCCATTCGATGTTGACACAACGAGGTCCGGCTCTGGAATGCCGTCTGAGCAGTGGGCATGGACTTATATAGGGTAATGCCACCATGTGACCTCAACCCATGTGACATCACATTCCCATCATGCCCAGGGAATGTGATGTCACATGGGTTGAGGTCACATGGTGGCATTACCCTATATAAGTCCATGCCCGCCGCTGACACGGCATGTCAGCGCGGAACCTCGTCGTGTCAACATCCAATGGAAGAGAAGGAAAGAAGGAAGAAGACAGCGGAGACAAGCCCTGGGCTCCCGGAGGAGACAGGCAGAAGAAGGAAGAGAGAAGAAAGAAGACGGAAGAAAGCCCTGGCTCCGCGGGGGAGCCAGGCAGAACAGGGAGCAGAGAAGACAGAAGAGAAAAGACCGGGGAGTTGGCGCACCCCCGGCAGAAGACCAGGAAGACCGGAACCCTGGCGGAAGGCACCGGAAAGACCGGGGGATAGGCGCCATCCCCCGGCAGAAGACCCCGAAGTCCGGATGCCCCTCCCTAATGAAAAAGAGCTTAAATGGGTGGGGGCATCCGGCGGAAGTCTCCGGAGAGGACCGAGGGATGGCGCCCTCCCCCGGCAGAAATCACTGAAGCCCAGGGTCCGGCGGAAGATCGGGAGAGAAGAAACCCCCCCTTCTAAGAGAGCTAAAGAAGAAAGGGGGGGCTCCGGAGCAGATTAATAAAATATTTTATTCTGTGTGGTGTTTTATTTTACTTTACATTTCCCCCATGTGAATGGGTAGAGGTACGATGTACCCCATACTCATTCACATAGGGTGGGGGGCCGGAATCTGGGGACCCCTTTATTAAAGGGGTCTCTCAGATTCTGATAAGCCCTCCGCCCGCATACCCCGACAACCAACGGCCAGGGTTGTCGGGAAGAGGCTCTTGTCCCTATCGACATGGGGACAAGAGTGCTTTGGGGTTGGGGGGCAGTGCCCCCCTCCCCCACAGCACACACTCCCCCATGTTGAGGGCATGTGGTCTGGTATGGCTCAGGAGGGAGGGGGCGCTCGCTCGTCCCCACCCCCATTCCTGTCTGACCAGACTGCGTGCCTGGGATAAGGGCTTGGTTTGGATCTTGGGGGGGGACCCCACGCTATTTTTTTTGCGCGGGTTTAACCCCTTATGTTCCAGACCAAGCCTAAGAGCCTGGTATGCACCTGGAGGGAACCCACCTTATTTTTTTTTGGGGGGTCTGGAGTTCCCCTTCATGAACAGCGATCTGTCATTTACACATGTCAGTCCCACCCCCCCCCTACAGTTAGAACACACCCAGGGAACATATTTAACCCCTCCCTCGCACCTAGTGTTAACCCCTTCCCTGCCAGTGGCATTTTTAGAGTAAGCAATGCATTTTTACAGCACTGATCGCTAGAAAAATGCCAATGGTTCCAAAAAAGTGTTCGATGTGTCCGCCATAATGTCGCAGTACCGATAAAAATCGCTGATCGCCCCAATAACTAGTTAAAACAAAAAAAAAATATTTTGTAGACGCTATAACTTTTGCAAAAACCAAACACTAAACGCTATTTGCGATTTTTTGGAACCAAAAAGATGTAGAATACGTATCGGCCTAAACTGAGGGGTTTTTTATTTTTTAGAATATATATTTTTGGGGATATTTATTAGAGCAAAAAGTCAAAATAATTTTTACATATGTGGGCGGGACTTACGCAAGTCCCGCCCACATATATAAACATCGTTCAAACCACACATGTGAGGTATTGACGCGTGCGTTAGAGCGAGAGCAATACTTTTACCACTAGACCTTCTTTGTAACTATAAACTGGTAACCTGGAAAAAAAGAAAAAGGTCGCCTATGGGGATATTCACGGAATTCATTTTGGCCCCATTGCAGGAGTGTTTCCAATAGTAAAGCGTGACATGTAAGGTATCTATTTACTCAGTGTAACATCATCTTTCACATTATCCCCAAAAATTGGGCTCACTTTTGTGTTTTGTTAATTTTTAACCACTTGAGCCCGGACCATATTTCTGGTCAATGACCGGGCAAGTTTTTGTGATTCGGCACGGCGTCGCTTTAACTGACAATTGCGCAGTCGTGCGACGTGGCTCCCAAACAAAATTGGCAACCTTTTTTTTCCCACAAATAGATTATTAAATGTGCGTGTTTACTTCTGTCTTTAACACCTCCCCTTCAGGCTGGAAAACATCAGATCAGGGGAAACAAAAAAAAAAAAAGCTCTCATTCCATTGCAGCTTGGTTCCTACATGTGTGATGAACTGAGCATGCTCAAACACTTAGAAAAAAAAATTCCTTTCTTTTTAAAAGGTCAAAAACACTCCTTGGATGCTCATAGAGCGTGGTTTGGGTTAATTGCAGGTGTGCCCAATTACAAGCTCACCCAAACTAGAGACTGCAATTTGTTCATGTGATTTCAATTGCTTCATTACTAGCACTGTTATAAAAAGCTTGGATCGATCAGTCCTCAGCTGCCCTCAGAAGGGGCAGGCTGGCAGAAATGCTGTTGCTAAACACAAATGTGGTTTGTTGCATGGGTTTTGTTTTATTTTGCCAATGGTTTTGGTTTATTTTTAAATGATGTTCACTTTGATGTATTTGTCTATGTGGCCTTATTTTATGAAAAATGTGTGAAGCTATGGTTATTTAGAATTGTGAAATGTATTTTTGTTTGTGTTTGTTTGTTTGTCTTTTTTTGCTTTCCTTGTTTTGTTGACCAATAAAAATTACTTTAAAATTGTTAAGTTTGTCTTTTGTTACTTTTTCATGCTACATATGTTGACAGCTGCAGCAGAAATCGGTTTGGGCCTAACAAATTATGTGATTTTTGTCTAAGCTTCTTTCCTGGTGTGTAATCATGAAATGTTTGCCATGTTTATTCTCCATGACTTTAAAGACAAAACTGGTCATTTTCTTTTTTTCTGCAGTGGTCCTCAGCCCTCAAGTACCCCCGACAGGACATGTTTTGTGGAGTTCTCTTATCAAGAATTGCTGTCCAGACTGTATTTTAAAGCACATGTGCAAGATGAAGGAAAACCTGCAAACATGGCCTGTGGGGGGGGGGGGGGGGTTTGCTATTGGTGGACAGGCTTGACGTGCTGATTTACAGCACTGTGCTTAAATCTAGTGCAAGGCAATCCTATTCAAATTGTGGGTGTTTGAGGGAAGCCAAGTGAGTGTTAGAACCCCTGCTTTGTGTTTTTTTATTTTTGGGTTGAGCTTTGTGTCCCTTTTCTTAAAATTGGCTTCACTTCCTGTCACACAGCTGAACAGGAAGTGAGGTTAAAACCCTACCAGTGTCATTTCTTGGGGACACAGGTCAATCTAACTAGTGTCCCCATTAAGCAAATTGCACTCCAGCACTGCTGTGTACACCCCAAATCATGGGTCCTCAAACTACGGCCCTCCAGTTGTTCAGGAACTACAATTCCCATCATGCCTAGTCATGTCTGTGAATGTCAGTGCATTACAAGGCCTCATGGGATGTGTAGTTCTACAACAGCTGGAGGGCCGTAGTTTGAGGATCCCTGCCCCAAATGATTATTTAGTTTGGGGTTTAGTAAAGGCAAAGCCACTCTGCAGTACAAGCATAGTTGCTGAAAATCAGAGAGGAAGCACTGATGGTTTTAACATCCAATCCTGTAGAAGCAAAGTTGTTTTGTTTTCTTCCTTGCTTTGCACTTGTAGGAGTGGATTTGCCTTTAGTAAATGGACCCCAAAGTCCAAGATCCCTAATAATTTGGGGTGTACACAGCAAAATGCTTGAGTGCAATTTACATAATGGGAAACTATTTAGATTGATCTCTGTGTCCCCAAGAAAAGATATTAGTAAGGTTTTACCCTCACTTCCTGTTTGGCTATGTGACAGGAAGTGAATGAATTAGAAAGGGTGAAGACACCTCACAAATGTTGTCACTATCAGGGGTGCAGACATCCCCCAAAAAATTAGCAGATAATACTTATTTGCAAATTAATATTTTTTTAGTTAACATTGGGTGGGGTGCTCTAACACACACATTCCTACATATTAGCAACGCTCTATCCTGGCCTATTGGCATGGTTATATTTTCTTAGGGCTCTCAAAAAAACTCTATGAAATTTGTGCTTAAACTAGAACCAGGGGCGGACTGACAACTCATGGGGCCCCTGGGCAATAGAAGATTATGGGGCCCCTCTGGCTTACAGATGACCACCACGCCAGGAGGTAGTGCAGAGGCGGGCAGCTAAAATCTTGGGATATTCACATTAAAAGCATGTCATTTTCGGACATATCAGGGACAGATCTAAAAAAAACACAGATTTTTACATACTGTCCCTGGTTTTACTGAGCCTGGCAACCCGGATGGGGCCCCCTAGTGGCATGGGGCCCTCGGGCAGTGCCCGAGTGACTCAATGGTCAGTCCGCCCCTGACAAGAACTATAATCAACAAGTTTTATTTTCTTTAATTTTGGATAGAGTGAGGGAGGGTTATAGGCCCTGTCAGTTTATTTTGTATTATCTGTGTCCAATTGGGGAGATTTGCCTTCACTTCCTGCCCCATAGCCAAACAGGAAGTGAGAGAAAAACTATGCAAATTAACCACTTCCCGCCCAGCCTATGGCCGATTTACGTCCGGGAAGTGGTTACACAATCCTGACAGGACGTCCTGCAGGATTTCATGCCGCGCGCGCCTGTGGGGGCACGCAGCGCGGTGATCGGTGATGCGGGGTGTCAGTCTGACACCCTGCATCTCCGATCTCGGTAAAGAGTCTCTCACAGAGACGGAGACTCTTTACCACGTGATCAGCCGTGTCCAATCACGGCTGATCACGATGTAAACAGGAAGAGCCATCGATGGCTCTTCCTCACTCGCGTCTGACAGACGCGAGTATAGGAGAGCCGATCGGCGGCTCTCCTGACAGGGGGCATTCGCGCTGATTTGTTTATCAGCGCAGCCCCCCCCTCGGATCACCACACTGGACCACCAGGGATGCCCACCCTGGACCACCAGGGTGTGCAAAAAAAAATATATAGAAAAAAAAAAAAAAAGCATTAAAAAAAAAGAAAAAAGATGCCAATCAGTGCCCACAAATGGGCACTGACTGGCAACCTGGGAAAATCAGTGCCACCCCACAGTGTCCATCAGTGCCACCCCACAGTGTCCATCAGTGCCACCCCACAGTGCCCATCCATGCACAGTGCCCACCTATCAGTGCCCACCTGTGCCACCCATAAGTATCCATCAGTGCCACCCATAAGTGCCGCCCATAAGTATCCATCAGTGCCACCCATAAGTGCCGCCCATGAGTGCCCATCTGTGCCGCCCATGAGTGCCCATCAGTGCCGCCTATGAGTGCCCATCAGTGCCGCATAGCAGCGCCGCCAATCAATGCCACCTCATCTGTGCCCGTCAGTACTACCTCATCGATGTCCATCAGTGCCATCTCATCGGTGCCCATCAGTGCCACCATATCAGTGCCCGTAATTGAAAGAGAAAAACTTATTTACAAAAAAATTAACCTAAAAAAATAAAAACGTTTTTTTGTTTCAAAATTTGCAGTCTTTTTTTAGTTGTTGCGCCAAAAAAAAAATCGCAGAGGTGATCAAATAACAACAAAAGAAAGCTCTATTTGTGGGGGAAAAAGGACGCCAATTTTGTTGGGGTACAGTGTTGTATGACCGCGCAATTGCCATTCAAAGTGCGACAGTGTTGAAAGCTGAAAATTGGCTTGGGCGGGAAGGTGCGTAAGTGCCTGGTATGGAAGTGGTTAAGGGAATCCAGTGCCCCCCCAGAACTAGTGTGTGGGTCCCCTGAAAATTCCTGGGCGGGTCATACAAAAACAGGGTGTGGCTTTGACAGGAAGGGGTGGGTCATTTTTCTATTAGGAGGTGCAGATATGTAGTCAGGCCTAGAGCAGAACAAAACCTAAATATACTACTGCATATTAGGGCTTATTTAGACCGGATCCGATTTACAGCGTGTTTTTATATTGTGGGAGGAAACCCACGCAGGCACAGGGAGAACATGCAAACTCTATGCAGATGCTGTCACGGGCGGGATTCGAACCAACGACTCTTTTGCTGCTAGGTCAAAGTGCTATACACTACACCACTGTGCTGAACGAACATGATTGCAGCTGAAAGCATGAGAACTTTTTTTTTTTTTTCAATACCATGCTTTCCAGCCTTATTGACCCCGCCTCTCTCCATAAAGAGGACCTGTCACACACTAGTCCTATTACAAGGGATGTTTACATTCCTTGTAATAGAAAGAAAAGTGATCCAAAATCAAAAAAAGTGTCAAAAAAGTGCAAGAATAAAAATATGAGGTAAAAAAAAAAAAAAAAAAAAAAAATAACGTCCCTGTCCCTAGAAGCTCGCACTCAGAAGCAAATATGCATGTAAGTCCCGCCCACATATGTAAACACCATTCAAACCACACATGTGAGGTATTGACGCGTGCGTTAGAGCGAGAGCAATAATTCTAGCCCTAGACCTCCTCTGTAACTCTGAACTGGTCACCTGTAAAAAAAAAACCAAGCATCGCCTATGGATATTTTTATGTCCCGAAGTTTGGCGCCATTCCATGAGTGTGTACAATATTAAAGCGTGACAAGTTAGGTATCTATTTACTCGGTGTAACATCATCTTTAACATTATCCATAAAAATTGGGCTAACTTTACTTTTTTTTTTTTTTTAATTCATGAACCGTGTTTTTTTTTTGGGCCAAAAAAAGGCGTTTGAAAAATTATTGCGCAAATACCGTTGGAAATCAAATAAAAAATGACCGCTAACTTTATTCCCTAGGGAGTCTGCTAAAAAATTATATATTATTTTTGGGGGTCCTGATTAATTTCCCAGGAACAAAATATAATTTTTACATGAAGGAGAGAAGTGCCAGAATAGGCGCGGTATGGAAGTGGTTAAAGTGAAATAATAAAAGTGAAATATTCCTTTAAATTTCATACAGGGGGGAAGGGGGGGTACACGCATGTTTCCCGTGCTTAGAACTGTCCCTGTACAAGATGTCATTTCTGAAGTGAAACAAAAAAAAGGAAGTTTAAAGTACTCATGGCTATAAAGAATACAGTCATTGCTCATTAAAAAAAAAAAAAAAAAAAAAAGGGGGTCCCTCCAAATTAAATTACCAGGCCCTTCAGGTCTGGAATGGATATTAAGGGGAACCCCGCCGTAAAAACCCCCCCAAAAAATGGCGTGGGGTCCCCCCAAATATCCATACCAGACCCTTCAGGTCTGGTGTGGATTTTAAGGGGAACTCCACCCCAAATTGAAAAAAAAAATGGCGTGGAGTCCCCCTAAAAATCCACACCAGACCCTTATCCGAGCACGTTGACCTGGCCGGCCGCAGAAAAGAGGGGGGGACAGAGTGCGGCCCCCCCCTCTCCTGAACCGCACCAGGCCACATGCCCTCAACATGGGGAGGATGTCCCCATGTTGATGGGGACAAGGGCCTCATCCCCACAACCCTTGCCCGGTGGTTGTGGGGGTCTACGGGCGGGGGGCTTATCAGAATCTGGAAGACCCCTTTTAACAAAGGGGACCCCCAGATCCTGGCCCCCCCCCTATGTGAAATGGTAATGGGGTACATTGTACCTCTACCATTTCACCCCAAAAAAAATGTCAAAGTGTTAAAAATGACAGTAGCCGGTTTTTGACAAATCTTTTTTTTTTTTTCCACGTCAGACATAACCACAGCAAGAGACCTGCTCATGATTTTATTCATAATTCCGTCTCTATTTCAGGTATAGCATCATTTGTGGTAGTTTATTTTTTTTGCTTGATTCTATATTTGCTATTCTGCTATTTGCATATTATTTAGAATTTTTTTTTTTTTTTTTTTTTTTTTTATATATAGCTTCTTGCAGCTCTTTAACAATTTAAACGGGCTAGAGCGTTCCTCATATATACGAGGTCCAACATGCTATCATTACGTGCTAACGTGGCGCAACACCCCTTCCTAGTCCCTTCCCTCCCCTCTCCCCCCCCCCACTACCCTTCCCACCCCTCCCGGACCATCTCCCGACTCCACCTAGTATTTTTATTTCCTGTAATGCTGCTTCTTATTCCTCTCTCATATTTTCTGCGTATTTCCGAGACTTTTTGAAATCAATCCATGTTTCCCAGATATCCTTGTTTCCTGCCTTGTTCTTTTCGCCACCGTATTTTACTTTCTCCCTCCTATAAGTACCCTCTACAGAATCGATCCACTCCCATATTTGCGGGCTTGCCGGGTTTCTCCATTTTTGGGGTATCAATCGTTTCGCAGAGTTCAACAAATGCGGAATTAGTGATCCCCTATATTCGTTCACTGGCGTTTCTCCCCCATGAAAGAGGACTATCCAAGGGTTATTCTCCAATTCTTTTTTAGTTATCTCTTTTATCAAAGCCAAAACTTTTCCCCAGAACGTTTTGATTTTTACGCAGTCCCACCACAGGTGGGCCATCGTTCCTCTTGCCTCACATCCTCTCCAACATTCCTCTGACTCCCCTACTCCGAATTTGGCCATTTTATCTGGGGTATTGTACCATCCTGTCAGACACTTGAAGTTCATCTCGGCGGTTTTTACATCAATCGCCGAAGTATGAGTCAAATTAAGGATTCTCCCTATGGTCGTCTTCCCCCTTGGGACTCCTAGGTCTCTCTCCCATTTCTGTATGTAATTTAGCGTATCCGACTCATCTATTTTCTGCAAATATTTATATACTTTGGAGATATTTCCTTTTGAGCTTTCGGTACTACACATCTGTTCCAGTGTAGTGTACTCCTCTCGTGACCTCAATGGGTGTGGGAGGCACTTAACGAATGACACCAACTGGAGGTATCTCCACTCGCTGAGTGCCTCCATTTCAATCCTGATTTCGTGAAGGGTCATAATTTTGCCCTCTAGTGTTATGTCTTTTAACTGTGTTCTCTTTTTAATCCACTTACCACCTATCTCTTTAGTCCCAGGTGCAAAATATTTGTTTTCTTTCAAAATCTATAAGGGGTGAGTTGAATTTAGTTTTTAATTGTTTGTGTAATCGATCCCATATCCTTAAAGCATTATGTGTAATTGCGTGTGTTGACATGTGTAGGGTTCTACAATGTGGGGGGTTCCAGATTAATCTCCCTAACTGTGCCCTCGCTAACGTGCATTCAATACTTATCCACCTTTTATCCTGTGACTCTTTAGCCCATTCTATGACCCGTGTGAGGACCGAAGCGTTATAGTATAATCTAATGTCAGGTACAGCCAGGCCACCTTTTTTCTTGGTTCGTTTTAGAGTTTGGGCAGAGACTCTGTGTTTTTTATTGTTCCATATGTATTTCATTAGAAGGGAGTTAATTATTTTAATATATGACGGAGGCAAATAAATTGGGACCATTTGGAATTTATACAAAATTTTGGGGATAAGTACCATTTTTACCACATTTATCCTCCCAAACCACGATATTGGTCTATTGTATATAGTTTTAATTTCTCTTTTAATTTCGTCGAGAAGGGGGATAAAATTTATTCTATATATTTTTTTCAAAGTATTTGCCATTTTTATACCCAAATACTTTATCTCTCTTTGCCAGGAGAAATTGTATTTCTTCCGCAAATATAGTTCTTCGTCTTTGTGGATATTAATATTCAAAATCTCCGTTTTTGTTGTATTCATTTTAAAGTTTGAGACCTCACCATATTGTTTTAAGGTATCTATTAACTTCGGGAGAGTGACTCTTGGGCTGCTTATGTAGAATAATAAATCGTCTGCAAAGGCTGACAGTTTATGCTCGTCTTCACCTACTTCTACCCCATAGATTTCTGGGTTTTGTCGGACCATTGCCAGGAGGGGTTCCAATGATAGGACAAAGAGGAGGGGGGATAGGGGGCATCCTTGCCTAGTCCCATTTTTCATCTCAAAAGGAGCGGATAAGAATCCATTAATTTTGATCCTTGCACACGGGTGGAAATATAGGGTTTTGATTCTCCTTATCATCCCTGGACCTATTCCTATGAATTCTAGGGTTTGTATCAGGAATCCCCAGTCTACCCTGTCGAAAGCTTTCTCAGCATCGACCGACAGGAATAGACCGGGGGTCCCACTTTCTTTGATCTGCTCAAGGAGAAGGAGCGCCCTCACACCATTGTCTTTTCCCTCCCTCCCAGGTATAAATCCTACCTGGTCTGGGTGGACGATGGCTGTCATCGCTCCCTTCATTCTTTCCGCTAAAATTTTTGCATACAGTTTCGTATCTGCGTTCAGGAGTGAGATTGGTCGATAACCCGAGCAAGTCGTATTATCCTTTCCCTCTTTTTTGATCACTGTAATCGTTGCTGTTAAAGCCTCTCTACTCATTTCATAATCAGTTCCAAGGCCATTAAAGTATTGGCATAGTCTGGGGATTAAGATGGTGCTGAACTTTTGTAGATAAGCGGATGTAAAGCCATCTGGCCCGGGGCTTTTCCCCTTAGGAGTGTTTTTTAAGGCCTCCCTTATTTCCTGTTCCGTTATTGCACCTTCCATCTCTTCTACCTCCTCTTCTTCTAATTTTGGGAGATTGGCTAACTGTAGTATTTCCCTACTCTTATCCATTTTTTCGCGTGGGCATCTGATCTTTTGTTGGATATCGTAAAGTTCTTCATAGTAGCCCCGGAATACTTCTGCTATTTTATTTGTCGCATGTACTAAGTCACCATTCCTGTCTCTGATTTTTTCTATAAAATTCCTAGTTTTCTTTTTTCTTACCATTCTGGCCAAATTTTTACTAGGTTTGTTTCCCCAGACATATCTTTCTCTCTCTGTCCGGTCTATATATTTCTTAGTTTCTTGTTCCGCCAGAGCTCTATATTCATCCCTTCTTATACTCAACTTCTGAAATATTTCCCTCTTTTGCCCCTGTGATTTATGCTCCTGTTCTAGCCGATATATCTCCTCCCTTAGTATTTTTAATTTACTCGTTCTTATTTTGTTTTTCCTTGCCCCTTCTACAATAAAGATTCCCCTTATATACGCTTTATGGGCCTCCCAAAGGGATGCTCTTGAGATACCCTCCTTGTCGTTCTCCTGAAAATAACATTCCAACTCTTTCTGTATCCTCTCCACTACCTCCTCGTCCCCCAACAGACTCTCATCCAATCTCCATTCTGGTGGTGTGTCTTTTTGTATAGAAGTTTTTATTTTTAAGGTTATAGGGGCGTGGTCTGATAACGTCATGATCTCACACCTTGCTTCTATCACACTCTTCAGAAGTCTGTGGTCGACGAGGACATAGTCGATCCTCGAGTACGTCCCATGCACAGGTGAGAAAAACGTGTAATCGCGGACCCTCGGATTGAGGATCCGCCATACATCCACCATTTGATTTTGTGTCATTTGTTTTATCAGTATTTTTAGTTGCTCACGATTTGTCCCCTGTGCACAGGACGTACTATCGAGGCTTGGACTCATACAAAAATTGAAATCTCCCATCAAAACTACATGGCCCTCTTCAAATTCTTTTAGTTTTCTCATGATTTTACTAATATATTTCACTGAGTTTACATTGGGGGCGTATACATTAGCTAGGGTATAGATCTCTCCTCCAAGTTTTATTTTCAGGAACAGAAATCTCCCCTCCGGGTCTGTTTGTCTATCCACCAATGTGAATCGGATTCTACGAGCGAATCCAATAGCAACCCCCCGGGATCGCGATGAAATTGTATCCCCATAATACCATATCGGGTATTCTGTTGAGTAGAGCTTTATATTGGATTCCAAGGTAATATGGGTCTCTTGAAGATAGGCAATATCTGTTTTATACTGTGTAAATTCACAGAGAATTTTGTGTCTTTTAATATGGGAATTTAGTCCCTTTACATTATATGAGAGAAACTTAACATCTGTCATATATCTTTTTTTTTTTTTTTTAAGTGTTTGGAATATTTTCTTGTGAAGTCGGTCAGATGGTCTCCCTGCCTCCCCCCACCCCCCCACTCTTCCCATTCCCTCCCCCTCCCTCCTCCATCCCATCTCCCCTCCCTCCCCCCTCCCCCCTCCTTCCCCATCCCATCCCCCCTCCCTCCTCCCCCCTGGCCTGTTCTTGGCCTATGAGCCTTGGAAGGGCAATTCCTCGCCTTCACCCTCAACTCCTCTAATTGTGGTGGTGCTCGGGCACTCCCTTGACTCCCCTCCCTCCCCCCCCCCCCCCGGGCCATGATCCCGGAGATCCAGGCAATTCCGAGCCCCACTAATCCACCCAAGTCGACAAGTCGGGGGGTTCTAGCTGCATTTTAGAGCAGAAATCATTCAGTTCTTCTGGAAATCTTAGTCGAGCCGATTTACCTCCCTTAATGCCTATTAGGCATGCCGGGAAGCCCCATTGGTACTTTATATTTTGTGCCCGCATCAGCTCTAAGAGTGGTTTCAATTGTCTTCTCCTTGCCAGCGTTTCCTTAGATAGGTCAGAGAATATTTGTAAGTCAGTCTCTCTGTATCTCAGGGGGGATTTCCCCCTAAGTCTTCTCCAGATTTCTGCTTTATCAACAAAATTCTTGAACCGGACAACAACATCTCTTGGCCCGTATCTATCTATCATCTGAGGATTCCCCACTCGATGCACTCTTTCAATTTTGAGGGGCTTCGTTTCTGCTGGTCTCTCAAGTAAAGGGCAAAAAATTGTGTTCATGATCTCCATGAGGTCTTCCTCCTTTTCCTCTACTATCGCTCTGACTCTAAGATTCTGTCGCCTGTTGCGATTCTCCTGGTCCTCTGTCCTGTAGGCCGCCATTCTCTGGCTCTCGGTCAGGGCCCTAACCTGCCCTTTCAGGGTGTTTATTTCTTGATCCTGTTCCTCTAATCTCCTTTCTGTCTCTACTACTCTTTCTCTGAGTCCTCCGAGGTCCACTCTCACCTTATTGATCTCTGTCTTTATGACATTTTCCATCCTTAATAGCATAGCATTCATTTCTGCCTTTGTGGGGGGCTGTGTGTCCTGTAAGTCCGAGACCAACACTTCCGTGTTATTATGATCTTGCTCGCTTTCTATTGTAGTTTCACTTTTAGAGCTCTCCGCACTACTTGCTCCCTTTTTTAATTCATTCCTCTTCTTTTCAGTCTTTTTTGCAAGACCCGGGCTTTTAAGGCTCCCCTCTTGAGTCATATATTGCTGTATGGAGCTATTCCCCGAGTTATTCTTAGTGGGTTTTAAGGTGACCCCTCTCGTCGATCTATTCATTTTATTGGAGGGTCTAATTCTCTTCCCCAGTTTGAATAAGGACTTTTTACAGTCTACGATATATTTGTACTTAGCCTTGCCTGAGCTCCTCTGTGTGGGAATATCTATTCCCCTCTCGCTATTCTCTCTACTCCCTTCAGGGGAGGAGATAGGGCGCAGCGGGGAAAAAGGAGATAAGAGAGACGGAGGAGACGGCCGGGAGCACCCAAAAGGAGAGGAAATACAGTAGAGGGGTCCCCTGAAGGAAACACAGAGTGGAGGAAACAGAAAAAATGACCCGGAGTGGGGGTACCCAGCTCTATTACCACAGTGGTCAAGCCAGCTGTAGCTTTATCTTTCTATGTGAGGGCTGTCCACCGTGTATTTTTAGGGCTTAAGCTGCAGTGTTTTCTCTGGTGTGTCCTCCTTACCCAGGGTAGCCTTTCTCAGGGTTGGATTTCCCAAGCATCCAGTAAGGTTTTGTATGTGTGTCTGTGCTTTGAATGAAAGCAACTCTTTAAACTATTGAGACTTGTCTTCACTGGGTTGTACACTGCGTATAATTCTGTGTGTTATAATTTATGCGGTCACCTTGCGGCGAGAAGTTACCCAGGGGCTTAATCTGATAAGATGTAGTATCTCTTATAGGCACCTGGTGATATATCTCAATTCAGAGTCTCTTGATGCACTGGTACCTTGGCGCACGGTACGTTGCCGCGCTAGTCTCTCTGTGTGTCCCGCATTAGTTGATCACTGCGACTCTTTTACATACAAGGAGAGTCCTGCTACTTTATAAGTTATTGTATGTATACAATCCTCTTATACGTATATAAAGGAAAAGAAAAAAACAATATATACAATGGGACTCTGTCCAGTATATCTTCCCTTGTTGGGCTACTACTCAGGTCACAGGCAATTTAAATATACCCACCTTTCTGGTGAGATAGACAAAAAAAAACAAAAAAGAGAAAAAGAGGAAAAAAAGGGTCCAGCCCGCTCCACTACATATAAGATTTCTGCCACAAGTCTCTTCCCTGGAATCGTTGTAACTTAAGTCCCATATCTTTAGGTAGACTTGTCGACTTAACGCATATCAGTAGGTCACACATAAAATTTCTACAGCATGCTTTTCAGGTTTATTTATCAGAGCTCCCAATATCTAGGCGATTATTGCATTATATCCCAGCCCCTACTTTTTTATCAGTACTGACAGGATGCACCTATTGCCTTATATCACAGTCCAGCTTACTTTTATCAGTGATCCCACAATCAAGATAAGTATTGTATTAATCACAGTCCATCAGTATTCCCATAATCAAGGCAAGTAGTGTCACAACCCAGACTTACTCATCAGTATTCCCTAAATCACAGCAGATAGTATGTATATTTTATATAAAAGGAAAAAAAAATGTTTCCCTTCCTTCTTTTTTTTTTTTTTTGAGATCACAGAACCTTCAGGGGGGGAGGGGGGATTCCGGGGGGGGGGGGGGGGGGCCGGGACGGCGCCCTGTCCCGCTCGGCTCAGATGAGCGTCTCACCCAACCTCGGGACCTTTCGCAGCCGCTGCTCCACCTCTTCACTTTTTATCACACGGCGCTTCATCTGACGGATGTCTGTTGAGTCCCGGGTCCCGTCGGAGAGTTTAGGTCCCGCTGAGCGGGGCTGAGCAGGTCTCCGACTCCGGTCTCCGAGGTGTCAGCCTCCCACGCTGACTTCCACCGGACCGGTGCTGGCTCCGTCGGATCTCCGCCACTCGCTGCCTCGGGCCATGGAGCGCTCCGGCACCTCCCACCCTCACGCACGTCACGTCCTCATCACGTGAACGATGTTGACAAATCTTTTAATAAAATCTTCTTTTCTTCTTTCCTTCGGGTTTCTTCCGCTGCTTCTTTCTTGGGTCTTCTCGTCCACATCTTGCCCGACGTGTTCTTCTATCTTCTCCGTCCGTCCTTCAGCCTTGTGGTCCCGCATCTTGCCCGTTGTCTTGTCCTGTCTTCTTCTCCGTCCGTCCGCCAGCCTCCTCGTCCGCATCTTGTGTCTTCTGCGGTCTTCTTCTCGGTCCGCCAGCCTTCTCGTCCCCGGACCCAGCATTTGAATTTGATTTGGCCGCCGTGTTCCCGCTCCTGGGACCCGCCCCCCTCTGACGCCACAAGTAAACTCCTTAGAAGGTCATGTGCGTCAGAGGGGGGCGGGGTCACAGAGCGTCACACAGCGGGGGAATTAAATTTCAATCGCGCCGCCCGGAGAAGAAGTTCCCGCCGTGTCACACTCATGTGACCCCGCCCCCCTCTGACGCACATGACCTTCTAAGGAGTTTACTTGTGGCGTCAGAGGGGGGCGGGTCCCAGGAGCGGGAACACGGCGGCCAAATCAAATTCAAACGCTGGGTCCGGGGACGAGAAGGCTGGCGGACCGAGAAGAAGACCGCAGAAGACACAAGATGCGGACGAGGAGGCTGGCGGACGGACGGAGAAGAAGACAGGACAAGACAACGGGCAAGATGCGGGACCACAAGGCTGAAGGACGGACGGAGAAGATAGAAGAACACGTCGGGCAAGATGTGGACGAGAAGACCCAAGAAAGAAGCAGCGGAAGAAACCCGAAGGAAAGAAGAAAAGAAGATTTTATTAAAAGATTTGTCAAAAACCGGCTACTGTCATTTTTAACACTTTGACATTTTTTTTGGGGTGAAATGGTAGAGGTACAATGTACCCCATTACCATTTCACATAGGGGGGGGGCCAGGATCTGGGGGTCCCCTTTGTTAAAGGGGTCTTCCAGATTCTGATAAGCCCCCCGCCCGCAGACCCCCACAACCACCGGGCAAGGGTTGTGGGGATGAGGCCCTTGTCCCCATCAACATGGGGACATCCTCCCCATGTTGAGGGCATGTGGCCTGGTGCGGTTCAGGAGAGGGGGGGCCGCACTCTGTCCCCCCCTCTTTTCTGCGGCCGGCCAGGTCAACGTGCTCGGATAAGGGTCTGGTGTGGATTTTTAGGGGGACTCCACGCCATTTTTTTTTCAATTTGGGGTGGAGTTCCCCTTAAAATCCATATCAGACCTGAAGGGCCTGGAATGGATATTTCCCGGGAACCGCACGTCTTTTTTTTTTTTTTTTTTACGGCGGGGTTCCCCTTAATATCCATTCCAGACCTGAAGGGCCTGGTAATTTAATTTGGGGGAACCCCTACACATTTTTTTGTTTGTTTTATGAATGAATCCCTTTAGAATTGTCAGAGCCGACAATTCATTATAGCCGCGTGTGAATTTTTAAATGACTTTTTTCCTTCTGAATGTCACTTTGTGCAGGGGGAGTTCTAAGTGCGGGAAAATGCGCTATTTCACATGCTGACATTACACCCCCCCTAGGTACGAAATTTAAAGTAATATTTCACTTTTATTGTTTCACTTTAAGAAATATTAATTTCACTGCTCCCGAAAAAACGGCCGTTTTAAAAAATAAAAAAAGCATTGATACATGTTCCCTGGGACAGGACTGAGGTCCCCAAACACTTTTTAGGACAAAACTTGCAGATTAGCCTTTAAAATGAACACTTTTGATTTCTCCCATAGACTTCTATAGGGAGTTCGGCGCGGCTTTACATATTAGTTTCAATGCGCCGGCTGCTACGCTGGTTCATGCGCCCAATTAAGCCTCCACCCGGAGTACTAATTAACGCATGAACCAGCGCAGCGCACAGAGCATAGTAAATCAGGCCCTAAGTTTTATACATCCCCTCTAGATAGACATCTTCCTGCACAATTCCTTCTAAACAGACCATCCAAGGAAAGAAACTGGAATCCAGTATAGCATTAAAACTGTTGCAAGCGTAGAGGAGAAAAGACCACTCTGGATGGTTGCTCCAAGCATTTATTAACTTTCCTCACACCGCTGAACAAACTCCAATGACTGACTGAGAAAAATAAATATTCATCACTCAAATTTTGTTTCTTGTCTTCGACAGTAGCCTGCTTCGACAATAGCAGGTAGAAGCAATCGATAGTCTGAGCTTAGGGAAAACCTGCAGAACACAGAAAAAATAAGCAAATATCAGGCTGGCTCCTAAAGCAAACACAGAAAAGCTTACTAGAGACATTGCCACTTAAAGTGCTTGTAAAGTCATTTTTTTTCTTTTTTAATAAACAAGCATGTCATACTTACCTCCTCTATGCAGTTGGTTTTGCACAGAGCAGCTCAGATCCTCCGCTTCTCGGGTCGCTCTTTGCTGCTCCTGGCCCCTCCCTCCTATCAAGTGCCCCCTCAGCCAGCAGCTTTCTATGGGGGCACCCGAATCGAGTCAGAGCTCTGTGTATCCATACAAACACGGAGCACCAACCTGGCCCTGCTCCCTCTCTCCCCTGATTGGCTGACTGACTTTGATTGACAGCCGTGGGAGCCAATGGCGCCGCTGCTGTGTCTCGCCCAATCAGGAGGAGTGTCCCTGATGGCTTAGACACTTGTGGACATCTCTGGAGAAAGAGGGGGCTCAGGTAAGCAATTAGGGGGTGCTGGGGAGGCTGCTGCACATAGGTTTGTTATCTTAATGCATTTTTATGCATTAAAGGGGTTGTAAAGATTTGTCTTTTATTTTCTAAATAGGTTCCTTTAAGCTAGTGCATTGTTGGTTCACTTACCCTTTTCCTTCGATTTCTCTTCTAAATGTTTTTTTTTTTTGTTTGAATTTCTCACTTCCTGTTTCTCCTCAGTAAGCTTTCCACCATCACCAGCGGTGGAAAGTCATTTAGAACAGCTTACTGAACACCTTACTGAGGAGGAACGGGAAGTGAGAAAACAAAGAAAAAAAACATTTAGAAGGGAAATCGAAGGAAAAGGTAAGTGAACCAACAATGCACTAGCTTTAAGGAACCAATTTAGAAAATAAAAGACAAACCTTTACAACCCCTTTAAGATAACAAACCTTCTGCCTTCACAACTCCTTTAAGACAGGGACCCTACATTAAATTCCACACATATACTGTCTTTACAGAGAAACTTGAAGTCCCCCTTCCTTTTACTCAAACACAACAAAGTAAAAGTCACTTAACTCACTCCTTTCCACTAATATATACACACCTTTTCTTTGCTTCCTCACCACTCCACTCCACTGATCTCTAATGTAGAGGATGGTGTTATTAGAGGGCTATAAAAGACACCACTGATGTCCAATGGAAGGTGTTGTTATAAAGAATGCAGTATAAGCATCAGCCACTAGCACAGTTTACTTTGTACTACAGAAAGGGGTCAGAGTGGGAAACTGAGGGAGGACATAAACGTTTTGCTATGGAGCAGTATAGTTGACAGTTAGACCCTCGTATAGAGATATCACTGAACTTTATTACAGGTTTGGCACAAGGGTTCGTAAAGTGTTTTTTTTTTTTAACCTTAAAGGGGTTGTAAAGGTTCATGTTTTTTCACTTTAAAGCGGGGGTTCACCCTAAAAACAATTTTCTAACATTACATTGAGCTCAGTCTCGACATTGACAGTATGCCGATTTTTTTTTTGCTGTACATACCTTGTAAAGCTATTTTCTTAGCCGACTTCTAGGTTGTGAATCCCGCGGGAGTGGGCGTTCCTATGCCGCAGTTAGTGATTGACTTGATGACAAAGACTACCCCCCGTCGCAAAAGGAGCGTCACGAGTTGCCGAAAGAAGCCGAACGTCGAGTCAGCACTATACGGCGCCTGCGCACCGACGTTCGGCTTTTTTCGGCAACTCGTGACGCTCCTTATGCGATGGGGGGTAGTGTTTGTCATCACGTCAATCACTAACTGCTGCATAGGAACGCCCACTCCCGCGGGAGGCACTACCCGGAAGCCCGGCTAAGAAAATAGCTTTACGAGGTATGTACAGCAAAAAAAAAAAATCGGCATACTGTCAATGTCGAGACTGAGCTTAATGTAATGTTAGAAAATTGTTTTTAGGGTGAACCCCCGCTTTAATGCATCCTATGCATTAAGCTGAAAAATCATCTGATGATTGCTGGCCCCTCAGCCCCCCTGTTTTACTTACCTGAGTCCTGGAAAGTCCTGCATCGCGAACACGCTCTTCCTTTGCTCGGTCTTCTCGGCTCTTCATTGGATAGATTGATGGCAATGACACGAGGGCTGGGCCGAGTCCTGTAGTCGATAACCCCCTTGGGAGAGCGCTTTCCAGAGGGGGTTATCAGAAGCGGGGAGGAGTCAAGACAGCCGCCAAGGGACCCCAAAAGACGAGGATCGGGGCCGCTCTGTGCAAAATGAGCTGTGAAAATATTCAAAGCTTTAGTATCACTTTAATTTTACCTCTGATTGCTGCTCTCTCTGCAGACACTTCTGAGGGGGTGTTCTTTCTATCCTTTTAGCATTTGTGTCCTAGCTTGCTGTTCTCTACAGGAATAATGGGCCAGATTCATGTAGCCCGGGCGCAGCGTAACGTAACCGATTTAGGTTACACCACCGCAAATTTTCTGTCTAAGTGCCCGATCCACAAAGCACTTACCTGGAAATTTGCGGCGGTGTATACTAAATCCGTCCGGCGCAAGGCGGGCCAATTCAAATGGGGCAGGTACCATTTAAATGAGGCGCGCTCCAGCGCCGGACGTACTGCGCATGCTCCCGACGCAAATTTCCCGACGTGCTTTGCGCGAAATTACGACGCGCCAACGTTTTGTGAATCGCGACGTGAAAAAAAGACTTGCGTCGGGAAAAAAAATGTTTTTTAAAAAAATTCAAAAGCGACGCGGGAAAGACGGGTATACTTTTACATGGTGTAGTCATTTTACACTTTGTAAAAGGTGCCCTATCTTTGCGACGGCAAACTAACACTTGCGGCGATGTAACGACGGGAAAAAGTTTCAAGGATTGCCGTAACTGCTAATTTGCATACCCGACGCTGGTTTACGACGCGAACTCCTCCCAGCGGTGGACGCGGTACTGCATCCTAAGATCCGACAGTGTAAAACTATTACACCTATCGGATCTTAGGGATATCTATGCGTAACTGATTCTATGAATCAGTCGCATAGATAGAAACAGGGATACGACGGCGTATCAGCAGATATGCCGTCATATCCCTTTTGTGAATCTGGCCCAATCTGTGTAACTGCTCTAAAAAGGTTTTAGTTCTTTTTTTGTTGTTCAATAGAATTCTGGCTTACTGTGTTGTCTTGGTATGACCCACTTTGTGAATTTCTTGGTTAAAGGGTAGTAACTGGGCTGGATGGTCAGAGATTATCTGTCAACTGCACAAAGTATCACCAATAGCTCCATGATTTATTGGGTCAGCAAAGTAGATTAGTGTCCCGAAACGCTACGTTTGTCATAGAGGTGCTGGTCTGCCTGCCCTTCAGCCATTATAATCTCAACAAAACCCATAGAACTGCATTTTGATTTACTGATCCAATAAACAGATATTCTCCTGGGGGCTGCAATTTTGGCCCAAATTTGTGCAAATAGTAAACTGATTTTGACTTATTCTATTATCTCCAAATGCTGGAGTTTTGTGTGGTTTACTTTAAGGTAAGACGGTATGCTTAGCGTGCTTATGTAATGTAATGTATTAAGAAAGTCAGATCATGAGCTGATGGTGAATCGTAGGTAGCTGACAATTTTCAACGTGGGAATGCTACTAACAGTCCACGTAATGTAATTTACTATGAAGATGGTGTACATATAGCAAAATACTTCAATGGGTCTGCCTCAGTAGATTTGTGATGCATGCTTCTTCACTTTCCAGTTTCAGTACTGATTGTAAGTAGAGCACTCCGGAAAGAATACATTGCAAAAGAGGATAATAGACTACAGCAAATGCATCAAAGCATTGCGTTTCTGAATTGAATTTGAAATAAAATTGGATTTAAACAGATGGAAATGTTAAACCTTTAGAAATAGCTATATTAGCTCAAGGATAATCATATGGCAAGATGGTAAAAGTGTTTATCCTGTTTTATGGTATGACCTGTCCTTTAAATTTCTACTAAGTTGCCAAGTCTTAGTAAGCATGCCATTATGCATATTTCCTAAATTGTTACTATAGAAACTGCAGCTAGCAGTTGACTAAAATACATAACTGGTATTTATAAATAATAATATAATTACCGTTTTTATTTGCTGCTTATTTTCTGCAAGTTGCAAGTTTTAATACCATCACTTCATCACACTATGGGTGTCTTGTTACTCTTTTTGTAGAATTAACACCGTTATTTCAATGCAGAGTTATATTCTATCACAAGTTTGTCGAGTGGTGCCACTTGAACATGAATATCTTCAAAAGGCTCCTTGATTACTTGCAATATTTTTTAAAGCTCAAAATATATTTTCTATTGTACAAACTAATATGTTCTGCTCCTAGCATTATTTTGAGAGAATAAAAGGTTTAGCTCATTATACTATGGCACACATTATGACTACAGCAGATAAATAGCTTTTAACCACTTACGGAACATTTGGCTGCTTAATGACCAGGCCATTTTTTGCAATAAGGCGCTGCGTCGATTTAACTGACATTTGCACGGTCATGCGACGCTGTACCCAAACAAAATGAACGTCCTTTTTTCCACACAAATAGAACTTTCTTTTGGTGGTATTTGATCATCTCTGTGGTTTTTATTTTTTGCTCTATAAACAAAAAGAGAGTGACAAATTTGAAAAAAAAACAATATTTTTAACTTTTTGCTATAATAAATATCCTCTAAGGGGTAGATTCACATAGAAGATACGACGGCGTATCTCCAGATACGCCGTCGTATCTCTGAGTGTGCGGGATCGTATCTATGCGCCTGATTCATAGGCCCCGTACACACGACCGAACATGTTTGCTGAAACTGGTCCACGGACCAGTTTCAGCAGACATGTTCGGTCGTCTGTACAGCCAAGCGGACAGGATTCCAGCGTACATTTGCCCGCCAGACCGTTTTCGAGCGGGCAAATGTTTCTAAACTTGCTTAGAAACATGCCCGCTGAAATCCTGTCCGTCGGACATGTTCGGTCGTCTGTACAGACTTACCGTACATGTCCGAGCGGCCGCCATCCCTCGCATGCGTCGAATGACTTTGACGCATGCGTGGAAGCATTGAACTGCCAGGGCCGCGCACGTCGCCGCGTCATCGTCGCGGCGATGGCGCGGCCTCGTCGCCACGTATCGTGTACGCGCGGATTTCTGTATGATGGTGTGTACAGCCATCATACAGAAATCTCCGGGCTGGCATGTACGCTGAAAACGGTCCGGCGGACCGTTTTCATCGTACATGTTTGCCCATCTGTACGAGGCCATAGAACCAGTTACGTATAGATTTCCCTAAGATCCGACCGGCGTAAGTGTCTTACACCGTCGTATCTTAGGCTGCATATTTAAGCTGGACGATAGGTGGCGCTTCCGTATATTTACGCAAGGAATTTGCAAATGAGCTAGATACGCCGATTCAGAAACGTACGTCCGGCCGGGAAATTTTTTTACGTCGTTTACGTTAGGCTTTTTTCGGCGTAAAGTTACCCCTGCTATATGAGGCGTATCCTATGTTAAGTATGGCCGTCGTTCCTGCATCGAGTTTTGAAAATTTTACGTCGTTTGCGTAAAGTCGTTCGTGAATAGGGCTGGACGTAATTTACGTTCACGTCGAAAGCAATGACGATTTGCGGCGGAATTTCGAGCATGCGCACTGGGATTTTTTCACGAACGGCGCATTTGCCGTTCATAAAAAACATCAAATACACGGGGTCACAGTTAATATACATAAAACATGCCCACATCATCCACATTTGAATTAGGCGTGCTTACACCGACACAGATACGTTACGCCCCGGTAACTAAGGGCGCAAGTTGTTTCTGAATACAGAACTTGCGCCCTAAATTACGGCGGCGTAACGTATCTGAGATACGTTACGCCGGGTGGATAGATAGACCATTCTATCTGAATCTAGCCCCAAATGTTTTAAAAAACAAATTTCTTCCTCAGTTTAGGCCAATATATATTCTTCTACATATTTTTGGTCAAAAAAATCGCAATAAGTGTATATCGGTTGGTTTGCGCAAAAGATATAGGCCCAGATTCACAAAGCACTTATGCCGACGTATCTCGAGATACGCCGCGTAAGTGTAAATATGCGCCGTCGTATCTATGCGCCGGACTCTGAAACCAAGATACGCCTGAAAATAGGCTTCATCCGACCGACGTAACTTTCCTACGCCGGTGTATCGTGGGCGCATATTTACGCTGGACGTAGGTGGCGCTCCCATTGATTTCCTATTCAAATATGGAAATGAGGGAGATACGTCGATTCAAGAACGTACTTACGCCCGGCGCATAATATACACGGTTTGCGTAAGTCGTACGTCCAGCGTAAAGCTATTCCCCATAGATGAGGCGCAACCCATGCAAAGGTATGGACCAGGGAACACAAGCCGTCATATCTTATGTCGTTTACGTTGTACGTGAATATGACTAGGCGTAGGTTACGTTAACGTCGTAGGCAGTGATCCGTCGTATCTTAGGGAGTAGTTCCGACGTGATTCTGAGCATGCGCACTGGGATGCATCCACTGGATGGCGCATGCGCCGTTCGTTATTCGTATCTTTATGGCGCTCGGCCAGTCATTTTCATGGGGTCACGCCTCATTTGTATGGCTCACGCCCACTTCCACTAACGAGGACTTAAGCCTAAGAAACCCAGCACAGATTTGGTGGCAAGTGCTTTGTGAATTCGGGGCTTGCCTCTCTGCGCTGCATCGGCGTAGCGTAAAGAAGATACACTACGGCGGCATAAATATGCGCCGATGTATGTGAATCCGGGCCATAGTGTCTACAAACTATGGGAAAGATTTATGGCATTTTTATTTATTTGTTTTTACTAGAAATGGTGGAGATCTGCGATTTTTAGTGGTACTGCGACATTGCGATGGGCAGATCGGACAGTTTGGGACCATTGACACTTATACAGTGATCAGTGCTATAAAAATGCACTGATCACTGTATAAATGTCACTGGCAGGGAAGGGGTTAACACCAGGGGTGATCAAGGGGTTAAATGCTTTTCCTAGTTAGTGTTTTTAACTGTATGGGCATAGGACTGACTGGGGGAGGAGACAGATCATGTGTTCCTACTTAATAGAAATAAACGATCTGTCTCCTCTCCCCTGACAAAACAGGGATTTGTGTGTTTGTGTGTTTGTGTGTTTAATCCCTGTTCCTGCTCTCATGCACACGATCAAGGGTTGTCAGCGGCGATCGCGCTTGCCGGCCACACGCATCGGGTTCCCATCCATGCAGCAGGCGCTATCTGCCATCTCCCTTAAAGGTACAGTTGTACCCATATGGCAATTCTCGGGAATGAACCACTTTACCAACGTATATCAGCATGGGCCGGTCGGCAAGCGGTTAAATCAGATATGAGGCAATGAGGTGAAACTGTGCTGACTTTAATCATCCAATCATATTCAACCCAAAAATCCTACTTTAATTTATTTCCTTTCACATGATTAGATAATTAAGCTTTACCTCATTCACTAAGCTAAGTAAAAATTTTATTTTTTTTACCTTCTCATGCTTTATTCAGCATATCGGTGAATTGGTAAAGACTGTTTTAATGGACCACTTATCATTTCACTATCAGAATTACAGCTTCTCCGCTTAAAGCCGGAGTTCACCCGAAAAAAACATTTTAACATTAGATTGATGCTCATTTTGTCAAGGGGAATCGGGTAGTTTTTTTTAAAATCGAAGCAGTACTTACCGTTTTAGAGAGCGATCTTCTCCGCCGCTTCCGGGTATGGTCTTCGGGACTGGGCGTTCCTATTTGATTGACAGGCTTCCGACAGGCTTCCGACGGTCGCATACTTCGCGTCACGAGTAGCCGAAAGAAGCCGAACGTCGGGTGCGGCTCTATACGGCGCCTGCTCACCGACGTTCGGCTACTTTCGGAACATCGTGACGCGCTGTATGCGACCGTCGGAAGCCTGTCAATCAAATAGGAACGCCCAGTCCCGCAGCCCATACCCGGAAGTGGCGGAGAAGATCGCTCTCTAAAACGGTAAGTACTGCTTCGATTTAAAAAAAACTACCCGATTCCCCTTGACAAAATGAGCCTCAATCTAATGTTAAAAATTAAGTTTTCGGGTGAACCTTCACTTTAAGCCTGCATTAAATTAATTGTTCTAGTTGTAAAGTAATATGTTTCCCTATTAGGAAAACACCTGACAATTAAGAATAGTTTCCTTATTAGTTTGTTGTTGTCTTAGGGGAAAAGAGTATTGTCCCATAAGCTCTGGTAACCTTAAAACCAGGATTCCCATTGAATGCCACTGGGTAGCCGAGGAACACGTAAGGGTCCCATGACATTGGAGGGGGTACAGCTTACACTCTGCAAGGAAGGAGTTAAGTGAAAAGTAGTATTTTGAACCACGTTACCAATTTGCTTGTAACAAATAAGGTCACCAGCTTATAGTGAACAGGTTGATTTTGTGATGAAATTAAGTTTATACGTTTAGACATATTTTCCAGCATGACCGACTGTATTAACCATTGCATGGCCCACTCAATTATAAAATACTCTTTTATTGTAACTCCCTTTACTTTAATGATTTAAACAGCCTGGTATTTAAAATAAAATTAAATAAAAAGCCCAAGTGTTTATGATAAGTAACAGGAGTCATGTGTGTTGCAAAATGTACATATTGAGTGGGTAATTTTGGAGGGTCTGCTAGTTCATCAGAAATTATGGCAATAGCCAAAAAGAACGTTGTAATACTAAATGTATGTTTTCATTCATTTACACTTTTTCTTCAATATACTTTTATTGCCAATATGGCATACCAATAGTATCTAACCCTAAAAAAAAAAAAATTGAACATGCATGCATAACAGTATGCCAAACAAGTGACAGGTATGCTTATTAGTATAAGTTTCTGACATAAGTAACTATCATTGAACATGCAAGGGTGATACATGTATAGTTTTTATATAGCTACTGGGGGGATAAATGAAGGGAAATATAGTTTATATAGTATAGAAATATAGGGCCAGATTCAGAGAGAAATACGTTACGCTGCGGCAGCATAACGTATCCCATTTACGTTACACCGCCGCAGGTTTACAGCGTAAGTGCCTGATTCACAAAGCTCTTACCTGTAAACTTGCGGCGGTGTAACGTAATTCCACTCGGCGCAAGCCCACCTAATTCAAATGGGGCGGGCACCATTTAAATTAGGCACGTTTCCACGCCGAACGTTCTGCGCATGCTCCGTGTTCAAATTTCCCGACGTGCATTGCGCGAAATTACGGCGCCCCAAAGTTTTTTTTTTAAATGCGACGTGTGCTACGGCGTTTCGTATTCCCTGACGTCTTACGCAAAAAAAAAAATCGAAATTCGACGCGGGAACGACGGCCATACTTTAACATGGCTGATCTTAAGATAAGCCATGTTAAAGCAGGTGTAACTTTGCGACGGGTAAAAACGACTAGCGACGACGTACGGGATTGCGACGAATGCGCGGATCTTCGTGTAATAAACAAGTTTTCTTTCTATTTTATTATGAACATGTCCTGTGGTATTTCATGTCTAAGATACCTTAAAGGGGTTGTAAAGGTTTGTTTTTTATTCTCTAAATAGTTTCCTTTAAGCTAGTGCATTGTTGGTTCACTTACCTTTTCCTTCGATTTCCCTTCTAAATGTTTTTTTTCTTTGTCTGAATTTCTCACTTCCTGTTCCTCCTCAGTAAGCTAGCCCACATCATCCAAGCCGTTCTGGCTGGGGGTTAGTCAGCGTGCTCGCCCCCTCCCTTGGGACTACATCCCTGCAGGGAGAAGCTTACTGAGGAGAAACAGGAAGTGAGAAATTCAGACAAAGAAAAAAAACATTTAGAAGGAAAATTGAAGGAAAAGTAAGTGAACCAACAATGCACTCTCTTAAAGGAACCTATTTAGAAAATAAAAAACAAACCTTTACAACCCCTTGTAACAAATAGATTTTTTTTAGCATATTCTGGTTCTAGAACACTTTTTTCAGAATATTACATTCACCCAAAAGTTTTCAAAGAGGTTTTATATGAAACTTTTAAAAAGAGGAATATGGTGGCTGCTGTTGCTGACCTCTCCTGAGAATACTAGGTGCTTGACTGCCACTTTTACTAGAACAAGAGAGCAGATAAAAAATTCTCGCCTTTATCTGAAAATGAAAAGGTTTTGTTCTGCAAATCTTTTCCTTGTCAATGAATTAGAAATATTGAAGGCTGTGGGGTCAGCAGAACAGACAGGCAAATAGTCTTTTACAAAAACAGAGCTTAAGAATCACAGTCCTATTTATCTCAGGAAAATTCACTTTAAATTTAGGAGGAAGAGGTAGAGGGGGTCAGCCATTGACACACATGAAAAGGCTAACATTGTAACTGGAAAGATTTCTCCATTGAGAGGTGGGTGGCAATGTGGCCTGGTGTCTTAAAATGGGAGTTTGCTTAATGCTTCTAAAAGATGATCAATTGAGATTAATCTATTTGAGGAGCACAGGCAGAACGTGGAAGAAAATCTGCCTGTTGTTAAATTTACTGTTCACCCTGTAAACATTTTGTTTAATAAGTTTAAACTATTTCTCATTGAAAATAGGAAGAAATTGAACCCATCACAAAGAAATTACAAAAATCTCTGGGGCAGATCCACAAAAGAATTACGCAGGCGTATCTATTGATACGCCGGCGTAATTTTAAATTTCCGGCGTCGTATCTTTGTTTTGTATCTACAAAACAAGATACGACGGCATCTGGGATCGATCCGACAGGCGTACGTCTTAGTACGCCGTCGGATCTTAGATGCAATTTTTCGGCGGCCGCTAGGTGGCGTTTCTGTCGAATTCCACGTCGAGTATGTAAATTAGCTAGTTACGGCGATCCACGAATGTACGTACGGGCGGCGCATTTTTTTACGTCGTTTGCGTTCGGCTTTTTCTGGCGTATAGTTAAAGCTGCTGTTAGGAGGTGTACTCAATGTTAAGTATGGCCGGTGTTCCCGCGTACAATTTTGAATTTTTTACGTCGTTTGCCTAAGTCGTTCGCGAATAGGGATTTGCATAGAATGACGTCACCGTCGTAAGCATTGGCTTGTTCCAGGTTAATTTCGAGCATGCGCACTGGGATACCCCCACGGACGGCGCATGCGCAGTTAAAAGAAAAAGTCGTTTACGTCGGGTCACGACGTATTAACATAAAACACGCCCCCATTACATCCATTTGAATTAAGCGCCCTTACGCCGCCAAAGATACACTACGCCGCTGTAACTTACGGCGCAAATTCTTTGTGGATTCGAAATAAAAAAAATATGTTGCGTCGGCGTAGTGTATCTTAGATATGCTGCGCCCGGCGGAAGATTACGCGCAGGTACGTGGATCTGCCCCTCTGTGTGCAAAAGTGCGTCATTTAGATGTGAAGGCCTGTGATCAACTCATCTGGCAGTTGTATCAATACAGTGAAGTAATGCATGCGCTCAAGCAATAACAAGGAGCCAGATGAGTGTTTCTGTTCCCAAGTTAGCAGTACAGTATCTTAAGAAACTTGGAAATGTGGTATGCTGTTTATAGAGGAGGTTTGCAGGAGTAGGCAAGCCAAGGGGACAAGAAAACAAGTCCTAAGTGAATCCCCACAACTTATGTTCTTCTGTTCTACAAGTCTACATACAGCGTTTCAAAGTACCGCACACACAGCTAGTGCCAGGCATGAAAAGCTGCTGTCAATGACCAAAGTGGAGGAGGGAGAGGCGTGGCTTTTGTTCCGTGAGCTTCTCTCGCTGGCTGTGTGTGCAGTGTTCTAAACAACTGCACATTAAACATGTGCACACTGAAATATTTTGTTTTGGAATTTTGTTTTCGAAAAATACAATTATTTACTTACTTCCGAAATGTATTTTTATTTATTTTGCTTCGTTAAAAAATGCATTTGTCCGAAAATCAAAATTAATTAATTCGGATTTTCGGACAAATGTATTTTTTAACGAAGCAAAATAAATAAGGTCGAATCTGTCATTGAAGGCTTATGGTGTCTGTCGAAGATTCGACGAAGCAGATAAACTGTATGACGCCGCAATAGTACATTTCCGGTCGAATGCTCCACCCACAAGCTATAGTAGAATTCTAATGTTGTATGACTAGTAATAATTATATTTATTAATTATTATTACTAGTCAACCAACATTAGAATTCTTCTATTGCCTATGGGCGGAGCATTTGACCATAAATGTCCGCTTGCGGCGATCATATGTTTTTAGCTGCTTCGTCGAATGTTCATGTCTCTATAATGTTGAACCTTTTCTCTCTCATTATGTTGAATAATCTTGGACTAATAGAGTTAGGTTAGGCACATTCAACTGCAGGTTCGATAGACACAGAACGCTATTGTCACCGTCATGTCAAATCTTCTATCTATATCGAACTGTTGTCGCAACTAAATGAAAATAAAGCATTTTTTATGTCGGATCTTTCGGATTTCGGATTCTGCACGTTCTTTATCATTTGTTAAAGCAAAAGCGAAAATCCCCAAAAATCGGACAAAAATGCATTTGGACGAAAACTAATGCACATGTCTACTGCACATAGAGTTGTAGTACACAGCTAGAGCATCCTATAAGAATCCATAGATCTCAGCAGCACAGGGGGCGAAACCAGGCGAAATTGAAAGAGGAAGCTCCAATGAGGAAATATGAAAAGCTAATTAAAAAGTTATGTTATTTTTATCTCATTTAAGACATACAATTAATTTTAATAACACTTTAATCTTCTCACTATTCAAGGTGCTTTCTGCTAAGTTCCTTGTATTTCTAACCTATTCCATGATAGTTGTGATATGTACCAGTAAGACTGACATGGTAATACAATGTAAACAGAATATATTAGTATTATGCGGCGTACAGACGGTCGTTTTTTGTGATGATAAAATGATCGTGTGTGGGCAAAACGTCGTTTTATGTCTTCAAAAAAACGACCAAAAAAAAATTCGAACATGCTCGAATTTTTTGTGTCGTTTTTCAAAACGTCGTTTTTGTTTCACAGAAATTGACCGTGTGTAGCAAAAAACGGCGTTTAAAACGACGTTTTTAAACCCGCGCATGCCCAGAAGCTAGTTATGAAGTGAGCTTCAATGGAAAAAAGTGGTGAAACGTAACCTCGCTTTGCTAGAGCATTGTGAAAAAACGATGGTGTGTAGGCAACATCGTTTTTGAAAATGTTTCAAAAACGTCGTTTTATTTCACGATTTAAAACGTCGTTTTTTTTCATCACAAAAAACGACCGTCTGTATGCGGCATTAAAGCAAACTTACAGGATACACATCATACTTCCACAAATGAATGTGAACTTAGTATAAGAAAGTAGAATTTACCCTGAATATTGTTACATGTATGGGCTTATTCAGTAAGTTATAAAGCTACGTGATCAATCTGGTAACCAAGATTAACTAATCAAGATGCCTTTTTAGTGCACTGATTTAAGTTTATTAAATTACTGTAGTACCAGGGGTCAAGTCCTGGGGAAAAAAGTGTGGGAACTCCCACCCAAGATCCACTCCCCCACCAAAAAAATAAAAATGATATGCTCATTTGCATAATTACTAAACCGGATGTTTTTTTTTTTCCGATACACTGTACCTTAGTAATCCTTTATGTTACTGGCCACTTCCTGTATATGGATTCAACGTGTAGTGTGCGGGTATTCCGTCACTTCCTCGATGCCGCAATGTCTCCTGGGAGCTTTTGTCATTGTTCCCAGGAGACATTGCGGAGGTCTCCCGCAAGTTATTGCGGGATTTAGAAAGAACTTGCTTAAAGTTCTTTCTAAATCCCGCGATAACTCGCGGCAGGCCTCCGCAATGTCTCCTGGGAACAATGACAAAAGCTCCCAGGAGACATTGCGGCATCGAGGAAGTAACGGAATACCCGCACACTACCCGATGAATCCATATACAGGAAGTGGCCAGTAACATAAAGGATTACTAAGGTTCGCCTGCCCCTGACAGTGACTCGAGCTGGAAATTGCCGCTTAGTGAAGGATTGGTTTGGGTGGCTCAGCTGCTCTAGTCCTACAAAGGGAACTGCGTTCCTTCTGTGAAAAAAGTGCAGGGACGCCGTCCCCACGCGTTCCCGCAGGACTTGAGCCCTGTGCAGTACATTATCATTCCTCCTCACTCTTTACATAAAGTTTAGCCATGCCTCTAGATGGGAAGGTCTGTTCCTGACTCAACTGTTGTGTGGGGATAATTCAGGCACAATTTAACCAGTTTACTAAACATGTGAGCAAGACTACTAGTTAAAGTGATTGTAAGGCTTTGTTTTTTTTATTTTTATTTAAAAAAAAAAAACATGTCATACTTACCTCCACTGTGCAGCTCGTTTTGCACAAAGTGGCCTCGATCCCCGACTTCTGGGGTCCCTCAGCGGCTCTCGTGGCTCCTCCACGCATCAGATAACCCCCTAGGAGAAGCACTCTCACGGGGGGGGTTATCTTGCGGACATGCTCCCGAGTCCAGCATTCGTGTCCATAGAAACGAATGCCAGACTCGGCCCCGCCCCCTGGAGCCTGTGTCATTGGAATTGATTGACAGCAGCGGGAGCCAATGGCCAATGGTCACTTTGTGCATAGGATGCATTAAGGTGAAAAAACACAAGGGTTTACAACCCATTTAAAGTGGTTGTAAACCCTTACACACCACTTTTCCCTACAGGTAAGCCTATAATAAGGCTTACCTGTAGGTACTGGAAATATCTCCTAAACTGTGCTACGCTTGCGCTGATGTCATTGCGCATGCGCACTGAAGAAAGGGCATGATTGTATCATTTCTAAAGGGCCTGTGCCATGACTTGCACGAGTGACGTCACACAACTCCAGCCAGTCACAGAGCCGGAGTTCAGGGTCCCGGAAGGAAGAGGGGTGAAGATGGACGCGCCCACCAGCGGGTACTTCGAGAACATCTCAGGCTTCGTTTGCAGGTAAGTGCAACATAATGGGATAGTAATGGGATAGTATTCAATGCATACTAGTCCATTATGCTTTTACATTGCAGAGGAAAAAATAGGAAGTAAAACCCATCAGGGTTTACTTCCTCTTTAACCACTTAACACCCGCCGCACGCCTATATACGTCCACAGAATGGCACGTACAGGCAGATGGGCGTATATATACGTCCCTGCCTTCTAGCGGGTCGGGGGTCCGATCAGGACCCCCTCCGCTGCGTGCGGCGGGTGGCTTACCTCCGGGAGCGATCCGTCTAGAGGGGGCGGATGTTTGTTTCTGTCCGCCCCCTCGTGATCGCTCCCAGCCAATCCCGTCGTGTGCCGCTGTATCACTTCCTCTGCCTGTGTAATGTAAACACTGGCAGAGGAAGTGATGCAGTGCCGAATTGTAAAAACGCCTCTGGGCATTTAGCAGCATATTGGTCCGGGGCTTAAGTGGTTAAGTCATTGTAATCTGGCAACATTAATAAAATGAATAATTTGCTTTTGTCGTATTGTAAATGTTTTAGCTATGCAGCTTGTCGTGAAAGGGTTGTTGGGTCGTAGTATCAATACTGGTTCTTACTTTTATAGAGACAAACTTTATGCTGTGCATGGGACATGACAAATGACAATGTAAAAATGCAAATGGCTTGTGGCAATTTTTGACTCATCTTGGTTTTAAATTCAATCATGAAAAAACTGAACACTGCTGTCTATATATGTCAAACAAAAACGGTTTTAGTTAGTAAAAATTCTATTTTCGGCTAACCTTACTGACTTAATTCAGTGTTGGATATGTCTGCACAACAGCCTGCTTCAGTAGGAGAATAGATTTCGGTTGCCTCCTAGGCAGATTGTATAATATGATTATTTTTAAATCGCATCTGCAGCAGAAGCTGCACAAAATTCCATCCTATTGTATAATCTTAGTGACTGTACTCGTGAATTTTAGCTGCAAGCACATTATTAGTTCCACGGAGCTAAAACGATCATGTTATAGCTTATGTCTTGCTAAGTAAATGAATATATTACAGGACATCAAGGTGTTTTATGTGTGGCAAATGCTCTGTATTTCCTGTTTAGCAACTGTTAAACTTCTTCCTTTCCTGTAGCTATTGCCAGTTTTTAAGAAAAATGTTTTACTTATACTGGATTTGGTTTCTATTCCACCCTCTACACATAAAAATATATTAAAGCGGTATTAAACCTCAAACCAAAAATGGAATATATTGCAGCTTACCAATCATTAGATGTGGTGGCTGTGTGAGTTTTCTTTTCTTCCACCTTTTTCCCCTGTTTTTACTTGGTGAACTGGCCAGTGACACACCTCCTGTGTTATCACAAAAAAATGTCAGGTGGGAAACGGAAAGAAGGAAAGAAGGAGGGAGAGGGAGAGGGGGGAGAGGGGGGAAAGGGAGGAAGGGATTGGATTTAGAGAGGAAGAAAAAAGAAAAGGTAGAAAATCAGCCAGTTGGCTTAAAGAGGATTACTTTTAGCAACACTATTATGATCAATGGGAGGAGTCAATGATACGTTTAAATTATTTATTAGTATCAAAATTGTTTAAGGCATTAAAGGTTACAAGTTTTATAAAAGTACTGTATATCAGTGGTGGCCAAAAAAATTGTTGTTCATGGCTACCTTCAAAGAAAGAATACAAGAAACATGCGCAATAAATAAGGACAGGACATAGACAAACATTTAACGATTAACGTGATCCGGACACGTTCTGTTCAGACCGATCATGTATCGACACTCGGAAAAAATATGATAATAGATTGGATGCAAAAGTATAATAACAAAAAAGTACATACGGACAAGTATAGTCCCTAGACTGTTTGCATCTAGCCAATGGGGTGTCGATATAAGATGAAGGGGCTGAACATGGGCTAGGAGGGGGAGGGAAGAGGTGGGGATGGTTATTCCTAGATTGTTAGTAATGGGACTATAAATTAATAGTAGGTAGGCTTGAGCACCTATTAGTAGTTAGTCCTGAGGTTGTTCAAGAGTCACAATAAAGTCCCAGCGTTTTAGGGGAAAAGGACCTATTAATGTTGATCTCTGATCATTTAATAGTTCAAGATGGTACGGATGGCTTACTTTATATAAGCAAGTGTTTCGCTGTTGCTTTAAGGCAAAGTATGGCTGTACAGCATATAATAGCAGACTGTATCAGGGTATACCAGCAGCAAGTGTAAACATATTTCAGACAATGCATGTACTGAAACTAAACACCAAGTCCAGTATAAGAAGCCAGCATGAATTGAAGTGTATGGCAAATTATCCCAATTAAGGGAAGGTCAATACTTTACCAGACCATGGTGGGTAGAGTGTATGGAACGAGTCCGTCTTAGTGCTGCTGTTTGTAGTATGAACCGCACAGCTGAGATGGCTCTTTACAGCTTCCCCTGCTATGGTCGGTACTTGTTGGTCAGCTGAGACGTATTTGTCTTCGTATCCCTTATTGTGATATTTCCTCTTTGCTGCCGGCTCATATGTACAGGTGCTGCCTACGTTGTAGCCCGTGGCCTGTGCTGTGATCAGCGCGATCAGCGTGATCCATCCGTATCAGGGCAGTAAACGCCTCCGATCCTCCGTCCTCCGACTCCAAGCTTCCGGGGTCAGGCGATCACGCTACTAGGTGACGTTTCTTTCCGTTTCCCACCTGACATTTTTTTGTGATAATAATATAGATTACAGCAACACAACCCACTTGGGTACACGATCAATATAGGCAATAAATACTATCGCCTATTTATAATAGTGGATCATTTGCGCCCATTCCCTTCCCTGACCGTTCCCCTTCTTTTTTTCATACCTCCTGTGTTAGTGAGATACAGCCAGGCCCATCGGAACAAGACAGGCAAAACAAGCAACTGCAGCCTGTAGCGTGGCCGAGCTCTTCTTCCTAGTTCCTCCTGCAGTCCGGCCGGGTACCGTAACCGCACGGTACAGGAGATTACGTTTTCTGTTCCCGGCCGGACTGACAGGAAGTGCACACACTCAGTGCTCGCATCCTTTCAGTCTGACTAGGAACAGCAAACTGAATCTCCTGCTGCGCGGTATGAGGTAGGGAGGAGGGGTAAAAAGAACATGGGGGGGTAAGGGGGGAGGCAGTCAAAAGTACTACCCAATGCTTATCAGAAATAGTACTACCCGTTCGGCGGCAGCAGCGCCCCCCCCACCCCCACTTATCGGTACAACCCAGTTTATAGCAGAAACAATGAGCATTTAAAACAAAATACTTCCACAGCGACAACCCCCCATCCCCCGTCCCCCGCTTCTTGCTTGAAGCCCCCAAATTCCTTCAAACGGTCTTGGATACAGCCAGGGCTGTCTTAATGAGAGGGCACACCTGGGCACTGCCCAGGGACCCCAGCTGCATGGGGACCCCTGCACTTTCCTCTAAGCAGCTGGTCCTTGAACCCACGCTGCAACAAAATTGATGGCACTGAGAGTGATAGGGGCCCTAGAGCATTACTTTGCCCAGGGGCCCATGATGCTATTGAGATGGCCTTGAATACAGCTCTAGATGAATGAGCTCGGGAGGTACAGCAAATAGCAGCATTGTCAGCCTGGGTGGGGGAGTGTTAATTGTATTAGCATATTGGGGTACAATAACAAAATTAAGCCAAACTCACACTTTATAAGCAGTTACAGCAGTTTGATTTCCTTTTGGGATAAAGGATTTCCATGAAAAAAATTAAAGCTGATAATTTTAATCACCCCTGTCAGTGGTAAGTGGTTTGTCTCATCAATATAAACTGATACATTCTGCTGAAGAGTTTGGGCTTTTGAAACACAGACTTGCTAGCTGGATCACCAGATGAAAACAGAAGAAAGAAATCCTAAAAAAGGAAACATGAATACAGCTATCACATCTTATGCGCGTACACACGACCGTTTTTCATGACGAGAAAAATGCAATTTTTTTAAATTGGTCATTAAAAACGATCGTGTGTAGGCTCCAGAGCATTTTTCTGGGCAAGAAAAATGGGCATTAAAAATTTAGAACCTGCTCTATTTTTTCTTGACTTTTTTCACGTCGTCGTTTTTCTCGTCTTGAAAAATAGTCGCGTGTAGGCTTTAACGACAGGGAAAAAAACCTGCATGCTCAGAAGCAAGTTATGAGAAGGGAAATTTGCATAATCAAGCCCAAAGGGTGGCGCCATTCAAATGGAACTTCTCCTTTATAGTGCCGTTGTACGTGTTGTACATCACCGCGCTTTGCTCAAGCATTTTTTATCACGATCGTGTGTATGCAAGGCAGGCTTGAGAGGAATCACGTTGAGAAAAACTTTGTTTTTTGTTCCATGGCATGAAAAACGGTAGTGTGTACGCTGGCATAAGAACTGGTAAGCTGCAGTATAATCATTTTTTGGGGGGGATTTAAAGAATATGTAAACCCAACATTTCATGACACATTTCACATTCCTGATATGTGCCTGTTGTACCATGTACTTGTATGAAAACATATCCTGTCTCAGTGTATTGCTTCCTTTGTGTAAATTACCTGGCGTTTCTGCTAGTCCATCTACTTCCCTATTAACCACTATCTGCCTGCACTATAGCCAAAGACAACTTACTTTGTGGGGTTATACATGGAGGTTCTCCCATTATTGCGCTGCCCACACGCCCCCTGTGGCATGTGGGCAGCCACTCTATGATTGCTGAGTCCTTCGTACTCACAGATCAGGGTAAAGGGCCAATCATAGTGCCCCTTTACCACATGATCAGCTTTGTCCAATGACAGCTGATCACTATGTAGACACCAGCCAGTTATTGGCTTTCCTTTCCTCAAGCTGACAGCGTGAGTAGAGAAGAGAGTCGATAACCAGCGTGTGTTAAAGGGACATCTACATTGAAAATCAGGGCACTGATTATCAATGTCCTGATTACCAGTGCAGTCCCAACAGTACCCACCAGTGCTGCCAATTAGTGCTCATCAGTGCTGCCAACAGTGAGCATCAGTTCTGCTAATTGGTGCTCATCAGTGCCTCCTCATCAGTTTCACATATGAGTGCAGCCTATCAGTGCCCTTCAGTACTGCCTAATAGAGCCCATCAATGCCACCTTTCAGTGCAGCCTCATCAGTGCCTTCTTAACAGTGCCCAACATGGCAAGCTTATCAGTGCCACCTATCAGTGCTACCTATCAGTGCTGACTCATCAGTGCCCATAATTGCAGCCTATCAGTGTCCATCACTTCAGCCTCATCAACACACATCAGTGAAGGAGAAAAATGACCCGCTAGCAAAATTCTATAACTATGACTTTTTCTTTTTTCGTTTATTTAGCAAAAAAAAATAAAAGAACACAATGGTGAATGAATACCACCAAACGAAAGCCCTATTTGTGTGAAAAAAAATGATAACAATGTAATTTGAGTACAGTGTTTCATGACCACGCAATTGTCATTCAAATTGTGACAGTGCTGAGAGCTCAAAATTGGCATGGACAGGAAGGGGGTAAAAGTGCCTAGCAGGTGTGTCGATGATTCTCCTCCCCAAGCTCTCTGAGATCCTTATGCAACTGAGAACAGAGAGGGGGAAAGGGATTTTATAATGTTTTTATATCTATACACAGATGTGTTGCCTTTCATTTCTATTTTAAACTAAATGACAAGATGACGTAAATGTAAAAAAAACAACATTTTTTATCAATTGTTTTTAATAATTGTTTGTAATTATATATGTTTTGTGAGGGGAGGCCATTTTTACATAATAATGCTCTTATTTCTGCTTTGCAGTGCCACTCAGCAGATGTGCCTTACTCAGGGCCGTCTTAATAGCATCATGGGCCCCTGGACAAAGTAATACTCTGGGGCCCCTGCAATGATGATATTGCAGGAAAACAGACATCAAGTAGGTATGAGGCAGATTGCCTCCCCTGTGTGTCTATCACTCTCAGTGCCATCATGGGGCCCCCAATTTCGGGGCAGCGTGGACTCAAGTACCAGCTGCTTTGGGGAAAGTGCAGGGGCCCCCCATGCACCTGGGGCCCCTGGGCAGTGCCCAGGTCTGCCCTCGCATTAAGACAGCCCTGGCCTTACTGCTCCTTCTCAAAAGTCCAATCAAGTCTAGAGATGGCCATAAATGGAATGAAGTTCAGTAGGGACTGACCAATATCCAATCCAAGTGTGGTTGTGCCTGTTCGACAGAAGTCAATCATTAGACTTGTTGGAAATGTTTTCTCGATTCTTTATTTCTGCTGTCAGAATGCAATGTGGGGACCAGGGAGGATTCATATTTCCACCATACTTGTGTGGATGGAGGAACCAATTTCTTTTTCATTCAGCTTGCTGCCTGAACAAAAAATGTATGGCCAGCTTAAGTTAGCTGATCCACTGGAATCAATGCACTCATGGTGCAGCAGATATCTTATCTGAAGAGTTGTTAAAGTGGATGTAAACCCTCCATACACCCAGTGAAGTGAACAGCCTCAGATGATACACAGGGATGAACCAAATCTCCCTACATAAGTTTTACATGCAGATCTGCTGTCTACACATTTATATACAGTTGAGAAAGTTTAGATTGTGTTAGGAAATGTTCTCTTCCTGTTTAACACAGAGTGTAATGTCTGGGAATACAGCCAAGATATCTAAAATTGCTGATTGGAGGAAAGGAATACACCCCCTCTCATCATAGGCAGAGACTCTCAGAGGTGTTTTGTAATAGGGCCAACTCCCTGCTAATCTATTTTAGAAACCTCCCCTGACAGAAATGTCAGGCTGCTTTTATCTGATGTGTCAAAGAATTTGTCAGGAGTTATCGGGCTGATAACAGAGGAACAGATCAGGAGAGAGCTACGGGGCTTAGCTCTTTGAAGAGAGATAACAAAATACTGCAGATATATGTGCCCAGCTCAAATTTCACAAATTGGGTTTATATCCACTTTAAAGAAAACTTGTCATTGAAGAAACATGCAGAAACATGTCATTGCTGATAATTGAAAATTCTAAAAAAACATCAAAAAATACTAGTTGCTTGCTTTCATCCTGAACTTACCGTATTTATCGGCGTATAACACGCACCTTCATTTTAAGAGGGAAGTTTCAGGAAAAAAAAATCTAATTTTAAATAAAGAACTTTAAAGAAAAAAAAGGGTCAGTGCCCATCAATGCAATCTGATCAATGCCCATCTGCAGCCTCGCCATTGCCCATCAATGCAGCCTGATCAATGCTTATCTGCAGCCACACAGTTGCCCATCAATGCAGCTTAATCAATGCCCATATGTTACCTCATAATTGCCCATCATTTCAGCTTTATCAATGCCCATCTGCAGCCTCACCATTGCCATTAATGCAGTCTGATCAATGCCCATCTCACCTCAGATTACTACTGACCTACTAGAGGGGACAGGGAGGGGGGTGGGATGAGCGCCATCAGATTACATACAGCGAGAATCTCCTGTTTACTCGGTGGCCTCTTTAATACAAAGTCCCGCCTCCTGGACCGGCTTCTATGATAGACAGAACACTGGTCTAATGCCGGCCCAGTTGACGGGACTTCCTATTGCAGAGACCGCTGAGTAAACAGGAGATTCACGCTGTATGTAATCTGATGGCGCTCGTCCCATCCCCCTCCCCGTTCTCTCTGAGGCAGCCCAAATTGCAGAATTGCCGTATAACGTGCACACACTATTTGCAACCGATTTGCAGGGTAAAAAATTTAGTGTTATACGCAATAAATATAGTACTTTAATAAATTGAGTCACTGGCCCTGACTACTTTTATAAGGAGGACCTCTGACTTTCCTGGCCTGCATACTTGTCCCAAGTTAGTAACTCAGAAAGTATTAAGCATAGTGAATTTCTTTTACGACCGGTTTTCTTCAAGCAGGGAGGTTGATTGAGTCTGATTCCTGAGTCATATATAGAACATCTTGTATTATATTTGCACACACTGTATCTATATTTATTACAAAAAACAACTAAGGCCTCGTACACACGACCAAACATGTCTGCTAAAACTGGTCCGCGGACCAGTTTCCGCGGACATGTTCGGTCATGTGTAGGGCCGACCGGACAATTTTCCGGCCGACCGGACAGGTTTCCAGCGGACAAATGTTTCTTAGCATGCTAAGAAACATGTCCGCTGGAAGCCTGTCCGTCGGACATGTCCGATGGTCAGTACGACTCATCGGACATGTCCGCTGGCCCGAGAACCCGCGCATGGCGTTGAAGTGATTCGACGCATGCGTTGAAGCATTGAACTTCCGGGTTCGCGCACGTCGCCGCGTCATCGTCGCCGCCACGTCACCGCATCGTCACCGCGTCATCACCGCGTATTCTGTCTGCGGGGATTTTGGTTTGATGGTGTGTACAACCAACAGACCAAAATCTGCTAGCAGACATGTCCGATGAAAACGGTCCGCGGACCGTTTTCATCGGACATGTCCGCTCGTCTGTACGAGGTCCAAAGGTCACCACAATATTTACATTAGCTTAATCACTGCAATTTTTTAAATTATGTTTTATTAGAGATTAGAGATGCAATAAAAGTGGAAAAATAAAAAAAGTATAAAACAACCCAAAACAGGCAGTGAGAAAGAGTTGCATAGCAGAACCCAACTGCTGTTCCTAATAGCCCACCCCCCCACCCTTCTTTACGGATTAAGGCAGTGGTCATCAACCCTATTCTCAGGGCCCACTAATAGGCCAGGTTTGCAAGATAAATGAAATACATCACAGGGGATATCATTTGCTGCTCAGTCATTGCAGTATTCTAGTCTGCATCTCTCCAAGGTAATACTGTACGTAAAATCTGGCCTGTTGGTGGGCCCTGAGGACAGAGTTGATGACCACTGGATTAAGGGATCTCTTCCGGCCATACCATAGAACACTGGGCAACATGCTACTTTGCACACATAGTTAAGACATGCAAACAGAGCATAATATGCAGCCCCATATGAAGTAAAGCCCCCAGGGCTGCAGACTGGAGTCATCAATTCATGATAAACTCAGAACATATCCATATCCATGACCCCACCAAGCTTATCAGGTTATTTGCCCTTCACCCAGAATAGAGGGGTATCTATATAGAATTACCCGTTCACATTTGTCACCAAGGTCCAAAAGTCACTGCAATGTTAAAGCAAGATGTGTGCTCACTGAAAAAAGCTCCCAAAATATTAATATATAAGCTGAAGGGGAACTGTAAGGCCGCGTACACACGATCAGTCCATCCGATGAGAACAGTCCGAAGGTCCGTTCTCATCGGTTAACCGATGAAGTTGACTGATGGTCTGATGTGCCTACACACCATCAGTTAAAAAAATGATCGAGTCCAACGCGGTGACGTAAAACACAAAGACGTGCTGAGCAAAATGAAGTTCAATGCTTCCAAGCATGCGTCGACTTGATTCTGAGCATGCGCGGGTTTTTAACCGATGCTTTTGCATACTAACCGTCGGTTTTGACCTATCGGTTAGGCGTCCATCGGTTCAATTTTAAAGCAAGTTCTAAAAATTTTGAGAGAAGGATAACTGACCGATGGGGCCCACACACCATCGGATTGGACCGATGAAACGGTCCTTCAGTCCGTTTCCATCGTTTTAGACCAACCGTGTGTACGCGGCCTTAGACTAAAGCCCTGTACATACAGTCCAAATGTCAGGAGAAATCAGCCGATTCAATAAAAACCGAGCAACATTTGGCCCATCTGTATGTTAGTTGGTCGGTCAGCTTCTGTTGAACGAGCATGCTGGAACTAGCAGCTGACTGGATCCCAATCAGTGCCCTCAGCCAATGGCTGAGAGCAATGGCCAGGGTGTGTAGGTAGGGGGGGAGGCCATTGGATCAACGGGGGAGATTGTTGTTCTAACATTCGATCGTTAGTACATCGGCTCCAACCGGGGCTGTCAAGTTTGTTTGTTTTTCCCGTCAACCCACTGGGTTGAATGGAAAAAGCTCTTGTATAGTGTAGTGTGTACCAGGCATAAAGTATAAATTATTTTGGATAGAGCAGGGAAAGATAAAGCCCCTGTTGGTTTTTATTGTGGTCTGTTATCTTATGAATGAGCATAAAATGCATGTTTCTGTATATAGTTGTGATTATTCCTATACAATAGCAGTCTTTTTGATTGAAAATACAGACTCTGCAGCAATAATTAGCAGCCATAGATCATGTGATCAACGCTGCTTGGTAGATGGAGAACAGAAGTGTATTAGTCATAATGACACAATGGAGGTTCTCAAAGTACAAAGTACTAGTGTGATTTGGTAATGCTGACATTGATTCACGTGAAGTGTTAATTTTAATCATAGGTTCATTTTTAACTCACACACCTAAGGGCAATTTAATACAAAAAATGTGTAAATAAGGCAGAAATAGTTGAGAGTGAGATTTCTGGATAGTGACTGTGATAAGTGATATCAGCCACTGGTTCAAAAAGCAGAATCATTACAAAGCTGTTTTCCTTCAGGTCCCAATTCACAGACAATCCTATAAGTGCAATTTTTACTGCAGTTGTTATCATTTCCTGGGTGGTCAGAACAGATTTATGTATGCTTGTATTGCTTTTTAAGAACCTCCAAAAAAAATGTTTATAAAAGAAGCAATAATTGTGAGTTTTGGCTTTTACGTTGTATTTAAAAACTCATAATTTCTCTCTTTTATATTTGTAATTTTTTTTTTCTCTATTTAGTATAGAAATGCTTGACAGTATTTTACAGATATTTATGAAGATATAATCGTTCCGTTCCTTATCAAGTTCCATGATAACATAAGAACTAATATCACATACTGTATATACAGTATATGGCGGCAAGGAGGCTCTCCCATGCATACCTGTATGTGATTCTGCACCTCAGAGCCTGCCGCAGGTGACCCACTCCCTCTGTAATTGGACACAGCAGGAGCCAATCAGTGGGTCCAACTGGCCCGATGTCTGCTGGAACCCGCCGGTAATTCCAGAGAAAAGCAGAACGGTGGTCTGCCTGTGTAAACAAGGCAGATCGCATTCTGTGAGAAGGGGAAGTAGTGATCCTGTGTTTCTGCTAAGCAGTAACACAGATCTCGGCCTTCTTACAGTACCCCCACACAGTTAGTAAGCACTCTCTAGGAAAACATTTAACCCTTTAATCGCCCCTGATGTTTAATTCTTCCCTGCCAGTGTCATTAGTACAGTGCACATTTTTAGTACTGATCACTGTATTAGTGTCACTGTTCCCCAAAAAAGTGTCACTTCATGTCCAATTTGTCTGCCGCAATGTCACAGTCCTGCTATACATCGCTGATCTCTGGCATTACTAGTTAAAATTAATGAACAAATAGAAATCTGTAAATCTATCCCATAGTTTGTAGACGCTATAACTTTTGCGCAAACCAATCAATATATACGCTAATTGGGATTTTTTTACCACAAATATGTAGCAGAATACCTATTGGCCTAAACTGATAAAGACATTTTTTTCTTTTTTCATTTTTGGATTTGTTTTATAGCAGAAAGTAAGGAATCACTGCAGAGATGATCAAATACCACCAAGTGAAAGCTCTATTTGTGGGGGAAAATTACATACATTTTATTTGGGTACAACGTCGCACAACTGTGCATTTTTCAGTTAAAGTAACGCAGTGCTGTATCGCAAACAATGGCCGAATTATGAAGAAGTTTAAGTGGTTAACTAATCATATGCAGATCAAAGGTCACCTATTTGGTCTACATATGAATTAAATAGTAAATACATTGAAACAATTGTCCCCTTGTTTTTACTCTGTGACACAATGATCTGCAGGAATCATTTCACACGGGAGTGGCTGCATGTTGACAGCGACTACTGCTGTGTGATATATAGCATCTCCTAACTGTCATTTGACAGCTGGAAACTGCTGATAATAGCAGCAGGGGAGCATTAACCGGGAAGAGGAGCAGTGCATGCTCTGGAAACGTCATATCTCCTATATTTAAGATCCTCAATGTGTTAAAAATGATAGAAACAGAAGTGAAAAGGAAATAGTGCAAGATGGCAATTGAGCCATACATGTGGCATCCTATCATGTCATTTGTGCAGGCTTTAGTTCCCTATGATCAGGGGTCAAGTCCTGGGGAAAAAAGTGTGGGAACTCCCACCCAAGATCCACTCCCCCACCAAAAAAAAAAAAAAAGATATGCTCATATGCATAATTACTAAACCGCATGTTTTTTTTTCCGATCCACTGTACCTTAGTAATCCTTTATGTTACTGGCCGCTTCCTGTACATGGATTTATCGAGTTATCGCGGGATTTAGAAAGAACTTTAAGCAAGTTCTTTCTAAATCCCGCAATAATTTGTCGCAGACCTCCGCAATGTCTCCTGGGAACAATGACAAAGGCTCCCAGGAGACATTGCGGCAGTGAGGAAGTGACGAAATACCCGCACACTACCCGATGAATCCATATACAGGAAGCGGCCAGTAACATAAAGGATTACTAAGGTTCGCCTGCCCCTGACAGTGACTCGAGCTGGGCATCGCCGCTTAGTGAAGGATTGGCTCGGGCGGCTTGGCTGCTCTCGGCTGCTCTAGTCCTGCAAAAGGAACTGAGTTCCTGCTGTGAAAAAAGTGCAGGGACGCCGTTCCCACGCGTTCCCGCAGGACTTGAGCCCTGCCTATGATGGCATCAAAGAAGGCGTATGGCATCATTATCATGATGGCCTGCACTTGATCCTCCAAGAGTGAATTTATTTCCAAAACAGAAATGTATGTATTGTGGCTTTTGTTTATGTAATTACTCCATAGCCACTTTAGCGATCACATAAGCTACCAAGGTCATGTGAGGTCGCGCCGCGCTCGTGGGTGAGGAGGGAGAGGCATAGCAGACATAGGAGGAAGGACGGAGTGAGAGCGAGGCTTCCCCCATGCTTGCGTGAACGCCGCACAGCCTCCTATTCGGCTTACCAGGGAGCCGCTGAGACGGCTCGAATCCCACCGTCATGAGAACCGGAGATAGCCGGAGATAGATGCTGACCGGCGCCGCACCACGTAGAGGCACTCAGAGGCACATATCAGACGGAGCCTACGCAGACGCTTGGGGAAAGGCATAGGAGGACGAGCGGGGTAAGCCCAGGGGGGGGGTCGGCATCTGCGGATCACACGCTCCCCAGCTTGGCTTCAACCGTGAGTATGATGAGTCAGTGACATGCTGAGCTTGGATGAAATGCCTATACCCTGTACAGTGGATCCAGAAGATATGAGGTAATCTTTTAAAGACCGGTATAAAGTTTCATCACAGAAGTTTTGAAGAGTGGTATATCTATGTGAACACTGTTGTTAAACTATGTGACCACTATTACAAAAAGAGACATATCAGACCCGATGGGAGAACTTAGTCCTTGATGCCTTACATGTTGCATACTGCATGTCGTTTGTTCTCTCTCTCCCTTGTATGAGAAGATACCCCCCATAGGACATAGAAAATACAGGTTATTGTATTGGGGAAAGGCATTTTACAAAGCTTGAAGGGACATAGAATTAACCCCCATATGTGAACAGTGGGATCCACACTGCAGAGAGAGCGGGAGTTTAAAGATCGGCAGTAGTGGCTGGCCCTGACTGACCTCGAATAAATGGGAAGATAAGGACAACGGACGGACCAGGGGAGACTATAAAAAAAAAGAGAAAAAAAAAAATCCTAACAGGAGAAACATAGAGCAGACAAACCTACAATTCCATATAAACATAGATTTTCTCCTTATACTTACATTACCACGGAGCTCGGGGGGGCCGCCCCTGTGCCTTTAGGTCATTGAGTACCGAGGGGTGACTTTGAGGACCTGGGGACCTCCGGTGGTGCGGGACTCTCCCTCCTCCGTTTCTGTGGTCTTACACTCTCATAGGCCATGTAACTAGGCAGAAAGAGAGACTGAGAGGAAACTTAAAGTGGATCTATTACCAACTTCCGACTGCCCTTACAGTAAACACTAAATAGGGAAATTACTGGCTAAATAATCCCTCTAGTAGAAAGGGACATTACTTCCCCCGGAAGCAGACCTGGTGATAACTAAAAATATTAATAAACATATGTAACATATGTGAAATAGGGGAGGAACCCTAAGGGAAGAGGAGAGAGGTGGTAGGGTAAAAGGGAGGATAATACATACCCTTTTTGCGTTTTTTTTTTTTTTTTTTTTTTTTTTTTTTTTGGCCTCTATTTCTTATCTTTCTTTTTCCCTTTCCCTCCCTACTTTATTATTAGGGGGGAGAGGGGAAGGAAGGGAAGGGAAAATACCCCGAGGCCCCCAGTACCCGACAGAGTACCCCCGTCCATATTGGGTCTGCTCTCTCTTTTTTTTTTTTTTTTTGTCTGGCGCTTGGCCCATCGTTTAAAAAAAAAAAAAAAAAAAAAAAAAAAAGGGAAAAACATTTCTTTTCTGCTGGAAACAAAAAGTCAAGCTGGGGAAGAGAATTAGAAGGAAGGCAATTAAAATGAGCAGAATGATAAGTAGATCAACAAAGGGTGGAACCCACACCACCCCAAGCAACACGACAGCAACAAGCTCAATAAGACCCTTTGTGACCCGAGGAGAAAGCCCAAGAATGCTTGGTGCCCAGGGGGAAACAAAGCTGCAACAACAAGCACATAAAGCGAAAAAGACTGAAAATAAGAAGCCTCAAAGTGAAACGTCTAGAGAAATATCTATGGAATCAAGGGATGAAGGGTCCTCAATAGGGGCAATGGAAAGCAGTAGGATGGACGAACAAAGAACAGACGCCCAGCCCCTTTTAAAGAGTGAACTGGCAGAGATGCTGAAAAAAATGGAAAATACGATAATGGGCGAAATACAGAACCTACGGACTGACTTGGGCCATATGCTCTCCAGACTTGAATCAGTAGAGGAACAAATAGAGAAACAAGAACAAGAGTCAAACTCACTAAAAAATCAGATTGATCAAATTCAACTCCAACAGAGGCACATTCTCTATAAACTAGAAGATCAGGAAAACAGAAACCGGAGACAAAACCTGAGGATAAGGTTAATACCAGAGAAGAAGGGGGAAGACCTCAGGATGATAACACAGACGATATTCAATTCACTACTGGGAAGATCGGCGGAAAATCCTGTTATGACTGAAAGGGTGCATCGAGTAGGAAACCCGAAAAGAATGTCCTCGGAGCGACCCAGAGATGTTATAATAAGTTTTAGATTCTTTGTAGACAGGGAAGAAATCTGGAAGAAGCTCAGGGGACAACCCCCGATAGTTTTTGAAGGGGTGAACCTCCAGATTTTCACCGATGTTGCCCCAGAAACTCTGTCCAGGAGATGGCTGTTAAAACCTCTCCTAAAACAGATGACGGATTTGAACATCAAATATACCTGGGGGTTCCCGGCCTGCTTGATCGGGACAAGAGAGGGAAGATCTGCAACATTGAGATTCCCGGAGGACTTAAACGAGTTCTGCAGGAAGCTGGACATTCGGGTGCCGGATCTGCCGGGCTGGAGTTAGGGGGGGGAGGGGAGTACGAGAGGGGGGCTCTATTTGGCGACCCCCCATCCGCTCCTTCCCTCTCTGGCCAGACCGGTGTGTAGGCACACCATGTCTCTTTCAGACCACCTCTCCTTATTCCTTTTTTTTTTTTTTTTTTTGCTACTCTCTTTTTTTTTTCTCCTTTTTTTTTTTTTTGTTTTTTTTTCTCCTTCCCCCGTCCGCCTTTGGGTCCCGAGAGGGCCCCATGGTGGACAGGGGGGGAGATGAGTGCAATTTGCCCCCCACCTCCTCTGTCCAAAAGATAGGGGAGGGGGAGGAAAATCCCAAACCTCACCCGGAGAGATCTGGACCAAGATATGGTAGTTGGTTCAGGGGTCTTTGGGAGGCCAATTGGGAGGGGGGGAGGAGGGGGGGGAGGGGAGAGAGGGGGGGTTAGAGGGAGGTTGGGGGGAGGGGATGGGAGGGAGGGGGGAGAGTTGGGGGGGTTGGGGGGAGGGGGGAGGGAGGGGAAGCAGGGAGGGAAAAAACCCTATCTCACCAAAACAATCAGAAGAGATCGTAATCCGAAGAAAGGAAAACAAAGATGCCAGTGATTAAATGTTTGTCCTATAATGTAAAAGGCCTTAACAGCCCAACTAAGAGACATAAGATATTAAAGGAGCTGAAAAGGTATAAGACAGACATTGCCTTCTTACAAGAAACCCATCTTACATTGGAGTCAAATACAAAGATTTACTCCCCCGACTTTCCCAGATGGTACTATGGAGATACCATCTCCAAAAGAGCCAGAGGGATAGCAATCGGGATAGCGAAGGGGACTAGGTTTGTACTAACGGACAGAATGACAGACCCGGAAGGGAGATTCCTCTTTTTAAGGGGAAACCTGGAGGGGGAAGAATACACCCTTGTAAATATATATGCCCCAAATACCTCCCCGATGAAATACCTGCTGGGAATTCTAGGGAAATTAAAAGATTATAGGAGGGGAAAGTTAATACTGGGAGGAGACCTAAATTTCTGTATGGACCCGAAAGTAGATAAGACTCACCAGACATCAGAAACCCAAGACAAACAACTAAGAAAGGTTAAGGAAAGTTTATATAGAAATCAACTAGTGGATACATGGAGAATCTTTAACCCAAGCCAACGAGATTATACGTTCTATTCCCCGGTTCATGGGAGCTACTCTCGGATTGACCACATACTGGTAGACCATAGAATACTGGAAATGGTGGTCGAGACAAGAATAGAAACCATGACAATTTCGGATCATGCCCCCATTAGCATATCCATAAAAATCTCAGGGAACCAAAAGCCCTATCAAAACTGGAGACTTAATGAGGATCTAATAATCAAAGAGAAAGGTTTTCTGAGGGTTAAAAAAGAATTAGAAGAGTATTTTAAAATAAACGAGATAGATGGAATTTCTAAAGCAACCCTATGGGATGCCCATAAGGTGGTGATAAGAGGGATCCTGATCTCTGAAGGAGCAAGGAGGAAGAAAGAGGAGAGTAGTAAAAGAGAAAAACTAATGGGGGAGATCTTTAATCTTGAACAGAAACATAAGAAAATGGGAAAACAACCAAACCTATATCTAAATCTAGTAAATAAGCGAAATGAACTCAAAGAACTATTAGATCAGGACGCAAAAAGGGAACTTAACTTAATAGCAAGGGAAAGATACAGGTGGGGGAATAAAACAAGCAAACATCTAGCTCGGATGGTACAGAAAAAGAAATCAAGGAACTATATAGACAAAATTAAAAACGAAAAAGGCGAGGTCTTACATACAACAAAAGATATTGCAGAAACATTTAGATTATATTATGAAAAACTATACTCGGTAGAACAAAAGAACTGGCAAAAAGGGGAAAAAGAAAATAAGATCTCTACATTTCTAAAGGAAGCAGGAATATCGAAAATTGGACAAATGGAGGCAGGAGAGATGGACAGGCCTATTACAGAAAATGAAATTAAACTAGCACTAACAAGTACAGAGGCCGGTAAAAGCCCGGGCCCTGATGGCTTCACTGTGATGTATTACAAAAAATACAAGGAGATCCTTCTCCCGAAATTATGCCAGTATTTTAATGGCCTTGGAAGAGAGTATAAATTAAGTAAAGAAGCATCAGAGGCAACCATTACGGTTATTCCAAAGGAAGGTAAAGACACGGGAAGCTGCTCAGGGTACAGGCCGATATCTCTTCTGAACACTGATATAAAATTATACGCAAAGGTACTGGCCGGAAGAGTCAGACAGGAAATGACAAAATTGGTACACCCGGACCAAACGGGCTTTGTTCAAGGTAGAGAGGGAAGAGACAATGGAGTAAAAACACTCCTGATACTCCGGGGAATCAGGGCGGCAGGATCCTCAGGTCTGCTTATGTCGATCGATGCAGAAAAAGCGTTCGACAGAGTAGACTGGGGATTTATGCTGCTTACCCTGAAGGACATGGGGTTTGGACAGAGAATGATAGACTGGATCGCAGCACTCTATGTGTCTCCCACGGCCAAAATAAAGATAAATGGCAGTTTATCTCAAACTTTTTCAATGAAAAATGGTACAAGGCAGGGGTGCCCCCTGTCGCCGCTCCTGTTTGTGCTCTCATTGGAGCCTCTTCTGGCCAGGATCCGGAACTGCCAAGAAATAAAAGGGGTTAAAATAGGAGAGGAGGAATACAAACTCTCTGCTTTTGCAGACGACGTCCTCTTCTATTTGGATGAACCCAAAACATCAATCCCAAGCCTATTAAACTTATGCAGAGAGTACGGGGAAATTACGAATTTCAAAATAAACCTCACCAAAACGGAGATTATGAGTATAAATATAAGTAAATTAGAAGAGCAATCCTTGAAAGTGAAGTACCATTTCGCCTGGGTCAAAGAACTTAAATACCTAGGGATATTGTTAGCAAATTCTACTAAAAAAATGTATAAAATAAACTTCATCCCCCTATTAAATGAAATTAAGATAGAAACAAAAAGAGTGGAAAATAGAGCAATATCATGGATTGGACGAATCAACTATTGTAAAATGGTGATTATACCCAAAATCTTATATAAATTTCAGATGATTCCCATAGCCCTCCCGAGAACATTATTTTCTGTATTAAAAAAAGTAATTATGAACTATATATGGAAAAATAAGAAACATAGGATATCACTCCAGACCCTAAAACAACCAAAAAAAAAGGGAGGATTAGCGGTACCGGATATTAAAGGGTACTATGACGCAGTGGCAATAGCAAGGGTGGTGGAGTGGGCCAGAGCCAATAAAGAGAAAAGGTGGGTAATTTTAGAAAATGAATTAGCACAGGCGAGGTTGGATAAGATAATTTGGAACCCTCCCCAATTTAGGACACTAGATAAAAACGCACACGAAATAACAAAAAACGCACTTAAAATATGGGATAAGATATATAAAAAAACTCAAAAAGAATATAATTCACCTTTAATAGCACTAAAAAATAACGATTATTTTGCACCAGGTAAAACACAAGTGGGGGGTAATTGGATTAAACAGGACACCGTACAATTAAGGGATATAATGAAGGACGGTCACATAATAACACTACAAGAGTTAAAATGTAAAAATAATTTAATGGAAATCAATGAATGGAGGTACCAGCAGCTTAAACATTTTATTCAGGATCTCCCAGGACCATTGAGACTGGGAGACCAGTTAACAGAATTAGAAAAAATATGTTCCACGGAAAGATCAAAAGGAACTACCTCAAAGTTATATAGGATTCTATTGAAGATGGATGGGCAGAATGTACCCCCATTCATTAGAAAATGGGAAAGGGAACTGGGAACACAGCAGGATGGGGGCACAATAGATAAAATGCTGGCTCTGACGCACTCTTCAGCGGTTGATAGCCGCACTGCGGAGATGTGTTTTAAATGCATATCCGGATGGTACATGACTCCGGACAAGCTAAAAAAGTATAAAGAAGAGCAGACAGGAGAGTGCTGGAGGGGATGTAAAACATCAGGAAATATGGCACACCTCTGGTGGGGATGCCCTAAGATTAAGAGGTATTGGGAACAAATTTTGGCCTGTGTAGAAGAGATCACGGGGAAAAAGATCAAGATGGACCCATGGGTCATCCTATTCCATGGGGGGGATGAAGGTATAAGGAGTTACAGGAAAACGCTGGTACCGCATCTACTCAATGCCGCTAAGAGACTTATTCCAAGGAAGTGGCAGGAGGTGGAGTGCCCCTTAATCTGGGAGTGGATAGATGCGGTTGAAGAAACGTACAAAATGGAAGAACTAAAAGAGGCTATAGAGGGTAACAACATCCTACAAATCACGAAATGGGATAAATGGAGGACTTTTAAGAAAACGTGGAGTTACGCAGAAAAATTAAGGGTAGACATCTAAAAAGATATACCAGAAGAAAACTGGAGAGAACTAGAGATATAGGAGATTGTTTTAGGTGAGATAGGAGGGGAGGGGAGGGATGGTCTAGGGGGGGGGGGGGATAATTGAAATCACAATTACTTTGCGCCTCTTAAGCATGAGGAATGATATTAAATAAATAATTAAAATAATATATACTTATAAAAAAAAAAAAGTAAATTTTCACACAAAAGAAGCGACACTTATGATGCAAAACCAATATAGAGATGCAATGGGCTGGTACGTAGAACATGAGCATATAACGTACACTCTATGAGGTTGAGTCTGAAGTGAAAAAAAAAAAAAAAAAAAAAATAAAAAAAAAAAATAAGCTACCAAGGTATTCGTACGAAGGCACAAGCCAAAAAAGCCCCCAAACTTTTATTTTATATTTTACACAATTTCATTAGTATGTAATTAAATATTTATTTTGCTGTTTTTTTTGTTTTTTTTTGCCGGCTTCTTTCGGTTTAGCTACGATTCACTCCGACAAATCACATAATTTATGTTCTTGTATATCCTACTCAGATTAATTTTCTCCCGAAAATGTCACTAAATATGTGCTTGAATAATCCTTAATATAAACATATATAATGTTTAGTAATAAAATGCTAACATTCGAGAATTGTACAACTCGCTCTGCATTTTTTATAAGTATTTCATTAAAAAAGACTTGCACTAAAACACTGTATATGCAGTAAATAAATGAATATGAATTTTCTCTCAATAAATCCCCAGGTATAAAATATGGTAATGTGGAACATGTCAGATCTAAATAATTTGAAAGACAAGCCATTTTACATAGTTATATCAAGAAGGCATATTAACTCAGTTGGCCAATTCAGTATATGAATTGGCTATTCATCTTACTTTCCCGGCATATTATATATTATTCCAAAAAACGCATTCATGCTGCACTGAAAGTCATGTGACCACATGCTGTTTTATTGTGATAGGTCAAATGGCCTTCCTGTTTTGCAGATGAATGGACTAGAACATAAGTCTTATATTACAGACAAGTAGGTACATGTGAGATTACGTGTTGTGAGATTACGTGTTGTGATTGCAAAGTTTCTGCTCAACTGAGCAAGGGCTTGTGTAGATGGACAAATGCAGCACACTTTACCTAGCATTCAGCTTGAATTTTAGCCAAGTTTGAGTTGTACTACTGAGAACCTTTTTGAGATGCTTCACATGTGCTTTTGAACTTCTTTTGCCTTTTAACCACTTAAGCCCCGGACCATTTTGTAGCTAAAGGACCAGGCCACCTTTTGCGATTTGGCACTGTGTCGCTTTAACTGACAATTGCGCGGTCATGCGAGGTGGCTCCCAAACAAAATTGGCGTATTTTTTCCCCCATAAATAGAGCTTTTTTTTGGTGGTATTTGATCACCTCTGCGGTTTTTATTTTTTGCACTATAAACAAAAATAGAGCGACAATTTTGAAAAAAATTCAATATTTTTTACTTTTTGCTATAATAAATATCCCCAAAAACACCCCGGACACTTTTGACACATTTTTGGGACCATTGTCATTTTTACAGCGATCAGTGCTATAAAAATGCACTGATTACTGTGAAAATGACACTGGCAGTGAATGGGTTAACCACTAGGTGGCGCTGTAGGGGTTACGTGTGCCCTAGTGTGTGATTCTTACTGTAGGGGGCGTGGCCTGGCATGACACATGCCTGATCATCGTTCCCTATGACAGGGAACAGACGATCAGTGGCAGTCACACTAGGAAGAATGGGGAAAGGTTTGCTTACACTTACCTCTCCCCGTTCTTCAGCTCTGTGACCCGATCGCGGGACAGCGGTGGCGATCGGGTCCGCAGGTCCCGCGGGCGCGGTCACGGAGCTCAGGACCGGGTCGCGAGCGCACCGCCGGCAGCGTGCGAGTGACCCACTGCTGGGCTCTTAAAGGAAATGTACCTGTACGTGCTTATGCCCAGCCGTGCCGCTCTGTCGACGCATATCGTCGTGCAGCGGTCCTTAAGCGGTTAAGCAACATCTAGCTGTTTTTGCATTTTCATTGTCTTGTATGCAGAGAAAAGCAGTTCTGATGTAAACAAATGTGTCCAAAATGTTAATTGCATTGATTAGGGGAATCTAATTTTAATTAAATATTCTGAGCACTCTTGTTTGTATTATTGCATTTGAAGAGAAGCTTCAGTCTCCTTCGTAAACATTTTTAAGTCAGTAGTCACTGTAATGGTTGACTTTTTAAACAGCCACTCATCTGTTCCAGGATTCAGCAATGGGCTCCCCCCAGCCGTTTTCCAGTGTCTTAACTGTGGGGGTGCCCACTGTGCATGCGTTAGCCACACTGCCCATTGTGAATGGTCCTGCAGTCTCCTGGGGACCTGTCACATGTCCCAGAACACTGCAGGGAGGGATAGGGGAGGAGAGAGCACTCACTTTTGATCACCTAAGCGGTTGGAGTGGAAGTGGGAGTGGGTACCTGTCAAAATCAGGTACCTGCTCCCCCCTCCCTAAAAGTGGAGTTTAGGCAGGCTGGGTGATGTATCCCCAGGGTGACATAGCCTTTATGCCCTGGGCTTATAGAAGTTGGTTAAAGAGCACTTAGAGTGCTGAGTATTATTTAACCCAGAACAGCAGTACCATCAATCAGCAGAGAGGGCTTACTGCTTTGGGCTCACCCCAGAAACAGTGTGAGTATTGCTGCTAGAGCTGCATATTTATTTTAGCAATTTGTCCCTTCATTTCCCTCCATTTTAGTCAGGTAAAAAAAAAAAAAAAAAAAAAAACTTTACAAACAACTTTACCTTGAGTTGGACATTTTGTATTCTTGATCTTTAAATGTGATTTGAATTGTTCCCATAGTTTATGCATGTTTGTTCAAGTGTTCCTACCTCCACAGACAAAATAGTACTGAATCTATAAAAGAGCCATATAAGGAAACTAGAAAAATGATTTAATAATCAGCAGATTCTGCAATTTTGATAAAATCATTCTGACCATTCATCTGTACTTACCTTTGTCCAGATTTTCACAGACCACTTACCGAGGGCAGGCAGAATTACTTTGTTGATTGTTTATTGACTAGCTCTCCCTCATTAAGAGGTTGTAAACTCTTGTTTTAAAAAAAATATATAAATAACAAACATGCCTATACTTACCGTACAATGATTCTGCACAGAGCAGCCCAGATCCTCTTATTCTGGGGTGTCCCGCCAGATCTCCAGGCCCCACCTCTATATCGGATGTCCCCATGGAAAGCCGCTTTCGCTGCGGACCCTCTCCTGAGTTGCTGCAGCACCCATTGACACAAACAGTGGGACTTGGCCCCGTCCCTGGTACTAAGTCACTGGATTTGATTGACAGCAGCGGGAGCCAATGGCTGCACTCGTGCACATTGCTGGATAAGATCAGGCTTTGGGTAAGAAAAGGGGGGGGGGTCTGGGTGGAGCTGCAGCACAAAAGGTTTTTCACCTTAATGCATAGAATGCATTAAGGTGAAAAACCTTGCAGCTTTACAACCACTTTAAGGCATCTGCAGTAGACATGTTTGAGCATTTTTCTAATTCATCACCAACATGCATTCTTATATCATTACATAAAAGACAAAAAGGAGTGGGGTGTACTGAACTGACTGGTAGGTTGTACTCTCTATGCAAATCGTAAAGCTACATCATGGCGTACACTTTTAAAGTATGTCTGCTATGAGATAACTATGGGAGGTAGTTTTTATGGGTAGGATAGTTATTTAATTATTTTTTCAGTGTTCCAGAATAGGGTGCAGCTTTCTGTGTATATTTGGTCATAAAACATAGTTACAACGTTTACCATATATTTAATTACAACTTAACACAGCCCGGTGCTTGGGGAGATATAATGGGAATGCATAGGGTTTCTTAGGAAATTCTGAAATTTATTATTTTGTTTCCCACAGAGCAACTATTGAAATATTGGGTTGCAGTTTATTCTTCTTTGTTTTACTACTGCATAACTTGAGATTGCATGGGGGAAAGACTGGGCATTGTGTGTTTAATTAAAAAAAATCTGTTTATGACTTCTTGCGAATGTAAGTAACTTTGTGGTCTCTTTCAAAATATAGCAATATTTTTGGGAATTCTAAATTGCATTTTTTATATATCAACTATGGATTATTTTTTTTTTGTAATTATTGTTTTAATATTTAAACAACAGTGATGGCTGAAACATTTGGCCCATCTATGGATTTTAATGACCTCTTCAGACAGAATTTTAAACTATCACGGTAGACATTATACAATTTGTGCTCATCAGTGTAATCTACACTAACAACTGAACACTAAAGAGTAATCTACTACAGGGAGGGAGAACATTTACCCCTGCAAACATGTTAGCTTTAAGCAATGAACACTATTAAAGAGCATTTTTTTTTATTATTTGCCTATTACTCTGAAGAGTCTACAGAGTAAACAGAGGATAGTTTTAAGAACTGTGCAGAAAAAAAAGTGAAAGAGTGGACTGAATTGTCCTTGATAACGATACAGTAAAACCTTGGTTTGTGAGCATAATTCGTTCCAGAAGCATGATTGTAATCCAAAGCACTTGTATATCAAAGCATTTTTTTACAGGGTATAAAAAAGAGAAGAGAGGCACCTCTAAGTGTACCAATAAGTTGCTAAATGTTGTACCTTCATTAAATGTAACCATATTGCTACACTTAGAGGCTCCTCTTTTTTATACTCAGTTGTGACATGATGCTACTCTTATATCAAGATATCGCTTGTATATCAAGGCAAAATTTTATGAAAAATTGTGCTTGTCTTGCAAAACGCTCTCAAACTGAAGTTACTCTCAAACCAAGGTTTTACTGTATATTGCTTTGCATCATACATTTAATGTGTGAGTATATTGCGGACAAAAAAGGTTATATGTTTAACATGTACGGTACATTATGCTGTCACATCCAACTAACTACTGTTCAAAAAGAAAAATTATTATTATATTTAGGTAATTATGGTGCATGTGTAATTTATTTAATGTGGTTCAAAAGCCTGAAGGTTTTTTTTTCATTCATTCTCTGCATTAAAATAAAAAACCTTCTTTGTCCAGCTCCTCAGCCAACCTAAATACTTATCTGAGCCCGATCTTGATGTGCCCGAGAACAGAGGCACTCTCGGCTCTCTCCATCCTCATTGGCTCTGATACAGCAGTGGAAGCAATTGGCTCCTGCGGCTGTCACTCACAGCCAGTGAGGAGAGGTGAGGCAGGGCCAAGCCATGCTCAGGATATCTTATGAACACATAGAGCTAGCTCAGGGGTAAGCGAGCACCAGCGCCCCAGAGAAAGATGTTGGCTATGGGGGCACTCGGCTGGGGGAGGAGCCAGGATTAGGGCTGCTCTGTGCTAAACCATTGCACAGAGCAGGTGAGTATGACATGTTTTTTTTACCGAATGTTGACAATCACTTTAATATTGATAATATAGGGGGAAGTATACTTTAGGTTCAAAACCCAGAGTGAAGTGTTACATGTTATGGAATACTTTGCCTTTTCTATGTAAATAGCAATGTACAGAGTATTGTAAATGATCAGTGGCAACTGTTCACGGTATCATACTCAAACACCAATTTCTTGTTAAGTGAGATAAGATTCATTATTATAGCTAATTATGTGTCATTATTTTTAGTACTATTCTATTAATTGTTAAAATAGTTTTTGAAATACCTGTAGTTTTACAAGGATGTAAACCCTTCTTTTGCATGTGTGGTATTTATTTTAAACTCTATGAAGGTATACATAATAGCATTTCACTGGTTCTAATTAATAACTGCAGACCACAACATAATATTCACACTACTAGAATTCATCAGATGCCTGCAGACTATTTTATAATGCTTCACACCAATTACGGTGAAAATCCAGCTTCCCAGCACTGAAAAGACTGTGCATCCAAAGCCACATCAAATAGAAAGCACAGAAGTCTTTGTTTTATCCGGGGTCCTTTATGCTGTCATTTTTTATACCTTCATTGCAATATTTTGCTGTATATTTACATCTGGCTAATCCTACAATTGATTCCTGAAGCTCTGTCTACCATTTAAAAGCTAGCATGCATGTGAGATGATAATTACAGGAATACCAATAAGGGAAGGCTGCTATAAGAGTATAGCAATTCTGAATTGAGAAACTGACAATAAATCCCTGGGATGACAGAGGCTCAATATAGAACAACCTTTTCTTTTTTTTATATTCTGAAGTGATCTTGAATTAATTGTGCTGTTTAGTTGAACTTTGCTTCCCCCAGTGTCCTAGGAGAAAAGTTCTGACAGACTGGGAATTTCATCTTGCTAAGATACCCAATTTGCTGGCAGCTGATTTTAGCTCTGTTCAGGGCGATCAGCAGGGCTTTTGATACATTAAATAAACACAAGGAAGGAGGTCACAAACCTTTCTGGCAAAAGGTGAAATCCCACGAAAACAATCAACTACTGGTGATGGTACTGAAAAAGAAACACCAATTACAAGCTGGGCTGGCTGATTTTTTTTTTCACACTGAGATTAGCAGTTGAGCTAGCCAATTTAAAAAGCATACAGAGATATATTTTCAGGTGTACAGGTTATGTGTCTTAAAATTTTTCAGGATCAGTAGCCCAATCACAACATGGGCCTGGTGCTGAGGATTTTGGTGGGCCTTTGATAAATAATAAATAAATATGCAAACAATTTTTTGTTATAAAAAATTAAATTAAAGAGGGAGAGTGAGGATGAGAGAGAGAGAGGATGAGAGATGGGAGAGGGGTAAGGGAGGGAGGATGAGAGAGAAAGGGGAATGAGAGAGAGAGGATGTGCATTAGCATGCGTGGGAATAACATGAACGCAGCCCATCCAAGGCAAGTGACCGAAGGCACAGAGCCCATAAGGAAGACCAGGTGAAGATGGAAGTGCCCGGGCCCAGCTGGATTGATCACAGCGCAGCACTGGAGGGCTCAGTCTGAAAATTTAAGTGTACCCTAATGTGCTAATATGCTGTGCATTCTTATGCCCCGTACACACCATCACTTTATGTGATGAAAAAAAACGACATTTTCTGTGAAGTAAAAAATGACGTTTTTGAAACTTCAATTTTCAAAGATGAAGTTGCCTACACACCATCGTTTTTCTCACAATGTTCTAGCAAAGCGAGGTTACGTTCCACCACGTTTTTCCATTGAAGCTTGCTTCATAAGTAGCTTCTGGGCATGCGCGGGAGAAAAAACGTCGTTTTAAACGACGTTTTTTGCTACACACGGTCAATTTCTGTGAAGTAAAAGTTGACGTTTTGAAAAACGACACATAAAATTGAAGCATGCTTCAATTTTTTTTGGTCGTTTTTTAATAGACATAAAACTACGTTTTCCCCCACACACGGTCAATTAAAGTGACGTTTTTAAAAACGTCATTTTTTTTCATCACATAAAGTGATGGTGTGTACGGGGCATTATACGTTGTTGCATAACCTCAGGGCCTCTAAAAAGTAGTAATGTTAGCAAAGTTTTATTATCACAGAATCCCAGGAGCCTCTTTATGGGGCCCCTACTGACTTGGGCAGTGCCTAAGTGCATAGTTGCCAACATTTCAAAAATATTTTCAGGGACACCTTTTGTGTTATATGTGCTATATTTTAAGTAGTTGAGATCCAGTATGTTCCTCTATACATCACAGTAGTAATCACAAAAATAAATGAGTACTAATAATGGGCAGAACAAATATGAGGACTGAGAAGATTTTCTTTAGTTAAGCTACCAAAAGTGTGCCCATTCTAGAGCTGGTAACATTGAGGATATTCAGTATAATTTTAAAGAACAGTTTTTGTGGGTAAGAGGCATAGGGGAGGAGTATGGATGGTATACAAGTGGTAAATATGTGCAGGTGATGGAGAGGAATATGGAGGGTCTAACAGTGGTCACTATGTACAGGAGAGAAGTGTGGAGGGTATGACAAAAGGCACTATGTACAGGAGTGGAGTTTGACGTGTATGACAGTGGGTAATATGCACAGGACAGGAGTGTGGGGGGTATGACAGAGGGTAGTATGTTCCGGAGGGGAGTGTGGAGGGTGTGGTCTGATGGTGTACACACCATCAGACCAAATTCCCCGCTGACAGGATACGCGGTGACGTGGCCGCACCGTGGCTGCGACGATGACCCTGGAAGGTCAATGCTTTCACGCATGAGTCGAATCACTTCGACGCATGCGAGGGCTTTCGGCCGAGCGGACATGTCCGGTGAGTCATACAGACGACCGAACATGTCCGACGGACAGGCTTCCAGCGGACATGTTTCTTAGCATGCTAAGAAACATTTGTCCGCTGGAAACCTGTCCGCTCGGCCGGGAATCCGTACAGACGACCGAACATGTCCGCGGAAACTGGTCCGCGGACCAGTTTCAGCAAACATGTTCGGTCGTGTGTACGAGGCCTTACACGCAATCAGCAAACGCAGCCCCAAGGGTGGCACCATCCGCATGGAACTTCCCCTTTATAGTGCCATCGTACGTGTTGTACGTCACTGCGCTTTGCTAGAGCATTTTTTTTGTTCACGATCGTGTGTGTGCAAGGCCGTTTTAATGATCGGGTTGAAAAAAACGTTGTTTTTCTAGACCATTAAAAACGTCATTTTTTTAGAACCCGAAAAATGGTCGTGTGTACGCGGCATCAGTCTGCTGCAGAGTGTGTCAGCTTGTATTTAAACTGGCCGTTCCGTATACAGCTTCTGACAGGCTGCGCAGGGAGCCCTGTATCTCTGAAACCATAAATGATAGCAGCCCCATATTTTGATCAATGGTGGGTCTTCAGGTACATGTGGGGTCTCTGTGACCCCTGGTTGCCAAGCTACAATCCTCAAAGTTGTTTTTTAGAATTTTTTTTTTTTATTGATTTTTTTTGGCAAATGGGCCTATCTTGAGGAATCCGGCCCTGATCGAAGATAATTGCTGACTGTGGTTGGATATGGTGTCAAGTTAGCGAGGCAAGTACATGATTCACAATGTACTTGCCTGCTAAGTTATGTCGGCGTAGCCTAAATCGGCGGGCGTAAGGGCACCTAATTCAAATGTGTTTGAGGGGGCGTGTTTTATGTTAATGGCGATTGACCTCACGGTTTTTACGTTTTTTGCGAACTGCGCATGCGCCGGGCGCCTACATTTCCCAGTGTGCATTGCGGCTAAGTACGCCGCACGGGCCTATTGATTTTGACGTGGACGTAAACGACGTAAATCCCGATTCACAGACGACTTACGCAAACGACGTAAACAATTTGAATTTTGACGCGGGAACGGCGGCCATGCTTGACATTACTATTCCAATAGGGCCTAGCTCTAACTTTACGCAGCCTATCTCTTACGTAAACGGTGTAAAAGTACTGCGTCGGCCAGGCGTACGTTCGTGAATCGGCGTATCTCCTCATTTACATATTCTACGCCGACCGCAATGGAAGCGCCACCTAGCAGCCATCCAAAATATTGCAATTTAAGATAGGACGGCGCAAGCCGATGTATCTTAGATATGTTTAAGCGTATCTCTGTTTGAACATACGCTTACACATAAGTCGGCGTAGATTCTGAGTTAGGTCGGCTTATCTATTGATAAGTCGGCCTAACTCTTACTGAATCTACCTAATTATGTATAGTAACCAGACAATTAGCAGGGCACACATATATTCACATATATTCAGTTAAAATTTGATAGTAAAACTGTCCTATAGAAGCATGGATTGAATAGAATTTTTTTTCCATGTTTTTCCATGAGTTTATTCTATTTAGGACCTGAGAATATTAGGGCAATAACCCATTGTATCACACCAAAGAGTATTTGTAGAGGTTTTTTGATGGGGTAAGATACATATATGAGAAAATCTGTGAAAGGTCTCTCATTCACATGAATGGCCAGAAGCAGGAAATTAGGTGGTTGAGCCGTGCCACAGCTGTAATATCTTGCAGCAAGAATTAAACAGCATTATACTTTAGGACGGCAGTACTACTGTCAAATGCGACCCATTCAAGTGATTGGGGCTGCAGCATGTTGGTGCAGTATTTGCCCTCTGAAAACAGATACATTCGTGATCCCTTTTCAGAGAATTGGCCCTGACAGACACTTAGCAAACATTTTTTTAAATCATAAATACTTTGCATTCTCATTGTACGGCAACTTTCTTAAGGCGTCTATGGACATGAGGTGCCAGCCTACTTACTGTATGTGAGTGAAAGTCACAGCAGCCTAAAGTATGGTTAGCCTTAGACATTCATGCCTGATATTTCTTGAGGGATAAAATAACTGAAATGGTAAAACAGGATAGAATAGAAAACCTTTTCTTTTATTAGTTTACCCAAAAATAACTGGTCAAAGAGATACAATATGTTCAATAAGTAAAAAAAAACACCTTCTCCTCCTGAGGCCCCGTACTCACGACCAAACATGTCTGCTGAAACTGGTCCGCAGACCAGTTTCAGCAGACATGTTTGGCCGTGTGTTGGCCCGAGCGGACCATTTTGGGACGGATCGGACAGGTTTCCAGCGGACAACTGTTTCCCGGACTTGTTTTAAAACAGTCCGCTGGAAACCTGTCCGCCCGGACATGTACGGTCGTCTGTACAGACCTACCGTACATGTCCTGCCGCCCGCATCCCTCGCATGCGTCGAATGACTTCGACGCATGCGTGGAAGCATTTTTAAGGCGGCCCGCCCACGTCGCAGCGTCATTGTCGCGGCGACACCGCGTCATCGACGCGGCGACACCGCGGACACGCCCCGCGTAATGTTTACGCGCGGGCTTCTGTTCGATGGTGTGTATAGCCATCGAACAGAAGTCCCCGGGCAGTCCCCGGCCAGACATGTCCGATGGAAACGGTCTGCAGACCGTTTTCATCGGACATGTCCTGTCGTGAGTACTCGGCCTTACTCTCAAAGCCTAACCAGAATGGCTTCCAGGACCTTATTGCTTTTGTTTAGGGTTAAAACTGTAGCAAAATATTTATGAGGCGGTTAGATTATGCTACATTGTTTTCCCAAAAATAAGCCCTACCCTGAAAAAAAGGCCTAGTAAGGTCCTTTTTTATATAATTCAAAATATAATGTCCAGTGTGTCTCCTGTTGTAACTTTATTGTCAAAAATACTTTATTTACAGCGTCGCTCCTGTGACCCGCCAGAGATCTTTTCCTCTCCTCCCGGCTGCCGTCAATGGCCACTACCTCTGCACTGCTCGGAGCAGGGAAGAAGAGCTCAGATGAGTCACGTGTAGAGGGAAGGGCCACTGACGTCAGCCAGGAGGAGAGGAGAAAGTCTCTGGAGGGTCACATGAGGGTCACATGAGTGCCCAGCGGTGCTGTAAATAAGGTGTTTTCAACAATAAAGTTACAAACTAAAGTTTATTTTTGGGATTAAAGAATGTCAAAATGCTGATGGGGGATAGGGGGAGAGAAGACAAGGGACACAGAATTTTTTTTAAAAACATTTTATTGTTTTATTCCAGGTTTTTTTAGAACATAGAGAGGTAAATGACACAGCACAAGCACTGAGATTTCTATCATGCTTTAAAAGATCAGAATATATATATTTTTTCAGGGCTGCAACCACTTTAAGATTGTACATACATACATTATAAATACATAAGTCTTCCCCTGAAAATAAGCCCTAGTGTGTTTTTTGTAGCCAAAATTAATATAAGACCCGGTCTTATTTTCGGGGAAACACAGTAGTGTGGCTGACCATTGTCTGATGGCCAGCTTGACTCCATGTGCAATTGATCAAGAAATAGACTAAAGCCCTGTACACACGATCAGTCCATCCGATGAGAATGGACTGAAGGACCGTTTCATCGGTTAACCGATGAAGCTGACTGATGGTCTGATGTGCCTACACACCATCAGAAAAATGAAGTTCAATGCTTCCAAGCATGCGTTGACTTGATTCTGAGCATGCTTGGATTTTGCATACTAACCGTCGGTTTTTACCGATCGGTTAGGCATCCATCGGTTGAATTTTAAAGCAAGTTCTAAATTTTTCGAGCGAAGGATAACGGACCGAGGGGGCCCACACACGATCGGTTTGGACCGATGAAATGGACCTTCAGTCCGTTTCCATCAGTTTTGACCGACCGTGTGTACAAGGCCTAAGATTACTAAAAAACAAACATTTCCTGATACTGTTACCAAAACATGTATACATCACTTCAGATAACTGAGACTGAAATACTGGAACTGAACTAATGTACTGTATCTATTATTGTGTGGAATAATGCGTTTAGATCAAAATGGTATCGCTTTGATATGCACATTGCATACAATAGGAAAATCAAACCATCCTCTGGGAATAACACATTTGACATGTTTCATCCTATATTTAGACTTTCTATGACCCAAAGTCAGAGCCCTTAAGAACGACTATAGATTTCTTCCTGGGTCAGCTTGTTATTGATCAGACATGCACCTTAGCATCTCTTGAGATAAGAGTTACAATAATACAAGAACTGAGAATTCTGTTGTAGCTAATTTAAAACTGGTCAACTAGTTTTAAACCTATTGAATGCAAGCTGTTTTATTGGCTGTATTACTTCATATTCCATAGTCCAATAACGCTTTTTTTTAAAGTTACAGGGTTTTTGATTAACATTTAAATTGTTTGCTTTGAGCTATAGATGTGAAAAGGAACAGCAATAATAAAACACAAGCGATGGTCTGTAATGGTCTTGGTCCCTATAAAAACATAATTTGATAACTGTATATTATAATTAGGGATTAGACGAACACCCCCCCCCCCAGTTTGGTTTGCACCAGAACATGCGAACAGGCAAAATGTTTCAGCGAACATTCAAACCCTATTAAAGTCTATGGGACACAAACATGAAAAAAAGTGCTAATTTTAAAGGCTTATATGCAAGTAATTGCTATAAAAAAGTATATGGGGACCGGGGTACTGCCCCAAGTTTTTAAAACAACATTTTTTTCAGGAGCAGTCCTATCTTAGATTGCAATGTTTTGGCTTACCGCTAGGTGGCGCTTCCATTGCGGCCGGCGTAGATTATGTAAATGAGCATTTACGACGATTCCCGAACGAACGTGAGCCCGCCGCAGTCGATTAACGTAGTTTCCGTAAGGCCTTAGGCGGCCTAAAGTTATTCCACCTATGAGGTGGAATAACAATGTTAAAGTATGGCCGCCGTTACCGCCGCGAGGTTCGAATTTTTTACGTTGTTTGCGTAAGTCGTCCGTGAATCGGGAGTTACATCGTTTACGTCCGCGTCGAAATCAATAGGCCCGTACGTCCTACTTAGCCGCAATGCGCACTGGGAAATGTAGTCGCTCGGCGCATGCGCAGTGTCAAAAAACGTCAAAAAACGTGAGGTCAAGCCTCATTTCCATACAACACGCCCCCCTCCAAGTCATTTGAATTAGGCGCCCTCGTTTTAGGCTACACCGCCGTAGATTAGCAGGTAAGTGGTTTGAGAATCACTACTAGCCTAACTAATTTACGGCGGTGTAGCCTAAAAAGGCTAGGCTAGGCCGCCCTAAAGTTAGGCCAATGTACGTGAATCTACCTAATAAATCTTTAAAATCTTTGGACTTGCTGACTACTGTTTAATTACTGCTTTATATTACCTAGGGATAAGCTTTGAGTTCCGGTTAAACATAAGTTTGACCAGGTGAATAAAATGTCCATTTATGGCCAGTTTACCCATCCACCTGCTCCTCTGGTTGATGTAGCTGTAAGTTTGCCATTTTGCAGCAGTATCACTACCTCTAAATAACATATCTAGCTTCTGTTCGAAATTGTAATCAAGCCTGCAGGGATCTTGGATGACGTTACTAATAATGTCACCCAGGATCCCCCAAAGTTGATGTTTACATTACAGTAGCACTGGGGAGCTGTCATTTGAAATGGAAGCAGCAGTGGGGTATAATCTTCATGGCAGCGAGTTGTTGTGGTGGTCTACGTTGTGCGTCGCTCATTGGGATTGATGTAAATCTACCTCACTGGAAAAACATGAATCTTGCTGGAGGCAGAACTGATAAGAGGCTTCCCTTGCGGCTGAGGTCCAAGACCCCTGGGATTTTTGAATAGGAAGCGCAAGGCCCAAAGAATCACAGATGCTAATTAAGCGCATGGGTTTGGGGACCAGGTGATATGCAGAATTGTAATGAAACTGTTAGGACTTCTGTCATTACCTGGGCCAACTGCTGGTGACACTGTTGTTCCTGGAGTTGAAGGGTGCATTTCCGATGGCCACCAGCAGGTGTCTCACATCCGAAAAATCAGGCTGCACCTGACATGGGCTGGTGGAAGATATATAATCCTGCCCTTGACTGACGTTCACTGCTTTAGTGTTATTCCTGTGAACCGTGTCCCTGCCTGATGTTTGTCCTTGTTCCTCTACCTGCTCCTGTATCTGATCCTGGGACCTGCTCCCTGTACCATGCTCGCTGCTTCCAGTACCTCGCTTCCTGCTACCCTTATTTCCTGTCTCTGTCCTTGCCCTGCTCTTGTATGCTCCCTCCATTTGTACATAGTCAGTTAGGTTATTATTTAGGTTGCTGCACTTTCATGTTAATGTGTCACTTTATATTGTTTATGGTTTACTGTTGTTGAAATTACATTGTTTGTCTTAATAAACTTAATTTAACTTCATTGAGCCTGATTCCTGATTTCTTAAGGTACAGCCCACTGGTCTGGTCAACCTTGTTGAATACCCACATGTGGTATCCCTTACAGACACACATGACAAGTGCAGGATCAGATTGGATGGGATTAATGGAAACGGGTGTAGTCTAGGTCCAAGTCAAGGTCATACACAGAATAAGAGCAAGAAGAGAGGTCAGGAGCCAGAGCCAAGGTCATGCATGGATGTCAGGAGGGCAAGGCAGAAGCATAATCAGTAGGCATATACCCTTAACATTGGGAGAATACCTTGCAAGAACAGGTCTCCATGTTGATTGAAACCAGGGCCTCATTCCAAAATCATGTCCAACAAAATGGATGTGAAGGCCTGTGGATGCCATATGGATGCCAGCTTTTGAATAAGGGGCCCTCAAGGCATCCATTTGCCTAGGTGAATGGGTAAGGGGTAAACACTACCCCTTGTTACTCCTTCACAATTTTTTTTTATCTCATCTTTTTCATTTAGAGAGGATAGTACTACCCCCTCTAATTGACAAATCCCCGCTTTGTTGACAAACACAAACCATTGGGGATTTATATTTTACAGTAGTCTTACTGCTGGCAAATGATAGATCCAAAGCCAGTGTTTGTTTAAAAATAAACTTTTAGTTCATCCTACTGATGAAGGCATCCCCAAAGCATGATATGTAAAGGCTTTGTGTATTTTTAATGTTGCCTAATAAGGTTATTTTTTATTTATTTAGTATTGGTTCTTTAGCTGGTGGACAGCTTAGAAATGTCCAAAAAAATAAGATTATTTTCTCAATGACCCTAAATGGAGTTTGGAGCTATGTTAATGCTTAGTGAATTTTTTGGTTAGTTGACGAACCTCCTGCGAATCAAACTTTGCCCAGCTTACTCATTCCCAATCTTGACCTGACTGCTGTAAGCTAAGGGAATAATAAATATAACATGACAAAAATAAAAAAAATATCCTTAAACTAGTGACTGACAGAGAGGTTTGGTTAATTGACAAAGTTAGCTGATTTAAACTTCTGTCAGTTTGGGAATCAATGGCATTTTGTTTCATGTTTGATGGCTAAATTGTGTCCCCTGATAATTCATTTACCACACTCACTCACTGTATTCTTTCTTCCATGCTAGACTGTTCAATTAAACATTTTCAGCATGATAATACTTCCCTCAATACCTATTCATGAAATATGCCTTATTAAATTGACAGTCATTTAATTAAAGGACTGAAGCTCTAAATTGTGTGGGGAGTAACTGAAACCCACTGCTCAATCTAGTGATATTATACTAACTGTGGCTGTAGTTTCTGAATGACCAAGTGCAAAATTATAACTGACTTCAATAGTCTTCAACTTTCTTCAGCCCTATACACACGACCGGGATTCCCGGCGGTATAAAGTCCACCGGGAATCCCGACGGGAAAACCGAGAACCTGCTCGGTAACTTTTTCCGTGTACACACGACCGGGATTCCCGGCGGTATAAAGTCCACCGGGAATCCCGACGGGAAAACCGAGAACCTGCTCGGTAACTTTTTACGTGTACACGCGGCCGGTTTTCCCGGCCAAAAGCTCTCCCCGCAGTTTTCTTGGCAGGAAAACCGGTTATTTGTACAAGGCTTGGTTTAAACTTTGTTCCCATGGTTAACCAAACTTTGGTATTTTTCTTTCAATCACATCAGTTTTTTTTTTTTTTTTTTTGCAAAGAAATGTTATTTTCATATTATACTGTATTTAACAGTAACAGTCTATATGAAGCATCCCTTGAACAAATGCTGTAAGTGTTTATGGGATTTCAGTATGCAATAACCATGAATTGTCTATTTGTGAGATAAATCCACTCTCCACAATCTGTACTAGTAAGCACTTCCTGCCACTAGGCTTCTTTCCTTACTACATAGGTACCTTTACTGCTCAGGTCAACCATCTTTTCACCATGATATTAGTAGTATTAATGGCAGATTTAAATTACAAGGACTTACAAATCAATTGTGAAATTTAGGGCTAGATTCACATAGATCAGCGGATCTTTAGATCCGCGTGACCTATGTGATTTAAGATCCGCTGCCGCAAGTTTGAGAGGCAAGTGGGTAATTCACAAAACACTTACCTCCAAACTTGGGGCGGCGGATCGTAAATCCCCCGGCAGAATTCAAATTCCGCGGCTAGGGGGAGTGTACTATTTAAATCAGGCGTGTCCCCGCATCGATTTAAATGCACATGCGCCGTCCGCAAATTTTCCCGGCGTGCATTGCTCCCACTGACGTCGCTATCACGTCAGTGGTTTCGGCGTGAGCGCAACTTGCGACGAGCGGTTTTGTGAATCGGCGTACGCAAACGACGTAAAAAAAAAATCGACATGGGAACGACGGCCATACTTAACATTGGCTGCGCCTCATAGAAGCAGGGGTAAGTATACGCTGGGAAAACCGCTACGTAAACGTTGTAACAACACTGCGTCGGGCCCGCGTACGTTCGTGAATTGGCGTATCTCGCTGATTTACATATTTCTCAGCGTAAATCAGCGAGACGCCCCCAGCGGCCATTTTTAAATTGTAGTTAAGATCCGACGGTGTAACACAGTTACAGCTGTCGGATCTTAGGCATATCTATGCGTAACTGATTCTATGAATCAGTCGCATAGATACGACCGGCCTAAGTCAGAGATACGACGGTGTATCAGGAGATACACTGTCGTATCTCTATGTGAATCTGGCCCATAATATCTATCTAAAAGAGATCCTAAGAGGATCTGCATTTGTCCAGATCAGTTCACCATCTTTAAGTATCACACCCAGTTTGAGACATGTCTCTGGCAGACGAATATCCCACAATAAATCTAATGACGTTGGGCCATATTCTTAGATATCTCCGGCGGCGTAACGTATGTCCTTTACGTTACTCCGCCGCAAGTTTAACTGGCAAGTGCCTGATTCCCAAACCACTTACCTGTAAACTTGCGGCGGCGTAGCGTAAAGTCCACCCGCGCAAGCACTCCTAATTCAAATGATCCTGGTAGGGGGCGTGGATCATTTAAATTAGGCGCGCTCCCGCGCCGATCGTAATGCGCATGCTCCGTCGGGTAAATTACCCGACGTACATTGTGCTAAATGACGTCTCACGGACGTCATTTGTTTTGACGGTAACGTAAATGGCGTCCATCGCCATTCACGGACGACTTACGCAAACGACGTTAAATTTTCAAATTTCGACGCGGGAACGACTGCCATACTTAACATTGAGTACGCCACCTAGGGGGCATCTTTAACTTTACGCCGCGTATCGCTTACGGAAACGAAGTAAAATCACTACGACGGGCAATCGTACGTTAGAGAATCGGCGTGACTAGTCATTTGCATATTCTATGCTGACCGCAAGGAAACGCCACCTAGCGGTCAGCGTAGATATTGCAGCCTAAGATACAACGGCGCAGGCCGTCGTATTTTAGGCATGTTTAAGTGTATCTCAGTTTGAGAATACACTTAAACATAGGACGGCCTTAGAATCGGACTTACGTCGGCGTATCTCTGATACGCCGGCGTTAATTCGTTGAGAATATGGCCCGTTGTCGGGAGTGTTCTAATTCCTGTGACCGTATGCCTGTATATTGACCTCAAGATCTATGCAAACTTTTGTGAGAGGCGGTAAACCAACTACATGTGCAGTCAGATTATAATTGAAGGGAATCCTCTTTTCATATTTTGATTGTTACCATGGTAGCAAGGAATATAAATTTTGACATTTTTTTGGCAGTTAGAGAAAATTTTGTGTGGGCATAGATTGAAATAGAATGACATCTTATATTTATTTAATTTACAAGAAAATTACAGAATGGCTTGTGTGGTATTCTCATATATACACATTTTTGTAAATATTTTATTATATCTTTTCATGCGATAACACTGAAGAAATTACACTTTGCTACTATGTAAAGTAGTGAGTGTACAGCTTGTATAACAATGTACATTTGCTGTCCCCTCAAAACAACTCAACACACAACCATTAATGTCTAAACCGCTGGCAAAAAAAGGTGAGTACACCCCTAAGTGAAAATGTCCAAATTGGGCCCAAAGTGTCAATATTTTGTGTGGCCACCATTATTTTCCAACACTGCCTTAACCCTCTTAGAGTTCACCAGAGCTTCACAGGTTGCCACTGGAGTCCTCTTCACTCCTCCATGACGACATCACAAAGCTGGTGGATGTTAGAGACCTTGCGCTCCTCCACCCTCCATTTGAGGATGCCACACAGATGTTTAATAGGGTTTAGGTCTGAACACATTCTTGGCCAGTTCATCACCTTTGCCCTCAGCTTCTTTAGCAAGGCAGTGGTTGTCTTGCAAGTGTGTTTGGGGTCAATATCATGTTGGAATACTGCCCTGCGGCCCAGTCTCAGAAGGGAGAGGATCATGCTCTGCTTCGGTATGTCACAGTACATGTTCGCATTCATGGTTTCTTCAATGAACTGTAGCTCCCCAGTGCCAGCAGCACTCATGCAGCCCTAGACCATGACATTCCCACCACCATGCTTGACTGTAGGCAAGACACACTTGTTTTTGTACTCCTCATCTGGTTGCCTCCACACACGCTTGACACCATCTCAACCTAATACGTTTATCTTGGTCTCATCAGACCACAGGACACGGTTCCAGTAATCCAAGTCTACTTGTCTTCAGAAAACTGTTTTGCAGGCTTTCTTGTGCATCATCTTTTGAAGAGGCATCCTTCTGGGACCAATTTGATGCAGTGTGCGGCGTATGGTCTGAGCACTGACCGGCTGACCCCCACCCCTTCAACCTCTGCAGAAAATCTGGCAGCACTTATAGGTCTAGTTCTCAAAAACAACCTCTGTATATGACTCTGAGCACTTGCACTCAACTTCTTTGGTCGACCATGGTGAGGCCTGTTCTGAGTAGAACCTGTCCTGTCAAACCACTGTACATTGTCCCAGCATATGCTTTCTCTGTTTTTGGTAAGCAGTATATTATGGTCTGAATCAGGGAAACAAAAAAAAGAACTCTAGGCACCCTTAGTATATTTATTGACCATTTATACACAAGGGTGTATACAGCAGCCATTTGCTAAGTACTTTCAAAATCCATTGCGCAATCCCTAAATCCAGACCTGTCCTGAGTCACTGCTGGTTTTTCACAGGCATGGTTTTATACAGTTGTGCTTATAAGTATACATACCCTGGCAGAATTTGTGGTTTCTTGGCCATTTTTCAGAGAATATGAATGATAACACAAAAACATTTCTTTCACTCATGGTTAGTGTTTGGCTGAGGCCATTTATTATCAATCAACTGTGTTTATGCTTTTTAAATCATAATGACAACAGAAACTACCCAAACGACCCTGATCAAAAATTTACACACCCTGGTGATTTTGGCCTGATAACATGCACACAAGTTGACACAAAGAGGTTTGAATGGCTATTAAAGGTAGCCATCCTCACCTGTGATCTGTTTGCTTGTAATTAGTGTGTGTGTATAAAAGGTCAATGAGTTTCTGGACTCCTGACAGACCCTTGCATCTTTCATCCAGTGCTGCACTGATGTTTCTGGATTCTGAGTCATGGGAAAAGTAAAAGATTTGCCAAAGGATCTGTGGGAAAAGGTAGTTGAACTGTATAAAACAGGACCGGGATATAAAAATATATCCAAGGAATTGAGAATGCCAATCAGCAGTGTTCAAACTCTAATCAAGAAGAGGGGTTCTGTTGAAACCAAGCTACGGTCAGGCAGACCAACTAAAATTTTAGCCACAACTGCCAGGAAAATTGTTCGGGATGCAAAGAAAAACAAATAACTTCAGAGGAAATACAGAACTCTCTGAAAACATGTGGTGTGGCTGTTTCAAGATGCATAATAAGGGGGTACTTGAAGAAAGATGGGCTGCATGGTTGAGTCACCAGAAGAAAAGCCATTACTATGTAAATGCCACAAAGTAATCTGCTTACAATACGCCAACACAGAGACAAGCCTCAAACCTTCTGGCACAAAGTCATTTGGAGTGATAAGACCAAAATTTAGCTTTTTGGTCACAACCATAAACGCTTCATTTGGGGAGGAGTCAACAGGGCCTATGATTAAAGGTACACCATTCCTGCTGTGAAACACGGAGGTGGATCACTAATGTTTTGGGGATGTGTGAGCCTCAAAGGCAGAGGAAATTTGGTCAAAATGGTTGGCAAGATGAATGCAGTATGTTATCAAAAAATACTGGATGAACATTTGCATTCATCAGCCAGGAAGTTACGCATGAGATGTACTTGGACATTCCAACTTGACAATGATCCAAAACACAAGGCCAAATCGAACTGTCATTGGCTACAGCAGAATAAAGTGAAGGTTCTGGAATAGCCATCTCAGTCTCCTGACCTCAATATCATTGAGCCACTCTGACCGATTTCAAACATGCAGTTCATGCAAGACAGCCCAAGAATTTACACAAACTGGAGGCTTTTTGCCAAGAGGAATGGGCAGCTTTACCATCTGAGAAGTTAAAGAGCCTCATTCACAAATACTACAAAAGGCTTCAAGCTGTCATTGATGTTAAAGAGGGCATTAAGAGGGTATTAAGAACTGAGGTATGTAAACTTTTGATCAGGGTCATTTGGGTAGCTTGTTGTGATTATGATTTAAAAAGAGTAAACACAGTTGATTGATAATAAATGGCTTCAGCCAAACACTAACCACGAGTGAAAGAAACGTTTTTGTGTTATCACTCATATGCTCTGAAAAAACTTATGAGTATTCCACCAGGATGGAAAGTGCAGACTTTTCCAGGTGATACAACCTCATGGACACGGGGCATCTCTCAAAGTCCTTTTAATTGGCATAACTCCATATTGCACACATGCTTAGGTGTGTCGTGTTTTTTCTACTCTTCAGCTCTTCTCCTGAATGTGTCTTTGGCACTTTTTTTCTGCCTATAAACACTCCTCTTCTAATACACCTATGAACACATATGTGCACACAAAGGCTTACATAGAAGTGCTTTAACAAGTTAAAAAAAACGTTCTATACCTGTATAAGCAGTCTTTTTTAAGCTCTATGCACATAAGGCCAAAAGGTATTTTTTTTTGCCTGTTGGAGGAAAAATAAACCAGAGAAGAATCCTGCCACAGCTACCATCCTACACCATCAGCATACATAATAACCCTGTTTCTGTCCAGTGGAGAGAATAATAATGTAATTTCACTGAACACTATTAGAAGGATTCCATAGATCTACATTGTTCACTAACTGTTCCCTGTCCACGGTCCTGAAAAAAAAAAAACATAAAACAAACTTAACGTCTCGATAAAAGCTTCTGTTTTTATTTGTTTTTTTTTTATATCTGCATGTGGTTACATTGTGGCAATCACAGTAATACCCTAATATGTATTGCAAATTCTTTCTTGCAACCAAATTAGCACATTGATACCTGTGAAAATCATCACAAGTTCTGTTCAAGTTGTGACAAATATCCATTGTTGGAGCTATAGCTGATGTTAGTTACTAAGGAAATCCTTCTTTTACAGTGTGTTACATTACATAAGCTGTGTCAAGCCATGTCTTAAAGATGTATTTAACTTTTTAATTCTGAGTCCAGCTTGGAAAAACAAAGTAAAATCTTAGAAATGTTTTATTCATTCAACTTCACTGCAGGGTCTCTAAACATCCCCTGTTACTAGTTTAAAACATCATCATGGATTGTTCATTTATAAATAGGACTGATTTAGGCTCGATTCACACCTATGCATGTTGCTTTTGAGTGTTTTTGCAATGCTTTTTGCGATGCTTGCTGCGTTTTTTGACGTGCGTTTTTACCGCAATTTTACCGCGATTTGCGTTTCGCGTTTTTTATTTTTAGCCAGTATTTTTTTTTTTTTTTTTACATTTCCTTTAACAACCAGTTATAAACAGGTTAAAAAAAATGCAAATCGCGGCAAAATCACGGCAAAATCGCGGCACTTGCGTTTTTGATGCAGGTCCATTGACTTCTATTGCATGCAAAACGCTGCTTTTTGCAGGAAAAAAGTCCCTGACCCTTTCCAAAAACGCAGAGGCACAAAAAAGCATTGATGTGAACATGTTCCATAGGAAACCATGTTAAAAAATTTCCCTGCAAAATGCAAAATGCATCAAAAAAAGCATTAGTGTAAATGGAGCCTAATAGATCAATAGACTGAATTGCTCCAGCATACTAGAGGTCACTGTTGACCAAACTCACCTGTTAGGATACTGACTGCTGCTATCCTGCAAAAGCAGGTGTGACCATATCTATGTAGCATCACAAAGGAGCCTGGACTTGAACTAAGTGAAACTAAAATAAAACAGCAAATTACAAAAACATGCAAAAGTGAATACACGTGATAAGTTAACTTAAGACCCGGGACCAATATGCAGGTAAAGGACCAGGCCCCTTTTAGTGATTCGGCACTGCGTCACTCCCAAACAAAATTGGCGTCCTTTTTTCCCCTCAAATAGAACTTTCTTTTGGTGGTATTTGATCACCTCTGCGGTTTTTATTTTTTGCGATATAAACAAAAATAGAGCGACAATTTTGAAAAAAATTCAATATATTGAATTTTTATTAATATTTTTTTTTACTACTAATGGCGGCGATCAGCGATTTTTTTTCATGACTGCGACATTATGGCCGACACATCGGACAATTTTGACACATTTTTGGGACCATTGTCATTTTCACAGCAAAACATGCTATAAAAATGCATTGTTTACTGTGAAAATGACAATTGCAGTTTGGGAGTTAACCACTAGGGGGCGCTGAAGGGGTTAAGTGTGTCCTCATATGTGTTTCTAACTGTAGGGGGCGGGCTGGACGTGTGACATCATTGATCGCCTTTCCTTATATCAGGAAACAGACGATCATTGACAGCACCACTGCGAAGAATGGGGAAGGTGTGGTTACACACACCTCTCCCCGTTCTTCAGCTCCAGGGACCGATCGCAGGACTCCGGCGGTGATCGGGTCTGCGGGTCCTGCGGTCACGGAGCTTGGGACTGGGTCACGGGCGCGCGCCCGTGACCCACGGCTGGGCATTAAACGTATATGGGCGTTAGGCGGTCCTTAAGTGGGTAAACTATCTAACTATTGAAAATATTCGAAAAACCTCAAGGAATGGGATTATGTAGGCAACACACAAAGAGCTTCAAAATATATAAAAAATATATCAATTTATTACAAATAATATAAAAATATTACACAATACAAATCCTATCCTGCAAAATCTGGGGTGACCAGATCTGTGTAGCTACACAAAGTAGACTGGACTTGAATTAAGTGTAATTAAGATAAGATTGGGGATCTGATACAAGTGGAGCAAGTAGAGACAGTGGCCCAGATTCACAAAGAGTTACGCCGGCGTATCAGTAGATACGCCAACGTAACTCTGAATCTAAGCCCGTCGTATGTTTAAATGTATTCTCAAACTGAGATACACTTAAACATGCCTAAGATACGACGGCCTGCGCCGTCGTATCTTAGGGTGCAATATTTACGCTGGCCGCTAGGTCGCGCTTCAATTGCGGTCGGCATAGAATATGCAAATGAGCTGTTACGCCGATTCACGAACGTACGCTTGCCCGTCGCAGTAAATTTGCGCCGTTTCCGTAAGAGATACGCGGCGTAAAAATAAACATGCCCCCTAGGTGGCGTATTTAATGTTAAGTATGGCCGTCATTCCCGCGTCGCAATTTGAAAATTTTACGTCGTTTGCGTAAGTCGTCTGTGAATGGGGCTGAATGCCATTTACGTTCACGTCAAAACCAATGACGTCCTTGCGACGTCATTTAGCGCAATGCATGTCGGGAAATTTTAGGGACGACGAGAACGCGCCTAATTTAAATGATCCACGCCCCCCTACCCGGATCATTTGAATTAGGCGGGGATTTACGCTACGCCGCCGCAACTTTGCAGGCATGTGCTTTGTGAATCAAGCACTTGCCCGTAAAACTTGCGGCGGCGTAATGTAAATGTCATACGTTACGCCGCCGCAGTTTTGCGCGAGTCTACGTGAATTTGGCCCAGTGAGATCAAGGTAATTGGTACAAGTTTAATAATAACAATATGAATACATTCAGCGCAAAGAGAGAATTAGTAGAGATAAGATGCAGCGGAACACTAAAAGATTTTTCACATAATCCAACAGTCGATATTATACAAAGTGCAGCGCAATATTAGGGCTCACTAAAACATTGCATATGTGATAAAAAGTCCATATAAATCCAAATTAAAAATGAAAACAGAAGGTGGACAAACAGTCCCAGCAAGCAAAGAGTCCCAGTGAGAAATTTCAATGCAAAGGTGGCTTTCCCTCCACCTCCAGCACACTTGCTTCGCTCACCTCTTGGAGTGGACCACTGAGGTAACAGATGGTCAACAACGCATGTCCCATATGGGTATAATCGCCAAACTGGATCCAGATCCACCGTTTGACATCCCAGGGGTATAAGATTAAGAGAGAAGCAGAATCTAAGTGCACACTGATGATTTCCTTTAAAAAAAGCTTTGTTTAGAAAACTAATGGCTACTCACATAGGCTTCATAAAAACAGCGCAAATAGGAGAAGACAAACATTAAACATGAGGGTCCAGGATGACAGCAGGTGACGTCAGAACATGGCTCTTATCCCCATACACGTTTCGTTCACACAAACTTCCTCAGTGGGGTACTGGATAGGATAACAGGTGTAAAGCACAGGTAGAGGAGCAGGATCACTGGGTACAAAGTAGCAGGAGCAGGTAGTGTAAGATATGGCTATGGCTATGTCCCCTCCACTTATCTGGTGGAGACTAATTGCTGGGGTCTGCTGGCTACTTGAAGGTCTGAGAACCCTATTGTCACGACCAGCTGATTTAGTTCCTAACATAACCTTACAAGGTAGACTGATTTCCATTCTTTCTGTAGCTCAGCAGGGAAGGAAGTACAGACTATAGATTTTCAATTAAGAAAACTACTGAATGAAAAATCAACTGTGTTTGCAAAATATACAAAGGACACAAAGTATTCATGGCTAAATACCGGGTCTTTCTAACACGTAAAGCTCTAACTTTTTCCCACTACTTTCTACCCTTATACATTCCTAATGCCTGGTTAATTTAATTGGTTATCAATGGCCAATAGGTATATGAAATCATCACTATGGAGGTTATTTACGAAAAGACAAATCCACTTTGCACTACAAGTGCAAACTACAAGTGCAAAGTGCACTTCAAATTGCACTGAAAGTGCACTTGGAAGTACAGTTGCTGTAGATCCGAGGGTGACATGCAAAGATAATGAAAAACATAATTTTAGATTGTACGTGATTGCATGATAAAATCAGCAGAACTTCCCCTCATTTTAGATCTACCCTCAGATCTACAGTGACTGCACTTCCAATTGCACTTTTAGTGCAATTTCAAGTGCACTTTGCACTTGTAATGCAAAGTGGATTTGCCTTTTGTAAATAATCCCCTATGTGCCTACACTTCATACCTGCAGATTTTTTTTTATTCCCTGACAATAATTTTAATAAATCCTAAATCTTCTAATATGTCAAGGACAGCAACAGCACTGATTTTTTTTATTCTGTAAACTTTCTGCCTGACTGAGAAAAGATGCAGACTTATGTCATTAGAAATGCCTTTGTAACCCTTTCATGCAATAGGGAAGGTCAGACACCTATAATGATTGGAACATCTGCCTCAATGATAGAAATAGCTGACTCCAATTACCCTCATTTTAAAATCTCATTATTGTAGATGCAAACATACATTCTATTAATGACCTTTATTGGTTAAATCATTTTTTCTGTAAAGAATTAATTTAGGATGTATGTGTCCTTGTAAAATAAGATTGCCTTTATTAAATATGACTTAAAGTTGAAGATTATTAGAAGTACTATGGAGCTATTTAAACAAAATTCCCAACTCTTATGTTTCACAGCTATTTTTCTTACAACTTATTCAAGTTTTCATAAATATAACACAGTGTTTTTTTTTCAATAGGTGACATTTTTTAATATACAAAATCGAATATGTTTAAAATAAAATATACATATACATTATATCAAAAAACATAATAAACAGAACTAGTTTAAATATCTTTACAAATTAGTTTGATAGGAAAGAAGGATAAAAATGTTAAGCTGTCATGCCAACTTTGCATACTTCTTACTTTTAATTGGCTTCTTCTGCAATAATGTATACTCAGCAGATTACTTAGGAAATTTTGGGTTGTATATTTTCCAGTTGACTTATCTTAATCCCCTGATCGTGTAGAGAAAGTGTAGAATTGCATGCTCCACTCGTTGCATATATTCAAGCATTTTCAGCCATGTGTAAATCTCCAATATTGGGTAAAGTCTGATTGAACTTCCAGAGTTCAATCAAGCAAGCACATGATGCAAAAATAAAGTTTTAACTCATTCCTAGTTTGAAATCGTATTGGATTGATTTGTACAAAAAAGTCATGGCTCTCCACATCAGACAGAATTTTTGATTAACTCTATGTATTTTATTTTTGTTCATCTTTTTATTACTTATACTTTAGATTTGACTATTGCATTCCGTTGCATAGTTTTACTCTGTCACATTCACGGATTAAAAAAAATGCCCCAGCCATGTAATTTGAAAAAATACAACCTCTTATAATATACACATGTCCTTCATTAACCTTAAAGCGGGAGTTCACCCATACATTTTTTTTTACCCTTAGATTGATGCTCGTTTTGTCTAGGGGAATCGGCTAGTTGTTTTAAAATCCGAGCAGTACTTACCGTTGTAGAGAGCGATCTTCTCCGCCGCTTCCGGGTATGGGTCTTCGGGACTGAGCGTTCCTTCTTGATTGACAGTCTTCCGACAGGCTTCCGAAAGGCTTCCGACGGTCGCATCCATCGCGTCACGAGAAGCCGAAAGAGGCCGAACGTCGGTGCGGCTCTATACTGTGCCTGCGCACCGACGTTCGGCTACTTTCGGAAAATCGTGACGCGATGGATGCGACCGTCGGAAGCCTTTTGGAAGACTGTCAATCAAAATAGGAAAGCCCATACCCGGAAGCGGCGGAGAAGATCGCTCTCTAAAAAGGTAAGTACAGCTTCGATTTTAAATAAACTAGCCCATTCCCCTAGACTAAATGAGCATCAATCTAAGGTTAAAAATAGCAATTTCCGGGTGAACCTCCACTTTAAGCATTTTTTGTAAGTGAGATTTCAAACACTTAGCAATACTTACCTTAACCTGCAGTCCAGTTAAAACTTGGAACCCAAGTCCTTCACCCATCATCAGTGGTGAAATGTCGGCTCACATTTTTAATAGCACCCATGTGGGAAGGGTCCACTTTGTGGTCTATTTAATTGTGTTTCTCTTTGAAATCCATCCAGGAAGGAGGACAATTTAATTTCCTCCCTTCTGATATATAGGATGGGTAGAGCTTAGCTTGAGGTAGTTGCTGGCTGATAAGAAATAGATTGGCCATGGAAGAGAGGATTATTTAAAGAACTGGGACTTTATTCTTTCCTCCCCCTAAGGAAGGCTCCCCTGCAGCTGGGCAAAAAGAGGTACACTAGCAAACAAAAAGGGGGATTTTAATACTTGAATATAGGATATAATGCAAGAGGATTGAGAAGATGCTGATTACTGTATTGGAACTGTGCCACTTACAATCAAATTGCATTGGACCGAGCATATGGCTGCTTGACACTGTTAGGCTATGCTAGACAGTGCATCCCATGAGGCACCCACTTGGTGAAGGATACCGGTATTCCAAACGGTGTCACAAACCTTGTCCAGCTAGGGGCCAGTGGTGGATAAGCAGGGAAAGTGCTATCCCGAAATACCAAAAGGTCTTCCTGCCTGAAGTGACTGGTATTCCCAGGAAGTAAATATGCTGTTTTCAAGAGCATGGTGAGTGAGCATAACAATATAGCTTCGTTTCACTGACACCATGCATGCGGATGGTGGGAAGACATGTAATTCTGGGCTTTGGTTGACACTTATGACCCATGAGTGAACCTAAGTGAGTCCTGTGTACTAAGAAAGTAGTAGGTGCATGTGGTTAAATTTGGTGGTCTTACCTACACCCATATCCCTGTGGGTATAGCCAGCTGTATGGTACCCAACACAAGAAAACAGTCCACTTAGTCCTAGGTAGTTTCACAGTGCTGTATAAGAAAATGAGCACTGGGAGCTTTGTTTTTCCCAGGTGCAGTATCTCTTGTAGTAGAAGGCTCCATAGCACTCAGTAACAGGTTCAGTAATTTTCAGTTACATGTTCAGTAACTCTCAGTCATATAGAAAGAAAAGGAAGGTGTACTACTCACAAACAAGCTTTAAAATATGGCTTACAGCTGTTTATTAGCACTGCCCCAACCAAAATGGCTGCAGAGGGTCACAGAGGAGTGGTGACCCTGCGCTATAAACAAATCAGTTTAAGCCAATATATATTCTTCTACGTATTTTTTGTAAAAAAAAAAGTTATTGCGTCTACAAACTACAAGATTGATTTAGGGACATTTGTATTATTGTTTTTACTGGTAATGGTAGTGATCTGCAATTTTTAGAGGGACTGCGACATTGCGGCGGACAAATCTGACCCCATTTACACTTTTTCGGGACCAGTGAATTTTTTACATTGATCAGAGCTATAAAACTGCACTGATAAATGTAAAAATGTATCTGGCAGGGAAGGGGTTAACACTGGGGCGATCAAGGGGTTAAGTGTGTTCCCTCAGTGTGTTCTAACTGTAGGGAGGATGGGCTTACTGAAACATGACAGAGATCACTGTTCCTGATTACTTGGAGTGGTGACGGGGAAATGCCTTGTTTACATAGGAAGTTCCCCGTTCTGCCTCTCGGGCCGCTGGCGGACATCGAGTCGGAGGGACCCGCGGGCACGCTCCCATGGTGCGCGTGCCTGCTATCCTGCCTTTACAGACTGACGTACAGGTACGTCAGTTTGAGCAGGAGAGCCATTCTGACGATGTATATCAGCGTGAGCTGGTCGGCAAGTGGTTCATGCTACCTGCAGAATTTGACAGATGGCGTCACCTGTTAAACTCTCCTATGTTAATGAAATCAGCTGTGCCGAAACCGTGAGCCAAATTGGCATTGAACAGTAAAGGGAAAAGAAAAAAAACATAGGTATCAGGATACAGCAGTACAACCCCTCAAATGCTTGCCAACTTCCGTTCTCAGCCCTCTGAAAAGTGATACACCAGAGATCTCTTTTTAAAGGGGGGGTTGTAAATTGATACTGCATGAAGGGAGAAGGGAAGGGATAATAAGTGCCCTTTCACACCTGCACATTCCATTGCATTGTGTTATCTGACTCACATTAAAGTGCAGTATTTTAGGCATTGCTTTAAGGCAGTGGTTCTCAACCTTTCTAGTGCCGTGACCCCTTGATAAAATTTCCCAAGTTGTTGGGACCCCTAACAGTAGAATTTTTGTAGCATGGGTTGTCAGCACCTAAGGGCAGACAAGTAATTTGCGCCCCTAGCCCATGGACATTTAGGGCTCCCCAAGTCCCGTATTAAAACCCCTTTTGGTACATTTTAGGAGTGCTGGCAGTGCTGGCGGGGAGTTCTGATCCGCCAGCTTAGATGCTCTTGATCAAGATCATCTTCTAATCTGAGGACTGTAGTGGGGACTTTAAATGGCAACTCTAATCACAGGTAGTGTTACTCACTGTGTCTCCGGCTCTGTGGTGTCTCACAGCAGTGACACCTATGCCGAAATCAGGAGATGGGGTCTCCTCCAGCCCCTCCCACTTCACATTTCTCACCAGTCAGCTGACCTCTAGTCTCTGCCCCACAGCCATGCTGTGAACTGAATGGGCAGGCAAGGGCTCCAGGAGCAGCCCAGCTGGGCAGCCACAGGCTCCAGGGACAGCCCTGCTGGATGGCTGCGAAAAAGCTGAGAGTGCTGCGGGCTTCAGGAACAGCCCAGGATTTAGTGACCCCTGGCAAATTGTCATTTGACCCCCGAGGGGGTCCCGACCCCCAGGTTGAGAACCACTGCTTTAAGGCATGGAAAATTGGAAAGAAACTGCACTAAATACTAAACAAACAAGAAAGAAAGAAAGAAAAACTGCAATAAAATCGCAGTCTATTCAATCCGAGAGGTGCGATTACCATGTAAACAATAGATACAAAAAACAAACAGTAAAAAAAAATATAAATCGCGCTACCTCTAAACCATGTGAAACAAATGTTTGAATCACAAAACACACAAAACTATGTGATATATGTTGATATAAATCATAAACTATGTGATATATGATGGTATATATAAATCACCAATATACCAAAAAACAAGAGAGGTTAATAGCCACTAGAGGGCACTATATAGCACTCTCAGGCCCCTTAATAACAGTGAAACAGTGATAAATGAACATCAATTTTTTTTATAGATCATATCATTAGATCAATAAATATTAACCAAATAAAAATATATATAGACATATAAATAAAACAAATATTGTAGCAATAAAGTCCATAAATGTTTAACACATGAAATAAAAAACATCCTTGCTCTGTGCCAAGTTCCAAAATCAGTTGAAAACGTGTCCAAAGAAAAGTGATGTATCCTCCACCGAACTATAGATTGGCTCCTTACTAAATCGCCATGATCCCTTATTACTAACATAATAGGTAGTCACTCCCAATCTTGCAGTTCAGACAGATATGATCCTTAACATTGGGTCTCATCCACAAGTGATTAAACTTCACCAACATCAATGCCCACCATGTAAAAAACAATAACAGCTCCACATAGCGCATTAAATGAGTAAAAAATATTTAATAAAAGTTGTATTGCACTTACAAACATGCAGTAAAAAAATGCCTCGAATCTGATGTGCCGGCCGGTACACAAATTCCCAGACACCCGTCCACTGGGGGAATGTTTGGAGCTCTTGGGTGACGACAGCGCGCCGCTCCGCCCTACGTCCGTTTCGTAAAATATTACTTCTTCCACTTTTCATTGTTTTAAGGCATCCCAATCATTTAGAACACATTGATACAACAAACTTTTTTTTAGCACAGCACACTACAAAGCATTGTGTGTGTGTATTGTGATCCTTTACACTGCAAGTCCATTGACACCTACTGGATGTGCTTCCCATTTACTTTAATGTTTAGCGTTTACATGTCAGGTAAACTTTGCCATGGGTGCGAAGCATCATGCCCACAGCATGTAAATGCCCCCACCTTTGCTTATTGCAGCTTAAGGGGAGTAGTTTGATGGGAATCAAAAACACGGCTCAACCATGCATTTTTGCAGCCCCAAAAAAGCACATCTAAATGTAGCCTAAAAGCCTCATTTTATCTTTTATTATTGTAAAGCGTAAGCTTGAACGGAGCCTAAAAGAATATAGTGCCTCTTTAACACTCCTTTTTACTTTCCTGGCTTACACCTGAAGAAGTGGAATTGTCTTGGGTCGTACATAAAATACATTAACAATAAGGATAATGAGCAGAAAAAGTCAGGCAGATCAAAAGTTAGTAATCACTAAGATAGATAATGTATATTATATAAAATGTACCTATCTCAGTAATAAAACCCCCTTTTTTTTCTATATATTTTGTGTTATAAAAGTAAAAGAGGACAACATAAGACTAGTGTTTTTTTACTATTAGTTAATATTAGTTTTTGATAAACTAACAAATCAATATCTGGATCAATGGATTAAGTAGGAATTCTTCGAAGGAATTCTCAAGGTGCTCGCTCATCAGATATTTTGGTTCTAATTTTGACGTTTGTGTACTTCATCCTTGAAAACTGATGACATAAATAAGGTGTAATTGTGAATAGTGAGATATTTTTCTCTGTGAAGATAACACTTATAAAATTCTAGAAAAAGACTCTGTAAAATTTTTCTTAGCATGTGTTGCTAAGTGTAAATACATTTTTACAAATTCCAAAACAAATCAACATTTATAAGTATGTTTACGATTTTGTGTTGGGCTGCTTTATAGCAGTCTTGGGCCATATATCGCATGTTGGACACCCTTGGCAAAAAACTTACGTATGCCTTGTACACACGATTGGTTTTCCCAGCGGTAAAAAGTCTGCCAGGAAAAGCGAGGGGAAAGCCAAGAACCTGCTCGGCAGCTTTTTTCCCCCTACACACAGCTGGTTTTCCTGGCAGGAAAACTGCCCTGAGAGCTTTGGCCAGGAATCCCGGCCGTTTGTATGCTCCATCGCATCGCATTTCCCATAGGAAAACTGCCAAGAAAAATAAAACATGTTCTCATTTTTCCCCCTGGGATTCCCAGCGGTTTTCCTGTCGAGAAAACTGCGATGGAGCATACACACGGACAGTTTTCCCCACCAAAAGCTGTCATGGCAATTTTCCCGATGGGACGTTGCGGTTGATGTACACAGGTATCTTAAAAGTATTGTCAGAAAGACAACTTTGTACAGCAGCTACACTAAATAGCACTTGGCAGTGTCTTGTATACATCCTCAACATATAGACACCACCCAGTGCTATTCAGTGTAATACAAAGCAGAAGTAAAGTTTGTTTTGGAGTTTTTTTTTTAATGCAAACACTTAAAAGTTGCAAGATAAATTAGTGCAAGCATGTCATTATGACATTAAACAGCCTAGATAGACTTTATACACCTCCCTCCATCACTGCGTGGAACAGTGTAACTTCTCCCAGTCCTGCCCTTTGTTCTCATTTGTTAACAGCTTCCTTTTTTTAAATTTGATAAAAGAGCAATAGAGAAGGGGGGCTGTGTGGGGATAGAACTATATACCTAATAAACAAAGAATACTGTACAATGCCCCTTCCGGCACTTCTTGGTCGTTCCTAGGCTTACCTGTAAAGCCCGGCAGCAATCCAAATCCAATGCGACCGTTTGCTGAGCAGGAAGTCGAGTGAGGGCAAGATTGCTGGTCTCTATGCCCTTGGAGGACAGGAATGATGTCTGATGTCACTTCCTGTTCTCGTGCCAAAACAAATAACGCATTTATTTTTTTTAAAGTAAAAATGCAAAAAAAAAAAATTGTTTACTTTTGCTTTAAAAATAAATGAGAAATCTGGGGTCATAATAAAGAGAACCTGTCCTGCTTATTACATTCATAGGAATAAAATTAATATAAAAAAAGGAACAGTGTAAAACAAAAAGGATTGATTCTATATACTTCATGAGAGAAGCATAGTTATAACTGCTTTTTTACATTTTATTATCTTCATTGTATTGTACTAATATGAATGGTACTATTCTTATGACCTTTGTTATGCTTTGTGAAAACATAATAAAATATTCAAACAGAAAAAAATGTAAAATTAAATTAAAATAAATAATAATAAAAAAAAAGTAAAGTGCCCCTTTCCTCCGTGCTCGTGTCAGAAGCAAACACATACGTAAGTCGCACCCAAACGGTGTTCAAGCCACACATGTGAGTTATCGTCATGATTGTTAGATCATATAGTTCTAGCGCAAGACCTCCTCTGTAACTCTAAACAGGTACCCTGTAAAAATGTTTAAAGTGTCGCCTATGCCGTAACTTGTCGCCATTCCACTAGCGTGGGCAATTTTAAAGCATGACATATTAGGTGTATATTTACTGAGTGTAACATCATCTTTCACAGTATACAAAGAAAGTCACCAAAAAAAATCTTTTGAAAGACCGTTGTGCAAATACAGTGTGACATAAAATATTGCAATGATCGCCATATAATGCTTGCAGGTTCTAAGTAATTTTCTAGCAAAAAATACTAATTTCAACTTTTAAACAAAATGTTCTAGAAAGGGCCTGGTCTTAAAGTGGTCAAGGGGAAAGTAAAAATGCATCTCCACCATGTGTTTTTTTTCCTGCCCACCTACTTAGGCCTTGTACACACGGCCAGACATGTCCGATGAAAACGGTCCGCGGACCGTTTTCATCGGACATGTCTGCTGGGTGAATTTGGTCTGATGTGTGTACACACCATCAGACCAAATTCCCCGCGGACAGAGAACGCGGTGACGTATACGACACCGACGTTCTGTGACGCGGAAGTTCAATGCTTCCACGCATGCGTCGAATCAATTTGACGCATGCGCGGGATTTCGGGCCGCTGGTTATAAGTCATAACCGGCGGACATGTCCGATGAGTCATACTAACCATCGGACATGTCTGACGGACAGCTTTCCAGCGGACAAGTTTCTTAGCATGCTAAGAAACTTTTGTCCGCTGGAAACCTATCCGCTTGGCCATGAATCCGGTCCGCTAGGCCCTACACACGGTCGGACATGTCCGCGGAAACTGGTCCGTGGACCAGTTTCAGCAGACGTGTTCGGTCGTGTGTACGAGGCCTTACAAGAGCCCTAACTTAGTATTCAGTTATGAGTTTATTTCTTCCTCTCACCTGTAGTGACAGGTTTCCTTTAAGGATAACTAGCTCACTAATGTAATCAGACTCATTAAGAACAACATGTTATTTTACCAGTACCAAGGGGTATTCTACCCAATAATTAAGTCATATTATTTGTTGAATAATATGGAATTAGTACATCAGACATTTGATCCAGAGACAATTATTATTCTGTTCATGTCCCTGTTAAATTGCATTTCTTTTTAATATTTTATGGCATGAAGCAGACTTCTTATGATGGGCTCCAACTTGCTGTTAATATACCAGGAGAGAGGCAGACATAATGTCTGCACATTGCTCATGTGTACAATCTGTATATATTTTCAGTAGAACTTGCCCTAAAGCTGCCCTGGGAGCACGAATCAAACAAGACTGTCACTCATATGTTTATCTAAAGGAAAAACTTAAACAGTTTTGAAAGAGAGAAATATATCTAAGTCTGGTCTTTTGAATGATATAATTTTTACTGCCTAAATGTTGTATTATTATAAGTATAGTACATCTGGAGCATGGACCTGTAAGTATGGCCCTAAAACTTGTTGACTACATTGTTTTTTTTCAATATTTTTTATGACAAATGGTTTATATAGTTAAAGTGTTACTAAACCCACAACAGTAAAATCAGTCTGTATATGCAGTAAAGTGTACTTGCTATACCCACTGTGGAACCTAAGGAGTTAATCCTCAACATTGTGTAAAAAGGCTGTTTGATCCTGTCTTTTCTGATCCTCCTCTTTCCACTGACCTACTGACTCCAGACCATTTCCTGATAGAACAGAGCATTAGAGGTTTTTTTTTTTCTTGGGAGAGCACATGTGATCAGCACAGGGCCTATCAGCACTGTCCAGACTGAGGGTCAGGGGGGAATGAAAACTCTTCCTACAAGCTTTAAGCAGACAGTGATAGAAGTCACAAGACTGCTCTAACTGCTGATGAGAAAAGGTATTTATCAGTTTATATTTAACAAAATGGTTGCATTTCTAAGTTCTGTGTTCTGTAAGAGACCAGATATAGTGAATGCAGGGTCCTGGATTTAGTAAAACTTTAAAGGAAATGCGCAGCATATATAGTATGCAAAGAATAAAACTTGCAACGTAATAAAGCAATATTAAACCAAAAACAAAAATATAACAAACTGCAGTTACTAATTCTTAAATGAAGTGGCTTCATTCAATTTCTTTTTAGTTTTTTTATCCTTTGCTTTCACCTAGTGATCTGGCGAGCAAAACACTCCTTGTCTTAGGGTTGCTCCACTCCATTGAAGAAGTAACAGAGACACATTTGGACAGCAGTCTTGTCAGCCTAGGGTGAGGGTGGTGTTAAATGCAGTAGCAGATTTAAATAGAGTTGACTAACAAATTAAAGCTGAACCTCATCTTACACTTTTTTTAAGCAGTTGCAGCCACAGTTTTATTTTATTTTTGGGATAAAGGTTTTATATAAACATATAGTCATTGTAAGCACCTTTGTCAGTGTTTAATTGTTTGTCTCAACACTTTGCCACTTTTGCTGGACATGTTAGTCTGTTGAAGTAGGAAGTTGAAAAATAAGATTTACTGGCGGGATCACCAGAGGAACAAAAAGATAAAAAAGGCTAAAAATGAAGTTAATGCAGCAACCAAATCTTATGTCGCGTACACACGACCGTTTATCATGACGATAAAAATGCCATTTTTAAAATTGGTCAATAAAAACTAACGTGTGTAGGCTCCAGGGCATTTTTCTCGATGTGAAAAATGGGCATTAAAAATGTAAAACATGCTCAAATTTTTCTCGTCGTTTTTCACGTCGTTAAAAACAGTCGTGTGTAGGCTTTAACGACGGGAAGAAAATGTGCATGCTCAGAAGCAAGTTATGAGACGGGAGCACTCGTTCTGGTAAAACTAGCGTTTGTAATGGAGATCGCACATTCCTCACGCTGTAACAGACTGAAAAGCACGAAGACTGAAAAGTGCGAATCGTCTCTCACCAAACTTTTACAAACACAAAATTAGCAAAAGCAGCCCAAAGGGTGGTGCCATCCGAATGGAACTTTCCGTTTATAGTGCCGTCGTACGTCACCGCGCTTTGCTCGAGCATTTTTTTTCACGATCGTGTGTATGCAAGGCAGGCTCGACAAGAATCACGTCGAGAAAAACAAAGATTTTTCCATGACAGTAAAAACGGTCGTGTGTACGCGGCATAAGAATTAGTAAGCTGCAATATATTACATTTTACTATTACAAACTGAAGCTTAAGAAAAAACATGTAACATTAAATATAATAAACTGAAATGAAACATCTCAGGATTATTTATTTAAAAAGATGTTAAGCTTGTACAGTAATCATACAACTGTTTGAACAACTTCCCTGGCATGCTATTGACATGCGTACATTTACAATATACTTTGACATTTCTATATATATATATATATATATATATATATATATATACATATGCAAATTCTGTTCAGTTTTTGGTTTGCCTTATATCATTTGCCATGCTGTTGCCATGGTACCTGATCCTTCTCAAAATTCATGGAGCACAGGAGAGACATTGAACATGCTTAGACTTCAAGTTATTGAGCTATTGAGCAGAGTTTAGTCCGTAGGGAGGAATTTCATGGCACAGAAAGTCAGCCCATGTGCTTTTATACTACATTTCTGAAATTTCCAGTGCTCTTTTAAATACAGAGAAACCAGATCATACAAACTGTTAATAAAGCACCTAAAATATGGGATATTACATACAGTATGATATTAATTCATTTTCAGAGGGATGAGGATCGTTCTTGGGTCTACCATGGGTTTGAGGCAATCCCTGCCTATTTGCAGACTCGCTGAACTGATGAATCAATTAAACCACCTGTATTAATTATAGACATAATGCACTGCAATGGCCTTTCAGCTTAGGTCAGCTGGCTTGGAAGAGCCAATCAGGGCCGCTGTTAGAAATCATGGGGCCCCATACAGCCTACCTGACAGGGCCCCCCTTCAACCGCGCCCTTGCCCCCACCCCCGGCCTCACCCCGGACCCCGACTTGAAGCGAAATGCAGGTTTGTTGCTGTTTACATATGTGTGTGGAGCCAACGCATCTGTTGGCAATTGGAAAGCATGAAAGAGCAGGGGCAGTTTAAATTTTTTAAATTGTATTTTATTTATTTATTACAAATAGTAAAAGAAAATATCTTACACTGTATCTTTACATTTTGTTTGGTAATTTTTGCTTTCACAAGGGATGGACAACATTCCTTGGGATAGCATGGGCCATGACAGGTCCTCTTTATGGAGAAATCAGTTTGTTTTTTTTAGACCCCGTATCTGTTTTTTGGCCTCCAAAGCATCTGATCAAACTAAGATCAGTTTGATCAGATGCTTGTTCAAGTCGGTAATGTCATCTTTACGTGAGACCAAAACCAGGAGTGATAAAATCTTCGTCACTTCTGGTTTCTGACGTCACACGGTGGGAGGAACGACATCCATCCCTCTCACTGTGTCCCAGTAACTGGATGCTACTGGCCCAACCTTAAAATCAGTAAAGGCTGTGGTGGGACCCCCTTCCACTGCCTGTAAAAATAATCCATTGGCTTCCTAGCCACTACAATTTCTTTTGCTTTGTGCAGAGTCCATGGGGCTAAAAAATGATATCTCGATCATTGCTGTAGTGATGACCGAGATATCAACCTTCCAATTCAGTGATGATGGGAAGCAGTTAAAGTGGATTGGTTTGGGGGCAGTAAAAATGCAGCTCTGCTGCACGTTTACTGCTCCCCCAAGTTAGCATGTTTCTTATCATCAGGTTACAATTATCACACAGGCAGCACAGTAAGCAGGGGCTCTGTCATAGCTCTATCATAGCTTTATCATGGCTCTATGTCACATGGCTGTTGAGTGCTGGCTTAGTTAACTTATGGCTGTATTGTATATAACAGACTGTAACAATACAACCATAACAAAGTCAGCACCCAAAAGCAATGTGACGCAGAGCTATGACAGAGACCCTGATGTGCTGCCTGTATGATGATTGTAACCTAACCTGCTGTACTGTGAGATAAATAATAGGACACAGTGAGTATTCTTTCATATATTCTCTACTCACTGTGTCCAAGTGCAGCCACGCTGTCCTCCTGCTCTCCCCTGTCAGCTGCTCAGCTTCTTCACATCTCTCGAGATATGCAGCCAGGAGCCGAACGGAGAATCACAGCATCACTCCGCCAGCCGGGACTCATAGAATAGTGGGGCGGCATGATGTACATGTGCCCGAAAATGGAGAAATAGTCCCTCCGCTTTGCTCCTCTCCTGGGCCTCTGTGTTGAATAGATGAGGCCCAGGAAAAAATATATACCCACTCTGTAAGCAAGTGGAAGTGGGGAATAGTGTAGAAAACATTTTTTTTTTAAATGCAGCAACGAATTGTCATGATGCCCGGGCCCCACGGTGTAGCTGATCTGGGTGGGCCCAGTACAACAGGGCTGGTTGTACTGCCCTATCAGCGGCCCTGGAGCCAATAATAAAGGCTTTGTTATGAAGCAACTCCCTCACTATAAAAAGGTAGGGCACAGAGCAGCTGAATTGTCAGTGTATCAGAAGCTGTTGCAGAGAAAGAAAAACTTTCAAACTGCACAGGAAAAGATTAGGGGCAGTTAGAAAATGTTACTTCATTCTTGATTGTGCGCTCTTTGGGCAATCAACTAGTTTGCTGTTTTTTTTTATTATTATTCGTTTTTTGTTTTGAATTTTCTTGGCCAGTCCATAGCAACTTTTCTGTCTCCTTTAAAAGCGGACTTTTATTTTAGGGGGTGGTATTTTGTGGTTTTCATTTATTCTGGGGGTATATATATATTTTTATAAAAAAAATATTATCATTTGGCCCAGACAAACTAAAGTGATAGTAAACATGAAGTTAGGCTTTAAAAGACATGCTATTGTTTGGACTGCAAAAAAGTAAAACTGTAGCATGTGCAAAAATGTTGGCAGCTTTGCAGCTAATCCAAAAATGTTATTGTTTGTATAAGCTACCAGAAATGAATATAAAAAAAACCCTTAGCTCATTATTTGCCATTCTCAAACTTCTGTTCTGGTAATTTTGGGTGTTTCCACCCAGCTTAGTGTGTTCCAATGCCTTCTGTTGCGGTCAACATTTTATAAAATAATCATATTTAGAGTCCTAAAAAAATAAGTTATGGGAGTTAAAAGAAGAAGATCTGGAGGATCAAACTAAGCCTCTGCTATGCAAAGCAAATTGTTCGTGAGCCCTGGTACTTTCATTCATAATGGATTCTAGGTCCGTTGGTGGATTGAACTACACCCAAAGGCACCTGAATATCCAATCGACCCACATCCCTTATCCTACATTATAGTCCTACAGTGTCCAGGACAAGGGATACTCTGCAGAGTGACAGCATGTGCTTTTTGCTTGAATGGTCTGCCACTGCCAGAGCCGGCATATGGGGTTGTATCAGAAATCAATGCCTCATGCGATACATAATAATCAAGACCTACTGTTAGAGCATAAAGGCAGATTTTCTTCTTCCTGTCTCCCCATATCATGAAAAATGTCACATGACAAGAGAGATGAGAAGAAGAGGAAGTTTGTATTTACTTCCTGTCAGGTGACCTTTTCAGTTGAAAGTTTGGTAAGTACTGTAAATGCCATTAATTAGCACTAATGAGTCTCCAGTGCCTATTTTAAAATCCCTCAGACCCCCAGAAACCCCAGCACCTCTAGACCCCCAGCCCTAAAGCCCCTTTAGGCCCTGTAAACACGGTCGGACAAAACCGATGAAAATGGACCGAGGTTCAGTTTCATTGGTCCAAACCGACCGTGTGTATAGCCCATTGGTCTGTTTTCCTTCGGTCCAAAGTTTTAAAACATGCTTCAAAACCGAACCGATGGACCGCTGCCCGATCGGTCCAAACCGATGGTTAGTTTCAGAAAGCATCGGTTCAAAACCCGCGCATGCTCAGAATCAAGTCGACACATGCTTGGAAGCATTGAACTTCATTTTATTCAGCACGTCGTGTGTTTGACATCACCGCGTTCTGACCCGATCGGTTCTTGGAACGATGGTGTGTACACACATCAGACCATCAGGCCACTTCAGCGGTGAACCGATGAAAACGGTCCGTCGGACCATTCTCATCGGTTTGGTCCGACCGTGTGTACAAGGCCATAGAGTTCCCTGGCCTCCCTCCCAAGCCCCCATAGAACTTCCTAAGCCCCAAGCCCCTCTCAGAGCTCCTCTGCTTCTCCAGAGCTCATCTTCTTCTCTCCCTCTTTCTCCACCTGGCGATTCCCATCTCCCACTGATTGTATGTTACATGTACTATGTTATGTGACTGCTACCCTCTTTAAGCTGTTCTGTACATCCAGACCATTGTATTCTGTAGACTGCTTTGAAATAATGGCATTTGTTATGGGGAGATTTAACTATGTTTAATTAACTTATCATCTTTCTTTATGTTGGAGTACCTGGACATAAATTTTCACATACAACATGTCATTTGTGCAAAACGTGTGATAATCTGGTAGTATACAGAAGAATATGTTTTCTTCCAATACAGGCAAGACATGCCACCTAACCCCTGTGAGGTTTATCCCCCTTCAGGACCAGGCCATTTTTTGGTACACAGCACTGTCTTAATTTAACTGACAAGCGCAGTCATGCAATGCTGTACCCAAACAAAATGAGTTTATTTCCCTCTGGATCAGTCCACTGGAGGCTTGCTCCTCTACTGCAGGATGTAGAGTTAACCCATTATAACACCACTACAACAAGTGCTCTGTTCTCCTCTAACCCCTTGATGACAAAGACTGTACCTATGAAATGCATAGAAAAGTAATGTGTATATGCAAAGTGTTTAAAGGGGTTGTAAAGGTTTGTTTTTTATTTTCTAAATAGGTTCCTTTAAGCTAGTGCATTGTTGGTTCACTTACCTTTTCCTTTGATTTCCCTTCTAAATGTTTTTTTTCTTTGTCTGAATTTATCACTTATTCCTCCTCAGTAAGCTTGCCCCCATCGGAGCCGTTCTGGCTGGGGGTTAGTCAGCCCAAACAGCTTACTCAGGAGGAACAGGAAGTGAGAGATTCAGACAAAGAAAATAAAGAAAAAAAAACATTTAGAAGGGAAATCGAAGGAAAATGTTGAAGGAACCTTTTTAGAAAATACAAAACAATCCTTTACAACCCTTTTAAGTACTGCAAACAAAGGTTATCAAGGGGAGTGGTGAGTTGGCAATGGAGGGGACAACAAATGTTCATGTGAAAACCTTATGATTTGCATTTTAACCCCCAATAGAAATGCTTTTATGAATGTTTACAGGTGATGTGTTGGAACAACAATTAACATATCTATGTGTTTTTCTAAAATGGACTTATCAACAACATTTGGCATTGGGTCCGGACTCACTACTCTCTCTTGGAATTGCTCACTTGGTACACCACTCTAAAATGCTGTCTGCCCTTCTCAGCTCCCTCTTGATATTGTACACTATAGATCAGTGGTAGCTAGTTAATTTTTAGGATAGGGGGGCGCAAGACCCCACCCCTCCACGTTTGTTCCCTCACACTTCTCATAAGCCACACCTCTTATAGAATCCACCCACTCCGTCCCATGTATTCCACTTGCTTCCACTCATAGTGTCAGGAGTATACAGTTCAGCATCACAGCACAGAGTATATAGCCCCAGCATCACACATCATGGTATATAGCACAGCCTTACAGATCGGCACAAACAAACTAAAAAATTACACTGTTAGTAATGAAGGACTCTAAATGGACATGAGATTATCAGAGACTGTGGACATACTGCACGAGATTATCAGAGACTGTGGACATACTGCACGAGATTATCAGAGACTGTGGACATACTGCAGGAGATTATCAGAGACTGCGGACATACTGCATGAGATTATCAGAGACTGCGGACATACTGCACACGATTATCAGAGACTGCGGACATACTGCACAAGATTATCAGAGACTGCGGACATACTGCACACGATTATCAGAGACTGCGGACATACTGCACCGGATTATCAGAGACTGCGGACATACTGCACAAGATTATCAGAGACTGCGGACATACTGCACGAGATTATCAGAGACTGCGGACATACAGGGAGTGCAGAATTATTAGGCAAATGAGTATTTTGACCACATCATCCTCTTTATGCATGTTGTCTCACTCCAAGCTGTATAGGCTCGAAAGCCTACTACCAATTAAGCATATTAGGTGATGTACATCTCTGTAATGAGAAGGTGTGTGGTCTAATGACATCAACACCCTATATCAGGTATGCAGAATTATTAGTCAACTTCCTTTCCTTTGGCAAAATGGGTCAAAAGAAGGACTTGACAGGCTCAGAAAAGTCAAAAATAGTGAGATATCTTGCAGAGGGATGCAGCACTCTTAAAATTGCAAAGCTTCTAAAGCGTGATCATCGAACAATCAAGCGTTTCATTCAAAATAGTCAACAGGGTCGCAAGAAGCGTGTGGAAAAACCAAGGCGCAAAATAACTGCCCATGAACTGAGAAAAGTCAAGCGTGCAGCTGCCAAGATGCCACTTGCCACCAGTTTGGCCATATTTCAGAGCTGCAACATCACTGGAGTGCCCAAAAGCACAAGGTGTGCAATACTCAGAGACATGGCCAAGGTAAGAAAGGCTGAAAGACGACCACCACTGAACAAGACACACAAGCTGAAACGTCAAGACTGGGCCAAGAAATATCTCAAGACTGATTTTTCTAAGGTTTTATGGACTGATGAAATGAGAGTGAGTCTTGATGGGCCAGATGGATGGGCCTGTGGCTGGATTGGTAAAGGGCAGAGAGCTCCAGTCTGACTCAGACGCCAGCAAGGTGGAGGTGGAGTACTGGTTTGGGCTGGTATCATCAAAGATGAGCTTGTGGGGCCTTTTCGGGTTGAGGATGGAGTCAAGCTCAACTCCCAGTCCTACTGCCAGTTTCTGGAAGACACCTTCTTCAAGCAGTGGTACAGGAAGAAGTCTGCATCCTTCAAGAAAAACATGATTTTCATGCAGGACAATGCTCCAGCACACGCGTCCATGTACTCCACAGCGTGGCTGGCAAGAAAGGGTATAAAAGAAGAAAAACTAATGACATGGCCTCCTTGTTCACCTGATCTGAACCCCATTGAGAACCTGTGGTCCATCATCAAATGTGAGATTTACAAGGAGGGAAAACAGTACACCTCTCTGAACAGTGTCTGGGAGGCTGTGGTTGCTGCTGCACGCAATGTTGATGGTGAACAGATCAAAACACTGACAGAATCCATGGATGGCATGCTTTTGAGTGTCATTGCAAAGAAAGGTGGCTATATTGGTCACTGATTTGTTTTTGTTTTGTTTTTGAATGTCATAAATGTATATTTGTGAATGTTGAGATGTTATATTGGTTTCACTGGTAAAAATAAATAATTGAAATGGGTATATATTTTTTTTTTGTTAAGTTGCCTAATAATTATGCACAGTAATAGTCACCTGCACACACAGATATCCCCCTAAAATAGCTAAAACTAAAAACAAACTAAAAACTACTTCCAAAAATATTCAGCTTTGATATTAATGAGTTTTTTGGGTTCATTGAGAACATGGTTGTTGTTCAATAATAAAATGAATCCTCAAAAATACAACTTGCCTAATAATTCTGCACTCCCTGTACTGCACAAGATTATCAGAGACTGCGGACATACTGCACAAGATTATCAGAGACTGCGGACATACTGCACGAGTTTATCAGAGACTGCGGACATACTGCACAAGATTATCAGAGACTGCGGACATACTGCACAAGATTATCAGAGACTGCGGACATACTGCACCGGATTATCAGAGACTGCGGACATACTGCACGAGATTATCAGAGACTGCGGACATACTGCACAAGATTATCAGAGACTGCGGACATACTGCACAAGATTATCAGAGACTGCGGGCATACTGCACGAGATTAACAGAGGCTGCGGACATACTGCAATGGGGGGATACGGGCGATATTTTCGCCGAACATTAAAAAAAATCTTAATAAGCGGGGGGAGGGGTCGCTATTTTCGCCGAACATTTCGTTCCCACCATCCCTGGCAGCTAACAGTAGGAGCAGGAACACTTTAAAAAAATTATTAAGCAAGGGGGGGTGACGGCCGATATTTTCGCTGAACATTTAATAAAAAAAAGTGTCATAAGCGGGGGGGACGCTAACGGCCGCTGTTTTCGCTGAACATTAAGGGGGGGTTGTGTGCACAATGCTGCTGTATTTGTTGCTGAGGGGAATGCGTGGGGAATGCTTCCTTCCCTGTTGATGATCGGCTCACAGGGGTCGCGTCCCTCTGAGCTGCAGAGGACCAGAAACATACTGTGTGCAGTGCACCCGCCCGGCCACAATACAGTCCATCGCGCCGGAAGCTGTGGCACGATGGGCTACGCCACAAAGGCATTTTTTGGCTGCCAATGTAGCACCTCGTCTGAAATCTCGTGATTGCACAGACGTGGCGGTACTCATACTGGACCTTTTTTTTTTTTAAGAAGGACATGTTTAAATAAAACATTTTTTTTTTTTACTGACTTGGGGGGGGGGGGGCGGCACCCGGGTGCCTCCTATGGACAGGGCGCCACTGCTATAGATGTAATTGCTGAATGAGTGTCAGATCTTAACATTGCTCACTGAAGTCCTTGATTATTGCTCCTTTTTATGGCTTCCTTTGTAACCTTGTCTGTAAAGGTATTAATTCTCGTCTCTCTGTAGAGATTTTGGTGTGCTGTCCTTTGTATGGTTCATTGAAAGGTGTAAGCTATTTTCTTAATTTCTGGAGTCCGATTAGTTATTCTGTCTTGGTTCTGTCTTTCTTATTCTCTCTAAAAAGGTATCCGATCCTACTGGAGAATTGTATTAGGTTGCTAATCTCTTTTGGTATGTCCCAGTTTGTAAATTTCTCTGGAAAGGTGTCAGTTATTTATAGTAGTCATTGTTTATCTCAAACTGGCCATATACAACCAATGACCCCTGAGAATATTGAGTCTGCAGACAGTAAACTGGCCCAATATACATGCAGCTGCTTACTTGCCCACTCTCCAGGCCTAGCCACACATGTATGTCTTGGTTTAATGATTTATGCAGTAAATATCTGCTGGCAGAGAAAGTTTTGGTTCACTTTGATTTTCATAAATTGGAAAAGATTTGGATGTTTTGCTTTATGCTACAGACTTGCTGTACACTGCCCATATGCATTAAAACTGTGTTTAGCCTCGTACACACGCTCGGTTTTCTCGGTAAGAACCAGCAAGAAAACTGCTGGCAGAGTAAACCGAGTGTGTGTACGAGGCTTTCAGGTTTCTCGTCTGGAAATCTGGCCAGAATCTCTACGAGAAAAATAGAGATCCTGTTGAGATCCCGTTGAGATTCTTCCCGACGAGAAACCCGAGAGTGGGTATACTTACCTGTCGCTGTGGAAACCAGCGCATGCTCGAAATGACTTTGACGCATGCGCGGTAGCTTCCACGGCATTGGCAAGATGGCGGCGACGGCATTGACTGTGACGAGCGCATGCTCGTCGTACGCAATGATGTCACCACGTTCTTGCCTTTCAAGAGAACCACGGTTCTTTTGAAAGGTCTGTGTGTACACTGGGGCAGCAAGAGATTCTTGCCAAGAATCTCGACAGGAAAAACAACATTTTTTTCCTGACGAGATTCTTGCCCATGTGGGTGCATGTTAAATAGAATTGCAGGACAAACCTGTTACGACAGTTTCTGGGTGTCCCTGGGTGTCTCATGCATGGTTGACCACTGCCAATACCAGTTGAACATGTCCCCCTTATACTCTCTCACATTTTGTTCATTATGTTCATATGCAGCTAATTATTATTCAAAATAGGAGGGAAAGCTTTACACAATATTAATTAAAGCAACATTAATAAAAAATAGTTCCATGACTTAGTATACATCTATGGTTATGGAAAACACATCTATTAAATAGTAACCTTAGCAGAATTGGACAGTAAAATGTCTATGTAAATTGTAGTCTGGATTTTGGCAGAGAAATGTTCAAAGTACAAAAAAACAAATAGAAATATTGTGATATGCCCATATTCACTTTGTGATCAAGCTTGTGAACACCAGATGGCTTTGCAAGTCAACCTACACAGAAACATTGTGGACTTCAAAGATATATTTATGTCTCCTGGGACAACTCATCTGTTCATTTCCACAGGCTAAAAACAGACTTTCAGGTTGGAGACCAGGTAAAATTGGAGCTTGTGTGAAAACTAGTACTGCTTTATTTCTAGTGAATTCAAAGCTGTGGATTCATTAGACTATGGCAAACAAAGTATTTGTTTATTGAAGTCAGTATATTTAAAGAAATATTATATGCTTTGCATGTATTGACATATTACTGTAGACTAGATTGTACCTAAAGCGCAACTGGGAAAATAAGATAATAAAAATGAATAGCCCATAAAAGCATAAAATAAAAAAGCAGCTTTTGCTTCAATATTAATTTTCAGTGCTGTCCCCACAGTACTTCTTTTCTTTCACTAGATATCCTCAGTCACATAATAAGGGCTGTCTTAATGAGAGGGCACACCTGGGCACTGCCCAGGGGCCCCAGTTGCATGGGGGGCCCCTGCACTTTCCCCAAAGCAGCTGGTCCTTGAGCCCTCACTGCCCTAAAATTGGGGGCCCCATGATGGCACTGAGAGTGATAGATGCAAAGGGGAGGCAGTCTGTCTCCTACCTACTTGATGTCTGTTTACCTGCACTGTCATCATTGTAGGGGCCCCAGAGCATTACTTTGCCCAGGGGCCCATGATGCTATTAAGACGGCCCTGCACATAGACAGCATCAGACATGACTGAAAGGAAAAAAAGGACAGTTTTCTCCTCTGATTAGCATGTTTCTTGTCATCACATGAACTGACCAACTGACGCTCACACTTAAAGAGTAAGTAAACTTTCCTCTATAACTTTTACCTATAGGTAAGCCTATAATAAAGCTTACCTATATCTAGTGTAGACATCTCCTAAACTGCACCGTTTAGAAGATATTTACATTATATGCAGCCAGTGACATTACTGGCACATGCGCTCTGAAGGAACGGCCAACCATGTTTTTTTTATATCAACCTAGATTTCAGCTGTAACACAATACATTAATGTATATGCATATCTTTGCTTTCAGCGCTAGAAGACAATTATGTCCCACCTGAAATTATTGTTACAGAGCCATTATTGGCTTAAACTTCATAACGTTTTCAAGGTGTCCATTATGTATTAGTCTGATTTCAGTTAATTTTTACTGGTGCACATAGAACACGGCAATGTAAATCTGGCAGAATGTATTCTAATTCTTCTTAAGTACAGTAACCCAACTTCACTGGAATCAATTCTGATTCTGATTTAGTACTAATGCATATTGGAAGTTTCACCTATTTTAATTTTTTTTGCTTATAGGCTTAATATTGCTCTTGCATACCTGTTTTTTAACATCTACGTTAATTTTACAGTAAATGATTATCACTGGTAATGACAGTAATATATAGCAATGATGAAAAGCATGAAGGGTGGAGTATAAGGGTGCTTTCACACCGCGGCGTTGGCGGTAAAGCGCCGCTATTTTTATAGCGGTGCTTTACCGTCATTTTTGCGGAGATTTTTGGCCACTAGCGGGGCGCATTTAACCCCCGCGAGCAGGCGAAAAAGGGTTAAGGGTTAAAATGACCCTTTGCCGGAGGTGCTGCCCATTCATTTCAATGGGGAGGGGCGCTTTAGGAGCGGTGGAGGAGCTGCGGCACTTATATAGGATATTTGGTGCCAGCGTTAAAGGCAAACAAGCCTGTGCATGCACATAGGCGTTCGCATCTTTGTGTCTATATTAAGGTGCATGTGCATATTCATGCGCCTGCGCACAGCAAGAAGGGCACATGCAGGGCCATGCTGCGCATTCACACACGCATTTGCCTTTTCCTCAAAGCTTCGACTGCATTATGGCCAGCATGTCCCTGACACCCTGTATTGAAAAACAATAATTTTCCCTGGAGAGTGTGGAATTTACTTAATGTCTTCACTCCTCCACTGATAGTGGGTTTGAAGATCCATTTTTGGAAGATCAAAAGTGCAAAAACCAGCAATAGGAACATATATCTCTGAAGGAAAAGATTCTTCATCTACCATGCCCAGTAAAACATGTACATGGATCTAGGGATATAAAAACCTGAATGGCAGTGGTTATAGTGCGTATAATATCTCACCAATACATTGAAGTTCAGGGCATTTCCATATCATGTGAATTAGATCACGCTAAGGAACAATATTAAGGAGAGTTGTTTTAGTGTAATGCTATACAGGGGAAGCAGTAGTAAAGGCTTTTACCATTGGTTACTTGTCCTGATAAAGTCTATCATGAAATTCATAATGTGAGGTCCAGTGTCAGTGCGATGCACACGTGCTCACTGAGAGTTGCAGTGTGGTGCACATTTCCCCCTAACATTGAAGAACTGATCCTATGGCAGTACTAACAAGATGTTAGTTTCATATCTACCTTTTACATGTCATGCCTGAACTATGTAGGAATCTCTCTTCTGTTCTATATTGAATAGGGATATTAGGAGGAGCAAATACCTGACCTGTGTTATATTGCCTATGATTTATACATCCTGAATATGCATTTATTGACCTTATTATTAACCTATCCAGTCGGGGGATTGTCATCTTTCAGGTGGTGGAATAGACCCATATAGAAAGAAGATTTAACACCTTTTGATAACATTTACCAGTACTACTGAAGTGATTGGCTGTATTGTAGTTGGTGTAAATTCAGTGCACTTTACACTTTATGTTATTGACACTTTAATTAGACATGAGTTTGATTATTGGTTTTTAAGAGCTGTGTAGCGTTTGCAGCACTGGATTTATATAGATATTGCTGTATTGTTACTTTATTAGGTAGTCACACAGCTGCTGAGGACTGCTGGGGACTGGGGGTTCCCATTTAGATAGTTTTGAAAGTTTTGTCAGGTTGCTTCTAACTGAACACAGTGAACAAAGTTCTGGTGATAATAATACTTTTCTGTAATGCACAAAACCACAAACTAAAAACAAATAATAACACATACTGTATATAAAAATAAAAACAAAAGCTGATCTAAACGCAATTTGCAAGACAAAAAAAGAGCCATTGTCAGAATCTGCACCTACACCAGGTGTAAATATGGTAATTTACCCAACTTTAATCTGTTCAATATCATTTCATTATTCTTTACACCTAAAGGTCTCAAATTACTACACTAGTTAGTTACCTGCAAGGAAGCTTGCTTCTGGCAACAGATAATTAATTCTTAAATCTTGAAAGACGTTGAGCTTAGAGAACCCCTGAGCACATTTGTATGAAGATTAGACATTGTTTCTTTTTCTCAGATTTCTTTGAAGTCTTTTCTTCAAAGATGCATGCCGGTTGCTCAGACTACTTAAAACCTCAGTTGACAAAGTTGGCTTTTTTAATACATTTTCACAGTCTTCTACTGCCAAATTCCAAGTGAGTATTCACCCCTTGGTTAAAATAACAAGCAACAACACTAATTGGTAATGCTGCTGTTAGCTAGCATGTGTTGGAATGATAAAGAACACACAGTTTCTTAACAACAATATTACAATTACATCACACTTTGGGGAGTTACACTGTGTGCTGTAGCAAGCACTGTTCAATAATACCTCTTATCTTATTTTTCTTTTGTCAGGTGCTTTAATACAAATGAAAACATAACCACTAAATTATTTAAGAAATACAACATTCTTGATACGCATGTGGCATCTTTGTCACATTCTATTCCTTAAGAGAGCTACAATGCAACAGAAGCTTCTGTTTTTCTCTTGCTATATGCATAGATTTTTATCTCCTTTTAGTAATTGTAGAAACATGCTTCCTTTTTTTCTTTTTTTTTAGTTTATTTGGAGAAAGTACAATTAACAAAGATATCAAAAGCTTAACAAGATCAGGAATGGACTTATATGTTCCAAATCCAGTATAACAGTTAGATATATGTATTTCACTCGATCAGTAGAGAAAATCTATCTAAATGTACAATCATACCTTTTGGTAAGTTTTGAGTTAGTTTTGATTTAAGCCAATAAATTATTATAACATAAACAGTTCTATGGTATCAACCTAATAAAGCTATAAATAAAATAAATCAAAAGATGTGTAAGGTTATGGAATTAAAACGTTTTTATATAAATATAATGGCTTGTTGTGTAGAAAACGGCCTCAGTATAGTATTGTAGGTTTCTATTGAAAAAGATGTGTATATTAACATTGGGCCAGATTCACATACCTCGGCGCATCTTTATGCGGGCGTAGAGTATCGAATATACGCTACGCCGACGCTGCGCAGAGTGGCGAGCACAGTATTCACAAAGGAAATGCTCCCAAAGTTGCGCCGGCGTAACGTAAATTCGTAGGCTTAAGCCGGCCTAATTCAAAGTAGGTGGAAGTGGGCGTGATCCATTTAAATGAACCATGACCCCATGCAAATGATGGGCCGAATGAACGGCGTATGCGCCGTCCCGTGAACGCTTCCCAATGCGCATGCTCAGAATCACGTCGGAGCGAACGCCTAAGATACGTTGAATCACTGCCTACAACATGAACGTAACCTACGCCCAGCCCTATTCACGTACTACGTAAACAACGTAAAATACGACGGCTGTGTTCCCTGGTGCATTGATGCTGCTGACTTACACCTGTTTTTTGAGAAATAACTTTACGCCGGACGTACGACTTACGTAAACCGCGTATATTACTGCGATGAGCGCAAGTACGTTTGTGAATCGGCGTATCTCAGTCATTTGCATATTCGAAGCGTAAATCAATGGGAGCGCCCCTTGCGGCCAGCGTAAATATGCGCCCACGATACAACGGCGTAGGAAACTTACGTTGGTCGGATGAAGCATAATTTCAGGCGTATCTTGCTTTCAAAGTCAGGCGCATAGATATGATGGCACATCTGTGCACTTACGTGGCGTATCTCGAGATACGTCGGCGTAAGTGCTTTGAGAATCCAGGCCATTGTGTCTATATGTGTCCAACACACATATAGACAAAATGTCAGAGAGGGAGGAGAGCAACAACAACCAAAAAAAAAGAGGGGGGTGGGAGTGTATAGAAAGACAGGGGATGAGACACAACTTTGAGAATCTAAGGGGTTTGGAGTTTTTTCGTATGGGTGTGTTTTTGCCATATTGCTTGAAAAGATGTTGGAAGTTGGACTGCAGAGTCTTGATTGTTTCAAGAGAGGTTTCTCACAGTACTGCGGTATGTTTCAGAGAGTTTTAATTTAATCCAATCTGTTTGGTTATCGCGTATTTAGAAGGGAAGTCCTGTGTTATTGAGATAGGCTCTTCCATTTCTCTGATTTTATTCATTTGTTTATACCAATAAAGAATGGATGGGAATTTAGGAGTACCCCATGATCTGGGAATGCACAATTTGGCAGCATTTATCATTATCATTGTTATTGATTTACAGTATGGGTAAGACTGATCTGGTTGAAGATGGAGGAGAAATTGCTCTGGTTTGAATTCTAGGGGTCTCGCAGTAATTTGAGGGATTTGGTTGTGTGCCTTTTTCCAAAAAGTGTTTACAGTCTCACTAGATATGTATATGTTGTGCTTCTTATGTTTGCATTTTTTTTTTAAATAGGAAAAGGATAACAGGACATCTGTACAGTTTGGAACCTCTTAGAAGACAGTTTGCCGAAGCCCAGAGCCTCTGAATAGCAGTAAATCACAAAGAAGAGCTAAACCCATCAATTTAATGGTTTAAAAAAAGAGTAACATTCCTGGAATGCCAGGATTGCAAACTGTCAAATTTGCTTGTGTCTTCAACCAAACTTTCAAACCATCAAAGGGCTGGTGTCCTAACTGATCACATGAGCAGCACCATGGCAGTTGCAGATTAAACAGAAGCAGGTTCCGTGGCTGTAAAAGATAGGAGGGCTTAATTCCGCTTTAAAGAGGGGGTTCACCCATCAATTTAACAGTTTGAAAAAGCAGTTACATTCCTGGCATGCCGGGAATGCTAACTGTCACATTGGTTGTGCTCTCAACCAAACTGTCAAACCATCCAATGGCTGGTGTCATAACTGATCACGTGCAGCATCATGGCAGTTGAAGATTAAACAGAGGCCAAGACGCGCCTTAGCATCCGTCAATCAACTCCTCTTCGCTTAGAAACGCCCATTCCCCGCAGGATTCCCCGCTCGGAGCCGGAAAACAAGGGCTCATATAACGATAAATACAAGTAAAAAAGAAAAAAAAACAGCATACTGCAGATGTTAGCAGTATGCTACAGCTAATGTCAAAAAGTGGATTTTTGGGTGAACCTCCGCATTAAGGTTGTCAGCTGATTGGTCTCTACAAACTCTGCTGTGCCAAAAAATGCCTACAAAAGTTCCACTTTAAGTGCATTAATAGAGGGAGTGAAAAGCTAATGCAAATTATTGTCAATAACTTTAGAACTTGGTTACACAGGCATTGTCATTCTGCATCAAATTCAGATCAGCAGATTCTTATTGACTTCAATGGAAAAGTGTACAGTATATGACAGAATAAATACTACATTCTGACCTGCTTTGTGTTTGTGTTGTGCTGCTTTTTTTTCAGATGCAGTAGATGCCATTAAGGTGTATTTGTATTGTGGGTAACACAGATCAGATGAAATACTATATTTTGCATTCAAATGCATGCATTTAAGTAGCACTGTGTTACAAAGGAAATCTCTGCACTTCGTGTACACTGCAGCTGCTAAACTCACGTTTAGGAGCAGTTGGGAATTTTTTTCAGCAGCCCTTGAACTTTCCTAAATGTTATCTTATGTGTACATGTACACTCAATCATTTATAGTAGGTTAGAGGCATTTGAGGTTACAGGTGTTTTTTTGAAAGAAGATAAATTGCATTTAGGACTGACTTACTGACATTTTAAACGTAAATGCTTGTAACTGCTTGTAAACATGTGTAAACATTAAGGTATAACATCAGGTTGGCCTTTCAGCCCCTTGATTTGAAGGGAAGTCGGATCATCAAGATAACCTGACTTGTGGTGCAACTTGTGGTCTAAAGGACTTGAAGTCTTGAACCCTACACCAACATAAAAAAAATCGGCATAGGGTGCCCCCCAAGATCCATACCAGGACTTTGAGTCTGGTATGGATCTTGACAGGGAACTCCACGCCAAAAAAAAACAGTGTGGGGTCCCCCCAAAATCCATACCAGACCCTTATCCCAGCAGGTTAGGAAAAGGAGGGAGAGCGAGCACCCCCTCCTGGACCATACCAGGCCACACGCCCTCAACATGGGGGGTGTGGGTACTTTGGGGCAGGGTGGGCTCTGCATGTTGATGGGGACAAGGGCCTCTTCCACACAACCCTGGCCCGTGGTTGTGGGGGTCTGCGGGCAGGGGGCTCGAAGCCCCCTTTGCCCATTCACCCAAAAAAAAGGCAGTGTAGTGTAAATAAAAACAAGAGACCCTTTTGACAAGTCCTCCAGTCTTCCCCTGTTCTTCTTCCTTACTAACCATACTATCCAATATCAATATGGTGGACTCACTTTTATTTACCATGAATATTAATGTTTGTTAGGCATGTTAAGTACCAGTGATTGCTCAGTCAGAGATTGACACCATGCTATACAGTAGTAGCAATTTCCTGTACAATGTAATTAAATGTATGTAAACATGTTTGTATGCAACATTAAAATATTTATGTTTCCACCATTTTATGTTTTTTGTCATCATGAGCTTCATACAAAGTCCCACCCTCTTATGTGCATTACTGTGGTTCACTGCCGCAGTCTAGCGTTTTTATCCAAATGACAGGGATGGAGGTGCATGACTTTACCCAGCCATGACCTCATGTAAAGTCCCAATTTCCCCAATCCCCCCCTTGTTTTAGCATTCAGCCACTGTGTTAGCAGAAGTGTCATGGGAAGGGGACATAGCTTAGAAATGCATAATACCAGTGGTTTCCTGGTGCACTGGTTTAGTTGTAATGCTAATTCCCCTTCAATGGGCAGCCTAAAACAGGGTTGAGAAGTGGAGTGGAGACAGTGGCACAGATGCCAATTCCATTTCCCTACCTACAGGGGTCCACTTCACATTTTCCAGGCATGCTTGAAAAAGAATGAAAGAGATTTGAGTTGGCATCTCCCTTTCAATGTCATTCAATGGCACATCTGAAAGCAAACTTGACAAGTAAGCTTTAATTTCATTAAGATTCTTTTTTTTCACTTCTTGGACTGCCTTTTTGAATTTTCAGAATATGATCCAATTACATTTAAAAAAGTGATCTTAAAATATAAAAATAAATGTATCATGTTGTAGATTATTTATTATATGTCTTTATATATAGTATTTCAGTTTAATATCACACACGTTCTACCTATCTAAATGAGAAATTAGACAAGTATTTTAAAATGTTATCAACCAATAAACATTAAAAAAAATACTTCTCTTATCTTGTAAGGATATCACAAAAGTTTACTTCACAATTATGTAAGATTTTGTCTATACACACTTCAATATATAGGTTTCAGAAAGTTTTCATGAAGCTTACTTAGTGATTACTAATACTAGGTCTTAACAATGTAACTAAATGGAAATATATATATATTAAGAATGCTTTTGGCTCTTTTTGTTAAAAAGATCACTGCATGCATTGGTACAAATTATATTTAAACTACTGTATGTGTCAAAAAAAGGATTTAAAAATTTAGCATATAGAGAAGAGTGGTTAGGTTTTTTTGTATTTGTCCCACCAGGGAGACACAGAAGCAAGTTGGAGGAAATCCTTCCAGATGTCACTGGAACAGATTTCCGCATTGAAAGATTTCTTTCTACCTCCTGTACCTGTGACAATTCAAATATTTGGTTTTCTCATCACTTTCTGTTCTGGAGGTAATAGTTACCAGGCCAAATAAAGAGGCAGGCACAGATGGCCATAACGAAAAAAAACTAACATTAGTTTTAAAGTGATACTAAAGTAATTTTTTTTTCTATTATTAAAAAAAGCAAATATGTTTTACTTACCTGCTTTGAGCACTGGGTTTGTACCATAATTTATGCATTGTCGTTTTTTGACTAGCTGACCCAGTTTGATGTGGTCCGCACCTAGTTTGGTGGTATTTTAGTTTGGTAGGCATGTATTGGTTTCACCCCTGTTTTTTGTCTTTTCAGTGCTCTCATTTGCCAGACCAACCATAGATAGGGGCGGTTCTAGGTTGCCTTCTGCTCCCTGTCTATTAATTAGCACACCTGGGTTCCTCCTTTGGAGGCCTTAAAAATCATAGTTAGGACTGCAGTTACACAGAGTGCCGTGACGCTTGGCCTGCAGCTTCCCAGATATTTGCAAATAACTGCAACTAAACCTCTGTTTTATTTACATACAGTTAGACAGATTAATTTGGTTTAGTGCTTCTTTGGTTTGGTATTTTTGAGCCTGGTCTTTATGGAAATAATTTTTATAATTTACATATATATATACTTAATCGCATATTGCTAATCGCATCTCATTTAAAGTCCCAACCCTCCATTTTTTTAAACCCTTACAGGGATGGAGGCCTGTGGTGGTGCATACCACATGCCTCATATAAAGTCCCAACCCCACTTTTTTCTTTTATTATTAAAAAAAGCAAACATGTTATACTTACCTGCTTTGAGCACTGGGTTTGTACAAAACAGCCCAGATCATCCTCTTCTCTGGTCCTTTTTCGGCTGTCCTGGCCCCTCTCCCCTGTTGAGTGCCCCCACAACAAGAAGCTTGCTATAGGGGCACCTGAGTCGAGCCACAGCTCCCTGTGCCCCTCCCCTCCTCATCGGCTGACTTTGATTGACAGCAGTGGGAGCCAATGGCGCCACACTGCTGTCTCAGCCAATGAGGAGGGGAGTCCTGGGCAGCCGAGACACTTCTACAACATCCCAACCGCTCCAATATTCCTTTAAAAAGTTTTGAATGCTAGGGAGTGGTAAAGATCCGCTAATCACATGACCAAGTCCTGCCTGCTAATGGCCATTAACGATCACTGCACAGCTCAACCTCTGTGCTGAGAGTGCAGTCACTGTACTCTCCCAGCAAACATCGACCACACTATGATTCATATGTGCAGTGTGTGGGTGTTAAAGCCCACCCCTTTGTCACTGCACATTTGTGCTACACAGACAGCAAGGGTTTAAAAGACATGTGTACCTTTCTTAACCACTTACCCCCCGGAACATATTGCTGCCTAAAGACCAGAGTACTTTTTGCGATTCGGGACTGCATCGCTTTAACAGACAATTGCGCGGTCGTGCGACGTGGCTCCCAAACAAAATTGGCGTCCTTTTTTTCCCACAAATAGAGCTTTCTTTTGGTGGTATTTGATCACCTCTGCGTTTTTTATTTTTTGCGCTATAAACAAAAATAGAGCGACAATTTTGAAAAAAATTAATATTTTTTACTTTTTGCTGTAATAAATATCCCCCAAAAATATATAAAAAAACATTTTTTTTCCTCAGTTTAGGCCGATACGTATTCTTCTACATATTTTTCGTAAAAAAAATCGCAATAAGCGTTTATTGATTGGTTTGCGCAAAAGTTATAGCGTTTACAAAATAGGGGGTATTTTTATGGCATTTTTATTAATATTTTTTTTACTAGTAATGGCGGCGATCAGCGATTTTTTTTTTCGGTATTGCGACATTATGGCGGACACTTCGGACATTTTTGACACATTTTTGGGACCATTGGCATTTTTATAGCGATCAGTGCTATAAAAATGCATTAGATTACTATAAAAATGCCACTGGCAGTGAAGGGGTTAACACTAGGGGGCGGGGAAGGGGTTAAGTATGTCCTTGTGTGTTCTTACTGTGGGGGGGGGGGGGTGGCCTCACTAGGGGAAACACTGATCTTCTGTTCATACATTGTATGAACAGAAAATCAGCATTTCCCCCGCTGACAGGAACGAGAGCTGTGTGTTTACACACACAGCTCCCGTTCCCCGCTCTGTACCGAGCGATCGCGTGTGCCCGGCGGCGATCGCGCCCGCCGGGCACACGCACGGGAGTCGGGGGCGAGCGGGGAGCGCGCGCGCGCGCCTCCGGCGGCGCGCACGCGCCCCCTAGTGGCGGCTATACGATAGGACGTATAGCTACGGGCTCTCGCCCAGGAGAGCCGACCTGCCGCCGTATAATGACGGTGCGTGGTCGGCTACTAGTTAAACAGTCACTAAATCCACTCTCCCATGTTTCAAGCTAAACAGCTCCATTCATAACATCTATAAACATTTGGAATCTTATATTTAGTGGTGCTACCGTCTTTTTTCAGAGTAATGTTCAAAATCATGGGTACAGAGAACCTCAATGTTGGACTGCATATTTTTCTGTTGCAATTCTACAAGCTAACACAATCATTAGGTATTAACCACTTCCTTACTGTGCACATATACCCCTTCCTGACCAGGTGAAATTTCAGCTTGTGGCACTGCGTCACTTTAACTGACAATCGCGCGGTCGTGCGACGTGGCTCCCAAACAAAATTGACATCCTTTTTTCCCCACAAATAGAGCTTTCTTTTGGTGGTATTTGATTGCCTCTGCGGTTTTTATTTTTTGCGCTATAAACAAAAATAGAGCGACAATTTTGAAAAAAAAAACAATATTTTTTACTTGTTGCTGTAATAAATAGCCCAATATTTTTTTAAAAACATTTTTTTTCTCACTCTAGGCGATACGTATTCTTCTACATATTTTTGGTAAAAAAAAAAAAAAAAAAAATCGCAAGAAGCGTCTGGTTATTGCGCTTACAAAATAGGGGACAGAATTATTATTATTTTTTATTTTATTTTTTTACTACTAATGGCGGCGATCAGAATTTTTTTCATGACTGCAACATTATGGCGGACACATCGGACACGTTTGACACATTTTTGGCGCCATTCGCATTTATACAGCGATCAGTGCTATAAATATGCACTAATTACTGTATAAATGTGACTGGCATTGAAGGGGTAACACTAGGGGGTGAGGAAGGGGTTAAATGTGTACCCTGAATTGTGTTCTAACTGTGTGTAAAGGGGGGTGACTGGGGGAGGTGACCGATCTATGTCCCTATGTACAAGGGACACAGATCGGTCTCCTCTCTCCCCTGACAGGACATGGATCTCTGTGTTTACACACAGAGCTCCACATCTTGTCCCTGTAGCCGCCGATCCCGAGTGCCTGGCAGACATCACGGCCGCCAGGCACTCGCATCGGCATCTCAGCGATGCGGCCAGCACGCGCGCGCCGCCGTCGGACGCGCGCGCGCCCGCGCCGCTGACTGTGCGGGCAGGCCGTAAAAACACGGCCAGTTAGAGATTTAGAACCACCCTGCGGCCGTATAAAGTCGTACGGCCGTCGGGTAGTGGTTAAATTAGGGGGGGTAAAATTTTGCGCCAAAATCTAAATTACATATAAGTGGCACAAACGCGTGACCAATGACGCTTCCCGACGACGAGTCAATCTCGAAACGTACGTCGAGGCGCATTGGTCACGCAAATCCCGACGGACTTCCGGTCACGCTGGTCCTCGCCTGCAGAGAGGTGGAACGCACGCCGTTGCAGTCATCCTGTAGCGTGGGACTTCTCTTCCTAAATCATCCAACGCAGACCAGCCTCAGTGCCGGGTGAAGGCACTCCTCAAGTAAGGGGCCAATTTGGCGTTGCCTGTCTTTTAATTGTTTTAATAAACGTTATTATTCTATGGCGATCTCTCTTTTGGCTTACTTTATATGATGCTGGAACTGCTGGATCTGCTGCCATCGATTTCTATGGAGTTCTGTGGAACCTGATGTCTATGATTAATCCATGCTTATTTTGACCTCTTTTTAGTTAAAGAGGTCAACATCTTGTGGTAAGGTGCCATCCATGAGCACTTGTTTGCGGTGATTACTTTCTATTTTCTGGTGGAGGTGGAAGTCTGCACAGATCAGTGGATACATCCTGCAATACTCCTCTTTTTTTCACTGTCATTTGGACTGTTTAAATGCACATTATTGTTCTGATCTCCTACCACTAGGAGTCTTGCACTTTTGTTGGACATTATTTATCATTGTACGGTATCATATCCCACCATTTATTATTTACTATTTATTATTTATATTTATTATTATTGGACACATTTTGATTAATTGGGTATTTATTTATTCATATATTTATCTATCTATTTATTCAATTGATTTATTCCTAGCGCATCCACCTTTCCTTCACAGTGGTTAAATTAGACCTTAATCTGCATTATTTTTTGAATTATTCAAGTTTTAGAGTAACAGTGACACATGTAGCATTACATTACATTTACGTATGTATGATAAAAGAAAACACCATAACATTAACATTCCAAGCTACGTTCTAATTATTCAGTAAAACTGTTGTACATTATTATATTTTAGAAAATGTCAGTAATAATGTAACAAAGCCTTTGTAATTAAAAACAGGAAAAAATGTTCACTTCAAAAACAGGTAAAAGCAGTGAAATAATTCTTAGCATGTCTGTGGTAAAGCTGACTTTAGGCTTTGGGAAATGCTGACCTTTACAAAGAATTTTCTGTTTTTCAAACCTCTGAAGAAAATGTCATCGTCTTTTCAGAATCTATCTGCCACACATCTCTATTATCAATTATTTTTTATTGAACAGTAGTGAGATATCTTTGCCAAACACTCTATAGAAATGATATCATGCACAGATTTGTAATGCTATCAGTCACTTAAGTACTTGATCAGTTTGTAAAATGCGTAATGTGGATGGACCAATCCTGTTGAAGGTATTAATAGCAAGGGCGACAATTTTTTTTTAGGAGGGGGGAGCCATGCTGGTGTTAGGAGTAAAAGTAGGTAGCGCTAAGTCCCTGACACTCAATTCCATGGTGAAACAAAAGCAGACTATTCAGTAAGAAATAATTTTTACAGAAAAATGGAAGATCCAATGTTATATAGAAACCATTCACAATGTAATAAGGACAAAGACTTCATCCCTTTACATTGAAGTGCAGTGGTTAGAAGTATGTAACAGTGTGCTCTATTCACAGAACCAGATCGCATGCGGTATGTAGGTGTCCAGACACATTTACTTTAAATACCGTATGCAATCCTGAAACTGTCAATTCACTATACCATTCTGAGTTGAAAATTCTTCGTAAATAGGAAATAAATAATTCAATACATGCTGTAATTAAGAAGTGATCAAGGCATGTGGTAATGATGAAATGTGTACTGGTTGTTAAGGAGCGAGTGGCCATCTGCGTCTTCAGCAACCAGTAAACAATAGACATGTGCACTGCCAAAAAATTTGTTTTTTTCCTTTGTTATTTTCGTTTTTCTTTATGAAAAATTCGAAAATCGAAAATTCAAAAATTGAAAAATTCGAAAACTGAAAAATTCAAAAATTCGAAAACTGAAAAATTCTAAATACGAAATTCGGAGATTTACGAATTTCCGAAATTCCGAATTTTCGAATTTCGAATTTTTGAATTTTCTAATTTTCGACATTTAGAATTTTTCAATTTTCGAATTTTCGAAATTTCGCATTTTCGAAATTTCGTATTTCGAATTTTTCCGTTTTCGAAATACGAAATACGAAAATTCGGAAATACGAAATACGAAAATTCGGAAATACGAAAATATTCGGAAATACGAAAATTCGGAAATACGAAATTTCAAAATTTCGAAAATTGAAAAATTCGAAAATCGAAATTTCGAAAATTGAAAAAATCGAAAAATCCGAATTTTAGAATTGTTCACTTTTCCAATTTCAAATTTTTCTGAAATTTTTAAATTTTTCAATTTTCGAATTTTTCAATTTTCGAATTTTTCCGAATTTTTGAAATTTCGAATTTTCGAAATTCGGAAGTACGAAAATTCGAAATTCGGAAATACGAAAATTCGAAATTTGAAAAATCGAAATTTTAAAAATTCAAAATTTGAAAAATTCCAAATCTGAAAAATTCGAAATTGGAAAAGTGAAAAATTCGAAAATAAAAAAATTCTAAAATTGGAAAATTGGAAAATGGAAAAATTCGAAAATTGAAACATTCGAAAATTGAAAAAATCGAAAATTCGAAAATCCGAAATGTTTTCGTATTTCCGAATTTCCGAAATTCCGAAAATTGTATATCGCTATTAAACCGCTCATAAAACGCTCCAATGCCCCTCTCCATTGAAATGAATTGAAAACGCTGTAAAACGCGGTAAAAACGCAGCAAAAACGCAGTAAAATAGCAGTGTTTTACCGCTATTTTAACGCTCCGCTATAGGTGTTTCCAGTGTGAAAGGGCTTTTACCGCTCCAGACAAAAGAAAGCCCAGCAATTGAGATATCAATGACCCTCCGCTCACACACTAAACAAACAGCTGCATATGTATAGGGGGAGGAGTCTGTCTTAGCCAATCACGTCGCTTGCTTTTTGTAAATTTGCATATTTCAGGAAAGCACTTCTATTCCTTGAATTTTTATATTTTCTCAGTAATAAATGATAAAAAAAGATGATGATGCTATGGGGAAAGTAAAACTAGTAATAGTTTAGTAGATATCGCCTGCAATTGCACCGAAAAAAAAAAGTGTAAAAATGTTCTCTCCCTAAGTTGAGGGGAACAAATTTTCCCACCCTTTATATAGAACTGACACCATCACAGCATAGTAGGATGTGAGGGCGGGGTTGGATGATATCTATCCATCAGTGATAGCTAGTGTATCGTCTGGCTGATCTCTATAGGATGGTGTCCCAGAAGCTCAAACACCACATCCAAGTTGTGCTGAAGAAGCTGTGTCTATGGAGCCAAGAGCTTCCCTTCAATGGGATGACATTGGAATGCAGAGAACATCGCTTCTCAGCCTTTTGGCGAAGATCAAGTGTGAAGTTAGAGTATTTTTATTTCATGCTATGAATGTCTTATAAATGGAAAAGCTTTAACTAGACATGTGCACTGCCATGTTATTTTTGTTTTTTGGGAAATTCGAAAAATTAGTTTTTTCCGTTTTTGTTTCATTCGTTTTTTATATTTTTTTGGAAATTCGTAAATTTCGAAAAAAATAGTTTTTTTGCTTTTTCCGTAAATTCGTAAATTCGGGAAATTTCCGGATTTCCAAAAAAGCAAAAAACGAATGAAACGAAAAAAACGAATGAAACGGAAAAAAAAAGTTTTGGAAACTTACGAATTTAGGAAATTCCGAATTTTTCAATTTTCGAAATTTCGAATTTCGAATTTTTCGAAATTTCGAATTTCGAATCTTTAAATTTTCGAATTTCGAATTTTTATCAATTTTCGAAATTTCGCATTTTCGAAATTTCTCATTTCGAATTTTTCGAATTTTTTAATTTTTTAATTTTTCAGTTTTCGAATTTTTTAATTTTCGAATTTTTCAGTTTTCGAATTTTTGAATTTTTGAATTTTCGATTTTCGAATTTTTCAATTTTCAAATTTCGAAATACGAAAATTCGGAAATACGAAAATATTCGGAAATACGAAAACTCGGAAATACGACATTTCGAAAATTGAAAAATTAGAAATTTCGAAATTCGAAAAATTCGAAAATCGAAAATTGAAAAATTCGAAAATCGAAATTTCGAAAATTTAAAAATTCGAATTGTCGAAAACTGAAAAATTCGAAAATCGAAATTTCAAAAATTGAAAAATTCGAAAATCGAAATTTCGAAAATTGAAAAATTCGAAAATCGAAATGTCGAAAATTAAAAAATTCAAAATTTCGAAAATTGAAAAATTCGAAATTCGAATTTTCGAAATTCTAAAAATTCGAAAATCGAAAATTGAAAAAACTCGGAAATACGACATTTCGAAAATTGAAAAATTAGAAATTTCGAAAGGGTGGGATTGTCGAAATGTCGAAATTCGAAAAATTCGAAAATCGAAAATTGAAAAATTCGAAAATCGAAATTTCGAAAATTGAAAAATTCGAATTGTCGAAAACTGAAAAATTCGAAAATCGAAATTTCAAAAATTGAAAAATTCGAAAATCGAAATTTCGAAAATTGAAAAATTCGAAAATCGAAATGTCGAAAATTAAAAAATTCGAAATTTCGAAAATTGAAAAATTCGAAATTCGAATTTTCGAAATTCGAAAAATTCGAAAATCGAAAATTGAAAAATTCGAAAATCGAAATTTCGAAAATTGAAAAATTCGAATTGTCGAAAACTGAAAAATTCGAAAATCGAAATTTCAAAAATTGAAAAATTCGAAAATCGAAATTTCGAAAATTGAAAAATTCGAAAATCGAAATGTCGAAAATTAAAAAATTCGAAATTTCGAAAATTGAAAAATTCGAAATTCGAATTTTCGAAATTCTAAAAATTCGAAAATCGAAAATTGAAAAATTCGAAAATCGAAATTTCGAAAATTGGAAAATTCGAAAATCGAAAATTGAAAAATTCGAAAATCGAAATTTCGAAAATTGAAAAATTCGAATTGTCGAAAACTGAAAAATTCGAAAATCGAAATTTCGAAAATTGAAAAATTCGAAAATCGAAATGTCGAAAATTGAAAAATTCGAAAATCGAAATTTCGAAATTTGAAAAATTCAAAATGTGAAAAATTCCAAATCTGAAAAATTCGAAATTGGAAAAGTGAAAAATTGGAAAAGTGAAAAATTGGAAAAGTGAAAAATTCGAAAATTCGAAAATAAAAAAATTCGAAATTTGAAAAATTCTAAAATTGGAAAATTCGAAAATGGAAAAATTCGAAAATTGAAACATTCGAAAATTGAAAAAATCGAAAATTCGAAAATCCGAAAAATTTTTGTATTTGCGAATTTCCGAAATTCCGAAAATTGTATATCGCTATTAAAGCGCTCATAAAACGCTCCAAAAATGCCCCTCTCCATTGAAATGAATTGAAAACGCTGTAAAAACGCAGCAAAAATGCAGTAAAATAGCAGTGTTTTACCGCTATTTTAACGCTCCGCTATAGGTGTTTCCAGTGTGAAAGGGCTTTTACCGCTCCAGACAAAAGAAAGCCCAGCAATTGAGATATCAATGACCCTCCGCTCACACACTAAACACACAGCTGCATATGTATAGGGGGAGGAGTCTGTCTTAGCCAATCACGTCGCTTGCTTTTTGTAAATTTGCATATTTCAGGAAAGCACTTCCATTCCTTGAATTTTTATATTTTCTTAGTAATAATTGATAAAAAAAGATGATGATGCTATGGGGAAAGTAAAACTAGTACTAGTTTAGTAGATATCGCCTGCAATTGCACCGGAAAAAAAAAGTGTAAAAATTTTCTCTCCCTAAGTTGAGGGGAACAAATTTTCCCACCCTTTATATAGAACTGACAGCATCACAGCATATTAGGATGTGAGAGCAGGGTTGGATGATATCTATCCATCAGTGATAGCTAGTGTATCGTCTGGCTGATCTCTATAGGATGGTGTCCCAGAGCTTAAACACCACATCCAAGTTGTGCCGAAGAAGCTGTGTCTATGGAGCCAAGAGCTTCCCTTCAATGGGATGACATTGGAATGCAGAGAACACCGCTTCTCAGCCTTTTGGCGAAGATCAAGTGTGATGTTAGAGTATTTTTATTTCATGCTATGAATGTCTTATAAATGGAAAAGCTTTAACTAGACATGTGCACTGCCATGTTATTTTCGTTTTTTGGGAAATTCGAAAAATTCGTTTTTTCCATTTTTGTTTCATTCGTTTTTTATATTTTTTTGGAAATTCGTAAATTTCGGAAAAAAAATAGTTTTTTTGCTTTTTCCGTAAATTCTTAAATTCGGAAAATTTTCGGATTTCCGAAAAAGCAAAAAACGAATGAAACGAAAAAAACGAATGAAACGGAAAAAACAGTTTACGAAATTCCGAATTTTCGATTTTTGAATTTTTGACATTTCGAATTTTTCAATTTTCGAAATTTCGAATTTCTCGAAATTTCGAATTTCGAATCTTTCAATTTTCGAATTTCGAATTTTTAAATTTTCGAAATTTCGCATTTGCGAAATTTCGTATTTCGAATTTTTCAGTTTTCGATTTTTTTAATTTTCGAATTTTTCAGTTTTTGAATTTTCTAATTTTTCAGTTTTCGAATTTTGAAATTTTTTTATTTTTCAGTTTTCGAATTTTTTAATTTTCGAATTTTTCAGTTTTCGAATTTTTCAATTTTCGATTTTCGAATTTTTCAATTTTCAAATTTTTCAATTTTCGAAATTTCGAAATACGAAAATTCGGAAATACGAAAATATTCGGAAATACGAAAACTCGGAAATACGAAATTTCGAAAATTGAAATATTAGAAATTTCGAAAATTGAAAAATTCGAAATTCGAATTTTCGAAATTCGAAAAATTCGAAAATTGAAAAATTCGAAAATCGAAATTTCGAAAATTGAAAAATTCGAATTGTCGAAAACTGAAAAATTCGAAAATCGAAATTTCAAAAATTGAAAAATTCGAATCGAAATGTCGAAAATTGAAAAATTAGAAATTTCAAAAATGGAAAAATTAGAAATTCGAATTTTCGAAATTCGAAAAATTCGAAAATCGAAAATTGAAAAATTCGAAAATCGAAATTTCGAAAATTGAAAAATTCCAAATCTGAAAAATTCGAAATTGGAAAAGTGAAAAATTGGAAAATTCGAAAATGGAAAAATTCGAAAATTGAAACATTCGAAAATTGAAAAAATCGAAAATTCTAAAATCCGAAAATTTTTTGTATTTCCGAATTTCCAAAATTCTGAAAATTGTATATCGCTATTAAACCGCTCATAAAATTCTCCAAAAATGCCCCTCTCCATTGAAATGAATTGAAAACGCTTATAAAAACGCGGTAAAAACGCAGCAAAAACGCAGTAAAATAGCAGTGTTTTACCGCTATTTTAATGCTCCGCTATAGGTGTTTCCAGTGTGAAAGGGCTTTTACCGCTCCAGACAAAAGAAAGCCCAGCAATTGAGATATCAATGACCCTCCGCTCACACACTAAACACACAGCGGCATATTTATAGGGGGAGGAGTCTGTCTTAGCCAATCACGTTGCTTGCTTTTTGTAAATTTGCATATTTCAGGAAAGCACTTCCATTCCTTGAATTTTTATATTTTCTCAGTAATAAATGATAAAAAAAAGATGATGATGCTATGGGGAAAGTAAAACTAGTAATAGTTTAGTAGATATCGCCTGCAATTGCACCGAAAAAAAAAGTGTAAAAATGTTCTCTCCCTAAGTTGAAGGGAACAAATTTTCCCACCCTTTATATAGAACTGACACCATCACAGCATATTAGGATGTGAGAGCAGGGTTGGATGATATCTATCCATCAGTGATAGCTAGTGTATCGTCTGGCTGATCTCTATAGGATGGTGTCCCAGAAGCTTAAACACCACATCCAAGTTGTGCCGAAGAAGTTGTGTCTATGGAGCCAAGAGCTTCCCTTCAATGGGATGACATTGGAATGCAGAGAACACCGCTTCTCAGCCTTTTGGCGAAGATCAAGTGTGATGTCAGAGTATTTTTATTTCATGCTATGAATGTCTTATAAATGGAAAAGCTTTAACTAGACATGTGCACTGCCAAAAAAATCGTTTTTTTCCTTCATGTCATTTTCATTTTTTGGGAAATTCGAAAAATTCTTTTTTTCCGTTTTTCTTTCATTCGTTTTTTATATTTTTTGGAAATTCGTAAATTTCGAAAAAAAAATAGTTTTTTTGCTTTTTCCGTAAATTCTTAAATTCGGAAAATTTTCGGATTTCCGAAAAAGCAAAAAACGAATGAAACGAAAAAAACGAATAGTTAGTCAGGTTGAAAAAAGACACAAGTCCATCTAGTTCAACCAAAAAAAAAATACAATCTCATATACACAATCCTATACCCACAGTTGATCCAGAGGAAGGCGAAAAACCCCAGCAAAGCATGATCCAATTTGCTACAGCGGGGAAAAATTCCTTCCTGATCTCCCGAGAGTCAATCAGATATTCCATGGATCAACTTTGCCTCTAAATGTTAGTACCCAGTTATATTGTGTACACCTAGGAAAGTACCTGGGCCTTTTTTTAAAGCAATCTACTGAGCTGTCCAGAACCACCTCTGGAGGGACTTTCAAGGCTAGCAATGATAAACACAAGCAATAACTCCAAGCCTGTGTCAGGGCCACTAATGATAACGCCCTAGCATCTCTCAGGGCCACCAATGATAATCCCCAGCAAGGGTCAGGGCAATAAGCCCAGTGCAATAACCCTCAACAATAGCTTGTAGCACAATAACCCCCATCATAATAATTCCCAGCCAGCACAATTGCCCTTAGCTGGTAAGAACAATTATTGGTGTCAGTGGGGTAAGTATAAGTATAAGTATAGTAACTAAGTATAATAACTTAAAGGGACACTAAAGGTTCCCGTTTTTTTTAAATAACAAACATGTCATACTTTCCTCCACTGTGCAGCTTGTTTTGCCCCGATCCTGGTCTTCTGGGGTCCCTCTGCGGCTGTCTCGGCTCCTCCCCGCATAAGCTAACTCCCTTCATGAGAAGGTCTCTCCCAAGGAGGTGAGCTTGCGGGCGCGCTTCTGTGATACAGCCGGTGGCTATAGCCGCCGACTGTATCACTCGGCCCCGCCCCTTGGAGCGTCGCGTCATTCATTTGATTGACAGCAGCGGGAGCCAATGGCTGCGCTTCTATCAATCAACTAATGAATGAGCCGAGAAGCCCAGCCGAGAAGCCAGCGCTTTCACAGCACTGGACTTTCGAGGGGTCAGACAAGTAAACGGGGGGGGCTGGGGGGCCGCTAAACCTCGGATGTTTTTTCACCTTAATGCATTGAATGCATTAAGGTGAAAAAACATGTACCTTTACAACCTCTTTAATAAACTACAGCCCACAGAGAAGCCAGGTCTATGTATTGGAAAAGAGTAATAACTAGAAAATGCATTCCCTGAGGAAAATGCGAGTGGGAATGCTGAATTGCTGAGCCCGCACCAAAGCCATTCACCATAACCACTACACTATCTTTAGGACACACAGCTCCTTTCTCTATCTGCAAAGTAGAGAGTATCCTGACTTCCTGGTCGCCCCTCCCCCCTCAAGAGGTTTCCCCTCCCCCCAGGTCAGTGAGGAGGAATATTGCACTGAGGTAGAAAGCTATTTATGGAAAGAAATTCCATTACAAACGCCTTTTAATTCACAGACCAATACATTAATTACGCCTCCAAACAAAACGTAATAAATCCACAACCGTACATGCGATCGATACAGCGACTTCACCGTTTGAAAGACACGGCCCTTGTGAACGCATCGATATGAAATTTATGTTGATAAACTTAAAATTGTGGCCATGCCAGCGATTTAGAAAAGAGCGTCTTTGTGTGTTTGCAGGAATTTTTTTTAGACTTTTTAACATGACGGTCAATGGGAGGGCGTTTGAGGCACTTGTCCTTTAGAAGCTCCTGGAACTAAAAGTCAAATGCCTATCGCAAAACTGATCACATTGCCTGAAACCAGACAAGCATACCTACGTTTTGATATATAAATTGTGTATGACAAGTAGATCTTGTGGGCGTGAGAGCAATTTGTTCGCCCTTTTTTTAAAGATAATTTTTGTTTTCAAAGATCTCCACTCTAAAGGTCACATGACACACTCTAAACCTGCTCCATAGGATTACATTATAACCGATAAAAAAATCACTAAACGTAAATTGCGTTTTCACAAAAACCGTATAAGATATCAATCTAAAAAGTCATGTTTGGATAGCTGAATATTTTGTGACCGCTTTAAAGTTTGTTTGGTGTCTGTAAGTGAAAGTATGAAGGAGCTGAAACTTTTGGCAGAACGTGTGTTTTGAAGCAGGAAAAAGGATGTTCTCATTGACTTCAATGTTAAAAAAAAGTGTCTAAAAGCTTAATATTTTAAAAAGTATAAATAGTACAAAAAAACTTGAAGAAGTCCCATCGTTAGCTGAATGAGACGAACATTTTAAAAGTTAAATGGTCTCAATAGCTGAAAGTATGCAGAAGTTACGCAGAGCCAAAAAACGTACGGAATAAAATTTAAATTAAAACTAGAAAATGCATTCCCTGAGGAAAATGCGAGTGGGAATGCTGAATTGCTGAGCCCGCACCAAAGCCATTCACCATAACCACTACACTATCTTTAGGACACACAGCTCCTTTCTCTATCTGCAAAGTAGAGAGTATGCTGACTTCCTGGTCGCCCCTCCCCCCTCAAGAGGTTTCCCCTCCCCCCAGGTCAGTGAGGAGGAATATTGCACTGAGGTAGAAAGCTATTTATGGAAAGAAATTCCATTACAAACGCCTTTTAATTCACAGACCAATACATTAATTACGCCTCCAAACAAAACGTAATAAATCCACAACCGTACATGCGATCGATACAGCGACTTCACCGTTTGAAAGACACGGCCCTTGTGAACGCATCGATATGAAATTTATGTTGATAAACTTAAAATTGTGGCCATGCCAGCGATTTAGAAAAGAGCGTCTTTGTGTGTTTTGCAGGAAAAATTTTTAAATTTTTAACATGGACGGTCAATGAGAGTGGTTTTGTCACTCTTGTCCTTTAGAAGCTCCTGGAACTAAAACTAAAATACGTATCACAAAACTGATCACATTGCCTGAAACCAGACAAGCATACCTACGTTTTGATATATAAATTGTGTATGACAAGTAGATCTTGTGGGCGTGAGAGCAATTTGTTCGCCCTTTTTTTAAAGATAATTTTTGTTTTCAAAGATCTCCACTCTAAAGGTCACATGACACACTCTAAACCTGCTCCATAGGATTACATTATAACCGATAAAAAAATCACTAAACGTAAATTGCGTTTTCACAAAAACCGTATAAGATATCAATCTAAAAAGTCATGTTTGGATAGCTGAATATTTTGTGACTGCTTTAAAGTTTGTTTGGTGTCTGTAAGTGAAAGTATGAAGGAGCTGAAACTTTTGGCAGAACGTGTGTTTTGAAGCAGGAAAAAGGATGTTCTCATTGACTTCAATGTTAAAAAAAAGTGTCTAAAAGCTTAATATTTTAAAAAGTATAAATAGTACAAAAAAACTTGAAGAAGTCCCATCGTTAGCTGAATGAGACGAACATTTTAAAAGTTAAATGGTCTCAATAGCTGAAAGTATGCAGAAGTTACGCAGAGCCAAAAAACGTACGGAATAAAATTAAGAAGAAGAATAATAAAAAACGAATATCAATACTGGGAATGCTTATTAAAGCATTCCCACTAATTAAAATTAAAATTAAGAAGAAGAATAATAAAAAACGAATATCAATACTGGGAATGCTTATTAAAGCATTCCCACTAATAATAGTAATAAAAGTTCAAAGTAGTATAACATAAAGTGTGGAAATAAAATAATACTTTAGGTAAGGATAATATGTACTACAAATACAGTATTTAGGCACATGCATGTATGTGTGTGTATTTGCTTTTCTCTACAGTACATTTACCTTGAGTTTTTTCATCTTTATTCTTTGATCCTGTGGCTTTTCATAGGTACCTCTGCTGAAATTATTTATCATGTATCCATGTATCCTTGAAACATCATGAGCAGGCAGCGTGTGCACTGCAGACTGAGGCCCACTGTGGTTAGCTGCATCAATATAAAATGAAAAAGAATGATTTACAAGCAAAAATCTTTACTAGAAATACTGCAACAATGTGTCTATTTCTCATAGACAGCTGTATGGACAATGATTGCATTATTTCTATTGTATTTAACAGTAGTCATCTTTAATGACACTACAAATAATTTAATTATTTGTATTAATTAAAAACTATTCATTTAAAACTCACACATATAAATAAAATAGAAAAAAGTCCAACAATTGGTCCCCAACCTGGAAAATGGAAATATGATGAAGGGGACTGCCAGGCATGAGCAAGGTACAGCGCAGTTTTATGACTAGCCTTGGTCTACTAAAATAACATTGTGGCAATAGAAAACTCTAGCAATCAAATCAGAAGGAGACTATCAATTCAGGAATCTCAGTTTCTTCATTGCCCACAAGTGGAAGAAGAAAGTTAGCATCTGTTGTGTAAAAATTTACTTTCTGGTTGAGTCTAGCCCTATTCACATTAATCTGAGCTAAATATTGTTCCCTCGTAATGTCCAGAGCCCATCCTCATTCTAGTTTTCTCTCAAGTATTATTATTATTATACAGGATTTATATAGCAGCGACAGTTTGCGCAGCGCTTTACAACAGTAGGGCAGACAGTAAAGTTACAATACAATACAGGATATAAACAAGACCAAGGATAAATACAAGGAAAGATCCAAGCTTTACTCACTGGCCAGTCCGCTGACAACCAAATCAACCTATCTAACAGTATGTGTAAAACAGGGGTTTAGTCTGCACACATTTGCAAATACGTGCATAAGCCACAGAGCCTTGTCACAGCACCCTGGTATCTGTGGTCCTATCTCTAGCTTATGAGAGACCCCACAATGAAAGCAAATGCATTCTGATAGATAGGTGGAGGTCAGGTGGACTGAAGGGAGCCACCCATTCTTAAGGATACAGGAGCACACTGAACACCCAGCAAATCGCACAATGGCTGCAAAGGTGTGCGTTGCCTGACCAATATAACAGTAACATTAAAACAAAAAAACAGTAATCAGAGGGTCCTGCTCATTAGATCTTACAATCTAGGAGGGAGGGTCAAGTGATATGAAAGGGTAATAACTGTGGGGAGTGAGCTGATGGAGAAAATAGAAGAACAGTTGCTAAGTGGAGGCAGGGTAGGCTTCTCCGAAGAGAAAACTTTTCAGGGATCATCTAAAAGTAGATCGATTTGGAGATAGTCTGACATATTGGGATATGGTATTCCAGAGGATGGGAGAGGCTCGAGAGAAGTTCTGTAGATCAGTATGGGAGAAGGTGATAAGGGAGCTAGAGAGCAGGAGGTCTTGAGAGGAACGCAGAGGACGATTAGGTTGGTATTTTAAGACTAGACTAGTGATGTAGCTGGGGCCAGAGTTGTGGATGGTTTTGTAACCTATTGTTAATATTTTGAATTTAATTTGTTGGATGAGTTGCAGCCAATGGAGGGAGTGGCAGAGAGGGTAGCGACCCTGAGCGGTTTGTATGGTGGATGAGTCTGGCAGCAGTATTCATGATGGACTGAAAGGGGGATAGTCTATTTAGTAGACTTGTGCACAACAAAAAATGTTGTCTCTTTCCGTAGACTCGTAAAGATTTGTAATTTCGTAAGACAAACGTTTCCTATTCAAACCTGTTCGTATTTCGTAAGACGCAAGTTTTCCTATTCGGACCCGTTCGTATTTTCATAACAGTTTTATTTTCGTTGATACTAAATGATTCGTAATTCTATCTAATTTATTTTCGTTGATTCGAAATTCGTAATTTTGTTAGATAATAATTTTCGTTTAATGGATTCAGAATTTTTTACTTTTGTAAATACATTGCGGCGCGGTCATTCACAATCTCGTATTTTAGTTTCATTTTCAACACGCGGCTAATCCATATTAAGATAGACTTTCTCTTAAGCCCCGTACACACGATCGGACGTTTTGCCAACAAACTTCAAAATGAGCAAGTTTTCCAAAAAATCGAGGCTTTACACTGTCCAATGTGACTCAGCAGTGATAGAAACACAATATACAAAAGTATATAAAAACCGCGCTACTAATGAATACGTAAAAATGGCAGCCAACACTACAGAACTAGATCAATTCTGAAAAACAAGCAAAAAACAACAAAAAGTGTAGCGCTAATAATACGTGCAAAATAAACAATAAATAAGACCCTTATGTATGAGGGACATAAGTGTAATAAAATTCACAGAAAACCAATCTAAGTGAATAGAGTTGGTGAAAATGTTCAATAGTAAAGTTCAATAATTGCTTCAACAAAAAAAGTGACTTTGTGCTGGGAAGGAGGTGAAGAAAATTTTGATATCAATTGTGGGAATCATCCTCCTGTGTGCCGTTTGAGTCACCCTGTAGCCAAGACACCGCTACCATTAAGCTTTTGCGACCTATTAGGTGTATACCTACTTAGGTCCACGACATCTGGTAAGCCTTTGACCTTCCTTGGTGGTGGATTCCCTATCAAAATTTTCTTCACCTCCTTCCCAGCACAAAGTCACTTTTTTTGTTGGAGCAATTATTGAACTTTACTATTGAACATTTTCACCAACTCTATTCACTTAGATTGGTTTTCTGTGAATTTTATTACACTTATGTCTCTCATGCATAAGGGTCTTATTTATTGTTTATTTTGCACGTATTATTAGCGCTACACTTTTTTTTGTTTTTTTTCAATGTGACTCAGCACAAAAGAGATAAGCTTTATTGGCTAAGATATTAAGTAAGATACATCACTCCCTAACTACACTGCCCAGTGCCCATTCGAAAGAATGATTCGAGTACACAAATTTATGAACAGACAAAGAAACGGATTCACAAAACACACAAATGAAAATACGAACATACGACTGAAAATCCGAATATACGAAATTACGAACAGACAAAAGATTTAAAATACGGAATGCAAATCGTTCGTTATAGGTGTCATTTTTGTTCTTTTGCTGTTTCAGTGTTTCGTATTTTAGTAAGTTTGTCCAATCGTATGTTCGTATTTTTGCTTGTTCGTTATTTTGCTTATTCGTAATTCCGTAATTTTCGTATTTTAGTACTTTCAGCTATTCGGATGTTCGAATTGATCCGAATGTACGAAAACTAAAAAATTTGTACGAAAATCAATTTGTTACGAACGGAATCGCACATGTCTACTATTTAAAGGTAAGCCAATGAGGAGGGAGTTGCAGTAGTCGAGGCGAGAGATAACCAGGGAGTGAATTTAAGAGCTTTGTGGTTTCATTGGTTAGGAAGGAATGTAGTTTGGAGATGTTTCGGGAAAGTACCCATTTCTTCACTGTTAAAAAAAATGCTTGAACATCCTCATAAACATGCATGTAGTTTCCTATCATTTGAGTGAAATTCAATCGACAGACTCCTTTCCAGGCCAAAATAACGCTGTGGATTTGGTTTTGTATGTAAGCATTTCATATGACACCATAGATAAGTATTTATCAAAACAAATCTATGCCTAAAATGTGTCTGCATTTGCAAACGAGAATGTTACACATTTTTGGTACATTTGACAATGTGATAATTATGAAACAAAAAATCCTGGATGCAGAAATTGAAAGGTTTATTAATAATGACACATGAAGGAAGGCAGTAGGTGTGGCCAGCATCACAGCTATAACCATACATGTAATGGCAGAGGTCTAATGGCTGACACAACTATTCAATTTAGGTTGGAAACAATAGACTGGCAGTGAGCCAGGTATTCCCATATGGAAAAATAAGGCATTATAAGAGAGATAAGTACATATCTTTACTAAAAGTGCATATTTTTACTTAGCCACATGACTAACCAAATGTCAACAACAACTATTGGTAAATGTAGAAAACCAATTCCCCATTATCACAGAACCTGATGTAAAAGTGTAAAGCCCTACCGCATACCTGATGCACACAGGTGAGAGGAAGGTGGTGAGAGGAAGTTTGGAAGATGCTGGAACTCAATATCATTAAATAATCACAGAGTGAGTGGTCAAGTACAGCTGTGTGGTACCAAAGACCAATAGTTGGTTTGGAAACGTTTTCAGAAAACTCACTGAGGTATCAAAGTTTGTTGCATATCCGATGCCCGGAAAGATGAACTGATAGAGAGGTTGGGATCAGCCTGGCATATTACCAACCTAGATCTTACCAGTGGGTACTGGCAGATACCTTTAACTAAGGAAACCAAAGAAAATACTGCATTTTGCACCCCAGAACGTCATTTTAAATATAAAAGTTTGCCATTGGTCTACTATTCTGTCCAGGCTACTTTCCAGAAAGCAATGGATCAAAACTTACACCCACATCATACATACACCTTGGTGTATTTAGATGAAATTGTCATCTTTAATACTGACTGGGAGTCCCATCTTCCCCGAGTGCAGGTGGCCTTAGACTCTGAGGCCTCGTACACACGACAGAGTTTCTCGGCAGAATTCACCGAGAAACTCGGTCAAACCCGGATTCTGCCGAGAAACTCTGTCGTCTGTACACTTTTGGCCCGATGGAGCCGCCGAGGAACTCGTCGAGAAAATAGAGAACATGTTCTCTATTTTCTCGTTGTTCTATGGGAGAAGGCGTCCCGCCGAGCTCCTCGGCGGCTTCATCCCTGAACTCACCGAGGAACTCGACGTGTTTGGCACGTCGAGTTCCTCGGCCGTGTGTACGGGGCCTCAAGAAGGAGGGGTTTATTGTGAATCCAGAATATGTGCCATTGTAATTAAAGAGACAAAGTAGTTAGTGTACATTGTAGGTAGGGTTTTGGTGAAACCAATAAAAGGAGTCATCACTCAAGGCAAGCACACAGACAAAAAGCCCCTTCACAAAACAGCGAGTGCCGGTCTGATCTGTGATCGCAGCAATCTGGGAGCAAAGCTGAGAGGCTGACCGCACTCCAAAAATGTAATGGATAAACTAAGTTTATTGAAGTTTTCAAAACATAAAAATTACAGACATCACAGCTCCACACCCCAGGACAGAGGGCAGTTAATGTGTTTCACTTGGAAAGTGTTTACTCATAAAACACCTATTGAGAGGCAGTTTAAATAGTCACAGTGCAGCTGACTCTGATTAGTGACTCCAAATCCCCACACACACTGAGTAAAATCCAGTAAGTAAATACCAACACTAATGCAGATAATATATGGAACAAAAGTGAAACAAAATGACAAGAAAAAAACATTTGTAAATAAATGTGTATTTACCCAAAGAAAATACAGCCGCACAATAATATGTTAATAATATACAGTATACTGTATACACGCTCATGCATGTCTTTATGGACCTTGCTTTGTGCACTGGTCCAAATTATTTGGTGGAGGGGGGATTATGGTGTAGAGGTACCACCGTGGGGTCGCTGAGTGTAGTAGTTCCACCTGTCAACCTGCCCAGCCTGGTATTCACTTCCAGTCACTCTCCTGACAATGAACAGTCCATCAGCTTTGTTTTTGTTGTTTTATTGTTGTTTTATTGAAGGATTAAACTTGGATGGGGTAAAGGGATTACGGGATACCCAGAATCAATAGCATTAAACAATGAAATGATTGATTGGAACCTCTATTCGCATTCTCTAATGCCGCGTACACACGATCAGTCCATCCGATGAGAACGGACCGATGGACCGTTTTCATCGGTTAACAGATGAAGCTGACTGATGGTCCGTCGCACCTACACAACATCGGTTAAAAAAACGATCGTGTCAGAACGCGGTGACGTAAAACACAACGACGTGCTGAAAAGAACAAAGTTCAATGCTTCCAAGCATGCGTCAACTTGATTCTGAGCATGCATGGATTTTTAACCGATGGTCGCGCCTACTAACGATCGTTTTTGTCCTATCGGTTAGGAATCCATCGGTTAATTTTAAAACAAGTTGCTTTTTTTTAACCGATGGTTAACTAACCGATGGCGCCCACACACGATCGGTTTTGATTGATGAAAACGATCCATCAGACCATTCTCATCGGTTTAACCGATCGTGTGTACGCAGCATAAGGCTCTAGACTCCTCCAGCACAACGCTTCTTTGTAGACTGTCACTTCCTCTCCTGTGCAATACTTGGTTCCTGGCACAGCTAGCACATGATTGGGCCTAATTCTGAATTAAGCCCAACTTGAAGTATTTGCCATTTGCTGGCTATGACCATGGGCCCCTTTGGTGTAGCAACCGATAGCAATAGAAAAACAAAGTATTTAGTGCTAGCTGTACTGAAGTGGACTACTGATCCCAGTCAGTCCTGTGCAGGCTTTGCCAGTCCTCCTGGCTGCAGCAGCCCAACTTCAACACCAGTAACATCACAGTCTCTCCTGCTAGCTCTACATCCATCTCAGACTCCTAGTTCGCTCCAGCATGCCTCTCCCAGCTCTCCTGACTATCCCTGTCACTCAACAACACTTGATGGATCCCTCCTGAAAAATTTCCCAGCAGTGTTCCCTGCTGTCCTCTTCTGCTCCTGTTCAGGACACCCCTCACAGCTCTGTGCCAAGGGCACCCCCTGGCTGGGGACTCATTTCAATGCCCCCAACAGTCTAACACTCCATCTCTCAGTTTTTCAACCCAAACTCCTCCTCCTTAGCCGAGCTGTCCCAAAGTATTTTTAAGAGGCCGGCCCCCTGCCAATCCTAGTTGGGGACTGGTCAGAGCTCCTTAACACACCGCAGACAGCTCCACCTCTCTTCCCCTCCTCTGCTTCCAGAATCTTCTCAAAACCAAAACCAAAACCAAAACCAAAACCAGCTCCCACTCCCCAGCTCCCAGATAAAAAAAAACAGGCCTAGCTTTAAGCTAGGCCTGCCTAAATTTACCTGCACTGGCCACAAATCTAATTCTAGCACCTACCTAAAGTAGAGGGTGCTACAATGGCGTGGGGTTTATTATAGGGGTTGGGCTTGGCCCCTTAGTTCCAGTGAAGGCATCAGCATACCAAGACATTTTGGACAATTTCATGCTCCCAGCTTTGTGGGAACAGTTTGGGGATGGCCCCTTCATGTTCCAACATGTCTGCGTGCCAGTGTACAAAGCAGGGTCCATAAAGTCATGAATGAGCGAGTTTGGGGTGGAGGAACTTGACTGGCCTGCACAAAGTCCTAACCTCAACCCGATAAAACACCTTTGGGATGAATTTGAGTGGAGACTGCGAACCAGACCATCTTGTTCACATCATTGCCTGACCTCACCAATGATCTTTTGGAAAAATGGTCAGACATTCCCATAGACACACTCCTAAACCTTGTGGACAGCCTTCTCAGAAGAGTTGAAGCTGTTATAGCTGCAAAGGGTGGGCCAACACAAAATTGAACCCTATGGACTTAGACTGGGAAGCCATTAAAGTTCATGTGTGTGCAAAGGCAGGCATCCCAATACTTTTGGTAATCTAGTGTACTGTGTGTGTGTGTACAACCAAAGCGTAAATGTACTCTATTGGGATTTTATGTAATAGACCAACACAAAATGTCACATAATTGTCAAGTGAAAGGAAAATGATTAATGTTTTTAAAAAAAATTGAATGGTCTATGGTTGTAACATGACAGAATTGGGAACATTTTGAGGGGTATGAATACCTTTTCAATGCACTGTATGAATATACATATATATACTTTACAATGTATAGGGGGGGGGGGGACAGCACAATTACAATACAGCTCAATACAAGGTACAGGAGGGCCCTGCTCGTAGAGCTTACATTCTAAAGGGAGGGGGTGGTACAAAAGGTAATAGCTGCAGAGAATGATTTGATGGGGGTGGCTCGGGGACAGTTGTTAAGTAGGTGTGGAATAGGTTTCCTGAATAAATTTGTTTTCAGGGATCTCTTAAAGGTGGACAGGGTAAGGACTGATCGGACATACTGGGGCAGGGAGTTCCAGAGGATGGAAGAGGCTCTGGAGAAAGGGAGTAAGGGAGTAAGAGGGGTGGGGGTAGTGACAGCAGGGTGGACTTATCAGCAGGAGGCAAAGAAGCAGCAGTACACCGAAGTACAAGCAGGCTGTGCTCCCAAGTAGAAGATAAAGAAGAAAATAGCATGATCAGTTTGAAATAAGAAAGCAGTGGGACTGGCAGGAACACCAAGTATTTCACACAAGGAAAGCAATGCAAATAGAACAGGATACTTTTTTTTATACAAGTACATGATAACATAGACACATATCAGGAATGTGAGATGTTGGGGTAACATACACTTTAAGAAAGCCGAAAACAGAAAATCTGATAGTTCAGAAATAAATTATTTGCAGACACGCTCTTATTAGCCCAATATGCACTTTCAGTATTCATTGTATTGCAAATGATTGGATAATCTACATTTCTTATCTAAAAGGCAATGACAGCAAGCACAAGGTCAACAACATTTATCAAAGCTTTATCACCAGAGGTTAAAAAAAACATATAGAGTATGACCAACAACCAACCTCCCACAGTCTTTTGGAACAACTGTTTTTGCTCTATACATATGGATATAATTTGTCTGCTAGATACGTTTGCAGTGATGCCTGGTGTCAGTTTCCCAGCATGCAGTGCAAACATCTAATTGTCTCTTTCCAGTATAATATCACAGATTTTCAATCCACATAGCCATTGTACTTACATAATATTGACAACGTGTCTGGCTTGCAACTGACATTTTCCATGACAGGTATGCATTGCACTAACTTTGGACTGCAGGTAAGCCCTTATAAATACAGACTTTTCAGTTTTTAAATGTGAAACACAGTTTAAATTTGATATTTAATAGTTTAAATGTGATATTTAATTTATACATGGAATGTGTTCCCAGCACAGTCAACCAATCTCATAAGTGTACAGACCAATTTGTCCTAAAAGATACATTTTCAGGAAATTTCCAGTTTAGCTATTTATTTTATTACTACCACAAACAAATCGAGTGCTAATTGGAATTGGGACACGGTCATTTCACATACAGCCAGAGGACTAATCATGTTGGATTTTCTGTAGTTATTGTTTTTTTTTTTTTTATTCTTGATCAGGTTTCTCTTCTCTTTCCAAACCAGATGGCATTCAATACACATTAGCATAATTAGCTTCTAATTTCACAAAACCTTTTTTTTTTCTCAGTGTCCCTTAAAACACCATTTCCTTAGAACGATTTTCAAGCTCCTGAGCGATCTATGGCAATTTAGCACAATAACACTGTGTGACTGAACATAAAAAAAATCAGACATTATAAAAGAACATAAAAGGATGTCTGTGTTTAACTTTCATTTACAGTCCTGTCTTGTTTTAGCCAGACAACATTGCAGTTACTTTTGTGACATCATTTTTATCCAAAAGCAATCATATTCTTTTGTTACATAAGAAAAAATCCTATTACTTCTATGAGAAAGGTGTGTGCTCAGTGTCTGACCACGTCTGCTTTTCTAAATTTTAATTATTTTACTTGTATCAAGCTGTTTGCTCTACGGAAAAAATATTCCTAAGCAAATTCATGTCTTTCTTCATGTGGAATCCATACTGTGTTTTGTTATAGGTCTAAAATAAAAGCCATCCGTGAGCCACCAGTAAGACAACCATTTGCTAGTAAAAACGCCCCGAAACTCCTCAATAGTGTTGTTAACACTTATTAAAAATATGTCTTCCATCCAATCCATGCAACAAAAACTTGCAACATTTTCATATAACTGAAGTAAGGTGTATACAGTACAAGCTTCACCGCAGGATGTGGAAATCTTGCAAGAATATCTGAACAAATTAATGGGGTGGGCAACTACATGGCAAATGGGGTTTAATGTAGAAAAATTGTAAATAATGCATTTGGGTGGCAAAAATATGAATGCAATCTACTCACTTGGGGGTGAAGCTCTGGAGGAATCTAGGATGAAAAAGGACCTTGTGGTCCTAGTAGATGATAGGCTCAGCAATGGCATGCAAAGCAAACAGAATATTGGCATGCATTAAAAAGGGGATGAATTAAAGAGATAAAGCAATAATTCTCCCACTCTACAAGACTCTGGTCCGGCCTCACCTGGAGTATGCTGTCCAGTTCTGGGCAACAGTCCTCAGGAAGGATGTACTGGAAATGGAGCGAATACAGAGAACGGCAACAAAGCTAATAAAGGGTCTGGAGGACATTAGTTATGAAGAAAGGTTGAGAGCACTGAACTTATTCTCTCTGGAGAAGAGACGCTTGAGACAGGATATGATTTCAATTTACAAATACCAAACTGGTGACCCCACAATAGGGATAAAACTTTTTTGCGGAAGGGAGTTTAATAAGACACGTGGCCACTCATTAAAATAAGAAGAAAAGAGGTTTAACCTTAAACTGCGTAGAGGGTGTTTTACTGTAAGAGTGGCAAGGATGTGGAATTCCCTTCCACAGGCAGTGGTTTCAGCTGGGGGCATCAATAGTTTTAAAAAAACTGTTAGATAAGCACCTGAATGACCACAACATACAGGTATATACAATGTAAAACTGACATATAATCACACACATAGGTTGGACTTGATGGACTTTTGTCTTTTTTCAACCTCACCTACTATGTAACAATTGTGTCTGTGACACAATACTACACGTGACTACAATAGTACATGTGCAACACAATTTACTCCAACATTGACTAGCTCTTATTCATCTTCTGTTCTGTCCCACTTATATGTATTTTATTCTATGTTGTATCTGGGGTGTCAAGGTTCGCCATCACTGACCTAGATGAATGAGAATCTTCACAGACAGATTATACAAATATTATGCAGTCAGATTTTAGCATGTATAGTCACCTATCACATCCAAACCACTGCTAAAATATACAACTGTATTCCTTGTGATCATTAGAGAGAGATTATACAAGGTATGTTATATGGGCTTAACAGGTGATCATGTAAAATGCATAAAAGCAAATGCAAAAAAACACATAAATGTATGTAGAAAATGTGCACTAACATACAACTTTGCATTACATGATAAAAATGCACAAAATCGCATGCATTTTCACTTTAACCTCGGGCTGAATGTGAAGGTGACGCTCAGGATTCACCTGGTGGCAAAGCTAGGCAAATATTGCACCACCTACTGAATGATGCCCATAAGTAAACAGCCCAAAAATTATCGATTTAAACGTAGACATTCACTTCTGTACAACTATACTGTATATATGAAGTACCATCAAAATATTATGGAAGAAAAAACAAGAAAAAATGCAAGCAGCTATCATTTAATAATTTATTTCACTTAACTTTTACAATAATAACTTAAATTTGTAGTCAGTAAACCATACTGAATTTTTCTTTAATACAGAATGTGACATGCTTCCTTAAATTACTGGGGAAAGAAAAGCACAGTCAGCAAAAACACTGCCAGTATTTCTTTTGGACTTTAGTAATTACAAGTTCTGCTCATAAAATATTACCCACTGGCATACTTCTGCCTTAAATAAATGACAAGACTATGGGGAAATGGTGACTGCTTTCATTCCATGTGTAAAATGTTTGAATTTGTTTATATGCACATATTAGCAAGATATTCTTGTCAAAATGCACCTAGAGTCCAATTAAAAATTAAAACTAATGGCTGAATCTTGATCAAGCTAACTAAAAAAAAAAATGGTATAATTCTGTTCCCTTTCTTACATGCAAGCAATATGTTAAATTTAAAGACATCGATAAGGCAACATTAACCACTTAAGGACCGGACCAATATGCTGCTACATGACCCAAGGGGTTTTTACAATTCGGCACTGCGTCGCTTTAACAGACAATTGAGCGGTCGTTCGATGTGGCTCCCAAACAAAATTGGCGTCCTTTTTTCCCCCACAAATAGAGCTTTCTTTTGGTGGTATTTGATCACCTCTGCGGTTTTTATTTTTTGCGCTATAAACAAAAATAAAGCGACAATTTTGAAAAAAATGCAATATTTTTTACTTTTTGCTATAATAAATATCCCCCAAAAACATATATAAAAACATTTTTTTTCTCAGTTTAGGCCGATACGTATTCTTCTACCTATTTTTGGTAAAAAAAATCGCAATAAGCGTTTATCGATTGGTTTGCCCCAAATGTATAGCGTTTACAAAATAGGGGATAGTTTATTGCATTTTTGTTAATTTTTTTTTTTTTACTACTAATGGCGGCGATCAGCGATTTTTTTCGTGACTGCGACATTATGGCGGACACTTCTGACAATTTTGACACATTTTTGGGACCATTGTCATTTTCACAGCAAAAAATGCATTTAAATTGCATTGTTTATTGTGAAAATGACAGTTGCAGTTTGGGAGTTAACCACAGGGGGCGCTGTAGGATTTTGTTTTCACCTAGTGTGTGTTTACAACTGTAGGGGGGTGTGGCTGTAGGAATGACGTCATCGATCGAGTCTCCCTATATAAGGGATCACTCGATCGATGCAGCGCCATAGTAAAGCACGGGGAAGCCGTGTTTACATACGGCTCTCCCCGTTCTTCAGCTCTGGGGAGCGATCGCGACGGAGCGGCTATAAACGAATAGCCGCGCCGTCGTCCCGGATCGCTCCCCGAGGGAATCCGACCGCCGAATGTAGCGGGGAGGGTCCCGATCGGACCCCCCACCGCTAGAAGGCAGGGACGTACAGGTACGCCAATGTGCCTGTACGTGCCATTCTGCCGACGTATATATACATGCGGCGGTCGGGAAGGGGTTAAACAGTCTTTAAATTGTTTTACTATATATATATATATATATATATATATATATATATATATATATATATATATACTGTAAATCTATATATGCACTTGCTCACAAGACTCAAATTCTGTCCAATTTTGCACCCCATGAAAGTCGCTGTATTTAACCACTGACATCCATGTCTATATATATATATATAAATGGGCAAATTGGCAGCAATACCTTATTACATCTAGAAAGGAGAAGGAAATGGCAGTGGCACAGAACTTTATATTCTTTCTCTGTTCGTAGATTTCCTTTTATGTAAGGAAGCCTTGTGTTCAAAGGATCTTTTTCAAATGAGTTCATGATTCCAATGTAATTGAAAGCAGTTCTGCACCAATTCAGAATTTGTCATACTTAAAGCAGATAAAGTACATTATTGGCAGACTTCAGAATGTCTGCTAATAAGTATAGACGTATGTGATATTACCACCGTGTCAACCATGTAGTCATTTGCTAGAAATGCACAATCTTCTACAAATAAAATATTCAAATCATGCAAGGACTGCTTCAAAATACTTGAATTAAATGAGTGCAATTATGAGAGCTCAGATAAAAAAATATTGGTGCTTTATAAAATTCTGCCTACTTCTAAAGTAGATCTCATGACAGGTGATGGCATTTAGGTCTTTCTTAAAATTTTAAACGGGAAAGTTGCATCTGCTTATATTTTGCCTCCCCTGGTTCTTACCCTGTCATCAACATACTAACAACATTTTAAAATAAAACCTTTGGGTGTTTATTACATACCTTTTTTAGACCCAGTGACCCACTGGGACCTTGCCCTTCACTATGCAATGCAGGCAGGCTATGGCTAGTGGAAGGGGCCAACAGGGTGTTGTACATACCTTCCTGAAAACATTACAGCATCCTACCTCAGTACTCCTCTCAAGAATCCTCAGGCCTCGTACACACAACCGAGGAACTTGTCGTAATTGAAACATTGTTTTCCTCGACGAGTTCCTTGTTAGGCTTGTCGAGAAACTTGACAAGCTTGCTTTGCATACACACGGTCAAGGCCAAATCTCCTCGTTCTCAAACGTGGTGACGTACAACACATACAATGGCAGGGGAAGTTCGATTCCACTGGCACAACCCTTGGGGCTGCTTTTGCTAATCTCATGTTACTGCGTGTTAAGTAAAAGTTTGGTAAGAGACGATTTGCACTTTTCAGACTGTTACATCGTGACAAATGTGCTATCTCCATTACAAACGCTACTTTTACCGAAGGTGCGCTCCCGTCTCATACTTTATTCTGAGCATGTGCAGGTTTCTAAGCATACACACGAACGTGTTTCTCGTCGAAAACATGCCCGACGGGGAACACAACGAGGAAATTGAGACTCCCGTTGAGGAAAAAGAGAACTTTTTCTCTTTTTTTCTCGTCGAGTTCCTCAACAGTTTCCTCGTTGAAAAACATACACACGACCGGTTTCCTCGGCAAAAAAGCTCTGCCACCAAGTTTCTTGATGGATTCTGTCGAGGAAAACGGTCGTGTGTATGAGGCCTCAGCCCTGATGCAAGAAGTGGGCTGACTTTTGGGAAGAACTATTTGAATGCAAACACACCTTGATGGGTGGATGTCAGTCTTGTGGTGGAGTGGCCATTCCTAGGAAAGCTGCATTTTCATGCCTACATTTAATGCTGAATCTCCATGATTTAAAGAACTGAAATCCATTGAATGAAAGAGGAAGGGTTAGAGAGAAACAGGATAGATGATGCTGGATGGCCTCCAGCTTGGGAATGAAACAGGATTTTATCCGACTTGCTACAGATTCTAATGCATACTGTGAGCTTCCCGCAAGTATAGGTGAAGTAATTCTTAAACAAAATATGAACACTTGTATTTAAATCTTTGGGTATTTAATATTAGAAATGTAAGTGAAGACCCCTGTGTCAGTGCTTTTTGTGAATATCTTAAACTGCACCCTTCCCTAGCATCCAAAGGGTATATTAATGTGGCTATTTCATGTTGTTTTTGACCTACTCCTAATAATGTACTTAAAGTTGTTTTAAGAGCTCAAGGTTTTTTACCTGAGCTCCCTCTTGATCCAGCAATGTGCACGAGAGCTTCTCCCAGGTCTCTCATTCCTTATTGGCTGAGACAGCAGCAAGAGCCATTGACTCCTGCTACTGCCAATCACAGCCAGTGCGCCAATGAGGAGAGAACAGGGGGTGGAGCCAAGCCACGGCTCTGTTTGGCTTTTGGACTCATAGAGTGTAGCTTGGAAGTGAGCATGCACTAGCGGCTTACCATTGGGGACACTGGCTGAAGGGGAGGAGCCAGTAGCACCGATGGGGGACCCAAAAATAATAGGATTAAGGCTGCTATGTGCAAAACCGGGGTGGGGCTTTAATTGTGCCTCTGAGGAGTGTAAGAAAGGGATACAACTACTATGATTCATAGAAAAATAGATACATTTTATTTATCTGCCGAGTGGCAATACAGTTTAAAAAAAAAAGATCAAGTATAAACAAGTTACAGTCTTGAAGTTTGAGTTCGGGGTGTGCAGATCCCAAGCGGTTATAACAGTGTGGCCTTTTTCATCAGACCAAACCTATCGTGTGTGGGCCCCATCGGTTATTTATCCATAGGTTCAAAAAATAGGAACTTCTTTTAAAATTATCTGATGGATAAAAAACCTACAGATAAAAACTATCGTCTGTGGGTACGTCCATCGGTTAAAAATCCATGCATGCTCAGAATCAAGTCGACGCATGCTTGGAAGCATTGAACTTCGTTTTTTTCAGCACGTCGTTGTGTTTTACGTCACCGCGTTCTGACACGATCAGTTTTTTAACTGATGGTGTGTAGGCACGACTGATCATCAGTCAGCTTCATCGGATAACTGATGGAAAAATCCATCAGACCGTTTTCATTATGTGTACAGGGCATAAGACATAGGGCAATAGAAAAATAGACTGTGCACTTTTGCAAATGCAGTTGCTTCAGAGCTTAGTACATGAGGGGCAGCGCTTCTGACTTCCATCACCCAATCATGTGCAAGCAAAAATGCCTTTTCTTTTTATTGTTCCTTGAATGTGATTGCGTATTCTTTGTTAATTTAAGCTTTACCTCACTTACTAAGCTTTGGCGCAATTGCACTTGCAGAGTACAACTGCACTTTGCAAAGTGCAGTCTATTAGCCTTTAGTAAATCAACCACATACTGTAGTGTGTTGAGGTAACAGAAACCTAATTTTCTTTGCTCCAAAACAAAAGGGGGAGATCCTCTGTAGTTTAAAGTGGAGAATTGGGCAAAGCTTATAACACTGTATAAGATTTCAGTGTTGCAAGAGCAAAGGATTTTACAAATTCACTGCATTCCTGGCAGAATCAATTTAAATGTAATTTAATTACATATTTTCAATAAAATATTGAAAGAAACCAAAAGGGAGCAAATAACAGATATCCATTGTTGGGTTTTACATAAACATTGATTTGAAAAGTGGGCAAGGATATTGGGGTTGATTTACTAAAACTGGAGAGTGCAAAAACTGGTGCAGCATGGTAGCCAATAAGCTTCTAAATTAAGCTTTGACAGAAAAAAAAAATGGAAGCTGATTGATTTCTATGCAGAGCTGCTCCAGACTTTTCACTCTCCAGTTTTACTAAATCAACCCCAATGTTTCATAATTTAAGCAGTAACAATTAATAAAACCACATTTACATCCATAACCACTGCAAATTACAGGTTAAAGGGGTTGTAAAGGTACAATTTGTTTTCCCTAAATAGCTTCCTTTACCTTAGTGCAGTCCTCCTTCACTTACCTCATCCTTCCATTTTGCTTTTAAATGTCTTTATTTCCTCTGAAAAATCCTCAATTCCTGCTCTTCTGTCTGTAACTCCACACAGTAATGCAAGGCTTTCTCCCTGGTGTGGAGTGTCGTGCTCACCCCCTCCCTTGGACTACAGGAGAGTCAGGACGCTCTCTACATTGCAGATAGAGAGCTGTGTGTTAGTGGGCGTCCTAACTCTCCTGTAGTCCAAGGGAGGGGGTGAGCATGACACTCCACACCAGGGAGAAAGCCTTGCATTACTGTGTGGAGTTACAGACAGAAGAACAGGAAGTGAGGATTTCTCAGAAGAAATAAGGACATTTAAAAGCAAAATGGAAGGATGAGGTAAGTGAAGGAGGACTGCACTGAGGTAAAGGAGGCTATTTAGGAAAAAAATGTTTACCTTTACAACCCCTTTAACATTTGTAATCCAGAATACAAATGCCTGGTTTTCCCTAAATTGTATCCAAGCATATAACTCAATAAAGCCTTTTTTAAAGCATGATTTTTAAGAGAGCTGATAGACACGCATAGCTGATTTACAAAATGTGTTAATAAAACAAAAAGACAATGGATGGCTGCTAGAGATGACACATTTTGTAACATCTGCTCATTTCATTCTTTTCACCCTTGCAATCTGGTGTAGGTCACAAGTGTCCTCTGTAATTCCTGGCATTTCTTATTATATGATATTATAGGCTTTTTAGACTTTTTTTTTTCATTTCAAAAAGTTTTGAGATCCCATAGCCTAGGGTTTTTAAAAATTACTAAATATACTACATACAGTACATGTTTATGAGAAAATGTGGATTTCATACACAGTATTTTATTATGCCATATTTTTCTTTGAAAAGTGGTTTAAGCAACAAACCCTTTTCCCCCGTACACACGATCAGAATTTTGATGGAAAATGTCTGATTGACTTTTTACATCAGATTTTCCGATCGTGTGTAGCCCTGTCTGAGTTTTTTCATCATAAGTTCCAATGAATTCCATCAGAGTTTAGATATAGAACATGATCTATTTTTTTCCAATGGAATTCCATCGGAATTTCGATGTGATTTGGCCGGGCAAAAGCCTGATCATGTGTACGCGGCATTAGGGTGATGAGAAGAGGACTAGGAGTCTGATATTTTAATCAAAGAGTCAGTATTCCACGGAATCATGGTTTAGCGCTTTTGGGACAAAGCGGCAGTCTAGATCATAGGGAAGGGGTATTTGATGCAAAGATAGGCATGGAGATACATATGGCACTAGAATTTAAGGACAGAGGTGAGTCTCTTTCATTTTCTTGATCTTCTGGATTTTTTCTGAAATTGGATCAGAAACCAGTGGGCTGTGATACATAAAGTTCCTTGTTATAACTGACATATGACCAGCCCATTAGTGCTGGTAATGAAAAATGTAATCATGTCAGTTGTAGTAAATGGGGTAGTAATGTTAAAATGTGGGAACAGTGAGGCCTCGTACACACGATAGGTTAACCAGGGGACAACGATCTGAAGGACCGTTGTTCTAGATTAACCTATGAAGCTGACTGATGGTCCGTCGTGCGTACACACCATCAGTTAAAATAACGATCGTGTCAGAACGCGGTGACGTAAAACACAACGACGTGCTGAAAAAAACTAAGTTCAATGCTTCCAAGCATGCGTCGACTTGATTCTGAGCATGCGTGGATTTTTAACCGATGGTTGTGCATACTAACGATCGGTTTTGACCTATCGGTTAGCAATCCATCGGTTAAATTTTAAAGCAAGTTGCCATTTTTTTAACCTAAGGTGAAATAACCTATGGGGCCTACACACAGTTTGGACCAATGAAAACGGTCCTTCAGACTGTTGTCCTCTGGTTAACTTATCGTGTGTACGAGGCCTTAGGGGTAAACTGCATTTATACATCTTCTCATGGAGACAGATATTTACACAGGTGGCACGAAGGTAAGGCAACATGCACATATACACATATACAGAAGAACAATAACAAACATAAAAATGAATCAAACTTCTTCTTGGGAAAAAAAGGCTTTTATCTATAGGCTCCATTAACCAAGCTAAAATAACTGAAAATGCATGTGTTGTTTGTTATAACAATCATTATTTTCCAAAAATTTAAGTGCCTGAGATTAGAAAATAACCAACAAAGATTACAGTGCTGAACATAATGATTACCAAGGTAAAAAAACATGCGTTACTCCTTAAAGCGGAGTTCCGGCCACAATTTCACTTTTTAAATATAAATACCCCTGTAATACACAAGCTTAATGTATTCTAGTAAAGTTAGTCTGTAAACTAAGGTCCGTTTTGTTAGGTTGTTACAGCATTTAGACACTTTATAAAACAGAAATTGACTGGGGCCATCTTAAGTGTGGGCATCATGAAGCCAGACTGTATGACTTCCTGGATTTCAGCCTTGCAGATCTCGCACATGCTCAGTGCCGCACAAGCAGTGTAATAGGCTTCAGATCAGGTTTCAGCACCTGTACTGTCCAAGTCACATGATTCTTCGAGACTGGGGAGTGCACAGACTCCTGGAAAGTTACACCCACTACATTCCCAGGAGTCTGTGCGGTGTAGGTTAGGAAGCTTAAGTACCTAGGTGCAGGAAGAGGGAAGATTAACTATTCTGCCTAGCAACAACACTTTGAAAGGGAATCTAAAAAGGAGTTGGAGGATAATGTAATTATTTGTAGTATGTTTTTGTTTCATGCACAGACATTCCATAAAAGAAAAGAGCACTAATGGTAGTAAGGTAAATAAGCAGAAAAATGCCCATATACTAGCTACTAGTGGGAATTAGGTTGACTTTAGAAGTGAAAGAAGAGCAGACCAACCTCAATAATTAAAGTTGAACTCCAGGTAGATATAAAACATACAATCTAATTCAGACATGTATTCACTAATGTATCATTATTTTCAATCGTATTTTATTAATCTTGGAAGGTACATAAGCAAAGATCAACAAAACAGATTTGCTACATGTAAGCATTGACTTAGATTCCAAGAAATAACTCAAAAATGGCTATCTAATCTCGGGCATCGATTATAACGCAACATGTGACAGGTAATTATGAATAACGATCCATACAAGGGGTGTTAGATGTTATAGCGAGTGGCAAGGACAGTTTTTAGACCCAAGCCACATCTGTGGATGGGTCACAATTGATCGAGCAGAAACAATGACATCAAGTGTTCCTAGCCAACCCTCACTTCACCACCTGCTTGTTTCAGATGGTCAGTGCAGCCATTAACACTATAAGTGAGTAAGAAACTTATATAGCGCAACACATGCAAACTGAATCACCTCTGGGCGCTTAGTATCCTTTCCCTACTGTACTTTTCCCCTCAGAAAAGATGGGTTTTGAGTTTTGATTAATCACCAGTGACAACTGTTTGTTTTTCAGCGTTCACTTATTTCTCATTGCACTTCTCCTAAAATGTATTCATATTTCAAATTTTAGATTTTTCAATCTACAAATGTCCTGTTAGCTGAACTCAAACACGTTCTCTCATCCCTACTTAACACTTAGTTAGGTTTAGGGGAAAGCCTTGTGATGCCACCATGAACACCAAACAGCCAGCAGATGCAGCACAACTAGAGATTAAAAATGGACTAATCCTGTCTTTAAAATAAAGTTTCACATTCACTATGCTTATGTGATGGCACAGTCATTAATATCAAGTTCAATGATATTAGCAAATATTTGGGGAACAGCAGGAACAGTTTCCTAAGTGAAGGTAGTAGGCACAAAATCTTTTGCACCCAAAGCAATGTCCTTCAACTAGAGTGATTTTTTTGGATGGTCCTAGCCTTACTTAGAAAATTGTGACAGTGTGTAAATCAGCTAATATGAGATGACTGGGAGAAAGCTTTCAAATGGTAAATTTGACCATGGGGAAAAAGCAACATTTGTCAACTGTTGATGGCTTTGTTACAGCTGGTTCTACCTATTCTATCACAGACCTTTTGATTGTAGGTGGAGGTTGGGCTAAAATTGTATTTCTTAGTGCAATTTTTACTGCCACATTTATTTAAAAATGATGATGTTCTTTTTAATACCTGTCCTATCCCTCCAAAAATTAAAGAATTGATGGTATAATTTTGTTTCCCTTTATTTAACAGCAGGAGAGTGAGACTGAGCTAATATTTAAAGGAGCCCTGAAGCTTGTTGCATAGATAATGCTGCCATAGATACAGTATATATTCATTGTTGCTGTCACTGTACAGTTTGTGCATTTTTGTTGGTGGGATGGTGTACTGTTTACAGTTTACCCACTGTAGATCCATATACCTAAAACCTAACACCTAGGTCCAATTTGCGGAGAAGAGTGTCTGTTTTCACTATTCTAGCCAATGGTACTAGGTTTACTGATACAGAGTGGGCAGGCTGTCACTTTTTAGCCTCTTTGTCCCCAGCTGCAGATTACCTTCTATAGCAGCATCTGATCTTGTTAGTATGATAGTGAGAAAAATCAGACAAGACATTGCCATCTGTGTGGGGTATGGTGCAACAATCCTGTTTCTTTGGAAATTAAAGCACTGGGTGAAATGGGGGAGGACTTGCTGACAGTGAGAGTGAGCACTGGCAATTAACAGATCCCTTAGATGAATGATATATATGATATATGATATACAATGATATAAAGCACTGCATGAGAGCACAGCAGCCCCAAATGCAGCCACCCTATTTGTGATGAATAATATTAATGTGCAATGCTGAAAGAAAGTGTCCATACCTTATATGCAGAGCCTGAGATATTGACTCTTGCACAGTTCCCATCTGAGCACCCCTGGATGTAGAGACAGGGACTGCAGGGGTGAAAGAAAGACACAAGTGCCAAGATGTGTAGACACTGTAGGTAAGAAACCTAAGAGCTCTGATATCTGACAAGCACAAGTACAGCTGTAATTCTTCTGTGGAAAAACTCAGTGCTCACTCCCTATGGTCCCGCACTCACCAGATCCTGGAACCCCTACAGGGGTAACGGGCGCTCACAATAAAAATACTGCCAGGTTCCCTGGATCTTCCCAGAACATGAATATCTCAGCCGCTCATAAGAGGAGACAAATATATTGCCCAATAGCGTGATACCGTTTTTTCAAGTGACATATAACTTTTATTCACATAAAACAGGGTACTCACATTTGACAAGTAGGTTAAAAGCGTGTAAAATCACTGTGCTGTGGTGATCTGACGTCATCTGGAGCGCACTTTAAGTTGGCGCCACCACCTGCTATTTTTATCTCATTGCACTCCCCCACTTCTGTGGAGTTTTTCTGCAGGGGCTGCCATTTCTAACCTTTTAACTAATTACCCGGGAGTTTCTTCTTTTTTAATTTAAATTTTCTGTGGCGCAGATTCATTTTTCTTTTTCCTACAAGTACAGCTGGTGACGCACTGTGGAAATCCCAAGTCCAGTTGATGGTGGAGTCAGGTCCTACACCTCGTTAAAGTGTTACTAAACCCACAACAGTAAAACCAGTCTGTGTATGCAGTAAAGCATGCTTGTTATACTCACTGTGGAACCTAAGGGGTTAATCCTGCACATTGTGTAAAAAGGCTGTTTGATCATGTCTTCTCTGATTCTTTCCTACTTTTACTGTCCCCAATCCATCTCCCGATAGAACAGAGCATTGAGGACAAGCTGCACATGCTCAGTTTGGTGTGTATTGCTAGAAAGTTTCCTTCTTGGGAAGGTCCATGTGATCAGCACAGGGCCAATCAGCACTGTCCAGACAAAGGGTTGGAAGTCATGCAGCCTCATAGGACAATCAGGGAAGAATGAAAACTCCTCCTACAAGCTTTAACACCAAAACTGCTCCAACTGCTGATGAGAAAAGGTATTTAGCAGTTTATATTTACAAAAATAATTGAATTCCCATGTTCTGTGTACTGTGGGAGACCAGATGTAGTGAATGCAAGGTCCTGGGTTTAGTTACACTTTAAGTGACAGCTGAGTGCAATTGCTTCAGAGCTTAGTAAATTAGGGAAAGCTCTGCTGACTTCTATCATCCAATCCTGTGCAGGCAAAAATGCATTTTTTTCTTGCCACGTGATTGGGTATTGTTTGCAAAGTGGAGCTTTACCTCATTTACTAAATTCTGGAGCAACTGCACTTGCAGAGTGCACAGTCTATTTGGCTTTGATAAATCAACCCCACAGAGTCACTAAGCAGAAGTGTGGTCAATAGTCCAGGTCAGGGTTGGTAGCAGAGGCAGACAGACAATACTAGTAGGCAGTAACAGGACAGTAACAGGATCAAGACTGCATTAAAGGAATACCATACAGCACATAACTAGTGCAGAGTTCAGGTTAATATGGGCCATTTGGTGGCAGTGAATAAGCATGCACATCTGTGCATGCAAATGCTCATGCATGTTGGCAGTGATGAGTGTGCAATCAGTCTTCTATGCTCATACAAATTAGCCAGACAGCATGTCTTAGCCTAATGGCTGGCAGCATGTTCCTGACAGCATGTAATGACACAGATTTTTTTCTGATTGGCTGTGGTAAAAAGCAGGCAGGGACAGAAGGGGAAAGGACATTATAGGCAGCAAGGGGAACACACCAAGATCATCAGGAACTCAAAATGGTTTCAAATATTTATCAGCAACAAGCAGAAATGGACAGATATATCACATATGCACCCATTCTGGCTTTACTACAACCTATGAAAATTGGTTCTTTCATCCCTAGTGCCCAGCTTGACAATTTAAGCCTCGTACACACGACCGAGGAACTCGACGGGCGAAACACATAGTTTTCCTCGTCGAGATCCTTGTTAGGCTGTCGAGAAACTCGACAAGCCAATTTTCTCCATTCCCGTCTAGGAAATAGAGAACATGTTCTCTTTTTGGCTCGTCGAGTTTCTCGACAGTTTCCTCAACGAAAATGTACACACGACCGGGTTCCTCGGCAAAAAAATATCTCCCAGCAAGTTTCTTGCTGGTTTTTTCAGAGAAACTCGGTCATGTGTGCGAGGCTTGAGTGTCTTAGTTGGAATGAGTACCCTCCCTGCCTATCATTTAAAGGACTCAACCTCCTTCATATCATATTAATTTGTCGCATACACTAAATGTAAACAATATAGTAGTTGTCCTTGTCCTTGAAGCCATAGCTGCCTCCCACCAAGCTTCAAGTATGTACAGTCATCTAAAATCTGTATTATAATCAGATCTGTTTTTGCTGTATGACAAAGTGGCAAAGAATGTTTCATTTTCATCTGGCTAAAAGAGCTTTCGGAATCACCATTATGTGTGTAAACCTTTTTCTGCTATTTCTGTAACATTCTGTAACATTCGTTGGGGTCCCCACTGGAGAGATTTACATTTTCTACCTGTAATCGCTCTCACCACAACAGGAATTGGGGGGATTCTCCTTAAAGGGGATGAAAACAATTATAAAACTCTTCCCCATACTACCAAAATAAAGTGTTTGCATGGCTGACTTTGTATATATTAGGATTTCCTCTCACCCCCTGCAACTGTGACCATTGGTTAAAGTGGTTGTAAACCCAACTGAAAAAAATGAAAAGCCTGGGCTTGCTTACAGGTATCGCGGCTCCGGTGCTGTGATTGGCTGGAGCCACAATGACATCACTCCCGCACATGTGCTCGGGTGCCACCAGTAACGGCACATAGACTGAAGCCATTGCTTCAGTTTGCCCCACATGCAGGGGACAGGGGATATCTCCTAAACCGTACAGGTTTAGGAGATATCTTTGGTAGCTACAGGTAAGCCTTAATATAGGCTTATTGAGCCTATAGCATAGGCTCAATAAACTAGCAAAAACGTGTTTTAAAGGGTTTACAACCACTTAAAAGCAGTATAAAAAACAAACATTTATTACATTGCAGCTTATGAATTCTTAGATGTGATAGCTGCATTTGTTTTTGTTTTTAGGCTATCTTTCTTCTATTTTCTTCTATTTTCCTCTAGTCATCAATCCATTAAGTATTGTATTGTTTAAGGATTTAAGGACCGGAAGGATTTACCCCAATAATGACCAGGCTATTTTTTGTGATACGGCACTGCGCTATAAAAAAAAAAAAGCAATACTTTTAAATATTTGCTATAATAAATATCCCCCAAAAATCTTTAAAAAAATTAATTTCTTCCTGAGTTTAGGCCAATATGTATAGCGTATTTATCGTGGTATAACGCGCTCCCGCGTATACCGTGCACCCCTAAAGTGACCCCCAATCCTGTGGAAAAAAAGTTATTTTTGTACTTACAGTTTTGGTGTCTTGCGCGGCGTCCATCGGCGGCCTCGTCGGGTCCGGCGTCCTTCTGCGGCTTCGGGTGTCCTTCTGCGGCTTCGGTGTCCTTCTGCGGCAGGTCCGGTGTCCTCTTCGGCGGGTCCGGTGTCCTCTTCGACGGGTCCGGTGTCCTCTTCGACGGGTCTGGTGTCCTCTTTGGCGGGTCCGGTGTCTTCTTCGGCGGGTCCGGTGTCTTCTTCGGCGGGTCCAGCGTCCTTCTGCGGCGTCCTTGCGTCCTCCCCGCTCGTTTCCTGTGCCGAGTTTTGAATACTGCGCCAGCATATACCGAGCGCAGTACACTCGGGCAGGCTCGGCAACTGTCGCGGTCACGTCCTGTACGTCCAGGACGTGACCGCGGAAGAAGCCGAGACTGGCCGACTATACCCGAGTGTACTGCGCTCGGTATATGTTGGCGCAGTATTCAAAACTCGGCGCGGGAAAGCGGGTATCGGCGTATATCGCGCACCCACAATTTTGCCCTGATTTTCAGGGCAAAAAAGTGAGCGATATACGCCGATAAATACGGTACATATTTTGGTCAAATTTTTTGCAACAAACGTATAATGATTGGTTTGCGTAAAAGTTATAATATCTACAAAATATCTACATTTTTATTATTATCATTTTTTTACTAGTAGTTGCAAAATTGCAGTGGACAGATCGGACACTTTTGACACTTTTTTGGGACCAGTGACATTTATACAGTGCTATAAAAATGCACTTATTACTGTGTAAATGACACTGGCAGGGAGGGAGTTAACACTAGTGGTGATCAAGGGGTTAAATGTGTTCCCTGGGAGGAGTTTCTAACTGTGGGGGAGGAGACTGACTGAAAGAGTAGAGAGATTGCTGTTCCTGATCACTAGGAACAGACAATCTCTCTCTACTCCCCTGTCAAGCCTCATACGCACGACCGGTTTTCCCATTGGGAAAACTGCCATGAGAGCTTTTGGCCATGTGTATGCTCCATCGCAGTTTTTCCGACAGGAAAACTGCTGGGGAAAAAAGAGAACCAGCTCTCTTTTTTCCTGCTGGGATTCCCAGTGGTTTTTAACCCATCAGTTTTCCTATGGAAAACACTACTATGGAGCATATACACGGCCGGGAAACCCGGTCGTGTGTAGGAGGAAAAAGTTAGAGAGCTTGTTCTCGGTTTTCCCGGCGGTAAGAAGTCCGTCGGGAAACCCGTCCGTGTGTACGAGGCTTCAGAATGGGGATCTGTCTGTTCCATTTACATGCACGAATCGACATATAGCTATGGCTATTCACGTAATGGAGCCAATCTGCCACTGTATAATTATCACCTACATAAGAGCTGTCACCGATAAAGCCACGTCATTCGCCAGGCTGTCTCCAGTGGAGACAGGTGATGCGTGTGCTGGATGGACATCTCATCGCTGGATCCTGGACCTGGATGAAGATGAGATCTTTTCATCGCTGGACCCCGGAGAGGAGATCACCTGTCGCAGGATACCGACAGCATTGGAGCAGAGACCGAGAGTGGATTACCACCACTTTTTTTTTTTTTTTTTTTTAATAAAGGACTTTCCCAATGGTGTGTTTTTTTTTACAATTATTTACACTTTCTTTGTGAAATGGTAGAGGTACAATGTACCCCATTACCAATTCACATGGGGGGCGGGATTTGGGGGTCCCCTTTATTAAAGGGGTCTTCCAGATTCCGATAAGCCCCCCGCCCGCAGACCCCCACAACCACTGGGCAAGGGTTGTGGGGATGAGGCCCTTGTCCCCATAAACATGGGGACATGGTGCTTTGAGGGGTCACAGACCCCCAAAGCATCCTCCCAATGTTGAGGGCATGTGGCCTGGTACGGTTCAGAAGGGGGGGCGCTCTCTCGTCCCCCCCTTTTTTCCTGTGGCCTGCCAGGTTGGTGGTTTGAACAAGGCTCTTAAAGGAATATTTTACTTTTATTGTTTTACTTTAAGCATTATTAAAATCACTGCTCCTGAAAAAACTTCAGTTTTTAAAACTTTTTTTTGCATTGATCCATGTCTCCTGGGGCAGGACTCAACACTTTTTAGGACAATAACTTGCATTTTAGCCTTTAAAATTAGCAATTTAGATTTCTCCCATAGACTTTCCTGGACATTCTTCCTTTTACTAGACCTATTGATTTTTTTTGTGATGTCACCAACATATAAAGAGAAGCATTATATAAAAATGCCTTATTTGACCCTGCTGACATATCTTTTAGGGGACCCAGGAGGCAACAGGTCTTCCATTCAGAAGAATAGATCTAATTAAGAGGACTCATATTTTTTGGTTTGTTCCCATACTAAATAATGTACTCACTAACTCTGCTGCTTCAACCACTGGACCGTGTAGAGAGTAAAATTCCTCATGATGGAGGAAAGTAATCTTTAAAAAGCTGATGACTGGTGTTTTTTTTTGTTTTGTTTTTGCTTAGGAACTGCAAAAGTGTGAGCAAAGCATTTTGGTCGGGACCATTGCTTCATGCATACTTGTGTATCGCTTTAATAAACTTTGTATAGTCATATTTAGAGTTTGGCCAGACAACTTGGTAAAAGTGTGCTTTTCTCCATTAGACTCAGGAGTTAAAATACATCAGGGCAATGTCTAAAATGTGCTGTATGTAAGGAGCATGTACACACTTGGCAAGCTATCTGGGAGGAGATGGCAGAATGGAAAGTTATATGTAAGCCCTCCAATCTCTTTCTGGCCAGCTGTGAAGGCTTCACCACCTGCTTTCTTTTTTTTCATTCAAATTTGAGTTTATTTTCAATAAAAGAAGAGCATACAATTGTATTAAAATAGTAGGACATATGAAAATAGCATACATAAATATAATAAATATAATAAATTAAGTGTATTCTATATCATTTAATCCCATCATACTAACTCCCTCTCATATCTAGCAATTCCACATGCTCCTCACCATGTGGTAAAAGTAAGGTAGTTTATATAAGCATATAGGATAAAGTAATCTAAAATATTAATTCATTTTTGAAAGAGAGAAAAAAAAAAGGAATATCTTTATAATTTAAGGAATCCCTAGGTCTTTTAATACCACACAGTATATAAGAAGAAAAAAAAAAAAAAAGAAACACAGTGTGTGTATCAGACCAAATTATAGAGATCAATTAAAGGAAAAGATTTCCGGATTACCCCAACCTCCCCGACACCCCCAACGGGAACATTCTGTGTCCCAGAGGCTGAGCCAACCCTCCAATCCTCCCCCCCCCTCCGAAAACTAATACTTTAACACACCCTTAACTGATAACATATTTTCAAAATCCTTTACAAACCTAAATTCCCCAAAGGCTGGATGGAATTCTTCAATTACCTCAAAATAAACAGATCTTTTGAAAGTAAAACGTACTGAGGATGTACAACATTGTAAATTTCATCCTCATAGAAAATAAAAACAACTAAATAAAACAAAAGAAGAATCAAAGGTAAGATGAAAGAAGAACATAAGACAGAAGGGGGGTGAAAAAGGAAAGAGAGTTAGAAGACGATCAGAAGAGATAGGCAGCCTGCCTGCCATTAATGCACATCAACCTGAAGACATATATGTCATCAAAACCTTCACGGGGTATAAGATATCCCCATGTATTTTAACCAGGGTTCCCTGATCTCATAAAAAAGAGTAGACCTATCCAACATGGAACAGACCCTCTTTTCTTGTTCCATAATCCATGTAACCACCTGCTTTCTAATCAGAAACTAACTGTTATTAAATTGCTCCAATGGCCTTCGATAGGTATTACCGCTGTGAGCAGGCACTGCTCCACAAGCGTGGTAATGTTTTGGTCAAGTAAGACAGAGAGAGGTCCTTTCAGTATACTGACTGTGGGTGGATACATGTATATAGATCCTGGGCCTAAAACAAAACCTATTTTGTCAAAACGGGATTGGAATTTTTTGCCGAAAGTGTTGCTTTTACTACACTGGCTTTGAATATAGTCAGCTAAAGCAGCTACATGTTTTATCAAAACAGACCTTCATTTTTTCACATTAAAGGTTCACTTTTAGTACACTAACAGCTTCTGGCTCTAAAACATAAGGACAGTTTGTAAAACAGGCTTTTCATATTTACCGAATCACTGCGCTGACTGTAAATGTAGATAGTCAGGTCTTTCCTAAAGCAGTAATGCACTTTGTGAAAAGAAGCTCTATTTTACATTTAGTTAATTGAGTTGTATACAGTGTTAATTTTGACAGCACATTTCGATTTAGTTTTAGTCTTAGGACTAAAAGGGCATTTTAGTTTTAGTTCCATTTTTGTTTTCTGCAATTGTTTTAGTTGTATTTAGTTGACTAAATCTCCAGTATATTTTAGTCGACTAAAACAAATTTTAGTTGTCTAAATTCTAATGGGTGTAATAAAATTGTAATGCATTAGTTAACATTTCTCTACAATTTCTAAACTCATAAACTGCTGGAGTGAAAAATCAAATATGTTATTATCTATGGTATTGAGGTATGAACATGCACTACAGACCAGTGTTAATTTTGAAGTAAAATTTCAGTTTATTTTTAGTCTAAAGCCTCGTACACACGCTCAGTTTACTCGGCAAGAACCAGAAAGAAAACTGCTGGCAGAGTTTTCATGCAGAGTATACCGAGCGTGTGTACGAGGCTTTCAGGTTTCTCAACAAGAAAACTGCCCAGAATCTAGACAAGAGAAATAGAGAAACCCGAGAGTGTGTATACTTACCTGTCGCCGTGGAAACCCGCACATGCTCGAAATTACTTTGACAAATGCGCAGTAGCTTCCTAGGCATAGGTAGGGTGCAGCAAGATGGCGGCGACGGCATCGAATGTGACGAGCGCATGCTCGTCGTACGCAATGAAGCCACTGCGTTTTTTTCCTTTCAAGAGAACCCCGCTTCTTTTGAAAGGAGTGTCTGTACACTCGGGCGGCAAGAGATTCCTACCAAGAATCTCGTCAGGGAAAACAACGTTGTTTTCCTGACGAGATTCTGGCCCGTGTGTACAGGGCTTTAGTCTTTTGACTAAAATGCCATTTGTCAATTGTTTTAGTTTTAGTCGTATTTTAGTAGACTAAAATTGTATAAATTTAATTTGACTAAAATGTACACACGACCGAGGAACTCGTCGTAAATGAAACATCGTTTTCCTCGACGAGTTCCTTGTTAGGCTTGTCGAGATTCTTGACAAGCTTTCTTTGCGTACACACTGTCAAGACAAAATCTTGTCGTTCCCATACGACGGCACTATAAAGGGGAAGTTTGATTCCACTGGCGCCACCATGTGCGGGTTTCTAAGCATACACACAAATGTGTTTCTCGTCGAAAACCAGCCCGACGAGGAACACGACGAGGAAAAAGAGAACTTGTTCTCTTTTTTTCTCATCGAGTTCCACGACAGTTTTCTCGATGAAAAACATGCACATGAACGTTTTCCTCGGCAAAAAAGCTTTGCCACCAAGTTTCTTGATGAATTCTGTCGAGGAAAACGGTCGTTGTTTTAGTCGACTAAATTAACACTGTTTTTTTAGTAGTTAATCCAACAAGCAATGGCTTTTATGAAAAAAGGTGATATCATTATTGCTGACTGGTTGCTAAAGGAGGCAAGTTTGTTCCTGGGTTATATTAAAAATAGGGATTTTGAGGAGGCTTTTGGTGTTTGCAGAAACACAGATTGACTCTTTAACCAAAAATAATTTTGTTAAGAAGCTAACCAACTGGATTTGAGGTTTATTGTTCTCTATTTTTTTCTCCAGACCACAAAGGAGAAAATAGAAATAACACCATATCAGTTCACTGTGATGCCCTGTAAACACGATCAGACCTTTGTCTGACCAAATTCACATCGGAATTCCATCGGAGGAAAAGAGAAGATGTCCTCTATGTAAACGCTGATGAAATTCATCGGAATTTCCGATGGGGCATACACACGGTCGGAATTTCCGATGGAAAAAGTCTGATTTTTTCCATCGGAAATTCCAATCGTGTGTACGAGGGATAATATGTTTTTTAAAGAAATTATAACTCATTTTGGAATATTGGTTAGATTGTTCATTAGCACATGCATAATTTGTGAACAGTATTGGAATTATGATTGTCAACAATGTGTTAGAGCAATGATGTTGCATCTAAAGATAATTAGGTTTTAGTGGTTGCAGCACTTGACATTATTAAAATAAGTGATAATAAAAATCATGAATAGCTGGTTATAGCCACATATTAATTAATGATGTAATTGTGCCTATAAAGTACACAGAATAATTACTGTGCTAAAGAAGATCCTTATGTTTTATTTCAAGGTAGAAAATCAGCTTTTATCTTGGAGTAGTTTATTACTTTTTAGTTCCCAGTAACGTTCCTAAACCCATGTGAGTTGCTGTGCTCATTGTACAAACCATAAAAACAGTGCATTTCCAGCAAGCACGTACTATTAATCAAATGTGACATGGCCTTTGTAGGATACACAGCAAGGATAAAGAGGTGTTTTCTGCCTACTGCTAAATAATTATGCGCAAAGCACTTATAAAACACAATTTCATTTAAAAACTGTAAAATTTTTCAGCTACAGTTTGGGAATTAACTAGAGCTGAATAGTACTTTGTTAATATTTTGCAAAATAAACCATTTTTGAACTTTGGCTCTGTTTAACATAATGTGCAGCTGAGTTATACGCAGTCAGCATGCTTAATTCCTGTATTTGGTAAATATAATCAATTGCAGTAATTAGATATTATAAAGCAATAGATCATTTCATCAAGTTTGAGAATCAGCCCAGATTGGGTCAGTGCACTTGAGGTGAAGATTTTGTAGGTGGCTTGCGCATAGATTCACTTTTTATATCTTGGCATAGGCGTGCGCAGCCTTTTGCATTAGGGTGTGCACCTCAAACCAAAGGTCAAACACACGTGCGTCTGTGTGTGTGTATATATACGTTAAGAATTTCAATTGATCAGGATGCTGGTATGGGTTATGGTGATGATCAGGATGCTGTTATGGGGTATGGCAGTGATCAGAATGATGATATGGCATTGATCATGGCACTGGTGTGGGGTATAGATATGGGGTATGGCGGTGATCAGGATGTTGGTATGGGGCATAACGGTGATCTGGATGTTGGTATGGGGTATAGCGGTGATCAAGATGCAGCAACAGTTCTCTCACAAAGAGAGCAAAGAGAACCAATGCTTGCTTTCAGTTTGCATTATTTACTATGTGATTGCTGTGATTGGACACAGCAGTCACATGGTACAAGACCAGCGGTAATGTGATTCACTCTGTCCAGGCCACACAAATCGATCGCAGGGCTCCCAGTTACGTGCTTTATGATCCACGCAGGCGTTTCCAATGCAGTGGTGGTGTGTCCATAATGGGTCGCAGGGCGCTGCCCCCTCTCTTCAGCCACCCCTCTATCGGGCGTCCAATCATAGCAGAGGACGGGAAGAGAGGACAGCAGAAGACATCGAGGAGCGTGCAGGACACCGCCACCATGACCCGCTGCCCCACCAAGACAGGTAAGTGTTGGGCAGACGGGGGATGCACACTGGCAGCATTTGATGATGAGCACAGAAGCGGCAATTGATGGGCACAGTGTCAGAAATTGATGGGCACACTGGCAGCAATTGATGGGTACAGTAGCTGCGTTTGATGGCACAGTGGTGGCAAATTATGGTTACAGTAGCTGCATTTGATGGGCACAGTGGCTGCATTTGATGGGCACAGTGGCTACGTTTGATGCACCAAAGACATGTAGTGTGTGTATATATATATATATATATATATATATATATATATATATATATATATACACACACACATACATACACACTTTTTTGCCAGGGTTCATATAGTTTAAATTATATATATATGGCTCCCAGTTGATGGTGGCTTCACATGTGGACTCTCTGATCAGAAGTGCATTCTTTGATCAAAAGTGCGAGTTAAAAACCAGGATTTGGCTATCATTTGCTTCTGCTTGCAGATTTTTTTCCCCCTTTTTCTCTGACACTTTTTAAACTTAAGCTTTTTTTTCTTTTTCCTTTCTGCTAATTAAGGGGAGGGTTTAATTGTTCACAGGTGTGTGTTTGTTCACAGGTCTTCACAGGTGAGTATAAAGTGGCTGTACAAGCTCCCAGAGGAGCTGGCTCCCAGTTGATGGTGGCTTCACATGTGGACTCTCTGATCAGAAGTGCATTCTTTGATCAAAAGTGCGAGTTAAAAACCAGGAGTTTGAAACAGGAGGTAAGACAGGAGTCTTCATTATTTTTTTTTTCAATCACTGATCCAGAACAAGCTTGCAGCTAATAAAGTTGGAACTCTTGCTATATAGTTTCAGCGGTGCAGCAGACGATCTCATCTTAGTCTGCTCACCCCAGGGATAGTGAGAGCAGGACGCTCTCAAACGAGTCGGCTCTCCCCAGGGATAGTGCAGCCAGGCAGGGTCCACCACACCCCCCTAGCCAATTGATCCAGGGTTGCACCGATCGCCATTAAGGGGTCAGGAAGGAATTTTTTCCCCCGATCGCTGCAGATTGGCACAGCACGCCTGGGGTTTTTCGCCTTCCTCTGGACCAATCGGGGAGAGAAGACTCAACGAGTGACGGCTCACTTGGACAGTCTTCCACCCATCACGTCCGGCGTCTCGCGGCTCTTCCCGCATCCGCGCCAGACCAGGCCTCATTCGCGGCCGCCGCAATTAGGAAAGACTGACGACAATGTGACTGGCGACAATGGCTAATCTGCGATACTCTGCGGACTCTATTCGGGGTCTGAGACAATTCGCAACAGCATTACCAGCCGTCACCAAAAAGGCCTTAAAAATAGAGCAACTTTTGAGATTCGATCGACGATCGACCATCAAAAATTTTAACTATTTAACCCAGCTCGAGCACATATCATGTGCTTTGATCAACACAAGATCGGCAGTAAAACACCGATTAGAAATCCACGATTTCTTACTACAAAACGATCTAGACTGCCTCTTTATTACAGAAAGCTGGCTCTCAGACGACTGCAACACCATTCTCGGAGAATTGGTGCCAGAAAACTATCGCATTATAACGGAAAACAGAATAGGGCAAAGAGGAGGAGGCCTGGCGGTGATCCACAAGAATCGCATTACAATCACTAAGCCAGCCCTTCAAAATCCTCTTCCATTCATGGAAACCCTTACTCTTCAACTTCAAACTTCCCCCCAGGAGACTGTTCACATTCTCCTCTGCTATAGGCCACCTGGGCCAAAATCGCAGTTTTTGCCATCATTAACGGAGTTTATATCCACTTATACCCTTAACAGCAAACACCTTTTGCTGCTCGGGGACTTTAATCTGTGGGCCAACTCCGCACAGGATCCCATTGCGGACGCCTGCATTGATCACCTGGAGGGATTAGGGCTACAGCAACTTATATGCGGGCCAACACATGCTTCAGGTCACACACTCGACCTAATTTTCAGACAAAATCTGAAAATAAGCATTTTAGAAAATGAACCATTGCCATGGACAGACCACCATGCAATTAATTTCATAATCTCCAAAATTCCCCCAGTGATAAAAGCACCCAAGCCGGTGACAATACACTGGGCTAGATCTCAGAAGAAGCTCCATTCGGAACTCTTCAAATCTACCTTGGGAAACAGAATCAAAACAATCCATCCACATCAAACAGCCGCAGATACACTGGATGCCATAAACGCAGCCCTGCTACAGTCAGCCGATTTAGTAGCACCGAAACGCAAAGCCTGCATCCGAAAAAGAAAGTCCGGCTGGTTCAACAACCAGCTGTCGCTTCTGAAGCAAGAGCGCAGAAGGGCGGAAGCCGCCTGGAAAAGAAGTTCTGCAGAGGATAACCTCATCATCTACAAGGCAATAACAACACGATATCATAAAGAAATCTTCAAAGCCAAGAAACATCATTTTTCTATGGCGATTAACAGCGCCCTAAACCGCCCCCGCGAACTCTTCAAGATGGTCACCCAGACCATGAATCCAGGATGTCTTGAAGTCCCCAACTCAGACACCCAAGAGTTCTGCAATGAACTATCGGATTTCTTCATCAACAAAATTGAAAGAATCCGGGAAAGCATCATGCAAAACAATACCCCCCTCAACCCCACCGTCAATCAACCACAAAACACCCACAGAAACGCGCTACAATCAACAAAGTTCACTCTGGAACCGATCTCCATCGATACCACAAAAAATATCATTGGTGCTTTGCGGAACAGCACATCGCCCAATGATATCATCCCCACCAAACTGCTGAAGGAATGTGCCGACATCCTGGCACCACCCATCACACAGCTTATAAACCAGTCATTTAAGGAAGGCACAGTGCCATCCCTGTTGAAAGAGGGCACAATCCAGCCCATCTTGAAAAAACCTAACCTGGATCCCAAGGACCCAACTCACCGCCGTCCCATAACAGGCCTAAATGTTCTCTCCAAGATAATGGAGAAAGTAGTGGTACAACAGCTGCAACAGCATCTAGATACCCACAATCTACTGGATCCATTACAATCAGGCTTCCGTCCCGGACACGGGACAGAAACGGCCTTACTCAAAATATGGGACGATGCCCTCGAGGCCGCAGACGAAGGAGAATCTTGTCTCCTGGTTCTGCTGGACCTAAGCGCAGCCTTTGACACGGTAGACCACAAACTGTTACTGATGCGACTAGCCAAGGTAGCAGAAGTCGCAGAAGGTGATTTACCATGGTTTTCTTCCTTTCTTGAAAACCGATCACAAACAGTTAAATTGGGTTGTTTCACGTCGGAAAAGCGCACGGTGTCATGTGGAGTCCCCCAAGGATCCCCCCTGTCACCGGTGCTTTTCAACATCTATCTTCGCCCTCTCTTTGATATTATCAGTAGCCAAGAACTACTCTATCACTCTTATGCAGACGATACGCAACTGTATTTTCGCATCTGCAACAAAAAGGATCATCATCTCAGTTTAGAGAAATGTCTCTCTTTGATAGAAAACTGGATGACTAAGAGTTATCTTAAACTCAACAGTTCAAAAACAGAACTCCCTATGTTTCACGCCAGCCGAAAGAGTCAACTGGCAACAACCTGGACACCCCCACCCATTCTGGGCCAAATCATCACCCCTAGCTCCAAAGTCAAAAGTCTCGGGGTCATCTTCGACACCTTCATGACAATGGACGCACAAATAGGGTCAGTAGTCAGCGGAGCGCACCATCTGTTGCGCCTACTACGCAGACTTATTCCATTTATCCCCAAAGAAGACGTAGCAGTCGTGGTGGGAACAATCGTGAATTCCAGACTGGACTATGCTAACGCCCTGTACCTCGGACTCTCAAAGTACCAAATCTCCCGTCTGCAAGTCGTACAGAATACGGCCGCCAGACTGGTGACTGGGAAAAAAAATGGGAATCAATCTCACCTTCGTTGAGAACCCTTCACTGGCTGCCAGTAAAAGACAGAATTGCATTTAAAGCACTCTGCCTGACACATAAGTGCATCCATGGGAAGGCTCCGCAATATCTTTGCGACAAGATAGAACCTCACAATTCGAATCGCGTTCTGCGATCCACCGACCAAAATCTGGTCAGGGTACCAAAAACCAAATACAAGTCCAAAGGAGAAAGAAGGTTTGCTTTTCAGGGTCCTAGACTATGGAACGCTTTACCAACCAGCATTCGGTTGGAGGAAAACCACCTGACTTTCAGAAGACGGATCAAAACTCTGCTCTTTTGATGTCATGAGACACGAACAACTAGCGCCCAGAAGCGATTCAGTTCGCATGCGCCGCGCTTTATAAGTTTTTCATTCATTCATTCATTCATATATATATATATATATATATATATATATATATATATATATATATATATATACTTTACACTAATATATATATAATGTATATATATATACACACACACACACACTGTATATTAAAATTACATACTTTTTTTGCTGACAAGAAAGGATTCATATAGTTTTGAATTAAATATGTAATATATATATATATATAGTTTTACACAATAAAAAAAAAATAGCCAACCAATTGATGAACTTTACACTGGCTTGTTACTGTATATGTATGTGTGTAATATGTATATAGTGACAAGCCAGTTGGTTGGCTATTTTTTTTTGTGTATCTGCTGCCCTGCTCAGTGCTGTCTCTCTCTGTCTCTCTCTCTCTCTTTCTCTCTCTCTCTCTCTCTCTCTCTCGACTCATCTCTCTCACCTCGATCTAGCAGGCTGTCCTGCTCAGTGCTGTCTCTCCCTCTCTCACTCATCTCGATCTAGCAGGCTGCCCTGAAGCCACTCGCCTGCCGCTATTCGAACTGTCTAGTCCGCTGCTTTTAAAGGGAGAGAAAGGCTGGAGGGTGGGCAGAGTGCAAAATGTAAATCACTCCGCCGGCACCTGCAGGACCTGCAGCTGGAACTATAGAAGCTGCATCGGCAAATGCGGCTACTGGCTGTGTTACTCCGCAGCTGGGGTCCTAGTTCCCGCCCTGCTCAATCCTCCCTCGCAGCACACAGTTGTTTTTGCCAGCCAGACCTGACTGCCTGCAGGTACATGTTGCAGGCAGTCAGCGCAAGACAAAAGGTGTCAAACAAAAGACAGAGCACAGGGATGATTAGGGTGTGCCCGGGCACACTCGGCACACCCCGTGGGCACGCCTATGTATCTTGGTAATAAGGGGATGACAGTAAAGGGATAGATTACCTTTACCACAAAGCTGCCTATGCAGGGGCATCTGAAGATAAAAACAAACTGTAGTTGTGACTAAAGAAGAATTATGAATAATAAAGTGAAGTGACGCTTAATATAAGACACAAATAAACAATCCTGTGCAAATATAGAGAAACAATCCTTATGTGCATAATAATAAAGACATGTTATATATATATATATATATATATATATATATATATATATATATATATATATATATAGATATAGATATACATACACACATATATATATATATATAGATATATATAGATATACATACACACATATATATATATATATATATATATATATATATATATATATATATATATATAACAATCAAATCAAGTGTATTGCAATATATCCATGAAATAAAAGAATCTTCCAATATTAAATAAAGTCCATTTGTAAAGTGTATCCAAGATAATCTGATGTTTTAGATAGAGGAACTCGGTCCTTATTCCAAATGGGATCACTTCTCAGACAAACAAATGGGGATGAGTAGGGAAAAGAAGAGGTATGGGAGTCCAAATTACAAATAGAGACTTGAAAATGCAGATGTCTTTCTACAATCCTCCCCCAGTGGTACCAGCCTCTTACCTTAACCACTTGCCGACGCCGCACGCAGATATACGTCTGCAGCATGGCACGGGCAGGCAAAAGGACGTACCTGTACATTCCCTTTAAGAAGCGGTTGTTGCGGGTCCCGCGGACTCGGTCGCCACGGGCATACCCGTGATCGTCTCAGGGAGACATAGAACGGGGAGATGTTAGTGTAAACACAACATCTCACCGTTCTGCCTAGCTGACACTGTTACTGATCGTGTTCCCTGTCATCGGGATCACGATCAGTGACGTGACACAGCAAGCCACGCCCCCCTACAGTAAGAATCACACCTTAGGGAACACTTAACCCCTACAGAGCCACCTAGTGGTTAACCCCTTCACTGCCAGTGTCATTTTTACAGTAACCAGTGCATTTTTATATCACTGATCGCTGTAAAAATGACAATGGTCCCAAAAATGTGTCAAAGGTGTCCGATGTTTCCGCCATAATGTCGCAGTCATGATAAAAATCACACAAGTATTTTAGGTTGATTAGTAGACCATGGAATGTAAGTAATAATGTATTAAGTGAATTGCCACTGTGTAGAGGCCACCACATGATAATATGTAACGTTACATTGCTCTACTTTACGTATATCTACCCACAACTGTGTAGTACAGGGGTCTACTTGATCAGATACAAATTGATTTGATAGTTTTGTTAGGTTCTCAAATTTCATTGTTTTTGGTAAAGGAAACGGTAAATTGTACAAATGCTGTATAGTCAGATTGTAGTGTCTATAGCAGTGATGGCGAACCTTGGCACCCCAGATGTTTTGGAACTACATTTCCCATGATGCTCAACTACACTGCAGAGTGCCTGAGCATCATGGGAAATGTAGTTCCAAAACATCTGGGGTGCCAAGGTTCGCCATCACTGGTCTATAGTAAGCCTAACGTGTATGTATAGCCATTTCATCTATGTTCTGTTAGGAAGATTTATTCTACGCTATCTCAGAGATGCGACAGTAAGTGAGAAGGAATCATCCCTACAGAGTGAGGAGAAATCCCCTTTTAGACAGTTGTCACCATAACAGGTGGAATGTTGACCTCCTATTCTTGTTCTGTTTTTTTTTTGTTTTGTTTTTTAACAACTGTCAAATTTGGGATTTCCCTTTACTTTCTCTGTGAGAGGGTAAATTTACATAGCAGGGGCATAGACATAAAAAACATAGGGACGTAGACATAAAAAAAATTAACAAGGAGTTCCAATCCTTCCCTACTCAAAAGAATCACAATGTGACCTTCCTACACTTTAACTAAATCTCCCACAGCAAAATAATAAATAAATACATACATTTATTTTATTTATTTTCAGAACAAACAAAGCTTTCTTTTGCTGATATAGGCATTCAAAATTACGTTACTTTCTATGCAATCAGCAGGCACAAATATATATAAAAAAAAAAAAACATAAAACGCAATCATTTGTAGTATAACCAATGCTATTTTAAAACAAGTGCTGCCATTATAGGTACAAAAGGGGCATGGCCGAGCTACGTTCTTTGTGTCTATGGACATACACAGCCGAGCTTGGGAGCGTGCCACATGTGTTCGTTCTTAGCACAGAGCTTGCTATGGGGGCACACGCAATAGAGGAGCGTATATCGCTGGTGGGGGGGGGTAAATTGCAATTCTGCGCAGTAGGTGAAAAAACTGGTGCATTTGTAGATAGGTAAGTGTCCTAATATTAAAAGTCAGCAGCTACAGTATTTGTAGCTGCTGACTTTTAATTTTTTCTGAAGGAATATGGAGCTCTGCGTAAAAGATTTTTATATAGTGACATTAATATGACCATACATTAATTTAGAGAAATAGGTAAAGTAAAATATGATAGATGATAGGCCAAAAGATTATTCTTTATGAGCTCAGTTTAGCTGTGAACTAAACACTGATTATGTAAATGTGCCTACTTAGATTATAATGCTCACTGTGAATTTAAAATGTGGAGTCTAAACTTATAAATAACAAACCAAGAAATCTGCAGAGTGTGTTTAATGTGTTTTAATGTACACCACACCAGCATAGCTATCTTCATCTTGTAGCCTAGCCACAGAGGCTTAAAGCTATCAAACTTGGTTCAGTCTTTTTTCAGGCTTCCAGCTGAAAAATCTTTTAGCTGAAAACTCCTTTGAACAAGTTAAAAAAGGTATTCCACTTGCTACTGTTTCCCCCTGAGATAAAGGGGATGCTGGCAGAGTATACCCATACCCTTCTCTTCTGCCACCTTGCCACCTTGCCCTGTGTACAAGAAACACGACATTCGAAGAAACCGAAGGAAGGTCAAGGCATGGCATCATGACCTGCTGCTTTTTTTTTTAAATGTCTTTAGATATCTGGGTCTTAAAAACAGCTATTGGTAAATAACCTTTAAGAATGTGTTAACCCCTTCATGACTGAAAACAAATCCTAATGCCCGAACACAATTTTGCAACTTTGACATGGGTTAGTAAAACTGTACATATCTGTGCAACTACTTTGTGTATCCAGGTGGATTGTACCTTGTTTTTTTTTCCAGGACAAATTTGAGCTTTTGTTTGGTGGTAAATGGTAATGGATATCTTCTGGTTTTTTTTTCATCAAAGGAAAACTGGTTCAAAATAGTAAAAAAAAAACATTTTTTAAAGAAATAGTAAGGCTTTGTTTTCTTTTATGTTATGGTTACAATGGTTTTGCAAAGAGCAGCCCCGATAGTCCTTTTATCGGGTCTCCTGCTGGCGCTTCTGGCACCTCCCCCTCGCCATGTGGCTTGCTATGGGGCCACCCATGCACGCTCGCTCCTGAGCCCCACTTTGTCTGTCCATAAGACACACACAACCCCCCGCTCCCTTATCAATGACTCTGATTGGCAGTAGCAGGAGCCAATGGCTTGCACTGCTGTATCTGAGCAAATGAGGAGGGAGAGTGCCAAGAGAGCATTAGCTCTCATGCATATCGCTAGATCAAGATCTGTATTTAAGATGTCTGCATGCAGAAAATTGGTACCTTAATGCATAGAATGCAGCTATGTAAAAAAAATTGCCTTTACAATCACTTTAATTTTGCAGATTTCTTGCTATTTACATAGTGTACCACCAAAGAGCAACCTCAGATATATTCTCCTGCTCTTGACAATCTCAGTGATTCCACATATGTGTATGTTATTTGTTGTTTGTACCCATAGTAAGGCCCAGAAACAATAGTGCACATTCTGCTTATATTTATCATACCTAAAACATACTGACCCACTACAGTGAGTCCACGGTTAAGGGTTAAAGCAGTTTTCCACCAAAAATAAATAAAAGCCAGCAGCTACACATACTGCAACTGCTGGCTTTTAATAAGAGGACACTTACCTGTCCTGGTGTCCCTCGATGTTGGCACCGCAGCTGATGTTTCCATCAGCTATCGGGTGCTGCCGCTGCTATTGCGGGTAAGAGAACCCAGCAGTGTAGCCTTTCGGCTTCACACCTTGAACCCTACTGAGCATGCGGGAGGCCCCGCTCCTCTCTCCTACTGGCCCAGCAGCCGGGGAGAGGAGGGAGCTGAGTGGTGACGTCATGGGCCACGGCCTGCCAATTGTGTCACCGGAGGGGGGGAATCAGATGAGTGGAAGTTCCACTTTAAGTTCACCTTTTTTATAGTGGCTGCTATAAACACTAGTAATACTTACTGTCGTCTCCCAAACAGATGGCTTCCCCCGCCTTCCCCTAGTGGGGAGAAGACAATGGCACAGCATTTGCTTTGTGTATAGCCAGACTTAGGGCTCTTTCACACATGCGGACGATATGTCTGCTTTTTCATCCATCCGTTTACAGATTAAAAAGGGACATACATTGATCCCAACGAGATTGCGGGTGTCAGCGGATGAACATCCGCTGACACCCGATCTTACCTGGGTCCGCAATCCTCCGATTCTGCAGATGGAGGAAAACCCTATTTTTCCATCCATCTGCGGATTAGATCGGGTGAACACTAACAGACGGTACATGTTCATCCGATCCCCCCATAGGGGAGAGCGGAGATCTGACAGGGCGGTCCCTGCACAGTGTGCGGGGACCGCCCTGTCATCTGCCAGCTTAGTGGGGATCAGAGGAGCGATCCCGGTGAGCAAGCGGAGGTTCACAGGGCGGATCATCACTGATCTGTCCCATGTGAAAGAGCCCTAAGTGTAGTGAATGAGCTGAAGCTCTGCTGACTTCCATCATCTAATCGATTACAAGTAAAAAAAAAAAATCCTTGACAATGATTGGATGTTCTTTGCAAAGAGAAATTCTTCACATTCTAAGCTCTGGGGAAAATTTTCATGTAAAGTGAAATTTCCCTTGCAAAAAATCCCTTGCAAAATGAACAATCTATTTGCTTTTGGTACATCAACCATTCTGTCTCTAGAAGAAACAAAACGCTGCAGATATAGAATACAGACCTCTAAGCTATTCTAAACAGACAAAGCTCTGCCACAAGGTAGTTTCAGGACTTGCCCACTCTATATCCACCACTTTCATATCGGCCAACAATTATGATATACTGCCTCACTGGTCAGTAGACATGTCTGATAGGCTGAAGGGAGCAGGTAGCCTTCATCACTACAAGGAAGTACCTTAGCTTTGCCAGCTCAGAACTTCCCAGTATATTTTTAGCATAGGAGGGACAAAGAACTGCTGCAGAAATCTGGATGACTGCACTCTATACCCTCTAGCAGTTTACCTGGGGTGGCGTTCCCTAGCAAAGCTCAGGTTGGCATAATACTGATTCCGAGAAAAATCATATGCATGTAACATAGAACATCTATCTGCCCCAGTAATTACAATGGCTTCCAAATACAGTTTATCTAGGGTATATTATGTGTTACAGTTCAAAGCAGGTAAAAATTTTGTGATATGTATAAAAAAACAAAACAGGTGTTTGGAGGGAATCAAAAGGAAGCCCCCTTCTAGAAAAGTGTCACCATTGAAAAATACTATCCTTGTTTCAGGGACAACTCAGAATCTTGAATTTTCCCATTTTTCCATTCTTGTGATAATGGTCACAAAACAAATATAGAAAGTGAAGCCTCGAACACACGCTCAGTTTACTCGGCAAGAACCAGCAAGAAAACTGTTGGCAGAGGTTTCTTGTCGAGTATACCGAGCGTGTGTACGAGGTTTTTAGGATTCTCGACAAGAAAACTGCCCAGAATCTAGACGAGAAAAATAGAGAACATGTTCTCTATTTTCTCGTCGTGAGATTCTCTGCAGTTTTCCTGCAGAGAAACCCGAGAGTGTGTATACTTGCCTGGTCGCCGTGGAAACCTGTGCATGCTCGAAATGACTTTGATGCATGCACGGTAGCTTCCTAGGCATAGGTAGGGTGCAGTAAGATGGCGGCGACGGCATTGAATGTGAGAAGCGCATGCTCATCGTACGCGATGACGTCACCGCGTTCTTGCCTTTCAAGAGAACCACGTTTTTTTTTTGAAAGGTCTGTGTGTACACTCAGGCGGCAAGAGATTCTTGCCAAGAATCTCGTTGGGAAAAACAATGTTTTTTTCCTGACGAGATTCTTGCCCGTGTGTATGAGGTCTGAATCTCCCTAGCAGGTCATAGCCAGCAATAAAAACCTGACAGCATTTCTAACTCTTTCACATTCTGTCCAAGTCTAAAATGAAAAAGTTCTGGCTTTCGATTTTGTGGTGACTGTTTCAATACTATGTGGGTTTTCAGTTACAGTTTCAGTTAGTTTGAGCTTGAAAAAAAACAATACCCTCTGGGTGATCAATGTACATTGCAAAGAAATTGAATAAACTTTTTTGCAGAATCTTATCTGTTTCTGTTCCGAAATAAAAGCTTTGTTCAATGTCATTGTTGAATCTGAATGGAAGCGACATCTTCATTATAAATCAGCTGATCCACTTGCAGTGTTCTATTGAGGAAAGCTACAGGGCAGTATCAGTTTGGAAGTAAGCAAGTAACCCTGTTAACCACTTAAGGACCGCCCCACTTACATATACTGCGGCAGTCCTTAAGCGCAATTTTTTTCTTGGGCTCTTGAGGCACGCATGCCTCCGGAACCCTGCTCCCAATGTGATTGGATACAGTGGGAGCCAATCAGTTGGTCCAGCAGATGCGATGTCCATCGGGATCCACCAATCGTTCTGAGGAGAGGCAGAATGGCAGTCTGCCTATGTAAGCAAAGCAGATCGCCATTCTGCCAGAGGGGAAAATGCAGATCTTGTGTTTCTACCAAGCAGAAACACAGATCTCTGTTTTCCACCAGTCAAAGCACATCCCCCACAGATAGAAAGCACCCCCTTAGGACACACTTAAAACTTTGATTGCCCCTGATGTTAACCCCTTCCTTGCCAGTGTCATTAGTACAGTAGCAGTTTTTTTTTAGCACTGATCACTGTATTGGTGTCACTGGTCCCCAAGGTGTACAATTTGTCAGTAGCAATGTCGAGGTCCCACAAAAAATTGCTGATCGACGCCATTACTAGTAAAAAAAACTGCACAAAAATATCCTATAGTTTGTAGACACTATAACTTTTGCGCAAACCAATCCATATACACTTATTGGCATTTTCTAACCAAAAATATGTAGCAGAGTACATATTGACCTAAATTGATGACGAAATTAGATTTTTTTTAAATTGTATTGGGTATGTTTTATGGCAGAATGTAAAAAATAATATCGTTTTATTTTTTCCAAATTTTCAGTCTTTTTTTGTTTATATGATCAAATACCACCAAAAGAAACTCTATTTGTGGGGAAAAAGGAATATCAATTGTATTTGGGTACAGTCTCGCACGACCGCGTAATTGTCAGTAAAATCAACGCAGTGCAGTATCGCAAAAAAGGAAGGGGGTTAAACCTTCGGAGCTGAAGCTGTTAAAGTATCTCACAAAAAAAATTACATTTTTGTTGCAAAGGATGCTTAAAATCAGATGTATATCTTAGTGCAGATGTTTGGGAAAATCAGTGAGCCAATCACACAAGCGGTAATTTGTGTACAGAAGGACTCCATGTTGTCATATTTCATTGAATTTTACTGAAAATGACATCACTGCAGACTGAAAAGGTAAAAGTGAAGTTACCCTTTAAATATATATTTGGAAATAATTCACAAAGTCATGAAGCAGAACAAGAATGAAGAAAACATAATCGAATAGGATAGAACAAAAGATAACACGTTGTGACTCTGGGCAACAAAAGATAAGTGAATGAAAACCCGCATTTATCGCACAAGTAATGCAAAAGAAAAATTGAAGTTCAATTTGGAAGCCACAATCAATTATGTTTTATTAATGTTATTTTAATACAAGCTGCGGTCCAGTAATCACGATCTGTTTAACACAGTGCTGGAATGAGTTTATAGCAGAATGTAATTTGCAGCAGCTTCTGCTCACTTACAAAACACTTGCTATGTTAATTGTGATTTCACACTTGACAGAACCTGTTTGCCTCCAGGTAACTTTCACTTCATAGAACACTTAGTATCTTACCAGTATTTTCTACTTAATACTTCTAACTCTCTACAGTACCTGCAGGGAGTCACCTAAACACAACGGGCTCATTTTCAGCTATGTCTTCTCTTAGATTGTATTTATAAATCCTATTTGCAGGTATATATATGCATACATACAGAAGTTTGGTACTGCACAAATTGTGTGGTCTGAAAAATATCACAACTGATAAACAAACACAAAATGTACACCACTGTATTCCGGCAGTGGGACGCACACTTCCCATCCTGCTCCTGGAATAAAATCTAGCAGGGCTGAGTTTTGCTCATCCATTCAAAGGAAGCTTTGTATTCTATGAATGAGTACAAAGCTTCCTCTGATTGGCTGAGGTGGTGTCACAACAATCTCCACCTCAGCTAATCAGGAAGTCTTACATGTATTCATAGATTACAAAGCCTCATATGAAAGGTTGAGTAGCGCTCAGCCTAACTCAGCTTTGTTCCAGGAGGACATGAAGTCTCTGCCCCCAAAACACAGTACTGTACAGTTTAGTGAAGGGAATAGTTCATTTAGACAACGCTATATACTGGCACAGTAAACATGGAGTTAGGCTTTAAGTTACAAAACCGCAAAGGGAGTCCAAGGTTCTCCCACCGAATAAAGCTATTGCAAACTTATAATAGTGATCAAAATAATTTGCCTCGACTTAAATTGTATCTACCCTAAGAACCAAAGTCTAATATACTGCAATTTACCAGGCCTTATAAAGTTAACTTTTTTTAGTTATTTTTTCCTTTGATTTCATCTTGAAATTCTGTTACTAACACACTAATGCCCTGTACACACGATCGGTTCTTCTGATGAAAACGAACCAATGGATTTTTTCATCAGATATCCGATGAAGCTGACTTTCATCAGTCTTGCCTAGACACCATCGGTTAAAAATCCAATCGTGTCCAACGCGGTCAATGCCCACCAGGCCCAAGTGTGAAAGCAGCCTTACTCTGAGTAAATAGATACCTAACATGTCACACTTTAAAACTGCGTACTCCTGTGGAAAAGCACCAAAGTAAGGTACCTAAAAGTCTCCATAGACAACAATGCTTTGACTGTTTACCAGTTACATAGGAGGTCTGGAGCTAAAATTATTGCTCTCACTGTGCCATGCCTGACAATACCTCACATGTATGGTATGAACAACGTTTCTCCATATGAGTGCGGGACTTACATATGCCTTTGCATTTGCACGTGAGCACGAGGGGGGTGAGGGCACTTTAACCTTTTATCCACCGCCCGCCCTCAAATGACCCTGGGAGGCAAACCCTGTTGTTCTGGGTGGACGTCATATGACATCGTGCCCTTTTAGTCCACTAGGGGGCACATGCCGCGTCACTGGGGAACGGGTGCGCATGCCCGGCAGCCGCAATTGCCACCGGGCACCCGTAATTGCCCAGTAACTGAGCAGGAACATGGATCTGTGTGTGTAAACACACAGATCCTCGTCCTGTCAGGGAGGGGGACCGATGGTGCATCCCTTGTACATAGGGACAACCATCGGTCACCTCTCCCAGTCACTCCCCACCCCCACAGTAAGAATCACTCCCTAGGCAATATATTAACCCCTTGATCGCCCTCTAGTGTTAACCTCTTCCCTGACAGTCACATTTATACAGTAATCAATGCATTTTTATAGCAGGGATCGCTGTATAAATGTGAATGGTCCCAAAAATGTGTCAAAAGTGTCCGAAGTGTCCGCGGCAATATCGCAGTCACGATAAAAATCGCTGATCGCCGCCATTACTAGTAAAAAAATAATAATAATAATAAAAATGCTATAAATCTATTCCCTATTTGGTAGACCCTATAACTTTTGTGCAAACCAATCAATATACACTTATTGTGATTTTTTGTAGAAGAATATGTAAAAATTTGTTTAAAAAAAATGGATATTTATTATAGCAAAAAGTGAAACATATTGGGCTAGATTCAGGTACGAGATACGACGGCGTATCTCCAGATACGCCGTCGTATCTCTGAGTTGTGGCGTCGTATCTATGCGCCTGATTCTTAGAATCAGTTACGCATAGATTTGACTAAGATCCGACCGGCGTAAGTCTCTTACGCCGTCGTATCTTAGTTGCAATTTTACGCTGGCCGCTAGGTGGCGCTTCCGTCGATTTCCGTGAGGAATATGCTAATTAGGTAGATACGCCGATTCACAAACGTACGTACGCCCGGCGCATTTTTTTTTACGTCGTTTACGTTAGGCTTTTTCCAGCGTAAGGTTGCTCCTGCTATATGAGGCGTACGCAATGTTAAGTATGGACGTCGTTCCTGCGTCGAATTTTGAAATTTTTATGTCGTTTGCGTAAGTCGTTCGCGAATAGGGCTGTGCGTAAGTTACGTTCACGTCTAAAGCATTGACGATTTGCGGCGGAATTTCAAGCATGCGCACTGGGATTCTTTTACGAACGGCGCATGCGTGGGGTCAAACTAAATTTAAATAAAACACACCCACATCATCCAAATTTGAATTAGGTGGGCTTACACCGGAGCACATACGTTACGCCACCGTAACTTAGGGCGCAAGTTCTTTCTGAATGCGGAACTAGCGCCCTAATTTACGGCGGCGTAACGTATCGGAGATACGTTACGCCCGCACAACATTACGCAGGGCTATCTGAATCTAGCCCATTGTGTTTTTTTTCAAACTTGTCCCTCTTATGCAAGACATAAAAAGTGCAGAGGTGATCAAATACCACCAAAGGAAAGCTCTATTTGTGGGAAAAAAATTATAAAAATGTCATTTGGGTACAGTGTTGTATGACCATGCAATTGTCATTCAAATTGTGACAGCACTGAAAGCTGAAAAATGGCCTGGGCAGGAAGGGGGTGAAAGTGCCCAGTAGGCAAGTGGTTACATTTTTCTTAAAGTATTATTTTTTTTATTTAAAACTTTTTTACACCGTCTATTGAATTTTTTAATCAAAAAAGCACAGAAAAGGCAGCGGCAGGGGTTGGACCCCTTCTGCCACTCAAAAAAAGTTGATACCGGGATGATGCCTGCAGGTGCAAGCATAATCCTGGTATACCCCACTTCATTCCCAGGGTGTTATATGACTTCCACCCAGGTGAAGTGGTTAAAAACGATGTACATATATAGTTACACCCACTTCATAGTACATATCATTTCTACCCACATTTTATATTTTATTTTATTCTTTATCTAAGCTTTATTGTAGGCAATAATCTGTGATTTAACAAAATGTTATCTAAACACTTAGAAGCACCATAGCAGCAGTAGAAGTGAATTGAAATTCTTTATATAGGCTGTGATCTTAACAGCAGCTGTGCAATCTTCCACACAGTAAGTCTTTAACGTGTGAAAACTCCACTTGTTCCAAACACCTTTTGGGATATGTAACTCAGTTTCCCCGAGCATTTAATCCTTGACCTGATAGAAAGGTACCAATAAAAGGGTTCACTTGTGATAAAGGATTCAAGCACTCCAGCTGAATTTTTTTGTTCCTATTCCACAGCACAGTAATTGTACTGTTCGTCTGGATAGAGAATCTTACCAATAACAGAGGTGATGTACTATTTTACAAGATCCTCCTGATTAAGCTGCTATTAAATTTGGTGTGTGTGTTGTACTGCATTCAAATCAAACAATGAGAATGAGAACTTGAGATTTTTTTCCAGGAAGCTTCATTTTTCAAAAGCTAAGGACTACCTGTAATTAAATTCAGATAGCATTATAGTGATTCAAATATGTACTGATTTATTTGAGATTGCATTCATCTTTCTCTTATACAGAAGTAGTCATTTAAAAACGGTTTAATACCCCAGTTAAGTATTTGGGCTCTATTTACTGAGGAAGTAGTCATTTAAAAAATGCATAGGATTATTCAGTGTTAAATCAATCAAATTAAATACATGAAATTCAAACCTTAAAAATATATACCGGTACATCAACACAAGTCCTCAACCATGGAAAAATACAACTTTTTTGGTGTATCGGTACAAATCTGTTTTTATGACTTCATGATGTCCCAGTGTAAAAAACTGTGGGCCAGATTCACATAGAATTGCCCTGGCGCAGCGTATCAGTGAAACGCTACGCCGCCGTATCTTACCTGGCGGAATTTCGAATCCACAGCGATTTTGCGCCGTAAGTTACGGCGGTGTAGTGTTTTTCTGGCGGCGTATTTGAAATTGGGCGGGTTGGGGGCATGATTCATTTAAATCGGGGGTCTCAAACTCAAATTACCTGAGGGCCACAAGACAAGTTTTCATATGCCATGGGGGGCCGCATGCAAACTTTCAAACTTCAAAAACAACAGTACTGGTGTCAGCGAACACATTATTAACCACCAGCACTGGTGTCAGCGAGCGCATTATTACCACCAGCACTGGTGTAAGTCAGGGTTTGACAAATTTGCTTGGAATCTAGGAGCCAGCTAAAAAAGTTAGGAGCCAGAAAACGCACCCGTCCCGACGAGCTTGCGCGCCAGCTCACATCTGGTGGTAATAACTTGTAATACCAACGGCTCACCACCAGATGGCTCCCCCCACTTCCGCCCTGCCCGCGGGCCATTTATAACTGGTCCGCGGGCCGCAAATGGCCCGCGGGCCGGTACTTTGAGACCACTGATTTAAATGAAGTGCGTCCCCGCGCCAAATGAATTGCACATGCTCCGTTTTGAAATTTCCCGCCGTGCTTTGCGCGAAATGACGTCCCACCGACGTCATTTTTTTAACTTAGACGTGAGTTACGTCCTTTCCTATTCACGACTTGCGCAAAAAAATAAATTAAATTCAACGCGGGAACGACGGCCATACTTTAACATGGCAAGTCTATCTATACGCCAAAAAATAGCAGCTTTAACTATACGCCGGGAAAAGCCGACTAGCGACGACGTAAGGGAATGCGACGGCCGCGCGTACGTTTGTGGATCGACGGAAAAAGCTAATTAGCATACCCGACGCGGAAAACGACGCAAACTCCACCCAGCGGGCGCCAAAGTATTGTACCTACGATCCGAAGGCGTATGAAGCCGTACGCCTGTCGGATCGAAAGCCAGAAGCCGTCGTATCTTGGTTTGAGGATTCAAACTAAAGATACGACGCGGCAAATTTGAAAGTACGCCGGTGTATCAGTAGATACGCCGGCGTACTTGCTCTGAGAATCTGGCCCTGTGGTTCTAATTTTCACACATTGTACCTACCACCAGTAATAATATATCCTTTGTGGGGCTAACCATAATGTGTATCTATCTGTGTCTTTGTGTCTCCCAGCTGTATATTTTCTACTGTCTCTTCATGTACTGTATGCATGACATTGCTTCATCTAAGCAATATGCATGAGTATTCTTAATATTGTGAGAGGTCCACTTTCTGGTATGAAGCATGCAGCCTGTGCATAGACCTTGCTGACAGATTGCGTATTCATCAATGTCTCCTGATTTGCAGTTTAGTGCAAACAATGTTGTCATCACATTTTATACACAGGAGAGAATGAGGAGAGATTTACAATGAAAAAATTGTATATACAATTAATATAAATTACAGTGGCGGGTAAAGAAAATATTGTCTCTTAGTTACCTTATACTGTACTTTACAAAATTAAACTGTATGGTACTGTCTAGACATGTGCACAGCAAAAATTTTCGTTTATTTCTGTTTCGTTTCTGTTCGTTTATCGTGATTCGTAACGAGTCGTAATTTCGTAAGACGTTAGTTATCGTATTCGTACTCTTTAGTATTTTCGTAACACTCTTTTTTCCGTTTTCTGTTTTTTTCTGTTAGTTTATTTTTCGTTGAATCGAGATTCGTATTTTCGTTATATTTTGTATTCTGCCGCGTTCGTATTTTTAAAATGATTTTATTCGTTCCTTCGTTTTTACGTTAGTTTAATTTTCGTTGTTTTGTTATTCGTATTTATATTATATTTTCCATCATGCCGCATTCGTATTTTCGTAAAGAAATATATTTTCGTTGCTTTATGATCATTCGTATTTTCATGTCTAATTTCCTTTGATTGTAAAAACGTACTTTTGTAGATTTTATTGCATTCGTAATTCTGTTAGAATACATTTTACGTTTATTCGACACACTACTCGTCGTAATTTTGTAATTCGGATTTTACTGTGATTGACTTGACTGTCTTAGTTAGCACACACACCCTGTCTAGAATGAAGTCTGACGTAGAAGAAAACTAAAATATGTCAGATATTACAAATACAAATCTAGAAAGTAGATGCACTGCAGTCTAACACAGAAAAAGACACAATGAGCCAGGAGGTAATGAGAAAGAAGCTCATTGGGGGAAGGAACAAACCTCTTCAGAGGAAAGGGACAGCGCTCAGTGGCTATTGGTCAGAAATATTTCAGTACTAACGAAAGCTAATTTACATTATTTTGTATTTTCGTTGTTTTCATTTCAGTTTTCCGAAGATCCGTAATTTATTTTTCGTTAGTTTTGATTTTCGTTTTTTAGTCTTTGTTCGGCATTTCGTTTTCTTTTCGGTCTTCGAATATTAGTAAGTTTGCATTTTCGTTCATTTTGTTTTTCGTAATTATTTTTTTTTTTTGGGTTCGGTATTTTCGTTGTTTCTATGTTTTCGTTTCTTTCTTCTTTCGTATCTTCGTTGTTTTCCATATTCGTTATTTTGAAAATATCGTTATTCGTTATTAATTGCGCTAAACCATTCGTTCATTCGTATGTTAACGAATCAACTAAAATAACGAAAAATGACGGAAAACGTATTCGTAACTTAAAAAATTGCACATGCCTAGTACTGTCCCAATAAATTGAGGAAATTAAAAAACACATTCGTTTGTAGTAATTTTCATATTTCTTTCTATTCATAATTTACATAAAACACAGTCACTTCCAGCGCTAATAGGTCTTCCAAGGTGTGATGTAACAGATCTCAGATAAAATGGTGGTGTGAAAGGTATATATGATATCCCAAAGCTAGGTGGATGCTGCCTTCCTCAGATGGGGTAATCCGAAAGGAACTACAAGAAAAACAGAAATGGAAGGCGCACACACCTAGTGCATTACCAGAGATAATTTAATAATAAAAACAATTTAGTATAAAAGTGAGTACTCACAAAATGCAACTGACAAAAGGCCATAAACACAGTGCATGGACATGCACAGAACACGGGGTACAGCTAATGTGTTTCGGGGGCACATCCCCTTCCTCAGAGCTAGGCTCCCGGAAGTAGGAAAGACTCCAGACTCCCGGAAGTAGGAAAGGATACCTGTCTTCGACAGGTATCCTGTCCCCCCGAAAGGTGGCAATTGTGGCACCGGAGGGGGGGGGGGGAATCCAATGAGCGGAAGTTCCACTTTAGGGTAGAGCTCCGCTTTAAGTACCTAATAGTAGTGGTATATCAAAAAAAAAAAAGACAAACCATGAAGTAAAGGCAAGCTCAATATATTGTCACCCATTATGATTGGAAAACTAGGCAAGCATAAACATTGATTAAATATGTTAGTAACATAATTTAGCATACAAAGCAAATAAAAATAAGGACTAGGCATAAGATGACATTTGGCACCCAGATCAGCATAAACAGTAGAAAGGCCACGTTAACTGCATTTGTGAGCAGTAGTGCTGCCAGAGGGCATTTATGTCTGTGATGTTAGTCCTAGACCAACTGGGTATGCACTGCCCAAAAGAAAAACAGGATGGTAGCAGAGGGGCAGGAAAACAAAGTGGGCTTGCAAAATAATTATTACAGGAGGGACAGTACTTTCAGATGTTCTTCTGCCGGCTATCGTTTGGGCATGGTAGATGTGGCTCAGATGCAAAAAAGGTTCAGTATAATGCTGTATAGGGTTGGTATAGGCGCAGTCTACATTTAAAAAAAGGGCTTTATAAACTATAATACTTTCAAGGGTGCTTTAGTATTGCAGCATCAGTTTACATAATAAAAAAAAAAGTTTAAAGTGCATCTCAGCTTTTGCATTCAAAATCAGCAAAAGGGTGACACTGGGTGGCCAATGATTCTGTGCTGGGAGCACCCTCATGCACACTCCCAGCACAGAGATCAAGCTGTCAAAGACAGCTCTAGGTCCCCACAACAATCAGTAGCTATCCTGATCGTGTGACCACTGTGACAGCCATTCACAGAGCAATATGATTCTAGGGCATGCAAAAAGGGGTTAAAGCTGAACTCCAACAAACAGGATTTGTATTTCTGCATATTTGTTTACTAAGTTTACACTAACCATTCTTAAGCAGGCCTTGGTAAAGTAATAGTTGTTTCAGCCTCTATCACTGTTTCTGGATCATTTGATCTGCGCTTAAATAAAGCAAAAAATATACTGGGATATACTGTGTTTATAATGTATGTATGTACATATGTGGGCAGGTGTCTGCCACTAGATGGCTCTGTTCCTATTATAGCATGATGAAGGGAAAAGCAGATGCTAGCCCCAATTTTAGAGAGGCCCCTCCTATAGGGAGTGCCCATATAAAGGTCAGCTGTGGGAGGGGACCAGGAGTTGGGGTATGGGAGCCAAATACTCTAAATCCATGCAGATGTAGTCATCAATTGCCTAGGGTCCCTTAACAGGGCTAAAGCCCCGGGTGTGGTAGTTTAACACAAAAGCAGTAGTCGTCCTGATTCTTTTACGATTGTTTGTGGACCAAGAGCAGGATGCAAAAGACCATTTAAGCCAGACCAGGGTCCCCTGATGTGAGTACTGGGAGAATAACATCTGGGAGCATGCTTTGCTGAGCAGAGCTATAGAAATGGACATTGGAAGAAACTGGCATACTAGTGAGAGCACATTGTTCCTATTCAGTGATAGAAGCTGAATGCTGTGGACTTGGAAGATGGCTTATGAAAGTGTGTGCTGCCATTCTACACCAAAAAGATGGCTACAGAATGTCTGTTCTAATGTATGGCATCTGCACCAAAGAATTCTGTCAGTATGTCAATGTGACATTAGATTTTCCAGCCATCTTTGAGAAGTTACAGTACAGTGCCAGAAATGTATTCCTTGTGTGCACATTCCTTTATTCTTAAATATTAGGGCCTATGGCCAGGGATGTCATGAGTGGGCCTATGGCCAGGAGTTTGACACAATATGGCAAAGGAATTAATCTACCAGCAGGTGGGTTGCTGTCCTATCCAAGAAGAAGCGGGGAGGGTACTCTGGCAATTTGATGCCAACAACTAGTAAATCATAGTCCCCCTTACAGATATACTGTATGTATACAATATATATATTTACTAATACTCTGGTTTAAATAACACTAATAGTTGAATCCTTTTTAAACAATGGAACATATATTGATTCTGTATCAAGAGAAATCCAGAAGTGATTAAACTGGGATTAAATTCAGTTAGTAGTGCTAAAATGGTTCTTTGAATAGTAAATCCAACTTTTATTTTCTGAGTACTTTGAAATATTTAATCCTCTTAAACAAAGACAGCTGCTTATATTAGTATTTTTTTTATATATACAGTATATAATATTTTATTGCAGTTTAAAGAACTAACATAATCATTTAAAACCAAATATAGCCAGCATTATTTGTATAATGTTAAATTGTACAGAACATGCTGTTATCATAGCTTTGAAACAGTCACAACTGACTGCAGTACTGGGGTAATAATGCTTGACTATAAGCTAATGGGCTTGAAGACAAGCTTATGGTGATAGAGTAATGATGCTTTGATTGCTAGTTATAAATTGCTGGAATCACTCAGCAGGAAGTAAAGTGTTTTGCCGACAGTTACAGCAAGAACTGAAACCTATGATTAGATATTTAGAGCTAGATTCACGTAGCTCGGCGTATATTTTGGCCGGCGTAGCGCATTTCATATGCGCTACGCCGACGTAAAATAGGGAGCCCAGACCAGTATTCACAAAGATCTGGCACCGTACGTTGCGCCGGCGTAGTGTAAATAGGCCGGCGTAAGCCCGCCTAATTCAAAATAGGCAGATAGGGGGCGTGCTCCATGTAAATTAGCCATGACCCCATGTAAATGAATGGCCGTTCGTACGGCGCATGCGAGCGCATGCTCAGAATCACGTCGCAAATACTCCCTAAGAAACGTCGGCTCAATGCTTTCGACGTGAACAGCCCCATTCACGTACCACTTACGTAAACGACGTAAAATTTGACGGCTGTTCCGACGTCCATACCTTAACATTGGCTGCACCTCATATAGCAGGGGTAACGTTACGCCGGACGTAAGCCTTGCGTAAACGGCGTAGCGGGCGCAAGTACGTTCGTGAATCGACGTATCTAGGTCATTTACATATTCTATGGAAGCGCCCCTAGCGGCCAGCGTAAATTTGCACCCTAGATACAACGGCGTACTAACACCTACGTCGGTCGAAGGAAGCTGAAATTCAGGCGTATCTAGCTCCCAGAATAGCACACATAGATACGACGGCACATCTTCTAACTTATGCGGCGTATCAATAGATACGCCGACGTAAAGGCTTCCTGAATCTAGCTCTATGTGTGTCACTGTGGTAGAATGCTTCAAATACTGATTATACTTCTGTTTAAACATATACAGTAAGTTCCCGTACTGACCTTCTTAACCACTTCAGCCCCGACCCATATTGCTGGTTAATGACCAGGCCACTTTTTGTGATTCGGCACTGCGTCGCTTTAACTGACAATTGTGCGGTCCTTTTTTTCCCACAAATAGAGCTGTCTTTTGGTGGTATTTGATCACCTCTGCGGTTTTTAGTTTTTGCGCTATAAACAAAAATAGAGCGACAATTTTGAAAAAAAAAAAATATTTTTTACTTTTTGCTGTAATAAATATCCCCAAAAATATATAAAAAAAATGTTTTCCTCAGTTTAGGCCGATACATATTCTTCTACATATTTTTCATAAAAAAAAATCGCAATAAGCGTTTATTGATTGGTTTGCGCAAAAGTTATAGCGTCTACAAAATAGGACATAGCTTTATGGCATTTTTATTAATATTTATTTTTTACTAGTAATGGCGGCGATCAGCAATTTTTATCGGTACTGAAACCTTATGGCGCACATTTCGGACACTTTTGACACATTTTTGGGACCAGTGGCATTTTTTTAGCGATCAGTGCTATAAAAATGCATTGATTACTATAAAAATGCCACTGTCAGGAAAGGGGTTAACACTAGGGGGCAAGGAAGGGGGGGTGGGACTGACTTGGGAAAATGACTGATCGCTGTTCATACATTGTATGAACAGACAATCAGGCATTTCTCCCCCTGACAGGACCTGATAGTAATTGGCTGATTCGCGAGATGAATTTTTTGCATATAAATTTGCCGTTTTATATTGTAGGCCTGCAATTCTTAGGAATAACTCACTTAAATATGTCAAAACAAAAGTCTAGTAGACATCCCGGGTATGATAAAGTTTGAAACACAAAATCATAAATTATAATATAATAAATAACTATAAACAACTAATAATGTAATTATAATAAAAATTATTCAATAATGTAATCAAATCAAAAACACAGAAATTTGCTCAGTTGCAGAATTGTCACTGTCATTATTTTTATTGTTTGATGATGAATTTCCCCACAAATCGCTATCGCTCAATTCTCCGAGTGATTCTCATTTATTATCGCTGTTTTCTAGCTGGTCTAAAAGTACTTTTGACATAAAGGGACACTTTTTGGTTGCTATGGACAATCTACAGTTTCCAGGCAGAAAGAACTGTTTTTATTATATAAAACTGCATGTAGAACACCGGGCAGACCACTAGGGACAAAGGGGGGGTGTATTTATTTCATACAGTACTGTAATCTGTAAGATTACAGGATACTGTATGTGTATTGTGTTTTTCACTTTTTAAATTTAGCGCCAAACTTCGTCCCCGTGCGTCGTAACGTCACAGGGAGCGGAGCTCGACGGCACTGTAAATCGAGCAAGGAGACACAGCGGAGGAGCCCACACACACAGCAGGGACACAACGCAGGATCTATACCGAGCGCAGTACACTTGTGTATAGTCGGGCAGGCTCGGCTACTCTCACGTCCTGTACGTCCAGGACGTGAGCGCAAGAGGAGCCGAGCCTGTCCGACTATACACGAGTGTACTGCGCTCGGTATATGCCGGCGCAGTATTCAAACTCGGCGCGGGAAAGCGGGTATCGGCGTATATCGCGCACCCGCGATTTTGCCCTGAATTTCAGGGCAAAAAAGTGTGCGGTATACGCCGATAAATATGGTATATGTGACAGTACCTATAGGAGGCTGTGTGATCTTTAATGACAACTGTAAACACCACTCAGAGAGATTCTCACATGCCGTCAGTCCCAGGAAATTAAAGTGTTACTAAACCCACAACAGTAAAATCAGTCTGTATATGCAGTAAAGCATGCTTGTATTACTCATGGTGGAACCGTGCATTGTGTAAAAAGGCTGTTTAATCCTGTATGCACAGATCCTCCTTTTCTACTACTTACTCCAGAACATGTCTGAATAATATAGAGCCTTTGGAGTCAGGCTGCACATGCTCAGTCTGGTGTGTATTGCTAGAGAGGTGTTTTTCTTTTCTTGGGAAAGTGCACGTGATCAGCACAGGGCCAATTAGCACTGTCCAGACAGTGGGACAGGGGTCCTGGATCCTCATAGGACACCTCAATGCAGTAAGAAAACTCCTCCTTCAAGCTTTACCAGGACCTGATAGAAGCCACAAGACTGCAGTGTATATTTACTAAAATAATTGCATGTCCATGTTCTGTGGGAGAACAGATATAGTGAATGCCGGATCCTAGGTTTAGTAACACTTTAATTCTTCAGTGCCGGTTGCATTGTGAAGGTAGATCCAGGCTGCAAAAAAAAAATCTATGGTGCCGCAATCAGTGAAGGCATATGTAGTGCTGTTAAATCAGTGGAACCCCAGCTCCCTAAGCAATGTATTCTCTGTAAAGGTGAATGAAGGCTTCAACAGGCATTGGATTTTTTTCTGGCTCCAAGCTCTTTTTTTGTTTTGAAGTGTATCCAAAGGCATTTTTTGTATTGAATGGAGCAGAAAGAATGTTCAAACACCTGGCAGTTTTAAAATGCTGTCTGGGTCCCATTGGGAAGGTTTACCTTAACGTTCTGTCTTGGAGACACAACAAGACATAAGATATGATCCAAAGTGAGGGAAATGCTCTCTTAAGCTGTCCACACGGGTTAAAATCTGATGAATTAGAAAGATTAAAAGATGATTTATCTTTAAGCTTGCAATATTATATCATACGTACATGCACATTCTATGCAGTTTAGTGTTTTTTCCTCATATTCATTGGGAAAAGGCAGGTATTACAGTTTCTAAATATTTGCAACAACTCAACCACTAAACTTCTAAACATTTACCCGAATGGCAGTGGCCCTAGATACGCTGTTGAGGTTTTTGGCACTGAACAGACAGCTTAGCTACAAAGGTCTTTTTATTTTGGGCGTTTTAATGCTTGTGACATTGACAACACACTTTGTCACAACACATGGCATTGCACCTGTTCTGTGTGTGGTATGGTGTGGTGCTATGCATTGTGAATGGTACTTCAATGCAGTGAATAGTACAGGGCAACACACAACGCACTGCAGGGCACCACACTGCTCATAGACTTTTTTTTTGCGAAAACAGGGTGATGTATAAATGTTCATCCTTTGTCATGCATTGGCAGCCCATTCATAATAAATGGACTGCCCTAATGTATTGCATCTTAAAATGTGCCATACCATTTTTTAATGCACCACAATGGATTGCATAAGTGTCAATGAGCCATTAAAGTATAACTTAAGATAACTTTTTTAGATTTATATAGGGTGGTGAGGGGTTAGAACCACTCAAATTTTTTTCATTGCTGTTGGTCCCTATGGGGGTGATTCTCTCCCACTCTCTTAACTTAGAAACCATTCAGGCCCCGTACACACGACCGAGTTTCTCGACAGAATTCAGCCAGAAACTCGATCGGAGCTGGATTCTGCCAAAAAACGCGGTCGTGTGTACACTTTTCACTGAGGAAGCCGACGAGGAACTCGTCGGGCCAAATAGAGAACATGTTCTCTATTTCCTCGTTGTTCAATGAGGAAAGTTGGCTCGCCGAGATCCTCGGCGGCTTCAACACAGAACTCGACGAGGAACTCGATGTGTTTGGCACGTCGAGTTCCTCGGACGTGTGTACGGGGCCTGACATGTATGCTTTGTAACAATGAGCTTTGCCTCAATATATGACAACACTCCTGCTATGTGTATGATGTGTTGTGGTACCATTCAATGTGATTGGAACCCCAATGCATGGTACAGTAGAGTGCACCACATGACCCACAACAGTGCACTACAATGCGCATTGTGATGCCCTGCATTGTAAAAAAAATGGCATGTGCATCTTTTAATCTTTTGCAGTAGGCTGCAATATATTATATTTTTGTTATTGAATTTAAAAATGCCCTCTAAAGCCTCGTACACACGATCGGATATCTGATGGAATCTAATCCGATGGATTTTTTCGTCGGATATCCGATGAAGCTGACTTTCATCAGTCTTGCCTACACAACATCAGTCAAAAATCCGACCGTGTCCAACGCCGTGACGTAAAACACTACGACGTGCTGAGAAAAATGAAGTTTAATGCTTCCAAGCATGCGTCAACTTGATTCTGAGCATGCATGGATTTTTGACCGATGGACTTTCACACAGACAATCGTTTTTTTCTATTGTTTTTTTATCCATAGGAAAAATTTAAAACATGTTCTATTTTTTTTCACCAATGGAAAACAAACCGGTGGGGCCCACACACGATCGGTTTGTCCAATGAAAACAGTTCATCTGTCTTTTTTCATCTGACAAACCGATCGTGTGTACAGGGCTTTACACTTTCACTGCCTTAAGAGTCGAGGACCACTTGGCATATATCAAAAAGTGCATATTTTTGAGTACAATGCTTTATAATGTGCAATAAAAAAGCTTAACAAAAGTGGTGCTAAGGACATTATACCAAGTAGATGAATCAATCACTTACAGATTGTTCATCCAGTTTTTTTATTTTATTTTTATATCATGCTGTGCAGTTGCTCAGTGTAGCCATGATGCATAAAATAAAATTATTTTAGGTTACCATATGTTTAGGAAAGCCTGTCAATATTATTTTACAGTGTACAGTATTACAATACAATGACATACGTTGGTTTCTTAGCATGCCAAAAAACTTGTTTGCAAATGATTGTTTTTTTTCTGCTCAGAGATGCCAAATGTTGATTACCACATGTCCATTTCTATTGCTAATGCTTGTACGCAGTCTCATTAATTTTAATGGACATATTTGCTTCCTTATGTGACAATCTACCAAGGACATTTTCCTAATTAAATTTTCCAAGTTGGATTATTCCCCGAAGCAAGTGCTAGTATCCATTGAAGTTATTGTTTGACCAAAAGAGTTTGCTTAGTCTTAAATGTGCAAATGCGCTGCTTTCAAATCCCATAGTCATTCCAGGAACACCTGCAAAAAATGCTGCTGCAGTAATTATAATCCAGCCATCATTATCCGTTTGGAAGCACATGCTATAAATTCACATCTGACATCGTATTGCTTGCGATGGATCAGATTTGCAAAAGATGTGACAAAATAAACTAGACATATTCAAATTTAGTCTAAACTATATTCATGGAAATACCAACATAATGTTTGTAAACAAATCACTATGAACGAAATATATTAATGATAAGGAGAAACTACTTTTCATTCAACCCTGTGTGTATAAAATGTATGGAATATGAAGAAACTGAAGCCCTTAGGAAACCCAATTAATTATACTTTTGCATAATTAAAGACAAAAGTATAGTTATCCTTTAAGTTCTCCCCAGCTCAACTAATGCTCACCTGTCAATGCGCCTGCTATATTCGCTCATCAGTTTTTGGTTCTTTTTCTTTTATTTTCTTACCACAAAGGTCTGTGTGATAGAAATCTAGAGACACTAATGATGTGAAACAGCCACAATGAACCTGGTAGCCACATATCATGTCATAGGGTATATGTCTAGGTTTAAAGATAAATCTGAGAGTAGTTTTCTTTATTCATGGCAAAATGAGTGGCTCTTCTTCAGTACACATAGGCAGGATAAAATTCAGTTGCTAGCCTAATGTATTGCACTATTAATAAATCAAGAACCACTAATGATGTGAAACAGCCACAATGCACCAGCTAGCCACATACCATGTCATACTGTATATGCCTGTGTTTAACCTCCCTGGCGGTATGATTATTTCAGAAAAAAAGGTGCTGAAAGCGCTACCATTATTTTCAAGGAAATTTGGCGTTTTATACTGTAGGCCTGTAATTCTTAGGAATAACTCACTTAAATCTGTCCAAACAAGAGTCTAGTAGGCATACCGGGTATGACATTTTTTTAAAAACAAAATGATAAATTATAATATAATAAATAATTATAAATAATTATAACAAATAATAATATCATTATAATAAAAATTATTCAATAATGTAATCAACTCAAAATCACTGAAATTTGCTCAGTTGCAGAATTGTCGCTGTCATTACTTATTTTTTATGACGAATTTCCCCACAAATCGCTAACGCACAATTCTGCAAGTGATTATAATTTATTATCGCTGTTTTCTAGTTGTGGATTCAGCAAGGCGAGCTCGAGTCTGACTCGGGGTTACCGAGCGCAGCACAGAAATGTAACCCCGAGCCAGACTAGGGAATACCGACAGGGGGGTTAAAGATACATCTCAAAGAGGTGTTTTTTATTCATGGAAAAATTATTAGCTTTTCTTCAGTACAAATGTGCAGGATAAAATGTAGTTGCTAGCCTAATGTATTGCACTGTTAATCACTTCTGTAAATAATAATATGACATACTGTAAACTTCAGTAACCTGATCAACACTGTTCATAACAACCATAAGTGCTCATTCACACGGACGGACCATTCGGGTCCGCCTGTCAGTTTTGACGGCGGACCTGAACGGCCGCTCCATACATCCCTATGGAGCGTCGGATGTCAGGGGAGACATGTCCGCTGACATCCGACCCGATCTGATCCGCTAAAAACAGACGCATGGGGGCACGTCCCCATCCATCCATGGCGGATCGGATCGGGTAAGATCTGATGAAAGCGGACATGCTGTCCATTTTCATCAGATCGCTCCATAGGAGACAGCGGTGCCCGACAAGCCCCTCCCCGCTCAGTGAGCAGAGAGGAGCTTGTCATCCGTCGGCTCAGCGGAGATCTGCGGACTGATCTCCCGCTGAGCTGGCGGGAGCAGGCGCAACGGAGTCCGCCTCGTGTGAATGAGGCCTAAGAGTTTAAATCCCTTTGTGAAGTCTTTAAAATCAAGTTCTACATACCTACTGTTGCATGAAGAAGAACAGCCCACACAGTAACACTAATTCAAAATATGTTAATTAAAGTGGTAGTAAACTTGCTATGTAATAAAAGACAATGGCCCCCAGGTGGTCAGCCCCGGAAGCATTTACCCCCTTAATGACTAGGTAATTATTTGCAATACAGCACTGCATCGCTTTAACTGACAATTGCGTGGTCGGGCGGTGTTGTATCCAGACAAATCTTATGTCCTTTTTTCCCATAAATAGAGCTTTCTTTTGGTGGTATTTGATCATCTCTGCGGTTTTTTTTTTGGCACTATAAACAAAAAAAGAGAGACAATTTTGAAAAAAAAAAGCGATTGTTTTTACTTTCTGCTATAATACATATCCAAAAAAAATGTAATAAAAACAAATGTGTTCATCAATTTCGGCCAATATGTATTCTTCTAAATATTTTTGGTAAAAGAAAACCCCAATAAGCGTATTGTTGATTGGTTTGCGCAAAATGTATAGCTCCTACTAAATACGGGATATATTTGTGGCACTTTTATATATTTTTTTACTAGTAATGAAGGTGATCAGCGATTTTTTTTTTTTTTTGCGGGACTGAGACATTGCAGCGGACAGATCGGACACCTAACTGAGATTTTGGACACTTTTTGAGAACCAGAGACATCAGTGCTAAAAATATACACTGACATTGTACTAATGACACTGGCAGGGAAGGGGTTAACATCAGGGGTGATCAAAGGGTTAACTGTGTTCCCTCAGTGTGTTTACTAACTGTATGGGGGATGGGCTACTTGGGACAACATTTCCTGCATAGCAGAACGACAGGATCTCTGTGTGATCCCCTGTCAGAAAGTAAATCTGCCTTGTTTACACAGGCAGATCCCCGTCCTGTCACTGCAGGGAATAATCACGGGAAGAAGGCGGACACCGACTCCCCCGGACCCGCTGATTGGCTCTCCTCGCTAGCCAATGGACGCGTGCTTCCAGCGGCGCACATGCGCTCCCACAGAATGCCGCGTATGAGCCTGGCGTACATCTATGGCGATTCACACAGCTGAGTCAACCTGCCGCAGTATTAGGCCCCGTACACACGTCCGAGGAACTCGACGTGCCAAACACATCAAGTTCCTCGTCGAGTTCTTTGTTGAAGCCGCCGAGGATCTCGGCGGGCCAACTTTCCTCATTGAACAACGAGGAAATAGAGAACATGTTCTCTATTTGGCCCGACGAGTTCCTCGTCGGCTTCCTCGCTGAAAAGTGTACACACGACCGAGTTTCTCGGCAGAATCCAGCTCCGATCGAGTTTCTGGCTGAATTCTGCCGAGAAACTCGGTCGTGTGTACGGAGCCTATCTCTGTCGGCTGTTCGGCAAGTGGTTACTTTAATTACATTTTAATTTTATGTTACAAAGCAAAATTGTATGTAAATAAAAAAATGTTATAGGTGAGTTGGGAAACATGTAGTTGAATTCCTGATCATAACTTGGTGTAGAATAATATGATAATGTGTGGCCAGTAGGTAAAGAGCAAAAAGCCACCTCTTTGCCTCTGTTGCCTATAGACATATGCCCACTAAACCTAATGATACATTTAGTGTATGCTAATAAAATAAAAGAGAATTTAAACCAGCTTCATGTATCTAATGTCTTTATTGCTCTTATAAGCATTCATATTTTTTACATTTTCTTAGCTGAACTAAAAATGTGTGTAATAGTATCAGGTTTCTAATGGCAACAAAAACAATTTCTCTTACTTTGGTATGGATGGCATACTATCTCATTTTGTTATCTCTCTTTACTTCCATTTTATTTCTCTTTAGGGATGTATCATCACAGCAACAAGCTAAATGATTCTGCTATGGAAGAAAAATAATTTGATTTTACCACGTTTATACCAAGAAGCAAAAATCATGAAGACTTTTGCCAGCCTTCAGGTATTTGTTTTGGCCTTATTTTCCAAAGGAGTTTTGCTTTCTTCAAGTGATCACAATTTTGTGAGGAAAGAAATAAAGATTGAGGGAGACCTTGTCTTAGGAGGTTTATTTCCAATAAATGAAAAAGGCACAGGAAATGAAGAATGCGGCAGAATCAATGAGGATCGAGGTATACAGCGTTTGGAAGCCATGCTGTTTGCTATTGATCAGATTAACAGAGACAGCACACTACTACCTGGAATAAAACTAGGCGTTCATATTCTGGATACCTGTTCTAGGGACACCTATGCTCTGGAACAGTCACTGGAGTTTGTAAGAGCCTCATTGACCAAGGTGGATGAGGCAGAATATGTTTGTCCAGACGGCTCACTTGCCATTCAAGGAAACAGCCCATTACTTATCGCTGGAGTCATTGGTGGCTCTTATAGCAGTGTCTCCATACAGGTAAGTCACTTTAAATCTTGTTTGGTTCTTGCAAGAAAAAGTCATATATTTTAATGTTCTCTGGGTTGCATCGAATACAAAGTTAACTTCCATAGTTGACACCCTTTGGATGTCTTACACAAAATACATGTGAGCCATCCTATCAGTAAACTGTTTATGCTACCTGTGCATTTTACTGAATTGCACATATATGGAAAATCAGATTCAATGTCTTATTTAAAAGTATCTTAGTATTCCTGCACCATAATCAATAGTTAAAGCGGGGGTTCACCCTAAAAAAAAAAATGTTTTTGTCTACCATGCCATCCAGCATACTAGCGTGAGCTACAGTATGCCTTTATTTTTATTTTTTTGCGCCGTACTCACAGTTTAATCCACTAGTTAAGTTTCAGACTCCCCGCGGGGAGTAGGCGTTCCTATGAAGAGGGGAACATGATTGACGGCCGGCTATGGCGCGTCACGCTTCCCGAAAATAGCCGAAATAGGACTTGGCTCTTCACGGCGCCTGCGCAGTCAGCTCCTAGTCTGTGCGCAGGCGCTGTATAGCGCCATGAAGAGCCGAGTCCTACTCCGGCTATTTTCGGGAAGCGTGACGCGCCATAGCCGGCTGTCAATCATGTTCCCCTCTTCATAGGAACGCCTACTCCCCGTGGGGAGTCTGAAACGAAACTAATGGATTAAACTGTGAGTACGGCGCAAAAATAAATAAATAAAGGCATACTGTAGCTCACGCTAGTATGCTGGATGGCATGGTAGAAACTTGTTTTTTAGGGTGAACCTCCGCTTTAAATCTGCACTTTCCTTTATCCAGGCATAAGGTCCTGCTATACCCAAATTTAAAATGCAGTACACTGATAACAAATAGTATAGTTATTATTCTAAGGAACATAACAAAAAGTTGGCCAGTACTGTAAGAAAGAATAGCAAAGTTACCAGCAAATACTTGGGCGCTCTTAGGTCAATAAAAGGAACACTCCAATATTTTCTGTTAAAACTAAAAAAAATAGCTAGTCTGCTGACCAAGCAAAAAAATGTAATAATTCTATATGTCTTCTGCATATGAGTAATCCAAATAAGGATAAGCACAAAGATTTCCTAATACACAGAATAATGTAAGCTGCCATCTTGTGTGTGGTGACATTATGTTAAAGGGGTTGTAAAGGTAAAAATGTATAGTTTATAGTTAATCACTTTTTAATGTTGCATTGTATAGCATGTGCCTGTCCATGATCATGCTTTTAAATTGTATCATGTATGAATCTTAACATCCGTTGTTATGCAAGAGTTAGGTTAGATGGGCAGATATACAGAATTTGACAATGTGCATGAAAATTAGTTAGTTCAATACTTTAAAGGTGTTGTAAAGGTAAATTTTTTCCCCCTAAATAGCTTCCTTTACCTTAGTGCAGTCCTCCTTCACCTACCTCATCCTTCGATTTTGCTTTTAAATGTCCTTATTTCTTCTGAGAAATCATCACTTCCTGTTCTTCTGTCTGTAACTACACACCGTAATACGACACTTTCGCCCTGGTGTGGAGAAAGCCTCTTGAGGGGGGGGGAGCAGGAGGGTCAGGATGCTCTCCACTTTGCAGATAGAGAAAGGAGCTGTGTGTTAGTGGGCGTCCTGACACTCCTGCTCGCCCCCTCCCCCCCAAGAGGCTTTCTCCACATCAGGGAGTAAGTGTCGCATTACTGTGTTTAGTTACAGACAGAAGAGGTAAGTGAAGGAGTACTTTTAGGTAAAATAAGCTATTATGGGAAAAAAAATATCTTTACAACCCCTTTAAAGTACTAAACTAAACTAACTTATTTTCATGCAAATTGTCAAATTCTATAAATCTAATGTTTTAGAGGAATATACTCTAGATTCCTTCATGTAAATGTATGTATTTTAACCTACGGTCTTGTTTTTAGACTATAGATAGGTTCTGTGTGTTAGATTAGACTTTGTATAAGCTCTAATAAATGTGTGTTATGTTAAAGCTTTCGCTCTGCACAATAGAACTCTCTTATTTTAACCATATATCATTAACCATATATCATATATCATATATCATATATGTGAGTTATTAAATCTTAAATATACAATTACTTTGTAACAATAACAACGGATGTTAAGATTCATACATGATACAATTTGAAAGCAGGATCATGGACAGGCACATGCTATACAATGCAACATTAAAAAGTGATAAACTATAAATGGATGCCATCACCAGCATTTAAATTGTCTACATACACACAGATCGGTGACCAGACCCAACTATGGACTGATTTTGTAAAGACTGTCTTTAAAAGATTTGACTGTAACTGCATATCAGTAATGAAACCAAAGACTAATGCCCTGTACACACGATCGGTTCATCCGATGAAAACGGTCTGATGGATTTTTTCATCAGATATCCGATGAAGCCTGATTTCATCAGTCTTGCCTACACACCATCAGTTAAAAAAACGATCGTGTCAGAACGCGGTGACGTAAAACACAACAACATGCTGAGAAAAATTAAGTTCAATGCTTTCGAGCATGTGTCGACTTGATTCTGAGCATGCGTCGACTTGATTCTGAGCATGCATTGATTTTTAACCGATGGATTTCCCCACAGATGATCGTTTTTTTCTATCGGTTTTTTAACCATCAGATAATTTTAAAACAGGTTCTAAGTTTTTTCACCAATGGGAAAAAAACTGATGGGGCCCACACACGATCGGTTCGTCTGATGAAAACGGTCCATCAGACGGTTTTCATCAGACGAACCGATCGTGTGTACACGGCATAAGTCATGAAAAAGACAATACATGTAAGAAGTTGTATACATGGGCAGATGAGTTTATGAAGCAATTTATTTTTAACTTGCAGTTACCTTCAACACATTTTTACTTTTCCTGTAGACTAATCCAAACTCTTTTGGAATCTCTTGTTTATCCCTAACATATTTTCCCTCTCTATGTCTACCCACCTTGGGATTTTGAGTGTTGTTATCCACGTTAGTTTTTTTTTTACTTTGTAAATATAGTATAGAAAATTAATGACAATTCCAACAGGGCTGTTGAGACCACATGATATGAGCAGTTGGTACAGATGTGACGGTTCAGTTTACATACCTGAGACGTATCTAAGATGTCATAAGCTATATTTCTTGTATCTCAAGTATTTCTTAAGTAAATTTCTGTCTACCAGATATTAAAATATACAGTTTGGTTTGTTTCACCCTTTCAGTTACTCAACATACAATAATCACTGAAAACGAGTAGTTGTGATATTTGTAAGTTATTTGTAAACAACAATGCAAACTGGCCAAGTGCCCCATTGCCACATTTATCACCATCAACATAATATAGTAACTACAATAAGTACATAGTTTGCTCTTGCTTTTATTCTATACAATTTTTAACTGTCACTTAATAGTACTGAAATTGTATGTATCAGGTGACAACATAATGCTGACACTGTTTGAGTCACTACAGATGTTCTATCAGCGATACTCTCTCATCCAACAGAAATATCCCAAATGACCTCATGAGAAATTTTGGCTGAGGGCTGGATGTCACAGAAGGACAAAACTAAAATATGTTTCTAATTTCAGGTTATCCCTGTGGAATATAAACCTACAGCTTGAAAAATGACAACACTTACAGAAAATCTTTCAGGGAATGTAACGCTCGATGAACCATGTGCTCCCTTAGTACAGAGCACCATTTTCACTTCAATTAACTCAAGTTCACATAATTGACATATTGACATATTGTAACATATTGTAACACAGACAGCTAGTAATTCCTTGGCCACCAGACACAAACAAAAAGCAAAAAGCATGTCTTTAGAAGCCGATATTTTTCAACATGAAAACATATGCAAAGTATATTATTAGTACTTCCTAAAACTATTCGAAGGTTTTTTGCTACCTGTTGATAATTATGATAAAGTGGTCATGTAACTAGTAAATGTAAACAGATTTTAGGAAACTTCAATCATCCAGTCAGGTGCCAGAAAATTCTGTTTTCCTAATCTTCCTCGGATATGATTGGGTATTCAGAGTGAGCACAAATTCTTCCATTCTTATTTGATGAGCAAAGAATCATTAACCCTAAGTGTATGAATAGCCAATAATTTTCCTTGTAGCTGTGGGTAGGTTAGGCAGGCAATAAAACCCCTGTGGTTTATTTTATGCTGTCTGCATCTCTTTTGGCAAGATTTTCTCCTCAATACCTGTCCTACAGATATAACAAGAAGTGAGAAGAAATCTCTGAAAAGTGAGGGGAATTGCCCTTTATGCAGGTCATGAGGTAATGAGGGAGCTAGAGAACAGAAGGTGTTGGGATAAATGAAGAGAACAAGTGGGTTTGTATTTTGAGACTAGGTTAGTGATGTAGCTGAGGGACGAGTTGTGGGTGGCTATGTAAGTTGTTGTTAGTGTTTTGAATTTAATTTGTTGGGTGAGCAGAAGCCAACGAAGGAATTAACGGAATAGTAGCAGACACTGAATGGTTGGTAAGGTGGATGAGCCTGGCAGCAGCATTTATGATGGAATGAAGGGGCGATAGACTATGTAAAGGTAGTTCCATTGCAAGGTAGGAGATGACCAGGGAAGGAACTAGGAGTGTTGTGGTGTCATTAGTTAGGAAGGGGCATATTTTGGAAATGTTGCGGAGGTAGAGGTGGAAATATTTGGACAGTAATTGGACGTGGGGCTGAACAGATAGTTCAGAGCCCAGGATTACAACTTGGCATGTGGGGACGAGCTGATAGTAGTGTGATAGCCTACCTGAGGAGACTGAAGGAGTGAGCTGAGGGGTACAGAGATAGATTTGGGTGTCATCAGCATAGAGATGGCACTGGAAGTCATTGGAGGCTATTACCTGACCCAGGGAGGAGGGTGTAGATGGAGAATAAGAGAGGTCCAAGAACAGAACCTTGGGGGACACGGTGTGTTGGATAAGTAGGATGAGAACCAGCGAAGAGTACAGTCACTGAGACCAAAGGCGTGGAGTTTTTTGAGGAGGAGGGGCTGGTCACTGTGTCAAAGGCAGCAGAGAGGTCCAGGAGTAGGAGTACAGAATATTGTCAATTGGATTTAGCTGTTAGCAAATTGTTTGTGAGTTGTAGGAGAGCAGTTTTCATTGAGCGTTGAGGACGGCATTCAGACTGAAGAGGATCAAGAAGGTTATTCTCGGCAAGGTGGTCGCTGAGACGTTCAAGGAGTTTAAATAAAAAGGGGAGCAAGGAGATGGGGCATAGGTTGTTGGGATTGGTGGGGTTTATTGAGGGCTTTTTAAGTATGGGGTGACTAGTGCATGTCTTGGAGAGTTGGAGAAGATGCCAGAAAGAGAGAGAGAAATTGAATATGTGAGTTAGAAAGTGTAGGACAGTGTCAGAGGGTGACTGTGCGAGTCAACAGGGCACAGGGGGAAGGTGGTTAGGTGGACATTATAGATAATGTATAACATTGATCAATTAATAGTCATAGCAACCCACCTAGGGTAAACAATCAAAAAAGCATACCTTTTAGATTTCTATATACCAAATTTATTGGGGTATAGCGCACTCCCGCGTATAGCGCGCACCCCTAAAGTTGCCCCGAAATTCCTGTAAAAAAAAATGTTATAAGATTTTATTACTTACAGTTTTGGGGCCAAATCCTCAAAAGAGATACGACGGAGTAACTGCTGTTACTCCGTCGTATCCCTGGTCCTAACTATGGAACTGATCCACAGAATCAGTTTTCCATAGTTAGGGAGAAGATCCGGCATGTGTAATTGAATTACACTGCCGGATCTTAGGATGCAGTACCGCATCCGCCGCTGGGGGCATTTCGTGTCGAAATGCCGCCTCGGGTATGCAAATTAGCACTTACGGAGATCCACGAAGCTTTTCTGCTTCGTTTTTTCTCCGTAAGTATTAAGTTGCATACGCAAAATTAGGGCTGCTTTTACATGGTGTAAAGTTAGTACACCATGTAAAAGCAGACCCTTCTGTCTAGCGACGCGTTTTTTTTTTCTAATTTGAATTTTTTTTTTCACGCCGTATCTTTTTTTTTTTTCGATGCAACTTTATTGACCCGTCGCAATCCACAAAGCCCGGCGTAACGTAATTTTGCGCTATGCACGTTGGGAAAATGACGTCACGAGCATGCGCAGTACGGCCGGCGCGGGAGCGCGCCTCATTTAAATGGGAATCGCCCCCATGAAATGAGGAACGCCTTGCGCCGGCGGAATTTAAGTTACACGGCCAGAAATTTCTAGGTAAGTGCTTTGTGGATCGGGCACTTAGGTAGAAATTTTAAGGCAGTGTAACTTAAATTAGAATTTCACCGTTACGCCGGGTCTTTGTGGATTTGGCCCTTGGTGTCTTGCCCAGCGTCCATCGTCCGGTCCGGTGTCCGTCTGCGGCCTCGGTGGTGTCCTCCCGGCTTCTCCAGCGCGCGCCTCAAGTCGAGTCGCCACTTCCCGCGCTCAGTTCGAATGCCTCCGCCGACATATACTGAGTGCAGTACACTCGGGTACATTCGGCAAGGCTCGGCTTCGCTCGTGCTCACGCTCTGTGACGTTTATGCGCGAGCATGAGCGAAGCCGAGCCTAGCCGAATGTACCCGAGTGTATTGCACTCGGTATATGTCGGCGGCTCCATTCAAACTGAGCGCGGGAAGCGGCTATCGGTGTATATCGCGCACCCACGATTTTCCCCTTATTTTAAGGGGAAAAAAGTGTGCGATATACGCCGATAAATACGGTATATGAGAGTACAGGAATTAGGATTACCTAATGTACAGATCAAACCTTTGAAATTAAAATTTGATTAATCAAAGTCAATGTTCCTTTTAAAGGGAAACTCCAGCTAAATACACAGTTAACAAACACAAATAGAAACAATTTTACCTGACAAAAATTTATATTTTATTCAACCACACTATTGTTTGACACCAGTCAGCTGCATTGCAAAGCCAGAAAGATAAAACCACAATCTGCATCTTTGGATCACCAGCTCAATGAACTGAGTATCATAGTAAACTCACCTTCCTTTTCATATCCTTGTGCATGTTAGGTTAACAGTACTGAGAACAACTATAGAACTATTACTGACACTTAATATTTAACGTTTTACAGTTGTGTTCAGGAAACTAAAAAAATACAAGTGGAACTCCAGGAAAAAAAGCTAAATCACCAATGCTTTCAGAAAGAACCCAAAAAGCAGATTGTAGGAATATAATTTAAAAATAGATGCCAGACACACTAAGATCATTTGGGTTTTTTCAAGATTTTTTATTGACTACATATCTGCAGTAATATGTTTTTCCTTTAATTTACACTTAAACATAAGTCTGTATGTGCAAACAATTAATACAGGTACATATTTTAAAAAGTTTGAACAACCAAGAGGCATATAAACACGCAAACAGTGTAGTGGGTTTAATTATGTGAGCAGAGCAGACACATTTTTTTAATACCTAATTGTTTGGTTTTGTTTTCTGTTTTTTGGGAGAAAAATTAGGTTAATGGCAAACAAATCCTACCGGCCAATAGATTTTTGCTTGGATCAAATTGTTGAGGTGACTAGTCACTGATATTTTCAGACCTGACAATTTGGATTTAATACCAATCATCTTATGTATGTGAGTATCTTATGATGGCTAAAAAGCATCTCTAAATGCCATCATGCTAAACCTAATTAATTTATCAATGAATAACCCATTATAAGGATTGTATAACAAGTTATACTAAACTGGCCTTTCTAAGGAGATTTAACTTTTTTAATTTGACATGGTTACTATTGTCACCAGGTTGTAAAGTGAAAGGAAACCTAACATTTTACAGTTGTCACCAAATGGGAGTTCGAGGAAACCATTTCAGTGGGAACACTGGGGTTGATTTACTAATGCTGGAAAGTGCAAAATCTGGTGCAGCTGTTTATAGAAACCAATCAGCTTCCAGGTTATTTTTTTATTAGAAGCTACTGTAATTGGCTACCATGCACAGCTGCACCAGATTTTGCACTCTCAAGTTTTAATAAATAGTTACATAGTTACAGATTTAGTCTGGTTGAAAAAAGACACAAGCCCATCTAGTTCAACCAATAAAAAGGGGAAAAAACAAACATGTTTTACAATCCGATAAACACAATTCTATAACCACAGTTTATCCAGAGGAAGGCAATAAAAAACCGCAAAGCATGAACCAATTTGCTCCAGCATGGTAACAAATTCCTTCCTGATCCCCCCATCAGGCAATTTGGATGTTCCATGGATCAACTATAAATGGTAGTATCCAGTTATATTATGTACATTTAGGAAAGAATTTGGTACTTTAACACAATCTACCGAGCTGGACAGAACCAGCTATTGAGGGAGCTCTAACTGTGAAAAAGTGTTTCCATATTTCGAGATTAAATCTGCCCTTGTCCTCTGTGATGACCTTAAAGCAAATAACTCAACACCAAGTTTACTAGATGGACAACTTATGTAGTAATACATGTTGATAATATCCCCCCTTAATCTCAGTTCCTCTAATCTTTAGTTATAGCTGAGCTCTTCAATGCCTCTTATCAGTTTGGTTGCCCTTCTCTGCACTTTCTCCAGTACCCCAATATCCTTTTTGTGAACTGGTGCCCAAAACTGAACAGCATATTCCAGATGAGGTCTTACTAATGATTTGTACACGGGGCAAAATGACATCTCTCTCTCTCTCTGAAGTCTATGCCTCTCTTAAATCAACCCCATTGTTCCGGTAATAAGTGTATAACAGGGAATTTTCCCTTGCTTTTGGGATATTTCTCACAATTCACATTGTGTTTCCGAGCAAGTGAAGTTAAAGCTCCCTACTAGGATACAGATATGAAAAAAAGCTGGTAGAGATTCTCACCATCCCATATTCTATCTAACACAAATTAAAAAAAACACTAATATAAATTTGGAGACCTAATTAATCTGTAAATTAATTTGTTTGGCAATTACCCACATTTACAAACAATTATTTTCACACTCACTTATGTAACTCAAAAATAAAATTATAAAAATCTAAGTCTGAAAGCTCTCTAGGCACAGGTTAGAAGTTTAGTTGTGGATATATGTGATAGAATCTATCCTGCAGCTGTAGAGCAACACACTTTTGGACCCTAGTATGTGCAGGAAATTACAAACCATGGAAATTCTTACCTTCTTTCATGACTTACAGAGTTAATGAGCTTTGTAGAAGCACTGCATATTCTTATATAAATTTCGTTATTAGCAAGATAATACTGCTAAAACTCAACTTGTTAAATCAGTAGTTTCAATTGCATGACCTGGCAGGAAAAATGATGAAAGCGCTACTAATTTCCACAGCAGGTGATGAGACGCACTATGCTTCTTAGCTAGTATGTTGGATGGAAGCAAACCGCTATGCTATTGCTAATACATTTATATTCTGTTACAGACCTGCTAAAACAAGTCAGGATTTAGTTTAATTGGTTTTAAAGAAATGGTGACATATCCAGTATTATTTCATCATTTTAGCAGTATACATAATGCAGAGAAATTGTACTGCTGTGTGTGCATTTTTTTTTTTTTTAAAACAAAACACTAGAAAATAAGTGTTCCTATATCATAGGACCATAGCTGAAAAATTATAGAACCAGGAAAACTAATCTCAAATCCATATGGATGCCATATCACTTTTGAGTTGTGTACAACAAAATACTTTATTCTGATATATGATGTATCATTTATGACTGTATCATTTTATTATTCTGCGCTCACCAATCTATATATATATATATACAAAACAATTATATAGAAATATATAATATATATATAATTCATATGTGAAAAAAGTGTGATGATTGTGTGTATACATGCAGCTATCTGAAAGAATTAAATACTTAATTTGAAATTACTTAATAGCCACATAACATGTGAATGAATACATGGTGAATAAATACATCAATAACAATCTAGAAAAAAACTTCTGAAAGTCTCAACCAAGTCTGAATAAAAAAATAAAAAAGCAATTATTTTTAATATGTTAGAAAAAACGTCCCAACAAAACATGGTAAGTGTGGAAAAGATGAATGGAGATAATTTCTGATGCAGCCCCTAGTGATCCTTAAAACTAATGTTGCAATGACTTAATACCCAGCCCTTTATTAGGCTCAATATCCATCCAGTGACATTCAACGTATTTAGAAGAAAGAATGGAACTCATGTGGTAAATTATGGTATTTTATTTTCAAAATCTTCCTCAGCACAACAAATAGATACAAAGCAGTACACAGCTACACGCTATCAAGCTGCCAGCTGGTACGTGGTGACGTCATGAGATCCTCTCCAACCGCCGTGTTTCCCTGTAATAAACATCAACTGGGAACGGAGATGTTCCGGACGTCAGACACCACGCAATTTATGCTAGGCAGGGGAGACACTGGAGGTGCAGATATCTGCTGTTCCTCCTAGGTGTCACACATTACACAGTTGTTCATACAGCAAATTAATTTAAAATGACACATATAAAAGCTAATAATATTCATAAACAGTGTTAAACCAGTTCAAACAAGAACCACCACATTTAATATATCACAATAAAATATTTCTAAAAAAACATTAATTATTTTCGGTTCCTTTGAAAGAACAGCCCCCTTTATTAAGGTGAGCTAAAAAGGCAATTCTTTCAAACAAAACATCTCCCCGCATTACCATATAGGAATGGTTATTAGGAAAACCGGAGAAAAAATGTAATCAATCAGAGATCTCATTAGGTCCTGCCCCAGTGAGATATGAGTTGATGTACACTTTAAATTAATCAAGTATATAGTTCATCAAGATAATATCCCATAATTAAAACATACAAAATATTATTGTCTAAAAAGACACTAATATCATCAGATAAATATACCAAGAAATCCAACTACCAGAGGATTTTTTTTGATAATTGCAGTTATCAATACTAACAAAAAATAAAATAGATAAATATTCCTATTCAGAAATTAATTTCAAATAAATCAAACCAGCATAATATTTCTATTCTTCATAACTCAATATAACCTTACATATTAAATCCATCAGGAATAATGCTCTAGATGTGTGCCGGTCCGTCCAACAGCCCCTAAAAAAACGGGATCAACACCATCTATAACTAAAAAATTAATACGATTCTGGGACATATTATGGATTCAACTGTTATCAATGTAGCAGTTGATATCACATTCTATGTTTAACCCCTTAGGGTGATAAGAACACAGGTCAAAAATATATCGAGTTTCTCTTCTTGAGATCTGCCTTTTCAAGTTACTACCTCTCCAATGAGGCGAGTATTTTTCTATGGCTATAACTTTTAAATCAGAGGGATCCCTTCTATGACATTCACAAAAATGTCTGGAAACACTATGACCAATAAAACCTTTATGGATATTGGTCAATTGTTCCCCAATTCTAATCTTTAAGGCTTGTGTGGTTCTCCCAACATATTGAAGCCTGCATATACAAATTAGTAGGTCGATGACTCCTACTGTCCCACAGGTAATGAAATCATCACTTTCATAAACCTTAGCTGTTACTTCAGAGGAAAAAGAGTAAGTTCCCTAAATCCTGGATGTTTTACATACTTTGCATCTTTTACATGGAAAAAAAACATTTCAGGTTTCCAAACATACCCATTTTTGACTCTGGCAGGTTTACACTACTAGGTGCTAAAGTATCTTTCAATGTAGTGGTTTTCCTAAAAATTACATTTTTCTGGGAGTTTGGAACCCAGAATACTGTCACTTTTTTACACTTGCCAATGCTTCTTCATGATCCACCCTTAATCCACCAATACTGTGAAGAAAAAGATGTGACAAAAGCCCATTCATATGGATTATTCTCCCTTGGTTCTTTTATCCTTGGTGTCACTAAATTACTTCTATCCATATCTCGGACCCTTTCTAATTCCTGTTTCAGACTATCCTGATCATAACCTTTCTCTATAAAACGTTTAGTTAAGGTTTCAGCCTGTGTAAAAAAATCTCCAAAAATTTCGAGCAGTTTCTTCTGATTCTTTAGAACTGTCCCTCGGGGATAGCTTTTAACCAGCTAGGGTGATGGCAGCTTTCTGTAGGGATGTAGCCATTCCGACCAGTAGACTTGATATGTGTCTTGGTCAGCAGAGAATTCTGCTCCTTATAAATCACTAAATCTAAAAAGGGAATGGAAGATGCACTAAACTGATAAGTAAACCTGACACCCCATTGATTGGAGTTCAGATACCCCATAAATTCATGTAGAGACTCAACATAGCCTCCCCCCCCCCATAGGAAAAAGACATCATCAATGTAGCGTTTCCAAAACAGAAGGCGTAAGTCCCCACATGAAAATAAAAAATAAATTTCCCATTCGGCAATGAATAGGTTGGCTAGGCTCGGGGCGAATTTAGCCTCCCATTTCAACGCCAGTAGATTTTAAATAAAAAACTCCAAAGTAAAAATAATTATGTTCCATAGCAAATTCTAAAAATTGCAGAACAAATTCCTTCAGAGATTTTTTTAACTAACTGTCATATATCTTATTTGATGTGGTATAATGGTATATAGAAAAGAGACGTCCGCTGTAACAAGCAAGACATCTCTCTTCTATATTAAGTGCTCTTCTATATTAATTATTTGTCTGTAATCTTTTAAAAAAAGCGGGGTCCTGGAGGTTTTTGGGAATGTATGTGCACTTTTTGCAAATAATAAATAATAGGTATCTTTGGGGCTAAAGGAATTAAAAAGTATTTTTCCTTTTCCATTTAATTGTCTTTTCCTAAACCCTTCCTGTATCAAATTACTTAAAAGTCACTTGTACTGGTTAGTAGGATCTTTTTGGAGAATTTTATATGTATTTTCATCTGACAATAGATTTTAAATTTCTTCCAAATAATCCTGTTTCTTTAATACCACTGTCCCCCCTCCCTTGTCAGCTGGTCGGATAATTAAATATTTTCTGTCACAAGGGGATTTAATACCTTTAATAACTAAACTGTTGTTTTTTATGGTTTTTAAAGTGGAGTTCCACCCAAAAATGGAACTTCCGCTTTTCAGAACCCTCCCTCTCCCTCCGGTGTTACATTTGGCACCTTTCAGGGGGGTGCAGATACCTGTATAATACAGGTATTTGCACACACTTCCGGGAATGACTCCCACAGTAGTCACTACACTTCCCGTCCCCCCCGTCCCCGCTGCCTTCTGGGAAACACACTGGTCCCAGGAGACAGCGGGAACCACTGAGAAAGCACCACGCTACTTGCGCATGCACAGCAGGGAACCGGGCAGTGAAGCCGCAAGGCTTCACTTCCTGATTCCCTCAACGAGGATGGCGGCAGTGGCAGCAGAGAGACGAGCGATTGCTGCCGACATCGCGGGCGAGCTGGACAGGTAAGTGTCCATTTATTAAAAGTCAGCAACTGCACTTTTTGTAAATCTTGCAAAACCAACTTTTTGAATACACTAATATTATGTGTCTGTTTTCCAGGAGGGTTGAATGTTGATGCATTCCTTAAACCAGTTACTGTTGGTTTAATTCCATTATTTTTATCTTTGGATATGGAAAGAAAATATCTTTTAATGCTTAATTTCCTAACATATTTTTGAACATCAAAAAAAGTCTGTTATGTATTTATTTTGTGGAGCAAATTTTAAGCCTTTATTTAGTGTGATTTTTTCAGCTTTGGTGAATACCATTCCACCCAGGTTAAAAATACACTCACATGTTACCTCTTTTTATTTTTGGGAACTTTAAAGGGTAATTTTGACACAAAGGGGTTGATTTACTAAAACTGGAGAGTGCAAAATCTGGTGCAGCTCTGAATGGAAACGAATCATCTTCCAGGTTTTTTTGTTAAAGCTTTATTGAACAAGCTGAAGTTAGAAGCTTATTGGCTACCATGTACAGCTGCACTCGATTTTGCACTCTCTAGTTTTAGTATATCAGCCCCACTGTGTGTTGCCCCTTTACGTAACCTTTGATTTTCTAATTTCCCGTAGATTGGAGTTCTATAAAATTTGGTCGAAATTGAAGTGGCCATTGTTTGTTTTGGTATTGCACTTGTCATTCACATGACAATGCATCATAGCGAGGTAAAAACTGCAGAGCTGCATTTGAGCTCTTTGACTTTGGCCAATGGTCTTGTGGCTCTTTGAAAAGTCTATAGAATTAGCCATTGCTCAGTCACAGATACAATACAATGCAGGCAGCCATGTGCTTTTACACTGTGTGCCGTACTCAGTAAGATCTTCTGAAAATCATCCTTTGAGTCTTTCCAACAGGCTTAGAATAAAATTCAAGGTTCTATTTCATGTTAAATAGTTTGGGGCAAGCTGGTCCAAATGAACTAATTGTATTACAGAATGATGCAACCACTGTGTATGCTTATTAGACTGTAGTAACATTAGCTAGCTACAGTAAGCAATGCAGTGCTCTGGCAACATTGCAGATGACTCACCCAATAACACCCCCACCCCCCAAAATTAAAGAAAGTCAGGCTTTCCACCATTCAGAAAAAGCTTTGTATTTTTACTGATGAATAAAAACCTTCTTCTGATTGGCCAAGGTGGAAATCATGACATCATCCACATGTCTCTCCATCTTCATTAATCAGGGGGAGCCACTGGTTTGCCTATGTTGTTACCTTACAGCTGTAAGGTGAGAGGCCACTTCACACAGAGGTGTCATTGCATGGAATGAAGAGACACCCGTTTATATTTATCAGTTTGCACGGTTAAGACTGTAGCACTACACTTCACTGTTTTTCACCTTAATCCTTAAAAGACTGTCTTAGAGACTTGTAACTTGTCACATTTTCACCACACTGTTTAGTGTACATCGATCAGCTTGATGAGCATCGATTGACTAACCACCCACGTTTGTTATATATGTCATCTGGTTTGTTGTGCAAATCATTTATTTGCTTGATTCTAAGGAATCTGTTATTTGAAGAGTTTATTTGCACGTTTGGTTTACATTGCCACCTTGTCCACACCTTTATCATTGCCTTTTCATTTCAAGTACATTTATTATTTTGTGACACATTGGTCACACTTCAGTTGAACAACAGCGCAACATCACATATTATACACAATAACGATACAAGGCTTCTCCTGAATGGCAGGCAAACACTCAGCCCAACACTCCCTGAAATTTTATATATTGCTGCTTACCAATCCTTATATGTGGTGGCTGCAGTAATTTTCTTTATTACGACTTATTTTGTGTAGTTTCACCTTGTGATTCAGCCAGTAACACATCTCTCTACTTTTGGTGTCTAATTTCCACTGGAGGAGCAACAGACCCACCTTAGATAGCCCATTGTCAATCTGAGGAGAAGGTTGTGTTAGATGCACTAGCAAATTTAGATAGACTTGGCTAACAAATTAAACCTGAATTCAAGCTAATACTTTTTAAGCAGTTACAGCAACATTGTATTTCCTTTTGGCATAAAGGTTTTACAGAGATAAATAAAAACTGACTATGGTTATTCTCAACAGTCTGGCTGCCACAGCGTGATCTGTTAGGAAGTTGATAAACTAGAGAATGCAAGTACTTACACGTTTGATGACTACTATTATAACCTCCTGTTTAAAACTCTGATTTTTAACTCTCCACTTAGTCCATTTAAACTTGGTCAGAGTTCCAGCAAGCAAAAAAGTAGCAAGCTCAAGGATGAGCAGGCTCATAAATGAGTTCTTCAGAAAGCTATATAGGACCTCAAACAGTCCTCTTAATTAGTAGTCTGAAGGAAGGAAAGAAAAAATAAGTCTGTAGTGACAGAAAAGTTGTTAAAAAGACGCCAAAAAGAACCTAAAAAAAAAACACAGCAATCGCCAGCAGTCAAAAGCAAAACTGGTTTTTACTTTCCACTCAAAGTTCCTACTCTTCAGGTTCCAACCAGCAAATCTGGCTAGTATGCAATGCATATTAGAACATTATTCAAAATTAAAATGACTGCACTATCTGATATGTGATAAATTATATACAAAGATGGATAAATAAATGTAAAGAGAAAATAAAGCTACAACTTCCTGTGAGACACCCACAACAACAAAGTACTTAAATAATAAGTAGCGCTAAAGATTCTCGTTTCGTGCACTCAGTGCACAAAACACACAATAAATTATGCAAATAAGGTGACTATGTGCAGAATTGATATATGCAAAGTACAAAAAAATATTACTTGGTACCTAAAATGTGAACTTAAATAAACAAATGTTACAAAAAAGTGACTGCGCAAAAAAATTAATAATAACACCAATCGCAGTGACAGGTGGTTTTCCCCAATAGAATTTGTTTAAAAATAAAGTCTGTTCCAAATGGATATTATGTTGAATAACTTTGATCCACGATAACACCCAATGCAAATGAGAAAAAGTAAATAGAATGTAGCGCTAATGTGGTATAGAAAAAACACATAACAAATGGTCGTTACTGAATTCATTCAAAACTAAATGACTAGAGTCCCACGTAGTGATAATCATTCAATATATAAGAACAACAAGTCCAATGTCCTAAACAAAGTAGTGATGGCTGGTCTAGTCCAAGGACCTGGGTCCAATCAAAGAAAGCACATGAATCAAATCAATATTGCTCTTCTATTGGGTCACAGCAGGCTGATGAACAAGACATCCACTGGAGACATCAATCCTCTCAAATGTAGTAAGAATAAATACCCTTACCGCCACTGATGGACCCGTATGTCAGCGACAGCAGATCATATGAGCTTGAATAACCGTATCACTGCGTGGCCAGGATGGTGGAAGGAACCCATGATCTCCAGTGGACATTCCAAAGGACCTTGTGGTACTCCAACAATTCCAAGGCAGCCGGTGGAGTGGAGAACCCCTCTCAGACTTAAATCTCATAACAATGTATAGAAAAAAAGGGAGAACGGGGCTCCAATAGTGTAGGTCAAAACAATAGGTAGGTTTACTAAAAACAACAAACATTAATAATAAAAGCGATCACATGTAAAAAACAGCAATGTGAGGAGTGATGAACCTATTCCTACGCATTTCGTCCTCAAGGATATCTACAGGGGCATCTAACTGCTCCCCCACATTGCACATATATAAATAAATATTGTAAAAATGATCTCAATCAATCGGGGAAAAGAGGTGGTGAGAGTAAAGTTGTAGCTTCCACCTTAGTACACACTACCGCTTACCAGCAGGTGATGATCTCCTTTTTAAGGGAGATCACAAATGCTTCTGGCTTATTACCCAGCCCGGGCCTCTTTGGAGCTTTGAAATGACCATGAATGCTCCCTCTGAAAGGTTCCTCAGAGTTATACGGATCCACTCATTCCCCATGAGAAAATAAAAGCTTCCATAGTGTAAAATCTTTATAAAACTTTAATGGATGTTGCGAAAGTAATGCACTTACATTTATGAAGTTTAAAACCAGTGTAAAAATACTGAGCCAGCCGGCTCTCGATTGCAGCCTGTCTCTCCGGGACCTGTGTAAACATGATGACGTCAGCACGCCGCTCTGAGGATCCTTACAGAGGGAGCATTTGTGGTAATTTCATAGCTCCAGAGAGGCCTGGGCTGGTTAATAAGCCAGAAGCATTTGTAAACTCCCTTAAAAAGAAGATCATCACCAGCTGGTAAGCGGCGGTGTATACTGAGGGGGAAGCTACAACTTTACTCTCACCACTCCTTTCCTCGGTTGCATTGGGTGTTATCGTGGATCAAAGTTATTCAACATATTATCTATTTGAAACTGACTTTATTTTTAAACAAATTCTATTGGTGAAAAACAACTGTCACTGCGATTGATGTTATGTTTTTTGTAACATATGTTTATTTTAGTTCACATTTTAGGTATCAATTAATATTTTTTTGTACTTTGCATATATCAATTCTGCACATAGTCACTTTATTTGCATAATTTATTGCATTTAGTGCACGAAACAAGAATATTTATCGCTACTTATTATTAAAATATTAGAACATTATACAATTGCCTTACAGGTGTTTTTTATTTTTTTTATTTTTTTAAACGTCCGCAATTTACAACCACTTTAACTTGACCGATAAATAAGTTAAAATAAAGGAAAAAATAATAAAAAATGAAAGTAATGCAGACACCATATCCAAGGGATTTTTGATTTTGGAATGTTGCCTGTGCTGCTGTCGAAACACAGAGCTACTTACTGTATATAGCTAATTCTACTACAGTCCATTACAGCACACACAGAAGCCACATTGATTTCCATTTTAAATAGTTTGCTTGAACCAGCTTGGTCTAAGTGAACTATTCAAAGCAAAATTAAATCTGGAATTAAACTTTAATGAGAAGGTACTGCAAATATGACTGTATGGGAATTTAAACTATTTAACCATCTCTCAATTGGTATAACTATAGTTAATGGAATTCATTTTGGTTTCTATGGGTAAATTCAAGTTCACCTATTACATTACCAATGCACTTTGCAATATTGAGGCCGGAGGTTTTACTTTTCCTGTGCTTTAACACTTACATGGTAATGATCATTATTATCTACATTGCTTTAAGGCAGCATCTGTGTGCTGTGGTTTGCTAAAATGCATGTGGTGCACCGTATATGTGTACTTATGTTATGTGCTATTCAGAATAATGGCACCAAAATGCAATGCAGAGAGAGCCGTGCGTTACATGTATTTCAATAGTGCATAGAACATTTTTGCCACCCTATGCCCGGGACAAATCTTACTGTTAAAATAAACTGTATTTTCATATAAGAGCCATTTAAGGTAATGTTGCACGTTATAATCAGAACTTCACATTCTAAAATGAAAACATTGTGCACACACACCACCGGCTCCTATGAGGGAAAAACAGCACAAGCCTCTAGCACCAAAAATATTGATGCTACTATTGTAATTAAAGTTTCCTTATGAATAATACCTCTGTGTTGGCAGCAAATGTATTCTTTAAAAGTGGTGCTGTAGGCAAATACTGTAGTTTTCTAACAGAACTGATATACTTAGATTATAAAAAGTGTATAATACTGCGCTTATCCTAAAATATCTAAAAGTGGGTAGCCGACACAACAAAAGGATAATTAAAACACAAAGTGAAAGTGCAGCGCCAATGAGGGACTCACAATAATATGAGTTCTAAAATTATGTGCAAAAAAGGAAATTCGGAAAATACACCTTTAGCGTGATATAGGATTATACCTTGTTAGGTATAAATAAAAAAACACACTCCAATGTGATTCTATAAGTGTCCAAAGGGGAACTCACAAGAATATATGAGTTCAAAAGAATCAAATCAAAATAGGCACCCCTACGGTGATGTGGGATTAAACCATAAATGGTATAAAAAATAAAATATACTTCAATGTGATTCTAAGGCCCCGTACACACGAGAGGATCTATCCGCTGGAATTGATCTGCGGATCAGTTCCAGCGGATAGATCCGCTGGTGTGTACAACCCAGCGGATATTTTTCCGCAGAGTTTTTTCGGGCCGACCGATTTCCAGGGGATAAAAATTTCCTGACATGCTAAGAAATCTATCCCCTGGAATCGGCTCCAGCGGATCGATCCGGTGGTCTGTACAGACTCACCGGATCGATCCGTCCGAACACATCCCTCGCATGCGTCGTAATGATTCGACGCATGCGTGGATATCCTTATATGACAGCGTCGCGCAAGTCGCCGCGTCATCATCGCGGCGACGGCGCGACACGTCACCGCGGACGGAATTCCGCGGGGATTTTTATCTCCTGGTTAGTACAACCAGGAGATCAAAATCGCCAGAGGATTTATCCGCAAATACGGTCCGTCGGACCGTATCCGCGGATCAATCCTCTTGTGTGTACCCGGCATAAGTGTCCATAGAAGAAAGTGATGAAACAATCCCTGTAGGGTCAGCATTGAAGATTCCCCTCAAAGATGTAATTCCCATAAATACAAGGAAGAGGATAAAATACCCTTACTGCATGGAGTAGACACACAAACACACCATACGGCGGTGGGTCACAAGTGCGTAATAGGCCGATTGCCCAATCTGGTCGCTGTTACGGTCAAATTTGCTGCTTGGGCTAGGCGTTGATCTTTCCGATAAGAGACTCGATAAGACTGCTCCCAGGTTACTGAATCCAATCCGAAATCCAATGGTAGAATGAGGCCTTGTACACACGACCGAACATGTCCGCTGAAATTGGTCCGTCGGACCAGTTTCCGCGGACATGTCCGACCGTGTGTAGGGCCTACCGGACAGATTCCCGGCCTAGCGGACAGGTTTCCAGCGGACAAAAGTTTCTTAGCATGCTAAGAAACTTGTCCGATGAAAGCCTGTCCATCGGACATGTCCGATGGTCAGTACGACTCATCGGACATGTCCGCTGGCCCAAAATCCCGTGCATGCGTCAAAGTGATTCAACGCATGCGTGGAAGCATTGAACTTCCGGGTTCGCGCACGTCGCTGCATCATCATCGCCGCCACGTCACCGCGTATTCTGTCTGCGGGGAATTTGGTCTGATGGTGTGTACACACATCAGACCAAAATCACCCAGCAGACATGTCCGATGAAAACGTTCCGCGGACCGTTTTCATCGGACATGTCTGGTCGTGTGTACGAGGCCTCAGGGTAGAGAGGTTCAGCTGTCACTGGACAGATAGACTCCAAAAGGAGAAAAGAAGGAAAAAATGGGGAGGGCAACTCCTCATAGTGTAAAAATGCTTAAAATTTTATGGTAACAATTCTGAAAATGTAACACTGAAATCCCAAGAAAATCACATCCAAATCCACATCAGGAAAAATAAAAATAGTAATGAAAATGTCATAAATTCATACAAAGTTGCGCAGTATGGAGATGGGTAGGACCAGTGTACAGTATGTGCCCGGCCGCTTTCGTCTGCCAAGACTTCTACAGCGGCATAGAAGTCTTGGCAGATGAAATCGGTCGGGCTGGCTTACAGTATTTCAAGTCCTTTAGCAGAAAATGTACATATGTATTGAAACTGTGCATTTAAATGCTTGGCTACAGCAGCACTATAAAAAAGGAAAACTTGAGTAAAACTCTTCAATAAATCTACATAAGATTAGCCCATGTACACTTGATTTTCCCTCATCTGATTGGCAACTACAGCAAAGCATGCAATTTTTTTCCACAGCCTATATGTGAAAATTCCATTCAAGAGATGTGGATGACAAAGGGCTTACTGTTCAATCACGTTGCATTGTGTATAATATAATCTGAAACCCACAGAAGCAGGATGTTATGTGAGACAAGCAATTTTCCCTACTAATTTATTAAAGATTTATGGAGCATATTTTTTTTCTTCTTTTCAAAACAAAAAGCAGATGAAAGTGACGATAAATTGTTTTTCACTAGAGATGTGTGGATCAGACAAAATCCATTACACTGGTGACCTGTCAAATCCAGTCCTCTAATCCATTATTCTTATTCTCTCAGATCATGAAGTCAACTAGTATAGAAGCCCCTGGTCCCTTTTTATGAGCTTACTAGAGCACACTAAATTTCCATATGCAGATTTCGTTCCACTCGCTCTCTGAGCTATGGAGGAAAAAAACCAGTAAATGACATTGACGTAATCATATTTACATAGAGGTTAGCATGTCATGAAGTAGGCAGTCAATATGTGGACTAAGGAGTGCTAACCTTAGGTCCTGAAGAGTGGCCAAAAGATCTTATTTACCAGTTCACTTAAATTTTTACTAAACCCATGACCCTGCATTCACTATATCTGGTGTCCTACAGTCCAGAACATGGAAATGCAATTATTTTAGTAAAAATAAACTGCTAAATACCTTTTATCATCAGGAGTGTATAAAAGTCTTTTAACTTATATCCGTGCCTGGTGAAAGCTCGTAGGATAGTATTGGCTGTCCTATCAGAATGCAGGACCCCTGACCCTCTGTCTGGATAGTGCTGATTGGCCCTGTGCTGATCACATGCATTCTCACAAGAAAATAAATAAACTCTCTAGCAATACACACCAAACTGAGCATGTGCAGCCTGACTCTATTTACTCTGTCTTAACTGGACATGTTTTGGGGGCAATGCAAGAGGGTCTGTGCATACAGCATCAGGCAGGCTTTATACACAATGCAGAGGATTAATCCCTTAGGTTCCATAGTGAGTATACCAAGCAAGCTTTACTGCATATACAGACTGGTTTTACTGTTGTGGGTTTAGTAAAATTTTAAGGAGCAACAAAGGAAAGAAGTGGTAGAAAAAGTTAGCACAAAAAGGGCCCTTAGGTAATTTGATTGTCAGGGGTGCCCAATGTGTTTGTTTAAAGAATCTGCTTGATGATTAAACCCACCAAGCATATTTTATAAAAAATGCTAATATTTGGCTATGAATTTTCTTAACGGTAATTGAATCTCTGTTTTGATTCAACAACTCTAATATTTGCTTTCCTGTTAACACACTTATGCCTCGTACACACGGCCGGACTTTCTGAGAAAAAAAGTCAGACGGGCTTTTTTTCTCAGAAAGTCCGACCGTGTGTAGCCTCCATCTGACCTTTTTGGTCAGAAGTCCGACGGACCTTAGATTGAGATTCTATTCTCTTTTTATGCGTCGGACTTCCGACCGTCTCACGACGGACTTTTGTCAAAATTACGACCGTGTGTATGAGGCATAACAGTATTATTGAATTTATGTTTTTCATATACAGGGTATTCTAATTTAACTACTTTACACCTGGGCCATAGTCAAAAGACAGCCTCCAGGTGGCTCTATAAATCCGGGAGGCCGTCTTTTGACGACCTTGCGTGCTGCGGCCACTGGGGGCCGCGTCCCCGAGATGCCGATGTGCGTGCCTGCCTAAACACAGAGCTCCACATCCTGTCAGGGAGAGGAAACAGATGCTGTGTCCCTTGTACATAGGAACACAGCATCGGTCACCTCCCCCAGTCAGTCCCCTCCCCCCACAGTAAAAATCACTCCCAGGATACACATTGAACCCCTTTCTTGCCCCCTAGTGTTAACCCCTTCCCTGCCAGTCACAAGTATACAGTAATCAATGCATTTTTATAGCACTGTTCGCTGTTTTAATGTGAATGGTCCCAAAAATGTGTCAAAAGTGTCCGATGTGTCCGCCGCAATATCGCAGTCCTGACAAAATTTGCAGATCGCTGTATTACTAGTAAAAAAAAAAAAAAGAATAAAAAAAAATTCAGAATTCTATCCCCTATTTTGTAGCCACTATAACTTTTGTGCAAACCAATCACTATACGCTTATTGCGATTTTTTTTTACCAAAAATATGTAGAATACATATCGGCCTTTTTTTTTTTTTTTTAATTAGATATTTATTATAGCAAAAAGTAAAAAAAAAATTGTTTTCAAAATTGTCGCTCTTTTTTTGTTTATAGCGCAAAAAATAAAAACCGCAGAGGTGATCAAATACCACCAAAAGAAAGCTCTATTTGTGGGGGGAAAAAGGACGTAAATTTTGTTTGGGAGACACGTCGCACGGCCGCGCAATTTTAATTTAAAGCGACACAGTGCTGAAAGCTGAAATTTCACCTGGGCAGGAAGGGGGTATATGTGCCCAGTAAGCAAGTGGTTAAACATATAAAGACCCACATATATAATTTTAAGAACATATTTGAAGCTTACCTGAAAACTGTGTTATATTTTTCCTCTTGACTGTAGCAACCAATCAGATTTCAAATGTCCGTTCTGCAGTTCTTGTGTGAAAATATAACAAGTATTCTGATTAGTTACTGGGTACAAGTAATTGTGATGGGCCCCAAACTTTTAATGCAGCAAATCTGTTACTAGTGATCTAGGAATTTAAATGAATAAGGGACAAAAGTAGTCAACTGACATGCCCAGAATAGCCAGATATGTTACTGTTAGTTTAATATCCTTTTCTTTTATTTGCTTGATAATGAGTTTTATTATCAATGAAAATATATTGTGTGGAGGCCAGGCTAAATTCTGTTTTCTTGTTTAGAGTGAAAGGAGCTTTATGAATATATAGTTTTTGTATCTTTTTTTGCAGAATAAAAGTGAATACTTTTACAGATAAATATCAAACCTGATGGCAAATATAGTAGCTCATCCCCATCAAATTTAGATGTAAAGCAGTGTCTAGGGAGTTTATTTTGAATATGTGTTCAATCCTGCATATTTATTCATCATAAACAGCGTTAATAACAACAAAAATCAGGCATTCAGGGATAATACACAAAGCAACAGAAAATATGCATGAAATACAGATGTGATTTAAATATTTTATTCTATTGGAGAAAAGTATTTATTTATATTGTTCTAGCATAATGGGTCAGTGGGTGAAAATATCACAGACTATCATATTGAATATTGTCCTTTGTTTTTTATCTGCATCCTCTTTATTCAGAAGAAGCAAAAATAACAGAACTAACTGTTCTTCTGGTTGGATTGACACAATGTTAATATTGTAATTAAGTAGTAGTAGTAGTAGTAGTAGTAGTAGTAGTAGTAGTAGTAGTAATTTCTTCTCCTGCCATGAAGTGCTGGCCCATTTATACTAGTGGCAGGGTAGATGGGTGCTGGAACACCTCCCACTGTCACGTAGACCATGGCTCCCTTATATCTTCTAGATAATATTAAGTGTATAAATATGTACTTGTCTAGTAGTTTAACCACTCAAGACCCGGACCATTATGCAGGTACAGGACCTGGCCAGTTTTTGTGATTCAGCACTGCGTCGCTTTAACTGACAATTGCGCGGTTGTGCGATGTGGCTCCCAAACAAAATTGGCATCCTTTTTTTCCCACAAATAGAGCTTTCTTTTGGTGGTTTTTTATCACCTCTGCGTTTTTTTTTTTTTTGCACTATAAACAAAAATAGAGCGACAATGTTGAATTTTTTTTTATATTTTTTGCTTTTTGTTATAATAAATACCCCCCAAAAAGATCTAAAAAACGTTTTTTTTTCCTCGGTTTAGGGCGATACGTATTCTCCTACCTATTTTTGGTAAAAAAAATCGCAATAAGCGTTTATCGATTGGTTTGCGAAAAATGTATAGCGTTTACAAAATAGGGGATAGTTTTATTGCATTTTTATTAATACATTTATTTTTACTACTAATGGCGGCGATCAGCGATTTTTTTCGTGGCCGCGACATTATGGCGGACACATCGGACAATTTTGAAATTTTTTGGGACCATTGTCATTTTTACAGCAAAAAGTGCTATAAAAATGCATTGTTTACTGTGAAAATGACAATTGCAGTTTGGGAGTTAACCACTAGGGGGCGTTGAATGGGTTAAGTGTGACCTCATATGTGTTTCTAACTGTAGGGGGGCAGGGCTGGACTTGTGACGTCATTGATCGTGTTTCCCTATATCAGGGAACAGACGATCAATGCCCGATCGCGGGCCCCCGGCGGCGATTGGGTCCCGCGGGCGCGGTCACGGAGCTTCGGACCGGGTTGTACGTGCGTTCCGGTGGCGAGCACGACCCTACCTGGATGTGCGCAGCCGTGCCATTATGCCAACGTATATCGGCGTGAAGGGGTCCTTAAGTGGTTAATGGGGGAAACATTTGGTAGAGGGGCCTTGGTTTAATAACTCTGTCAGATGCTGGTGGTGGCAACAAACTGCAGTTTGCAGAAAAATGTTATCTAGTTTTTTTGCATCATACTGTATTTGACATTATCATGAATCAGAATAAATGACCTTTGAGAAAGATGACCAATGTTGCCAAAATAGCTAGCAACTACATTTATAAATACCCCTTTCAACAAAACCTAAATTAAATCTCTATGGAGCTTTTTAACAGTTTTAAACCTCTAACTCAACACTAAGGGGTAGATTTACTAAAACTGGTGCACTCAGGATTTAGTGCAGCTGTGCCTGGTAGTCAATCAGTTTCTATTCTAACCTCAGCTTGTTCAATTAAAGGGACACTAAAGGCAGAATTTTTTTTTTTTAAATAACAAACATGTTATACTTACCTCCGCTGTGCAGTTCGTTTTGCACAGAGTGACCCGGATCCGTGTCTTCTGGGGTCCCTCGGCGGCTGTCTCGGCTCCTCCTCGCAAAAGCTTTCCAGGTTCATGCGAGCTCCCTCGCATGGTGGAAAGCTTTTGCGAGCGCGCTCCCGTGATACATCGGCGGCCATAGCCGCCGACTGTATCACTCGGTCCCGCCCCCCGGCGCGCCGCGTCATCCGCTGTGATTGACAGCAGCGCCAGCCAATGGCTGCGCTGCTATCAATCCGCCCAGCCTAGCCAATCAACGGCCAGGCTGGGAAACCAAGAACATCACATGAACGCGCCCGGGAATTTCGAACGGTCAGGTAAGTAAAACAGGGGCTTGGGGGGGGCCAGTACCATCGGATGTTTTTTCACCTTATTGCATAGGATGCATTAAGGTGAAAAAACGTTTACCTTTACAACCCCTTTAAGCTTTGGTAATTAAACCTGGAAGTTGATTGGTTTCTATGCAGACGTGAGCCTGATTTTCTCACTCTCTAGCTTTAGTAAATAAACCCCTATATCTTGAAAAAAGGCATGATTTATGAAAGTATAATTCTTCATATCATAACAAAAATTGCTGGTATATGTCTTCTTTGTTATATTTTCTGCATGTATTAAGCCCTGTATACATGCCCGGTTTTCTCGGCGGTAAAAAGTTTGCCGAGAAAAGCGAGGGGAAAGCCGAGAACTCGGCAGGAAAACTGCCATGGAGCTTTGGCCGGGAATCCCGGCCGTGTGTATGCTCCATCGGCACTGCCTCGCAGGTAAGTTGTAGATCTGGCGGAAAAAAAATTCTGGGAATCCCGATGGGAAAATAGAGAGCAGGTTCTCTATTTTCCCGCCGAGATTCCCGGCTGTTTTCCTGATGATAAAACTGCAAGGAAGCATACACACATCCAGTTTTCCCAGCCAAAAGCTATCCTGACAGTTTTCCTGCCGGGAAAACCGGTCGTGTGTACGAAGCTTAAGGCCACAGCTGACTGTTCATTTCTGTGGGGTTTCTGTAGAGTTTATAATTGTTTCAGCTTTAGCTGTATGCTTCAAAAATATCCTTTTTTTTCTTAATGTCTTCCTAATTTTGTATTGACAGGTTGCAAATTTGCTAAGGCTCTTCCATATTCCTCAGATAAGCTATGCTTCCACCAGTGCCAAACTTAGTGATAAATCACGTTATGATTACTTTGCAAGGACAGTGCCACCAGACTTCTATCAGGCAAAAGCAATGGCTGAGATCCTGCGTTTCTTTAACTGGACGTATGTATCTACTGTCGCTTCTGAGGGAGATTACGGAGAGACTGGAATTGAAGCTTTTGAGCAAGAAGCACGACTAAGAAATATCTGCATTGCCACTTCAGAAAAAGTTGGAAGATCAAATATTAAAAAGTCCTATGACAGTGCTATAAGGGAATTGCTACAAAAGCCAAATGCTAAAGTTGTGGTTCTTTTTATGCGCAGTGATGACACAAGAGAACTATTGGCAGCTGCTAATCGATTTAATGCTTCCTTTACCTGGATTGCCAGTGATGGGTGGGGTGCCCAAGAAAGTATTGTGAAAGGCAATGAACACATTGCTTATGGGGCAATTACATTAGAACTGGCTTCCCATAAGGTTAGGGAGTTTGACAAGTATTTTCAAAGCCTTAATCCCAGCAATAATCACCGCAATCCCTGGTTTAAGGATTTTTGGCAGCAAAAATTTCAATGTAGCTTGCACAACAAGACTGACAGACCATGTGATAAACGCTTCAATATAAACAGTTCTAATTATGAACAAGAGTCCAAAATAATGTTTGTGGTAAATGCTGTATATGCAATGGCTCATGCTCTTCATCACATGCAAAGGACCCTATGTTCAAACACCACAAAGCTGTGTGATGCCATGAAAACACTAGATGGCAAAATTCTCTACAAGGACTATCTGCTGAAAGTTAACTTTACAGGTAAGCCTTAGAGGGAAGTCTTTTCATTTAACTGCACTAAGCCATTTCAAATAATGTGTTTTGTTTATCTGTTTTAATTGTCAATTTTCCATCTGTTTGACCCGCTGGAACAATAGATAGAACATGTAACCAATACACAGGCAAGGAGATTCTTTGGTAATGTGAACTCTGTGATAGCAACATCAACTGCAGATGTTGCACTGCATAATTAGAAGCTGAGGGGTATGGATGTTGTAAATTGTATTGCTCACAATTAAATAGCAGAATACAAACTGCTACTTAAAATTCATTAAGAATCGTTTTTTTATCGTAAAGGAAAAAAACATAATCCTGTAATTGGAGACAGGGAAAAACAAAACACCAGGAGTTATTGCTGAAGCAGTAAGCAGGAATATGAAAATAAAAGTATACTTTAAAAATGTATACAATGGCAACCTTCCAGATCAATAGCAGGGGTAAGAGTCGGTTCACACTAGGGCGACACGACTTCCAGCGCGACTTTCAGAGGCGACTCCGACACGACTTGAGCATGAACCACAGGGCGATCTGGGGCGATTTACAACACGACTTGAAGTCGTCTCCAGGACAGGAGACTTTCCAGTGGCCAATCAAACAACAATCAGCTCTAGGGGAGGGAGGGGGAGGGAGAGGTTTGCCTGAGAAATGTATGTTATCTTCCTGGAAAGTCGCTTCAGTTAAGACAGTGATCAGACTTGGAGGCGACTTCCATTGAAATCAATGGGTACAAATCGCCTACAAGTCGGATTGAAGTAGTACAGTAACTTCTTTTGAAGTCGGAGCGACTCGAGTCGTGTGTATTAACATCGCTCCCATTCACTTGCATTGTTTTTCTCGACAGCGCGACTTGGGACGACTTGAGGTGACTTCAAGTCGGATCCCAAGTCGCCCCAGTGTGAACCGGCTCTCAGGGTGCAAATGGGCATTGATCTATTCAGAGTTAATACAAAAGCTCCCCATTACACTTTTCAGCTAGCAAGCACAAAAATCCCACTAACTAATCTGCTTGAATATCTCAGGTTGTTGCATGCATTTGCAAATATATGTAAAGCTACATTGTTGTGTCAATAAAGTGTGGTCCCTAATTTGAATCTATCTTAGTGTATATATATACATCAGTGCATAAGATCAATGTCATTGAGAACTCAGATTGCTTTATGATAGGGACCACATTTTACAAAGGTGCCTTGATGCAGCAGTGTGGATTTACATGTATTTGAAGATGAATGCAACAACAATCTATGTTTTTTTTTTTCTATTTTTTATTTATTTCAAGAATTACGTTACAGGATATTACATTTCATCTCTTCTACTTAATTAAACTATATCAAAAAGTCAAGAGAGCGATGGAAAGGAACCCCACCGTCCCCCCACCTCCTCCCATCTCCGTCCTGGTTTCGCAATACTTCTCGTTTTCCTCTCTTTCTATATCTTGTTACCCTCTCCTCCCCCCTCCCCATCCCGTTACCCAAACAAGAAAAACAAAAAAAAAGTTCATGTTGGCCATTCCCCCCCCCCCCCCCTCCTCTTCACCCCTCCCTATACCTCACGTAAGGAGCCCATGTCGACCGGTATCTCTTATGCTGATTTTTCAATGCAATTGTTAAATTCTCCATTTGTTGTATCTCTGCCACTCTTGCGAGCCATTGTGCTCTCGATGGGGGAGTCTCCTGTTTCCACATGGCAGGGATGCACTCCCTCGCGGCTATGATGAGATGTCTTAACAATCTATGTTTCTCAAAGATGTCATAGTGTATTGTACCATGTTAACCATCAATTAAACAACGGAGATACCCTTTATTGGCTAACTTCAGTTATTAAAGATGTAAGCTTTAGGGATTCATTAGATCCCTTTGTCATGGATATATGGTATCCTAAAACCAACCCACTCTGCCGTTCCTTTAACCAGTTCTGAACACCCTGGGGGCAGAAAGAAAGCGTGACCATGTGACCCATTGGTCAGATGATTGGAAGCCAGTCCATATGGCTACCAATCTTTACTCTAAACTGCGAGATGGGTCTGGGTCTAGAGCAGCCTTTTTCAACTAGGGTGCCTTCAGGTTTCTTCAGGGGTGCCTTGACAAAATTTCTAAGTATTGCCCAAAAATTGTATACAAACCAGAGGGTGGATCAAGCCTGCCTTTTAGTTGCACAAAGCCACAGATTATCATTGTGCACCATTACAACCTTCTATTCGCTGGCCTCCTAACAAACAATGACATTGGTTGATAAGGAAGACATCAGGCGCCTGCACAGCATCCTTGTTTTCCCCACCCTTGCACCTTTCTGTCAGCACTGGGGTCACATTAGCTGAAACATTGGATTCCTAGTAATGGTGCAAAAGCATGTTTTGCTTTGAAAGAATAAATCACCTTTAACGTTGGGTGTCCTATGTGTGTGGATGTTGCTGTGTTACATAAAACTATTAGTTTTGTTTTCACCATTTTAGAATGGGATGCCTCGAGATTATGCAGAATTTTAAAGGGTGCCTTGACTGAAAAAAGGTTGAGAAACACTGGTCTAGAGTGAGTCTTTGTGCTGGGAATGTGCAGTGAGTACATTCCCAGCACACAATTATTGGCTGCCTAGTGTTGCATGTGTGCAGTGTGTGAGTGTTAAAGCCCACCCTTTATCCACCACACATATGCAATAGGTGGTTGTAAAGGGGTTAAGTTAGCCAAAAAGGGTATCACTTATCCTCCAAATGAAAGGCTGTTGGGCAACCTTTTCTTTTTTTTTTTTTTTTGTATGCTGTCCTGCCCATGTGCCCCTTTTCCTATTTTTTTCTTGTTTTAGATTAATCCAAAACATTGTTATTGTGATTTGTTGCAAAAAAACACACTGGAAGCCTACGACTGCCTTGAGCGATATTTGGCTTCTGTATATTTCTGTACCATGAAGACGGAGAGGGCTGCCTTCTGGTAACCTTCCTTTGGTTACTGCATTGCCATAGGTCTCATAATTTGGAACTGGCTTTATGTTAGGGACCACACTTTATAGAGATACCTTGATTCAAAAGTGTAGCTTTACATGTATTTGCAGATGTATGTAACAAATTAGATACTTAAACATTTTAATTTTTTTTGCACTGACAGGATACAAAGTATGTTGAACAATTTTGCATTGTTCTTTAACCAGTAGCCTACCGCCCGCCATCATATGATGGTGGGACGATGAGGCTCTCGTTCTGGCCGGACGTCATATGACGTCTTCACCTTCCCGATGCACTAGGGGGCCAGCGCGCCCACCGTGTCACTGGGGTCCCGATGCGCGTGCCCGATGGCCGCCAGGCACCCACCATTGCCCAGTAACTGAGCAGGACCGTGGATCTTTGTGTGTAAACACACAGATCCATGTCCTGTCAGGGAGAGGAGACCAATGGTGTCTGCCTTGTACATAGGGACCCCGATCGGTCACCTCGCCCAGTCAGTCCCCTCCCCCTACAGTAAGTCACTCCCTAGGGAACACATTTAACCCCTTGATCGCCCCCTAGTGTTAATCCCTTTCCTGCCAGTCATATTTATACAGTAATCAATGCATTTTTATAGCATGTGTATTGCTGTATAAATGTGAATGGTCCCAAAAATGTGTCAAAAGTGTCTGATGTGTCTGCCGCAATATTGCAGTCATGATAAAAATCGCTGATAGCCACCATTACTAGTAAAAAAAAAAAAAAAAAATGCTATAAATCTATCCCCTTTTTTGCAGCTGCTATAACTTTTGCGCAAACCAATCAATATACACTTATTGCAATTTTTTTTATATATATATATATATATATATATATATATATATATATATATATATACTTTTTGGGGATATTTATTATAACAAAAAGTACAAAATATTGGTTTTTTTTTTCAAAATTGGCGCTTTTCTTTTGTTTATAGAGCAAAAAAATTTAAACTGCAGAGGTGATCAAATACCACCAAAAGAAAGCTCTATTTGTGGGGAAAAAAATATAAAAATGTAATTTGGGTACAATGTTTGTCATTCAAAATGTGATAGCGCTGAAAGCTGAAAAATGGCTTGGGCAAGAAGGGGGTGAAATTGCCCTGTATTGAGGTGGTTAAACAGTCCTAGCACACTTAGTGCAACTGTATGAGAGTTTTTCTTTGTCTAAAGTCGACAAAAATAACAGCTTGCTACTTATATACATTTTTTACTAGAGAAATCCAAAAGGAAGCCACAGTGGTAACATTTCATAATTTGAAATTCAGGATTTCGAAAGGCAGATTGTGTCAAAGTGTTGCAGCCTGTGCCAAATTCATGCGCCGTTTAGAACTAATTTGTCGCATGCTGTGCCTCTTCTAGAATGCACACAAGACACTTTTTCAAAATTTGTCTGTTCCAATTTCTCTTTCTGCGTGCCAAAAGAGAATTGGTTTTAATTAAAGGGTCACTAAAGGAAAAAAAAATGTTGCCTAAAATTAATGTCTGCAAGGTAGACAGACAGAATAGTGTAATGATTCTGTTAAAAAATGAGTAAATACCTATTAAATGCCTTCATCTATATCACCTCCGGCATTCTAGTTTCTGTTCTCTCATTCACTTCCTGGTTTGCATCGCTCGTTCATGTAAGAACTACATTTCCCAGTATGAACTGTGGCACGCCTAGTAATTCACACCTCCTTGAAGTCTCTAACACGCAGAGAGCGTCCTGCCACACAGATGTAGTTCCCAGGAGGGGGTGAGCACATTACTGACCACCGCAGTAAAGCCTCCCATCACGGTGGTCAGTAAAATCAGACAAGCAGGAAGTGAACAGAACAGAGAAGAAATAGAGCAACTTCTGAGCAAAAACGAACAATGAGGAAGTGAAAAGAGGATGGTCTGCAGGTAAAGGATGCTTATTATGAAAAAAAAAATTCCTTTACAACCCCTTTAACTCGACTTTTGTAAGAAATGAACTGTCTGTATTTTTTTTGAATTTGGTGTATTCATTGTGCCACAACATAAAAGTGGTGCAATTAACTACCTGAATTTGGTGCTCAAGTCACTGTCAGAACCAAAAGTGTTGCAGATGCTTCATTACTTTGGTGCAATATATTAACAAGGGGAATTAACACCAGAAAAGTAGTGCATCAGCTTTATTGAATTTCCCCCGATGGGTTTTATAAATGCTGTGCAAGGCCACATACAGGCTAATTAAACTCACTTTCTAGTTGAAGGCAGTTTTAAGCTAAACTTGGGGAAGAGTGCTTCTTTAATTAAACAAATGAAGGGAGTTAATATGTAACTCAGATTCTATAGTTACATTTTCACCTACAAGCTGAACTCCAGACAAACAGCTAAATGTGTTGGTTAAAGAAGTATAGCCATAGCTATTTTTGCTATACTTCTATAGATCAAAAGAGTGCAATTCATTCTGCACTCCTGTGATCCCTTTTCAGCTTACATCGGGCTGAAGCCCACTGTCGGCTGACGTTGCCGAGCTGATCCAGGCGCTGAAAAGATCCTGATCATATACTGGACTAACAGCTGGCTCCGCCTCTCAGTGATCTAGTGAGAGCTTGAGCCAGCCCCTCCAGACACCTCCAAAGTCCATACTTCTCTTTTAAATACATAAGGGAGGGGTTTTACTTATTAAAGGATTTTTATTTATTTCCATCCAGTCCCAATCATTTTACAGCTCTGCCAGACAGTATAGAAAGTTTTTTTTTCGTGCTGTAGTTAGGCAATACCTCTAGATCATCATCCTGCCCCCAACCTGTTATTGTACAGTGAAGAAACAGAAAAATACTGATAGATCATCCCTCTGCTTTTTCCTCCTGTGAGTAAATTTATCATCAATGTATATGCAAGCAGCATAGTAAGCTATGAATAAGCATAGTGTGTTTCCTGATTTTACAATGAAAGCAATTAATCTTTGGAGTGTGGCTGTCCAGAACATTTTCCCTTCATTTTGCATATATGCAAGCAGCAAATCTGATCTTATGCCCTGTACACACGGCCGGGATTCTCGTCAGGAAAAAAACGTTGTTTTTCCTAACGAGATTCCTGGCAAGATTTTCTTGCCGGCCGAGTGTACACACGTACGATTCAAAAGAACCGCCGTCACATTCGATGCCGTCGCTGCCAACTTGCTTCACCCTACCTATGCCTTGGAATCTACCACTAATGCGTCAAAGTCATTTTGAGCATGCGTGGGTTTCCATGGAAAACACTGCCGAGAATCACAACGAGAAAATAGAGAGCAGGTTCTCTATTTTTCTCGTCGAGATTCTGGGCAGTTTTCCCGACGAGAAACCTCAAAACCTCATACAGACGCACGGTTTACTCGGCAAGAAAGCTCTGCCAGCAATTCTGTATTATTTGGTATATTTTTATATCACTATATCACTTTTTTTCCTTCATTATTTATGTGACAACCTCCCTGAATTGCACTGCTTTGGAACGGATTCCTGCCTATTTGATCCTAGGGATCCTACTTAAAGCGGAAGAAAAACCCATTGATGTAACACTTAAAAAAACTGTTAACATTCCCGGCATGCCGGGAATGCTAACTGCACATTGGTTGTGCTCTCAACCAAACTGTCAAACCATCCAATGGCTGGTATCATAACTGATCACATGTGCAGCTTCATGGCAGTTGAAGATTGAACAAAGGCCAAGATGGCAGCTTCCTTGGCTGAAAAAGATAGGAGGGTTTACAACCGCTTTAAGCTCATTTGCCAAAACACGAGAGTGTGAGGCTGTTTGTTGCGGTGAGTGCGCATTTCTAAAGGGTGGTGGAATCACTTTAACACTTTGGTGTGGTGGAGGAATATCAGAAGACTTCTTTGTGAAATTATCACTTATGAATTACAGTTCCACTTGTCTCCATCAAGTTCACGGATCAATAGACTTTTCTTTATATTTGTGCATATTTTCATTTACTTTGATTGCACTTTTTTAACTCACATATAAGGTGGTATTCACTTTTATGTATTCATTTAAATTATATGTGTGGTTAAGTTTGTATGTAAGCGCTGCTTTATACAGTTTTTGATACATTGTTTACACAGAAGTGTCACTACACGTATTTTTTCACATTCATATTTTTATATCAGCCTAGAGATCAGTTTTACATTTCCATTACCAACATTTAATCATGAAATGTTTCATACCTTGCAAATATTCCTCAAACTGTCCCATTTAGGAAGACTTGTATCAGTGGGCTAATCTTCCTGTCCTCTGTCCTGAGAAAACATAATTGGCATGGATACTTCAGCAGGATTCAGTTTTTCCGTGCAAATTCAAGACCTAGCTTAACAGCACACTAATGGCAGCAATTGCTTCTGGACATATGTGAAAATAAATGGTTTGAAAAATAGGTTGTGTAGCAAAATAGAAGTTACTGTTTTTACAAGAAATCTGCTGCCACTTGCAATGGATGTGTGTAGTGGCATGACATCGGGAAATGTGAGTGGGAGTTAATAAGTGGGAGTTGTAACATCTTCATATCTCATCATGGAAATGTAAACAAATGTGTTGCTTTGACAAACTGTTAAGAAATTACACGACATTTTTCTTGCTAATGATTTTCAATTTCATCTTTAAAATAGAAAGTCATACATTTGTAAGTGAGAGTTTTCTCTGTGTGTTATATGAGAAGTGTTGTCCTCCTATTAGTTTTTGCAAAGTACTTAGGGCCAGATTCACAGCAGAGATACGACGGAGTATCTCAGATACTCCGTCGTATCTCTCAGAGTATCTATGCGACTGTTTCATAGAATCAGTTACGCATAGATAGCCCTTAGATCCGACAGGTGTAATTGTTTTACACTGTCGGATCTTAGGATGCAATACCGCGGCCGCCGCTGGGTGGAGTTTGCGTCGTATTTCAGCGTTGGGTATGCTAATTTGCTTTTTCCGTCGATCCACGAAGGTACGCGCGGCCGTCGCATTCTCTTACGTCGTCGCTAGTCGGCTTTTCCCGGCGTATAGTTAAAGCTGCTATTTCGTGGCGTATAGATAGACTTGCCATGTTAAAGTATGGCCGTTGTTCCCGCGTCTAATTTTGAATTTTTTTTTTGCTTAAGTCGTCCGTGAATAGGAAAGGACGTAACTCACGTCTACGTTCAAAAAATGACATCGGTGCAACGTCATTTCGCACAAAGCACGGCGGGAAATTTCGAAACGGAGCATGCGCATTTTTTTAATCGGCGCAGGGACGCGCTTTATTTAAATGAATCACGCCCCCTACCCGCCCAATTTAAAATACGCACCGAGAAATACACTACGCCGCCGTAACTTACGGCGCGGAATCTTCCTGGATTCGAAATTCCGCCAGGTAAGATATGGCGGCGTAGCGTATCTCTGATACGCTGCACCAGGGAAATTCTTTGTGAATCTGGGCCTTAATTCTTAGATATGAGCAGCCTAGACTATTTGCAATTCATTCACGAAATGTATTATTCACAGACTACAGGCAGGCCCGATTTAAAAATAAAAATCTCTGTCTCCATATTGTTTAGCAAAATATGCCTCATCACAAAAAGCCATTTTTGCTGTATTGCCAACCCTAAAAATGCCACTGAATCGTTTATATGTTGTTAAAGCCCAAGTTCAAGCAGCTATACTCACCTTATTTTCAGCACTGAACTCAGCAGAGTCATCATGTAACCACCTGGTGCTCAACATGCAGCCTACCTGCCCTCTACATGCTGCCTGCAGGCTATTGGGCACTAGTTAAACTACAGAGTGGCAGCAAGGTGCCAGGCGCTGAAAACGCTGTCTTTGTTCCAGTGCCCAGCACTGAAAGAGAGACCGTAATGTAGAGGTATTTGCACCCACAGTAAAAGTAAAGTCCCAGTCTAAAGTGCAGGAGAGAGTGGCATGGAAGTGTGTGATGGGTAAGTGATCAATAGTGTGGCGGGAGTTAACACTTTTACTGCCATAACCACCAAAGGGGGGGTTAACGCTTTCACTGACAAGACCATGACCTCCAATAAAGGTGGATGGGGTAAACACTTTCACTGCCATGACCAGCAATATGGGGGGATATGGGAGGGTTAACTTGCCATGACCACCAGCGCAGGGCGAATAGGGAGTTAACTTTCACTGACACTGACTACCAATGCACGAATGGGGGGGGATAGTGGGTTGACTTTTACTGACACTGACACAAGTGTGTGTTAATGTAAAAGTAGTGACATCAATGTTGGGAGTTATTGTTGCAGTCACTGACAACAGTACTGGCGGTATTACTACACTTACTGACACCCGTGCTGGCATTATTGTACTTTAACTTCTTAAGCATGCATTGCGATACACTTCATAAAATTGCGGTCACAATCTCCTGTCGTGTGAATTGGATGCAGGGGAGATCCACATCCAATTCGCACTAGTGTGAACCCAGCCTAAAAGTCAAGCCTAAAAGGTGACTATTTCTCTAATATACATACACCAAGCAGTGTCACCAGGCTTTGATACCAGAAGAAAATGAAATTTAGACTGCAGACTTTAAGATAGGATTATGGTAAGATATGAGGTTGATGTAGGGGGATATGGGTTTGCTAAGGAAACAAAAGGCTGCCATTTAAGAACACCTTTTTAAAACTATGGATAAATGGGTGTATAATGGTTCACATGTTCAAATTCCTAAGTCTTAATATAAATAACACAGTGATCGATTAAACACATAAACCTCCAAACTCCTACAATATATAATCAAAAATACAAAATGTGAAAAAAAAATATATAAGTACAAAAGTCCAGGTGTAAAACAATGCATTCGAGTCCATAAGGTGATTATAATCAACTTTATCTAGTGGAAAAATATATATAAAGGTGCAAAAAATATCCAGTGAGAAAACGTTGCAGCCACCGCCACCAATAGATGAAAAGGCCGCTCACCTCAGGTAATGACCATAATGCCAAACAAAGCTTTGATAGCCAAATGGGTATCTGCTTGGCTTTACACTGCACAACTTCAAAGACTCAGCTGTATCGCTCAAAGTCCGTAAACACTCAAAAAGAGCACAAATACACCATAGTGCAATATTGCCAATAAATGTAGTAAAAATTGAATAAATATCTGCTTACAGTACAGTTCAATGATATCCGTGATAACGATATGTGTGAAAAACAAATCGCCTCCTACCTGCAATTCTGCACACTGTAGACACCGAAAGTGATGTCACCCGACGCGTTGCATCAATGGTCGTGTGACTTCCTCAGGGATAGGAGCCGTGTGATGAGCACCGGGCATTTAAAGCCCATCTGTGTTCATGAGTTGCCTAGGTGACGGGTGACTCATCAGTTCATGACCACCCATTGGTTTAGCTGGCCGAACACAAGGAGCTGATTTATAAACGGCCAGTGAACCACCAAAACAACAGGCTTGATAATCTGTATATCAATAGTTTCTTACTACATAAACATATTAATACAATATATTATATAAAATTATATTTATTAAAACAAATAAAAACTCTTAATTTAACAGAGATCTAATGTATAGAAAATGGAGAAGCATAATGAGAGTATGGCTCAAGAGAGCACTGACATATAGTGGACAAAATAACATCTAATGTTGATAAAAATTATAAAAAATTATTAATTATTAATAAAGAATAGGGAATACGGTTCAATAGTCTGAAATGAAACACTAAGGTCAAATTCTATGTTTAACCCTCAAGGATGAAAATAATCTAGGTTGGATTCACATCTACTTAATACATTAACCATATTGCTCCCTCTTCAATGTGGCTTGTACTTTTCAATTGCCCGACATTTTTAAAGTGAAGGATATACCTATAAGGCTGGGTTCTGCAGACGGCCGCGGATCGCAGCAGGGGTTTGGTGCGTCCCTGTTCTCCATTTAGGGACACATTGGGGCTTAAAGGGTTTGTAAAGGATTTTTTTTTTTTATCTTAATAGCTTCCTTTACCTTAATGCAGTGCTGTTTTCATGTCCACATTGTTCGTTTTTGCTCTCAAGTTCCTGTAATACTTCTCTGATCTCTACACTTCCTGGTTGTCTGTTTCCTGATAACCACAGTGCTGTGAGCTATCTCTCTGTGGTCACTAATCAAGTAGTTGTGATTACTGTGTGTCTAAAACCCCTCACCACCAATCAGTTTCATTTCCCAAACCATCACTGCCCTGTATTGGCTCTGTGGCTCTGTACAGCAGAGAGGCAGGAAACAACATGCAAAAACGAAACTAGAAACAGGTACATTATATGATTGTTTTTTATCTATTTTTAATCGTTTTTAAAAGGAATCAGTTAACTATTTTGTCTCTATACCCTGTAAACGGTCATTTCAGCAAAAAAATGTTTTTATTTACAACTCCTTTAATTTTTGCCTGAATTCAGCCCTGAAATGGAGCCAGAGACACACAGGACCCCTGTGCAAGCTGCTCCACAGCCATCTCAGAGATATGTAAACCAGCTCCATCAAGAGTCGGTCACAATCTCCTGTCATGTGAATTGGATGTGGAGAAACAAACATCCAATTCGCACTACTGTGAACCCAGCCTAAAAGTCAAGCCTAAAAGGAGACCATTTCTCTAATATACACACACCAAGCAGTGTCCCCAGGCTTTGATACCAGAAGAAAGTGAAATTCGAACTACAGCCTTTGAGATAGGATTATGGTAAGATATGAAGTCGATGTAGGGGGATATAGGTTTGCTAAGGAAACAGAAGGCTGCAATTTAGGAACTTTTTTAAAACTATCGTTTTATCTTTTAAATGCTCCAAACAGCAATTAGTGTTTATTGTAAGCAGAAAGAAAATACAAGGTTAGGTTATAAAGTTAATAAGGGAGGACAAAAGTATACAGTTAGCAGCTTCAGCATTTCACTTTGGCAAACAAAAGTTTCAAGGTAAGTAAAAGCAATTATGTTCTTATTTTTTTTTTTAACCCTACTCAGTTTGAATAAATTTCATGAAAAAAATGTGCTCTCTTTAAATAATAATAAGATAATGTGACTAATGATCGTAACAGGCATATTATCAAGATGGAAGGAGAAATGGTGGACAACTGGACACATAGTGGTTGATTTACTAAAACTGAAGAGTGCAAAATCTGATGCCGCTATGCATAAAAACCAATCAGCTACCAGGTTTTATTGTCAAAGTTTAAAGTGGATGTAAACCCCCAAAAAATGTTGATGTCACAATGTAGAGTATAAGATTTCCTATCATCTGTGCCCAGTCTTGCCACACAGAGTTAATCCAGCTCTGAGCAATCCTCTTTTATTGTTCAGTGAAAATTAACAGACTTCCAGATAAAACCCTGTCTAAATACAAAGGGGCAGATCCACAAAGAAATTACGCCGGCGTATCTACTGATACGCCGGCGTAATTTCAAAATTCCCGCGTCGTATCTTTGTTTTGAATCCTCAAAACAAGATACGACGGCATCTGGGTTAGATCCGACAGGTGTACGCCTTAGTACGCCGTCGGATCTAAGATGCAATTTTCCGGCGGCCGCTGGGTGGCCTTCACGTCGTAATCCGCGTCGAGTATGCAAATTAGCTTTTTCCGACGATCCACGAACGTACGAGCGGCCGTCGCATTCTTTTACGTCGTTTCCGTTTGGCTTTTTCCGGCGTATAGTTAAAGCTGCTATCTGGTGGCGTACTCAATGTTAAGTATGGCCGTCATTCCCGCGTCTAATTCGGAAATTTTTACGTCGTTTGCGTAAGTCGTCCGTGAATGGGGCTGGACGCCATTTACGTTCACGACGAAAACAGTGACGTCCTTGCGACGTCATTTGGAGCAATGCACCCTGGGAGTTTTGATGGACGGGGCATGCGCAGTTCGTTCGGCGCGGGGACGCGCTTCATTTAAATGAAACACGCCCCCTACTCGCCGCATTTGAATTCCGCGCCCTTACGCCGCGAGAAATACACTACGCCGCCGTAACTTACGGCGTGAATTCTTTCTGGATTCAAACCAAAGCCAGGTAAGTTACGGCGGCGTAGCGTATCTTAGATACTCTGCGCCGGTGCAGATCTTTGAGGATCTGCCCCAAAGTCTATTCCTCTCTCCTTGCTTTGAGTGACTAGTTATTTACATATCTAGCTTGGACATGTTTATCATATGTTATGTTATGTTTATCATAATATGAGGTGATCCACAGGTCATTGTATATTACCAGGATGTGTTATGTGGGGGAAGGGTTGGATTTCTCACTTTTTATACTGTGGATCACCTCATATTATGATAAACATAACATAACATATGATAAACATGACATCAAAATAAATAAATACAATTTTGGGGTTTACATCCACTTTAATTTAAAAAGCTAAAGTTAGAAGCTGATCAGTAAATCAACCCATATGCAACCAATCAGATTCAAAATTTTTCACTTTTCCTTGAATGATGTGATGGAAGGGGGATCGGAATGGCTGTTATGACTTCATTGCTTTTATTGTAAACACAGAAATAAAAATCCAATAGAATGAAGAGACTGCAGAGTTTTCCCTTTCTGTTTTTCTTTACCAACAGCAATGAACCATAATATAATTCTTAAAGCAATCATTAAATTATTTTACTGCTTAGAGTCCCGGACCAGACTAGGGACTGGTTCCTTTATTTAAGGATTTTGACATTATCAGTCTGACGGTTCTCATATATCAGACTGTTCCATTCCATGATTCCCCCCCCCCCCCCGGGATCGGTTTTTATGATCTTCTTATTAATTTCTGCTATTACTGCCAAATGTTATGAACTTCCTCTAGATGCATACGTTGTGCTTATTGCTATGAAATTGCTGTAACCTTATTGAAAATCTCAATAAAAACTTATTGAAAGGAAATTATTTTACTGCTGTGCACACAGCCAAAAGTGAAAAACTGTAAAATAGAAAACACTGTGGGCCAGATTCACAGACATCTGCGGCGGCGTAACGTATCGCATTTACGTTACACCGCCGCAAGTTTTACGGGCAAGTGCTTGATTCACAAAGCTCTTGCCTGTAAAGTTGCGGCGGCGCAGCGTAAATCCCTCTGGCGCAAGCCCGCCTAATTCAAATGGGGCGTGGATCATTTAAATTAGGCACGTTCCTGCGCCGAACGTACTGTGCATGCTCCGTTTTGAAATTTCCAGAGTGCTTTGCGCAAAATGACATTGCACCGACGTAATTTTTTGAACGTCGACGTGAGTTACGTTCTTTCCTATTCACGGACGACTTACGCAAAAAGATTTAAAATTTGACGTGGGAACGACGGCCATACTTTAACATGGCAAGTCTAAAGATAGGCTAAGAAATAGCAGCTTTAACTATACGCCGGGAAAAGCCGACTAGCGACGACGTAAGAGAATGCGACGGCCGCGCGTACCTTCGTGAATCGCCTTAAAGAGCTAATTAAGATACCCGACGCGGAAAACGACGCAAACTCCACCCAGCGGCCGCCGAAGTATTACACCTACGATCCGACGGCGTACAAAGCCGTACGCCTGTCGGATCGAAGCCAAAAGCCGTCGTATCTTGGTTTGAGGATTCAAACTAAAGATACGACGCGGCAAATTTGAAAGTACGCCGGAGTATCAGTAGATACTCCGGCGTACTTCTTCTGTGAATCTGGCCCTGTAACCTTAAAATGATCTTGTCCTTAGAAATAAAAATTACTTGTAAAAGAAGATGGTCTATACTTACACTTGTGGCATCCTATGTGTCCAAGAACTACCATGATGCTGCTTTATGGCTGCTTCAAGTTTTCAGTCCTTCAGGTGGGTCAAATGCCTACTTACCCTTCTGCATACTGTGGCTCTCCCTACCGACTTGTTCATCCTGTAGTGACATACAGGTAGGTGGGAGGAACCACAGCATGACGTGGAGAAGCAAGCATTCTACACACCTGAAATTATTAAATATATACAGCAACTGAAGAGAAGAATCTCAGCAGTGTTTGAGCACACGGGCAACAGGAAAGCTAGGTATAGAGGCCCAGATTCTCAAAGGGCTTACGACGGCGCAACGCCATGTACGCCGTCGTAAGTCCTAATCTGGGCTGTCGTATCTATGCGACTGATTCTTAGAATCAGTTACGCATAGATATCCATTAGATCCGACAGACGTAAGGCTCTTACGCCATCGGATCTTAAATGCAATTTTTTTTTTGTCCGCTAGGTGTCGCCTCCGTCGTTTTCCCTGTCGAGTATGCAAATTAGCTAGATACGCGAATTCCCGAACGTACGCGCGGTCGACGCAGTGAAGTTACGACGTTTACGTTAGGTTTGCCCGGCGTAAAGTTGCCTCTGCTATATGGGGGGCAACCAATGTTAAGTATGGCCGTCGTTCCCACGTCGAAATTAAAAAATTTACGTTGTTTGCGTAAGTCATCCGTGAATGGGGCTGGACGCCATTTACGTTCACATCGAAACCAATGACGTCCTTGCGACGTCATTTGGAGCAATGCACCCTGGGATATTTTACGGACGGCGCATGCGCAGTACGTTCGGCGCGGGAATGCGCTTAATTTAAATACTACACGCCCCCTACCCGCCTAATTTGAATTAGGCGGGCTTGCGCCGGGTGATTTAAGCTACGCCGCCGCAACTTTTTGTGAATAAAGCACTTGCCTGTAAAACTTGCGGCGGCGTAACATAAATGAGATACGTTACGCCCGCACAGTTTTGCGCGATTCTACGAGAATCTGGGCCAGAGTCTTTATTTTAATAGTAATTTATTTTTTGTTTTGACCCTGTAGTGACAGGACCTCTAAAAGGGCTCATTATAGTTAAGGTTTGAAGAGGTAAAATCCTGTGGTTGTGACATGCTTCCCCAATGGCTATTTCCTTTAGCTGCAGAGGCAGTGGCTGGGGGTATACACATGCCAGGGCTGTGGCAAGAATTAAACTCCCTGTCACTTTCAGTGGGCATAGAACCCACTGATTGCAACCCTTTCAAGTGAATAGTGCCATCCTGCAAACTCCCTACAACTATGTGCAATGCACGTGGTCACGCTAGTGCCAGGTTTAAGAGGTTAAAGCAGGAAACAAGGAGGTGATTCAATGCCTCCTGACCACCTGTAAAATGCAAGAAAGAGAGATGAAAGCAGTCATGTGATGGTTTTAAAGGGTCATTTTGACACAAAGTATGCTAATGTCCATCATATAGACATATAGCTGGATTCAGATAGAGCCGCAACTTTAAGGCGGCGTAGCGTATCGTATTTACGCTACGCCGCCTTAAGTCAGAGAGGCAAGTACTGTATTTACAAAGTACTTTCCTCCTAACTTGCGGCGGCGTAGCGTAAATGGGGCCGGAGTAAGCGCGCCTAATTCAAATTAGGATGGGGGGGCGTGTCTTATGTTAATGGAGGGTGACCCGACGTGATTGACGTTTTTTATGAACGGCGCATGCGCTGTCCGTGTTCATATCCCAGTGTGCATTGCTCCAAAGTACGCCGCAAGGACGTATTGGTTTCGACGTGTACGTAAATTACGTCCAGCCCTATTCACGGACGACTTACGCAAACGATGTAAAATTTTCAAATTTCGACGCGGGACGACGGCCATACTTAACATTGACTAGTCCAGCTTTTTGATGGAATAACTTTACGCCTGAAATCGCCTTACGTAAACGGCGTATCTTTACTGCGACGGGTGCACGTACGTTCGTGAATAGGCGTAACTAGTCATTTACATATTCTATGCTAAACTCTACGGAAGCGCCACCTAGCGGCCAGCCTAAATATTGCACCCTAAGATACGACGGCGCAGGCTGTCGTATCTTAGCTAGGTTTAAGTGTATCTCAGTTTGAGAATACACTTAAACTTACGACGGTGCAGATTCAGAGTTACGTCGGCGTATCTCCTGATACGCCGGCGTAAATCTTTCTGAATCTAGCTAATAGGGTTGATTTATTAAAGCTGGAGAATGCAAAATCTGGTGTCGCTCTGCATAGAAACCAATCAGCTTCCAGTTTTAATTTTGTCAAAGCTTAACTGAACAAGCTGTAATTAGAAACTAATTGGCTACCATACACATCTGCACCAGATTTTGCACTCTATAGTTTTAGTAAATCAACCCCATAGTGCTATGCCTGCATTGCAACTTTATATTTGTATCGTACAGGTTTTGTGCATGTTAAAATATCCCCATAAACATCTGCCACGTACACTTGGTCAATGATTTACATCTTTAATGAATGAACTTTCAGAGATATTCACACTAAGTAGTTACTTCTGTAGACTCTTGCTTATACATAATAACACATGGACAGAACATTTTCATTATTATATGATTCCCTTTATTTCCCAGAGCATATAGTGCAGTACTTCCTGTGAGCTCATTATAGAAAAGCATTGTAAGTCAAGTCTATATATAAAAACATGTAAAAATAAATGTCTTGCAGATGGAGCTATAAAATATGTGTTCTGATGTATTGTGTCTACTGTATTTCCACTTCAAAGTTCAGAATGTTACTTTGAATTCCCTCTGCCTGTATGATTAAAGATTTCTGGTCTGCAAGTGAATGTCTCTTAAGACAAGGTTCTATTAGAGAAATAATACATGCAATTACACATAGCTCATTATATCTAGCAACTAAAATGAGCTTTGTTACTTTTATTTACACATCGACTGCATTTCATTATCACTGTTACTGCATACGATCAGGCTACAGCTACAGTGAGCTATATTGGGGTGACTCTAATGCCCTGTACACACGATCGGTTCGTCCGATGAAAACGGTCCGATGGACCGTTTTCATCGGACGAACCGATCGTGTGTGGGCCCCATAGTTGTTTGTTTTTTTTATCCCATCGGTGAAAAAAAATAAAACCTGTTTTAAGATTTTCTGATGGTTAAAAAACCAATAGAAAAAAACGATCGTCTGTGGGGAAATCCGTCAAAAATTCACGCATGCTCAGAATCAAGTCGACGCATGCTCGGAAGCATTGAACTTAATTTTTCTCTGCACGTCATTGTGTTTTACGTCACCGCGTTTGACACGATCGGATTTTTAACCGATGGTGTGTAGGCAAGACTGATGAAAGTCAGCTTCATCGGATATCTGATGAAAAAATCCATCGGTTAGTTTTCATCAGACGAACCGATCGTGTGTGCAGGGCATAACAGTATATGTATTTTATCATTTGTTATTGTCCACTAATCATTGTTTTGACCTTGACACATTCTAGCTCAAGAGTAGATCCAAAACAGCCCTCCGAGCTATTGAGATCATTGTCCGAGCCTGGCATATTCTAACGCAAAGGCTACAATAAGATAGACGTTTGATATTTTGATAAATCTTTGTGTACGCTTTGAGTGCTTTGTGGCTCAGCATCGTATTTATGTTTGAAGAACCAGAGTTACTGTACTATGAGTCAGGAAAAGGTCAGACACGAGTGATGTAGAATTGTATCACAACAATTGAGTTGAAACAGAAATTGCTAGTTAAAGTGGTTGTAAAGGTTTGTTTTTTATCTTCTAAATAGGTTCCTTTAAGCTAGTGCATTGTTGGTTCACTTATCTTTTCCTTCGATTTCCCTTCTAAATGTTTTTTTTCTTTGTTTTCTTTGTCTGAATTTCTCACTTCCTGTTCCTCCTCAGTAAGGTGTTCAGTAAGCTGTTCTGGCTGATGTTCTACCGTTCGGATGATGGTGGAAAGCTTACTGATGAGGAACAGGAAGTGAGACAAAGAAAAAAAAATTAGAAGGGAAATGGAAGGAAAGGCTAAGTGAACCAACAATGCACTAGCTTTACCACTTGACAACTGGGCACTTAAACCCCCTTAATAACCAGACCAATTTTCAGCTTTCGGTGCTCTCACATTTTGAATGACAATTACTCAGTCATACAACACTGTACCTAAATGAAATGTTTGTCCTTTTTTCCCCACAAATGGAGCTTTCTTTTGGTTGTATTTAATCACTGTTGGGTTTTTTATTTTTTGCGCTATAAAAGAAAAAATACTGAAAATTCTGTAAAAAAAAGTGCATTTTTCTTTGTTTCTGTTATAAAATTTAGCAAATTTGTAATTTTTCCTCATAAATTTTGGCCAAAATGTATACTGCTACATATCTTTGGTAAAAATAAGTACAAATTGGTGGATATTATTTGGTCTTTGTGAAAGTTATAGCGTCCACAAGCTATGGTGCCAATATCTGAAAATTGATCACACCTGAAGTACTGACGGCCTATCTCATTTCTTGAGACCCTAACATGCCAGAAAAGTACAAATACCCCCCCAAATGACCCCTTTTTGGAAATAAGACATTCCAAGGTATTTAGAAAGAGGCATTGTGAGTTTTTTGAAGTTGTAATTTTTACCCACAATTCTTAGCAAAATCAAGATTTTTTTTTATTTTTATATATTTTTTTCACAACATTTTCATATTAGCAGGTTATTTCTCACACACAGCATATGCATACCACAAAATACACCCCAAAACACATTCTGCTATTCCTCCCGAGTATGGCGATACCACATGTGTGAGACTTTTACACAGCGTGGCCACATACAGAGGCCCAACATGCAGGGAGCACCTTCAGGCGTTCTGGAACACCCAGACCAAATTTGACATTCCTCTCCTACATGTAAAAATCATCATTTATTTGCTAGAAAATTACATAGAACCCCAAAACATTATATATGCTTTTTTAGCAGTGTTGTGCTTTTAAAAAAAAAACATTAAAGTTAGCCCAATGTTTTTGCATAATATGAAAGATGAAGTTACGCTGAGTAAATAGATACTCAACATGTCACCCTTCAAAATTGCACACGCTTGTATATGAAGTGTTGGGGTAACAAACACTTTAATGAATGTGTTTAAATATCACTTTGCAAAGAATAGCCAATCACGTGCAAGGAAAAACACAAAAAAACAGTATTTATGTTTGAAGAACCAGAGTTACTGTACTATGAGTCAGGAAAAGGTCAGACACGAGTGATGTAGAATTGTATCACTACAATTGAGTTGAAACAGAAATTGCTAGTTAAAGGGGTTGTAAAGGTTTGTTTTTTATATTCTAAATAGGTTCCTTTAAGCTAGTGCATTGTTGGTTCACTTATCTTTTCCTTCCATTTCCCTTCTAAATGTTTTTTTTCTTTGTTTTCTTTGTCTGAATTTCTCACTTCCTGTTCCTCCTCAGTAAGGTGTTCAGTAAGCTGTTCTGGCTGATGTTCTACCGTTCGGATGATGGTGGAAAGCTTACTGAGGAGGAACAGAAAGTGAGAAATTCAGACAAAGAAAAAAAATTAGAAGGGAAATGGAAGGAAAGGGTAAGTGAACCAACAATGCACTAGCTTAACCACTTGACAACTGGGCACTTAAACCCCCTTAATAACCAGACCAATTTTCAGCTTTCGGTGCTCTCACATTTTGAATGACAATTACTCAGTCATACAACACTGTACTTAAATGAAATGTTTGTCCTTTTTTCCCCACAAATGGAGCTTTCTTTTGGTTGTATTTAATCACCGTTGGGTTTTTTATTTTTTGCGCTATAAAAGAAAAAATACTGAAAATTCTGTAAAAAAAAATGCATTTTTCTTTGTTTCTGTTATAAAATTTAGCAAATTTGTAATTTTTCCTCATAAATTTTGGCCAAAATGTATACTGCTACATATCTTTGGTAAAAATAAGTACAAATTGGTGGATATTATTTGGTCTTTGTGAAAGTTATAGCGTCCACAAGCTATGGTGCCAATATCTGAAAATTGATCACACCTGAAGTACTGACGGCCTATCTCATTTCTTGAGACCCTAACATGCCAGAAAAGTACAAATACCCCCCAAATGACCCCTTTTTGGAAATAAGACATTCCAAGGTATTTAGAAAGAGGCATTGTGAGTTTTTTGAAGTTGTATTTTTTACCCACAATTCTTAGCAAAATCAAGATTTTTTTTATTTTTATATATTTTTTTCACAACATTTTCATATTAGCAGGTTATTTCTCACACACAGCATATGCATACCACAAAATACACCCCAAAACACATTCTGCTATTCCTCCCGAGTATGGCGATACCACATGTGTGAGACTTTTACACAGCGTGGCCACATACAGAGGCCCAACATGCAGGGAGCACCTTCAGGCGTTCTGGAACACCCAGACCAAATTTGACATTCCTCTCCTACATGTAAAAATCATCATTTATTTGCTAGAAAATTACATAGAACCCCAAAACATTATATATGCTTTTTTAGCAAAGTTTTGTGCTTTTAAAAAAAAAACATTAAAGTTAGCCCAATATTTTTGCATAATATGAAAGATGAAGTTACGCCGAGTAAATAGATACTCAACATGTCACCCTTCAAAATTGCACACGCTTGTATATGAAGTGTTGGGGTAACAAACACTTTAATGAATGTGTTTAAATATCACTTTGCAAAGAATAGCCAATCACGTGCAAGGAAAAACACAAAAAAACAGTATTTATGTTTGAAGAACCAGAGTTACTGTACTATGAGTCAGGAAAAGGTCAGACACGAGTGATGTAGAATTGTATCACAACAATTGAGTTGAAACAGAAATTGCTAGTTAAAGTGGTTGTAAAGGTTTGTTTTTTTATCTTCTAAATAGGTTCCTTTAAGCTAGTGCATTGTTGGTTCACTTATCTTTTCCTTCCATTTCCCTTCTAAATGTTTTTTTTCTTTGTTTTCTTTGTCTGAATTTCTCACTTCCTGTTCCTCCTCAGTAAGGTGTTCAGTAAGCTGTTCTGGCTGATGTTCTACCGTTCGGATGATTGTGGAAAGCTTACTGAGGAGGAACAGAAAGTGAGAAATTCAGACAAAGAAAAAAAAATTAGAAGGGAAATGGAAGGAAAGGGTAAGTGAACCAACAATGCACTAGCTTAACCACTTGACCAATGGGCACTTAAACCCCCTTAATAACCAGACCAATTTTCAGCTTTCGGTGCTCTCACATTTTGAATGACAATTACTCAGTCATACAACACTGTACCTAAATGAAATGTTTGTCCTTTTTTCCCCACAAATGGAGCTTTCTTTTGGTTGTATTTAATCACTGTTGGGTTTTTTATTTTTTGCGCTATAAAAGAAAAAATACTGAAAATTCTGTAAAAAAAAGTGCATTTTTCTTTGTTTCTGTTATAAAATTTAGCAAATTTGTAATTTTTCCTCATAAATTTTGGCCAAAATGTATACTGCTACATATCTTTGGTAAAAATAAGTACAAATTGGTGGATATTATTTGGTCTTTGTGAAAGTTATAGCGTCCACAAGCTATGGTGCCAATATCTGAAAATTGATCACACCTGAAGTACTGACGGCCTATCTCATTTCTTGAGACCCTAACATGCCAGAAAAGTACAAATACCCCCCAAATGACCCCTTTTTGGAAATAAGACATTCCAAGGTATTTAGAAAGAGGCATTGTGAGTTTTTTGAAGTTGTAATTTTTACCCACAATTCTTAGCAAAATCAAGATTTTTTTTATTTTTATATATTTTTTTCACAACATTTTCATATTAGCAGGTTATTTCTCACACACAGCATATGCATACCACAAAATACACCCCAAAACACATTCTGCTATTCCTCCCGAGTATGGCGATACCACATGTGTGAGACTTTTACACAGCGTGGCCACATACAGAGGCCCAACATGCAGGGAGCACCTTCAGGCGTTCTGGAACACCCAGACCAAATTTGACATTCCTCTCCTACATGTAAAAATCATCATTTATTTGCTAGAAAATTACATAGAACCCCAAAACATTATATATGCTTTTTTAGCAAAGTTTTGTGCTTTTAAAAAAAAAAAACATTAAAGTAAGCCCAATGTTTTTGCATAATATGAAAGATGAAGTTACGCCGAGTAAATAGATACTCAACATGTCACCCTTCAAAATTGCACACGCTTGTATATGAAGTGTTGGGGTAACAAACACTTTAATGAATGTGTTTAAATATCACTTTGCAAAGAATAGCCAATCACGTGCAAGGAAAAACACAAAAAAACAGTATGTTTGCTTGCTTATGATTAGATGAAGGAAGTCAGCAGAGCTTCACATCATTCACTAAACTAAGGTGCTGAGAGGAGGAGTATCAGGAGGTAGAGTCAGTATAGGAATCACTGCTTGCAGACAGCAAGGTACCATGGGATATGTAGTCCTCAGAAATTAAGAGTAAATAGCAGAGGAGAAGCTTCATAGCATTCAAAAAGTCCAGCACGTTGTGGAAAGAGATGGGCAGCAGATAAGCAGCACTCACAACATGGAAGAAGATTTTTTAGGAAATCTTATACTGGATTGTCAAAATAACTATTGTTTGTACTGCTATTACAATGCTGAGTTATAATATGAAAGCATGTGCTGTGATTATAGAACTCCTATTAGGCTTTAGACGTTTTTAGGGATGGTCATCAAGTCTTTACTAAGCAAAAATGTAAGTTTTAAGGCTGAGGCAAATACAATTTACATAACACATTTGAGCACTATTTTGTGAGAAGGTACAAGGATTTGGTAGCACCATTAGAGCAGTGTTTCTTAACTCCAATCCTCAAGGCGCCCCAACAGGTCATGTTTTCACGATTTCCTTCAGATGAAACAGCTATGGTAATTACTAAGGCAGTGAAACTGATTAAATCACCTGTGCAAAATAATGGAAAGCCTGAAAAATTACCTGTTGGGTACCTTGTGGAGATACACTGCATAAAGTATTAAAGCAGACCTGTGTTACCCCCACCACCAGCAACACATACCTTTCTATAACCCCTTGCTATGTTCATCTGCCAGGACTTAAAGGCATCGAGGAGAATTTGACTGATTTCCCTATTTCTATTATTCATATGGGACAACTTTGGGTTTGGAGACTGGCCCAGTAGTGTCACATTTGGGTGGAGAGAGAATCCTCAGCCTTGTGTGAGGCCTCGTACACACGACCGAGTTTCTCGGCAAAAACCAGCAAGAACCTTGCTGGGAGATATTTTTTTGCCGAGGAAACCAGTCGTGTGTACATTTTCGTCGAGGAAACTGTCGAGAACCTCGACGAGCCAAAAAGAGAGCAAGTTCTCTATTTTCTCGACGGGAGTCTGATCTGGCTCGTCGAGATCCTCGACTGGCTGGTTTTCAACGAGAAACTCGGACGTCTGTATGCTAAGAAACCCTCGCATGTTCAGAATAAAGTATGAGACGAGAGTAAAAGTAGCATTTGTAATGGAGATAACACATTTTTAAAGCTGTAACAGACTGAAAAGTGCTTATCGTCTCTTACCAAACTTTTATTTAACACGCAAACACATGAAATTAGCAGAAGCAGCCCCAAGGGTTGTGCCAGTGGAATCGAACTTCCCCTGCCGTTGTATGTGTTGTATGTCACCGCGTTTGAGAACGAGGAAATTTTGGCTTGACTGTGTGTACGCAAAGCAAGCTTGTCGAGTTCCTCGACAAGCCTAACAAGGAACTCGACGAGGAGCTCGATGTGTTTCGCCCATCGAGTTTCTCGGTCGTGTGTACGAGGCCTAAGACTCTGGAACGCAGAACATATTCAGGGCTTCTATTTCTTGCTTCTGGCAGCTGAGCATTGTGGTGGAGCAGTAAAGGAAAGGTATGTATGTGCTGCTGAGGGACTGCTGTGGAAGGAATAGAAACATATGGTCAGGTTATTATTAGCATTTGTACCTTCCTTTCCCAGTAAAAAACAGTCCTCACATTTCTTCTCTGGGGAATCTGCCCAAGAGGATCTTGGACAGCAGTTAAATCCTTACTGAAGCATTTACCCTTTCTAAATGTCTCCGAAATGAAAAGAAAAAAAAACTATTTGGATAGAGTTGGGCTTTTGAATGTGCAATTGCAAAGTCCATATTCTGGTCTAAAAAATAACAACATTTTTTCTTTTACCTACTCCTTAGTGTAAAATATTTGGAATACAGTACTGCCTGCCCATAAGCCAATTATATTTTACTAATTACCGTTCAGTGACATCTGGTTGCTGGGACTTTTCAGGGAAAAAGTAACTTGGTAAATTAACCATAAATGAGTGTTCTGGAGGTCAGAGAGCAAAGCAAAACGGCTGGAGGCCAGTGGTGCGAAAAATCACTAATACAAGTCTCTGTCCACTGACATAGAGGATAGGCTTTGTATTAAATGCTGCTTTTCAGATGGTTTTTCGGTGGTTATAGAATATGAGAGACGATGAGTCCTACATTGCAGGTTGATCCTCAGATAACGAGTTACTGCACTGACCAAATTTGTAAGTTCAGCACAGTACCTGAAATTGTGGATCTTGAGATACCAATATAAATACTTATATAATGACAGTTTACATAAGAATCATACTAAATTTTAAGGGGATAATGATTAAGGAGACAGTGTTCCACATAGGAGCAAATCATCAAACCATTTCTATAAAGCAATGCAGTGCAACTACAAATGACAATAATTTGACAGCATATTGACATACCGTACTATCAAATTTAGTTTTAAAAAAAATCATGTTTAATGAAATGTATTTAACTTATTACACTATTAATGTGCAATTGTGCAGTAATAATGAAGATCGATTAAAATTATAGAATAATCAATCTACATACTATAAAATTGCTATTTCTGAACTTTTGTTCATTTCAAAGAGTGCATAAAGCTCTAAGGAATTGAATGTCATCTTGTGTAACAATAGCAAAGGCAATGGCCTAGAACTGACCTGTTGCTGACGCCATTCTTACTATTACTGGAATATGAGCATTTTAGTTACATGCGGTGTGTGTCCCACAGAGCTTGGTCCCTAGACATCATAATATTCACTATGTATTTACACCTCTGATGTACATTCTTTGTGATGTGTTGGTACACCTTCAGGGCAGGCCTGAGTCAGACAATATGTTGTTCTTAAATGGATTGTTGGAAATACTGTTTCTTTGTTGCAGTAAATAACACAGTAACCTTTCTATATAAGTACCTAGGATTGTAATTATATTTAATCAAATGTAATAAATAAGGGAAGGTCAAACAAGGACTAATGTAAATAAGAAATGGTTATATAGCATTTAAGTGATTTTAAAGACAACATTTAAGAAATAACAAACATGTTATACTTACCTGCTCTGTGCAGCGGCTTTGAACAGAGCAGACCTGATCTTCCTATTCTCGGGTCCCCGGCCTGGTGCTCCTGTCAAGTGCCCTCACGACAAGTAGCTTGCAATGGGGGTACAAAAGTAGGCATGCTCCCGAGCCACTGCTCTGCATGTTCATTCAGACACAGAGCCACGGTTCACCCCCCCCCCCCCCCATTGGCTCACTGGCTGTAATTGACAGCAGCCGATGAGGAGGGAGAGTCCCTGGAGAGCTGAGAATGTTGTGTACATTGCTGGATTGAAAGGGAGCTCAGGTAAGTATTAGGGGGGCTGGGGGCTGCTGCAAACAGAAGTTTAAAGAAGGTACAAATCCTTCAGCCTTTACAAACACTTTAAAAAAGGCCCTAAGGCTCTGGAAGCTGAGCAAAAAAAAAAGCAGAGAGTAAAGAATTAGTAACCAGTAATACCTGCTTTTTCCCTGCCGCTCTTTTCCACATTTCTGACTTTTGTCCCGTACACACAAGCAGTTTTCCGGTCAGAAAAAAAACCCAATGGTTTTCCCGACGGAATTCCTCTCAAGCCTGCCTTGCATACACACATTCATACAAAAGTTATCTGAACTTTCGAGCGTTAAGGACACGGTGACGTACAACACTACGACGAGGCGAGAAAAACAAGTTCAATGCTTCCGAGCATGCATTGCATTGTTTCCAAGCATGCATGTTTTTTTTCCCGTCGGAATTCCATACAGACGAACGGTTTTTCCCCTAGGATTTTTTCCTGATGGGGAAAAAAGAGAGACTGCTGTCGGGATTCCAGGCAGAACCTTTTTTTTTTTTTTTTTTTTTTTGTTTTGGATAAAGTGGAGAGGAATTAGTACACCTGTCAGTTTTTATTGCTGTCTGTGCCCCCATTAGGAAGATTCACTGTCACTATTTGTCCTTTATACTGTTAGCATCTAAAGTGAAAAAAAAAACGATTTTGGGTTGACATGAGATGGAGGGAAAATCTTTCATTGGGGACACTAGTTCTGGTGACGCACTGGGATTTCCTCACCTTGGAGGGATTTCCTTTCACTTCTTGCTTTAGCTTTGGAGAAAGAAGTGAAGGGAAATCTCCCTTATGGCACACAGGTGACAAAAAGAGAGTATAACCCTCCTTTACTCAATCCAAAATTAAAGAAAAATGCCTTTAGTTACACTTTATACTAGCCTTGCACAGCTCAGTTTTCTCGTATTCAGCTTGCATGCTATACAATTACTCGATCCCCCCATCCATACAGAGAAAATGGATGGAGGCACTTCCACTGATGACTATTGTATTCAGACAGTCACCACACCTACAGTTGCCTGACTACAGGTGTGCCGGTCAACAATGACTGCATCCAATAAAATACTGATTAGCTGGTAATTTTCCACCTAGTTAGTGGAATGTTTCTTTGATTTTTGTCAAGCTGGGTTTTTCTTGGAGGGCCACCAAAATCTATGACCAGCTTTACTATAGATCTGCATTATGTTTATGTTTGGGGGAGGCATTTTTGGTTGAAGAATAGGTCTTTGTTTCCTCATGTCAGAGCGGTCCACTAATGACTGGTGATCTGATAATTGGCTGGGAATATGTAAGAAGCAGCAGTAATGTGACATGCCTATTTGTCGTAAATGTTAGAGAACTGAGAGTGACCTGCTGCATATGATTTGGATTTGTAACAAAGTCTGACCATTTCCGTCAGCAGTCATAGAGTTTACATCTGACAACTTTTCTATCTCTGAGAATTGCACTCCAGGGGGATGCTTGTTGGGTCTTCTGGGAGAGATTGAAATGAGCTCTGCTAAAAAGCAATTTACCCATTTACTGTACTTTTGTGAAAAATAAAGTGGTCTTACAATGGATGAACACTGCTCTCATACACATCTGTGACTGAAAGAGGGTGATAAACCAAGCTTTACAGCTATACAGACTGACTAATTAAGCCAGAGGGTTCCCTAATAATTTTGAAAAGATATGGATACTTGTGAACTCTTCTAATTCCCCTCTTACTCACTACCAAGCAAGCCTTTTTTTCATTGAAACTTAATTTTGTAGCTCTATATAGCTCAATGAAAGACATAAAACCTAGATAACAGAAGCAAGAAATTTCACCCACCATTGTCATTGCTGGTTTATGGTTTCTTTTTCCTCCTTTCATGTGTTTCTTTCACCCTACCTGTTTATGATAAAGACTTGTGTAGCAATATTATGTCTTATTTTCCTCTTTAGTGCAGGCACTGTAATACTCTTGTGTTCTGCATATATTTCTTACACTGTCAAAAGGATGTCTCCTGCCCCGATTATAACTCTGTACATGCTAGATTGCTTCAATTAAAACAAAGAAGCAGCAGAAGGTTCACAAAGCACAGCTCCACAGAATAAACCAAGCAAAAACAAGAAGATGCATGCAATACAGATTCATCGCAAACAAGCGGCACAATAGTGACATTGCCAAATCTCATGAGCCTAGCAGGCACAGAAAGCAGTGCTTCTTTCAGGACACTGCTTAGGTACAATCACCATTTTTCATTATTTCCCTATAACCTAAAAAAATAATACCAGTACATTTTAAAATGACCATGTTCTGATTCATGTATTGTATTCAGGCTATTTAGCCTAGGTTCTCCACTAGCTAAGTAGTTCAGTTTTTATATTAGGGCAGTTCAAAAAGCCTTGACAAGGGAGTATACCACTGCATAGCGTTGGCTGGGGTGCTAACCATAAGGATAACTATATAAAAGTATAATTATTCTTTAAAACAACCCTGTCAGCACAGTGTCACTTGTAAAGAATTAGATATCTGCAAAAAAAAAGAGGCGCTATACTTTACCTTTCTGGGGACCCATCTGTTAAAAAGGCCTCTTTGCTGCTCCTCAGCCACTGCACGTATTTGACTGGTTGGATGGGTACCTGTTTTCCCCACCACACACTGCGGTTCTTCCCACATGTTTATGTCCTAAAGTGACATTAAAACTCATGGAAGAAACCACAGGAAGAAAACACAGATAATTAGATGGGCGCAGCGTATCAGAGATACGCTACGCCGCCGTACCTTACCTGGCGGATCTTCGAATCCTCATTGAATTTGCGCCTTAAGTTACGACGGCATAAGGGTATTTCTGGCGGCGGAATTCAAATCAGCGGGTAGGGGGCGTGGTTCATTTAAATGAAGCGCGTCCCGGCGCCGAACGAACTGCGCATGCGTCGTTCCGAAATTTCCCGCTGTGCATTGCGCTAAATGACGTCACTAGGACGTCATTTTTTTAACTTAGACGTGAGTTACGTCCATCCCTATTCACGAACGACTTACGGAAAAAAAAGAAACATTTCAAATTTCGACGTGGGAACGACGGCCATACTTAACATGGCAAGTCTATCTATACGCCGCAAAATACCAGCTTTAACTATATGCCGTAAAAAACCCACTACAGACAACGTTAGAAAATGCGACGGCCGTGCGTACGTTTGTGGATCGTCGTAAATCGCTAATTTACATACCCGACGCGGAAAACAACGCAAACTCCACCCAGCGGGCGCCGAAGTATTGCATCTAAGATCCGAAGGCGTACGAAGCCGTACACATGTCAGATCTTACCCAGATGCCGTCGTATCTTGGTTTGAGGATTCAAACTAAAGATACGATGCGGGAAATTTGAAAGTACGCCGGCATATCAGTAGATACGCTGGCGTACTTGCTCTGTGGATCTGCCCCGTAATATCTAGTTGTAGAAATATTACTACAAGGGTATCTTTGTAACTATAACTAGTGAAATGTTAAAGTGTATGTCCAGCCCAAACTTTTTTTAATGGGTTGGGTAAGGGTTAAACACCTGTTAAGTTGTAACTACTATCTGAGGCTCTTTTACATAGATCTTTCCTCACTTACATAGTGAGGAAAAGAGAAGATATCTCTAGCACATCCCCAAATAGCAGTAAAATCAAGACAGGAGTTCTAACCTTTCCGCACTTGAATTGTAAATGAGGACAGTGTTTGCACAGAAAAAATACCTCCTTTAAGTTGTAGCCAAGGCTAAATTTCCTATAGATGCATACTGATCCTTTTACTGTGAATACAGAACTTTATAGCTTCATAGTTCCATACATCTTACATAAAATATGTAACTGTAATCTTCATGCAATTTGAAAATCCTTCCTATGCATCTATGCGCTGCAGTTTACCTGTAGTGTAAAAAACAAAAAGAAACTCTGTGGGCCCATACAAACTTATGTCTACAGATATATCCTTCTAGTTTGCTTACATCAAATTATAGAAGGGACAGCCTGTGCAAATTTGGTTGTCCTAGACCCCTTTCGGTGTTGTCTTACATACATCCAGGCCTAATGCCGCGTACTACACATGATCGGATTTTCCGTCGGAAAACCTTGGATGGTTTTTCCGACGGAATTCCGCTCAAGCTTGGCTTGCATACACACGGTCATCAAGAACGCGGTGACGTACAACACTACGACGAGCCGAGAAAATGAAGTTCAATGTTTCCGAGCATACGTCGAATTGTTTTCGAGTATGTGTCGGAATTTTGCGCGTCGGAATTGCTACAGATGATAGGAATCTTTTCTGTCTGAAAATTTGAGAACCAGCTCTCAATCTTTTTTTGCTAGAAATTCCGACAGCAAAAGTCGGATGGAGCATACGCACAGTCGGAATTTCCGTTCAAAAGCTCACATCGGACTTTTGCTGTCGGAATTTTCGATTGTGTGTACGGGGCATTACTGTACACACTTAAAACACCTAAACATATTGAACTACGTGTAAGGATATTGAATAAATGTACAATAGTTAATGCAATATTTCTAACACTGTTACCTACATTATAAAATGTTGTTTTTTTCTCACTCTTCTGTTTTTATAGCAAGAACACTAAATTGTTTCAGGGTATTGCAGTCAAGAAATGTAACTTCGTTCAACTGTCCCAACATTTGCTAAAAAAAGATGAGTTTATGTAGCTTGTAAATGAAATGCCACATTTGTGCTTGTGCTTCGACTGTAAATTAGAAAAGGCTTTTAAATTCAGATTAATCTTTGGGGAGCCACAGTATTTTATTAGCCCAATTTCTGTTAATTGAGTGGCTTTTCTCTTGCAGTGGTGTTTATCTAATTACAGCTTTCTCTCCCTTCCTCCAAAACAGACACCAGGCATTGAGATTGGGTCTAAAAACTGTACTAGGGCATCAACAAAGCATTTTCACTTTATATACAGAGATGGATACAGCAATGCGTTTGGCAGCAAATCAGATTCAAACCCATGTCAGTCTGGTCAGTGATTTGAAGATCACATAGAAAGTAGAAAACAATGTGTCCGGAAGCTGTACTATGCCTTACTGGTTAACAATTTGCGCTGGCATATGGGAGTCTTTCATCTGGAACTTGAGGTCCCAAGTGATTGCTGAACTGGCAAAGAAACATACATATCAAATTTTGTTTCAAGAATATTTCTTTTCATCCATCACTATCTAAAGCTAGCACTCCTTACACCTATCGTACTGTTCAAGTTCAAAAAAGGACAGTGCCTGCTTTCCATGTCTCCTTCTTTAATCTAAGTGACATTCTGTAGACGTTAAGGAGTCAACTGTGTATATTTTGCTGTATCTTGTCTCATTTAATAAATGCTATGGATGATATTTGTGAACCAGCAAAACTTTCATTAGTTCAGTTTTCTTGTGTTCACACTTTGCAAAAAAAAAGTATGTAGACTGTTTTATCCTGAAAATAACACCTATATGAAAAGACAAAACATATTTATATTTTATCACATTGCCTTAGATTAATAGGTGACCTTCTTTCCTAATCTCCGCATTTTGGGCATTACTGTATTATTTCTAGTATTATTGTATATATAGTACATTATTTGCAGGGTATAGTAATCCAATCGGATTCAGTTTATTAAAGATACAAAAGAGGTGACTTCTAGTTAGTTGCTCTGGGTTACTGCATTTTACCCATGCTCATCATACTATTTACTGCATTATGCGTTAGGTGTATGCTGTCCGTGGCTGCACTTTAGTTTTATATGGTGCTATTATTTTCCTACAAGGCTATGCTGTGAATTATTTATGAGATGCATCCTCTGGCATTTTACTTTAGTATTTGGTTCAAAACTACAGCCTACCTTCTGTACGCATGCATTCAGTTGGTTAAAGAAACAACCATACATATTCAAAGAGTATCTTGCCTAGTAACATCATATTTACAAATGACATAGCCATGTTTGTCCATATGAGTATTTTATTATTAATATTCTCGGTTGATTCTAACCTCCACAGTTCAAGCACAGGTGCTAGTAATGTGGATTTTTTTTGTCATTATTAATCTGCCTTAAAAATTGAGGGCCAGATTCACAGAAGAGATACGACAGCGTATCTCCTGATACGCCGTCGTATCTCTGAGTGTATCTATGCGACTGATTCATAGAATCAGTTACGCATAGATAGCCCTAAGATCCGACAGGTGTAATTGACTTACACCGTCGGATCTCAGGATGCAATACTTCGGCCGCCGATGGGTGGAGTTTGCATCGTTTTCCAGCGTCGGTTACGTAAATGAGCTTTTACGGCGATCCACGAAGGTTTTCGCGTTCGTTACGTCGTCGCTAGTCGTTTTTTCCCGTCGCAAAGTTAAGCCTGCTTTAATATGGCTTAACTTTAGACAAGCCATGTTAAAGTATGGCCGTCGTTCCCGGGTCGAATTTCAAAAAATTATTTTTTTGCGTAAGACGTCCGGGAATACGAAAGTACGTTACGCACATCGCCGTTCAAAAAAATGATGTCACTTCGCGCAAAGCACGGCGGGAATTTCAAAACGGAGCATGCGCAGTACGTCCGGCGCGGGAGCGCGCCTAATTTAAATGGTACACGCCCCATTTGAATTAGGCGGGCTTGCGCCGGACGTCTTTACGTTACTCCGCTGCAAGTTTATACTCAAGTGCTTTGTGAATCAGGCACTTACGAGGAAAACTTGCGGCGGTGTAACTTAAAGACGATACGTTACGCCGCCACAGTTCTTTCTGAATATGGCCCTGAGTGTTCATTTATTATAAATATGTTTATACTATTTGTTCAGAAGGTTAGGATGCTAGTAGCATAATTAATGTTTACTTGCAAATCACAAACAGACCCAATTGAATGATTTATTCTCAGATAAGTAGTGGAAAAGCTGTATATTCTTTCTTAAACTATAAATGACCACTACAGATTAGGGGTGAGCAAATCCGCCTGGGTTCAATTTGTGACCAATTTCATAAAATGTCCTTAAAATTCAGAAAATAACACAGTACCTTGAATCTGATTGAAGCATATGTGGAAAAAATCTTAATATTCAATGTATTCCTTTTGTAGGGCTGATAAACTATAGTTAGAAAAAAAGGCATATGAACCTGGATACTACCATGGGGTACACAGAGATGTATTATGGCCTAGGCCGACAAGGCCCAGGCCTAGGGCGGCACTTTGCAGGGGGCGGCGAAAAAGCAGGTATACAGCACTTTAGTAAACTATATAATTTTGCTAATATTTCTCACTATTTCTTGACTTGTGTTCATTGGGTAGATCCATTACACCAATATAGATGACAGGATTAGTATCAATTCTAAAGTTTATAGATGGTTTGGGAAGTGACCGTATGTATGTTGTGACAGTGCTGTGCCATCATGGTATGAAAAGGGTTAATGTCACCCAGGGTTTTCATCCAGGGGGCCCAGGATGCCTGCTAAAATCTGGTTTGGTTCCTGGAGCCTGGAGACTTCATAAAGACTTGGGAGAGATAAAGTCCTCAAACCAAGGTCCAGGTTTTGCAGAAACTAGCACATTGATTCTGCAGGTGTACGCGGGTATTTTGTTACAGAGTCGTCTAGAGTTCAGAGTTCCACCAGGGGAAGAGAGGACCCCATTGTTTCTGAGAGGGGACTAATTACCAAACATATCTATCTGGAGCGGTTACTCCCTTTCCCTATCTGGGGAAGAGAGGAAGTCTTTACCCAAGGTGGGGGCCAGTGCTGTACTGCAAGGTATTCAGAGTGTACATGAGAGCATAGTGCCTCTGTAAGAAGACTGTCTGAAAGATACACACAAAGGGCCTGATATGTAAGGCCAGAGCAGTAGTGCTGCAAGTAAAAGCCAGGAGGCTAAATATGTATTTATTTTATGTAAGAGACATGCTGGAAAAAAAAAACGTGGTTATCCTTGTGTTGAACTTGAACTTTGTTTTAATAAGAGTGGGCAAGAAAACCCCTTAAAAAGAAGATTTATGCCAGTGGCTAATTCCTTCAAGCACTATACTTTGGCTAGTTCCCACAATAATAATACTAATACTACTACTACTACTTTTAGAATGCTTGTTCTGTTTTGTACTGTTTTAGGGCACCCTGTTCCACTAAACCCACTCTCCTAGAATTGACTTCAGCAAAAAAGACTTAAAAGACTAAAGTGAATGTCCCTCAACTTGTTTTTCACTTCATCCTACATCAAGAACTAGACCTGGAGATTGAAATGTTAGTTGCCATCCTGCTTAGGGGTTTATTCCTCACCCCCCAAAGAGGAAGAGTGCTACACTTGTAAACTTTTCACAGTGTCTGTGTTTTTCCTCAAATGAGGGGCACTAAACCGAGAAGTACCTGATGGTGGGGAAGGTCCCCTTATGTCCACAAACCCCCATGCTATCACATGATCCCTGCCTCTCTGAAAATTCTACTCTAATAACATTTTTATTCTAATCAAAGTACAACCCCAATTTAAAAATTGTTAGGACACTTTGTACAATCTACATTAAAACAGAATGCAATGATTAAAAAATCTCATTAACCCATATTTTATTTGCAACTGAAAATAATAAACATATCAAATGTTTAAACTGAGAAAATTTACAATTTTAAGAAAAAATAAGATCATTTTGAAATTGATGGCAGCAGCACAGCTCAAAAAATTTGAGGAGGGGCAACAAAAAGCTGGTAAAGTAAGTGGTACTAAAAAGAAAGAGCTGGGGAAACATATTGGGAGTTATTTACAAAAGGCAAATCCACTTCGCACTTCAAGTGCACTTGAACGTTCACTGAAAGTGCACTTGGAAATGCAGTCGCTGTAAATCCGAGAGGGAAATGCAAGGAAAAAAAAACAGCATTTTAGCTTGCACATGATTGGATGATGAAATCAGCAGAGCTTCCCCTTACAGTATTTCAGATCTACCTCTCAGACTTACAGCGAGTGCACTTCCAAGTGCACTTTCAAGTGCATTTGCAGTGCACTTGTAGAGCCGGTTCACACAGGGGCGACTCGTCAGGCGACTCAGCCACCTGACAAGTCACGCTTCACTCTATTTAATGGAACCGGTCTAATAGAAGCGACTCAAGTCACTCTGACTTAGAAAAAGGTTCTTTTACGCAGGGCTGATCCTAGGGTCACAGGCACCTGGGTGCAGAAATATCTTTGGTGCCCCCACATGGGTGTCTTTATTTTACTAACTCCTCCCCTTTACAAATGTTTCTATGGCAATGACTCAAACACAGAGATGCTCCCCCACAAAGTCTTCATTAACCTGGGATCCTTACATGATCACTTAACAATAAACAAAATACAGAAAGAGAAGCAGAGTACTTTATTGGGATCTGGAGGGGGGCTTCTGTGATGGACACAGAGAGGGCTTCTGTTAGAGAGTCTGTTGGATGTTTGGCGCCCCTACCTCTGCAGGTGCCTGGGTGCAATGCACCCTGTGCACCCTGCCTAGGATCGGCCCTGCCAATGATTAACTTTGAACTACGCATATCTGTATGCAGTTCCACCCATAATGCTTCAGCCTCATCACACTCTCCATCAACCAGGTCCTCTTTCACGCTTGCTTTGAGGTCACTTCTCACATAGAGACAGACCCCTCCACCTTTCCTTTTTACCCTGTCTTTCCAAAAGAGAGCATAGCCAGGAATATTAATAGCCCAGTCATGTGAGGATTGAAGCCAAGTTTCAGCAATACCGATTACATCATAGCTCTCCTCATGCACCAGAGCTTCTAACTCACCTGTTTTGCTTGGCAGACTTCTGGCATTGGTGAAAAAACACTTAAATGTATTGTTACATTTTTCTCTGGTGTTTTTCATATAATTTTTAGTAGTACAAATGGCACTATAATTTCCAATGACTGTTTGCAACATGGGAACTTTCTTGTCACCTACCATAGCCCTCCCCCCATCTATCCCCATTCCACTCTCCATTAATGTCTGACCCCTAACTGACCTGTGTGCCTGATGTAATTCTAGTTCACCCTCCCCCCTCAAGTCTAGTTAAAAATACTCCTCCAGCATTCCCATAAACCTCTCCCCCAGCACAGCAGACCCCCTTCCATTCAAGTGCAAACCGTCTTTAGCATATAGGTTGCATCCCAATGAAAAGTCAGCCCAGTGCTCTAGAAACCCAAATCCCTACTTCCTACACCAGGTCTTTAGCCATGCATTCAGCTCTCTAATCTCCCCCTGCCTTTCCTGTGTTGCGCATGGCACAGGCAATATTTCAGAGAATATCACCTTGGAGGTCCTTCCCTTCATCTTGCAGCCTAGTTCTTTAAATTGATTCTTAAGGAGCCTACACCTTCCATGTATACTGTCATTGGTTCCAACGTGGACCAAGACAGCTGGGTCATGCCCAGCCCCTCCCAGTAATTTATCCACCCGGTCAACCATATGCCGAACCCTGGCACCAGGGAGACAGCAAACCATTCGGTTGAGGCGATCCTGGCGACAAATTATTCTATCAGTCCTTCTGATTATAGAATCCCCTATTACCACCAACTGTCTAGGCCTAGCTGCACTCTCCTCCCCACCTCTACTAGATGGGTTGCTCTCCCGGCTGTTAGGGGTAGCAGTAACATCTAGGGCTGCCACCCCTGTGTTTGCCACCTCCACATCTTCACCCAACTTGGTAAATTTGTTTTGATGCACAAATACAGGACTGGCCTTCCTTTTCTGCAAGCCCCTTCCACTCGCTCTAACTACATTAACCCATCTCCCTATCTGATAATCCTGACTTTCCCCTCCACCCTCCACATCAACCTTACTGACCACCTGCTCAGCGAGCAGAGGACCCCTTTCAAGGTTGTCCTTTCTACCCAGTGTTGCAACTTGCTCCTCCAGATCTCTAATATGAGCTTCCAGAAGGGCAACCTGCTCACATCTGTCACAGCAGTATCCATCCTGGAGCTGTTGCACCAATTTTGCATACATGTGGTACACTGTGCACTGAGAAAAACCTTCAACCCTGCTAGCACTCATTTCCCAGTTACAATATAATTACTTGTATGAAGTTTAAGATGTTACTTACAGTTTAGAAGACTCCTGTCTTAACTCTTGTTTTCAACTCCTGTTTTTTAACTCATTCAGTTTAATTCAAAATTCCACTTGTGTTCAGAAAATCCACATGTGAGCCACTCTCAGCAGGGAGCCAGGGATGTCTACTAGACTCTTGTTTGGACAGATTTAAGTGAGTTATTCCTAAGAATTGCAGGCCTACAATATAAAACGCCAAATTTCCATGCAAAATAATGGTACCGCTTTCAGCACCTAAAATCTGAAATAATCATAACGCCAGGGAGGTTAATGCATTCTATGCATTAAGGTGAAAAAACACCTGACGGAACCGAGCCCCCGTTTTACTTACCTGACCCTCGAAAGTCCCACGCTCGTCCCCGTCATCCTCTTCGATTCTCAGTCTGTGGCTGTTGATCGGCTAAGTTGGATGGATTGATAGCAGCGCAGCCATTGGCTGTCGCTGCTGTCAATCACATCCAATGATGCGCCGCACCGGGGGCGGGACCGAGTGATACAGTGATCGGCTATGGCCGCCGCTGTATCATGGGAGCACGTTCGCAAGAGCTTTCCACCATGCAAGGGAGCTCGCATGAAGGTGGAAAGCTCTTGCGAGGAGGAGCCGAGACAGCCGCAGAGGAACCCCAGAAGACTGGGTTCGGGGACACCCTGTGCAAAACGAGCTGCACAGTGGAGGTAAGTATAACATGTTTGTCATTTTACCAAAAGATATGTTTTCCTTTAGTGTTCCTTTAAGTTAAGATTACCAAAATCTGCTCAGTTAAATGCAATGAAAATGAGGTGACTATTTTTAACTGCATGTGTTGTTAATGCCAAAACTGGCATTCATTGATGTCTGTGAACCTGCTGATTTGTGTGTATTGAGTTGGGGGTGACATGTCATTGTAGAGCAGAATTATTTATAATGAGATAGCATTTCGGTTGGACTAAATCCCAACACTGTTATTGCTGAATAAATTAGGATTGTGGCAAGCGCTGGCTTAGGTAATTAGAAGCCTGTTTTTCTGCATGTGGCATAGGCAATATTGTACCTGGACTTGAGCAATAAGCCCTCATTAGAGATATTATAACATAATGGTTTTCCCTAAATATAGGAAAAATGTGTTTGCTTTAGCGGTAGAAAGCAGCAGGAGACAACATTGATTTCTTTTTCTTTCCTTGAAGTGAACATAGCTCAGGAAATAGTTCTTTATCAGGATTTCAGGTGGTGTTGCAATATTTACTAAGTAGCTAAGCCCTCGGGGTGGAATTTAGCTGTTCAGGTCTGTCAGATAATTTCCTTTGTAATTGCTCTTGGACTGATAATGCTCTAAAATCATTTTATGGTTTAAAGGAAAGCGTTCTAGGTTTGGCTCTGGTGGATTGCATGAAACTTCCAGACCAGACCAATTCATGGATTTATATATAATTGCTGAATTATATCAAACAATATTTCTTCTCCAGTATGTGTTTTTTTTTTCCTGTTGGATGTCTTTACTGTTGACTAAATTAAGTATCTGGGAGTAGTTTGGTTAGATCAAAAATGTTATAATGAGAGAACATCAGGGTAAGTTTAACATTTTTTGTCCCACAGGCCATGAGAGTAATTTTTCAACGGTGTGGGGGTGTTTGGGTGCTTTAGAGAGTTTGAGGCTGGGTGAATTGGATGTGGGTTTCAACAATTCACATGACAGGAGATTGTAACCTGCTCTCTATGGTGCCAGTTCACATATCTATATGTCGGCTGCGGAGTGGATTGCATAGAGGTCCTGTGCGTCTTTGGCTCAGTTTCAGGGCCGAATTTAGGCAAAAATGTGTCCCTGAAATGGAGAACAGGTACGCACCGGATCCCTGCTGTGAGCCGCATGTGAACCAAACCTAAAAGTAAGAGTTTAGATATTTGGAAACATGTGGGCCCAGACTACAACAGATAAAATTCAGTCTGCTGGATTTGAACCAACAGTCCAGGAGGCTGATAATGATGCCCAAAAGAACTGGACCATGAATTAAGGAAAGTCTCTAGGGCAGCCTAAAGTTCAAATGGAATATTCACTTTATTGAAATAGTACAAAATAGTTAATAATAATAAAAATCAAACAAGTTGTGCTCACGTTTATTCCCAGGACTCCTGCACTGTGGACCATGGTATGAGATGGTATGAGATGTTACAGTGACACTGATTCCCTGAGTGTGCATCAAAGTTTCCACTACTCTCCTCCACTGGACCGGGTGTTCCTCCAGTGTTGAAGTCCGCCTATATGCCCCATTTGTTTGGCCACCCTTATGGGCAACATCTTATACTAACTATTTTGCCCTATTTCAATAAAGTGAACATTCCAACTGAACCTTATGCTGCCCTATAAACTTTCCTTAATGCTTGAGTTTTTATGGAAACCATTATCAAGTGATATAAGGCCCCATGCACACGAGAAGCAATTACAAACACCTCTAAACTCACGTTTTCAAAGGCAAAAACCGGCGTTTAAAACGCCCGTTTTTGCCGCGAATTGCAATGCTTTTTGCCGCAATTAGCGGCGTTTTACCGCATTTGTGGCTGTCAGCGCTTATCTCAAAGACATTGTAGACCCTCCCAAAGTTTAAAACGCAAAAATAAAACGCTTCTGAACCCAAAATTTTGCGTTTGAAAAAACGGACATAAACCCAACTGCTTTAAAACGCCAAAAAACGTGATTGTGTGCATGGACACATAGGATAACATTAAATGTGTTCAGGGGCAGTTGAAAAAAATGCCCAAATGCCTCTGAACTCGAGTTTAGCAGCGTCTCGTGTGCATGGGGCCTAAGAGTTCAGCTCCTACAATCCATGTTGTATTATATCCATCTCAAAGGTCGAGAAGCATCATTTAGCTTAGTAACAATTTCCTCAATAGTAAACTCTGTGAGCTTGGTTATTTGTTTTAGTTTTTAATGGTCACCCCATCCAGTGATTCAGGGAAGAGCAGTAAAGTCTGGGATCATTTCAAAAAGAGACCTGGAAAGGTTTCCTTTCAAAGACAGCAGCTCTAGATTGTGTTTGGTTGGTTCTATGCATGAAGGAGCTGATTAAAAATGAGGGACATAGTCGGCACTCTTGAAGGATGCATGTCACAGGACCCTCAGCTCTAATAACCCCCCGATTATAGAGGCAGGGATAGGGGGAAGGTCAGAGGAGATTGGCACATCAGATTGACTTAAAGCGGGGGTTCACCCTTAGAGGGCACTTTTTCCCCTTAGATTCCTGCTCGTTTTCTCTAGGGGAATCGGCTATTTGTTTTAAAATATGTGCAGTACTTACCCGTTTACGAGATGCATCCTCTCCGTCGCTTCCGGGTATGGGCTGCGGGAATGGGCGTTCCTTCTTGATTGACAGTCTTCCGAGAGGCTTCCGACGGTCGCATCCATCGCGTCACGATTTTCCGAAAGAAGCCGAACGTCGGTGCGCAGGCGCAGTATAGAGCCACACCGACGTTCGGCTTCTTTCGGCTACGAGTGACGCGATGGATGCGACCGTCGGAAGCCTCTCGGAAGAATGTCAATCAAGAAGGAACGAAGACCCATACCCGGAAGCGACGGAAGAAGATGCAGCTCGAAAACGGGTAAGTACTGCTCATATTTTAATACAAATAGCCGATTCCCCTAGACCAAACGAGCAGGAATCTAAGGGGAGAAAAAAAAAATTTAACAAATGGGTGAACTCCCGCTTTAAGTAATGTTCCTTGTTCCTAATAACATTTTATTTTGCTCATTTGAACAAAATTGAAATATGCAGTAGGGATGCACCGATACCATTTTTTTCACAACAGGTACCAATACTTTTTTTTGTACTTGCCGATGCCAATTGCCGATACCAACTGATTTGTTTACACTTCAGCTGTCATTAATGGTACAAATCATTGAAAAGTTATTTACACATTTTTCACAAAAATGTATAAATATATGTTAAAGGTGTTAAAATATTAACGAAAAAAACGAACAAACTGCGGCAGGTGGGCTCTCCTGCGCGAATCGCCGTGATTGTACGACGTCTCGCGCAGTTGCAAGCTCTCGTGCCCGCTGCATTCTGTGGGAGTGTGCCCGCAGGCCGGACGGACTCAATATCCACTGGTGACCCGCGATCACCTAGTACAGAGGTAGAATGGGGATCTGTCTTTGTAAACAAGGTGGATTCCCATTCTGACAGGAGATATGACAGAGATCTACTGTTTCCAGTGATCGGGAACAGTGATTCCTGTCATGCCTCAGGCAGTCCATCCCCCCTACAAGTAGAACACACCTAGGAAACACAGTTAACCCATTGATCGCCCCTAGTGTTAAACCCTTCCCTGTCCTGTGTCCTTTTTACATTGATAAGTGCATTTTTTAGCACTGATCAATGTAATAATGCCACTGGTCCCCACAAAGTGTTATTTGGGGTCAGATTTGACCACTACTCTCAAAGTCCCGCTAAAAATTGCAGATCGCCGCTATAACCAGTAGAAACAATAAAAAATAAAAGTCTCAAATCTATCCCATAGTTTGTAGACGCAATAACTTTTGCGCAAACCAATCAATATACGCCTATTGCGATTGTTTTTACCAAAAATATGTAGAAGAATATATATCGGCCTAAAATGTTGAATACATTTGTATTTTTATATATTTTTTGGGATATGTATTATAGCAAAAAGTTAAAAAAAATATTTATTTTCAAAATTGTCGCTCTTTGTTTATAGCGCAAATAAAAAACGAAGAGGTGATCGAATACCAACAAAAGAAAGCTTTGTGGGGAAAAAAAAACTTAAATTTTGTTTGGGTATAGTGTTACACGACTGCGTAATTGTCAGTTAAAGCAAGGCCGTTCCATATTGCAATAAATGGCATTGTCATTAAGGGGGCAAAACCTTTCCGGTCCTTGATTTAAATTAAGGCTGATTAGAGAAAATTAAGGTTTAATAAGGGGTTAAACTGAGGAAAATTTAACCTCTTGACCACCGATGATGTCCCTGGGATGTCCTCGGCTTTGTGCAGGGATATCTGAATGATGCCTGCAGCTACAGGCATCATTCAGATATCGCCGTCTTCAGCCACCGATTCTCTGCACCATAAGAACAATCAAAGCGGCTCCGCCGCTTGATCGTTCTTAGAGGCAGCGGGAGGGGACATCCCCCCTCCCGCCACCATCCGGTGCTTCTCTGGGCTCTCCCGTGCCATCGGGGGTCCGGAGAGCGAATCGGTTGGCGCTGCTCTATGACCGTCAGAGGCCCGGTGCCCGACATTATGACGTCACGACTGGTACCCAGAAGTAAACAATGCCGCAATCGCGGCTGTCGGCATGTGATCGGTGATTTTTTTTCACTGATTTCATGCTTGTAAGCCTGGAGGAGAGATGTGGGATCTTATTGACCCCACATCTCTCCATAAAGAGGACCTGTCACACTGATTCCTATTATAAGGGATGTTTACATTCCTTGTAATAGGAATAAAAGTGATAAAAAAAAAAGTGTAAAAATAAAAAAAAATAAAAATAAAATTAAAACATTTTTTTTTTCAAATCGCCCTGTCCCCGTTATCTCACGCGAAGAAGCGAACACGCATGCAGGTCCCGCCCACATTTGTAAACGCCGTTCAAACCCCACATGTTAGGTATCATTGCGTGCGTTAGAGCGTGTGCAACAATTATAACACTAGACCTCCTCTGAAACTCGAAAATAGTAACCTGTAAAAAATGTTAAAACATCACCTATGGAGATTTTTAAGTAACGAAGAGTGTGCGAAATTTTAAAGCGTGACATGTTAGGTATCTATTTACTCGGCGTAACATCCTCTTTCACATTGTACAAAACAATTGGGCTAACTTTACTGTTTTGTTATCTTTTAATTCATGAAACTGTTTTTTTTCCCAAAAAAAGGCGTTTGAAAAATTATTGCGCAAATACCGTGCGGGAAAAAAAGTTGCAATGACTGCCATTTTATTCCCTAGGGTGTTTGCTAAAAAAAATATATAATGTTTGGGGGTTCTGATTAATTTTCTAGCAAAACATTTTAAATTTTTACATGAAATTGGCCCGGTGGTAAAGTGGATAATAAAAACCAAAAAAATTTAATATTTTTTTACTTGACAGGTTGCTTTCGGCTGACTCCATCTGCAGATCGAAGTTAATCTGTTTGATCTGTAGATGAATTAACAGAAAGATACGCAAAGAAGCATTGTTTCCTTTTATCTTTCTGTTTTAGCGGCGGAGCAATGTTGTTGATAAACATTGCCTGGCTGCTTTTTTATGACAGCTCTAATTGCCGGACTTTATTTACACTTCAGCAGTCAACAGGGGAACCCCACTGACAGCTGAATGAGTTATCAGTTGTTAAGGACATGACGGCCCCACTCCTTAACAATCGATAATTGCCGGCTTTTTAAAAAAAAATATTTCAGCTGTCAGTGGAGGAATCCAGCTGACAGCTAAAAGAGCCAAGCCTGAAAGTATCAGTTTCAGGTATCAGAGCATTTGCACGAGTACCGTTACTCATGCAAATGCTTAGTATCCGTGCAACCCTAATATGCAGTGTCACAGGACGAATAGCTGTGCAATTTATTTTCTAAACACACCCTTCTGTCTAACAGAGTTACAACACAGAGCAATTAGAACTCCACATTTACTGTTTAAAGTTATTATTGCAAGATAGTGCTTTCAATTCCCCCCGAGTGCTGTTTCTTAAAAATTATGCTTGCATATAATAAATACAAATATTACTTGTATCTTCCTTTATGACATTGCCATGTCAAAGTGAAAAATAAAAATTCATGCGAAGCAGTGCTGATGTAAACCCTTTCATTTTTTAGTCTCTTGTGCGTATAAATTATAAATTAAACAGAATGTTTTCAAGTAAGACCAAAGTGTTTTGAATTTTGTAATTATATGAATGGAATTTTAATTCAGGAGACCTCTTTTTTGAAAGTTGAACAACTGCCTTGCAGACTAAAATGGCTTTGTAAACTTCAGGAGGTCGTTAAGGTATGCTGGGGCTTCTAGTTCAAGGACCTGCAATCTGCAATCCACACAAGATTGCCTTGTAGCAAATTCATATATTTTTTTTATTCCTCCTCAGATGTGATATGACTTTTTTCACCCATTAGCAGGATCTTGCTTCAAACTGAATAGCTGATATAAGGTCAGGGCTGCATCTTGAGTTTGCATCAAAGGAAATTAACTAACCCAAGAAATACGTAGAAAATGATGCCACCTAGCAGCAGCAGTTGAGATACAACTGAAATGTTAACATCAGGCAGAATTTTTTTTAAATATATGGAAGCCATTGATTATTGGACAATCTGAGTGGGTGTTATTAGCAAAACACTTCCTTTTCCAAATGTTTAATGCAGAAAGTCTTAGTCGGGGTCGTAAAAATGCTGAAATTGTTACATAATGAGAAGGATTTTTAGCTTTATTATTACAACAGTTTCTCAGAGCATGGCATGTGCTGTAAGAAACCTGTGACTTTGCCATCACAGGAGGACCAACTGATTGGACAGTTTTGCCCAATTAGCACTGATCCCTGCCAAAGCAGTGGAGATAATTGCTGCTGCTGGTCTACTGCCTCATAGCTAGAGGCTGGTGATCATCTGTTCAATGGGCATTCATATCCAGCAATGGAAAGAGCACCTGAGGATCTGATCTCTTGGAGAGAATGGGGTTGATTTTTTAAAGGTAAACAGACTGTTTGCCTTGGAAGGGAAATAATACTTTCAAAGGAATTTACCTAGGAGCCTAGTGAATGTGGTAACATTTCATCTTGTAAAAAAAAAAAACAATCACATGCAAAGAAAATTTAAAAAACACATGATTGAATGTTGGAAGTCATTAGAGATTCACTTAATTCATTAAACTCTGGGGCTAAATTCCTTGCAACATGAACAGTCTATTTGTCTTTAGTGAATCAACCCTATTTTTCATCTTTAAAGTGATATTAAAGGCAGTTTTTAATTAAAAAAATAACAAGCATGTAATACTTCTTTTCCTGGCCCCTTCTTCCTGCCAAGTGCCTCCATAACGAACAGCTTGACATTGGTACACCCAAGTAGGCTTGCTCCTGACCTGCTGCTCTGCGTGTTCATTCACACACAGAGCCACAGCTCAGCCCCACCCCCTCTCTCTCCTCATTGGTTCACAGCCAATGGGGAGGGAGAATCCCCAGAAATCAAAGGCTTTTGTGCACATTGCTGTATCACGATGGGGCTCAGGTAAGTATTAGGGGGGCTACTGCACACAGAAGGTTTTTTACCTTCATGCATGAAGGTAAAAAATAACCTTGAGCCTTTAGAAACACTTTAAAGGGGTTGTAAAGTTAGAGATTTTTTTATCCTAATGCATTCTATGCATTAAGATAAAAAAACTTCTGTGTGCAGCCCCCCTCACCCCCACCCCCTAATCTCATCCCTGTCCAGCAATGTCCATAGGTGTTTCAGCCATCCATGATTGGCTCTCCCTCCTGATTGGCTGAGACACAGCATTGGCGCCATTGGCTCTCGCTGCTGTCAATCAAAGTCAGTTTGCCAATCAGAAGAGAGAGGAGGTAGGGCAAAACTGCAGCTCCATGTTTGAATGGACATACGGAGCTGCAGCTTGGCTTGAGTGCCCCCATACCAAACTGCTTTCTGTGGAGGCACTCAACAGGAGGGAGGGGCCAGAAGGGCAGAAGAGGGACCAGAGAAGAGGAGGATCTGGGCTGCAATGTGCAAATCCACTGCACAGAGCAGGTAAAAAAACAAGACTTTAGAATTACTTTAAGCTTCAAGTTTGTTTGTCATTGGGCTGTAACATCAGCAGAAAATGTTGTGTTTTGATTTTATTAACCGATATTTTAATAAACATTTGACTACAAGTGCTTAAGCGCTTCCCGTCCTTAGGACGTACCTGTACACCCTGGAATGGGAGCGGTGATATCTAAACTAAGCCAAGATCCAGATATAATTTTCTTCAGCCTGCAATTCCCTACAATGTAAAAGTGATCCAAATGGCTTTACAGCTGCCTGATCACTTTTACAGGTGGCAGAAGGGGGTCCTTTCGCCTCCACCTGCCACCTTTACTGGGCTCTCCTGTCACATCAGATGCACTAGACAGAGTGAGAAGAACATACGTTGTTCTTCCCCCTCTGTTACGTCAGAAACCGGAAGCAGCAAGGATTACATTACTTCCAGTTTGTTTTTTACAAGCTGTTAGCAGCTTGATTGGTTGCTTTGGAGGACAGAAAAGAGATCTGGGGTCAAATAGATATAATAAAGAGGATCTGTCACGGTCCATGCTATCACAATGCTACCCCTGCTATCACAAGGGATGTTTTTCATAAAAAAAGACATTTAAATAAAATAAATAAATAATAATAACAAAATGTTTACAGTGTCAACACCACATAACCCCCTTATCACCATGCTTACACACAAATGCGAACACACATGTAGGTCTCCCATGCATGTAACTGTTGATCAAATGTAAGGTTGTAAGGCAGGCATGTCCAAAGTCTGGCCCGCGGGCTAATTGCGGCCCCTGTTCCGGTTTAATACTGCCCCCCTGGTGATTTGGATATATATCTTTTGTGGCCCCCAGGGCACAAAATATATATACCGTATTTATCAGTTTAGATTCAGTTTCAGATTACATACAGGAGAGTCTCCTGTTTACTCGATGGCATCTGTAATAGGAAGTCCGGTCTCCTATGCAGCCATTGGACAACTGTTCTGTCTATCATAGGAGGTGAGAGCAATAATTCTAGCTCCAGACCTCCTATGTAACTGGTAACCTGCACATGCTTTTAAAATGTTGCCTATGGATTTTTACACGTATGAGAGAAATGTTTGTTTTGAACCAGGCTCAACCACTTCGATAAATGATTAAATTATTTTCTGATCAATCTCATCCGATAGGAATAATCGATCTATAGTCGAAAACCTTGATCAATAGGCCACACACAGGGAAGAGGATTTTGACTGATAGTTGAGATATAATTGTAATTTATCGCATCTCTGCAATCCGATGTAAACTCATGATGCAGTCGCTCAAAATATGATGTTAATCACAAACAAAGTATCTCAGTGCTGCCAATCAATGCAAAGAGATCAATCATTTTCCACCCCAGCTAATCAAATCATTTGGATCCTATACAATCCAAATCTAGTTTAAATCAATCGGAAGAAGTTATGGCTATGCTATTGTTCGCGGATTAGATTGTTATGATTGCACATCATTCAGATAACAAATCAAAGCGTGTGCAGCCACTATAATGAACTTAATCAATTTATCTCAGAAGAAACAGAAATCAAAACAATGCAGCAATAAGGCTCATTGCGGCTTACTTAATGAACACTGCAAGCATTATGTTTACTGCAAAATACAAACTAACATGCTTAGTGCAAAATACAAAGGGTTTGTATAGTCTTATGAATGATTTTGAAAAATAAAATTTGATGAAAGTAAGGTTTTATATGTGTTAGGACTTCTCTACCCTTGCTGTTGTGGAGTTGTAAGAACACATGGCTGAGCTGTGTTTTTACCACCAACCGTTACCCCTTTAGTTGCAAAGACAGTGGGCAGGGGTGTACATATACCTCAGCCACAATGCCCTGCATCACAACATGGCAATATTTATCCCCACTGTCACACATTAAACTAAATGGGGCCACTCAACCTCCCTGCAACAGTGTCCAATGCATGCTATTGCAGGATGGTGATTCAGGTTTTTAGAGGTTAAAGCATGCAGTGAAAAGGTAACTTTATACCTCCTCACCACCTGTCAATTGCTCCACCATAAATTGCTTGTCGTTGGACAAATCTAAGCCCTTAAAGTTTCAAAATCAGCGGTTCCATGTGTAGTTTGTAACAAAACATGCATATATCGGGTTAAAAACCCCAAACACTCTGCACAATCTTTTGCGCAAAAAATAAATAAATGCAGAGGTGATCAAATACCACCAGAAGAAAGCTCTATTTGTGGGAGAAAAGGCCAATTTTGTCTGGGTACGGCCGCGCAATGGTCAGTTAAAGCGACGCAATGCCACATCGAAAAAATTGCCTGGTCAGGAAGGGGGTAAATTCTTCCGGGACTGACGTGGTTGATATGTATGTATAATGTAAAAATCCATACATTCTTTGCAGTAACAAAAAGCATTTAAAAAAAATTGCTTTGGGCTGAATTTCATGTCATGTGCGATGACCAGCTTTTTACTGCCGTGTAAAGCAATTGTGTTCTGTGCATCCTATTTACATTGCAATGCAGCCCACAGCAAGCTGTGATAAAATGCAGACGTGCTACATTTTATCATAATGCACCATACAGGATTGCATGTCACTGTACAGCAGTGCAGCACATCACTCTGGATAAACACAGGAAAATGAATATTCTGTTCTATATTAAAGGGGTTGTAAAGGTTCATCCTATGCATTCAGGTGAAAAAACATCTGAATATTACCCCCCCCCCCCCAGCCCCTCATTTTACCTACCTTAGCCCTGCATAGTCGTGAGTCGAGAACGCGCTGAGTCTGTGCCCGGGCTTCTCGGCTCTTCATTGGATAGATTCATAGCAGCGCAGCCATTGGCTCGTGCTGCTGTCAATCAAATCCAATAACGTTGGCGCCGGGGGCGGGGCCAAGTTCTGGACTTGGCGGCTATGGACGCAGAATATAGGACTCGGGAGCCCGGCAGCAAAGGTAACCCCCTCGGGAGAGCACTTCCCAGAGGGGATTATCTTAGGCGGGGAGGAGCCAAGAGAGCCTCCGTGGGACCCCATAAAATGCTGTTCGGGGCCACTCTATGCAAAACGATCTGCACAGTGTAGGGCATGTTTGTTATTTTAAAAAAAGAAAAATAGAACTTTAAGGCCTTGTACACACGACCGAGGAACTCGTCGGAAAGACACATCATTTTCCTCGACGAGTTCCTTGTTAGGCTTGTCGAGAAACTTGACAGGCTTTCTTCGCGTACACACGGTCAAGACCAAATCTCCTTGTTCTCAAACGCGGTGACGTACAACACATTAGACGGCAGGGGAAGTTCGATTCCACTGGCACAACCCTTGGGGCTGCTTTTGCAAATCTCATGTTACTGCGTGTTAAGTAAAAGTTTGGAAAGAGACGATTTACACTTTTCAGTCTGTTACAGCGTGACAAATGTGCTATCTCCATTACGAACGCTACTTTTACCGAAGGTGCGCTCCCGTCTCATACTTTATTCTGAGCATGCGCGGGTTTCTAAGAATACACACGAACGTGTTTCTCGCCGAAAACCAGCCCGACGAGGAACACAACGAGGAAATTGAGACTCCCGTCGAAGAAAAGGAGAACTTGCTCTCTTTTTTCCTCGTTGAGTTCCTCGACAGTTTTCTCGATGAAAAACATACACACGACCGTTTTCCTCTGCAAAAAAAGCTCTGCCACAAAGTTTCTTGATGGATTCTGTCAAGGAAAACGATCGTGTGTACGAGGACCTCACAGTCACTTTAAGTTCTACTGGAGCGTTTACCAGTTCTAGCAGGCCGTAGCACACTTAGAATTGGAAAATAAAGACTAAAGGGTCTGTTTAAAGAGGATGGCCAGACTGTCTAGATCCTATCTTCAGCTTGGTGCAGGCATTGGACATTAAAGCGGGGGTTCGCCCTGTTAAAAAAAAAAAAAAAGTTTTTTTTTATTAGACAATTAAATTCGGCATCGTAGCGCGAGCTACGGTATGCCGGTCTTACATTTTTTATGCCCGTACTCACTGTGCTATCGTTGATTGAAGAATCCGGGGAATGGGCGTTCCTATGGTGAGAGAAGGTGATTGACGGCCGGCCCTGGCACGTCACGCTTCTCCGGAAATAGCCGAAATAGGCTTGGCTATTCACGGCGCCTGCGCATAGCCTGTGCGCAGGCGCTGTGAATAGCCGAGACCTACTCCGGCTGTCTTCGGGGAGCGTGACGTGCCAGAGCCGGCCGTCAATCATCCTCCCTCTCCATAGGCACGCCCATTCCCCGCGGGAGTCGGATTCTTCAATCAACAATAGCACAGTGAGTACGGGGTTTAAAAATTTAAGACCGGCATACCGTAGCTCGCGCTACGATGCCGAAAGTAATGGAATAATGGGGTGAAGGAGGGTGAACTACCGCTTTAATGCAGCTGCATGGCTATGGAGGTTTTCTGCAGAAGACTGGAAAGGAGGCAATGCTGATGTTTTAGATTGAAGTGCCTTTATTAATGTTCTTTGGTATTGACGTTACTATTAATTTTAGCTTTATCACATCTGTTTGGCAATGTACACTGTAATTTTCCAACTTTCATGCTGTAATAGCAAGATTTAACCCAACGCATGCCTCTTATGAACGTTTTTTTATTGTCTAATATTTCCTGACTTTCATAGTGCAAGCAGAAATAGAACATAAACAGCACAGATGACTTTGAATTTAACCAGCCCTCCCAATTCATTTTTCCCACTTCAAACTTGACTGATAGCCAGAGGAGCCTTTTCACCCAGATAAGACAAGGCATGTCACACATATATAATGGCCTGGCTTCAGCTTCTTCAGTAAGCTTATACATAAATAAACCAATTACACTGACATCTATTCACCCCTGGGGATGCCACAGTGTTTTTGGCAGCAGCCCCACAGCCATACACGTCCAAGAGATAAAATCTTCAAGACAAAATACACACCAGTCATTCAGCTCATCACATTTTATGGCCTTTCCAGGAACAGTAGAGCAGCACAGTGAATTAAGCCGTATGCCAGGGGACATGTTCGAAACTTTTACGCAACTGTCATATGCAATCTGGAACTGAAGACTTGTTTCTGATCCCCAGTTTTCCAAGTCATATAACCTGGCTTTCTGTGAATCAGGATACAATAAAAAAAGATATAGCATTTCGAAATATCATAGATTTCAAGTGTTAACTTGGAATGTGGTGTATTTTCTAGGTTTCAGGGCTATCTATAGACATCAGATGCCGGCTAGATGTGCAGGCATTATTTAAAGCAGAGTTCCACCGACATATTCCATTTTATTTAAAGCCACCTGCTGTTATTATCCTAATGCAATGCAGCATACACTATTCTCATCAATCGCACCGCTATCTTTATTATTTTATTTTAAAAACGAACCCTAATTTCTATGTCTTGAGCGTTTCCATCTTGCTAGCGGGCATGCGAAGCCCACTAGGATAGTCTTCCGGGATACGGTGCTGCTGAATACCCAGCATTCACCGCCCGTTCTCACGCATGCGCATTCTAACAAACTCGCAGGATTCCATGGTTGCCATCACAATGGCTTTGTATTATCGTGATGATGAGAATAGCCGATGCCCACTGACTCCTGGGAATTATGACAAACATCTCCCAGGAGCCAGTGCGCTGCCAGATATTGCACACTTAGCCACGGATGGGAGAGTAGAATGTTCTCTAAATAAGGTAAAGAAATAGCTGGGGAAAAAAATGATCATTGAAGAAAGTATGTCAGTCTGAAGCAGATGATGTGGAGTTCAAAAAGTGGGTGGAACTCCACTTTAAAGTGGTTTTAAACCTCTGAAATGAAAAATGAACAATACATATCCCTCCATAGTGTTTACTTGCCTCTATTCAAAGCACATAGTGTGATTTCTGTCTTCTCTCTCTTTTCTCTGCTATCTGCATGAATCACTTCTGACATTCCAACACCAGACAATCCTGGGAGATGGCCCCCACCCCCATCCAGCACACAACAGCTGATTGACAGCCTCAGCTGTGCATGTTTTCCTATGATATTGTGTAGAGGGGGGTGTGCCCTTTCCGTCCACTCAGGTCTCAGATTACATTCAGCTCTGTGCTCTATATTGTGCAGTGTGTGACATCAGATCCCCAGCCCCTGCCTCAGAAACTCAGAAATGCTCTGTAAATTCTGTACTTTGATTGGCTGTAGAAGAGAGAGAGCCGCAGATACAAAGATACAAGTTATGTAGGAACATTTGTTTCATCTCTGTGTACAACCCAAGGTTAGTTACTTAAGTGAATATATGTAAGGGTTTGCAACCACTTTAAGCACAATCAGACCAATGAAAAACCTTACCTTGCCCAATGGTCATCTAACAATGTTAGAATTGTTTATTCCAACAGTATTTGCTGTATCTCAATTTTACTGGCATCTGTCTACACCTTTGCTCACTTAATCTGTTTTTAAAGTGAAAGTAGAGCTAACAGGTTCACTACTACTACATCACAGTAATGGAGACTATTTACAAACTCAATTTTTGAGTCAGAATACTGGCATTATGAAAGCAAAAACTCTGACAAAGCCAGGTCCTTTTTCCATGCATATAGAAACATACATTATGGTTCCAGGGTCTAGTCATACATTTTTTCACACAAGATTCACATAGTTTTCATCCAATACTCACATATATTGCTAATTGTAAGCTGTAAGGAGCAGGGCCCTCTGATTCCTCTTGTATTAAATTGTATTGTAACTGTAACGTCTGCCTTCATTTTGTAAAGCGCTGTGCAAACTGTTGGTGCTATATAAATTCTGTATAATAATATAATAATAATTGCAATCAATTGGGAAACATGTGAATACTGGATAAAAGTTGTGTGAATCTTGTGTGAAAGCATCTATAAATAGACCCTTTTGTGTTAAGAAAATACAATAAAGGCTCAGACAGAGGTTCTCCCTTGCCACACTATCCAAAATTAAAGCGGAGATCCACACAAAAAGTGAACCTCTGCTTTTCGGAACCCTCCCCCCCCTCCTGTTTCACATTTGGTACCTTTCAGGGGGAGGGGGTGCAGATACCTGTATATACAGGTATTTGCACCCACTTACGGGCATAGACTCTCGCGGGAGTCACGCCCCTTCCCGTCCCCCCCACCAATGTCTTCTGGGAAACACACTGGTCCCAGAAGACAGCGGGACCGGTGACGACGCGCAGCGCGACTCAGGCATGCGCAGTAGGGAACCGGGAAGTGAAGCCACAACACTTGACTTCCTGATTCCCTCACCGAGGATGGTGGCAGGGACAGCCGAGAGTCAAGCGATTGCTGGGCTTCAGCTGCCGACATCACCGCACCCTGGACAGGTAAGTGTCCATTTATTAAAAGTCATCAGCTGCTGTATTTGTAGCTGCTGGCTTTTAATATATTTTTTTAGGCGGACCTCCACTTTAAGGTTTAGCTTGAGTTATACCTTAATGATAAATGTATGGCATGTAATAAATAACTAATGAATATATCAAAGGGAATGCATGATTGCTTTAGTAATATTATTATTTTTTCTATACATTTTCTTTATTTATTATGATTAGGAATTAAAAATACAAATTTAAAAATTATTTTTATTTTTTCAATCGAAATATATATATATATATATATATATATATATATATATATATATATATATATATATATATATATACATATTATACAGAGTATTCACAGTGAAATTTTTTCAGTGAAGATTCTTCACTTCTTCTTAATCAGCCTCTTCATCTCTTATTTTATGGAGAAATTGTCATTTTGGTTGAATGGCACAAAAATGGTCCCAGGAGAGGTAAGCCATGGGACCAAGACTGGGAAATGGGAGGGGGAAGAGAAGGGGGCAGTCCCAGAAACCCATGGTAATGACATGACAGTTGCAGCTAGAACTCACCTTCTGTTGTAGTGACAACTACCGTATATCATTTGGATTTGTATAAATTCTGGTAACAATGGCCACCAAGACAAATAGATAGGATGAATCTCCCAGGAGGAGAACAGACAGTGATGAGAACCTGACACAGGCTCTAAACTTTCCCTACACCATCCAAAGTTAGAAAATATCTACAGACATCTTACTACCAAATACAATGACAACAGCTGCAACATGCCCTAACCTACCTTATTTAGGATATACAATGGGGATTATTTACGAAAAGGCAAATCCACTTTACACTACAAGTGCAAACTACAAGTGCAAAGTGCACTTGAAATTGCACTGAGAGTGCAGTCGCTGTAAATCTGAGGGGTAGATCTGAAATGAGGGGAAGATCTGCTGATTTTATTATCCAATCATGTGCAAGCTAAAATGCTTTTTTATTTTCCTTGCATGTCCCCCTCGGATCTACAGCGACTGCACTTCCAAGTGCACTTTCATAGATTTATGGCATTTTTATTATTATAATTTTTTTTACTAGTCATGGCGGTGATCTGCAATTTTTATCGGCACTGCGACATTATGGCGGACACATCGGACACTTTTGACACAATTTTTGGACCATTGACATCTATACAGCGATAAGAGCTACAAATAGCCACTAATTACTGTATAAATGACACTGGTAGGGAAGGGGTTATCACTAGGGGGGCAATTAAGGGGTTAAGTGTGTCCTAGGGATGTGTTCCAACTGTAAGGGGGATGGTCTCACTACAACATGACAGAGATCACTGCTCCCGATGACAGGGAGCAGTGGATCCCTGTCATGTTGCTAGGCAGAACAGGGAAATGCCTTGTTTACATAGGCATCTCCCCATTCTGCCTCTCCTCGCCACAATTGTGGGCCGCTAGCGAACATCAAGTTCGAGGGACATGTGCCCGCTAGGCGGTAAATTTAAAGGGACGTACATTTACGTCCATTTGCCTGCTCCTGCCATTCTGCATGCAGCAGTTGGCGAGGGGATATAGTAAACAGTAAAATTTGCTTAGATTATTTTAAAGAGGATGATTCTCTATACCCATTGTAAACTAACTGCAATGTGCAATCATGTATTTTTGGGGTGAAGGAAAAAGTTATACAAAGTGATATGTTTTTAAAAAAAGCTATAGGCTTTTTATAGTGCCAAAAAAAAAGTATTTGGTACTTGACTGTGTTACCTTCACACTTCTCAATGTTTTGTCCTTTTAAAGACTGTAAAAGTACAGAAATTATTTAATCTGCCAGAAATGCACTCACCTCTGAAATGCTGTTGTGCACTGACAACACGCAGCATTTTTGTAAAGTTTATGAGTGGTGTCAGCCCTGTCCAGCTTTCTTTTAATAAAATAATCAGACCCTCCTTCTCTTTCATCGCTACAAAAAGTTAATCCTTCTGTAGTCTCAAGAAAGAAACTAGGAGGGATAATTTCTCCTGTTGGGATAACAAAGCAATTGTGCAAAAGACAAAAGGCTCTGAATTCCTGAAATAACTAGCAGGTATTTTTTCGCACTTATCAAAAATTAATTAATTACTTAAAAAAATATATAAATAATAATGTATTCATATTTTTTCTTGTTTTTACATATGTGTATAAAACACTAGGCCACTCTCTATTAGCCCACAGGTAAGGCACTGTAATAACAACAAAAACCTGGGGAATGCCCAGGGAAAAACCAAGCCTACTTACCAACCAGCTTGCAGAAAACCAATTAACCTGTCTACAGTATGCGTTAAAAACAGGGGTTTTGTCCGCACGCATTTTCAAAAGCATGCGTGAGCCACAGAGCCACGCCAAGGCACCCTGTAATCTGTGGTCCTAACACTAAACAATGAGCGTCCCCACAGTGGAGGCACATGCATTTAAATGGATAGACAGGGGCAGGTGAACTGAAGGGAAGCCACCCCTCCTTAAAGGTACAAGAGCACACCAAGCACCCAGCATGTAGCACAATGGCTGCAAAGGTGTTGGTGCGCTGATGGACCAATATAAACACCACAGGTGAAGCATAAACGTGTCCACCGCCCCCATCTATAGCTGGCCATAACAGTAAGTAGCATTGGAAGGCTAAAGCAGATAACAACAAAAACCTGGGGAATGCCCAGGGAAAAACCAAGCCTACTTACCGACCAGCTTGCAGAAAACCAATTAACCTGTCTACAGTATGCATTAAAAACATCCCCTGTACACACGATCGGTTCATCTGATGAAAACGGACCGATGGACCATTTTCATCGGACGAACCGTTCGTGTGTGGGCCCCATCAGTTTTTTTCCCATCGGTGAAAAAAAAATAGAACCTGTTTTAAAATTTTCGTATGGTGAAAAAAACGATTGTCTGTGGGGAAATCCATCGGTCAAAAATCCACGCATGCTCAGAATCAAGTCGACGCATGCTCGGAAGCATTGAACTTCATTTTTCTCTGCATGTCGTTGTGTTTTACGTCACCGCGTTGGACACATCAGATTTTTAACTGATGGTGTGTAGGCAAGACTGATGAAAGTCAGCTTCATCGGATATCTGATGAAAAAATCCATTGGTTTGTTTTCATCAGACGAACCAATCGTGTGTACAGGGCATTAGACTTTTGCAAGCTGAATTTTCTTAAACAGTATACCTTTCACATATAAATTGGTTGTATATTGTGACCACAATATATTTTTTGTAGAAGTGGGGGGATTATACTTATAGGGTTCTAGTGTTGGTTACAGTCACATGGGTGGATAAAAAAAAAAAAACAGACAGGCACTTATACAACACTAAGCAATGGTAGGGCTTATGCTGATTATGGAAATTAGCTAATTTGCATATTATCAGCCCGCTCAGCTTCAAGTATACTTGTTAATCGGTTATATTTATAGCGCTCAACAGCTCTGCCTCTAGGAACTATAGAAACATTCTAGTTCACATCTGGCCTCTGTGAAATCGGAAATAAACGTCTGTTACTGAGCTTAAATTATTGTTTTTGTTTCATCAGAACCCATATAAAGTAAAAGTCAGACTTTTATTTCAAATGTCCATAATTAAAGTGATATTAAACCCAAATGTAAACATTTATTATATTGCAGCTTACCAACTCTTATGCCTTGTACACACGACCGTTTTTTATGACGAGAAAACTGCCATTTTTTATATTGGTCGTGAAAACCGGTCGTGTGTATACTCCCTAGCAGGTTTCTAAACTAAAAAACTGCCCGCAATTTTTTTTAAACCAGCTCTCTTTTTTCTCGTTGTGTGTATGCTTTTCCGAGGGGGGAAAAAACGTGCATGCTCAGAATCAAGTATGCAGCCCAAAAGCAGCCCAAAGGAAACGAACTTCCCCTTCATAGTCCCGTCGTACATGTTGTACGTCACCGCGCTTTGGTCGGACGTTTTTTTGCATGAACGTGTGTATGCAAGTCAGGCTGGAGAGGAATCACGTAGGGAAAAACTTTGTTTTTTTTTTCCTGCCGAGACAAATGGTCGTGTGTACAACGCATCTTTTTAAGGCTTTGTTTCTTTTATTTTCACTTGGTGATCCTGCCAGTAAGTCTGTTGTTTTTCAAAAGAATAAGCTGCGCTGCAGATGTAGCAGTTAGAGGGCTGAGACAAACCATTTAACCACCGACAGGGGTACTTACAGTAGCCATCTTTTTTTCATTTATGTAAAACCTTTAACCCAGAGCTTTAACTGCTAAGAAATGTTAGCCGGAGTTCAGCTTCAATTCTATATAAAATTTTCAATATATTCAGTATTCAATAGTGTATTTATATCTGCTAGTACATCTAACACTACCCTCTGCGAGACTGACAACGCTGCTGTGAACACCTAATAAAAAAAAGTTTAAAAAGCATGTAAAAAAACAAAAATCTTTCCATCATCTGTACACAGTTGAAGGCAGCCGTGTTATTTTCTTTCGTTTGACCTGGAACAGCTTCTAGATCTAGAAAATGAACGTGATGGTTTGTGGTTCCTTTTTTTGGACAAAGATCTCTCTCTTCTACGATCTCTAGAAAGGGACCTACTACGGATACGGGAAAAGCTCCTTCTCCTTGGAGATCTGCGTCTTGGAGGAGGACTCCTCCTACGGTAATCATCCCTAGGCCTCCTGTTCCAAGATGGCGGAGGACCGCGATTACGGCTTCCTTTTTGCACCATTCGATAATTCAACCCTAACGCGACATCCACACATTGTCCGTCCATCGAGCTCTCTAACTGCATCAGCTGCATCTCTAGGATCTTCAAATTCTACGAATGCAAAGCCAGGGGGATTCCTGGCAACCCACACGCTACGAAGAGGTCCATAGTAGCCAAAAGCCCGCTCAAGTTCCGTTTTATTTCCATTGTTTCCAAGATTTCCTACATAGACTTTGCAGTCTAGAATTCCATCAGAGTAAACACCGATGGAATTCCTCAGAAAAAAGTCCGATGGGGCACACACACGGTCGGAATTTCCAATAGAAAAAGTCCTTCGGACTTTTTTGATCATAAAAAACGATCGTGTGTACGCGCCATTACTGGCCAGATCACCAGAAACAAAGGAAGAAAAGCCTAACAAAGACAGTTATGCAGCCACCACATCTATAAATTGGTAAGCTACAATATAATACAATTTTGATTTTGGGTTTAATACTGCTTTAAGATGGATTAGTATCTCTCATGTATTTAAAGAGGAACTGAACTTTTAAAGCTGTGCCCAGAAAAGGCAGACAGAGAACAAAGGACTAGTCAACGGTATTGCCTGAGGTTTCCCTGAAGCTGGTCTCTTCCCCATTACAAACCATGTCTCATTCTGCACTGTGTCTCTGTTTGAAGGTTCCCATCCTGGTAGAGGCAGGGCTTTACTTCCTCATGCCAGACCCTCCAGCAAGGAGAACAGTGATCAGCACAGTAATGACATCACCAAATATCATCCAATCGCCTGAGACTGGCAGCCACAGGCAGATCCCACACTGCAGATATACAATCGCTTTAAGACAAAATATATATTTTAGGGTACTGCTAAGTACAAATAACCTTCCCAATTGTACCCCATACCATAGCAAATCATTACTTTTTTGAGTTCAAGAGAGATGTAGATTAGAGATGTGTGTATAATGCAACTAGCTTGATAGATGTTCACCAAAAAAAGATTTATAGTGGGTTTTTATCATTTTCTCTTTTCTTCAAAATTTTTATGTAATTTACTCAAGTGGAGCAGCTCAAGTCATAAAGCAGCAGAAGTAGTTACCCTGCTGTGAGGAGTTTTAGCATGAATAATGTAAACTGAAATAAATCCTCCACAATCTAACCATCATTGTCAGTTATGATGCTGTATATAATAGATTGAAATAAATCCATTTTAGATTGTAATATAAGGATATACAATAATTATTTAATAACTTGCACTTACTTTATTTATTTTCTGGGATTTTTAAGAATTTTTATTTCTACTGTAAATAAACTTTGTACTGTAGTGATATTTTATTGCTGTTCATTTGCAATGTCAAGTAAAAACAATATAGAAAGCTGCAAACAATCCAGTTCTTAGGGGATAGTAATAGTGTCATGTCACTGGATATCAATGTAATGTAAAGTGTATGTAGACCCTAACAATGAACTTTTCTCTTTTGTTCCCCTTTTCTATTAATTACATTGTAGCACCCTCCTAGGTAGGTGCTAGGATTTGTTAGATCTAGTGCTGACTCACTGTGTTTCGTGGTGCTGTGTGTATTTTTGTTGTAAGGTAAATTTAAGCTTGCCTTATGCCCTGTACACACGATCGGTTCATCCGATGAAAACGGACTGATGGATTTTTCAGCAGATATCCGATGAAGCTGACTTTCATCAGTCTTGCCTACACACCATCAGTAAAAAACAATCGTGTCAGAACACGGTGATGTAACGATGTGCTAAGAAAAATGAAGTTCAATGCTTCCGAGCATGCGTCGACTTGATTCTGAGCATGCGTTAATTTCCCCACAGACGATCGTTTTTTTCTATCGGTTAGTTAACCATCAGATAATTTTAAAACAAGTTCCTAGTTTTTTAACCGATGGATAAAAAACCGATGGGGCCCACACACGATCGGTTAGTCTGATGAAAACGGCCCATCAGACCATTTTCATCAGACAAACCGATCATGTGTATGCGGCATTACTGAAACTAGTGTAGTTTCAATTGTTGTGTCAAGTAAATTTAGCTCTGCTCACTGTAACCATTGGGCCTTTGATTAACTAGATATGTTCAGTGATCATCTGTTGCTAGTTTGACTGCCCCCTCTGCTTTTCCAGAGAGCTGTAGAGTTCTCTGCAACATAGGTGTGGAGCAATGCAAAGAGCAGTATGAAAATGTATACAGCCATGGCCAATCCATGGGAATGTGACCCTGAAGGCTGCTGGAAATCTATATAAATACTCAGAGACATAGAGCTAGGGGTCTTTTCCTGCAGCAGATCAGTCAAGCCTGGCTGGCTTGCTGTTTTGCTGTTTATGTCCCTGTTCAGAAGATTTCACCTCACTTTCTGTCCCAATGACAATCGGTTTTGAAAAATGTGGGTTGTTGTGGAAGCAAGCCTTGGTGATAAAGCTTCAGTAGAGACACCTTTTTGCCATAATAACTCTTATGCCCCATACACACGATCGGATATCTGATGGAATCTAATCCGATGGATTTTTTCGTCGGATATCCGATGAAGCTGACTTTCATCAGTCTTGCCTACACACCATCAGTCAAAAATCCGACTGTGTCCAACACGGTGACGTAAAACACTACGACGTGCTGAGAAAATTAAGTTTAATGCTTCCGAGCATGTGTCGACTTGATTCTGAGCATGCGTGGATTTTTCTCTGATGGAGTTCCACACAGACAATAATTTTTTTTGATCGTTTTTTTTATTCACAGGAACTTTTAAAACATGTTCTTTTTTTTTTCAGCGATGGAAAACAAACCGATGGGGCCCACACATGATCGGTTTGTCCGACGAAAACGGTCCATCGGTCCGTTTTCATCAGACAAACCGATCGTGTGTACAGGGCTTTACAGGAGTAAATTTCCCTTCCTAGGGGTAGTTTTCCTCTCACTTCCAGTTGTCTCCCTCCGTTAGTAAGTAGAAGTCATTTGTAACGTGGACAAATGATGTCCTGGATGGCAAGGTGGAATACCTGGGGTTATGGCTGCAGCAATATACCATAAACCCGGTATTGAGAAAAAATAGACTCGGAAAAATTTACTTAATAGGCACCACTGAAAAAAATATACATTTTATTAAACACACAACATAAATATAAAAACAGAACTAAAAAAAACAGTAATTGAGAAAACAAACAATAGTAGAATATATGTCTCCAAGACAGCCGTCTACATTAGGAGTGTACTGGTGACAACCCCAAGTATTATCATGACGGCTAATTACAAAATATGAATTACATGAAGCTACCTCCTATGCTATCCAAAAAGCTTAAAAAAATGTTTTTGGGCTGGAGCTACACTTAAAAAATGTACCTGTTCCAACTTGCAAACAAATTCAACTTAGGAACAAACCTATAGACCCTATCTTGTTTGTAACCCAGGGACTGCCTGTATTTATAAGTGTATCGGTACATTTGTTTCCTGTGCAAACATTTGTGGAATATTCCTGCTTATTTTGCAAAACAAAAGAATATAATAAATTACCCATGGAGGTCATAAGTATGTAACTAATTCAGTTGCCCAAAAAACAATAAAACAGTACCTTGTGCAAATAAAAACAAGGATTACATCACAAACACATTAACACCAAATTGTAAGTAGTTTGGATTTGTGCATGTTTGATTTACTGCTTGCAGATTTAGTGTATTGAATATTTCAGAGTTTAATCAATCAATGCTTGCTCACATAAGAACACAGTGTGTACAGCAAGATATACAATGAAATATTGAAGTAAAAGTGAGTAAAGTTAGGCAGGAATCCCATTGTTCTTGAAATACAGAGAATTAATTTATATAAAAAATGTGGCGATATAAAGGAAATGGGAAAAGAGAGAATTTATTGCTAAACATAATTCATCTGTAAAAGTAATTCTACAAAAAGTACTGGCAGAACTGAAAACCACAGAGCCTATACATATTAAAATATATATATATATATATATATATATATATATATATATATATATATATATATATATATATATATACACAGTGCCTTGCAAAAGTATTCACCCCTTGGCATTTTTCTTGTTTTGTTGCCTCACAACATGGAATTAACATAGATTGTCTCAACAACATCGTCCCTTACTTGGTTGGAGAGTTCCTTGGTCTTTATGGCAGTGTTTGGTTAGTGGTGCCTCTTGCTTAGGTGTTTCAGCCTCTGGGGCCTTTCAAATAGGTGTGTATATGTAATGACAGATCATGTGACACTTAGATTGCACATAGGTGGACATCATTTCACTAATTATGTGACTTCTGAAGGTAATTGGTTGCATCAGAGCTTTTTATGGGCTTCATAACAAAAGGGGTGAATACTTCCGCACATGCCAATTATCAGTTTTTAATTTCTGAAAAATAGTTTTATGTTTATATTTTTCTAATTTTACTTCATCAACTTAGACTATTGTGTTCTGATCCATCACATATAATTTAGATTCAAAAAAACATTGAACTGAAGGCTGTAATGTAACAAAATAGGTAAAAAAGCCAGGGGGGGGTGAATACTTTTACAAGGCACTGTGTATATAGATATATATATATATATATATACATATATACATATATATATATATATATATATATATATATATATATATATATATATATATATATATATATATATATATATGCCAAACTATCATTTATGCTCGAGGCTGGTCTATGTGCAGGGTTACTTCTAAAGTCTAGAAAACATTAGGCAGCAAATTAGAATGGGTTCCTTTTGGGAATGTCAGAAACCATGAATCAGACCGAGACTGAAGTACAGTTAAATCACACGTGTTTAATAATAAAAGTAAATAGAACAAACGTAGTCAAAACATAGTCAAACTTCGGTAACTGGAATGGATAGTCAGACAATCCAGAAAGTCAGGAAGCCAGGGATCAGCGTAGTGGAACAACAAGCTGGATCTGGAACCAGAACCAGAAGGAATCAAATCTTTAACAGGAATGAAGGAGATTGTCTCTGTGACGTTGATCAAGACGAAGGCAGAGAACATCTGGGCTGGACGGCTTAAGTAGGCAGGACTGATGAGCAGGATATCATGAACAGGTGAGTCACTGTGGAGAGATAAGAGCTGGCAATTAGCCGACAGCTGAGCGGCCAGCTCAGAGAAGACATTTCTAAAGCAAAGCAAAAAAATTTAAAACATCATTTTTTTAAAGGTAGATCCTGTCACCGGGATGGTTTTACATGCACAGGGAACCCTGGGGATGTGTAATTTACATATTTGGACCAGCGGCGGCTGGTGCTTGAAATTTTTGGAGGGGCGCAAACAAACTGAAAAATTATGAAAAAAAAAACATCAATTGCAGCCACTGTACCAAACGCAGCCACTGTGGCCATCAAACGCAGCCACTGTGTCCATTAAATGCAGCCACTTTGCCCATCAAATGCAGCCACTGTGTCCATCAAACGCAGCCACTGTGCCCATCAAACGCAGCCACTTTGCCCATCAAATGCAGCCACGTTGCCTATCAAATGCAGCCACTGTGCTCATCAAACGCAGCCACTGTGCCCATCAAACACTCCCACTGTGCCCCAAATGTCGCCACTGTGCCCCAAGTGCTGCCACTGTGCCCCAAATGTTGCCACTGCGCCCCAAATGTTGCCACTGTGCCCCAAGTTTTGCAACTGTGCCCTATGTGCTGCCACTGTGCCCCATGTGCTGCCACTATGCCCCAAATGTTGCCACTGTGCCCCAAATGTTGCCACTGTGCCCCATGTGCTGCCACTGTGCCCCAAGTGTTGACACTGTGCCTCAAGTATTGCCACTGTGCCTCAAGTATTGCCACTGTGCCCCAAATATTGCCACTGTGCCCCATGTGCTGCCACTGTACTCCAAATGTTGCCACTGTGCCCCCCCCCGTCCTCTGCCCATCACTTACCTTGTTTCAGGTGGGGCGAGTGGTGAGCGGCGTCCTCCATCTTCCCTGCACAGGCGTCAAATCACAGTGCATGTCACTTCAGCCAATCAGGTGACAGGTAACATAGACCCGGTGCACCTGATTGGCTGAGAGGCGGTTCAATGTTAGGAAAGCGAATTCCTTCGCTTTCCTAACATACAGCTGAGTGAGAAGCGAACGCATAGCCGATTGCGCCTGATTCTCACATTTTTGGGCGCCTATTAGAGCCTATGGACAGGAGAGGGGGCAGCGCTCCTGCGCCCTTTATGGATGCACCGCCGCTTTTGGACTAAGTGCAGTTACAGCCAATGATATCACAGGAAACTTCAGGCAGACAAAATGTAAATATCTCCCATGAGGTTATTTATTATATCTCCAGTTAGAAACATTTAAAAATATGATTCCCAGATTTGTTTTTGGCAGTGAACACTGGGCAAAAAATATTGAAAAATAGACCTTTTAAGTGAAATAAGCTATAAATAAACATTCTGCAAACAACCCTACAGTATCAAAGAAGCTAATTATTATACTGAACTAATGAAGCAAGTTAATATATTGCTGCAAATAGAGACTATAACAATGTGCTTTTTAATGGGCATTTTAACAAAATATCTAATTAATCATTTATATAAATTATTCACAAATTGTGATTAAAGCTTATGATTGACTCAATGGAGCTGTCTTATTAAAATTGGAGTGTGCAAAATCTGGTGCAGTTCTGCATAGAAACCAATCAGCTTCCAGTTTTTTGTTTTTTTGTCAAAGCTAAATTTAAAAAGCTGAAGTTAGAAGCTGATTGGCTACCACACACAGTTGCACCAGATTTTGCACACACCAGTTTTAGTAAATCAACTCCAATGTGATCTTTTGCAATTTAGGGCAATTGTTCTTTCCAAATTCATATGTTGCAATGGTATTTTTATTTTACATACAGTATATAGGAAAACGGTAGCTAGTACATTAATTATATGTGGCACAAAATGTACATTTCATGGACATATTGTAATATTTGCCTGGAATTTTTATAGTGTTGCATTACCTTACTGAAAAAAGTTTATGGCTACTGATGTAAATATGACTAAACCCACCAGCATTTAATTTTCCAATAATTATCATTTTGTACACAAAAGATTATTTTCATTTTACAGTATCTCCAGTGTATTTGTTTGGCCTTTAGACCTGACAGCCTTTGGACAGGAATCATCAAAATGTCATGATAAAAGTAGACATGTTGGGTCATAAAGTGTCACATCAAGTTATGTCTGTTTCCAAAGTTGATTTGTTGCTTATGAACATATTGCTGACAAGAAATGAAGAGAGATATGTTTTGTCCCTGCAGGATGTTTATATTTTAAGTCTGTTTAGGCACCACTATATAAAAGAAAGTGAAATATAATATGGAAATATATGCTTTACAACCTCTTTTGTGCCACACTCTTCAGTATGTGAGAGGCAGTACTTGTAGTATTGTTCATTTTTTATATTTTGGATTGTTATTCATGTTTAGGATTATTATGCAGACCTCTGTATGCATTTTTTATTACTGTAAAATTATCTCATGGTTATACGTGCCAATTATCATGTCAAAAGTATTCACAAGGGATTTATTCAAATTACAAATAAAAAGAAACGTAGTTATTTTAAACCATGTAAAATTAGAAAATAGGAAGCGACATCATAAAAAAAGTATGTTGGTGTTTTTTTTGCTTTGCTAATCTTTTCTCACCACTTCTATGACTTGGGTTGCTTCAGTAGCAGAGCTTGGAAAACTTCTAAATCAGGCAAATGACTACCATTAGTTCCTTATCTGCAAACTACTGACTGATAGACTGGACAGTCCTATGAAAATGTAAACAAGTAGGCAGAGGCTAATTTAAATGTAACCCTAAGCCTAGGTTCACATTGCTGCGCATTAGAAATTGTGCAAGTTCAGCCGAACTCGCACAATTTCAACTGCAATGCAGTCTGAATTTGGGGGCGATCTGTGCGGGTTCCTGCACAGATGTCTATACAAATCGCTTCCAAAAGTCACCAAAACTACTTTTGGGAATCAGGGCAGCGCCCCAAAGTCGGTGCCGCATCATTTCGGATGGTGCCATTGCTGGCAATAGCTGCAGATTTGTCAAATCGCATGCCAAATTGTACCAATGTGAACCTAGGCTTAATCAAACATGAGCCATTATCCTTCCTACAACACCCATATTGACAGTGACAAAAAGTATAGTGTTACGACAAAAATGAAAGTTTCACTCAATTTGTAGACAGGTGTAGCCTATATTCTTCACTGCACATGGTGCTCAACCAGAGGAAGTCAAGAGTAGGGATGAGCTTCAAATTCGAGTCGAACCCCTGTTCGTCTCGAACATCGGCTGTTCGACCGTTCGCTGAATTTCGAACATTATGGGCCGTTTGCTGGCTGATGATTGGCCAAGCATGCACTATGACCCTGTAAAAAACAAGGAAAAAACAGAGAGCCATAATTGGCGTGGGGTTTAGTACACGCCTCACACTATATAAGGCCGCCTGCGTGGCGGCCTTGTGTAGTGTGTTGCGGCGGTGGTTAAAGACAGACAGAGAGAGATAGACAGTGTCATTTATTTTGAGTTAGATAGAGCAGGCAGGCGAGTCAGTTAGCTTCAGTTACAGTGTGTAGAGGATATATATGCATCCCAGGTGTTATATATATTTATACACTGTATTCAGTTTAGCTAGATCCGTTCCTGTATCCTCTTCCTAATATACTGACAGGCAGGCAGGTGACTGTGCTAGCTGCAGTATTTTCACTTAGTGTACTGTGTCCTTTGCACAGTGTGCAGCTAAAGCTTACCTGAATACAATTGTTGGTGTTCTCATACAAATACAGGCAGCGACCTGCAGTATTTTGATTTACAGTCCCTGTCTTGTTTGCACCGCCTGTATACTGCTGTTCAGAGTATATAGGGCCTGGGGGCCCCACACCTTTCCTTTTTTTAAATAAAACCTGAGCTGTTATGCTTCCTACAACACCCATATTGACAGTGACAAAAAGTATAGTGTTAAAACAAAAATGAAAGTTTCACTCAATTTGCAGACAGGTGCAGTCTATATTCTTCACTGCATGTGCTGCTCAACCACAGGGAGAGGAAGTCAATAGGATCATGGTACTTCTAAAGTTTCCTGGGTCACTTGGGAAGCTTTCCAATTGGATGTTGCTACTCCATGTGACTCCGGTGGCCATCTTGGGTCAGGCAGAGTCTATTTAAGGCCCTGGCTTTCTGGGCTAGGCATGTATTTTCCCTTTGTGTAGTGTAGGGACGGCTCACCCATTTGGTAGGGACAGTGATTAGCGGTAGGGGAGTTTCCAGATTAGTAGTAAAAGAATAATGAAATACCATCCTTCCTGGAGACCACGAAATTTCAGTAGGGACTGGCCAGGCTGCATTCTGCCCCTGAAGACAGTTGGCACATCTAGGCATACTCTGATACATATTGCTGTTACATCCTATAAGTGTTCCCAGTTGGGTGCCTTTCCACAAGCTTGTTGTGAATTCTGCAACTGGCTACTGAGTACAAATATGTTGTAACGTAGCAAACCTTTGATGGCAAAATACAATCTGACAAACTACCTCTGCCAAAAAAAAATCCCATGTACACATGATTTGGGCACCAACCCCACCAAGAGATGGGAGCTTTGAATCTCATTAGAGATTACAAACAAATAGGTTGATATACAATCACATTACCAGTTGTGACTTAAACTATGCCTTTTGTCATTTACAAATATGAGCAGCAATGAATACTACTGCTTTCTAAGGTTTATTCTTTGTCAGTGCGAGGCAGTACTTAACAGAACATAATGACAATAAAAGCATGTTTAGATATCTTACTAGTAATTCCATGCTTCGATTGTAAGATTAAGCTTGAGAGCTCTTCTGAGTTCTTGTGAGTGCTGCATTACTGATCTCCTCTGCATTACAGGTCTATACGAGTGTTGAATATTTTCAGGAATACAAACATAAAAATTAAACAAATCAGTCGCAGATTGAAACTTACTTAATCATTTTATTACATGAGTTTTAAGTGTCTTGGGATGCTATTTGTTTTCACAATATATTAAATCATTTCAAATAAGTAGCTTTTAATACAGCTTTCATCATGTTTTATGCAATAAAAAATTCTTTGACTTTAGAATAAATCAAGCACATACTTGAATCAAGGAAGATTAATTTTAATGAATATAATATCACCAAAGAATATGAACTGAATTAATTTAACAACAATATTATAGATTGAACTTTTCTGCATCTAACACACTGATTGCTTCTCCTCCATGTTTAATTACACATTCATTTATTGTTTACTCGCACTCCCTGTTTCTGTTTTGCAATTATTGGGCTCTCAGCTAATTAAATGTAATTTTCCTCAATATTATCAACAGAAGTTTTAGAGCTGATTTACTTATGTGATTGAAATCATGCAGCTGCACAATGGCAAAGAAATCTAGTACAATAATCATGTGAATGCCTGCCTGTGGAAGGTTGTTGATCAATTGCTGTAAGATAAACTTTGTAAGATTATTTTTATACTGGGTGAGAAACAGCAGTCAATACTTTTATTTGTAGTCAATACAGACATACCCCACTTTTAAATACACAATGGGGTTTACAGGTGATTCTCGAAAAATTTGAATATCGTGCAAAAGTTCATTTATTTCACTAGTGCAACTTAAAAGGTGAAACTAATATATGAGATAGACTCATTACATGCAAAGCCAGATAGTTCATACTCATGAAAACTCCAAATCCACAATCTCAGAAAATTTGAATATTACCTGCAATCAATAAAACAAGGATTGTACATAGAACAATATCGGACCTCTGAAAAGTATTAGCATGCATATGTACTCAGTACTTGGTTTGGGCCCCTTTTGGAGCAATTACTGCCTCAATGCCGCGTGGCACTGCTGAGATGTTATGGAAGATCAGGATGCTTCAATAGCAACCTTCAGCTCTTCTGCATTGTTCAGTCTCTTGTCTCTCATCTTTCTATTGGCAATGCCCCATAGATTCTCTATGGGGTTCAGGTCAGGCGAGTTTGCTGGCCAATCAAGTACAGTAATCCCACGGTCATTGAATCAGGTTTTGGTGCTTTTGGTAGTGTGGGCAGGTGCCAAGTCCTGCAGGAAAATAAAGTCAACATCCCGATAGAGCTTATCTGCGGAAGGAAGCATGAAGTGCTCCAAAATCTCCCGGTAGACGGCTGTGGTGACCCTGGACTTAATGAAGCACAGTGGACCAACACCAGCAGATGACATGGCTCCGCAAATTAACACAGACTGTGGAAACTTCACATTGAACGTCAAGCATCTTGCAGTGTGTGCCTCTCCATTCTTCCTCCATACTCTGGGTCCTTGGTTTCCAAATGAGATGCAAAATTTGCTCTCTTCAGAAAAGAGGATTTTGGACCACTGAGCAACAGACCAGGTCTGTTTTTCTTTAGCACAGGTAAGATGCTTCTGACATTGTTTGTTGTTCAGGAGTGGCTTGACAAGAGGAATACGACATTTGAAGCCCATATCCGGGATGTGTCTGTGTGTGGTGGCTCTTGATGCACTGACTCCAGTCTCAGTCCAGTCCTTGTGAAAGTCCCCAACACTTTTGAATTACCTTTACCTGACAACCCTCTCCAGTCTGTGGTCATCCCTGCTGCTTGTGCACCTTTTTCTTCCACACTTTTCCTTTCCACATTACTTTCTATTAATGTGCTTTGATACAGCACTTTGGGAACATCCAACTTCTTTTACATGTGACAAGTGAAATATTTGCGCTGTAAAGTGTTATACAAAATAATGTGTGTATACATATATAACCACATCCATATATATGTACAAAAGTGGGTGGAAAACCACCAAAGGGGTGACACTAATATACCAGTAAACAAATATGTTGAGTGGTCCTTAATCAAGGACACAGTACTAGGAAGGTCCAGGTACAAAACAATCCGGCCGTGTAAAAGTACAGTCCATCAATGCTTGATCCAATCAATAGCGATGTAAGTCACGTGCTGTGACAATACGCGTCGGGATTGGAGGGCTTGACACACTCTAGCATCCGACGAATGGACATACGAGTTCGCCACTCGTTAGGTTGATGCAGGAATTTCGATTTTAAATGTGAGTTTTTTACCTGTTTTTAATAAATATTTCACGTCTGACCGGGCTATGCTATGGTTGTTTATTCACTTCCCCTTATGTATGACTGTGACATCTGAGCATCCAGCCTGAGCCATAGACAGAGGGGAAGAGGTGGAGGCACCGATCCATTGCGAGTCCGCACTCGTGGAGGAAGGTCTTTTCTTTCACATTATTTATGTGAGTGCATTACCATCTGGGCATTCCTGGGGCTTGTTGATGTTCACGATATAACACGATTAGGCTTGTCCTTCTGTTTTACCCCACATGCACCATCGAGACCCTCATATACACCAAGATTTGATCCGCGAGCCATTGGGGACACGGGACTTCTAGCCTGCAACCTTGGAGAATTAGCAAGGGAGAGGAAGGAGAGACTGACGAGCTCGGCGCTCGTGGATACGAGCCCTAGTTTCACATCCACATGTGAGTGCATCTCCACTGGTCTAGATCATACCCCCCTCTGTGACGATATTACACCATTTGGTTTTTTGCCCCTTATGTTTTTTCATGTAATTTACTTTATGGAGACCCGTATGTGATATCCAACCCCGGACCATATCCATCAGGACCAGGTTGACCAAGTCCAGCTTGCCAGATTCGAGGTGAGCTGCTGGGATCACTAGAGGTGCATATATGAGATCTTGGTTACGGCTCACCTTCTGTCTTTCACTCAAATTTCGGATATAAGGCCTCCTTCTTCTGAACTACTTCCATCTTTATTTGTATTTTTATTTTTAAATTTTTATTTTTATTTTTATTTTTTATTGCTGTGTCTTTTTAATTTTTTTCTTAACTTACATCGCTATTGATTGGATCAAGCATTGATGAACTGTACTTTTACACGGCCGGATTGTTTTGTACCTGGACCTTCCTAGTACTGTGTCCTTGATTAAGGACCACTCAACATATTTGTTTACTGGTATATTAGTGTCACCCCTTTGGTGGTTTTCCACCCACTTTTGTACATATATATGGATGTGGTTATATATGTATACACACATTATTTTGTATAACACTTTACAGCGCAAATATTTCACTTGTCACATTTATCACTTTTGTCTATCGAGGTAGACCTTCTTTTTATTTGCAGCAGTATCCCTATTTTTTCACTTGCCCCCTCACTTTAGACAGCGCAGGAGTTCACTTCACTTATATTTCAACTTCTTTTACAATTACCTTTTGATTGATTGATTGATTGATTTTTAAGCTTAATAAGGCGCCAAATGCCCACTGTGAAGTGAGCGTCTAAGCGCCGCTGGTGAGATGTAACTTTGAATCAATCCGTGGTGAAGAAGGCTTTCCCTCCTTATGGAGGGTGTCAATGATGGTTTTCTGCACAACTGTCAGGTCAGCGGTCTTTCCCATGATTGTGATTCCTACTAAACCAGACTGAGAGACCATTTAAAGGTTCAGGAACCCATTGCAGGTGTTATGGCTTAATAAGATGATTAGAGTGGGACACTTTTAGCCTAGAATATTGCACTTTTTCACAATATTCTAATTTTCTGAGATTTGGATTTGGAGTTTTCATGAGCTGTAAATCATAATCATCACAATTATGACAAATCACGGCTTGAACTATCTTGCTTTGCATGCAATGAGTAACTTTTGCACGATATTCAAATTTTTCTAGTATCACCTGTATTTACTATTGCTGGAGAGTGCAAAATCAGGGTCACTTCTGCATAGAAACCAATGAGCTTCCAGGTTATATTACCAGGCTTAATTGAACAAGCTGGGGTTAGAAGCTCATTGGTTTCTATGCAGAAGTGAGCCTGATTTTGCACTCTCCAGCGATAGTAAATAAACCCCACTGTGCACTTAAAAGTGGGGTATGCCTGTATATTAATCCATTTATGTGAAAAGGGTTTATTTGCTGAAAGTATTTAAGACTGTGAGCATTTTCTCAGTCACCAAGATCGCTGTATTTGCAAGCATTGCGTTAGGAATTAGAGCCAAGAAGAAGGGGAGGGGGTTATGCTCTAACTAATAATGCTTTAAGGCCTCTTTCACACGAGGCGGACTCTGCTGATCTCCGCTGAGCCGGCGGATGACAAGTCCCTCTCTGCTCACTGAGCGGGGAGGGGCTTGTGTAGCGCCGCTGTCTCCTATGGAGAGATCTGATGATCAGATCAGATGATCAGATCTCACAAATCTGGGAGCTTTCCATTGGTATGAAATCTCCTCCAATAACCTCATTTGTTCTACCTTTTCTTTGCAGAACTCGGTTGGGAATTGTATAAAATGTTTAATGCAGAAGATTTTGTTATTATAGCACCTGTGTACTTTCAGTCCAGGTGCTATTTAAAATTCAGAGGGGGGATGAGAGAGTTACTTGGCTCTCATCCGGTTAATTTGTGTAAATTGGGTCTCTGCCAGGCAGAGGTGCCTCTCTCCAGCAGCCAATCAGAGGGGTTTTTCCCTCGCGGGGCATGCTGGGGGAGGGTATTTCTTGAGCGGACGCCATTGGGCAGGGTTCTTGTTCCGGGTGCGGCACCCACCTTCAGGGTGTGCGCACATCATGGCCCCCGGCCCGGAACCAAGAACGCGATGTTCTTGGTTCCGGGACCATGCTGGCCCAGAGAAACTGAAGCTATGGTGGGGCCCCAGTGATCTACTGCTTTTCCCCCAAATTTCTGAAGAAGATCCCAAGCGAGTTGTGCTGTTCGGTGGGGAGTCGGTCTGAGGAGAGCCTGGAGGCAGGCAATCCAAAAGGGCTTTGACAATCCATCGGGGATCAAGGTGACCGGACATTGAGAGTTTGTCTGTTGGCAACCTGTCAGTCGGTGACCATTTGAGAGACTACCTGAGGGAGATTCAGGCACTAAATTTACTGAGGAGGATTTACCTCACGATCTACATTCTGGAGATGGGGCCTGTGGCAGAGGTCCCGTTCTGACCTTTATTTCTACTAAGACTGTGGCAGAGACTTATTTTCTCCTCAAGTTTCCGAGTGATACTCTGGCTGCCAGGTCGGTGTGAGAGGCCTGTCCAGATACAATATACCCACTCCGGCTGGAGTGACGACAAAGTAAAAGTGCCGCTAGAAGCAGAACTGCTTCTGTATTGTTCAAGCCTGAATCTGCAATTCTCCTCTTCACCCATCTTTTTCCTATCTACCTCAAGTTTACTGTTTTGCTGTGTTCGGTGAAATAAAGCACAAGAAAAGACACCTGCTGCTTGGACATTCCATTATTGCTCTCATCATCATCATCATCATCATTATACCTCACAGAGGTAACACGTCATCCCTATTCTAACCAGCGGCTCCTGCGGGGGTAGCGATACATTATTTTTTACTGGAAAGCCAGAGCTGCTTTAAAGTGCAGATCGCAGTCAATTGGTTGCTAAACCCCCCTCTATAGTATTTCTTTACTGCATGAAATGTTAGGTATGAAGGGGTGGAGAAACTGGGCCAGCACGAAAAGTAATTAGACACTCCCAGAAAAGGCGAGAGGTATGGTATGCAAGGAGGGTCTAAGCCTACTGAATTGATGATTGCTGAAGTAGATACATTTTATATAACTGTGTATATTTCCACATCTATATACAGTGCCTGGAAAAAGTAATCATACCCCTAAATATATTTTATTAGGATTTTATGTGATAGACCAACACAAAGTAGTACATAATTGTGAAGTGGAAGGAAAATGATAAATGGTTTTCATAATTTTTTTTACAAATAAATAACTAAAAAGTTTGGTGTGCATTTGTATTCTGCCTCCTTTACTCTGCTACCCCTAACTAAAGTCTAGTGGAACCAATTGCCTTCAGAAGTCACCTGTGTGTAATTTAATATCAGTATACATACAGCTGTTCTGTGAAGCCCTTAGAGGTTTGTTAAAGACACCAGACATGTCAGAATAATATTTTGTAGAAGTTTAAAGCAGGGTTAGATTATAAAAAAAATATCCCAAGCTTTGAACATCTTACGGAGCACTGTTCAATCCATCACCCGAAAATGGAAAGAGTATGGCACAACTGAAAACCTACCAAGACATGGCCGTCCACCTAAACTGACAGGCCGGGCAAGGAGAGCATTAATCAGAGAAGCAGCCAAGAGGCCCATGGTAACTCTGGAGGACCTGCAGAGATCCACAGCTTAGGTGGGAGAATCTGTCCACAGGACAACTATTAGTTGTGTATTGCATAAATCTGGCCTTCATGGAAGAGTGGCAAGAAGGAAGCTAAAAAAGTAATGTTTGAAGTTTGCAAGAAGCCATGTGGGGGACACCGCAGCCATGTTGAAGGTGCTCTGGTCAGATGAGACCAAAATTTTATTTTTGTACTAAAGGCAAAACGTTATGTGTGGAGGAAATCTAACACTGCACATCACCCTTAACACACCCGTGAACTATGGTGGTGGCAGCATCATGTTGTGGGGTGGCTTTTCTTCAGCGGGGACCGGGAAGCTGGTCAGAGTTGATGGGAAGATGGATGGAGCCAAATACAGGGCAATCTTAGAAGAAAACCTATTAGAGTCTACAAAAGACTTGAGACTGGGGTGGAGGTTCACCTTCCAGCAGGACAACGACCCTAAACATACAGCCAGAGCTACAATGTAATGGTTTAGATCAAAGCACATTCATGTGGTAGAATGGCCCAGTCAATGTCCAGACCTAATGTCAATTGAGAATCTGTGGCAAGATATGAAAATTGTTGTTCACAGACGCTCTCTATCCAACCTGACAGAGCTCGAGCTATTTTGCAAAAAAAAGAAATGTCACTCTCTAGATGTGCAAAGCTGGTATAGACTTACCCAAAAATACTTGTTCTACAAGGTATTGACTCTGGGGGGAGGGGGGGGCTGAATACAAATGCACGCCGTACTTTTCAGATATGTATTTGTAAAAAATCTGAAAACTATTTATCATTTTCCTTCCACTTCACAATTATATGCCACTTTGTGTTCCATAACATAAAATCCTAATAAAATAAGTTTTTGGTTGTAACATGATAAAATGTGGAACATTTTAAGGGGTATGGCGGTGGTCTCAGCGAGGTGTATCGATGGTTTCAAGAAAATATTTGATAAGCACCTAAACGACCACAATGTACAGGGATATACAATGTAATACTGACATATAATCACACACATAGGTTGGACTTGATGGACTTTTTTCAACCTCACCTACTATGTAACTATGTAACTATATGTATGAATACTTTTTCAAGGCACTGTAAATTTATACATATATACTGTAAATATATATTTTCATACATATTTGTCCATCACAGAAACCTTACACTGCCAAACACCTAAATGAATAGTAATGCCTCGTACACATGGTTGGACTTTCCGAGAAAAAAGTCAGACGGGCTTTTTCTCGGAAAGTCCAGCTGTGTGTAGCCTCCATCAGACTTTTTCTCTATCATTTTCTCTATCTTTCCGTCTGACTTCAGACGGAGTCACGGCGGACTTTTGCATGGTCAAAAGTCCGACCGTGTGTACGAGGCATAACACACACATAGGGTATACCTGCCAAAGCAGCTGCAAAATAATGCACAAGGTCCTCTGATCCACCTGGTATAATTTAGTGAGGGAGGGGGTAACTATAGTTTGTAACTGTTCCCATAATAGTTAGGTACTATTCATTTTGGAGCTGGTGCATCATTTTGAACTGTAAGAAGGAAAGGTAATTTAAGAGTCCAGTCCTAGAAAAATTCTGTCTATCTGCAGATTATATTAGCCCAATATCTTGAAGCATATGAACTATCAGAAAAGTTATTTGTCTTCTACTATAACTGTTATTTTTGTAGGAAATTAAATACTTAAAAACTGAACAAAAAATAATACAGAAGTGTTGTTCTCATTTCCATGCTGCTGTAGCATCATTTAAAATATAATTATATTCCATTCTCTCACTTCTACCCCAAACACAGCAAAATATTAAACATTTAAATATATTTTTATGCTATTATAATAAACAAATTACTTCCACGCTAAGCTCTTGTAGTTGTTGAGTCATAAATTTTAAAAGCATACATGTTCTTTTACACTTTTGTGTAAACAAAATAACAATATGAATAATAGGAAAACATTTTTATGTAGCTAATTATTATGCTATTAATTAACTTGTATAATAAGAGAGAGTCGTATAATTAAAGGGGACGGGTCATATTCATGAATCAGTCCCTTCAGGTAGAGAGTATTTAATCTCTTTATTCAATATACTACCTAGTTTCATAAATAATCTTTTTCCTGTCAGCTATCTTTAAAGTTGTTATTGTTTCAAAAATCCACTATCTCATTTGAGGTACCAAATTATTCCTTTCAACACAGTGCACACAAACAGTTTGCTGCACTATTTTCTGTCTAATCCGTGATTTGTGTGCGCAAAAACGATCTTTATCTCTGTGTTTCACAGACACTTGATGCAATGCGTTGCATGTCATATTGCAAGTATAGGGACCTCTAATATCAAAAGGTTTCCTACCCTTCAACACAATGGGGCAATTTACTAAACCTGGAGCATATAGAATCTGGTGCAGCTGTGTATGGTAGCCAATCAGCTTCTAACTTGAGTTTGTTCAATTAAACTTTGGCAATAAAACCTGGAAGCTGATTGGTTTGTATGCAGAGTTGCACCAGAGTTTGCACTGTCCAGTTTTAGTAATTAACCCCCAATGTTACATAGGACACAAGGCAAATAAAAGGCCTCTATGCCTCTATTGCCTCTATAATTAAGCACTAAATGGGAAAAATTTATTTGTTCTTCTATGGGTGGAGAACAGAGCTGACGTAAATTCTCATCATCATATTTTAGCCTTACAGTCTGCTGATCATGTGTGCATCACTTTCCTGTATTAGGCAAATAAAAGTTACTAACCAGTGGTTGGCTAGTGTATCTTTTTTCTCTGAAATTGAACCCCAAGTAGGCTCCAAGCATTTTATCTTATAATAAAGAGCCAATGCATATCTGCTAGGGTCTGAGGAAAAAGCAGATGCTTTGAAACGCATCACCTGAATCACCTGTTACGTCTTGACATCACATCCGGTTCAGCTCCGAGTGCATTCTACCCTGGTTCCTACACACCGCCAGGCAGAGACCCGGCCAGTTACATAGTAGGCGAGGTTGAAAAAAGACACAAGTCAATCAAGTCCAACCTATGTGTGTGAATATATGTCAGTATTACCTGTATGTTGTGGTCGTTCAGGTGCTTATCTAATAGTTTTTTTTAAACTATCGATGCTCCACGTTGATGCCTGTGGAAGGGAATTCCACTTCCTTTCTGCTCTTACAGTGAAGAACCCTCTACATAGTTTAAGGTTAAACCTCTTTTCTTTTAATTTTAATGAGTGGCCATGTGTCTTGTTAAACTCCCTTCCAGAAAAAACGTTTTATCCCTATTGTGGGGTCACCAGTATGGTATTGGTAAATTTAAATCATATCCCTTCTCAAGCGTCTCTTCTCAAGAGAGAATAAGCTCAGTGCTCGTAACCTTTCCTCTACCCTGCCGATACCACGGTAAACCCTCTGCAGTACATCACGGGGAACCCACAGTGACCAATGACTTCTTGCATAATGCTTGTTAATTTCCAATTTCATGTGAGTAGCCATTTGGCTGTTGTTGAATAAATCCCCTTTGACTAAACTGCTACTCTGCTAGGGTCACCAGGTATTTTCTTTGCTTGCAGTGTTTGCCCACACATATACTTCAATGTGTGAAAAATAATCTAGAAATCAATGCAATGCAGGCATTTTGCTTCAGGTGTTTTTCCCTTATCGTACTCATTATAAGTTGCTGAAATATTTTTTCAGGGGTTAACACATTTTTAGAAACGTGAACTTTTTCCTCAAATCATGCCTGTTTTAGTTCTGGTATATTCATCACAATTTCACCAATTCTTAAAGTTGTAAATTTAGAATAATCTTTTTTTAATTTTGATGGATTAAAACAATCATACTGTAATGATTACTTTTTTATCCATTCGTTTAAAAGTTACAGTATACATTTATTACGTGCTTGTTACCCACCCTCATCAATCTCACATCAATAAATTGTAACTGATTTATTTCATCCTGCAGTGCAGGGTAAATCTTATAAATTGTGCTGAACATTACCCCCCACACACCAACAAGATCAAAATAATGAAACCAAATTTGAAAAAGGTTTATACCTTTTTCAAATTTGGTTTCATTATTTTGATCTTTTTGATATGGTTGGGGTAATGTTCAGCACACTTTATAAGATTTACACTGCAAAAGCCAATACCCAATATGAATTAAATCCAAAACACCCTGCTGACCTTTACCATGTGAAAAACACAAAGTGTGAAGCTAGAAATATAAGCACAAAATACCAGTGTAATATATAATAAACAGTGCTTATTTCACAAGAAAACTCAGCATATGCACAAACACTAAAAATTGATCCACATTAAAGCGGTGTTCCACCCAAAAATGGAACTTCCGCTTTTCCGGTTCCTCCCCCCCTCTGGTGTTATATTTGGTACCTTTATTGCGCATGGGCAGTAGGCATGTGCAAGCCGCTGTGAAGCCGCAAGGCAACTGGGAGCCAAGGGACAGATTGGCTTTGTTGAGGACATTGTGGGCTCCCTGGGCAGGAAAGTGTCCTAATATTAAAAGTCAGCAGCTGCAGTATTTGTAGCTGCTGACTTTTAATAAAAAACATTTTGGCGGAACTCCGCTGTCCAGTGCAAATAAACACAGTCTCCATTTCACCATCCATAAATAGTGTTCCACCCAAAAATGAAAATAATAAAATGCAGTTCCAAATAGTGAAAACTTTCAGTATTCCACAAGCAGTGCTCCACCCAAATAGCAAGTCCTGTTCATTACCACAAGGGCCTCTGCCTTGTTGGCAGATTTGATAACATAATCCCTATTAATGACAAGAGGGGATATAGATTCAACTTTTAAACTTGGGGCCAGATTCACGTACGATCGCGTATCTTTGTGCGGGCGTAACGTATCTGATTTACGTTACGCCTCCGCAACTTAGACGGGCAAGTGCTGTATTCTTAAAGCACTTGCTCCGTAAGTTGCGGCGGTGTAGTGTAAATCGGCCGGCGTAAGCCCGCCTAATTCAAATTTGGAACATGGGGGCATGTTTTATGTAAATGTTGTGTGACCCGACGTGATTGACGGTTTTCACGAACGGCGCATGCGTCGTCCGTGGAAATCTCCCAGCGTGCATTGCTTCTAATACGCTGCAAGGACGTATTGGTTTTGACGTGAACGTAAATTACGTCCAGCCCCATTCACGGACGAGTTACGCAAAAGATGTAAAATTTTCAAATTTCGGCGCGAACAAAGGCCATACTTAACATTGGTACGCCGCACTTACGCCACCATATAGCAAGGGTAACTATACGCCGAGAAAAGCCTAACGTAAACGGCATAAATGTACTGCGTCGGCCGGGCGTACGTTCTTGATTTCGCGTATCTAGCTAATTTGCATACTCGACGCGGAATTCGACGGAAGCGCCACCTAGCGGCCAGCGTAAATATGCAGTTACGATACGACGGTGTAACACAGTTACGCCAGTCGGATCTACGGGAAATCTATGCGTAACTGATTCTAAGAATCAGGCGCATAGATACGACCGCGCAACTCAGAGATACGACGGCGTATCTGGAGATACGCCGTCGTATCTCGTTTGAGAAACTGGCCCTTTATCTTCTATCATATTCTTATTCAACACTCTAAAATGGCCGATATACTATTCTAAATCATGTTAAAAACATAAAAAATTTCCAAACTATATAAATGCACTTTGCTCAGAATAGCAATTAAGTATTTTGTTTATTCTTATTTCCAAGCCCTTGTCACCAATGACACATTGCTGGCACATTGCCTGTTGCTGTATCTAAAAATGAACTGACATTTTTTTTTTGATTGAGGCATGTCAATTTTTTTTAATATGCTGTGTTTACTTGGCCATTTTAATGTTTTTAATAATGGCTTACATTATAGTAGAGATGGGTTACGTTTTCTGTCTCAACAAAAGTACAGACTGAATATTTGCTGGTCAGACGTTCAACCTAATCCTGAATTTTTGGGGCATTTGGTGCCAATTGTTCCATAGAACATCCCATAATGCATTGTCAAATCCATCATTGCAGCTCACACACTATAATGCCCCATACACACGATCGGAATTTCCGTTGGGATAAACTGACGGAATTCCATTCAAGCTGTCTTGCATACACACGGTCACACCAAATTCCGACCGTCCAAAACACGGTGACGTACAGCACTACGACAAGCCGAGAAAAATTAAGTTCAATGCTTCCGAGCATGTGTCGACTTGATTCCGAGCATGCATGTTTTTCTCTCCGTCAGAGTTCCACACAGACGATCGGAATTTGCGATAACATTTTTTTTTTCATTGGAATGGGGCACGCACACAGTAGGAATATCCAATGAAAAAATTCCGTCTGACTTTATTCCGATCGTGTGTACAAGGCATAACAAACTAGTTTCCCAGCAGCCCTTTGTCATTGTGTTGGGGGTTTAGTGCAAATCTAGATGTGGTACAAATGTTGTTTCCATTGTCAGCGTCCAAGAAAAGGTATTTTTCTTTTTTTTCCAAAGATGCTAAATACATGCTCAGTCACTGCATATGTTGCTCAAGCAGTCTTTCTAGCTGTGGTGCAAACCTGTATACTACTTCCATTGTCAGTTTCCAAAAATACACCATATTTTACAGTGGCTAAATGCCTGTTCAGTTTAAAAACTGCAAAACTGTCACATTTTATCCATCTTTCATCTTCAAAAGAAGACATGAGATTTTAGATTTCAATGTGCAATGTGATTTTTCTCTCTCCTTCTAAAAATGCTGACCTACTCAATAAAGGCTTAAAAGGTGTCTTTCAAAACTGTTCCCTTTTTTAGTCTTAAAACTCATAACCATAGCCCTAAATTTTTTTTTTTTTTGTATATACCGTATTTATCGGCGTATACCGCGCACTTTTTTGCCCTGAAAATCAGGGCAAAATCGTGGGTGCGCGGTATACGCCGATACCCGCTTTCCCGCGCCGAGTTTGAATACTGCGCCGACATATACCGAGCGCAGTACACTCGTGTATTGTCGGGCAGTCTCGGCTCCTCCCGCGCTGACGTCCTGGACGTACAGGACGTCAGCGCGGGTAGCCGAGCATTACCGACAATACACGAGTGTACTGCGCTCTGTATATGTCGGCGCAGTATTCAAACTCGGCGCGGGAAACGAGCGGGGAGGACGCCGCAGAAGGACGCCGGACCCGACGAAGAGGACACCTGAAGCCACAGACGGACCCGACGAAGAGGACACCCGAAGCCGCAGAAGGACGCCGGACCCGATGAAGAGGACACCCGAAGCCGCAGACGGACGCCAGACCCGACGAGGCCGCCGAAGGACGCCGCGCAAGACACCAAAACTGTAAGTACAAAAAAAACTTTTTTTCCACAGGATTCGGGGCAACTTTAGGGGTGCGCGGTATACGCGGGAGCGCGGTATACCGCGATAAATACGGTATGTTTCACTCCCTAGTGGGATAGAAAAAAAGCTAAAGTCTGTATCAAATGATCACATTTGTGTGATACAATTGTTCGGGTCTACGATCTGAGAAAAAAAAAGATCTTGTGATTTATTTATCCCAGATCGGTTTTGCCAGATCTTCTTCTGTCATAGAATCTTAGCAAATAAGGAGAACATACTATCCAGCTCATCTGTTCTGTTTTCGTAGCTTGTGGCCCAGAAATAAAAACGTAGTATATTTTAGGGTGAATCAAATCTGCCTAGTCCCTCTGTATTGCAGCCTAGTATATGTTGTCTGTGCAATATTTCTGGCTTTTGATTGTGACATAATAAACTGAATTTTTTTTATCCAAATAAAATATGCCTCATCTCTTCTTCTGATATAGTAGCCAGGTACAAATTATGGCTTTATGGGCAGTAAGTTTCCACAATATTTAGAGCTGCTGTGTTTGGAATATCATACATCGAGGTTGATATACTAAAACTGGAGCACACAGAATCTGGTGTAGCTGGGCATAATAACGAATAAGCTTCTAACTTTAGCTTGTTCAATTAAGCTTTGACAATAAAACCTGGAAGCTGATTGGGTACTAGGCACAGCTGCACCAGATTATGTGTGCACCAGTTTTAGTAAACCCCCCCCACCCCCATTCTTTTTTCTTGGAAACAAATTACCCATATCTCCCTATTATAGTGCTGCCTTGAACCCCAATCAAAAGTTAGGCTTCCTCTGATTTCAATAGGGTTCGGACTCCGGATCCAAACTTCGATAACTTTCATCTAATGTTTTTCCGGAACATTTGGCTCATCAATACTTTATAGATACAATGCAGAAGAATTCCTGGATTGGAGGATGGTATGGCCCAATCAGTATTGTATGTGTAAATATATACATCTATATATATCTATATATATATATATATATATATATATATATATATATATATATATATATATATATATATATATATATATATATATATTCTATATATATCTATATATATATATATATATATATATATATATATTATTACAGTAGAGTAGAAATTCAACAGCTCCACGTTTACTTGCTGGATGCATCTGGGACTTCTAATGCCGCGTACAGACGGTCGTTTTTTGTGATGAAAAAAAACAACGTTTTAAAAAACGTCATTTAAAATGATCGTGTGTGGGCAAAACGTTGTTTTATGTCTTCAAAAAAACAACAACAAAAAAATTCGAACATGCTTGAATTTTTTGTGTCGTTTTTCAAAACGTTGTTTTTTGTTTCACAGAAATTGACCGTGTGTAGCAAAAAACGACGTTTAAAACAACGTTTTTAAACCCGCGCATGCCCAGAAGCTAGTTATGAAGCGAGCTTCAATGGAAAAAAGTGGTGAATGTAACCTCGCTTTGCTAGAGCATTGTGAAAAAACGATGGTGTGTAGGCAATGTCATTTTTGAAAATGAAGTTTCAAAAACGTCCTTTTATTTCATGATTTAAAACGTCGCTTTTTTTCATCACAAAAAACGACCGTCTGTACGCGGCATTAGGATCAATGGGAAACAATGTTTGGTGTCATGTGCCTTTATGTTCTCCAACAAGATCTAAAACTTTGTTATTATAGAGTTGTTGTTTTTTTTTTTTTTTTTTGGATCTGTCATCTAAGTTTGTTACTGTCTGTTCAAGTTATTTAACCCTTGAACAGAAGACTATGGTGCTGTCTCCATTCATATAAAAGCAAATGAGAGTGCTTAATAACAAATATAAAGAGTGGGAGGAAGATAGCAAAATCGTAATGCACAGTAATGGTATTGTAATGTTGGATATGGTGTGCTGCTGCTTTTCAAGATTTGTGCCTGGTTTTGTGTGTTGGCTGTGCAGAGTCCACTTTGCTGGATTTGATGTCTTCTGCTGTGTGGAGTATATGATGGTTATATTGTGTGCATTTACCTAAACTAATATTACTTCATTCTAGAATACATAAAATTCAGGGGCCTCAGTTGAGCTATTCCATAATATATATAAGGGATTATTTTAATAAAAATGTATTAATTATAGTAAAGGTTATAGTAAAATTATAAGGCTTGTGGGTCAATTTTATTTAATTATTTATTAAATTTTTAGATCATATCCTACGAAATTGTTCTTTATTTTGTTGTTTTGGCTACTTACAGTATATACCATCTTTTACAAATATTCAGGTAATAGTTGACAAATGCCCAGAGTATTATGTCTTTTAAAGAGACAGCACAACAGTAGCTGCTTTCTTTTGTCTTACTTTAAATGAAACTCAGGCCTCGTACATACGACCGAGAAACTCGACGGGCGATACACATCGTTTTCCTCGTCCAGTTCCTTGTTAGGCTGTCGAGAAACTCGACAAGCCAATTTTCTCCATTGCCGTCAAGGAAATAGAGAACATGCTCTCTTTTTGGCTCGTCGAGTTTCTCGACAGTTTCCTCGACGAAAATGTACACACGACCGGTTTCCTCGGCAAACAAATATCTCCCACCAAGTTTCTTGCTGGTTTTTGGCGAGAAACTCGGTCGTGTGTACAAGGCCTTAGAACTATGCCATCTGGTAAGGGATGAATCACTGCTGTCATCTACTTCTGTATGCAATCTTGAGCTAGTGAGTTCTAAAAACACAAGGCTTAAAGCAAATTGAGAGCATGGAAAGTGAAAATAACCTCCACCTGCTAGCTCAATAAAGTGCAAAATATGTATATGCAATATTTTACATTTATCAGACTCAAATATATATATATATATATATATATATATATATATATATATATATATATATATATATATATATATATATATATATATATAAATATATATATATATATATATATATTTTAATATTTTCTCATGTCCTGGCCTTAATAAGAAAATTAATTAAATACAAAACCATTATAAATCTCCTTGAACCCCCATCCATTTCTCTTGCTTTTTGTGATTTAAAAAAAACAAAGTGTTGAGCAAAAAAATGTACTGAATTACTGAATAAAATGCAGACTGCAACCTGTACATTAGTGGATTCCCACAGGGACACATTGCCAGTCAAGTCACAGTAAGCATAATAACATCCTGCAATTTTTCTGGATTTTCATTTTTTTAATGCTCCCAGAAATAGTAGAAGCCTGACTATTGCTTCTTACAAAAGAAAGAATAAAAATGAACAGCTCAGCAGTGGAAAATAACAGTCACACTCATGCAGATTTGGTCAGACTATGTAAATATTATTTGAAGCAAATACTGCACTAATGTAGTATGAGTGATAATACGTTTTATTATTAATACTTATAATTGTGTATTATAGAGATTATGAAATCAGCGATAGAAAGCACAGTGATGCAAAAAGTTATGCAGCAAAAATATGTCAGAAGGGGCATAACTACAGATCATGGGGTCCCATAGCAAAGTATTTTTAAACCTTAAAAAAAACTAAAAAATATATTTAGATGTGAACTGTCATGTCACTATTTAATTTCTACCTGCTGATGTTCTGTTTTACCTGGTTGATGTTGCTTGCACCCCTCCTCTTGAGAGCAAACTAACCATGCTAGCATGGCTTACGATCAATGCTAGCTAGGTCAGTTTGCGTTTTTTGTCATCCCGCTGAAGATACAGGCACATTGCCCAAGAGCACAATGGGCCAGATCCACAACCAGCGGGCGCAACTTAAATCTTCCGATTTAAGTTACACCGCCGCAAAATTTCTACCTAAGTGCCCGATCCACAAAGCACTTACCTAGAAATTTGCAGCGGTGTAACTTAAATCTGTCCGGCGCAAGGCGTGCCCAATCTAATGGGGCAAGTCCCATTTAAATTAGGCGCGCTCCCGCGCCGGACGTACTGCGCATGCTCCCGACGCTTTTTTCCCGACGTGCTTTGCGTTACGTTACGTTGCGCCGAGTTTTGTGAATCGCGACGGGTAAAAAGGAGATGCAGCGGGAAACAAAAAATTGACAGCGACGCGGGAAAGAAGGGTATACTTTTACATGGTGTACTAAGTTTACACTTTGTAAAAACAGCCCTAATTTTGCGACGGCAAACTAACACTTACGGAGAAATAACGAAGGGAAAAAGCTTTGTGGATCTCTGTAAGTGCTAATTTGCATACCTGACGCTGGATTTCGACGAGAAATGCCCCCAGCGGCGGCCGCGGTACTGCATCCTAAGACCTGACAGTGTAAGTCCATTACACATGTCGGATCTTAGGGATATCTATGCGTAACTGATTCTATGAATCAGCCGCATAGATAGAAACAGGGATACGACGGCGTATCAGCAGATACGCCTGCGTATCCCTTTTGTGGATCTGGCCCAATGTGCCTGTGTCTTCCATAGTCAGTAAACAAGCCATGTCCCCCACCACTGCATTCGGCTAGCGAAAGGAGGAATCAGTCACCGTCAGATCAGTCCATCACTGTGGAAGCTACAATGATCATGCACGTGACTTGCACTAATAAAGCCCAAAATAACTGTAAAGGGGATTTTTTTTAATAAAGCAAGAACAATCTTAAAAGAGGGTTACATTACGGTAGTGAAAAATGATTTTATGGTAAATAAGGTTCAAAACTACGTTAACTACTCCTCAGTAGATCTATATGCTATTTGCTATTTCAGCATCTCAGATCTCAGTATATTAGTGCAAACGCTAATCCCTCCCACCTAAAAAGGTAGTCCAGGAGTCAGTAAAAAACGAACAAAAGAGTTTTAGTTGGCACCATGCTGAGCAAGCCCCCCCCCCCCCCCCCTTGTGATCACTTTGCAGCCAATTGGAATGGAATTCAAAATTTAGAATCTACTGAAAACTGTTTTCATATTGAAAACATTACAGTTTAATTTATCTCAATAGCCTCATTTATAGACCTCCCTCTAACTTCCAGGCCTGTTAGAAGCTCCATGAATTCCTATGGCTATAGTTACACTACTGTATGTCAGATACAAAATTCTAGTCTAGGTCCTAGACAGCTTTACAGGTTAAACTAATATTTTAATAATCCATAAGGAATTTCTTTTTTATTATTCCACCAGAGAAAAACGTGTGCTTACTAGATGCCCCTTCTTTTCTTCTCCGTGTGACCCTTTACAGACTATCAGTCAGAAAAAGGGGGCCTGAAAGCAAACAGTCACTGCTCTGCTCTTTCACATCAGTGTCACAACACTCCCTGTAATAAATGTTTATTTTTAAAGATTTTATTAAAATAGCAAAAAAAATTAAAACATTAGTTGAAACTTCCAAAGAAAAACCGTCCCAAAACAAAACCATCATCATTTCTCTTTAATAGCATCAATACTTTTAGGTTTACGTATTGGCTATATGACTATGGATGTAAGTCATTTGTGGACATGCAAAAAGTATGTGCAGGCATCGGGAAATATATTATATAATTGCACTAAAGAGTAAGTAAAATTCCACATCTACCGCCTTGAAATTACCTAATTTAATTTTTTTTTGCATATTATGTGTATCAAGGGTTTAATGTATTAAATCGGTGATCTAATCATATTTGTTTTTTGGAACAGTACCTGTATTTGTTTGACTGTTTAAGTTTCAGCCATAAAAACAGAAGGGGAAAAAAGCAGAAAATAAAAAAATAAAAACATTTCTAAGAATGTTTGTTTTGTACAAAAACTGGTCTGGTAGTTAAAGTGAAACATGTTAAATACAAAGTAAAATGCCCGCTTGATAACCTCCCCTTTAATTGAAACGTACTTTTCCCAAATATCCCCCACTGCTTGAATTGCCTCTCCAGAGCTCTGTGTATTTAACCCTGTATTCGTCCATATTGGAACATATACAAGACACACTCCTACATATGACACTGCTTGGGGCTGAACTCATATGCCAATTACTACTACATTGTGGAAGAAAGGGTAGAGAGCCCCATGCTCTTTCATATAATAAAGTAAAAGGTATTTCAAAGGCCACATGAGGGTGACCAGTAGCATGCAAAAGGTAAGTATCTACAAACAGAAAGGACCAAGTGTCAGGCCTCGTACACACGACCGAGGAACTCAGTGGGCGAAACACATCGTTTTCCTCGTCGAGTTCTTGTTAGGCTTGTCGAGGAACTCGACGAGCCAATTTTCTCCATTACCGTCGAGGAAAAAGAGAACATGCTCTCTTTTTGGCTCGATGAGTTCCTCGACAGTTTCCTAGATGAAAAATGTACACATGACCGGTTTCCTCTGCAAAAAATCTCTCCCAACAAGTTTCGTGGATTCTGCCGAGAAAAACGGTCGTGTGTACGAGGCCTGAGTTGTACATTTAACCTTTTATTATGCAGGCTTATTAGGACAATGAGTGAGTGTGCATTATTATGTTTATGACTGTTGGATGGATGTTTACTACACATACATATTCTCATGCATTTGTATTTCTTTTGACAGCTCCATTTATTCCTCTAAGTGCAGACAGCTTTGTGAAGTTTGATGCTTACGGAGATGGGCTTGGTCTGTACAATGTATTCAATTTCCAGTACAACAATGGAAAATACTCCTACTTAAAGATAGGCCAGTGGGCTGAAACCCTGTCCTTGGATTTTGACTTGATACAGTGGTCGAAGAGTATGGTGCCAACTTCACAGTGCAGTGACCCATGTGCACCAAATGAAATGAAGAGTATGCAACCAGGAGACGTTTGCTGCTGGATCTGTATTTCATGTGAAACATATGAATACCTGGCAGATGAGTTTACATGTATTGACTGTGGTCCAGGCCGGTGGCCAACCTCAGATTTGACTGGTTGCTATGACCTACCAGAAGACTACATCAAGTGGGAAGATGCATGGGCCGTTGGACCGGTGACCATTGCGTGTCTTGGCTTTATCTGTACATTTCTAGTTGGAGGAGTTTTTGTCAAGAATAACAGTACTCCTTTAGTAAAAGCTTCAGGGAGAGAACTTTGCTACATTCTACTGATTGGTGTATTTTTGTGCTACTGTATGACATTTTTCTTCATAGCCAAACCTTCCCCAGTTATTTGTGCTCTACGCAGATTGGGACTTGGGACCTCTTTTGTAGTTTGCTACTCAGCTCTTCTTACAAAAACAAATCGCATTGCCAGAATTTTCAGTGGGGTGACAGAAGGTGCTCAAAGACCTAAATTCATCAGTCCCAAATCTCAAGTCATCATATGTCTAAGTCTTATCTCAGTTCAGATTGTCATTGTGTCTGTGTGGTTAATGTTGGAGTATCCTGGAACCAGGCGGTTTACAATTCCAGAGAAGAGGGAAACTGTTATACTAAAATGCAATGTCAAGGATTCCAGTATGTTAATTTCTTTAACATACGATGTTGTTCTAGTAATTCTATGTACTGTATATGCCTTCAAGACAAGGAAATGCCCAGAAAATTTCAATGAAGCCAAGTTTATTGGATTTACAATGTATACAACTTGTATAATCTGGCTTGCATTCCTTCCCATATTCTATGTGACATCAAGTGACTACAGGGTAAGTTCATGAATATGTTCAATTGTTTTATTATGACCTTAATACTATTCCTGTAATATACCTATGAACATGTATGTTATATGTAGTATTTTTTAATATGTATGCAATAGAGATTAACACAATTTAAACAATATAATACATGTTTGTTCATCTCTAAAAGCCATATTTGTTTCTAGGTATAATTTGTAATTATATATGTAAATGAGGGTAAGCATGTTTTTTTTTTTTTACTAAATAAATATGTTATGCTTAATGCTTAGCAGCGCTAAGTTGCACATTACTGCCCTGCTAAGCACATCCTGTTAGAAAAATGTCAAAGTCTCTTTGTAAATTCAAGTGCAAACTACAAGTGCAAAGTACACTTGAAAGTGCACTGAAAGTGCGCTTGGAAGTGCAGTTGCTGGAGATCTGAGGGGGACATGCAAAGAAAATAAAAAACAGCATTCTGGTTGGCACATGATTGGATGATAAAATCAGCAGAGCTTCCCCTCATTTCAGATCTTCCCCTTAGATTTACAGTGACTGAACTTCCAAGTGCACTTTCAGTGCAATTTTGAGTGTACTTTGCACTTGTATTTTGCACTTGTAGTGCAAAGTGGATTTGCCTTTCGTAAATAACCCCCTATGTATATTTTATTTTTGTGCTCTGAGCTCCCACCCCCCCTCAAACCAGCTATATATACAGTATATATATATGTATATAGTCTTCAACCTTTTCTTCATTAAGTATCAGTGGGTTCCGCATGCTGCAGAAAATGGCACTATGTAATGATGAGGTACCACTCTCTGCAGTTTTCTTCTGTGGGTCCACAGGCCTTTCATTCTCTGTGCTCACAGAAAGTGAGTTTAAAAATGCTGGCCGTTATTCAACTTGAAAGAGCAGCACCATCCAGTGGCAGAGAGGACTTAGACCGCGTAACCGATGAAGCTGACTGATGGTCTGATGTGCCTACACACCATAGGTTAAATAACCGATCGTGTCAGAACACAGTGACGTAAAGCACAACGACGTGCTGAAAAAAACGAAATTCAATGCTTCCAAGAATGTGTCGACTTGATTCTGAGCATGCGCAGGTTTTTAACCAATGCTTTTGCATACTAATGACCGGTTTTGATCGGTTAGGCGTCCATCGGTTCAATTTAAAAAAAACATTCAAATTTTTTGGACCGAAGATTAACAGACCGATAGGGCCCACACACGATCAGTTTGGACCGATGAAAACGGACCTTCAGTCCGTTTTCATCGGTTTTGACCCATCGTGTGTATGCGGCCTCACTGTCACTTAAGGAATGGGCAGGATGTGTCATACACCTAATTAAAAGTAACTTTTTTTTTTTACTTACGAAAAGCTCTTTGCCTGGAGTTCCACTTTAACAAGTGTTTTAATACAGGGAATTAGACCTTGATGTTATAATTGTTAGGGTTGCATCACGTAAAGTTTTGGAGACATGACGTCAGCTGGTCATTTTACTCAACAGTGATTAACTGTGGAAGTAAATAGGCAACTCACTCACTTTTCGTACTGTAGTAATTAAGCTTTAGAGACCCTTGAAGTGGCACCCTTACTGTATAATTGCTGCCTTATGACAAGGGACAAGCACTTTCAATTCAGTATTATATGTCTGTTCAGCAGAATCAGGGTGCATTACAAGCTAGATCTTTTCCTAGTAGCTAAGTGCCCATTTAAAAAGTACTCATGTAACATCAATACTAAAGCCTGTAAATTTGGAAATCAAACAAAATACTCAGGTACATAATTAACTATCTGAAAGCATGAGCGTTTTAGTTTGATGTAAAAGACTGTCCCTGAATTTGAGTTACTTCATCTAAAATATATTAGCCTTCACTTTTACATGGGCCCTGCCTTTGATATGCTGGCCTCTACACTCTCATAAAACTGTATAGCTTTAGTCTAGTTAGTTCTTGCATTATAATGCTTGGTGCTAATATGTCTACTGAATCAACAGGCAGCCTTGAAATCACTGCCTTACTAATCATGTTCTTTCATTTTTGTCTTTTGAAATTTTATGATAAATTTGTTTCCAGATTGGATATACTATATCTGTATTTTGAAAGGAATATAGTCGTTTTATAAAAAAATTATTTGCTAAGATATAGATTATTTGAGCATTTTCGTGATGATGCCACTTCATAATGATTCTAATTTAGCAGTCACATGGCTGACTGTTGATATGGCTACAATTATGGCTATAGCTTTTTGAACTAAAAAACTAAAACATTCATATTTACCTATATAGCTGTAGCATCTATCTGATGCTGCAGCTGTCACCTGCCGTCTCTTTGCTGAGAACTGAGTGAGCAAAAAGCACTGATTGCTCAGTTCTTGAGCCTGTTCTGAGCACAGAGTGGTAGATGTCAGTCAACACTCAGTGTACTGCACCCCCAGCGCTCACTGGAGCACCAGGCTGGGGTAGGGGCAGAAGCAGCTGGCTAGGGCTCTCAGCAGTGCACAGAGAGGCTGAGCCAGCTGCTGGTCAGGCATCTAGGTGGATACTGACATTATAGTCTGGATCCCTGCAGAGCCTGGACCAGCTTTGAGATGTCAGCTGGGATTTAGCCCATTGTAGTGCAGAACCAAATGGACTACTGTGACCCACAGGAGAAGTATAGTCAAAAGAGTTTTGGTCATAGTTCTTTTAAGCATATTTTCTATATTAGGCATGTGGCCTATAACCAAATTTGCATCATGGCATCTTAAAATATGGTTTACATTGTTTCTTAAGTGAGATGAAATAGTTAATGCATTATTTATGCAGATGATTGTGTCATGCTGGCAGTCTACTCTAAATTCAGTATATATCTGAGAAGTTTAACTTTTTTGATATTTTTGGTCTGCAATTTCTTATGAACTGAATGAATTCCTGTAAACGTTGCAGGTGAGAATGATGTCTTGTGGGAAAAGTTAGTTATTATGGCATTTTTTATTTCTCTGGGTAACAGCTGGTCAATCTTTCAATGTATATGTGTAATGCAATTATATGGGTGATTTTTGTTGGAAGGCTGGTTTACAAGCATAATTGTATTATTTCTTTTGTTTTAGGTCCAGACTACAACCATGTGTATTTCTGTAAGTCTAAGTGGTTTTGTAGTGCTAGGATGCCTGTTTGCACCAAAAGTCCATATCATCCTATTTCAACCACAGAAAAATGTTGTAACACACAGACTTCATTTAAACAGATTCAGTGTCAGCGGAACTGCAACTACATATTCCCAGTGTGAGTATTTCAGAAAGCAGAATTACACCCTAGCTTATGCCAATAAAATATATTATATTTTACCTGAATAGAAAAATGCCAGTATGTATTATAATTTATTTTTAGATGCTTAGATTTTGACTTATAGTGTATTGGTCAGATTCTCACTAACCTGTAGAATGGTCAGTCCTGTGTACTCCAGCAAAGACAAATTAAAGGGGTTGTAAAGCTTTGTGTTTTTTCACCTTAATGCATCCTATGCATTAAGTTGAAAAAACACCTTGCACTCTCTGGTCCCCCCTCGAGCCCCCATTTTACTTGCCTGAGCCCCGAATCTTCATGGGCGTGATCCCGCGTCGTTCTCTCAATCTCTGAACGGCTCCTCATTGGATGATTGATAGCAGTGCAGCCCTTGGCTCCCGCTGCTGTCAGTCAATAAGCAGAGCAATGACTTCCCAACAAGATAAAGAAACTCTACAAGAAGACCTATATGTGACAGATGAGATTCAATGTATGAAATTGTAAAGTAACCCACTTGGGAGTTAAAAATATGCATCCAAATTACACACTAGGGGAAGAACCTCCAGGGGAATCAATGATGGATAAGGATCTGGGGGTACTAGTAGATGACAAACTAGTAGCTGTCAAGCTGTGGCAAGCAAGGCCAGCAGACTATGAACATGCTTTAAAAAGGGTTTTTACACACGAGATAAAACTATATTTCTACCAGTTTACAAAAAATTGGTTCGGCTGTATCTTGAGTATGCTGTTCAGTTCTGGTCACCAATCCTCAGGAGGGATGTTCTTGAACTGGAGAGAGTCAGGAGAAGGGCAGCAAAGCTATTAGTGGGCTGAAGGATCTCAGTTATGAGGAATGACTACTCATATTAAACTTTCTCTCCTGGAGAAGAGGCATAATATACAAATCCATGAATGGTGACTATAGCATTGGGAGGACATTTTTTAATCTTAGGTCTCTAAAGAAAACATGCAGCAACACTCTACGTTGGACGAGAAATAGTTCATTCTTAAACTGTCTAAGGGGTTCTTTACTGTTGGAGTGACGAGGATGTGGAACTCCCTTCCACAGTTGGTGGTGTAAACAGTGTAGATAAGTTCAAAAACATTTAATTGTGTTTCTAAGGCCTGGTTCACGCAAGTATGATTTCATAGGTGACTTCAGTAGCACAGAATTGTATGACAATGGAAATCCCATTGTTTTCCATGGTGTCTGTTCAGGGCCCTGTGCTACTTTGGTGCAGTTCCAGCACAATTATGGCCCCATAGAATACAATGCAAACCACATCTTAGTAGCATCCAAGCTGCATCACATTATCGCACTGAAAGTCAGATCAAAATCTGGTCACAATGTACTGGAATGTGGAAAACAGTAGTCACACACACAGAACACACAGTCTCAGATTGAACTGGATTGACCAGGGAGTGGTTGGAGATCAGAGCAAACCTTTTGCTTTGCCCAGAATGGACAAAGCACACATTGGCTTTAATGCCCCTAGTTTTTCTCTAAAGCAAACCTAAACTTTATAATCAATCTAATGATTAAGGATGAATACTGAGCTGTAGGGCATTGCCTGCACTAGCTGCATGTGTAACTGAAATAAAAAAATATAGGTTATATAAATCTTATTTTACCCTGAAATTGCCTCAGAGGTGGGGGAAATGGTGTTGTAACATACTCAGTAATCTGGAAGCTCTAAGTCCTGGTATCACTTGTAGGTATGGCACATTTTGGATAAGGTTTGTGTTTGGGTAACTATTAATTTCTGTAGGAAGCGCATAGTCTATCATTAGGGTGGGCATGGCCAGGCAGGCCAGGCAGGCACAGAAACTGCACTGCTCCCAATTATACCCAGTAGTAACAATACAGCAGAAAATACAGAGTGAGTACAGGTGCCTGTGACAGTTTATAGGCGACAAGCAAACAAATTAGAAAGCTATTTACACCTCTTTGTATGACTGGCAAGCAGCATTTGGGCTCCATACATTTTTGTCACTGGAATGCTTTAAATTCAGCTTTAAATATTTGCAATCATAAATGTATTGCTTGTGCAATAATTTGTCTTCACAATTTTTCCTGTAGTTTAAAATAACTTTTTTCTTATTTTTTAAGTTTATTCTAAAAATGTTTTAGCTGTGGGATAAAAAGCCTTTATCGCTGTTTCCTACTGTTACCTGCTCTATTTGAGTGGTGCTAAAAAGCCTTAAGTCTAATCTGCGGTTTTCTAGATTGAAAACAAGGCATCCCTAAGACTTTCAGCAAATTACAGAGAACACATATACTCCATTTAAAAGCTTGGTCAGCAGGGCTCTGCTAAATAGTTTATGACAAGTCATACATGTGTAAATGTATGAAGAATGTACACAGAGGCAGGCACAAGGGTCCTGTTGGACAAGAAAGCCAAACATTTTTTAGCCTCTTACTGACTACTGACTTTATTAAATGATGTTTGTATAGTAGAGCAAAGTAAGGCTAAATCAGCTTTATTTTATCATGTAATTTCCAGAGCTATTTTGATTCTAAACCAAAGTATTCCTCATCTGATAAACACAATTGAACACTATATAGACAATTATTACTTGTGTCATTTACAAATGAAATGCTGTTTCGTTAGTAACATTTTAGTAGTCTAGGTTCACGGCTATGCAGTTACGGTTGATGCATTTTGCAGGCACGTTTTGCATTTTTAACCCCGCTTTTTTGCTAGGTTTGTGCATGCATTTTTCATGCATTTTGCATTTTGTGTGTTTTTTATGTCCCTTTAAAAATACTGTATATAACTGGTTGCAGGTTGGGAAGCCAGCTGCCACGTCCTTAACAACCGATGAGTCATCAGCTACCCACCGGGAAAGAGCTGAATATATAAAAAAGGAATGGGTGGCTAAAAAAAATGACGTGTGTTCCCCCCCTAATCCACACCTTGCCCTTCAGTCTGGTATGGACTTGGAGGGGACCCCATGCCGAAATAAAAAAAATGGCATGGAGCCCCCCAAATCCATACCTTATCCGAGCATGCAGCCTGGCAGGTCAGGAAAGTGAGGGGATGAGCGAGCGCCCCCCCCCCCTCCCGAACCATATCAGGCTGCATGCCCTCAACATGGGAGCATGCTCTGGGGCAGGGGGGCTCTTCTACCCACCCCAAAGAACCTTGTCCCCATGTTGATGAGACTGCAATCCCACTGCTGCCACCACTGTGACGGATCTCGGATACCTCAGGTGGCACATCCGCCAGACATGTGTCTCCTGTCCTCCAAACGCACCCGCAGCCTGCAGATTCACCATAACCAGCCCTTAACCCCTCAATCACGAGACAATCCATACAGGTGTTGAGGGGTAAACATGCAGAGCATAAACTGTTTATTAAATACAAGACATACACTTTTACACACAGTTAGGGACACTCCCCTTTGTCATAGAGGGGAGGGGGTAGGGGACAAGGAACAACCAATTGGAACTGAACACTTGTACATTGAAACAGACTACAGATAAACATAAAGGAATTATGGTAAGCAGGCAGCCTCTCAATACACATCCCCTGCGGAGAGATGTCTCCAGTCCAGACCATTGTCCATGTGCCATTTACCAACACAATTACACACAGCAACAAGAGGGGGGAGAAGGGATGTAGCATTATATTACATTACATTATTTCAATGCCAGCTTGTCCCCAGGTCTCCAGTCTCTTCTGGGCCATAATCTGTGGGTAGGAGGCCAGCCCACGTCCCTTCCAAAACACACAGGGACAGTGGGTTCTGTCACACTGTATATGAAATATCAACAGATTGCTTAGTGCTTCTAGGCACAATTGTGTGAGAGAACACCAAACAAGCACAGGGGTCAACCATGCTATGTACAGGCAAGGGTAGTATGTCTAGTACTTATTCTGCTACCAGCAAAAATAAATAAATCAATAGAACATTTATTGAAGAATACTTGCTACAATGGAATGAGTGATGCATTACTGCATTAATTCTGAGTTGCTTTATGAATGGACTTATTTGAGCATTCTACTCGACTGGCATCTCCTATCGTCTCAGGTTTTGGCAAGCATAGAAGATTCCTGTATGAGAAATTCTGTCAATAACTATTTTAATTTTGAGCTACCTTAGCACAGTGTTTTCTTGGAAATCTTTATTACTACTCTGAAAAGTACCAGTATTGAAAATTTCAATCGATAAAAAGCGCTAACCTAGAGGGACAATAATACCATTAGGTTGCAAGCACAATAAGGCAGTTAATGAGAAATATCACACTAGAAGCAGTGTTTGCAATAAACGTATTTTCTCATAAAGTATACCAAAATCAGTCTTGTCTTTATGGACAATGCTAACTTGGGATATTTTTGTTGTAATAGCAGCTATTTTCATTAATGAAAAACAGTCTAGCCTTTTCACGATGAGCCTGATTTGGAATTGAAACTAGTAAACTGCTATTACTATCTCAGTGTTGCCACTGATAGGTAACTGCACTACCTCTACTAAGGACCAGTAGTCAAGTACAGGGAGGGGAGGGGGAGTGGACCTGAATGCTGATTTCTTCGTTGAAGATAGTATTTGCATAACAGAGAGTAATAAAAGACTACTACTGATAAGTGCAGACACATCTAATTGCCGTCATGTATTTCATGATGGCAATTTATTTGCTTAAATTCCAATGCAGTTGTGCTGACACTGACATTTTCCCTGCCTCATTAGGGAAAAGTGACAGTGTCTGCAGACAGGCAAACTTGTCTCCATGATTTTTTACTTACCATGTTATAATCTTATGTAACTCCACCACTGCAGCATCCCAGTCTATCTAAACTCCAGTGTCAAACATCAATTGACATCAGTTGAGAAGCTCTTAGTACCAGGAATACTAAGAGAGAATAGTGGCATTCTGTGGCTCTGAAAACAAGCAAATATAAGAATGAAAAGCTTTTTTGCAAATCATTTTTGGGTTTGGCTTAGAACATTGGAAATTATTAATTTTGATTCAAATCTGATGTCATCTGACTTTCAGAATCAGCTCTAGCAGGGGTCAAGTCCTGGGGAAAAAAGTGTGGGAACTCCCACCCAAGATCCACTCCCCCACCAAAAAAAATAATAATAATAATACGCTCATATGCATAATTACTGAACCGTTTTTTTTCCCGATCCACTGTACCTTAGTAATCCTTTATGTTTCTGGCCGCTTCCTGTATATGGATTCATCGGGTAGTGTGCGGGTATTCCGTCACTTCCTCGATGCCGCAATGTCTCCTGGGAAGCAAGTTATTTCTAAATCCCGCGATAACTCGCGGCAGACCTCCGCAATGTCTCCTGGGAACAATGACAAAAGCTTCCAGGAGACATTGCGGCATCAAGGAAGTGACGGAATACCCGCACACTACCTGATGAATCCATATACAGGAAAAGGCCAGTAACATAAAGGATTACTAAGGTTTTCCTGCCCCTGGCAGTGACTCGAGCTGGGCATCGCCACTTATTGAAGAATTACCTCGGGCTGCTCTAGTCCTGCAAAGGGAACTGAGTTCCTGCTGTGAAAAAAGTGCAGGAACTCCGTTCCCACGCGTTCCCACAGGACTTGAGCCCTGAGCTCTAGTAATCAACAACCCTTTTCCCAAATGATCAGTTTCCTTAGTGAATAGCTCTTGTGCAGTCATTACTGCTCTGTATATAGTCAGACTGTTGTATGATTACATCAACATAGTTTGGATCAGGAAACAATCTCATCCCTATAACCTAATCACATTCTCTTTAACCTTTGCAAATATGATGGTTTTACCTAAACACCCAGCAGAAACAAAATTTTTAGGGCTGTTACTGATTAAAATGTTCCTGTTCGTTTAATCAATTTTTTTTTTATCGATTAATCAGCTAATTTTGATTAATTATAACGCACATACAGATCCAACTACTTTTAGCTGATCTCCTTGCAGGCTGGTTCCCAGTGCAGCTACCAACCACTGGAAAAATGGATAGCAGGATACAAAAAACACACAAAGGCAGCGGTCGATGGGAATAGCATTACAACTTTTATAGTCTTCAAGTAGGTAACAAAATAAATATCGCACTGGAGATAAAATCAATGTAGCTACATAAACTATAAAAATGGTGCGAATAATACCAAACGGTAGCAAAAGCAGTCATAAAAACATGTAGCTAAGTATGATACTGGTATAAAAATGTGTACAACAATACCACTGCTGAATCCAGATGAGGAGGGGTTAACATCAGTCCGTCGGCATGTAGATGTCCCGTGAAGGGAACTATCAAAACTCCCAGTGGATGGCTGAAGAATCCCAGTTTGATAGAGGGAAGTGATAGAGGGAAGTGTAACAGCCCTTGCATGTGGCAGACAGTAAGGTCCCGCCGGCATGCAGATATGAAGGCACAGCAAAGGAACCCTTCAGATGGACACGGCACGTGGCGTCACCGGATCTCTGACGGAACTCCCTGAAAACCCGGAAGCCAGCGTAGAGGTGAGTACCGATCAAAAGTATTCTGATCGATCAAAAAAAATTAACGATTAATCGAGGAATAGTTAATTTCCACAGCCCTAAAAAATTTAGATAACAATCTATTGCCTAAATAAAAATGTAACTGTGCTGGCAACACACTTATTAGAATTGACCCAATTATCCATACCTCATGTCCAATAATGTTTAAAGTGAATTTCATTTGTCATGACAGTTGATTAATGTGGTGAATATTTTTCCTTTTCTTCTGTTTTCAGCTTCAGCCAGTGCACACTACACACCAACCATTTGCAATGGAGGAGAAGTGTTAGACTCCACTACATCATCCTTATAATCCTTCTAAACATTTCAATCCAATTGGTTTTTAGACTGTTAGAATATATTATGCACTTGCTGTGCAGTCCTGTCTTTTTTTTAGAAGAAATATTTTTGAGGACTGTATAAAATGCTGTTCTAGAGGTTTAATGAATACTGTCATCTACAGATATAGAGACCATGTAAATATGCTTTTATTTGTATTCTCTACACATCTCGCTGTGTCCACCAATAATGATGGCATTGACCATTTCATATATGGGTTGTGTCATTTTCTATTATGTTTTTTTGTAAGCTAAGTTAAGGTTGTAACTAATTTTAAAATGCATTTTAAGTTACTGATAGTTACAGAATATGTAACTGGTTGTTTTTGCACAACTGCAGCAGTATTAATGTAAAGAAGCCAGTAAAAATCCTTTACAATGGTTTCCAGCATGTGTTTCTTGGTTGAGAATATTTTTTTATTTCTTGCCCTTCCTAGGGTGTTTCAGGAGAGATGATTAAGTAAACTGAATGTATGGCTTCTGCATTGTGCTGCAAAGGACTGAATGCCAAATATGGCTCTAGCGATCCTCATAATTCTCAGTATTATTAAAAGGCAATGAAGCACATTTATTAACATGGTACCAAGGAAAACAGAGCACAAAAACCTTAACGAAAAGTATTTTCTGATGGGTTGCTGTATTGTACACCACTATTCTTTGCACTGATCTAATAAATATGCTGGTATGTGCATCTAGTGTAAAACCTCCTTTATTAAAACATAGCAAAAGTACAGTTATAAACAAGATGCACTCACATGGTTCAAATAAAAACACGCCTGTCTCAAAGCTGCAGGTGCGAGCCGGAGTGATCCAACCAACCCAGACAGGTGACTATCCATAGGTGTACTTGTGGATCGAGCTGAGAGCTCTGAGCTGGGATGGCGCCACCAGAGCCAGGATGGAGACACTCAGAGCCACTGAAGCCTGTATAAGTCCGTGTGGACCCTAGCCTTGGCCGCTAAAAGGTGCCGAGCTGGCTAAGGACAGTGAACCACTGTGCAGGACACGCAAAAGAACTGTTACAGGCTTCAGCGGCTCTGAGTGTCTCCATTTTGGCTCTGGTGGCGGCATCCCGGCTCAGAGCTCTCAGCTGGATCCATGAGTACACCTAAGAATAGGCTCTTGCTTTCCATTGGAACAATGTGAGTGCATCTCTTAAATATTACTTTTGTTGTGTTTTAATAAAGGCGTTTTTACACTAGGGGAGCGCTTCCCTTGTTTGTTCCCTTTCTGTCTCATGATATAAATTGCAGCAGAGTCCTTGTTGGCAATTTCCAAGGAGAGCAGCTGAACCTGGTGAACCTTGGTTTATAACAAACAGTGGAATCAAGGTTTAATAGTGCAGGATTAGATCACATTTCTTGGTGATGTTTGGTATGGTATGTGCATCTAGTATCAATGAGCTTAATGCATTTTCTCTACAATAAATTCTAGCACTCACCAAACATACATTTTGCAGAAATAAGTCACATTGTTTTTCATTAACCACCGCTTCTGTCTACATGTATGTATCAGTTCATTTAACATGTTCACATAGTCCTGTTGTCTCCAATAGAACAGATAGGGCATAAATAATGAGGGTCTTTTACTATAGAGATGTGAAATATGGAGGCACCTATAAACTCATGTGGACCTACAGTATAGTGGAAAGTTATTATATGCATTTTACCTCTGAGATAGAGTTATTCTGCTGACCTAGGCACATACAATGTACTGTATATTGCTTATCACTGTATCACTTTGTCAAGAAAAAAAAAGTGAGATTGTGATTGAAGGGCCAGAATGAGGAATGTATTTATTTGTTACTAGTTTTGCAGGTGTAGTGTCAACTTGTAATGTAAGAATTCCTAGCAGGTGAATTTTAGGGACCCTAAAGTGCACCTAAAATGTGAAAGCTGTGCCCAAAAAAGGCAAGCGGAGGGCAAAGGACGAGTAATCAATATAGTCTTTAGACTTCCCACTGAATTTTAATGCCTCGTACACACGGCCGGACTTTCCGAGAAAAAAAATCAGACATGCTTTTTTTCTCGGAAAGTCCGGCCGTGTGTAGCCTTCATCTGACTTTTTTTCTCCGAAGTCCGAGGGACCTTAGATAGAGAACCCGTTCTCTTTCTTTCTGTTGGACTTCCGACGGACTCACTGCAGACTTTTGCATGGTCAAAAGTCTGACAGTGTGTACAAGGCATAAGGCCTCGTACACACGATCAGTCCATCCGATGACAACGGTTAACTGATGAAGCTGACTGATGGTCAGTCGCGCCTACACACCATCGGTTAATTAACCAATCGTGTCAGAACGCGGTGACGTAAAACACAACGACCTGCTAAAAAAAACGAAGTTCAATGCTTCCAAGCATGCGTCGACTTGATTCTGAGCATGCGTGGGTTTTTAACCAATGCTTTTGCATACTGACGATCGGTTTGACCTATCGGTTATACGTCCATCGGTTCAATTTTAAAGCAAGTTCCTATTTTTTTGACCGAAGGTTAACTAACCGATGGGGCCCACACATGATCGGTTTGGACTGTTGAAAACGGTCCATCAGACCATTCTCATCGGATGGACCGATCATGTGTATGCAGCCTAAGAGTTCTCCAGGTGATGAAGGACAGCTGCACTAACATGCAGTGTGTAGAATGCATTAAATGTAGTATAACTTCAGGCATTTACAATATATCAACTTTTACAAATTACTTTACAGTACAAATAACATATAATAAAAGTTATACTTGCATAGAAAGGAATCTTAAAAAAATCAAAAGATCAAATGGCCATAAAAAGTTGCTATGTTTTTTAGCCATGCACATCATCCAATAAGTTTTAGCGTTTCTTTCTTTTTTAGATCCGAGTCTTGTAACCTACAGTATATAAATAGTCACACCACTTGGATACATAGAAATTCTAAATTAACATGTGAAATTGATCCATTTAGCATGTGATTGCTATTTTATTGTTACATTCCATCCATTAAAACCTCTGTTAAAGCCACTTCCTTGTTCTGTGCAGTTGTTTTACTGCAATAGAGCATAGTCAAATATATATTCTAATTGGGCAGATATTTCTGTCCAATAAGTAGCCTGTGCAAAAAATGATCATTTGACTACATAATTATACATTTTATTTTTTCATTTATTTTTATTTTTCAAATATGTTCATTTATTTAAATCATCAAATATTAATTTACTACATAGTGTATAATTCCAAGAACACTTCACAGACTTTGACATTTAGAAATGAACAAATTATGAAAAATCTGCATATGCAGAGGCTCCATTCGGTGCACACTGCATGTGAAATCAATAGATCCGGACATAAAGGCTGCTGAATGTGCAACTGTACAAGTTTTGGTAAATTTGAGCTCTCTCGTGCCCTCTAAGCCTCCCTTCTGATCCTTGAATGTGATTGATGGCCTCAATGAGGCACCTAAGGTTGGAGGGACAGGTCAATGCTTTACTTTTGCAGAAAATAAAAATTGGGATATTAGATCAGTTGCCTATACCTCAGAATCGAATAAGTATGTGGTTTTCATTGAAGGTAACCCCTGCATTATTTTATATTAGTATGTACAGTATGTGTTTGAATTGCCAAGGATTGCGAGGCATTTACCTTTGTCATCCACACTGCATTCATTATGCCTTGCCTTTTTTTATTTTAGAGAACCATATCAATGTAATGCACAAGCTCAGTGGTACTATACATCTTGTTTGGCAAACTATTAAAAGTATGTCCGCAATTAAAGTAAAGGGTCAGTAAACATTAATTAGATTGGCTTCTATAAAAGAGGTTATAGGGGCCAGCATACACACAAGGGGTTTTTGGTGATAGGGAGAGTATATAACCTTCATTTCCTCGTTCCAGGCTCTTCTCTTACCTACAATGGAGTCTCACATCTTAAAAAGATGTTTCTGTGGGTTCTCACTCACTATTGTATTCATCATAATATAAAATAAATGCAAAAATCATCAGGAAAGAAAGACCTTCTCGCAATTGCCATGGCAAATGTAAAGCCACAGAACTTCCAGTACCTAGTACCCCGTTGTTATAAATATTGATAGGAGTTGTAAAGGAAAAAAAAAATTCATCTTAATGCAATCTGTGAATTAAGGTGAAAAAACATCTGATGATGCCGCCCCCCCGAGCCCCCATTTTGCTTACCTGACCCGTCAAAAGTCCCACGCTCGGTCCCGAGATCCTCTTCGCCGCTCAGCCTGGCCACTGATTGGCTAGAATGGATGGATTGAGAGCAGCGCAAGCCATTGGCTGATGCTGCTGTCAACCACATCCAGTGACGCGGCGCGCCAAGGGGTGGTGGCCGAGTGATACAGCGAGCGGCTATGGCCGTTTGCTGTATCACGGGAGCGCGCCCGCAAGGACTCATCACCATGCAAGCTCTCTTGCATGACTGTGGTCAGTACTTGCGGGGAGGACCAGAGACAGCCGCCGAGGGACCCCAGAAGATGTGGATCGGGGCCACTCTGTGCAAAACTAACTGCACAGTGGAGGTAAGTATAACATGTTTGTTATTTTAAAGAAAAAAAATATTCCTTTAGTAACCCTTTAACATTTACCGAAATACATATGAAAGCTTCATTAGCTTACTTTATATTATTGAATATTATTGAATATGGTCAAAATAATGAAAGGATAGGAGATGATGTCTTACCTATAATTAATATGCTGATCCTATGAAAAAAAAAAACGTTTACATTTGTGAGGGTGAATATTATAAGCGGCTCTTCTGTGTCATTTATTTATTTGGTTTACTGCTCCTATTACATCATTGTTTGGGACATGCGGATTTAAGCAGTTTTTACATTGTTGCAAAATCCCATGATATGCATTGATTGAGCACAATCTGTACTTTGAATAAATGATGTGGTGCTTTATTTGATTGCCAATGGAGACGGCAACTTCCCTTTCCATAACCACATACAGTAAGCACACAGAGGAACAAGTATGACTAAAGGTACGTTAAAATAGACGATAAAAGCACAGAGGACTACTTACCAGTACCAGAAGATATGAAGCAAAAGCACAAGACTACTGAAATAGGGAAAAAAAAGTCTACTTAAAGAACTCAAAAGAAAAGCACAAGAATTCTTCCTTGGCTATTTTACACTGGAATGGATAATGTGAAAACAAATATATGGTTTACTCTTCACAAAGCTGTGCATTGACAGTTCTACCTTTGATGAGCACCTTGGCTCAAGGAGTTTTTTTTTTTCACTAGAGAATATTGTTAATACGAACAATGTAAATCACTGTGGTCACATTAATCTAAATGTGTGTACTAAAATATAAAGGAAATTCAGCTATTATGCCAGATGTCTAGACTGTCTATTTAATATAACGTACTGAACACATATAGTATAGAGACAGAATAGTTGTTTGATAAACCTAAAAAAAACAATAGTACAATACTGGAAAGCCACATAAATTATTCTGAGTGGGCACTTTTAAAATAAAAGTACTGTATCTTGGTATATATAAATGGCAGTGCTGCTTGTCTTGTATAACAATCAGAATGTCCATTTCAATTCTTCCAATAAATATTTTTATGTTTGACTAAATGAGTTTCATTACTTCAAATCCTTCATCTGCTTCTGACTCTTCCATGTCATAAATAGTATTGCAGTTCTTTTTATAAGTGAGACAGGTCCTGCTCTCGTGTATATTTTGGGTAGCAGTCCTAGGGAAACATGCAACCTGCAGTTCAGGAAGAGGGATTTTTGTAAATATTTTATTATATCTTTTCATGTAACAACACTGAAGAAATTACACTTTGCTACAATGTAAAGTAGTGAGTGTACAGCTTGTATGACAGGGTATATTTTATGCCCCCTCACAATAACTCAACACAGCCATTAATGTCTAAACTGCTGGCAACAAAAGTGAGTACACCCCTAAGTGAAAATTTCAAAATTCGACCCAATTAGAAATTTTCCCTCCCTGGTGTCATAGGCTCAGGTGTGAAGGGGGAGCACCAGTTTTAGTAAATTTCTTCCATTGTATTCTGACAAAGAACGAAAGGATATTTTGGACAGCCGCACTCCAGGAAAAAGGTTCCTTAAATGTCCTTTATTTAAAAAATGGAATACACTACAATCCACAGCAAAAAGAAAAACGGGACACACAGCTGACATTTCGCACTGATACTCAGAGCTTACTCATAGCATCAGGCCTCGTACACACGATAGGTTAATCAGAGGACAGCGGTCTGATGGACTGTTTTCATCGGTCAAAACCGATCGTGTGTGGGCCCCATAGGTTATTTAACCATCGGCTAAAAAAAAGCCAACTTGCTTTAAATTTTGTGCCTACTAACCGATCGTTAGTAGGCACAACCATCGGTTTAAAATCCATGCATGCTCAGAATCAAGTCGACGCATGCTTGGAAGAATTAAACTTTGTTTTTTTCAGCACGTCGTTGTGTTTTACGTGTCCACATTCTGACACGATCGGTTATTTAACCGATGTTGTGTGGGCACGATGGACCATCAGTCAGCTTCATCGGTAATCAGACCGTTCTCTTCGGATGGACTGATCGTGTGTACGAGGCTTTAGTATATTCTGACACCAGGGAATATTTGCTGCCATCCAGCTATAGCCAGAAACACAAATTATTGTATGCTGCCGGCAGGGAAGACTCCCCGCACTCCCTGCCAGCAGAACGCAATTGAGCTGTGGGAGGGACTGACTGTGTTGATGGGGGAATCCAGCAATGTTGCCAAATTGCATAACCTGCCCTAGAGGTTTACGGATTTGACTTGCATTGTATGAAAATGAGAACAGACTTACGCTGGCAATACATGGGTCAGTTTTATTTTTTTTCAACCAGCGAGTTGAAGGAAAAAACTGACCCAGTTCCCCCATCCACACATTTGATGTGCATGCATGAAGCCTCGCCACTATGTCATTGGGGGTTATTTACTAAAACTTCTGCAAACAAAATGTGGTGCAGCAGTGCTAGTAACCAATCAGCTTCTAGTTTTTTTTTTTGGCAAAGCTCGATTGAACAAGCTGAAGCTAGAAGCTGTTTGGTTACTATGTACAGTGGGGATCGAAAGTTTGGGCACCCCAGGTAAAAATTTGTATTAATGTGCATAACAAAGCCAAGGAAAGATGGTAAAATCTCCAAAAGGCATCAAATTACAGATTAGACATTCTTATAATATGTCAAAAAAAGTTAGATTTTATTTCCATCATTTACACTTTCAAAATTACAGAAAACCAAAAAATGGCGTCTGCAAAAGTTTGGGCACCCTGCAGAGTTAATATCTTGTACTCTTGTATCTTGTACTTGTACTCTTGTGGTGGCTGGAGCTCAATATTTTGGGGGATGGCAAGTATCACAGCTTGTAAACGCTTTTTGTAGCCAGCCAAGAGTCTTTCAATTCTTGTTTGAGGTATCTTTGCCCATTCTTCCTTGCAAAAGTCTTCCAGTTCTTTGAGATTTCTGGGCTGTCTGTCACGCACTGCTCTTTTAAGGTCTATCCATTGATTTTCAATTATGTTGAGGTCAGGAGATTGTGAAGGCCATGGAAAAACCTTCAGTTTACAACTCTTAATGTAATCCCCCGTGGATTTTGAGTTGTGTTTAGGATCATTATCCATTTGTAGAAGCCATCCTCTCTTTAACTTCAGCTTTTTCACAGATGGGATCAAGTTACCATCCAAAATTTTCTGAAATTTTATTGAATCCATTTTTCCTTCTACTCGTGAAATGTTCCCTGTTCCACTGGCTGCAATACAACCTCAAAGCATGATTGATCCACCCCCATGCTTAACAGTTGGACAGATATTTTTTTCATTAAATTCTGTGCCCTTTCTTCTCCAACCGTACCTTTGCTCATTCTGGCCAAAAAGTTCTATTTTAACCTCACCGGTCCACAGAACTTGTTTCCAAAATGCATCAGGCTTGTCTATATGTTCATTTGCAAAGTTCAAATGTAGATTTTTGTGGTGAGGATGTAGAAGAGGTTTTCTTCTGATGACTCTTCCATGAAGACCATATTTGTACAAGTATCTCTTTATAGTGGAATAGTGTACCACAACTCCAGTGTCTGCCAGATCTTTCTGGAGGGATCGTGCAGTCAAACGTGGGTTTTGAATTGCTTTTCTCCCAATCCTGCGAGCTGTCCTGTCTGATATTTTTCTTGGTCTTCCAGATCTTGCTTTAACTTCCAATGTTCCTGATGACTGCCATTTCTTAATTACATTTCGAACAGAGGATATTGACATCTGAAAATGCTTTGCTATCTTCTTATAGCCTTCTCCAGCTTTGTGAGCGTCAACTATTTTCAGTTTCAGTTTTCTAGACAACTGTTTAGAAGAACCCATGGTGCTGATTGTGGGGCAAGGTCACATGAGTCTGGGCATTTAAAACCTTTGAGATTGACATCACCTGGTCTTCCCAGACGATGATTGAGAACAATCCATGACACTGGCAGGTCTCAGCTTTCCAAAGGGGGCAGTGCATGCTATAAATTCTGCAGGGTGCCCAAACTTTTGCAGACGCCATTTTTTTGTTTCCTGTAATTTTGAAAGTGTAAATGATGGAAATAAAATCTAACTTTTTTGACATATTATAAGAATGTCTAATCTGTAATTTGATGCCTTTTGGAGAATTTTCCATCTTTTCTTGGCTTCGTTATGCAAATTTTTACCTGGGGTGCCCAAACTTTCGATCCCCACTGTACAGCTGTACCAGATTCTGTGTTCACCAGTTTTAGTATATTTCTTCCGTTTGTATTCTAACAGCGGGAAGTCTTTGCTGCCATAAGAATATATAGATCAGCACTGCAGCCTACTGCCTGTTAAGCCTCGTACACACGACCGAGGAACTCGACGGTTGAAACACATCGTTTTCCTCATCGAATTCCTTGTTAGGCTGTCGAGGAACTCGACAAGGCAAGTTTCTCCATTCCCGTCGAGGAAATAGAGAACTTGCTCTCTTTTTCTCGACAGTTTCCTCGACGAAAATGTACACACGACCGGTTTCCTTGGCAGAAAAAATTTCCCAGCAAGTTTCTTGCTGGTTTTTGCCGAGAAACTTGGTCGTGTGTACGAGTCTTTACTGATCGGGTGAAAATATACAGACAGGACGGATGAGCAGAAGTTGATCGCAAAATCATCTTCTATTCAACCACAGTGGCCACACAAGGATCTAAATTCCTCTGGTCCCTGTTGAACCGCTAAAATTTTAATCCACGTGTGACCAGCTTGAGGACAGACTCACTCTAGCATGGTTCAAAAAAACTTGCAGCCAGTCATGACATCTCCTCCTGAGGGAACATCTAAAAAGTAAGAAATATTTGGAAAAATGTATTTTTATTTTTTTGGAATGCTGTGTGAATGGGACCACATAACAAACATATAGTGGGATTTTCTCAAATTTGTCAGCAAAATTGGAAGTATGCTTTATAGTTTCTTTCTTTCTTTCTTACGCACATCTGAGGCCTCGTACACACGGCCGAGTTTCTCGGCAAAAACCAGCAAGAAGCTTGCTGGGTTTTTTTTTTTGCCGAGGAAACCGGTCGCGTGTACACTTTTCGACGAGGAAACCGACGAGGATCTCGTCGGGCCAAAAAGAAAGAAAGCATGTCTTCTTTTTCCCCGACGGGAATGGGAAAATTTGGCTCCACAAGGAACTCGATGAGTAAAACGATGTGTTTTGCCCGTCGAGTTTCTCGGCCGTGTGTACGAGGCCTCACTTGGTATTTCGGGGGTAGCTTTTAGTTTGTTTTCTGCATGAAACAAAACACGCCACTCTGTTGACAAAATACTTTGTTAAAAGCCAGGCCAAGTCTCAGAGAAATAAGTCTGAGAGTGTAAGTCATAAACTGTCGGTAATAGATAAATATATGTGCCCACCAAGCATCTGCAATAATCTGAACTACAGGCAGCAGACTGTGGAACAAGCACGAAAGCAGGCCAGGCACAGCTGGACTAAACTATAATTCTAACAGGCTGATACGAAGAAGCTATATCATGCTGGATTGAACAGATGGAGGAAGACATAAGATGTAAAGCTGGGCTTCAGACAGAGAGAGGCAGCGTGACAAAGAGAGGCCACACCAAACAGCATTACAGACTGCATATATAAAGCCATGCCAACCTCGGCTGCAAGCATTGAGGCATTACATTGGTAGGCAAGCTGGACTGCAGAGATAAAGAGAACTAGACATCTGTTGTTGATCATGGATTTTGTACACAGAGGGCTATACATTACAGGAGGCTTACATTTTGCACAAGTGAAAGTGATAACTGTAATTGATTAGTCATCCCATATCTAGAAAACGACTACTGATATATTGGATGCACTGCACACCAGGAATACCCAGCAAGGATGCAACCTTCATAACTCAAATGTGACCTGCAGAGTTTGTGAGGTTCTGCCAGTATAATCATATTTATACTTCAATTTAGATTCCAGCGGATGAATATTTTCAAACAAGGGTCAGGCAGATTATGTGATTATGTTATTATATACAGTGGCATTCTCTCAAAATGAGGTAAAATACATATTTTTTATCTCACTCACAGTTAAGATTTGTAACTGAATTTTGCTTGGAAATGCCTTAAATTACCGTTTTTTTCGGAGTAAAAATGCTTCTCCTAGCTCTCTCTCTTCAGTGCTCTATCCTGGCCGAGCTGAGTAACAGCAACATCTTTCCTCCCACAGACAGAGGGCGCTTGTCTGACTAGCTCCGATAGTGCTGAATACTGAGAGCACTCTGTCTAACTCTGGTATGCCTATTTGACTGAATAGTTACGCAATCTCCACAACTGTTGTAACAGCAAGATGGAAAAAAGATTTCCTTTCCATAGGTTCACATAGCATCCACTACAGGCATACCCCACTTTTAACTACACAATGGGGTTTATTTACTAAAGCTGCAAAGCGCAAAATCAGGCTCACTTCTGCATATAAACCAATGAGCTTCTAACCCCAGCTTGTTCAATTAAGCCTGTTAATAAAACCTGGAAGCTTATTGGTTTATATGCAGAAGTGAGCAGGGATGGACTGGCCATTGGGACTACAGGGAGTTTCCCGGTGGGCCGATGGCTCAGTGGGCCGGCTTCAGTGACAGCGGACCGCCACCCCCCTCCGCTCCTCTGTCTCTCCCTCCCTGCAGCGCTCACCTGGGGGGAACAGAGAAGCAGGGGGATGACCAGAGGAGCATGGGGGAGCGGACAGACAGCTGACTCAACAGCTATGGCCTGGGAGTTTCTCACTTCTGCCTAATCTTGTCCCATAAGGGGGGCACCAAACTGATTCTTTGCCCCAGGTGAAATAATGTCTAGCTTCCCCACTGGTACTGCCTATAAGAGTACCCGTATCTAATAAAGTAGAATGGCTAGTGGCTAGTGAAGGGGGAGAGGGGGTGCGGGTGGCCGGGGGGGGTGCGGTAGTTGTCCGGCTGCCATGGGAGAGACCTGTCAAAGTGGGCCAGTCTGGATGAAGTCCAGGGCCAAATTTCTGTCCCAGTCCAGCCCTGGAAGTGAGCCTGATTTAGCATTTTCCAGCTTTAGTAAATAAACACCATTGTGTACGTAAAAGTGGGGTATGCCTGTACTTACTTATTTTTGCTGCTTGCTATATTGTAATGTAAGCTGACGACAATGGAGAATATATGCTTTGACACAACTTGCAAAGAAAGATATTTATAGCAAAATGTAGCCATGTACCTTCATTCCCATGGAACTTCCCCCCACTGGGTCTCTGTCTTACATGGGCTTTTCTCTCATAGACTCTCCCTCCCTGTTTACCTAGAAAATGCCATTGCAGTTTATTATTGTATTGATCTCATCAGTCATGGCTCTTGCCTGAAAAGGAGCTCACACAGCTCCATGCTACTATATTAGTCTACAGTAATGCCAGCCATGGATGGGTAGCAGTGGTGGCTGGAGCTTAATATTTTGGGGGATGGTAAACAAACCTGCCCCCTTCACACCAATGAAACCCCTCCCCCCCTTGTCCTCGAGGACGAGGTGTAGGGCTGCTGCTCCTTACTCCAGCCGGGACTTTTCCTCCCAGCCAGGGCCGTTGCTTCTCCTCCCGGCCGAACAGGAAGTGGATTCTGAGACCCAATTGGCCAGGAGTCCTAAGACTTCCTGGCCAATTGAGTCTCAGGAACCGATTCCTGATTGGCTAGGAGGAGAATCAGGAGACAATAGAAAATATAATAATTTGCTATTGTGACACGACTGGATGGGCTCAGGGCACAGTGCTCTGCGCCCCGGGCCCACCCTTTTTTGAAGCCAATTAGAGCCTCAGGCTCTAGTCATGTGCTTAAAAAAACCCTATTGAAATCCATGCGTCTGGCACCCTGCATGTAGATTAGGGTCTGGGCGATTGGACGGGCCGCCATTGAAGGGGAGGAATTTAGTTTTTTCCATTCAGCCATAGATTTCTTCATCCACACAAACAAGGTGGATGACCATTGTATTCTGAAAGTGGGACTCTGTTACAATACACTGATTAGCAGCTACAGCTGATTGACTGACAAAAGTTTTCCAACTTGTCCATTCGATAGCCAATCAATTGACTTTTCAACCCATCTATGGCTTGCTAAATTAGATTAGTCTGAAGCCCCATACACACTATCAGTTTTCTTGCAGGTTTTCTCTTCAGGTTTACCAAAACCATGTAGTGCAAGGGCCTGCCTGATTGCATACAAATTGAAACTCTTGAGGTTTGACCTCGTATTAGATGGTTTTCGTAAACCTGAAGAGAAGACCTGCAGAAAAACTGATAGTGTGTATGGGGCTTTACTCACACTTACTAACAAGACTCTGGTATTGATGAACATCTACCATGAGCATAATAAAGTTTTTCTCACAGTCCTTATTGGATTTTTTCCTTTATTTTGCCTGCTATTTGCCTGATTAGTTGTGACCTGATTGAATAAGCATCATCAAGTGAAGTCAGAGAACCAGCATGACAACTAGCGCTTTCAGAGAGAGAGAGCTCAGCAATGGCAGCCTATATGTTTATTATATTACAAAGTCTCAAATAAGTGTAGGAATATCACCACCCAGGTATCTATTGCGCTGGTTGCAAAACAATGCGTATTTTGTGCTATTGTTGTTTCAAGGCTGGATGCCAGGACGTGTTCCCATATGGCCGTTTGCTCCACACCAAGCTGACATCTACTTCATAGTGTGTCATATCTATCTCTGAACAACAACTAATCTCTCTACTATCGGGTAAGACATATAATTATGGTTATGCCTCTTCCCAGCTTCAGTATTTTCAGGTGCTTACTCTCCCTGGGCTTATCTGGCCATATTCAGTGACCACTTCAATGTAATATCTTTATATGCTTTGAAGATTAATGACTATAAACGTGCATTTTATCAGACACGATCCCACTCAACTTTCTTGTTTTTTTTATCAAAATCTCTTGGAATGTTTTGCATATGATATCTCCGAAACGCGTCATGTGAACCACGAGAAATCTATTTTCAATCGTTGTGGTGATTGTTATACTTTATATGCAGCTATTTTAAACATTCCATCTATTTGTATCTTATTATGTATATATTTCAATAAAATGTACACGTTTTCCATATACAACTAAGCATCAGTGCCTTAAAAGTCCAGTTAGGGGATAATCTCTCTTTCTGTCTTTTTACAGTAAGTAGTGCATTTTTATAGCACTGATCGCTGTATAAATGCCAATGTTCCCAAAAATGTGTCAAAAGTGTCCGATGTGTCCGCCATAATGTCACAGTCCCGATAAAAATCGCAGATCGCTGCCATTACTAGTAAAAAAAATTGTAGACGCTATAACTTTTGTGCAAGCCATTCAATATACGCTCATTGCGATTTTTTTTACCTGATTGTCTGACATGTAGGAAGCAGGAAGTAGTCTGGAGAGGAGGTATAGGACACTTTGCACACTGTGAAACTGGGGCTGCAGATCCAGGATTCAGGTGACACTATACTACAGCACTGCAGCACTTTATAAGCAAATCTTTGACTATGTAAATGTGAGTTGAATGTATATAGAGTGCTTTTTACATATTAAACATTTTTAAACAGTATTACACTATTGTATGCCTCTATCGTTTTTCATATATGGTATATATGAGGAGGCTTGGTGGAAGTGACCAGGAGAAATTGGTGCCCTTTTAAAGCTGTGCTACTATCAGGAGCAGGAGGTGACCAATGTGGAGCATCTGCCAACAGCAGCCAGTATTGTAAAAGGAGGCATTAGTAAAATACCGGCCAGCTGCTGTTAATTACTATAGGCTTATTTTTTAAGCCCTTAAGGTGAGGGTACACCCGGTGGGGGGAGGAGAGTACACTGCATGAAGACACCTTTATTCATTATATTTTATGGACTTTTGCTAATCATTATTTAATATATTTTTATCATTTATATATCATTTATAATATTAAGGACTGTGTGTGATTCACGGAGCACGGGCACTTTCATATTTTCTATATTTTAAAAAAATTGCAATTTACTTTTTTATGCTATGCATTTGAACCTGTATTGTTTTATTGTTATATAGCATAGTTTTTTTTTTATTGATTAGTATTAGTAGCGCAGAATATGATATATATCTCAGCATATAACATTAACCATAAGTATATAAATCCACAACAGTATGTAAATAATACAAGCTTTATATAAGCAAAGATTAGTAATAGTACATACATCCAATGTACAAATTGGTATTATCAGCAAAGGGCCCCACAAGAGTCCTGATGGAATTGCACACATATATCAGGGTATATATATATTTTTCATAAAGATACCTTCAGATGAATGTTGCAGCAAAGTTCAGTTGCAAGGGCCCCTGAGGATGATTGCAATGCAGTGTCTATCTTTAAGTAGGAAACCTGAAGACAAGATCAGCGGTGATGGGGAGATCCTCCGACTGTTGTCCATCCAGCCTGGAATGCAGATCCTCATCCACAGAAACTGTTGTGTGGCACTAGAACTCAGTCAGCCTATCTTCTCTGCACGTAGTCCCCAGTAACGCCTAATCTGTCATGCAACCAGACTTCTAACTACCAGAAGTGTCTGTCAGGCCTCGTACACACGACCAAGTTTCTCGGAAAAAAACAGCAAGAAACTTGCTGTTTTTTTTTTTTTGCCGAGGAAACCGGTCGTGTGTACACTTTTCGACGAGGAAACTGTTGAGGATCTCGTCGAGCCAAAAAGAGAGCATGTCTTCTTTTTCCTCGACGTCAATGGAGAAATTTGGCTAGCCGAGATCCACGACATCCTAACAAGGAACTCGACGAGCAAAACGATGTGTTTCGCCCGTCGAGTTTCTCGGTCGTGTGTATGAGGCTTCAGACGCCTAACCTGGCTCTAGTCTATGTTGGCTATTGAGCCCTAAGCTAAAACTAGCTAAAGAATCCACACCAGAAGTGACAAGGTTAACTAAAATAACAGGAGGATGTATACTGTATATATAACACATATTGAACGAATTAGCTTCCCTCATATATATAAAGTAAAACTACTAAAAGTAAAAATATTTTCACAGGATTTTAATGTTGCCTGTGATCTCATTGGGAAAACATTCGCTCTTCCTGTTCCACTAATATACCACGAGGTAAGGTAATTGTGGAAACAAGATAACAGTCAACAACAGTGAGGAGAGCATTTCCTCACTTCCTGTCTAGTAATACAATATGAAGTTGGTAAAATCACTCCAACAGTGGTAATAAACAAAAACTTAAAGGGGTGGTTCCCCCTAAAACACATTTCTAACAATACATTCGTAAGACCCGTTACACTGCGGGTAGGCTGGCTTTTTTTTTTTTTTTAGTACATACCTCGATCTCGGCGTTTCGTCCCTTGTCAGTGGGCGTTCCTAGTTGATTGACGTTCCTCGGACGGGCGCATACGTGACGTCACGACTTTCCGAAAGAAGCCGAACGTCGCTGCGCAGGCGCCGTATAGATCCGAATCTATACGGCGCCTGCGCAATGACGTTCGGCTTCTGTCGGAAAGTCGTGACGCGCAGTATGCGCCCGTCAAAGAAACGTCAATCAACTAGGAACGCCCACCGCCAAGGGACGAAACGGCGAGATCTCGGTATGTACGAAAAAAAAAAAAAAAAGCCAGCCTACCCGCAGTGTAACGGGTCTTACGAATCTATTGTTAGAAATTTGTTTTAGGGGGAACCACCGCTTTAACACAGACTTTGCCCACGCTATCCAAAGGTCAAAAATATACATATATATTTTTCATACATCAAGCATTGTACACAAGACCGGTTTTCCCGGCAGGAAAACTGCCAGGAGAGCATTTGGCTGGGAATCCCAGCCGTGTGTATGCTCCCTAGCAGTTTTCCCATCAGGAAAACAGCCGGGAATCCTGACGGGAAAATAGAGAACCCTGCTCTCTATTTTCTCTTTGGGATTCCCGGCAGAGTGTTTCCTGCAGAGAAAACCAGTCGTCTGTATGTTTACCTGTCCGAAGGTAAACCCGCACATGCTCGATAAGCCTTCGACACACGCGCTGTAGCATACAAGGCATAGTGTGGGGTGTAGCATTGAATGTGATGAGCGCCGGTTCGTCGTAGTCGATGACGTCACGGCGTTCTTGTCATTCAAAAGAATGGCGGTTCTTTTGAATGGCCATCTGTATGCACGGCTTGGCAAGCCAAGCTTGCCAGGAATCCCGTCAGGAAAACCAACGTTTTTTTCCTGACGGGATTCCCGGCCATGTGTACAGGTTTTTATGCATTATGCATTAAACAGATGGAATGATTTAAAATAAAAAATACACACAGAGCGTTATTAAAATTAAGCTGAGCACGTTTCCATTTATAATGTAAATATACAATATTCTGTAGTACGATGCTTTCATCATACACCTGGAACATAGAACTGTGAATTTTGAATGAGGTGCAAAGCAAACATTGTGAGTGTATGGTGTATATGAAGAAAGCATAGTCCTTTATTTAATATTAATATCTTATTAATAACATATGGAGACAGCATTGTTATGAAAAATATTGTATTGCTAAATTCATAAATCACATTTCAGAAATATAAACTACAATATACCTCTGACTGTGCTTAACATATTGCAATACAAAGCATTTTTATATTATAAAAACTGTTCTTTCTGCCTGGAAACTGTAGATTGTCCAAAGCAACCAAAAAGTGTCCCTTTACATCAAAAGTGCTTTTAGACCAGCTAAAAAACAGCGATAATAAATTAGAATCACTTGCAGAATTGAGTGATAGTGATTTGTGGGGAAATTCATTATCAAACACTGAAAGTAATGACAGTGACAATTCTGCAACTGAGCAAATTTCAGTGTTTTTGATTTGATTATTTTTTATTATAATTACATTATTGTGACGGTATTGGTATGATATCCCCGTCAAACAGTCCCTTCTTCCCATAACGAAAATCACCCAATATTCCACAAGTAGGAGTCCATGGAATCGCCCCAATAAGCCACACATGAGTCCAGGCTTACTGCTAGAACAAGACACTTTAATGACACAACACTCAGCTTATATGTGGTTACAACCTGTTAGGAACAATGAAATCTCCGCCCCCCCTCACACAGTGGGGGTTCCCATACAGATTATAGGAGACACGTCGGAGCCGACCATGCAGACACATTTCTTTAGATAATGACATCAGTGGAGGTAATTACTACACTGAAGCAATCAGAATAATTAACATACCACGTATCTAATCATTTAGCCTGATGATACAATACACATCTTTTAAGGGTAAACACAGATCTTCTTCACACAACACAATAGATCAAATAACCTTTAGAATAGTGAGGGGACATTAGCACTTCAATAACCTGTTAGCAGAGGAATGAATCACACATGAAATCCCTTTCTACCTCTAACACACACACATGGCTAGCAGGGAGAATTAAACTGAGACATATAGGCAAATGCATCACAATTATTATTTGTTATAATTATTTATAGTTATTTAATATATTATAATTTATGATTTTGTGTTTCAAACTTTATCATACCCGGGATGTCTACTAGACTCTTGTTTGGTCAGATTCAAGTGAGTTATTCCTAAGAGAACGGTCTGATGGATTTTTCATCAGTTAACTGATGAAGCTGACTGATGGTCAGTCGTGCCTACACACCATTGGTTAAAAAAACTATAGTGTCAGAACGCGGTCACGTAACCCACCTACGACGGCACTATAAAGGGGAAGTTCAAATCCTATGGCGCCACACTTGGGGCTGCTTTAGCTGATTTTGTGTTAGTAAAAGACAATTCGCGCTTTTCTGTCTGTTACAGCGTGATGAATGTGCTATCTCCATATTGAACGCTAGTTTTACCAGAACGAGCGCTCCCGTCCCCTAATTTAGTCTGAGCATGCGTGGATTTTTAACCGATGGACATGCCTTCAAACGATCGTTTTTTTTCTTGTCGGTTAGGTATCCATCGGTTCATTTTAAAACAAGTTTCAAATTTTTTAACCGATGGATAAATAACCGATGGGGCCCACACACGATCGGTTTGGTCTGATGAAAACGGTCCATCAGACTGTTCTCATCGGATTGACCGATCGTGTGTACGCAGCATTAGAATTGCAGGCCTACAATATAAAGCACCAAATTTCCAGGCAAAATAATTGTACCACTTTCAGCACCTAAAACCAGAAAGAATCATACCGCCAGGGAGGTTAAAGTGATTCTAAAGTTGTTATACTAAAACTAAAACATGTTATACTTACAGTATCTCACAAAAGTGAGCACATCCCTCACATTTTTGTAAATATTTTATTATACCTTTTCATGTGATGAAACTGAATTAATTACACTTTGCTATAATGTAAAGTAGTCAGTGTACAGCTTGTATAACAGTGTAAATTCGCCGACCCCTCAAAATAACTCAACACACAACCATTAATGTCTAAACCACTGGCAACAAAAGTGACTACACCCCTAAGTGAAAATGTCCCGCTTGGGCCCAAAGTGTCAATATTTTGTGTGGCCACCATTATTTTCCAGCACTGCCTTATCCCTCTTGGGCATAGAGTTTACCAGAGCTTCACAGGTTGCCTCTGGAGTCCTCTTACACTCCTCCATGATGACATCACAGAGCTGGTGGATGTTAGAGACTTTACGCTACTCCACCTTCGGATTGAGGATGCCCCACAGATGCTCAATAGGGTTTAGGTCTGGAGACATGCATGGCCAGTCCATCACCTTTACCCTCAGCTGCTTTAGCAAGGCAGTGGTCATCTTGGAGGTGTGTTTGGGGTCATTATCATGTTGGAGTACTACCCTGCGGCCCAGTCTCTGAAGGGAGGGGATCATGCTCTACTTCAGTATGTCACAGTACATGTTGGCATTCATGGTTCCCTCAATGAACTGTAGCTCCCCAGTGCCGGCAGCACACATGCAGCCCCAGACCATGACACTCCCACCACCATGCTTGACTGTAGGCAAGACACACTTGTCTTTGTACTCCTCACCTGGTTGCCACCACACACGCTTGACACCATCTGAACCAAATAAGTTTATCTTGGTCTCATCAGACCACAGGACATGGTTCCAGTAATCTATGTCCTTAGTCTGCTTGTCTTCAGCAAACTGTTTTCAGGCTTTTTTGTGCATCCTCTTTAGACTCATACATCTATTTCCCAAAGACAACCTCTGGACGCTGAGCATGCTTATATAACTTCTCAGGCTGACCATGGTGAGGCTTCTTCTGAATGGAACCTGTCCAGTACAACTGCTGTATGGTCTTGGCCACTGCGCTGCAGCTCAGTTTCAGGGTCTTGGCAATATTCTTATAGCCTAGGCCTGGGATATGCAATTAGCAGACTTCCAGCAACTCTTTTTTCAGATCTTGAGAGAGTTCTTTGCCACAAGGTGCCATGTTGAACTTACAATAACCAGTATGAGAGAGTGAGAGCAATAACACCAAATTTAACATACCTGATCCTCATTTACACCTGAGACCTTGTAAAACTAACAAGTCGCATGACACCGGGAGGGAAAATGGCTAATTAGGCCCAATTTGGACATTTTCACTTAGGGGTGTACTCACTTATGTTGCAAGCGGTTTAGACATTAATGGCTGTGAGTTGAGATATTTTGAGGGGACAGAAAATTGACACTGTTATACAAGCTGTACACTCACTACTTTACATTGTAGCAAAGTGTAATTTCTTCAGTGTTGTCACATGAAAAGACATAATAAAATATTTAAGAAAATGTGAGGGATGTACTCACTTTTGAGAGATAGTGTAACTGTTCTGTTCTGTGAAGCCTGGATCCTCCTCTTCTCGGGTCCCTGGCTGGAGCTTTTGGCCCCTCCCACCTGTTGAGTGCACCCCCAGCAAGCAGCTGTCTATGGGGGAACCCAAGCTGAGCTGCAGCTCCGTGTATCTATGCAGACACGGAGCTATGGTTCAACTCTACCCCCTCTCTCCTCACTGCTGTGTCTAAACTAATTAGGAGGGAGAGTCCTGGTCGGTTGAGGCACTTGTGGATATAGCTGAATAGAGATGGGCTCAGATAAGTATTAAGAGGGCTGAGGGGGCTGCTATACACAGAAGGTTTTTTATCTTAATGCATAGAATGCATTAGGATAAAAAAACCTTCTGCCTTTACAACCATTTTAAGTTGTTAGCCACATATGTAAAGTCCAACTAAGTTAACTAGTCCATCTAACCAACACAGCCACCATATTGAATGACTGGTAAGCCCCAATATGTTACATTTTTGTTTTGGGGTTTAATTATACTTTAAGATGTATTTTTTTGATTAAGCCACCAGCTCATTCAGTGTTGTAATAATAATCAAATGTGCACAAAAAATTATCAAATAACAAATGATTAAAAAATATTGTGAAATATTAATTAGTGCAAATGATATTCAGTCCCAATCTTAAGCACAAAAACAATTATGATAATAAATCATAAAAGTCCATAAAACACCAAACGTCCATTCCGTGCTTGCTGTGATATACTGATAGAGAAGTGATCCTTCACCAAACTTGAATAAACACCCAAAGTGACTGGATAAGTAATCTGCTTACCAGAGCACATTGACTCCTTTACTCAAAAAGAGAGTCAATGGGAGCTTATGCAGGATAATGCCTGCTCACATAGGCTGAAATGGAGATATTAGGCGACTTCCTCCTTAAAGGTCTCGGCCAGATATGAAATAACAATGGAAACATCCATAGTGTAATTTAGTTTATTAAAAAATGAGCAAAGATAAAACTTAGCCAAATGGCTACTCACATTTAAAAGTGCCTATCCCGACACTGGGGCTGCTGGCTCTAATCAGTAGTCAGGGGATCTGCAGGGCAAGGAGGAAGTCGCCTAATATCTCCATTTCAGCCTATGTGAGCAGGCATTATCCTGCATAAGCTCTCATTGACTCTCTTTTTGAGTAAAGGAGTCAATGTGCTCTGGTAAGCAGATTACTTATCCAGTCACTTTGGGTGTTTATTCAAGTTTGGTGAAGGATCACTTCTCTATCAGTATATCACAGCAAGCACGGAATGGACGTTTGGTGTTTTATTGACTTTGATTTATTATCTTAATATTTTTTTATGCTTAAGATTGGGACTGAATATTATTTGCACTAATTGATATTTCACAATATTTTTTAATCGTATGTTGTTTGATAATGTTTTGTGCACATTTGTTTATTTGATAAGGATTAGTGACTTCAGGAGTGCAGTCCTATGATTTTCATTGTTGTTTTTATTAATTATTAGCGCCCCCTATCTTTTACCCATATCAGCACTAAGGTGCCCAATGCTTCTGTAAAATTATTAGCACTTCTTAAACAGATGATAGCCTGAAGGTTTCATACTAGATTAGATTACACAAGATCTTACGTGCTTGATTCTCCCTGTGTAGATAACAGGTACACGGTTCGTGCCTGGGTTCCGGTGCGTGTCTGTTCACTGGTTCAGGTGCGAATCAAGTCCGAAATGTTGCCTGAATTCGCACCTGAATCCGGCCCAAACACACCCGGGACCCTTTTTCAATGCAGACTGCGGCCGCCCCAGACATGTGTTAACCTTTTCAATTGAAAGCTGGTCACAATCGCATGTCATCTAAATTGGATGTGGGGAGACCCACAACCAATTCGCATATGTGTGAACCCAGCCTAAAACTGAACAAATTTTTAGTGCACATATATTGAAACACGTTGGTTTTTCCCATAGGAAATGGTCAAAATCCTGGACAAGATAAATGTTGAAATAAAATGTTCTATTTATTTTGCAATCATTATATTTCTTGTCCATATGCCACAAAAGAAGCCTATGAAATTTCTATCAAGCACTTAAGTCAGTTGTTGTTTCATGAGTTGCCAGTGAGGATATTCCCAATTCTCACTAGGATCATCCAGCTTTACATTAAAACTGACTACACTTCCATTGTTTGAGCTCAATATTATTGTATTTCACCAACAAAAATTATTATATCAAAAATTATTAAGAAGTTATTTTATAGCTGCCTATTTCGTTGTTCACATACAGTATATATAGTATTCAACGTTGTCAGTTTTCATTTTCTCCTTTACAGCTCATTAAAAATAAGTATCTGTTTTTCACTGTGCAAGCATTTCTAGAGTTCAAAGGGGTGTATGGGGAACGTTAGAGATGAACCTACAGGTTATTAGTGCATACAATATTTAATAAAGAGATCTTAGATAATTCTTTCAGCTGGACTCCAATTAAATATAAAAGAACTACCAATTAAGTGACACTAAATAATATACTTGTTCTCAAAATATCATTCATATACATTCACTTCTTAAAGGGGAGTTCCAGCCATTTGTATGTTTATTAAAAGTCAGCAGCAACAAAAAGTGTTGCTGCTGGCTTTTAATAAACAGGCACTTACCTGCTCCAGCGCTCCAGCGACGCGCCGGCCGGGGCTCCGCTCCTCTCCCCCCCTCCCCGGCCGGCGTCTTCATCTTCAGTGTGGGCACCCGGCCGTGACAGCTTTCGGCTTCACGGCCGGGCACCCACTGCGCATGCGCGAGCGCGAGCGGCGCGGCACTGCGCATGCGCGAGCGGCGCGGCCCGGCGCCGCGCCGTGTAATTGGCCAGGAGATCGGCTAGGACCTGTGACGTGTCCTAGGCGATCGCCTACAGCAGCCACTTCCTGAAGGCGACTAAGCTTAGTCGCCTACAGGAAGGAGGAAGTGGGACAGGAAGTCCCACTCGTGCTGAAGCCCCCACTCCCCCCCCAAAAAAATTACATGCCAAATGTGGCATGTAAGGGGGAGAGGAGTGGATTGAGAGGAAGTTCCAAATTTGGGTGGAACTCCTCTTTAATGACCCTGTAATCTACTCACTCCCATTTGTTTGGAACAAGCAGTGCACATTAGTGTTCATGTGCACTTCTCTATTCACACTGCAAATTCTGTTGTCCATAGTCCATGGTCCTTAGTCCTTCTCGGGAGCAAGCATGAGAGGTTGGCTACATCCCTACATACAGGAAAAGGATAACAAATGTAGCTACCCTCAAACAGTAAGTAAAATCACAGCAACAAAAAAAACTAATTGTGAGATTTAGTTGAGGCTGTGAACAATAGAAGATCCTTTTTTTGAATTGGTAATATGTAGCACTTACTCAAAAGTAGCCGTTGCAAAATATTGTAATACTCCAAAAACAACAACTGACCAATATATTTGTCCCTAAATCCTATAATATTGGTGATCCTAACTAAAGGTAATGCAAGAATCATGGATCCATAGTCCAATCCCCTACAACTAGCCAATGCATTGGTGAACATTGGGGATCGAATTGTTGTTGGACTGCTCAAATCTGAGTTCCACAAATACCCCAGCATATGTGACAAAATATTGTTCCAAACAGGTATTATTATTATTATTTTGATACAGGATTTACACAGTGCCAACAGTTTGTGCAGTGCTTTATATTATAAAGGGAGACAGTACAGTTGCAATACAATTCAATACAAATGGTTTAGGATGCCCTGCTTGCAGACTGGGGCTAGTGGTACAGAAGGTAATAACTGTGAGGGATGAGCTGATGTGAGAATTAAAAGTTCAGTTGTTTGGTGAAGGTGGAATAGACTGCTCTGAAGAGATTCGTTTTCAGGGACTGCCTAAAAGCGGACAAAGTAGGCGATAGCCAAACATATTGGAATAGAGAGTTCCGGAGGATGGGAGAGGATATGGTAAAGTCTTGGAGACAAGCATGGGAGAAGAAGACAATAGAGAGGACAGTTTGGGTGATATAATGAGACAAGATTGATGATGCAGCTTGGGACAAAGTTGTAAATCGCTTTGTGTCTTGTTGTTAGTATTTTGAATTGTACTCGTTGGGCAATTGGATGCCAGTGGAGGGTTTAGCAGAGAGGAGTGGCAGTCACTGATTGGTTGGTAAGGTGAATGAGTCTGGCAGCAGAATTCATGATAGACTGAAGGGGGTAGCCTGTGTAGAGGTAAGCCTATGATGAGGGAGTTGCAATAGTTAGGATGAGAGTGACAAGGGAGTGAAAAAGTTGTTTGGTGGTTGAAAGGGGCCTACTTTGAAAATGTTATGGAGGTAAAATCTAAAAGATTTGGACAATGATTAGATAATATTATTCCCTTAACCTGCCTGGCGGTGTTCCCGAGTCTGACTCGGGGTTAGATTTTCCTGCTGCGAGCGGTAACCCCGAGTCAGACTCGGGCTTGCCTCGCTAGATCCACAGGCAAAGTTACTTACCTTGTCCCTGGATCCAGCGATGCCACCGCGCTGTGTGAGCGAGCGGGACCTCGCTCGATTCACACAGTGCCTCCGTGTGACGCCGATCTCCGTTCCCATTACGTTACGCACGGGGACAGAGAACGGCGCCAAATTCAAAAAAGTAAACAAACACATTACATACAGTATACTGTAATCTTATAGATTACAGTACTGTATGTAAAAAAACACACCCCCCTTGTCCCTAGTGGTCTGTCCTGTGTCATGCATGTCATTTTATATAATAAAAACGTTTCTTTCTCCCTGCAAACTGTAGATTGTCCATAGCAACCAAAAGTGTCCCTTTATGTCAAAAATAGTTTTAGATCAGCTAAAAAACAGCGATAATAAATTATAATCACTTGCAGAATTGTGCGATAGCGATTTGTGGGGAAATTCGTCATAAAAAAAAAAAAATAATGACAGCAACAATTCTGCAACTGAGCAAATTTCAGTGATTTTGATTTGATTACATTATTGAATAATTTTTATTATAATTATATTATTATTTGTTATAATTATTTATAATTATTTATTATATTATAATTTATAATTTTGTTTTTAAAAAAATGTCATACCCGGGATGCCTATTAGAAGCTTGTTTGGTCAGATTTAAGTGAGTTATTTCTAAAAATTACAGACCTACAATATAAAACGCCAAATTTCCTTGCAAATAATGGTACCGCTTTCAGCATGTTTTTTCTAAAGGAATCATACCGCCAGGGAGGTTAAAGAAAGGGAAGAAGGTCATGGTCAGCCGACACTCATCAACACATAAGTTGATGACTCTCCACTTTCTGATTGCTGTGTGTTAGTACCAGGTTGCGGCCCTCAGGATCGCCACACCAGGTGAGCAACCCGGGGTCCAGTAGCAGATATAGCAGGTAAGGATCAAGCAGAAGCGTAGTCAGTAAACAAGCCAAAGGTCAGTAATGAATAGTTGCAGGTTGGGATTAGGCAGAAGCGTAGTCGAAGGAACAAGTCAAGGGTCTGTAACGAATGGTAGCAAAAATACGGACGGCAGCAGGAGAGACAAAAAATTGATATTGGCTAGAGAGAGCAAAATAATCTGGCAAACAGGGAGTGCAGAGACATTGCTTCAATCAGGAAGTTAATGGGAGGAGCAAAGTGTCGAAGGTTCAAGACAAGCAAGATTCAAGGCAGGATCATTCAAGGAATTGTCCAGGGAACTGTACAGCATTCCAGGTGGCTCATCAAGCAGTCATTGTGCCAGACACAGCAGAGGTCCCAGTTTCAAGTCTAGACCCTGACATAAAGTATCAACCTTATATATTGTAGAACAGTAAACTGAATATTAAAATAACATTGACAAGGCTTCCCAACCAGTTATTAGAGGCTAAGTAACTCCCCTGTCATGAGCCACAGGTAGTTGGACTTCCCACTGAGGTATGTCAGGAGGAAGACCAATGCTGATATCCACCAAAGCCGTAGTGGAAAGTACCAGCATCTCTTTGGACTGCGGATACACCTAGTTTCATTGTCTTAACCTCCCTGGCGGTATTCCCGAGTCTGTCTCTGGGTGAATTTTACATACCAAAAGCAGTAATCCTGAGCCAGACTCGGGATCGCATTGCAGGATACAGGGGAAGTTACTTACCTTGTCCCTGGATCCTGCAATGTCTCCCCACTGTTTGTGCGAGCTGTCATCTCGCTCCATTCACACACTGGTGACTGCCGAGTGCCGAGTTCCGTTCCCGAGCGGCGCACGGGGGCAGAGTTTGGCGCCAAATTCTAAAAATTAAAAACACAGTATGGATACAGTATACTGTAATCTTACAGATTAAAAAAATAATCACACATCCCCTTTGTCCCTAGTGGTCTGTCCAGTGTCCTGCATGCAGTTTTATATAATAAATACTGTTCTTTCTGCCTGGAAACTGGAGATTGTCCATAGCAACCAAGAAGTGTCCGTTTATGTCAAAAGTGGTTTTAGAGAAGCTAGAAAACAGCGATAATAAATTAAAATTGAGCGATAGTGATTTGTGGGGAAATTCGTCATCAAACACTGAAAGTAATGACAGCGACAATTCTGCAACTGAGCAAATTTCAGTGTTTTTGATTTGATTACATTATTGAATAATTTTTATTATAATTACATTATTATTTGTTATAATTATTTATAGTTATTTATTATATTATAATTTATGATTTTGTGTTTCAAACTTTATCATACCCGGGATGTCTACTAGACTCTGGTTTGGACAGATTTAAGTGAGTTATTTCTTAGGCCCCCATACACACGAGAGGATTTATCCGCGAATACGGTCCAGCGGACCGTTTCCGCGGATAAATCCTCTCGAGGATTTCAGCGGATTTCTCTGCGATGGAGTGTACTCACCATCGCATTGATCCGCGCCGAAATCCTCTGGCGATGACGTGTCGCGCCGTCGCCGCGATTATGACGCGGCGACGTGCGCGACGCTGTCATATAAGGAATTCCACGCATGCGTCGAATCATTACGACGCATGCGGGGGATCCCTTCGGACGGATGGATCCGGTGAGTCTATACAGACCAGCGGATCCATCCGTTGGGATGGATTCCAGCAGATAGATTTGTTTAGCATGTCAGCGAATATTCGATCTGCTGGAATCCATCCCAGGGGATAAATATCCGCGGAAACAGATCCGCTGGAGTGTACACACCATAAGATCTATCCGCTGAAACCCATTCGCTGGGATTTTTCAGCGGATGGATTCTATCGTGTGTATGGGGCCTTAAGAATTACAGGCCTACAATATAAAACACTAAATTTTCATGCAAAATAATGGTACCGCTTTCAGCACGTAAAATTTGTTAAAATATTTGATTTTTTTTTTGCATTTTTAAGACTTATTTACACAAATGTATTGTTTTAAGAAAAAAGATTCACATTTATATGAAAATTATATAAAAGAAGAAAAGCAAGTACATTTTTCAAAATACATGATCACACTAGTAAGTAAGAAGATGAGCACTGAAAATCGACATATGGTGCAGACTGAGTGTCCCCTTGATGTTTTATCTTACTACAAGCTAAACTACAAAGCCTGAGGGATTTCTATGCGAAGCACAGGTTTCCTAGAAAGATTACATTTTAGTATAAAATCATCTAATGCATGAGCTAACTTTTCTATAACTATCATAGCATTAGGTGTATTTTTTTACCGGGGCAGCCTGGAACAAAATACACCAGCTTTAAAAGTAATTGTCCCATGGACTGTGTTCAGTATGACTGTAAATAACTCTTTGTGGTATCTTAGAACCTTTGAGCTTGTGAATAACATGAAAGCATTTGGCATTAATAAACCGTTCTCAATTTTTGTTATCGATGTCATTAGCTACAAACAACAAAAGGCAGTTGGGTATTTGCGTTTAGAAGTTTTTTTTTTTTTTTCAAATAGTCAAAAATGGAAAACTCCTGTAAACGAAACGTGGCTAAATGGGAGTTACCACATTTACACGCATTTACAAGCTGTTACAGGCTTTTGTCATTTCAAATTACTCCGAACATTTTTTTTGTTTTAGGCTAAGGCTCGAAGCACTCGCTGACCAGGCCTTTCTTTTGTTTAAATTTGTATTTTTTTCTAGAAAATGTCTTAGTGCCCCCAAACATTATATAGCTTTTCTTTGAAGAGACCCTAGAGCAGTGATTGTAAACCATTTTGCACCCGAGTGCCCAAACTGCAGCAGGTGTACAGAGTGGTGTGTCAGAGGTCATGTGACTAAGTCCAGAGAAGGGGAGGGGTTGGAGGACAGAACTCCACTCACCCCACCATATGTCTGATCTCTGGGAGGCGATCACACAGGGTCTGCTACAGTAGGAGTCCCTGCCATCCCTGGAAGGTGTAGCGCCCCCTCCCCTCTCACCTGTGCACCTCGCTCTGAGCCCCCAGTAATCCCCATTCTGCCGGGGCAGCAGTGAGCACTCTGCACTGTCTGGTAGGACAGTCAATAAGAACTCTATACTGCACTCTCCAGTCTCTGAGCGCTCTCTCGCTATATTGCACTCTTTAATAGAACTCTATTCTGCTCCCACCAGCAGGGAGCAGATCAGTTTTCATCTCTCCCAGCACTCTGTCCATCCCTGGTGCAGCTCTGAGGCCTCGTACACACGACCGAGTTTCTCGGCAAAAACCAGCAAGAAACTTGCTGGGAGATATTTTTTTGCTGAGGAAACCGGTTGTGTGTACATTTTCGTCGAGGAAACTGTCGAGAAACTCGACGAGCCAAAAAGAGAGCAAGGTCTCTATTTCCTCGACGGGAGTCTCAAATTGCCTCGTCAAGTTCCTCAACGGGCTGGTTTTCGACGAGAAACTCGAGCGTGTGTATGCTAAGAAACCCGCGCTTGCTCAGAATAAAGTATGAGACGGGAGTAAAAGTAGCATTTGTAATGGAGATAACACATGTTTCAAGCTGTAACAGACTGAAAAGTGCAAATCGTCTCTTAACAAACTTTTACTTAACACGCAAACACATGAGATTAGCAAAACCAGCCCCAAGAGTTTAGCCAGTGGAATCGAACTTCCCCTGCCGCTGTATGTGTTGTATGTCACCGCGTTTGAGAACGAGGAGATTTTGTCTTGACTATGTGTGCGCAAAGCAAGCTTGTCGAGTTCCTCGACAAGCCTAACAAGGAACTCGACGAGGAAAACGATGTGTTTCGCCCGTCGAGTTCCTCGGTCGTCTGTACGAGGCCTCAGAGTACATATTACAGTTGTCATGGTCTGACTCCATGGGCACACATCTCCCTGTCCTCCTCTAGAAATTCCTATTTGTCCCTGCTCTCACCTCTGGCAGTTCATCTTTCAGCCCCTGTCCTGTTCGGTCGGTGTTTCCTTCACTCCCCTCCTCCACTCAACCCCCCTTTATCTTCTCCGTTAGTCTCCAGTCCTCCCGGAGGCCCCTTCTTGGCTCTCTTTCCCTGCAGTTTGGATAGAGTCCTCCACAGAAGATCGGCCATTCCTCCCCAGTGCCCTCAGCACTCGCCAAGTAAATAGATACCCAAAATGTCATGCTATAAAACTGCGCTCATGGAATGGCGACAAACTACGGTACTGAGAAACCTTCATAAGCAATGCTTATGAAATGGCGACAAACTACGGTACTGAGAAACCTTCATAAGCAATGCTTAGGATGAAGTTTAGTGCTAGAATATTTTGCTCTCTCTCTCTAACGATCGTGGCGATACCTCACATTTACATATGCGGGCACGAATTAGGTATGCATTCGCTTCTGCACAAGAGCACTGAGGGACTGGGCGCTTGAATTCTTTATTGTTTATTTAACTTTTTTATTTTTACACTGTCCCTTTATTTTTTTGATTTTCACTTTTAATCCTATTACAAGAAATGTAAACACCCCTTGTAATAGAAATAAGCATGACAGGTCCTTTTTTGAGAAAAAAAAAGAACCCCTCATTTATCAAAGCAAAAAAAAAATATTACACTTAACAATGGTATTTAACCAGTTCCCGACCCCCGCATGTACATATACGTCCACAATATGGCACGTACAGGCACATGGGCGTACATGTACGTCCTTGCCTATTAGCGGGTGGGGGGTCCGATCGGGACCCCCCCCGCTACATGCGGAGGTCGGGTCCGCTCGGGGAGCGATCCGGGATCACGGCGCGGCTATTTGTTTATAGCCGCTCCGTCGCGATCGCTCCCCGGAGCTGAAGAACGGGGAGAGCCGTATGTAAACACGGCTTCCCCGTGCTTCACTATGGCGGCGCATCGATCGCGTCATTCCCTTTATAGGGAAGACATGATCGATGACGTCATTCCTACAGCCACACCCCCCTACAGTTGTAAACACATACTAGGTGCACCCTAACTCCTACAGCGCCACCTGTGGTTAACTCCCAAACTGCAACTGTCATTTTCACAATAAAGAATGCAATTTAAATGCATTTTTTGCTGTGAAAATGACAATGGTCCCAAAAATGTGTCAAAATTGTCCGAAGTGTCCGCCATAATGTCGCAGTCACGAAAAAAATTGCTGATCGCCGCCATTAGTAGTAAAAAAAAAAAAATTAATAAAAATGCAATAAAACTATCCCCTATTTTGTAAACGCTATAAATTTTGCGCAAACCAATCGATAAACGCTTATTGCGATTTTTTTTACTAAAAATAGGTAGAAGAATACGTATCGGCCTAAACTGAGGAAAAAAAATGTTTTTATATATGTTTTTGAGGGATATTTATTACAGCAAAAAGTAAAAAATATTGCATTTTTTTCAAAATTGTCGCTCTATTTTTGTTTATAGCGCAAAAACTAAAAACCGCAGATGTGATCAAATACCACCAAAAGAAAGCTCTATTTGTGGGGGGAAAAAGGACGCCAATTTTGTTTGGGAGCCACGTCGCACGACCGCGCAATTGTCTGTTAAAGCGACGCAGTCCCGAACTGTAAAAACACCTTGGGTCTTTAGGCTGCATATTGGTCCGGGGCTTAACTGGTTAATGTCAAAGTTTGTTTTTTATTTTCTAAATAGGTTCATTTAAGCTAGTGCATTGTTGGTTCACTTACCTTTTCCTTTGATTTCCCTTCTAAATGTTTTTTTTCTGTGTCTGAATTTCTCACTTCCTGTTTCTCCTTAGTAAGCTTGCCCCCATCATCCGAGCCGTTTTGACTGGGGGTTGGTCAGCGTGCTCGCCCCCTCCCTTGTGACTACATCCCTTCGGGGAGACGCTGTGTTCACATCAGAAATGTTGTACGTGTTGTGATCTGATGATGCCACCATTGATTTTCAAAATTCGACCAACCAAGCCTTTAATTTCCCCTCATGTTGCTAAAGTAAAGAATTTTTGTGGCCGGAAATTTTCTTTTCTTTCTGGAAATTTTCATTTTTTTGTCAGGAATTCTTTTTTCTTTTTCAGTTATGTTTCTCACACAATTCTCCCATCACTGATTAGAAAATCCTTTGTTTTTCATAACATTTTCAACATGCCCAATTCAAATTCGATGGCCACACGAAAATCAGCCATCGCTGCAGCCCACTTAATGGTGTGAAATTAGGATGAAAATTCGAAAGCCTCGTACACATGATTGGATTTTCCGATAACAAACATGTGATGGCAGGGTTTTGTCAGATAATCTAACCGTTTTTATGCTCCATCGGACAATTGTGGTCGGATTTTCCGACAACAAATGTTTTATAGCATGCTTTTAAACTGTCCGACAACAAATGTGTCTTGTCGGATTATCCGTACACAAGGAAAAAAATCTAAAGTACAAACACGCATGCTCCGAACCAATGCTAACCATAGCACAACATTAGCAGAAGTTGCCCAAAGGGTAGCAGTAAATAGCTGAAAAAACACGTAGTTTTGTGTATGTTGGCTGAAAAAGTTCTGCCGTCTGTATGCATACCAAGTTCACAGCCAACGCCCTTCGCACAAAATTCCACGGATTTGTCCAATGGAAATCCGATCGTGTGTACGATATACGAAAAACCAGGAAGACACAGGAACTGGGCTTCACATGCCCACAGCTATGATGAAAACACCCACAAGATCGCAGAGAGGATATCAGTTAAGTGTTTGCACTGACTTCTGTAACGATTGGGGATTTATCAATATGTTTTAGGGAATATTCACTCAGGGCCGATCCTAGGCAGGGTGCACAGAGTGCTTTGCACCCAGGCGCCTGCAGAGGTGGGGGCCCTGAAGTGGCAGAGTTCTCCCCTCCCTCCTTCTCTCCTTGTTTGTGTCCGTCCAGAACTAGTGTTCTAAACATAGGTGTGTGTCCGTCCAGAACTGATGTGTGAGCATAGGGCAGCCCGTCCAGCCTGGCAGTGCTCGGTGGAGGGGCCGCTCCTCTTCCTGACCTTCCAGAGGGTTCAAGTTTTCAGTGGCTGCTGAGTGCTGATGTGCAGGAATGAATTCCTCACACTGAGAGTCTTGGATCCTGCACTGTCTCCACCAACTCCAGTTGGAATGCCCCCCATCTCTATCTCAGGCTGCACAGAGAGAGAACCGAGGTGAGTCACAGTGTTCAGTGTGCTGTGTGCTGGGGGATGGCATCCCCAGCATCCCTTTTCATGTGCTCTGGGCTGCCCCTGCTCTAGATGTTTTATGGCATGGTAGATTGCAGAGGATACACAGCCTTTGCCCATTTCTGCGCCTCAGTAGTCCATCCTACAGATGTGATGTATAATGAGATGTACTAAGAGCCATTTCACACTGACAGTGCTGGGGCGTTTGCAGTAAATGGGGAGGAGTTAGTAAAATGACCACGCCCATGTGGGATGCCAGAAATATTTCTGCACCCAGGCGCATGTGACCCTAGGATCGGCCCTGTATTTACTGTAATTAATTTTAGATTGCCAAAACAATAAATAATTATGCCCGGAACCCTGCTTTAAAGTCACATTTTTTTTATGGTCCTATATTTGTGTTAGGACTACACAACACCTCCATGTGTTCTCCATAACATGGGTAGGTGTTTTGCTATCTCCACAGAGAGCGCAAGGAACAATGATAAGTGATAGCAGTGCAGAGGCAGAGAGAACAGGAAATTACCAGCTCACAAGATTTTTGACTGGATAAACAGCTAAATGTTTTGCACAAATAGATATACGATTGAAATCATTTTATTATAACAGACCAAAAGGGAGCAAATAAGAGAATTGTATTATTATGTTTGCATCAACCTTTATAGTACTGACGATTGACGAACCAAGAAAAAGTCATCTAAATTTCTCCATACAGCATTTTCCAACACCGTTCTTATGTGTCTGGATCAAAGAGGGTACGTTTGTTAAATCAGTGAAGATAAAAATGAATATACTGCCTTCTTGTGGAAGTTTTGACAATTGTGCTTTCATAAATGTAATGAAATATTACAGTTTAATAAATGTACCAAACTTGGTTAAGCTGCAATTAAATGAAATTTCAAACAGAGATTTATTACCACAGTATTCATTTTTACTTCTTCATTCTTTTTATAAGCACTACTGTGACTAGGCTTGATTTACATACATATTAATATTTTCACAATTTATGGCAATTATGTTTAATAAGAAATATGGTAATAATGCATCGCTGGGCTAGACTTCAACACGGATTCTCATCCTGAGACCACTTAAATGAAAGCAGCTAAGATTAATGAATAGGATTCATAGATAATGAGAATGAATATGCAAAACCATTGAAAATACATAAACTCATCATATCACACTTTTTTAATAAGCAGTACAGGCATACCCCACTTTTACGTACACAATGGAGTTTATTTACTAAAGCTGGAAAATGCTAAATCGGGCTCACTTCTGCATATAAACCAATAAGCTGAAAAAGGATGGATACCTCTAAACGAGGTGGGATTTTTAGGGCAACCAAAAGGAAATGGTGACAACTTGGTCAAAAAAAGGTAGAAATTTATTGCAATTAATCAAGACATAAATACTTCACAATGATATATCAACATTTAAAAATGAAAAAATTCTAGTTTAGAAAAATTGCTGCTAGAGGATCATCGTGCACCCCAGGACATAGCTAAGGGTGCGGATGGTCGACCAACTTCCCTATGTTATAAAGGGACTTCCCTATGTTATAAAGGGGATACCAATATATGCAATTTTATGGAAATTCTACAGGGTATAAAATAATGCAATTTTTCAGAAACCATATTTTATTTCATAAATATACAAGTTATATTTTACTTGTGTTTAATATTTTCTTGGGGGGCAGGTTAGACTGGAGGTCTGCATTTAGTAAAGTATATCTAAACTGTACTACCAACAAGTCCATTTTCAAAACAGATAAGGGGACTGCTGACTAAGGATAATTTTGCCCCATACACACGATTGGTTTTTCCGTCGGAATTCCACTTAAGCTGTCTTGCATACACACGTACACACCAAATTCCGACCGTCCAAAACGCAGTGACGTGCAACGCTACGACATTACGACGAGCCTAGAAAAGCTAAGTTCAATGCTTCCGAGCGTACGTTGACATGTTTCCAAGCATGCATGTTTTTTTCTCCGCCAGAGTTCCATACAGACGAACGGAATTTCTGATAGAATTTTTTTTTCTAAATCTGTCGGAATTTCCGACGGAAAAAGTCAGATGGGGCATACACATGGTCAGAATATCCGATGAAAAAATTCCGTCTGACTTTTTTCATCGGAAATTCCGATCATGTGTACGAGGCATTACAGTGCAATACGATTTTCTTTATCGAATTACAGTGGCCAATCGCCCTCCCCAGGCAGAGTTCACTTCCACTGGAACGGGTATTACAAGTCCTTCTTAGCCTGCTAAGAAATCTGTCCGCTGGAAACCTGTCCGTCGGACGTGTTCGGTCGTCTGTACAGACTCACCGGACACGTCCGACCGACCGCTATCCCTCGCATGCGTCGCACTGATTCGACGCATGCGTGGAAGCTTTGAACTTCCAGGGCCGTCCACGTCGCCGCGTCATTGTCGCGGCGACGGCGCGGCCACGTCCCCGCGGATTTCTGTCTGATGGTGTGTACAACCATCAGACAGAAATCTCCGGGCGGACATGTCCGCTGAAAACGGTCCGGCGGACCGTTTTCACCGAATTGTCCGTCCGTGTGTACGGGGCCTGAGAGTTTGTTTTTGATCAAATTGATTCTATAAAGTTGCAATTATATTGTAATCCACATGATGGCAGTGTTCCTTTGGAATAGCTTCATGTGGAATTTTTATGTTTACTCTTTCGGTACGAGTTCAGTGTATTATCATTAATGTCCACTGGATGTCAGGAATGGGCTCTCTTGTTCCAAAGTAATGGGTTCCTGTTTTTTTAATTAACATACCCGGAACTCGACCAATCAGCTCCTTGTGTCAGTCAGTGGCCGAACCAATGATGGTGCTTCTTTGGCTCCTCAGATTAATAAAAAGCACGTGCGCGGACACGTGGGCCTTCCCCCTGATGACGTCAGTTGTGACAAAGCGGTCGTAGGGCATCACTCACACGTACTGCCATGGAGCTTTTTATCTTTGCAAGGAAATTTGTTTACCACTCTTTACCCAAGAAGCCTCGTACACATGACCAAGAAACTCGACGGGCGAAACACATCGTTTTCCTCGTCGGGTTCCTTATTAGGCTGTCGAGGAACTCGACAAGGCAAGTTTCTCCATTCCCGTCAAGGAAAAATAAGACATGCTCTCTTTTTGGCTCGACGGGATCCTCGACAGTTTCCTCGTCGAAAAATGTACACACAACCGGTTTCCTCGGCAAAAAAAAATCCTAGCAAGTTTCTTGCTGGTTTTTGCCGAGGAACTCGGTCGTGTGTACGAGGCCAGAGTCTTTGTTTTTACTGTTTTGTATTACATTTTTTAAATAAACAACCTTAAGTATGTCTACACTATTGGAAGTTTCCTCTGTTTTCCATTGGGTATCACTAATCCCTCACTACGGATGTTTACCTGCTTCAACCCCGAAACCTGTTTGTGGACTGTATCCGGATCACGCATCTGGGAATTGCGGAAGTGTTATCTGGGAGTGGTCGTATATGGAAGGTTTCCCTAATGCGCCAGTGAGGACCATCACTCTGCTGAGCCTATTTTGACCCCCCTGAGAAGGGCGGTCACTGGCTAGTTGGTAAGCCTTCATTTCTCCTCCTGGTGGGGGGTCTCTTCACGCATTAAATTCCATCCATATATCTTAGATCACTGGAGGTCTACATTTTTCTCCTTAGGAGTTTTTTTATTTATGACATTTTAGTGATTCACTGTTCATTATTTTATATTTTATTTGTTGTTTTTCATACACTTTTCAAATTGTATATTCACACATTGAATTATATGGTTGCATATGGTTCATCATCCAGCGCTACACTTTTATTGTATATAATTTTGTTGTGCCTTATATCAAGGTTATAGTGTTTAGCGGCAGGACATCTGTCAAAGATACAATTATTCATCTATTCATATTTAGCGCAAATTTTTATTTTTATAACAGTAGACAGCAGTGGTGCGACGGATCCCAACAGAACACCATTGGATCCCTGGGTGATTATGTGTTTTGTGAACTATCCAGCAAAAAAGGTAAGGTGTGGGGAAATGGGGGAAGTGACGTTCCTCTTAGGGATCACTAGGTTTGTTCGTTTTAATTAGTTTAGCATTAATATTTACCCATGCAGATCTCTACCTTGGCATCAACCAGGCAATTTTTGGAAATATTTAATGACAAGCTGGCAGCCATTTAAAGCTGTTAAAAGTTCTGCAATGATTTAAATGAAAAATGTACACAAAGCCAACCAATGCCTTCTGGTAGCTAAGAGATGACACTTTCACTAGAGCTTAGCAGATATAGAATAGGGTGTGTGTGTAGCAGATTTTTGGTAAATATTCTGACTGGGATAAATTTGGATATGGATTACATCACTGACTGATTTATAGATTCACTCACTCCAGACAGCATACAGAGACTGTGGAAGCTCAACCTAGTGCCTAGTGTATCCACCGAATTTTTATATATCTGCACTGCTGTTTCTGCATTAATAGTGAATCCAAAAACAAAACTCAGATAGCTACCCACCACGTACTAAATGAAATACTTAAATTTTTTTTTTTTTTTTTTTTTTTTTTAGGAAATCTCCATTCTCAAACCACCTTAGATTACCCAACTGATTGACTGCCATTGAAAATAGATCTAATTTATAGTACACATCTTTCTAAAGAAACAATCTAAAGTGGAACTGAAGCCACAGCCCCAGATGTCGCCCCTTGCATTCTACAGCGTGCTGGCTTGCTCCTAACAACCAGGTGACTTTTTAAAAAAAAATTGGGTTTGCCCAGCAATCCAACATTATTGGAAGGAAGTACTACAGGTGATTGCTAAGGTCACTAAGACTTGTGTTCCCTATGATCCTAAATATTGTTTGCTGGGGCTGGTGGAACAAATGTCAATGACCAGAGCCAGGAAAATACTTATATCCCTGCTATTGTACTATGCCCGTAAGGCCATTACGATGAACTGGAAACAATCGTCAGATTCTGGAAAAGCCTAGTGAATGCCTAGTGAATGCTAGTTTGGCCCTATATAAAGCCACCTACAGGGGATGTCCACAAAAATTTGAGAAGGTACCCGGCCTGTTGGCTGGGTGATAAATCCACGGCAACTGCAACTGATGCAGTAACAAATTCCTAGATTGACTATTTATTTTTAGTCTGTTAGTATGTTGACCCAACTATTCTCATGTTGCACTATTTGAGCACAGATCCCCCTGAAACGAACCTCTCCCCACATTGGGGTTATAGTATAAGTCAGTTTGTTTATGTTGTATGTTGTGCCCTGTTGTGGTATGTTTCTGCAACAGAGGACCTGCCCCTGTGCGGGGAAATGTTTGGCCCCTGCGTGGGCTAGTTTTGTATGCTAATGAAAACTTCAATAAAAAAGATTTTGCAAAAAAAAGTGGAACTGCAGCCAAAACCTTATTATTATTATAACAGTAATAGAGGAACAATTATCTTAATCTGCCAGAGGAGACACTAGTTCTGATGACAACTGTCTTAGGCCTCGTACACACGATAGGATCGCCAGAGGACAACGGTCTGAAGGATCATGTGTAGGCCCCATAGGTTATTTAACATTCGGTCAAAAAAATGAGAACTTGCTTTAAAATTGAACCGATGGACGCCTAACCGATAGGTCAAAACCGATCGTTAGTATGCAAAAGCATCGGTTAAAAACCTGCGCATGCTCAGAATCAAGTCGACGCATGCTTGGAAGCATTGAACTTCGTTTTTTTCAGCACGTCGTTGTGTTTTACGTCACCGTGTTCTGACACGATCGTTTTTTTAACTGATGGTGTGTACGCACGACGGACCATCAGTCAGCTTCATCTCATCGGTTAACCGATGACAACGGTCCTTCAGACCGTTCTCATCGGATGGACTGATCGTGTGTACGAGGCTTAAGAGGTTATTTACCTCACTTTGGAAATAACCTTATGGCTTTAGGACAGGAAGTGAAGGGAAACCTCTCCAATCGGACACTGATGGTAAAAAATTACAGGAGTTTTAACCCTCCCCTACTCTATCCAAAATTTAAAAAAAAAACATCAATAACATGACCCCATTATTCTAAGCTAATAATGCCCAAGTTCCATGCATTGAAGACTAAAAAAAACTTAAGGAATTGTGCATATAAATGTAACACCAAAAAAGCAACAACCAAAGAGCCAAATGCTTTTTATTACACAGTGACTAACATTAAAACAAGTATGGCATGTATGTACCATGTTTCACAGAACATATCATTGAAAATAATTCTACTTTACAAGATAAAAAAAAAAATCTGGTGGTGCATGGAAAATGCAGAGACATTATACACAAAAAAAAAACTTTTTTTGTTTTTGCTGTAAAAATGTCTGTTTGAGAAGTGCAATAATTTACTTTTTAAAAAAAACAACAAAATCAGCAAACGTTATATTTTTCTCTTAAAATAGCAGGTTCTTTTTTTTTATTTTCAAACATTATAAAAAAAAAATCTATAATCCATTTAATAACAAAAATGTACACCAACAGCAATATAACATTTTTTTTTGTTTTATGGAATGTATTTACATATAATATAGTCAGATGTCTATGTATGGACCAGATCTTCCTAGGCAACTGTTCTGGACGCAAAAACAAAAGTAACACCACTAAAAGAATGTTTTTTTATGTACACTTTTCAACTACAATTGGCATATTTCTTAATACAGGGCAAAGGACAATTATACATTTTAAACTGCAGTAAATCATAGCAGCCAATAAGATTTCAGTTTTGCATAGTCTGCAAAATATGATCATAAAGTAAATTTGTAGCATCACCTTAGATTGTAAGGTATTTCTATGTCCATGAAGCAGGCTCCACAAGATGCCTGAATGTTGGTTCCGTCTTATTTTAAAGTGCCTGAAATTCCCAAACCCTAGCCTAGCACTTATTTGGACAGTAATTAACCACACAGCTTCCTGTCCCCCATCCTTGTGAATTCCATGCCTTCTTATCAGTTGCTAACTTGGATTTGTCCCCATGTCCAATAAAGAGGCGTGAGGGAAGGGAGAAGGTGGGCCACCTATTGATCAGCAATCTTTGAGGTCATTAATTGCCTACTTTTTGAGGAATCCCAGGCACTCTAACAATAAGCCAATATGACAAATGGGTACCTGGAGATGTGCTGTCATCAGATATTGCAGTGTGAACACTGTTTTTCATCTTATTAAAAAGCATGTGTGTGTTTTGTTGCCAGGCAACACAAAGTTTATTTGGGGCATTGAAAGAGAATTCATTATTGCCAGGGACTGATAGGTTTCCATTCAATGTTATCTTTAAGTGGCCAGTGGCCAATCATACCCTTTACATGGCTACTTAGTGTTGTATGTCACACCAACCGAGACAGTCCATTGGCTATTGGCAATCACTTAAGTAATAAATCTACATCCCAGCAGACACAGTTGTTGGTATAGAACAGCATTGAACAGTATTGACAATCAAAGCAGAAAAAGCAGACAGCTGCCAATCAAGTGCTAAGTCTGCTGTCATCATACTTCATTTATGTTTTACATTTTTACATGGCTGTAGAAGTAGGCACTACATTGGGATTTTTTATTAGAACATTTATTTGTGGACAATAAGTCTGATGTCTAAAGGAAAAAAAACAGCAGGCCTAAAACTGTGTAAGGGGCCCCAAAATTTCCGATGCCTGTATAAACAAGGTAAGTCATGGTCAGGACGTATTGTGTGTGGCCCAGGAGCCCAGTACCTAAACAGACTCAGTAGCCAGAACTCAACCTAAACTCAACTTAAGTCTTTGCACTAAACACATCCCCAGCATCCCACATTTCAATGGTCACGCCTAGCTGGGCAATAAGGAGGGTCTCCCAGGTCCCAGCTCTTGCTCAAGAAACTTTGATCACACCTAAAGATATGCATATACCTTGTGATGTCTGGTCCCAAAACCCGAGAAATAGATTCTCTTCAAGGGCGATTTGTCTGTATTTGAGATACATTTTTAGTTGTATTTTAGGGGTGTCTTACATGTGTTACAACTTATATCTATGGAGACGAGTGCATTTTGCTGAAAATTACACCAAAGATGCAACAGTTTTTTTTTATTATTGTGCCACACTATAACTGCACAAAAAATACAGAGATGTAAAATAGTCCTAATCTCACCAGTTTTCCCCAAGTATAACTCCCACTCCCACATAGGACATCTGTGAATTATGTGATTAGTTGCTAAGGGTTGCAATGCAATTTCACGTTTTCCTAGTTTTCATAAATTTGGCCAATATGCCCATATGTAATATAAAGGGATGGATAAATAGCATACATTTTTAAAGTTTCCAACTTTGGGCCCATTCACACATTCTACTTTGCTGCATTATTATACATAATGCTGTACATGAATGTACATTGCATTAAGGCTTCCTGTTCATTTCGAATTGGCTGCCAATGCACTAGAGCAGAATAGAAAAATAAATAAAGCTGTGCCACTAAACCAGAAAAAATCATATACATAAATGAGTAATGTTAATACACAAAGTCCACTGAAGCTCAAATATATATATATATATATATATATATATATATATATATATATATATATATAAAGTCCCAATATGCACTTAATGTGCGTGCAAATGGTCAATCCTGAAGGCACCACCACCGTGATATCTTATAAGTTTCCACACTGAAGTGAAGACCCGCCGCCGAGTTTTAAAGCCACTTACCAGAAGGGCAAGCTTGATTAGCAATCGGCTATAGCCCAGCCACGGCCTTTGGAGACTGTAGTAGACTCACAGGGGTACAGATTCCAGAGGGAAAACTTTCAGCACAATCATAGGCTCATCTTGATCTCAGCAAGCTGGGCCTCTTTGGCTATCTCTTCCTCTCACAGGCCGTCTCCAGCTGAGCACCCGGTCTCTCCCGGAATCCAGATGTCTCTTAGAATGGAAGTTTGCTTGGGCAGGGCCCTCTTCTCCTCCCGCTGGCTAATTTTAGGTGGGCTTTCTAACGCTTCCCTCTTCAAGATTCTAATGTACACAGTGGCGGATTGCTTGCGCTTATTATATATAAAATTGGATAGTCCACGCACTTTGTTTACTACCCCTTGATTGGCGGTCTATTGGCATCCCTATTCCCAGCTCAGCAGAGGCAGCACGTGACCATTTGCACGCACATTAAGTGCATATTGGGACTTTATATATATATATATATATATATATATATATATATATATATATATATTTGAGCTTCAGTGTACTTTGTGTATTAACATTACTCATTTATGTATATAATTTTTTCTGGTTTAGTGGCGCAGCTTTATTTCTTTTTCTATTTTGGCTCTGTGTATCGCACGCAAGCTGCTGCCTTTATTTTCATTTTTATTTTCATATTTGTTTTATTTTGTATTGTTTATTCGTAATTAGCGCAGCTTTCTGTTTTTTCCTAATGCACTAGAGCAGATAGAAAAACTCACCCTGTTCAGCATACTACTAGTATGTTGCTGGGTGTTGCAGTGTGCTGAAATGCAGGTGTTATGGAGGTGTGTCTATTTCAAAATGAAAAGCACCACAATGCACATAATGACCTGTTACCAAATGACCAGAGAAGTGGAAACATTGCCCTGCACAGTTGTACATAATGACTTACCTACAGCCAATAGTTTTTTGTCTTTTACATCAAAAAAATATCCTCACTTTCTAATCAGTGGCAAATAAAATTTTGGCAAAAAAAAGCTGATAGTCATTTCAAAGGAGATGTACAACCACTTTTATATAATAAAATATAACTAAAATATTTTAGTAACTGTTTTTAGGCTTTTCAAACACATAAACCAATATATCTCTATATAATTTCACTTTTCCATCTATACAATACATATAAAAGGTGTGATTTACTAAAAGAGTAATTTTTACACAAGTGCAGGGATATCCATCCATGTGCAAAATATTTCTTATTTTTTTTCTACACATGATTGTCTGTTCCCTGGACACAAGTTAAAAGTAAACCTTAAATCAACACCTACAAGGGTTATTAATTTGGTCCAAAGTAAGCCCAGACAACTCAAAGAAACTCAATCAAAATTCAACCTATTCTTGCATACTGTAACCAAGTACCTGTTGCACTTTCAGTTCACTTACAACTGAGCTTAAGTAAGAATCTAATTATTTAGTAACAAATTATTATATTTATGCACAATAACCCACAAATGATTTAGCTTTGCCCATTTTCTTGACTTTACTTACTCTGTTTGAGCCTAACTTTTGGCTATGGGAGTTATGGGTCAGAAGTCCCCTGAAGTCAGTGACCTGTCAGGATGAGGTTCATGTAAGAATCTGAAAATGCCCAGGGCAAACATGCCAAATTGCCCCCGTCCCCACAAGATGTTTAAGCATTATTGATCAGAACCCCCCCCCCCAAAAAAAATGAAGTAAAATGAATCTGCATATGTGGAATCCTCTCATTCCACATATGCTCCCAGCACAATTCCCCCACACCCAAAATAACATTTCCCTTCCTAACACAAATCATCTACTCCTCAAATTCCCGCCCTGAACACAATTCCTCTCCCCACCCACCTCCCACTCAAAATTTCCCCTTCCAGCAGAAATTCCCCTCCCCAGTCCCCAATCCTAGCACAAATCCCCCCCCCCCAAAGTTTTCCTCTTAGCACAAATATCCCCCAATCATTCCTACTAGAACAAATCCCCCTCCCAAAAAAATCCAGCAGCAAAAACGCAGTCATTGTCAGAGCTCAGGTAACGTCTAATCTCTCACAATCATGGCTTATACAGAGTAAGAAAAACAAAGTGTTACTAAACCCACAACAGTAAAATCAGTCTGTATATGCAGTATAGCATGCTTGTTATACTCACTGTGGAACTTAAGGGGTTAATCCTCTGCATTGTGTAAAAAGGCTGTTTTATCCTGTGTGCATAGATCCTCCCCTTCCTGCACGGTCTATCTGGGGAATGCCAGCTAACACAGGCAGGGTAGTCGACCTGCACATGCTCAGTTGTGTCTTTTATGCTGGAGAGAACATTTACTTGTTCTCAGAGCTAGCCAGGTCACATGATATTGACATCACACATGTGAGCGTGTATACAGGCTGTAGTGGAAATCTCCTCCTACCTGAACTCTCAGCACTGGAGAAACTGTGTAGTTTATCATGTAACCGTGGTATACAGATGATCCAAAAAGGTATATAGTGGTATTTTAATAAAAAAAGATGATTTATAAGCTGTGGGCACTGGGCACTGTGGGGAGGGGGGAACTATTTTCATATTACTGGGTTTAGTAACACTTTAAGACTAAATACTCAGGCTGGGTTTAAACTTATGCAATCATTTGGAAAGCATTACTGTGCACTGCATTTTTGCAGCCATTTCATTATGAAAGTGCACCGTGAAAAAAATAAAAATGCACATAACCCTTTTTTACGACATAGCCCACCACGACACAGTGATGTACTGTACATTGGCCCTCACTGTACAGTGTTTATGGTGAATTACAATGAATGACATCACAACACACGGCAGTTGGCCAGATGCATGTAACGCAGGTTTAAATGCCCAATTTAATACGTTGCTGCATTGCATGGATGGGCCCTCAAAGCCTTGCCTAAATCCATTCAGGACTGGTGCTCTTCAAAAACTTCAGAGATTCACACTGGCCTCTGCTCTTTCATTTGATGAAAATACTAGTACAATTTTTTTCTACATCAACAAGTATTTTTTGAATTTGTTCCATTATTTTCCACCTGCCATATACATAATTTTCTGTCGAAAAAAGTTAATTTCCCCTTTTCTCTCCAATGTTTCAAAGCACTTGTAAACTGTACAACTGTTGCTTCTGTGTTGCACTGGGAGGTGATAAAAGACATAATACAGCATGCGCAAGCATTGTACTAGAAAATGAACATTGTCTGCGTCACTTTGCTCTTCCTGAGTAGAACCTGAAATCCAACTTACAAACAATCCATTTTTGGCAAAATATTCTGTCATGTAATAAGGCAGCCACGCTTCTTTTTTGTTTTGTGATGTCTGCTTTATTCTTTGATTCTTGCTTCATTGATCTTCATGGGTAACTCACACTCATTTCTTCTAATGATATGTTTTTAATTTCTTTAAAAATAAATAATTTTTTCTCAGTCTAAAAGGCAATATTTGGTCTTTATATATGTTGTGATCTTGAGGATTTCAGCTGTACTGATTCAAAACTGTGATCTTTATCCTGTAACAATAATGGCATTGATCATGAATATTTAATTGTAACAACAAATCAAAATCAAAAGGTTTTCTTGCTTAAAGTGATTGTAAAGTTTTGTTTAAATATTGCTTTAACCACTTTTTTTCCTCACACTGTCAGCCTGAAGAAAAGAAGAAAACCGTTAAGTCCCCTTTCACACTTATACGACTTGTTTCACGATTTTGGACTGCAAAATCGTATGACAAGTCATTCTCCATTATTTTCAATGGCTACCATTCATACTGGCATGACTTTAAGTTGTGCCTACTTCAAAGTAGTCCTTGCACTACTTTGGTCCGATTTTGATGCCACTTACACAGGCATTCATTGAAATCGCGTCCGCAAATCGCGGTAAAATCGCGGCTGCGAAATCGCGGTAAAAGGGACATCGGCCCCACACAGTGTCCTCCAGTGCTGCTAATTAGTGACCACTAGTGCCATCTATCAGTGCCCATCAGTACTGCTAATCAGTGCCCACCAGTGCCACCTATCAGTGCCAATCAGTACCGATCAGTGCCTCATGATCAGTGTCACCTATCAGTGCCACCTCTTTGTACCGCCTATCAGTGCCACCTATCCGTGCCACCCATCAGTGCAGCCTCGTCAGTGTCTCCTGATCAGTGTTCACCAGTGCCGCCTCTATGGTGCCCATCAGTGCCACATATCAGTGCCCATCAGTACCCATCAGTGCAGCCTATCAGTGCCCATCAGTGCTGCCTCATCAGCACACATAACTGAAGGAGAAAAATTGCCTGTTTGAAAAATTCTATAACACAATATGAAAAATGAAAGCTCTATTTGTGTGAAAAAAAATTACAGCAATTTTATATGGGTACTGTGTTGCATGACCGCGCAATTGTCATTCAAAGTGTGACACCGATGAAAGCTGGCCTGGGCAGGAAGGGGGTATAAGTGCCCAGTAACCAAGTGATTATTAACAAACATGTTATATTTACATGCTCTTTGCAATAGAATTGCACAGAGCGGCCCCAAACCTACTCTTCTCAGGTCCCCATCAGTGGCCCTGGCTCCGCTTCTTCTTTGTGTGCCACCATAGGAAGCCACTTTCTATGGTGGCACACCTGCAAACTTCACCCCCCGCTCCTTCATCTCAGGAATTCGGCTGACAGCAGTGGGAGCCACAGAGCGATGGTAAAAAATGTTTATGCTTTAGAACCACTTTCAAGTGTATATGAAGCTAATTATTTTCTTATTTTCAATAGACTGAAGGCAGTGGAGAAGTATTAGAACTTGTATTGCTGCCTGTAATCACACTGGGGAAATTCACTTTCTCCAAAACTGGAATTGCAATTTGGCTTTAGATATAATATATCCGAGATAGAAGAGTGTTTACACTGGTTTTGTTGATGGTTTTCCTTTTTTCTACATTTTCATCAAATGTTATTGTTTAACCTTACCTCTACCTTCCCCATTCCATTTAGCCCTTTATTTTAGGCCAGTAAAAAATAAATTTTAGGGACTGTGTAGTATCTTTGATTTTCTTTCCTTCCACCACAGCTGGAAGGAAAGAAAATAGCTTGATTCCCCCATCAACACAGTTAGTGTTGATAGGGGAATTCGTCCCGTAGTGTCATTGTGTTCTGCGAGTGGGGGACCGTGGGGAGTCTGCCCAGCTGGCAGAACACAATAATTACTACTAGCGGCTATAGCTGCTGGCAGTAATGGAACATAAAAAAACTCAACGGATTGTACCCACGTTGATCAATGGATCAACTTGAGTATAATATCAGCCTATCCATACATGGATTGGAATTTTGATCCATGTATGGCCGGTCTTACTTTGCACACTGAGACTGCTTTGAGAGAATTTTTCCACTTTAAAAGGCCTTTTTAAAACAAAGACAATAAAAAAGAAGCCTTATTTGGGGGGAAAATGGGGATCCATTCTGAAATGCATCAGACCTCTACTTTTAGGACCCTTATTTTTAATAAATCTGGCCAATTCACACTGAACACATAAAAGAAAGATACATAAGCTTTGAAAACCGCAAGTGTTGCAGCAGACCAATGTTGTAGAGAAATTTCGGACAACAATAAACTCTATAGATAATGAAAAGCATTGTTAACTTGTGTGAGGGTGATTGTGATACCAACTGGGCAGACTGCAGAATAGCATCCCAAATATCATCTTAGATGAGTCTTCTACCAAGCAGTGGGAATTTAAACAAAAAATTGCTGAGGATAGACTTTCGATATGAGGCCTTTGGACTACGCCATCAATAAGTGGGGTAAGGAAGATGGGCGTGGTGAGGCAATTATTTTGTGTTTGTAGAGCATGCTGAAGCTGCGGGTACTGGCAGAACCATAGCTGATATAGTACAAAATCGGTGCTTGATAATAAAGAGATTTAAGGCAACTATTGATGTACAGTTGAGTAAAGGTTGAGATACAAGCCCTTCCCCCATCAATGAAAGACCTACAGTTTGTGGATCTCAGATAAAAACTCACTGGACCAAAGAGGCATAAACCTATTGAACCCAGTATTCCCTAAAAGGCCCTTAGCAGTTTTCCAAATTCTACCTACTAATTGCGGAAGTAGCTCCAAGTAGAAAGCGGTATCTAAGATGTGTAGTAGGTTTCCTCCCAGATAGTGAAGAAAGTATGTTACATAGGGATGTAGATAGTTGGCATCATTCCAGCCAGCCATGTCTTGAAGCTAAACAGACCTAAATTAAACCCACAGATTTGGAGCCTCAAGACCAGTAAGGGTCTAAGGCCATTTCAAATATTCCAGCATTTGTTTTTGTCCATCAGCATTAAATCTCATAAAATTACTTAGGAGGGCTCCAACAAGGTGAGCTATGCAAGAAGTATAACAAATGTGCCACCCATACCTTTTTAAGCAAATTGGTGCAGCCAACCACCAAAAACAGACGTTTGCATCAGGCTTTGCTCTAATCCTGCGTACACACGATTGGAAATTCTGACAAGAAAAGTCCGATATGAGCTTTTTGTCTGAAATTCCGACCGTGTAGGCTCCATCAAAATTTTTCTGTTGGAATTTTCTGCCAAGAAAAATTTGAGAGCTGGTTCTCCAATTTTCCGACAAGAAAAGTTCTTGGAGGAAATTTCAATCGTCTGTATGCAATTCCGAAGCACCAAAAACCATGCATGCCCGGAATCAAGTCAACACATGCTCGGAAGCCTTATTTTTCTCGGCTCGGCGTAGTGTTGTACGTCACTGCGTTCTTGACGGTCGGAATTTGGTGTGACCGTGTGTATGCAAGACAAGTTTGAGCCAAAATTCCGTCGGGAAAAAATCCATGGTTTTCTTGTCAGATTTTCCGATCGTGTGTACGTGGCATAAGAGTGAAATTTGCCAAGTAAAGGAGAGGCTGAGGGGGACATAGTCATACAACTGTTTAGAAAGAACTACTCCTATGTATTTAGTTTGAAGGACCACATTAATGTGGGAAACAGCTGGGGCCAGAGGCTTGGGAAGTAGGATAACATTATTTTTACTAGTTGAAACACAGGCCAGAATATCTACCAAATTCCCTGATAATGGGCATTGCTGATGAAAGGAAGAATTAGGTGTTGAAGAGAATTAGAGGGATATTATCGGCATAAAGCATGGATTTCTCCTTGTGGTGCCCCCTACAAAACCCAACTATTTCCATGGTTTATTATACCGAACTAAATTTTTGGGAGAAAAAGCTTTGGTAGCATAGAGAGTCAATAGTGCCCCATTGCTCATTATATTAGCCAGGTTCTAAATTAAGAAATGTCCACCTTTTATTGGTGGCTGTGAAAACATTTAAGCATCAAGTTTATTTGACCAGAGTGTATTATCGTAGATATAACAACATTTAAACAATTAGCAAGTAAGTTGCCAGAATCTTTATGTTGGTGAGATATACTGTAGAGGAGCATTTTATTTAAAAGGCTCATTATTGGTTAGGTAATGTCAAACTAGGGATGCGGCAAAATGCTTGATATTATATTATCTACTGATTTGCTGAGTTGTCCTCTTTTAGAATGCAGAAGCCCTCCCAAAATGCATAATCATAAGTGGTGCTAAGTATCTTAAAAATCATAGTATATCACTATAAAATAGGCTTGGAAAGCACTAATCTAATAAAAAAAAGTTGTGTAAGAAGTAAATATTTACCTACTTCACGTATTAATAGGAATCATTTACATTGCCTTACCTTTGTTGCAAGTGATTTCAGCTTTCCCAGTATTGACTGCTTATTGGAATAGACCACGTCATCATCATTGTCTTCTCCCTCCATTATGGCACAGCTGTCAGGGGCAGGAAGCTCACACTCTTTGGAATTGGCAGTAATGATTAGTTTGGAGTATTTGTATTCAAGCCTATAGTAAGAGTTTAAGAATATATAAAGAATATTAATAGCTGCACCAGTTGTCTAATACATAGTCCTCTTTTTCATTCTAATCACTAGACATCCAACAGGCATATATTTAACATTGTATTTACATGGGCGTATGTGTATTTTCTGCATGAATTGCAGATTCTTGCAGGCAGAGCTTGCACAAGCAGTATGCTCTGCGGTCACCTGGGGGGGGGGCAGGTGCACTAGTGGGGGACCCCAAAAGAGAAGGATAAGGCTGTTCTGTGCAAAACTATTGCACAGAGCAGATAAAAACAATTCCTGAAAAATGGAACAAGGAAGCATTCACATTGCCACATCTGTAAATTTAGCAAAGAAACGAGGAGAGAGGGTACTCAAAAGAGTCACCATAGGCCGGCCTATGGTGACTCTTTTGAGTACCCTCTCTCCTCGTTTACTAACATCAATTCCTGGTCATTTTTTTTTTTTTTTTTTTTTGCCATCTGTGTTCCATTGGGGAGATTTCCCTTCACTTCCTGTCCCATATCCAAAATAAGAAAAGAAAGGAAATCCCTCCAAGGTGAGGAACTCTCTGGTTGTCACCAGAACTAAAGTTCCCATTGGAAAGAAAGCAATAAGAACCTGACAGCTGTTCTAATCCCTCACTACTCTATCCACAACTAAACAAATGTTTTACCTTTAGTTAGACTTAAGACCTTAATTGTTTCCTTATTTCTCCTAGTGACTGTCAGTATGAAAGTAAAAGTGGAGGTCCAGTCAAAAGTGTGCCTAGGGTGCATTGTATCATGGTAAATTGCACCTGTGCCCAGGCTATGAACATGTTTATTCTCTCTTTATATGAATTTGCCTCCCACCTATGCATTTCTGTGGGTTGTAGCTGTGAAAAGTACATGTGTTTATACGTGGAAACAGTATGTTCTTAAACTCAGATTTTTGGATTCTGTCTTACAGATCTGAATGCAGTACATGTTTATACAACTGTGAGACTGGCTCCTTTCAAAACAATGCAGCTGTGTTCCCATCCATCATTTAAAACCCGCTTGTGTATGCATATTTACAAACCATGTACAAAAAAAAACGAATCAGAGTCTGCACTTTATTGTACTTACTTTTGGTTTTTCTTCCAGAAGTAACAGGTCAGTGCAACAAGTAGAACTGCTACGAAGGCACCAATACCAGCTCCCACTTTCAACCAGAATTCTATTGATTCACAGGCTGCTGTCTTTTTTTCTGGTAGAGGTACACCTTTCATGCACAATTTTGGTTCATTCCACACAAAATGAGTTTCCTTCAAATTAAATCACAAAAGATTACCATATAAAGTATCCCAAAAAATAATAAAACATAAAGGTTAAAAGTACCCCTAAAAATTATCCCCTTCCTCGTCCTCCGCCTCAAATTATAAAACAGAAATTTAGACCTCATAATCACAGTCTGAGTTTATGTTGTCTAATGTCCCGTACACACGATCGGAATTTCCGATGGAAAAAGTCAGACGGACTTTTTCCATCGGAAATTCCGACCGTGTGTTTGCCCCATCGGAGTAATTCCATCAGAAATTTGGATTAATTCCATCGGAGTTTACATAGAGAACAAATAAAAATAGAGGAAGGGGAAGACATAAAGGCACTCACATTTGCCAACATCCGAAATATTGATTCAAGAAAAAAGTACTACACAGGGTAGTGACAGGGCGGACTTTTTCAGGCAATCACAAGGACATAGAGTTTAAGAAAAATATAAATTTAATTACAAGATATATATAATAAATTTCAATAAAATACGATGAAAAAGTACAGAATATACAGTCACAAGCAATATTTTCTTTCGTCTCGCCTACGCGTTTCGCCTACCTGCTTCTTCAGGACGAGTTTGAGACAGGCTACCCCCCCCGGGACACACAAGGATTCTTCTCCGTTGAGGCTTCCAACTTTTTGGATTGTCCTTTAATGGACATTGCAGTGTGGCTGCCTTTTGTGTGGATCTAATTTCCCTCTTGGCTTTCTCCACCTGCTCCCCGCTTCACTGGTCCTGGTCTGCATTGGTTCTTGCTTTATGTCAGAATCTAACCATATTTATTTATGTATTTTGATACATTACGGCTTGCTGCTAATCATAGGAGACTTTCTTCTCTCCTCTTAGTGGGCTTTTTCACCAACTTTAGATCATCTGTACATCCTTGACTCCATTTGGTCCTCGATGCACGTGGATGGCTAACAATTCAATTGATTTATGAAATTAGCAATACTCTATTGTCAAAAACTCTCTCTCAAACTCGTCCTGAAGAAGCCGCTAGGCGAAAAGCGTAGGTGAGACGAAAGAAAATATTGCTTGTGACTGTATATTCTGTACTTTTTCATCGTATTTTATTGAAATTTATTATATATATCTTGTAATTAAATTTATATTTTTCTTAAACTCTATGTCCTTGTGATTGCCTGAAAAAGTCCGCCCTGTCACTACCCTGTGTAGTACTTTTTTCTTTTACATAGAGAACATGTTCTCTTTTCCTCCGATGAAATTCCGACGGAATTCCGATGTGAATTTGGTCGGACAAAGGTCTGATCATGTGTACGGGGCATTAGCCTGTTTGGATTTGAGTACTGCTTATTTCCTCTGAAATGTTACTTATGCAGCAGGCTTAGCCATAGGAGTGATCTTGTCCTGGGTGCATACTCCAAGTTTTGGATGACAGCTATTATTCTGTATTGTCAAGCGTGTTTGATGAGATCAAAGGACATTCCTGGTAGTAAGAGCACTGACTTGTCTGTATCAGAGGTTTTCACTTCTTCTATACAGTTTGATGAAGACAGAAGAGAGGTATGTGGAATATTATAATGAATCACCCAGGTGGTTTAGGCATCTATGAGTTTAGCACAAAAAAGTATTGGTTTATTATCACCACTTTTAGCACGGATAAGGGTTTAAGATAAGCCCTGGAGCCTTGATACCCGAAATTAAGCTCCGGGAGAGATGTCCGTGGCCAGAGGGGGGGTCGGGATGGCTATGGGGGCTTCGATCTAAGGTAAGTAATACATAATGATCTAGAATGCTATGCATACTAGCTCATTATGCCTTTGTCTTGCAGAGTTATTTTTCTTTTTTTTTTCTTTAAGGGTTGTGTTTAGGTTTAAAGGAAAAGTTCAATAAAAAAAAAATACTAATAAATGCCCATTTTTGTTTTGCAGGTAAAAAAACATGCATTTACATTTTTTTTTGTAGGAGCCTTAAAAGCATTGCACCAGTGATCAATAGATGATGAATGGCATGCAGGACTTCTACAGACTGATCAGTGTAAGCTGTGTGCCCCTACATCATATGGGCAGTCATTTCCACAAAGACAGGAAGAATCAATTAAATGCTCAACAGCTCCCTGGTAATTCATTGAGAGCTACAAGCCGACAGCTACAAAGCATGTCAATACTTGTAGTTCATTGATCCACAGGGATCTGTGAATCAATGATGTGGCTGTATGGGCAGAGCGGGGACCGGGGAGCGGCTCCAGGATCGGGAACATGTTACACTCCCCCTAAAAACGGGTGTAACATGTTCCCGAAGGTGACCTTATCCTTCAAAGGATACATACTAGGCTGACCATGGTTCATTTTGGGTATAAGATAAGACTTTCAAGAACAGAAATCATAGACTGCAGCATATTAAATACCTGTTGTCCTTTTCGACAAGCTCCTTCTATCCTCTGATAGTCATTATCCGTACAGAGAGGACATGCTTCTGCTGTTTCCCAGAGAAAATGAAAAGTGCAACCATCACATGTACCGGCAGGACATGATCTAAAAAGAAAAAAGTTCACTTGTACAATAAAATTCTAAAATATCTGTTCATCTGTAAAAATGTACACGATTAGACATACAGATAGAACATTTATTATTTATTAATAGCCTGAAACAAGTTGTTGCTCAAGAGTGAATCATTTTTACTGACATAATAATAAATCCACAATGGAAAAATTAAACATCCACAAACTTTTGCCCATTTTTATAACCTACTAATGCAGCCAAAAACATGCTTTAGCTGGCAAACATAGGATTATAAATATTTTGTACACATAGCAACCATGGCAAATTAAAAGAAGCTCAGGATAATAAGTAAAGAACAATTACTGATAAGTGGATATAGGTGACTGTATTTTCATCCTTGCTAGGCAAGCACTAATGTGTTTACTAAGCTGCACTGGTTATGCTGCCAAAAATGTCAAAGACCCAAATGCAGAAAATCTATTTGGATAACCCTTCAAATGTATACGCTATTACCAAGGCTGAGCTGTGTGTGAGAGAGAGGCACAGCTCAGCCCTGCAACCATCAACCTTGGATGAGACAAGCATCGCCGCACAGTGGTAGGTAAACAGCGGCCGCAACCTGTGTTTACCCTGTCCAGGCAACGGTCACCACTCACCTCCCACTGTGCAGCTTGGTCATCAAGAGGCCTGGGCACCAGGGCCCAGCCGAGACTGAAAAAGATGGTCAGTGTGTCTGTCAATTTGTCCACGGGTGGGACCCAGAGTTCTAGAGTTCTGTGGCCAGGCCCTCGGGCCACGGCCAAATTGACCGCCCGGTCAGTCCGCCCCTGTCTCTGAGACATTATGTTTCAGTCCATCTGACGCCACCAGGTTGTACCTCAGTCTGTTTAAGAGCTCAGTGATGCCCTGGTCCAGATCTGGGATGAAAATACCCCAGGACACTATCTGTCGTTTCATTAGGAGCATTGCCTAACATTGTCAGGCATGCATACGAGCACTTGGGGGCCATACACTACTGCCATACAGCCATTTTCAGTTGCTGCAGTGAAATTTCAGTAAAATGGACTAGCTTGCTGCATAATTTTTTCCCTTTGATTTTCGGGGTGTCTTTGAATTCAGCCCTCTGTAGGTTGATAATTTTAATTTCCAACAAATGATGTGCCATCCTTTTATTCCTAACACATTACCCAGTCCAAATCAGTATAGATATCCAGCATGATAATTTTCCCCATTGAGATCTGATATGTTTTTAAAGTGTTTCTTTCATTTTTTTGAGCAGTGTATAACAAAGGGTATCTGCAATAAATTACCTGGGCACTGAAATATCTCCGTGACCAAGTTTTGTAGGGTTGCATCTCAAAGATATCACTGTAGCTCTCCCTTTTTCACATGATGATGTAACTGCAGAAGATCTGAGAAGAAAACATAACACACATTATTAAGAAACCGGCTTAAAGAAAAAAAACTATTGAAGTCAATTATGCAGTGTTATTTCTATAAACATTAAATTATATCTTTCAAAAAAATTATGTATATACAGTGAGGAAAATAAGTATTTGAACACCCTGCTATTTTGCAAGTTCTCCCACTTGGAAATCATGGAGGGGTCTGAAATTGTCATCGTAGGTGCATGTCCACTGTGAGAGACATAATCAAAACATTTTTTTCCAGAAATCACAATTTATGATTTTTTAACTATTTATTTGTATGATACAGCTGCAAATAAGTATTTGAACACCTGAGAAAATCAATGTTAATATTTGGTACAGTAGCCTTTGTTTGCAATTACAGAGGTCAAACGTTTCTTGTAGTTTTTCACCAGGTTTGCACACACAGGAGGAGGGATTTTGGCCCACTCCTCCACACAGATCTTCTCTAGATCAGTCAGGTTTCTGGGCTGTCGCTGAGAAACACGGAGTTTGAGCTCCCTCCAAAGATTCTCTATTGGGTTTAGGTCTGGAGACTGGCTAGGCCATGCCAGAACCTTGATATGCTTCTTACAGAGCCACTCCTTGGTTATCCTGGCTGTGTGCTTCGGGTCATTGTCATGTTGGAAGACCCAGCCTCGACCCATCTTCAAAGCTCTAACTGAGGGAAGGAGGTTGTTGCCCAAAATCTCGCAATACATGGCCCCGGTCATCCTCTCCTTAATACAGTGCAGTCACCCTGTCCCATGTGCAGAAAAACACCCCCAAAGCATGATGCTACCACCCCCATGCTTCACAGTAGGGATGGTGTTCTTGGGATGGTACTCATCATTCTTCTTCCTCCAAACACGGTTAGTAGAATTATGACCAAAAAGTTATATTTTGGTCTCATCTGACCACATGACTTTCTCCCATGACTCCTCTGGATCATCCAAATGGTCATTGGCAAACTTAAGACGGGCCTTGACGTGTGCTGGTTTAAGCAGGGGAACCATCCGTGCCATGCATGATTTCAAACCATGACGTCTTAGTGTATTACCAACAGTAACCTTGGAAACGGTGGTCCCAGCTCTTTTCAGGTCATTGACCAGCTCCTCCCGTGTAGTCCTGGGCTGATTTCTCACCTTTCTTAGGATCATTGAGACCCCACGAGGTGAGATTTTGCATGGAGCCCCAGTCCGAGGGAGATTGACAGTCATGTTTAGCTTCTTCCATTTTCTAATGATTGCTCCAACAGTGGACCTTTTTTCACCAAGCTGCTTGGCAATTTCCCCGTAGCCCTTTCCAGCCTTGTGGAGGTGTACAATTTTGTCTCTAGTGTCTTTGGACAGCTCTTTGGTCTTGGCCATGTTAGTAGTTGGATTCTTACTGATTGTATGGGGTGGACAGGTGTCTTTATGCAGCTAATGACCTCAAACAGGTGCATCTAATTTAGGATAATAAATGGAGTGGAGGTGGACATTTTAAAGGCAGACTAACAGGTCTTTGAGGGTCAGAATTCTAGCTGATAGACAGGTGTTCAAATACTTATTTGCAGCTGTATCATACAAATAAATAGTTAAAAAATTATAAATTGTGATTTCTGGATTTTTTTTTTTTGATTATGTCTCTCACAGTGGACATGCACCTACGATGACAATTTCAGACCCCTCCATGATTTCCAAGTGGGAGAACTTGCAAAATAGCAGGGTGTTCAAATACTTATTTTCCTCACTGTACATACACATTATATATATATATTAGTGCTGTGCGTTAAACGCGATATTAACGGCGTTAACGCAAACCCATGTTAACGCCGTCAATTTTTTTATCGCGCGATTAACGCTCGGGGTTGACGTGCAGAGTGTGCAGCGGCGCGGCTTACCTTCTCGCTGGATTCACAGGCAAGTTACTCACCTTGTCCCTGGATCCAGCGATGCCAACCCGCTGTGTGATCGAGCGGGTCCTCCTCGCTCGATTCACAGTGTCTGTGTGCCGCCGATCTCCGTTCCCTGCGACGTTACGACGCACGGGAGCGTAGAACGGCGCCAAATTCAAAAAAGTAAACAAACACAATACACACAGTATACTGTAATCTTATAGATTACAGTACTGTATGTAAAAAATACACACCCCCCTTGTCCCTAGTGGTCTGCCCAGTGTCCTACATGTACTTTTATAAAATAAAAACTATTCTTTCTGCCTGAAAACTGTAGATTGTCCAAAAGTGTCCCTTTATGTCAAAAATGGTTTTAGATCAGCTAGAAAACAGCGATCAAAATTTATGACGAATTAATCGTGAGTTAACTATGACATTAATGCGATTAATCACGATTAAAAATTTTAATCGTTTGACAGCACTAATATATATATATATATATCTATATTTGAGGAAAAACAATTAATTCAGTTTTTAAAACATGGCAAACAAATCTTTATAGCAATGAACGCTGATGTCATAAATTTCATAATTCTTAATTATTCTGCCAGTTTAAGACTAATGTGTGTTTGTGACTGAAGTACAGCAATGTTAACCTCAATACCAGACATATTCACCCCCTTCCTGCCCAGGTAATTTTAATTTTTTTTTGGTGGTATAATTTCACCAATGGGTTTTTTTGTTTTTGCTATATAAAACGGACAAATACTGAAAATGTAAAAAAAAAAAAAATATTTTCTTAGTCTCTAAGGGCCTGATTCTCAAAAGAGATACGCAGACTTAACTGCTGTTCAGCCTGCGTATCCCTGGGCCTGATTCTCAAAAGAGATACGCAGACTTAACTGCTGTTCAGCCTGCGTATCCCTGGGCCTGATTCTCAAAAGAGATACGCAGACTTAACTGCTGTTCAGCCTGCGTATCCCTGTGCCTAACTTTGGAAACGATTCTCAAAAGGCTTTTTCCAAAGTTAGGCAGAAAATCTGACATGTGTAAGACACTTACACGGTCAGATTTTAGGATGCAGTACCGCATCCGCCACTGGGGGCATTTCTCATTGAAATGCAGCTTTGCGTATGCAAATGAGGACTTAAGCAGATTTTCAAAGCATTTCATCACTGTGATTTCTGCCTAAGTTCCGCATTTGCCGGCGCAAAACTAGGGCTGGTTTTATAATGTGGAAAGTTAGTCACACATTGTAAAGGCCCGTTCCAGCGACGGCATTTGGTATGCATTCCTGAGGGAGAACTCCACGGCAATTTTTAAATTCAAAACCGGCATGGGTTCCCCCCCAGGAGCATACCAGGCCCTTAGGTCTGGTATGGGTTGTAAGGAGACCCCCCCACGCCGAAAAATTGACGTAGGGTGTCCCCCTACAATCCATACTAGACCCGTATCCAAAGCACGCTACCCGGCCGGCCAGGAAGGGAGTGGGGACCCCTCCTGAGCCGTGCCAGGCCGCATGCCCTCAACATGGGGGGGGTTGGGTGCTCTGGGGCAGGGGGGCGCACTGCGGGCCCCCCCACCCCAGAGCACCCTGTCCCCATGTTGATGAGGACAGGACCTCTTCCCGACAACCCTTGCCATTGGTTGTCGGGGTCTGCGGGCGGGGTGCTTATCGGAATCTGGGAGTCCCCTTTAATAAGGGGGTCCCCAGATACCGGCCCCCCACCCTAAGTGAATGGATATGGGGTACATCGTACCCCTATCCATTCACCTAGAGGCAAAAAGTAAAAGTTAGTAAACACACAACACAAGGCTTTTTAAAATAATTTATTATTCTGCTCCGGATGCCCCCCTGTCTTCGTTATTAGCTCAATTACCAGGGGGAGCTTCTTCTTCCACTCTCCGGGGGTCTTCTCCGCTCTCCGGGGGGGGCTTCTCCGGACTCCGGGGGGCTTCTTCCATCTTTTCCCCTCTTCCGCTGTTGACTCGGCGAACCCCGGTTCTTCTGCAGCTCTCCGGTGCCTTCTTCTTCAGCGCTGGCTGCCTGCTATGTTTGTGTGTTAGCTCAATTTCTAACAGGCAGCCAGCGCGGTCTTCTGTGACGTCAGGGTCTTCTCTTCCCTTCTTCCGATGTTGCCTCGTCGCCTGTTGTCGCTGTAATGATGGAAGCGCGCCTTGCATCCCATTTATATAGGCATCACCGTCCCATCATGCTCCGGCAGGTACCCACGTGGTGGGTGCACGTGGGTAGGCACCCACCACGTGGGTACCTACCGGAGCATGATGGGACAGTGATGCCTATATAAATGGGATGCAAGGCGCGCTTCCATCATTACAGCGACAACAGGCGACGAGGCAACATCGGAAGAAGGGAAGAGAAGACCCTGACGTCACAGAAGACCGCGCTGGCTGCCTGTTAGAAATTGAGCTAACACACAAACATAGCAGGCAGCCAGCGCTGAAGAAGAAGGCACCGGAGAGCTGCAGAAGAACCGGGGTTCGCCGAGTCAACAGCGGAAGAGGGGAGAAGATGGAAGAAGCCCCCCGGAGTCCGGAGAAGCCCCTCCCGGAGAGCAGAAGAAGAAACCCCCCCCCCGGAGAGCGGAGAAGACCCCCGGAGAGTGGAAGAAGAAGCCCCCCCTGGTAATTGAGCTAATAACGAAGACAGGGGGGGCATCCGGAGCAGAATAATAAATTATTTTAAAAAGCCTTGTGTTGTGTGTTTACTAACTTTTACTTTTTGCCTCTAGGTGAATGGATAGGGGTACGATGTACCCCATATCCATTCACTTAGGGTGGGGGGCCGGTATCTGGGGACCCCCTTATTAAAGGGGACTCCCAGATTCCGATAAGCACCCCGCCCGCAGACCCCGACAACCAATGGCAAGGGTTGTCGGGAAGAGGTCCTGTCCTCATCAACATGGGGACAGGGTGCTCTGGGGTGGGGGGCCCGCAGTGCGCCCCCCTGCCCCAGAGCACCCAACCCCCCCATGTTGAGGGCATGCGGCCTGGCACGGCTCAGGAGGGGGGGGGGACGCTCGCTCGTCCCCACTCCCTTCCTGGCCGGCCGGGTAGCGTGCTTTGGATACGGGTCTAGTATGGATTGTAGGGGGACCCCCTACATCAATTTTTCGGCGTGGGGGGGGTCTCCTTACAACCCATACCAGACCTAAGGGCCTGGTATGCTCCTGGGGGGGGAACCCATGCCGTTTTTTTCTTTGAAAATTGGCATGGAGTTCTCCCTCTCAGGAATGCATGCTGAGCGACGCTGTCATTTTTTCTTATAATCATTTGTTTTCCCGGCGCGTCTTTTTTTTTCACCCGTCGCAACTTTAGTGTCCCGTCGAAATTCTCAAAGCCGCCCGGCGTTAATTACGTTCGCGCGCTGCACGTCGGGAAAATTACGTCACACGCATGCGCAGTACGGCCGGCGCGGGAGCGCGCCTCATTTAAATTTTAAACGCCCCCAGGAGAGGAGGACCGCCTTACGACGGTGGCACTTAAGTTACACGGCGTGTAATTTCTACCTAAGTGCTTTGACGATCGGGCACTTAGGTAGAAATTTTAAGTCAGTGTAACTTAACTGCTGAAATTTAAGTTACGCAGACTTTTTGAGAATTTGGCCCCCTGTGCCTAACTTTGGAAACGATTCTCAAAAGGCTTTTTCCAAAGTTAGGCAGAAAATCTGACATGTGTAAGACACTTAGGCCTTGTACTCACGACCGGATCTGTGCGCTGAAAACTGTCTGCCGGACAGTTTCCGGCGTACAAGGCTGATTTTTGTTTTGTTCCGCTGGCTTGTACACACCAGCGGACCAAATTCCCGTCGTACCGGAACGCGTGCACGTAAACCACGTACGACGTCACTATAAAGGGGAAGACCAAACTTAATGGCGCCGCCCTCTGTTCCTCTTTTGCTAGTTACGGGTTTGCTCGTGTTAGTGAAGGTTTGGTTAGAGCTGATTCGCGCTTCTCGGTCTCCAGGCTTTGACAGCGTGTATTCACGGGTTCAGTGCGTGTGCTTGCGGGATCGTAGTTGTCATTCGGCTATAGGCTAGCAGGTTGTTTCTGCTTTTGCAGTTGCATCCTGTGCGCTCGTATCTGTTTGTCACGCGTTCGTCGCAGGTAGTGCTGGATTTGCGAGTGCTTTCTGTTTGAGTGTGTTCTTGACTGACCAGCCGGCCAGTTTGAAGCCATGATGGAGCAGCAGCGTCAATTTTCGCGAGTTGGTGCTGTTTATGGGATGGCTGCTGGATATGTTCATTATTCCAGTACTTTGGCCAGAAACAGGGGGCGGAGGCGTTTCTGGACCAAGAATTGGTTGCGCCAGCGTGACCAGTTCTCACATATGCCTCTGCTTAGGGAAATCCAGGAGAATAATCCTAATGACTTTAGGAATTTTCTCCGCATGACGGACCCCGTATTCAACAGTCTGCTGGATCTTCTGTCCCCCTATATCACGAGGCAGGACACTGTGATGCGCCAAGCCATCACGGCCGAGCAGAGGCTTATTGCCACGTTGCGGTACCTGGCGACTGGGAGGAGCCTGCAGGACCTCAAGTTCTCGACAGGCATCTCTCCGCAGGCGCTTGGGGTCATCATACCGGACACGTGTGCTGCCATCATCAAAGTTCTGCATGAGGAGTATATTAAGGTAAGTTTCCTGGCTGTAATAATGTTGCTAACTAACTTTATTTTTCATTTCCCAGATATGCTGTGTGTTTAACTAACGTTCCCTTTTCTCCCTATGCATGTTGATATAAGCTTTACATGTTTTATTCTTGGCCTACCTGCATATTTGTCCCTTACCCAATATTAACCTGTCCAGCATGCTATCCTAGTGACAAACCCACCTTGCCATTTTTTAAAAAAGGACTTTTTGGTTTTTGTGTCCCCCCCCCCTTCAAACTTTTATTGTCCCCATCAGAGGGCTGTGGAGTCTCTTAATGAAGTGGCCCTATATATTTCATTTCCCAACTTCTCCATGCACATTTTTGTAATGCAATTTTAATACTGTGAAGTGTCACAAGGATGCTTGTAGGATGTTTTTGTTACAAAGTACTAAATCTCTTCTTTTGTTTGTCCCCACAGCTACCCTCCACACCACAGGAATGGCAGTCTGTGGCTTCCCAATTTGCCCAGCGGTGGGATTTTCCAAACTGCGGTGGAGCAATAGATGGGAAACACGTCCGCATTGTGCCCCCACCCCACTCGAGGTCCTACTATTATAATTACAAGGGTTATCATAGTATTGTGTTGATGGCGGTGGTGTCGGCACAGTATGAGTTTCTATATGTGGACGTGGGGAAGAATGGCCGGATGTCTGATGGTGGAGTGTTCGCACGGACTGATTTCTATGATCGTCTCCAAGCTGGTGGTCTGGCATTGCCACCAGATGAAGATAATGTGGAAGGACTTCCGTTTGTGTTCCTAGCGGACGAGGCTTTCGGGCTTGGTCCTCACCTCATGCGGCCTTTTCCCCAGAGGACCCTCACCTCAGAGAGGAGTGTGTTTAATTTTCGGTTGGCCAGGGCTCGGAGGGTAGTCGAGAATGCCTTTGGGATACTCACCAACCGGTTCCGCCTGTTCAGGACATCGATACATCTGGCGGAATATAAATTGGACACCGTTGTATTTGCCTGCTGCATTTTGCACAACTTTTTACGCAGGCACTCCCAGACGTACCTACCCGACATCGGTTCTGAGGCAAGACTACCCTCAGATCCCCTTCCCGGGCTGGACACTGGTCGCGCTGGCTTGGCCCCCCAATCAGCTCGTGAGGTACTTGACAAATATGTTGAGTACTTCATGGGTCGGGGGGCCATTGCTATGCCAGATCATATTTCTTTCTAATTCGGCCCCCAAAGAAAGGAATATTCTCACAAATAATAAATAATTAGACCATTGGACTTTATACAGTTGTTTGTCATTAATGCTTTTTCTCTTTTTATCTGTCTTCCTGGTTCTCTAAGTAACTTCTGCAATTTTACTGCATAATTGATTTCTCCACTTTTAGTAAATAACCACATTTTGCACAGTATTCACTCATCTACAAACAGGGTATTGAGTCTAGAAATAAGAAGCAACTCCATTTTAAATTTTGGAGGTCAATTTTTTTAATTTTTGCTTGTTCATGACCCCAAAAATTATTTTATTTTTTTTCATTACTCCCTGCTTTTGTACTTAGGAGTCTACAATTTTTTACATTTTTTTTTTTTTCAGGTAATTAAACAAAAAATATTATGCAGATTATACATTTTTTAACAAGTTCACATTTTTGTTTATCAAATATAGTTAGATTTATTGTTTACATATATATATATATAGAATATTTTGGGTGGGGTGTTTACCGCCTTAGTATTTTTTATTCTCGGCATATTTTTTATGCACAAAAACCAAAATTTTTTCAAAATTTTTTTTTTTTTTTGGTGTGTTTTTCAATACGAATATTTGTTGTGGAGATTTAGGAGTCAAATCTCGACTTCACTAAATTCAGTGATTAGAGAGATTTATAATTCTATATATATATCTTTTTAATTTTTTTTAGGTGTTTATTCTTTATGGTCTAAACTTTATAGTATCCAAAAATGTTCAACATGGTCAAAAAGTAAAAAAATACAATTATAAAAATATAAAAACTCACAACAGCAGTCAGTCATGGTGTGCTTTCACACTGGAACACGCCAAAATTTGAAGATACACACATTCAGTGCAAACTCGCCAAATGTCATTGGTTCAACAGACAAATGGCCACATGTGCTATCTGACATCATGGGTGATCAATGTCTGTGTTTTGTGGGAGCAAACCCTTCCTCTCAACTACTTGAGGATGGAGGAGGGGGTTGGACCCACAAAGCACAGACACTAGATATTCTGTGATGGCAGATAGCACATGTTGGCACACTGTGTGTGTATCTTCAAATTTTGGCGTATTCATTATTAAAACAGTAAAAATGTTTGTGGGGGCGGGGGATGGGCGGGGGGTGTTTCAGTCTTTGACACGGCCCATCATGTCAATAATATTTTTAAAATTAGATTCGATGACCATCATTCTTTGCCGCATATTGTCCATTTCCGTGCAGCATTCCAAAAGGACATTTGTTAAATTCTCTTCCATGACAACCATCCTTTCACGCATATTGTGCATTTCAGTGCTGCACTCCATTACCTGCTGAATAATTATAGCAGCACTTGCACGTGAAAATATTGGCACACCATCCTCCTCCCCTAAAAAAATTTAAAAAATGGTCATTTCCAAAATTATTTTTCGATGAGGCCTATCTACATATGTTTTTTTTAATCAAGCTAGGGTGACACTGACCTGATGGGCTTCTCCTTTCCACCTCTTCGACATCTTCTATCACTCCTCCTTCTTCCACCACTTCCCCATCATCTTCGACTCCTCCTTCATCCATCAATCCACCTTCTTTCAATTCGCCAAATTGTTCTTCCGCCACTTGCCCTTCATCTGCTATAAATTCGAAGTCCAAAATTACTTCTTCCTCCTCTCTTCCTTCCTCCTTTCTTCCTTCCTCCTCTCCTTCCACATCCTCTTCTCCTTCCACATCCTCTTCTCCTTCCACATCCTCTTCTCCTTCCACATCCTCTTCTCCTTCCACATCCTCTTCTCCTTCCACATCCTCCTCCTCCTCCACATGTTGAGATGGAAGATTTTGGCCTTGTCTGGCCCTCTCTGCCTCCTCCAAATGCTGGCGACTTCTTTCCCCTTAAATAACCCAAAAAAAATGTATACTCATCAGCACACAGATATTGGAGAGCATAAATCGCACACATTGCTTAGAAGAGGCTTTCATTTAGTGACTTTTATATTTCACCAAACCTACATTTTGGAATTACTTCTATGGCAAGCTCTGATCCTGCCCCTTTTTAGCAAAGTGACACACATGGATGTCCCCCCTAAACAGTATTTCTGGGAGACCCTACCAAAACACCTTTTTGATTTGGGGAGACACAGGTGCTCTGCATTGCAGCTGTGAAAACATCTGCTTTATTACCACTGTTTTTAGAATGAATCCTGTTTGCCTTTCCCATTCTCCTATTTTTTTTTTTTAGAACTAGCTTTTACATAATGTTTACCAACAAAGTTTTTGGCCAGTGAGTCATGTCCAGGTGTGTTGTTCCTGGACTAACCGAGCCTTTCTGAGAAACTATGTGATGTTACGTGGTTTACTAAGAACACTATTTGTAAATATGTAGTTATTTATGTCCTACAAAATAAATGACAACATGTTTTTAAAATTACAAGCAGGCCAAGGAGGCAGATGGTGAAATATACATGGCAACACATTATTGCAGACAATCACCCACCCCCCCCCCCAACCCCAATATATATTTACTTACTTTTACGCAGAATTTTAAGTATTTTCTTCATCTGATGTGGCTCCCTCAATTTTAAGTCTGACCAGCGTTTCCTCAGCTGTTCCTTGGACCTGGTGATCCCAAACATCCTCTGCATTCTCCTCGCCACCTTGTCCATAATATGTGCCTTTCGGCGGTTAGGGGTCTTGTATGGCCCTAATTCACCATCATAGTCCTTCTTTCGCATGATGTAAACTAACTCCACCATTTCCTGGAACCGCATATTAGTGGCTTTATATCTTCTTTGCCTTGATCGGGACGTCCCTGCCTCTGTCCCTTCACTTGTGGCATGAGAGCATCGTGCCCGCTCGTGTGACATCGCCATCTTTCCTTTCCCACAGAGATTATGGGCGGGGAAAAGATGAATTGTTACGCCATGGGCGGAGAAGAGGGCGGCGTTTAATACATACGCGGAGTGTATAGAATGCAAACAACGTGTTTACGTAGGTTACGCGGAGAATCTTCGAGCGCATCCAGAACATACACAGTTAACGCCATATTTCCTAAACTCATTGATTAGGGGCCTAGCAAAGGTGACGAGGGCGGGGTTTAATAAATACGCGGAGTGTTTAAAAGGTGCACGCCGTGATTACGCATCTTACGCGGTAATTAGGCGAGCGTGAGAAACGAGGAGCGAGAGACAGGAAGGTAAGGAAATAAAAAATGGGATCAGCAGAGGCCTGGAAAATGTAGACACATGGGATGGGGGTTTGGGCTGTTGGTTGCACCCTTTTTAAGCTATTCTGTCTATGGGGTACCACAATGTTTTTTTGGTATCCAAATGCTTTTGGACAACTCACAAAATAGAGATGTGAACAATGCTGTACCTCATTGACAAGTTTTTGAATGGTGTATTCAGATCAGGCAAAGTATTGTTCAAGTGTTGGTTGTACAGAGGTCATTAGGAAGTGTCTTTTATCTCATCCATTGTCAGGGGCATGAGATTTACACATGAAAGAGTGCCTAGATGAATACTGTCATTTGTAAGCATTGTTTATTTTTCTATATTAAAAATATTTACTGCAATGTTAACAATGGCTCTGCATCTAGCAAATCAATGTTTGGTACAACCAATGCGGCCGAGCTGACAATCATTTTTACAACAAGAGAGACTGTGTTTGTAATTAGATATAGGTAATAAATTTGAAGACACATATTATATCAAGGTCAACGCTGATCCTTTTGAAAATTTATTTTTCTTGGGTTTATGTTTTGCGAATCTAGACTCAAAAAGAAATATCATTTTTCTAAAAGGGAAATGGACCTCCTACAAACAAAGGAAGCTATAGAGGCCTTACTCCAAAAATATCAGGACACGCCCATCCTGTGGAATTCCAAGCACTCTTTATATTGTAATAAAGATGTACGAGCGGCAGCACTAGAAGAGCTAGCAAACTATATGCAAACATGGGTGCCAGGATGCACTGCCAACATGGTGAAGGATAAACTTGCCAACCTCAGAAGCACATACAGGAGAGCATACAAAGCTAATAAAAGCAAAAAATCGGGAGCAGCAGCAACACAAGCAAAGGAACCCAAACTGTGGTATTACAAACAGATGGCTTTTTTGCGGGACGAAATGGAAGGCAGGAAAACGATGTCGAGTCTTTCTTCCAACCTTTCCTCCATGCTACCTTCCAGCGGACATTCCCCAGATGACCACAGCCCTGAAGAGTCAGAGGAAGAGGGCCTGGCTGACAGAGATGCAGATCTGCCACCCTTCGATGAGGAGGTATAGTAGTTTCCTCTATATTTCTGGCGTAAATAATTCTTGGTGGATTAATGATTTGATATTGTAAAAGAAAAGCCAAGCTGGGAAAAAGCAAAAAAAAAGGATGTACAGACAAATAGGTGTCAGGGATGACAACTGCAGGGGTCAGAAGTAGAGTGTATTCAAGTAATAATGAACAGAAAATACTAAACGAAAAACATGAAAATGAGTGTGGTTTTATTTAGCGAAATTGTAAAAAATGTCATTTTTGTCCCACACAGGAAGAAGAGATCAGCCAGGAGGTGGCAGATCCTCAGGTGTCTGTCAGCCAGGAGGAGGCCGGGGTCAGTGGCAGCCAGGAGGAGGCCGGGGTCAGTGGCAGCCAGGAGGAGGCCGGGGTCAGTGGCAGCCAGGAGGAGGCTGGGCCCAGTGGCCTGCAGCAGGTCCCCCCGGCCAGGAGAACCACCACCAGCCAGTCTTCTCCCCCCCAGGTGAGGCCATCAGGCCGAAGGAGGCAGTTGAGGCCTGTGGAGGAGGCAAGCCTCCGCATGATACAGGAGGCAAGCGCCATCATGAGGGCCCCCCTCAACCCCACAGAGGCCTTCAGTGCCTCCTTGGCACATGATTTGAATGAAGGGGAGGAGGACCAGAGAAGACTGGCAAAGGCCCTGATGAACCAGGTCCTTTGGTGGATGCAGAAGGGCCTGCTGACCCCAGAGACTGGGCTATGTGACCCGGCCCGGCTTGCGGAACACCATCCTCCTGCTGCCACATCGACCCCACCTGCAAGAGCCCGTGTAAGATCCGCTGGAAGGCTGCCTGGAGGGAAGGTTGGAAAGAGGAGGAAACGTTGATTTTCTGCCTTCCATTTCCTTCCACATAAAGGACATATTGTTTGGACTACCACAGTTTGGGTTCCTTTGTTTCTGTGCTGCTGCTTCATATTTTTGTGTTTGGCTCCTGAGGCTTGGAAGTTTCTCCTTCACCATGTTGGAAATGCCAGTTTGCATATAGTTTGCTATCGATTCTAGTGCTGCCGTTCTGTTTAATTTTTGGGATGACATTTTCCAAAATAAAAGGCTTTTTGCTTTCATTTGAAAACATGTCTATTGTTTGTTATACTGTGGGGATTATTAGGCAGCAAACCTTTAATAAATATACAATGTGTCATTTACAAAGGACACACTCCTTGGGGGGGGGGGGGGACATTTGGTGTGCCAATATGGTTCAATATTCTCAAATGAAACAAAAAAAAAAAAACTAAACCAAAAAAAACATGTAAAAAAAAAATGGTGACATAACTAGAAACAACATAAAAAATTAAAAAGATGCACATTCCTTTACAAAAATGACTACAATAAATTATGGAGGACCACCAACCAAAACACACGTCTGGCATAGAAAACATTATTAAAAGATTACATCACAAGCAAGAAATTGACATTTCAGTATGGGACAACTCTATTGAAATTGCATCAGCAAGAGAACGGGGTTATTATAGCAAGAGAAGAATTAATAAAACGAGGCAAGAAACTGTGGTTTAGTGCGCCTTTTTAAGACATTGTTCTCTTGCTAGAATAAAAGGTTTCTAATGACGAATGTGCCATATCCCAAACAAACGCGAGTTTTACCTGAACGAGCGCTCCCGTCTCCTCATTTGGACTGAGCATGCGCGGGGTTTTTGTACGCTGCTTTTGTGTACAGACGACCGAACATGTCTGACGGACACGATTCCAGCAGACTGTTTTAAAGCAAGACCAGGAAACAGTTGTTCGTTGGAAAACGGTCTGGCCGACGAATGTTTGCTGAAATCCTGTCCGTTACTGCCTACACACGAACGAACATGTCCGCTGAAACTGGTCCGCGGACCAGTTTCAGCAGACATGTTTGGTCATGAGTATGGGGCCTTACACGGTCAGATTTTAGGATGCAGTACCGCATCCGCCACTGGGGGCATTTCTCATTGAAATGCAGCTTTGCGTATGCAAATGAGGACTTAAGCAGATTTTCAAAGCATTTCATCACTGTGATTTCTGCCTAAGTTCCGCATTTGCCGGCGCAAAACTAGGGCTGGTTTTATAATGTGGAAAGTTAGTCACACATTGTAAAGGCCCGTTCCAGCGACGGCATTTGGTATGCATTCCTGAGGGAGAACTCCACGGCAATTTTTAAATTCAAAACCGGCATGGGTTCCCCCCCAGGAGCATACCAGGCCCTTAGGTCTGGTATGGGTTGTAAGGAGACCCCCCCACGCCGAAAAATTGACGTAGGGGGTCCCCCTACAATCCATACTAGACCCGTATCCAAAGCACGCTACCCGGCCGGCCAGGAAGGGAGTGGGGACGAGCGAGCGTCCCCCCCCCTCCTGAGCCGTGCCAGGCCGCATGCCCTCAACATGGGGGGGTTGGGTGCTCTGGGGCAGGGGGGCGCACTGCGGGCCCCCCCACCCCAGAGCACCCTGTCCCCATGTTGATGAGGACAGGACCTCTTCCCGACAACCCTTGCCATTGGTTGTCGGGGTCTGCGGGCGGGGTGCTTATCGGAATCTGGGAGTCCCCTTTAATAAGGGGGTCCCCAGATACCGGCCCCCCACCCTAAGTGAATGGATATGGGGTACATCGTACCCCTATCCATTCACCTAGAGGCAAAAAGTAAAAGTTAGTAAACACACAACACAAGGCTTTTTAAAATAATTTATTATTCTGCTCCGGATGCCCCCCCTGTCTTCGTTATTAGCTCAATTACCAGGGGGGGCTTCTTCTTCCACTCTCCGGGGGTCTTCTCCGCTCTCCGGGGGGGGGTTTCTTCTTCCGCTCTCCGGGGGGGGCTTCTCCGGACTCCGGGGGGCTTCTTCCATCTTCTCCCCTCTTCCGCTGTTGACTCGGCGAACCCCGGTTCTTCTGCAGCTCTCCGGTGCCTTCTTCTTCAGCGCTGGCTGCCTGCTATGTTTGTGTGTTAGCTCAATTTCTAACAGGCAGCCAGCGCGGTCTTCTGTGACGTCAGGGTCTTCTCTTCCCTTCTTCCGATGTTGCCTCGTCGCCTGTTGTCGCTGTAATGATGGAAGCGCGCCTTGCATCCCATTTATATAGGCATCACCGTCCCATCATGCTCCGGCAGGTACCCACGTGGTGGGTGCACGTGGGTAGGCACCCACCACGTGGGTACCTACCGGAGCATGATGGGACAGTGATGCCTATATAAATGGGATGCAAGGCGCGCTTCCATCATTACAGCGACAACAGGCGACGAGGCAACATCGGAAGAAGGGAAGAGAAGACCCTGACGTCACAGAAGACCGCGCTGGCTGCCTGTTAGAAATTGAGCTAACACACAAACATAGCAGGCAGCCAGCGCTGAAGAAGAAGGCACCGGAGAGCTGCAGAAGAACCGGGGTTCGCCGAGTCAACAGCGGAAGAGGGGAGAAGATGGAAGAAGCCCCCCGGAGTCCGGAGAAGCCCCCCCCGGAGAGCGGAAGAAGAAACCCCCCCCGGAGAGCGGAGAAGACCCCCGGAGAGTGGAAGAAGAAGCCCCCCCTGGTAATTGAGCTAATAACGAAGACAGGGGGGGCATCCGGAGCAGAATAATAAATTATTTTAAAAAGCCTTGTGTTGTGTGTTTACTAACTTTTACTTTTTGCCTCTAGGTGAATGGATAGGGGTACGATGTACCCCATATCCATTCACTTAGGGTGGGGGGCCGGTATCTGGGGACCCCCTTATTAAAGGGGACTCCCAGATTCCGATAAGCACCCCGCCCGCAGACCCCGACAACCAATGGCAAGGGTTGTCGGGAAGAGGTCCTGTCCTCATCAACATGGGGACAGGGTGCTCTGGGGTGGGGGGCCCGCAGTGCGCCCCCCTGCCCCAGAGCACCCAACCCCCCCATGTTGAGGGCATGCGGCCTGGCACGGCTCAGGAGGGGGGGGACGCTCGCTCGTCCCCACTCCCTTCCTGGCCGGCCGGGTAGCGTGCTTTGGATACGGGTCTAGTATGGATTGTAGGGGGACCCCCTACGTCAATTTTTCGGCGTGGGGGGGGTCTCCTTACAACCCATACCAGACCTAAGGGCCTGGTATGCTCCTGGGGGGGGAACCCATGCCGTTTTTTTCTTTGAAAATTGGCATGGAGTTCTCCCTCTCAGGAATGCATGCTGAGCGACGCTGTCATTTTTTCTTATAATCATTTGTTTTCCCGGCGCGTCTTTTTTTTTCACCCGTCGCAACTTTAGTGTCCCGTCGAAATTCTCAAAGCCGCCCGGCGTTAATTACGTTCGCGCGCTGCACGTCGGGAAAATTACGTCACACGCATGCGCAGTACGGCCGGCGCGGGAGCGCGCCTCATTTAAATTTTAAACGCCCCCAGGAGAGGAGGACCGCCTTACGACGGCGGCACTTAAGTTACACGGCGTGTAATTTCTACCTAAGTGCTTTGACGATCGGGCACTTAGGTAGAAATTTTAAGTCAGTGTAACTTAACTGCTGAAATTTAAGTTACGCAGACTTTTTGAGAATTTGGCCCTAAGTCTCCTATTTGCAAATAATTTATCTTTCCCCGTGAATTTAGGCCTAAATGTACTCTGCTACATTTCTTTGGTAAAACATATCTCAAATCAGTGTACATTATTTAATTTGTGGGAAAGTTATAGAGCCTACAACTACTGTACTGTATATGCAGTACATATATATATATATATATATATATATATATATATATATATATATATATATATATATATATATATATATATATATTTGAAAATCTAATTTCTCGAGGCCCTGAAATTCCCGGACGGTACAAATTCCCCTCAAAATGACCTATTTTTGGAAAGTAGACAGTCCAAGGTATTTAGTAGGAAGCATGAGTTTTTTAAGTTGTAATGTTTTGTTACAATTTTTTTTTTAATTAAGAAATTAAATAAAGTTTTTTTTTTTTTTTTCCACAAAGTTGTCATTTTAACAAGTTATTTATCACACAGCACAGGCATACTTAGAATTACACCCCAAAATACATTCTGATATGCCTCATTAATATGGAGGTTCCACATGTGTGAGACTTTTTCACCGCTTAGATGCATAAAGGGAGTCAAAATCCATAGAGTAACTTTGGGCTTTCAATGAGCATAAATTACACATAAATTATGAATCTAATTGTAATGACTACCTATCACATTTTTGGAAGCCCTGGAGCACCAGGACAGTGGAAAACCCTGTAATATGACCCCATTTTGGAAAGCAAACCCTCCAAGATATTTTCTAAAAGGCATAGAGTCTTTTGAAAATGTCATCTTATTGCCACAAGGTTTTGGAACTAGCAAGAAAGAAAATGAAAATTTGTTTTTTTTTGCAAAAAAGTTGTTAATTAACAAGATATGGGGATACCACACAAGTCAGACTTTTTCACAGTCTAGTGTGATACACAGAGGGGCCCACAATCCAAGGGGCACCTTCAGGCTTTCTAGGGGCATAAATTATGCATCCAATTCCTGACTACCTATCACATTTTTAGATGCCTTAGAGCAACAGGACAGTGGAAACACCCACCAAATGACCACATTTTGGAAGGCAAGCACCCCAAAGTATTTTCTAACAATCAAGGAGAGTCATTTTAAGACTTAATTTTTTGCCACAAGTTTAAAAAAAATGTGGAATGAAAATATATTCATTATTTACACAAAGTTGTCAGGTTAATAGGATATTTCTCACATACAGCAGGGGCATACTTAGAATTACACCCCAAAACACATTCTGATATGCCTCCTGAATATGGGGATACCACATGTGTGAGACTTTTTTTGGTGCCTGGACTGATTATGTACCAGACATTGTATCTTGTGTACCACACAAATCAACCAATTGTATCAAAAATAATGTGCTGTAATGTTCGCCTCAATATGAGTGATCAGAGAATATAGCTTAGTGTAGCGTCACCTATAGCCACCCTTGTTCCTATATGCCTACTGGTACATGGTCAGGAAGCACAGGAGGATAAAGAAAGGAAGAACAAATTTGTTTCTATTTTTTCAGGGGTGCAGTTGTCCACAGGGGATGGCTGGGACTGGTGTCTTGCAGAAACATAATCAGTCAGATGTGTAGATGGGTCTGGCACAGGCAGAGACATGATCAGCAAAGGATCAGTCCAGGCAACAAGCAGAAACATGGTAAAAAAACAGGCAAACCAGGGACACTGATTCAAGCTAAACTTATCTTGTGACACTGTGGCTGGTGTGGTGGTGATCGTAGAATTTTAACTGGCTGCAATATTATGGTTCATTAACAAATGAGATTGGGGGTGGTAAAACATTGCAGTTGAACAGTGGTTTTACCACACCTCAACTGCTACCCCCTTTAGCTGCGGCTGGGGGTGTACACCTGCGGTGGCTTTAAAGGTTTTCTTTTTCAGCTAGGGAAGGAATTATATCTTGTGTACGACCGCCAATTATGACCCATTCAAGTGAATGGGGTTGCTTGTGCGAGGTCCAAGGGGTTTAAACTGTTGGTGCGGAGGCGATACAATGTCATTACAGTGAAACAATGACTGCTGTGACAGTGAACAGGGACACTGTGACTGCTGTGGGGATGATCAGGGACACTAACTGGTGTGGCAGTGATCAGGGACACTGTAACTGGTGTGGCAGTGATCAGGGACACTGTAACTGGTGTGGCAGTGATCAGGGACACTGTAACTGGTGTGGCAGTGATCAGGGTCCCTGCAACTGGTGTGGCAGTGATCAGGGTCCCTGCAACTGGTGTGGCAGTGATCAGGGTCCCTGCAACTGGTGTGGCAGTGATCAGGGTCCAAGCAACTGGTGTGGCTGTAATCAGGGTTCTTGCAACTGGGGTGGCAGTGATCAGGGACACTGCAACTGGGGGTTGCATTGATTAGGGGAAATATAACTGGTGTGGCAGGAATCAATGACACTGTAACTGGTGTGGCAGTGATCAGGGATACTGTAACTGGTGTGGCGGTGATTAGGAACAATATGACTGATTTGGCATGATCAGGGACACTGCGACTGGTTTGCCAGTGATTAGGGACACTAACTGGTGACAGAGTAGTCCAGTGTCCATTTTTTTACACTATGATTGCTTCTTATGCCGCGTACATACGGTCGTTTTTTGTGATGTAAAAAAACATTGTTTTTTGTGATTAAAAAAAAAGAACGTTTTTCAAACTTCATTTTCAAAAACGACGCAGCATACACACCATCGTTTTTTCCAAAAGCTCTAGCAAAGCGCGGTTACGTTCAGCACGTACGATGGCACTCTGTTCCATTCAAACTCGCGTCCTAACTTGCTTCTGAGCATGCGTGGGTTTAAAAACGTTGTTTTAAACGTCGTTTTAGCAACACACGGTCATTTTTTGTGACACAAAAAACGACGTTTTGAAAAACGACATAAAAAATTTAAGCATGCTCGATTTTTTTTTTTGTCGTTTTTCAGAAGACCTAAAACAACGTTTTCCCCACACACGGTCATTTTAAATGACGTTTTTAAAAACAACGTTTTTTTTTCATCACAAAAAATGTCCGTCTGTACGCGGCATTACAGTGATGATCACTTTAAAAGCAATTGTTTTAACTGTCATGCATTCATGACTTCGTTTACTATTGGGGTTGCTATGATTGGTTACAGATATCACATGATACAGGACAGCTGTAATTAGCCCGGTACCATGTGATCACTGTGACCAATCACATAAATCACAATAGTAAGCCACGATATCATGAATGAAAGCCATTCATGACAGTTGTTAACTTGGGATCATGATCCTGTGATTGATCACAGTGATCACATAGTACCCTGGGCCAATCACAGCGGCTCAGTACCGATCACTAATCCGCTGTGTCCACCGATCACACTACTGTGCGCCCCGGGGGGAACACGTGAGATGCACAAGCAGGTTGACGTCCAATGACATCCTCCCAAAACTGGAGAGCCCCTACCAGCCATATATGTACATTGACCGGAGGGGAAGTGACCAGTGTAGAACTAAAGGATTTTTTTTTTAAGTTAGAATAAAGTAAGGTAGGGTTATGACTCCTGTAAAGTTTATTTTTGTCATCCATGTCCCATTGGGGAGATGTTCCTTCACTTCCTGTCCCATGCCCAATCAGGAAGTGAGAGAAAGTCCCTCTAAAGTGAATTAAAGTTGTCACCAGGGTCACTAGAGCCAGTGTCTCCATCGGAAGATATCTCTACTATTCATGTTATGGACACAACCCAAAATGTGTGATCTTCTTTTACTTTCACTTTAGTTGATAATTAGATAATGGCAAACAGGACAAATAGAGAGGGTGAATCTCCCTAAGAGGGACACAGACAGCAATAAAAACTCACTCTATCCAAAACCAAAAAAAAAGTTTTGCCTTTAGTTATACTTTAATATCTTTTATCTACACATAACTATTCTGTTTAACTGTATCTTTTCTTCATTTTTGTATAAGTAATTTTAGGTTAGGAATTGCTATTATATGTGCATCAGATTTGATTATGATCTCCCATAAACTCCCAGGAGATTTTAAATTATATTGTACATTTTTTTGCCTAATAAACACCAAGGGGCATATTTATAAAGCAGTTTTAATTACAATGATAGTGACTGATTCACCACCAGTGAATGTTTAGTAAAAGTCACATTTACTACTCTAAAAAAATATGCCCACAAATGCCCTGCTCTAATACCATTATGTAATTAAATTCTTCACCACACTATAATTGCTGACCCCTTGTGAATATCTTGCCTAATGCCGCATACAGACGGTCATCTGTTGTGATGAAAAAAAATGACGTTTTTGAAAACGTCATTTAAAATGGTAGTGTGTGGGGAAAACGTTGTTTTATGTCTTCAGAAAAACGACCAAAAAAAAATTCGAACATGCTCGAATTTTTTGTGTCATTTTTCAAAATGTCGTTTTTTGTGTCAATTAAAATGATAGTGTGTGGGCAAAATGACGTTGAAAACGACGTTTTTAAACCCGCACATGCTCAGAAGCAAGTTATGAAGCGAGCTTCAATGGAACAGAGTGCCGTCATACTTGCTGAACGTAACATCGCTTTGCTAGAGCATTTTGAAAAACGATGGTGTGTATGCTACATCGTTTTTGAAAATGAAGTTTCAAAAATGTCGTTTTTTTTCATCACTTCAAACGTCATTTTTTTCACAAAAAATGACCGTCTGTACGCGGCATAAGTTTTAGAATGCCAACTTCTTCTGTAGACAATAGTGAAAGTTGTTTTATTCTGAAATAATAACTAAGATTATGGCAAGATGATAAAAATGAACCTGAATTATATTTTATTAAAAAACAAATATTTAACCAATTCCTAACTCACTTGAAATAGAAATTTATATCTGGTATCTTGTTTGCGGCAGGAAATGCATCAGGCTTAATGTTGGTTCCACTTAGGCTTGTGTTGGCTGTAGCACCTGCATTCATAAAACAGTAGTAAATAAGCAAAATAACACAACAGTATCCATTCTTAGTTGAGATTTGCATGCTTCCAGATGATAGAAATGTGTTCAGGTAATAAAACAAAAATAAGTCATATAACTCTGAAACTCTGCAGCCTTAGGCCAGGAGTTTTAATGTTCAGGCTTGACAGATCTGCAGTGATTACTTTTATAATAGATTACTTTGTATTTTAAGGCAACCCAGACGCAAATCAGAGAAAAAAGGCAGTGGTAAAAATATTACAAAATCATATGACAAGGAGTCCCTATGGAGCATGTTGGTCTTTCTGTACATACACAGCAAGAGATAATATCCATATACAGTAGATAATATCCATATACAGTAGATAATATCCATATACAGTAGCATTAACTAAGAAAATAATAAGTATCTCAAAACTATTAACGGAATTTCACAATGGAATTGTGCAGTAGTGGGAATAATAGGTACAAATAAGAGGGGGAGAGGGAAGGGGGGGGGAGGGGAGAAGGGTAGGAAGGGGTAAAGTGGTATCAGAGACTGCAATCCAGCTGGAATTGGGAAAAACAGTTAAGTCAGAAAATAGGCTTAGAATTTGGAGATGCCCTCATATATTATGCAGGTTGCCAGGATATTTTGAAAACCTTTAAACGGATTTCTCAGTGGTGCTATAATTACAATACATTAAAGCAGAGGTTCCTGCGGGTTCTGCTTTTTTTTTTTTAAATCTGCAATGCTTTTTATTATATCAAGTAAGGTACTACTCACTTGCTAGCAGCTCGTACGTCCGTCGATTCGGTTTTCGTCCAAAAGGATAACTTATAAAAAACAGTCCTGGGCATTTCCATCTTGCTTGTGGGCATTGTGAAGCCCACAAGCAAACACTTCCTGGATTCCTAGTAACATGACACGCTTTGCGAGTCATGTGACCTGCTTCCCGCGTCACGTGACACTCGAGCTAGCGCGAGAATACACGCCTAGCTATTTCGGATGGTCTCCTGTGAGTGTTAAAACGTCACTCCCAGGAGACCTTGCGCCCATTACGCCTCGAGTCATCGGGGGAAAAAGAGCGACACGCCCACTCCCTGCAGGGAAGAAGACCCGGAAGTGAGGCTGAATACAGGTAAGGGTACAGATCTTAAAAAAAAATGACAACACTACAATCATTTATTAAGGCTGCAGAAATGATAGATAGAAAGTTCAGTTTGAGGGTGAACCTCCGCTTTAAGCTTGTATGTTGTTATTCACAGAGCTGAGCTGTATTATATGGGTTTATACCTGTTTGCAAATACATACATTATAGTCACACACCAAGAAAATTTGCTTGTATGAGTTGCTGATGGGTTTTTGCCTTTTAGTGACAGGTACATAGTACATAGTATAGTATAAGGAGTATAAGGAGTATAGTATATTATAAGAGGTATAGTGCTGCATTGAAACATACCTAGAAAAGAATCAGCCAAACTGACTGACTGTGATGACAAAGCTGTTCGGAATCCCTTGCTATCAGATGGAATGACTGTGGATTGGCAGACAAATGTTTTTACAAAATTTGAAATGTCATCAGGCTCTGCTTCCATGTCTTTGGCTGTGACGTCAGTAATGTTATCAGTGCATACAGCCATCCTTTCCCCCTTAAAAAAAAGAACACACTACTTTAGCAATTTCACAAATTGTTATTATTTTTGAAATTTCCAAAATTGTCTGCTTTGTATAAATATATACAGTACAAAATGCAAGAAATAATATTCATGGAATGCTTCTCCTGAACAATATATCATTTAACCATCATTTAACCTTAAGGTTGGGTTCATACTATTGCGAATTGGATTTGGTATTGTGACCGGCTCTCTATGGAGCCGGTTCATACATCTCCAGAGCGGCTCCGGTAGAGTTCTGTGCGTCTTCTGGTCCGTTTCAGGTCTGAATTCAGCCAAAAGTTCAGATTGAAATTGGACTTGAAACGGTGAACAGTGATGCCCTGGAGCCGCAGTGTGAATCCAGCCTAAAAATTCTATTGCATGGGTGATTCCGGAAGGGGTGAAGTGATAGATCTATTGGGTTTCCCAAGTGGTTAGTCTAAACAGAAGACAAATATGACCCATTGCACAAATGTGTCGTTGATGACAGTGCGCATGTCTGGACGTGTTATTGCTACACATTCCATTACTTTTGGATAGTCATTCTTCTATATAAATAGGTAGATTCACAAAGAGTTAGGCCGGCTTATCTACAGATAAGCCGACCTAACTCTGAATCTAAGCCGGCCTATGTTTAAGTGTATTCTCTAACAGAGATACACTTAAACATACCTAAGATAGGCTGGCTTGCGCCATTCTATCTTAGGCTGCAATGTTTCTTTTGCCCGCTAGATGTCGCTGCCATTGCGGCCGGCCTAGATTATGTAAATGAGGGGCTACGCCGATTCCCGACGATTTACGAGCGTACGCCGGGCCTACACCGTCGAGTTACGTAGTTTCCGTACGCGATAGGCTGCCTAAAGTTATTCCACCTATGAGGTGGAATAACAATGTTAAGTATGGCCGCCGTTCCCGCCGCGAGGTTCGAATTTTTTACGTTGTTTGCGCAAGTCGTCCGTGAATCGGGATTTACGTAGTTTACGTACGCGTCGAAATCAATAGGCCCGTACGGCCTACTTAGCCGCAATGCGCACTGGGAAATGTAGTCGCCCGGCGCATGCGCAGTGTAAAAAACGTCAAATAACGTGAGGTCAAGCCTCATTTCAATAACACACGCCCCCCTCCCAGTCATTTGAATTAGGCACGCTTACGCCCGCTCGTTTTAGGCTACGCCGCCTAAAATTTGAAGGTAAGTGGTTTGAGAATCACTTTTAACCTAAATAATTTAAGGCGGTGTAGCCTAAAAAGAGTAGGCTAGGCCGTCCTAATTTTAGGCGCCCGTACGTGAATCTACCCCAAAGTGAGCAGGAAAACAGCTTAGTGTAACTGACATCAATAGACTCTCCTAGCCAAGGCCCATAGATCAGTAATTGCTGGAGAACACAACGGGAATTGAGAAACTCATCAATACACTATGTTGTCTAAGTCAAGGTTCTCTTGTAACCATCTGCAAACATTTCCGTATTTCCATATGTTACATGTGATTTTTACATCCACAACTATTTCCAAAACTCTGCAATTTACAAGTGATACTTAATCAGATTACTGAAAAGATTAAAATTGCATTCTGTTTGAGCTGATTATTCTGCTGTATGGTGTCACTCAATGCGGTCTTTAATGCTGATTGGACGCTGGGCAATTTCTTGGACCCCCCCCCATGCAATTTTGCTCTCCAGCTGCTCTGAGACATACAATAAGTATCAGCTAGACTTAAAATCAGTTTACTGTATCAGATCAGGCAGTGATTACGATTGGTTGCCAGAGGTTACAGCATATCATTACCACTTACTGACTGGATGCTAGAGGTTATAGCACATGATTTATTCTTGTTGATTGGTTGCTAGAGATTACTGTACAGTAATACTGCTCACTGATTGGTTGCTAGAGGTTACAGCACATCATCTCTTCACTGCAGAGGGGCATGATATACATATGATTGCCACCTTTATTACATATGAATTGTGCCGGCCTCAGCTATTTACATATGAATGCTCCCGCTATTTACATATGAATAACAGGTATGGAGTTGGGTGTATGGGATTGTATTGTGTTTTTTATTTTGTTTGTTTATTATAATTTTTTTGTGGTTGAACTGGATGGACTTGTGTCTTTTTTCAACCTGACAAACTATGTAACTATGTAACATGTAAACACAGGGTCTGCAGGTGAGTCATCTGTATACAACAATAGAGCAGAGCTGGGCAGCATTAGTAGCAGCACTTCACGCTGAGATATCAGGACACAGCAAAGGACTAAAACTTCAAGGGACAAGGGAATTTAAACTGGGATAGTTGGCAAGTATGAGGCAGCTGCTTTGGGCCCCACAACAATGACAGGGCCCAGGGCAACTTCCCCTTTTGCCCTGCCTTAAAACGGCCCTGGTGTCACTGAATTAAGTATATGTGCAATATGTGTTAAAGTTCTTACTCCATTTCCGCATAGACTGATGTTGAATACATGAAAGTATTTTGTCCCTTTGGAAGTAAAACTGGGTCCATTCGTAAGGGTTGTCACACTGCTTAGGCTGTTGAAATTGTATATTAAACTCCGGTTTTCATGTATGACTGACCAGGAGCAGTCACTAAAGCAAGCTGAATGATCCTGAAAAAAAGAATGCATGTCATTAGGCATAGGATGTTTTCATTCTAAAGTATTGCTAATACTTAAAACCAATAAACCAAAATAAAATGTAAAAATTAAAAGAGCAATTTAAAGATTATATATGTCTATTACATTAATTTCTGTAGTCACATCATTGGTACAGTGGTACATGATACAGTATATACACTTGATATAGGAAAACTAAAAAAAAAAATCAAACTCTTTCATTTCAGTGCAATTTTGTCAAAAAATACAGTGTTTGTTGGGACAATAATTACCGTTTATATACTTTCCCAGATGTATGTAGCAGCAGAGAAGCTGTCTACACCAACCACAATAACATGGACTAAGAGTGGTGGGGTTTAAAAGGAAAGGGGATATGGTTTCCAACCACCATAAGTTTGGCGTATGCTTAAAAGGGTCTGCCCTGTGCGGTTGCCCCTTTCCTCCCGCCCTTGGTGGGGGATCCCTGGACACACTGCCCTGTTCTGTGTACCCCCTCGGGATATGCCTCAGCAATCACTTGTTTTTAATACCTGGTCAGTTACCCCATTATGGACCCAAATTTTCCAATACTGTTTCATTTTGCAACTATATTAGACCTGTATACTTTTCATTCTTTTTGTATATTGCATAGTTTTGATCCACCTGATATTCCCTGAGGAAGATTATCTTTAATCGAAATGCGTTGGGAAGAAGCTGGCTATCTAAAATGCACTTTATGGTCACCCTTAGCTGGGCAACGACTAGATGACTATGTATAGTGTTTAGACCAGATATTTTCGATGCAATTTTTACTTTTTGTATAAAAAAAGTATTTTCTTTTTAATTACATTGTTTCAATTTCTTGGCTGCCATAAAGTCCCATGGGAGACACCTTATTTTTATTTAGTCTAAAGGGACGGAGCAACCTCTGACTCATACTTACCTCAACTTAGTTTAATATGCTTAAAAGGGTGGTACGTGCTTCTGACTAAGCCAAGAAAAAACTAGAAGGCTTAGCATGAAGATGCTTCTAGCTGATTTTTCAAATGTAAAGCAATATTTTATTTGTGCGCAGAAGGATTGCTTTTGTACGGTTTGGTTCAGATGAATTAAATGTTTTAAGACCTTTCATGTCAGATGACCCTGGAATTTCAAATACAGTATGAGATTGAGAGACAAGATTCGTCTCATGCATAAGTGCTTAAAGTGTTACTAAACCCACAACAGTGAAATCTGTCTGTATATGCAGCATAGCATGCTTGTTATACTCACTGTTGAATTTACAGGGTTAATCCTCTGCATTGTGTAAAAAGGCTGTTTTATCCTGTATGCACAGATCCTTCTCTGGCTAACACATGCAGGGTAGATGACCTGCACATGCTCAGTTGTGTCTTTTATGCTGGAGAGCACAACAGTAAAATCAGTCTTTATATGCAGTATAGCATGCTTGTTATACTCACTGTGGAACTTAAGGGGTTAATCCTCTGCATTGTGTAAAAAGGCTGTTTTATCTTGTGTGCATAGATCCTCCCCTTCCTGCACGGTCTATCTGGGGAATGCCAGCTAACACAGGCAGGGTAGTCGACCTGCACATGCTCAGTTGTGTCTTTTATGCTGGAGAGAACATTTACTTGTTCTCAGAGCTAGCCAGGTCACATGATATTGACATCACACATGTGGACGTGTATACAGGCTGCAGTGGAAATCTCCTCCTACCTGAACTCTCAGAAGTGGGGAGACTGTGCAGTTTATCATGTAACCGTGGTATACAGATCACCCAAAAAATGTATAGTGGCAATATTTTAAGGTAAAAATAATATTTATAAGCTGTGGGCACTGTGGGTGGATTACCGATTACTCATATTACTGGGTTTAGTAACACTTTAAGGCCACTTCTTATTACAAAATGTAACAGCACTTTTGTACCAGCCTCGATGTCTATGTATAGACTGTTTATTTCCTCTGTCCTCGACTCCTCGGCCTAAAGATCAGACAGCAAACGGGTTGCTGAGAGCAACACTGTTTAAACAATCAGATCTGACAAAAGATAATGGGAGAGTAATACTGCCTAAGCTATCAGATCAGACAGAAAGTAATGAGCATGCTATAGGGCACTTAGCATAAGGTACCTTGTTACTTCTACTTGCAGGACCACAAGGAATGCAGGCCTCCTTTCCATACACTTGATGTGAAGACAAGTATGTGTTGACCGGGCATTCTTTACATCGACTGCTCTCTTTATCAATATAATGTCCTGCAGGACACGGGACACAGGAAGATCTTAGCTGCTGAGAACCCATGGCACAGGCACGGCAGGTTGATGCTACTCCATCCATAACATTGGTTACAGTTATTGAATAGATCTTCACAACATCATTTGTATATCCCCGGCTCACTCCCTGCTAAATAAACAATGAACAAATCAGTATAATTTCATTTCAACTATTTTGCTGCAATATTAACAATCTCAAAACATTAAACATGTGATCAATGGCCTTTTAAATAAATGAAGACAGTCTTATTAAGAGTGTATTATGCCTCTGCCTACACAAACAACCAAGATAAAAAAACTGCTCTTGTTATTTCTAAAGTTATCTATGATAGCAAATGTAAATTCCATAGAGCAAGATATTTATATAGGAGTTTAAAAGATAGCATATTAAAGCGGGAGTTCACCCATTTGTTAAATTTTTTTTTTTCTCCCCTTAGATTCCTGCTCGTTCGGTCTAGGGGAATCGGCTATTTGTATTAAAATATGAGCAGTACTTACCCGTTTTCGAGCTGCATCTTCTTCCGTCGCTTCCGGGTATGGGTCTTCAGGAGCGGGCGTTCCTTCTTGATTGACATTCTTCCGAGAGGCTTCCGACGGTCGCATCCATCGCGTCACTCGTAGCCGAAAGAAGCCGAACGTCGGTGCGGCTCTATACTGCGCCTGCGCACCGACGTTCGGCTTCTTTCGGAAAATCGTGACGCGATGGATGCGACCGTCGGAAGCCTCTCGGAAGACTGTCAATCAAGAAGGAACGCCCATTCCCGAAGCCCATACCCGGAAGCGACGGAGAGGATGCATCTCGTAAACGGGTAAGTACTGCACATATTTTACAACAAATAGCCGATTCCCCTAGAGAAAACGAGCAGGAATCTAAGGGGAAAAAGTGCCCTCTAAGGGTGAACCCCCGCTTTAAAAAGATTTGTCTATGGTATTTCCAGGGACCATATTTATGGTGCCCAAATCTTCTGAACTGAAACCATTTAATGCAAATCTTTCAGCCAGAAGAATAAGGATTGACTTAAAGTGGAGTTCCACCCTAAAAAAAAAAAAAAATCCTGGAAAAAAATAGAAAAAAAAATAGATTTTTCCTACTAGCACAACCCCCCCCCCCCAAAAAAAAAATCCCTCTTAGCACAAATGACCGCCCCTCTCTACCAAATCACTTCTTCTAGCACAAATGCACCAAATCCCCCCTCTTTTGGCACAAATCCTCTTCCCAAACACAAATCCCCCCCAAATCAGCATTCTTAGCAACCCTCCTAATTTACCGTCCTAGAACAATTCTTATCCCCTGCCACCCTCTAAATTACCCCTCCCAACACAAATCCCCACCCCAATCTCCCCAAGGTGCCCCCCCCCCCCACACACACACAAAAACATACTTGGGGGGCCACACCCTAAAATGCGTTTAAATTCAAGATGGTGCTGCTATAAGACCAACAAACAGATTACAGCGCACACATTCAAGAATGACATTTATCCTGCAAGGATAGTTAAAAACATCTGAACATATTAAAAAAATAAAAATACGGGGGTTTGGTCACACTATATGGCCAATAGTGCTAAGCCCACTTACTGCAATATGACCATATAGTGTGACTACACTCCCGTATTTTTTTTAATATGTTCAGGTGTTTTTAACTAGCCTTCCAGGATAAATGTAATTCTTGAATGTGTGCACTGTTATCTGTTTTGTACTGCCCCCCCCCCCCCCCACACACACACACACACATATCACAGTGCCCAGGGAAGCCTTCCCTTCTGCCCACCCTTTGTCCCAAACCTGATAATCAGTATAAAATAATGAATGTGTTAGGTTCCTGTATCATTAAATCTGTTCATTTTTTTAAAGAATTTACACTATTTCACAGACTGTTCAAAGCACACTGAAATAGAATGGTGAATACCATACTAGCTGACAAGTGTTTCATACTATCGTTAACTTGTATTCTCGAAATGAAATACTTCAGTAGGTAATATACTTACATATTGTGCTTGGTTGGTTTTCTGAAATGCCCATGTAAACATGTATGTAGCATTCTTGGGTATGATGTGAGTGTAAGACTGCTTTTCCCGATTTCCTCCCCATGATTCTACCACACTTGTTGTTTTTCTGTTTACATCCTATAAAAAAATGAGAAAAAATTCACAAAAATAAAATCAAATGAAACAATATCTCCAATGTCCAGGTTTTAACAGCCCCCCATGTAATAGACCAATGACATGGGGGAGAACACAAGGCAGGCTGACAACCCTGCTGCTCATTTGCAGGCAGCAGCTTAGCGTTGTCAGTATGCACCAGGGAGTTCAGTTAATGTCAGTATCTCCACACAATAAACTTTATACCAGATTTACAAAATAATTATTTGCTTATAAAAACTGTATAGAGCAAAATTTGATGCCAAACATACTTAAAATTTGATTTTGGGTTTATATACAACCATTATCAACCACAAATGTAAAGGACAGTGATGGAAAATAAATACCTTGAAAAATAACATTGCCATTAACAGACATAATAAATCTAAGGGCTTAGAGATACTACAGGCACTGGCAACCCCTGTGAATTCTTAAGCCTCGTACACACGATCACTCTAGTCTGAAGGACCGTTGTCATCGGTTAACCGATGAAGCTGACTGATCGTGTCAGAACGTGGTGTCGTAAAACACAACGACGTGCTGAAAAAAAGTTCAATGCTTCCAAGCATGTGTCGACTTGATTCTGAGCATGCGTGGATTTTTAACCAATGGTTGTGCCTACTAACGATTGGTTTTGACCTATCGGTTAGGAATCCATTGGTTAAATTTAAAGCAAGTTGGCTTTTTTTTAACCTATGGTTAAACAACCTATGGGGCCCACACACGATCGGTTTTGACCGATGAAAACGGTCCATCAGACCGTTGTCCTCTGGTTAACCTATCGTGTGTACGAGGCCTAAGAGAAAATGTTTAAAGAAAATAAATGTGTAAGGGATGCTAGCTTAACCTAATAAAGGGCAGACATCTATCCCAGACATGGATCCACATGATTCTCTCTGAGAAGCCCTGTTACTGCGAAGTGCGGATCTATTTCCACTGGCAGTATGGGAGCTTTTATTACATTTATAAGGCATCAATGACCACCAACTAGGATATACTTTTATTAGAGTGGGTCAAGCACAACTAACCACCAGTTAATGGGATGCTTTATTGAGAGGCCCAGGGCACCATCAATAAAATGCCATTACTGACCTAGACATCTAAATATGCTAGTTATCTGACTTCCACCTAACCGCTTTAGTATACATTTGCATTAGGGCTCATTTATACTTGCTTCGGCTTCAACACACATTAATGGCTAGTTTACACTTGCTTCAAAACAAAGCTTCGGACACGCTTTGTTAAAGCTCTATGAACGCTAGTCAAAGCCCCTGTCACTAAATAAAATGGTTAGCTTACAGTTGCTAGTTGACAGTCAACTGTGATAAAACCAGCCTGAATTGGGTTCTATAAATAGATTAGCAGAGAGCTGGTCTATTCACAGCACAGCTCTGCAAGTCTCTGACCATGTGGAAAGGGGGTGTGTGCCTAGAACATTGGGTAAACTCATTGTGGTTTGTACAACATCTTAAATACTAGGCAGACAGAACATGTAAGGCCTATCCTCAAAGGTAAGCATACTGGTCAGGATGTTTTTAAAATAATATCAATAGGGGGGCGTGGCTTGGCTATGGAGGAGTGAGGACGTGCATCGCCTCAGCTCCTCGCACACCGCGGCCTTAATCGCAGCACAGAGGGGTGATTCGCTCCCCAATCAGCTCACACGATGTCCCAGGGACGGCGGGCACTCTCCCAGCAGGCGAGACCGGAGGGGACCCGGCAGGAGCAGCTGGACGCCTTCTTCGGCGGAGCCCGGGGACCGGGCCCAGAAGCCTCCAAGATGGCGCCGACGCCTAAAGCAGCAAAGACATCCAAAGCGGCACAGAAGGCTACGTTCCAGCAGCAGCAGCAGCAGGAGTTGGCAGACACCCAGATCTCCTCTCCGGAGCTGGTGAGTGACACTGCTCCCCCTCCCTCCCCGGGATCCTCCACCTCCCATGGACAGGGCCCTGACATGGCAGACGTCCTGAATGATGGGGATCTGAAGCGCCATATTTGGTCTCTCCCCACATGTGCTGATTTAGAAAAATTTACTGCCAGGGTGGAGAAGGCCTTTACTGCAGACATAGCACAGCTAAAGGCAGATACTAATCATTTGGGGGCCAGAATGGAGTCAGTGGAACAGAGGCTGGAGGAGGCCTTGCCAGTAATCTCCATGTTACAGGACAGATGCAGTGCCCAGGATCAAAAAATTGAAGCATTACTCTGCCAGCTTCATGATTTTGAAAATCGCAGCAGGAGGGCTAATATTCGCATAAGCGGTCTGCCAGAGGCGACTGCACCCAAAGACATTGTCCCCACGCTGGAAGATGTATTCAGGGAGATACTGGGTCTACCTGCCACAGCTCCCATTGAGATCGACCGCGCCCACAGGGCCCTTAGACCTCCTTCTCAGGATGTGGATAATCCCAGAGACGTAATTTGCAAGCTCCACAAGTATACCCTGAAGGACAGAATTATGCAGAAGATGCGAGGGAAGCAATACTTTGACTTTGACGGGGCTAAACTTTCCTTTTATCAGGATATTTCGCGGCGCACACTTATGCAGCGTAGAGCCCTCCGCCCGCTGCTAGAAGCTATGCAAAAAGCAGGCCTGACCTATCGCTGGGGGTTCCCCTTCTATCTCCAAGCATCCAAGGATGGCCGGCAGGCCACACTGCGCAACAAGGATGACCTCCCGCATTTTTTGGATACACTGGGATTGGACCCGGTGGACTTTCCTGACTGGAGGGAATTGTCTGAGCACCCCCATTTGCGGACTCCCCGGGGCATTGATGGGTCTGACACTATATGCCCCTTTCTGATACTCTTTAGTGGCTATTTGCACTCCCCCCTTGCCCTCACTAACTGCTACCTGTGAGCCCCCCTTTTATGTCTGGACTTTGCGGGGATGTCTGGGTGTGGGTGGGAAGCCCCAGTCATAGCGGCGCAGTGCGCCTTGGTAAGGCCTGCAGTAGGGTATGGGGCCACTGTTGATGCCGAGTGTCGGTCCTGGACTCCCTATCCCCGACCCTGGAGACTGGTCCTGATCGGGCCCTGTCCCGTCAGATGATTCCCCTGGCATCCGAGTCCGTGTGTTCTCACTATGTTAGCTTAACCCTGACTCATTGTTTTTTCTTATATGGTTTTTTCTTTTTATAATCGCATTTTACTGAGCAGATTGCCTCTCCTAATTGAATGTTCTATGTTAGCAAAGCGGTGGTGTGCGGGGACTGACCCTTGCACCCTGCCCTCTCGTGTAGGTCCACGTTCCCCCCGTAGGCCGTACCTTATTAGGTATATTTTCCTATTTGGAAATGGGAATGGGCCCCGGAGACCCCTCCCTTGGAGGGTTGAACCCGGGACTCATCCCCTTGTTGTTTTGGCAGGGTTTTTTTACCCCCCTGCAAGCGTATGTTCTGTGTATTTGTTTCTCTGATAACTGCTGTCTCTCTTTTTTATCTTTCTATTCTTTCTCTTTTGCTTGCTGTTTTCTCACAGGAACGGCCTCTGGCTCCGTCCTCCGCGCTGCGCCCGCCCCAGGGATAAAACACCTCTCCGCGACCAGATCTTCCGATGGCGTCACTTAAGGTAATTTCATATAATGTCCGAGGTCTTTGCTCCCCGTGTAAACGTAGTAAATTGTGGTGGGAACTGAAGAGGTCTGGGGCGCAGGTGGTCCTTCTGCAGGAAACACATTTTACGCCCCAGTCCCTGCCCAAGCTCCCGACTCACTTGTACAGCCAATGGTTCCTGAGTAACTCCCCGGATGCCAAGTCTAAGGGCACGGCCATTGCCATACACAAATCTTGCCCCTTCCAAGTTACTGACAGCAAGTTAGACACCCTGGGAAGATATGTTTTTTTAAAGGGATCGGTTTTGGGCCAGACACTTACCGTCGCCACGATTTATGCCCCTAACTCGGGTCAACTCTCATTCCTCGACAGCACACTGGACGCCCTGGCGGACTTTAGAGAAGGGGCCTTGGTCCTGGGTGGTGACTTTAACGTTAGCCCCGATCCACAGCTGGACACCTCCCGCAACCGGCCCTCCCATTCGCACGCTTTCCTTAGACACTTCCGTCTGTCCCTTCAGTCTCACCGACTGGTTGATAGCTGGCGTGTTCTGCACCCGGCTGACAGAGACTACATTTACTACTCGAAGGTCCACGACGTCTACACCCGTATAGACCTCATCTGTGTAGACCACCTAGCTCTGGAGGTACTGCAAGCTGCGTCTATCAGGAATCTTACTATATCAGACCATGCCCCTGTGACAGCCACGTTGGCCCTACGGCCGGATGCCCGTCGGGCCTGGTCGTGGCGGCTAAACGAATCCCTACTGGACGACGAGGTAGCTGTCTCGGGAGTGAAGGAAGTTTTGACCCATTATTTTCGGGAAAACACCACGGAGGGTATGAGTAAGGGCATTGTGTGGGAGGGCCACAAGGCGGTAGTGAGGGGTGAACTGATCTCCCAGGGATCTAGACTGAAGAAAGCCCGTCAGGCAGACTTCAACAGGGTGCTGCAGGCTCTCCAAACGGCTGAACTTCGGCATAAGCATACCGGTGGCCCGGAGGCTCTGCGGGAGTTGACTGATCTGAGGGAACTATTTTTGCGACTTCTAGACCGCCAGGCGCGTAGGCAGCTGCGCTATATGTCGCATAAATACTATGAGCACGGTAATAAATGTGGCCGTATGCTCGCCAGGGCACTCAGGAAGAAGCGTGCACAAATGTTGATACACAAGCTCTGCCTACCCTCTGGGTCACTGGCGGTCAGGTCCTCCCAAATAGCCTCTGGGTTCCGAGATTACTATGCTACCCTGTATGACTTAGGCTCGACGCGCCCCACCGGGGGTACTGACTCGAGACTCACTGACATACATGACTACCTGAAGGCGTCTGGTCTTCCCTCGCTGACAGACGAACAGGCCACCCAATTAGAATCCCCGATCACCCCCGCGGAGATAGAGGCCACGGTGAAGTCTCTGCCCAATGGCAAGAGCCCCGGCCCTGACGGATTCACTAAAGCCTACTATAGTCAGTTCCTGCCTCTGCTATCTGGGTCGATGTGTGCCTATTTCAACTCCATAGCAGAAGGAAGCGCCATTCCTAGTGAGGCATTGTTAGCTCATATCTCAGTTATTCCCAAAGATGGGAAAGACCCGACCCAGCCCCAAAGTTACAGACCCATATCCCTCCTGAATGTGGATGTAAAAATCCTAGCAAAAATTCTCGCCACCAGACTGAAACACCTGATCCCGTTAATTGTCCACCCTGACCAGACGGGGTTTGTCGCGGGCCGGGAGGCCCGGGACAACTCTGTCAGAGCAATTCAGCTCATTCACTGGGCACGTACCTCGACCGACTCCTCCCCGTATCTTATCCTCTCCACAGACGCGGAGAAGGCCTTCGATCGGGTGGACTGGAGCTATCTCCAGGCCGTGCTTGAAACCATGGGCCTTCGTGCACATATGCTGACCTGGATTATGGCGCTGTACTCAGACCCAAGTGCCCAGGTAAAGGTTAATGGATTCCTTTCCCACAGATTCCCGATCAGAAATGGCACGAGGCAGGGGTGTCCGCTGTCGCCCATCTTGTTTGCCCTGGTACTCGAGCCTTTCTTACGCACCGTCCGGGCAAATGTTGACATTAAAGGACTGATGGTGGGCCACACTGAACACAAGCTTTCGGCATACGCTGATGATGTGTTGTTCCACTTGACGGAGCCCCTGATCTCGTTGCCAAATTTGCTACGGGAACTTAACCATTTTGGAACACTTTCAAATTTTAAAAATAATTACTCAAAGTCCGAAATACCGTATTTATCGGCGTATACCGCGCACTATTTTGCCCTGAAAATCAGGGCAAAATCGTGGGTGCGCGATATACGCCGATACCCGCTTTCCCGCCATGAGTTTGAATACTGCGCCCGCATATAGCGAGCGCAGTACACTCGTGAATCTTCGGCCAGTCTCGGCGCCTCTCGTACTGACGTCCTGACGTCCTGAGCGTACAGGACGTCAGTGCGAGAGGCGCCCGAGCCTGCCCGAAGATTCACGAGTGTACTGCGCTCGCTACAGGGAGTGCAGAATTATTAGGCAAGTTGTATTTTTGAGGATTAATTTTATTATTGAACAACAACCATGTTCTCAATGAACCCAAAAAACTCATTAATATCAAAGCTGAATATTTTTGGAAGTAGTTTTTAGTTTGTTTTTAGTTTTAGCTATTTTAGGTGATATCTGTGTGTGCAGGTGACTATTACTGTGCAAAATTATTAGGCAACTTAACAAAAAAAATATAAATACCCATTTAAATTATTTATTTTTACCAGTGAAACCAATATAACATCTCAACATTCACAAATATACATTTCTGACATTCAAAAACAAAACAAAAACAAATCAGTGACCAATATAGCCACCTTTCTTTGCAAGGACACTCAAAAGCCTGCCATCCATGGATTCTGTCAGTGTTTTGATCTGTTCACCATCAACATTGCGTGCAGCAGCAACCACAGCCTCCCAGACACTGTTCAGAGAGGTGTACTGTTTTCCCTCCTTGTAAATCTCACATTTGATGATGGACCACAGGTTCTCAATGGGGTTCAGATCAGGTGAACAAGGAGGCCATGTCATTAGTTTTTCTTCTTTTATACCCTTTCTTGCCAGCCAGGCTGTGGAGTACTTGGACGCATGTGATGGAGCATTGTCCTGCATGAAAATCATGTTTTTCTTGAAGGATGCAGACTTCTTCCTGTACCACTGCTTGAAGAAGGTGTCTTCCAGAAACTGGCAGTAGGACTGGGAGTTGAGCTTGACTCCATCCTCAACCCGAAAAGGCCCCACAAGCTCATCTTTGATGATACCAGCCCAAACCAGTACTCCACCTCCACCTTGCTGGCGTCTGAGTCGGACTGGAGCTCTCTGCCCTTTACCAATCCAGCCACGGGCCCATCCATCTGGCCCATCAAGACTCACTCTCATTTCATCAGTCCATAAAACCATAGAAAAATCAGTCTTGAGATATTTCTTGGCCCAGTCTTGACGTTTCAGCTTGTGTGTCTTGTTCAGTGGTGGTCGTCTTTCAGCCTTTCTTACCTTGGCCATGTCTCTGAGTATTGCACACCTTGTGCTTTTGGGCACTCCAGTGATGTTGCAGCTCTGAAATATGGCCAAACTGGTGGCAAGTGGCATCTTGGCAGCTGCACGCTTGACTTTTCTCCGTTCATGGGCAGTTATTTTGCGCCTTGGTTTTTCCACATGCTTCTTGCGACCCTGTTGACTATTTTGAATGAAACGCTTGATTGTTCGATGATCACGCTTCAGAAGCTTTGCAATTTTAAGAGTGCTGCATCCCTCTGCAAGATATCTCACTATTTTTGACTTTTCTGAGCCTGTCAAGTCCTTCTTTTGACCCATTTTGCCAAAGGAAAGGAAGTTGCCTAATAATTATGCACACCTGATATAGGGTGTTGATGTCATTAGACCACACACCTTCTCATTACAGAGATGCACATCACCTAATATGCTTAATTGGTAATAGGCTTTCGAGCCTATACAGCTTGGAGTAAGACAACATGCATAAAGAGGATGATGTGGTCAAAATACTAATTTGCCTAATAATTCTGCACTCCCTGTATATGCGGGCGCAGTATTCAAAGTCGTGGCGGGAAACGAGCGGGAGGACGCCGCCGAAGGACGCCGGACCCGCCGAAGATGGACGCCGGACCCGCCGAAGATGGACACCGGACCCGCCGAAGATGGACACCGGACCCGCCGAAGATGGACGCCCGACCCGCCGAAGACGGACGCCGGACCCGCCGAAGAGGACACCCGAAGCCGCAGAAGGACGCCGGACCCGACGAGGCCGCAGATGGACGCCGCGCAAGACATCAAAACTGTAAGTACGAAAAAAAAACAAAAAATCTTTTTTTCCCACAGGATTGGGGGCCACTTTGGGGGTGCGCGGTATACGCCAGAGCGCGTTATACCGCGATAAATACGGTACTCCCTATACAGATGTCACCCGCACTGACCGGTTACAGACGGCTTTCCCATTTACCTGGGCAAAATCCTCTCTGAAATATTTAGGTGTCCGGCTGACGGATAGGTACGATACCCTCTATGCAGCCAACTTCCCCCCCTTGCTAGCCACAGTGAAAAAGGACTTGGCCATTTGGACTAAGATGGCCTTTACCTGGCTGGGGAGGTTGGCTGTAGTGAAGATGAATATCTTGCCTCGCATCCTGTTTTATATGCAGATGCTGCCCATGTCCCTTCCTAGGGCTTTCTTTACCCAAGTGTCCACTCTGATCTCTAAATTTATTTGGAACGACCGGAGGATCGCACTTCGGTTGCTTACGCGCCCGAGAGAGGCAGGGGGACTGGGTCTCCCCGATTTTCAGAGATACCACAGGGCGATTATCCTACAGAGGATACTTAATTGGCGCTTCCACACTACCTCTAAGATCTGGGTTTCCATGGAGAAATGTATGGCGGGTAGGAACCTTTCCTATGCCCCTTGGCTGTCCCGGGGGGATAGAGGACTGTCGGACTCTGTTTCCCCGCTGACGGTCCAGACCTTGAGGATCTGGGACCGGCTCAATGCTCGGCTGGCGTTGGCCCCCCCTGTGTCCTCTTTAGCCCCACTGGGTGGTTTCCTGTGGTTCGCACCGGGGGAACAGGTGGGTTTTTTCGGGCCGTGGGTGGACGATAGTAATCCTAGCTGCGGTAAATTGCTACGAGACGGTAAGCTTTTGACCTTAGAGACGCTTAGAGGACGGTATGGGTCCTTTCCCATGGACTTTTGGCGCTATCGACAGCTTCATCACTTTTTTGAGACCCACGGGGACTCGATCAGGGATACCTCCACGCTTAAAGCCTTTGAACGCCTCTTTATTGAAGAGGAACCGATTCCACATATGATCTCTGAACTTTACCGCTTACTTAGCTTTGCGACCCCCACACGGAAGCCCGCTTTTGTCCGGACATGGGAACGAGACTTAGAAATGACTTTTACCCCCAGCCAGCTGACGCAACTGTACCAATTCACTCGATCTAGCTCAATTGACTCCAAGACCCAAGAAACAAATTATAAATTGCTGTCGCGTTGGTACCGTGTACCTGCGGACTTAGCTAGAATCTACCCTTTGGTGTCTGACAGGTGCTGGAGGGGCTGCGGCCACAGGGGCACGCTCTTGCATATTTGGTGGGACTGCCCGGTGATCAGACCTTTCTGGTTAGATGTACAATCCCAGATTAAGGATATACTAGACCTGGACGTCCCTTTCTCCCCGACCCACTTTCTGTTGCACATTCCTCCCATGCCGACGAGCCAATATAAGCGCAGTCTACTGCCTCATCTCCTGAATGCAGCAAAACGGCTACTTCCAATATATTGGAAGCGCCCACAGGTTCCCAGCAGGGAGGAATGGATTCGTAGAGTGGATGAGATGCGGGAGGCAGAGGACTGGATTGCCACTTGTAGGAATACGCGGGAGCGCTATTCTAGCACCTGGTCGGCCTGGACGGAGTACTTCTTGGACTCGAGACTTGTGTCATCTAGCTTAGATGTGGCATTGTTGGAGTTAGCAGACCCCTCCCTTAAGCAGAGACCTCGGGCCCAATAACCTGCAGCTCTACCCTTGGCTGAGCTGCTCTGAATTTCTTGAGTGTCGTCCTCTTTTAGTCGCTATCATTGTGAATTGGTGGTGGCGTGTGGCGCGGGGGCGGAGCTGGATGTCTGGTCTCAGGTACGTTCCTTCTGATTCTAACCCTTCTCTATCCCTTTTTTCTCTCCCTATCTTTTCCTCTCGTTCCTTCCCTTTCCTCCCCCTCTTCCCCTTTCTCTTTGCTCTCCCCCTAGGGGCCTAAGGGCGTTGTGGTGGCACTGGGGGTCCTGGTGGCTGGTGCGCTGGGGGGGTGGGTGCTGGGGGCCCTGACTAGTCGGACGGACTCGGCAGCCGGCTCCCGGGGGGGCAGCCTGGCCTCTTCTGAGGTGAGGCCCCTTTTTTGCTGCCCCGGGGCGGATCTGTCGATTGCTGAGGGGGTCGGCGGGGATTGCCGCAGGGAGGAAGGTAAGTTGGAGGTCCTTTGAGGCCCCCCTTCCTTCGTGCGTGCCCGGCCGGCTTTCCCCTATACCTTGCACAGTGCAATTGGTTTCTTTTTTCTTTTGTCCGTCGGACGGGTTGGGTCGGCCTTCGGCTCCCGGCCCCTCCTTGGGGCCCTTAGGGTTCCGGAAAACCCCTTTTAATACCTGGAGGATGGTGTGCCACCTCTGTATCTTAAATCTCAACGTAGGTGTACTGTATGGGGGAGGTGGCCACCGTCCTCGGTCCGCCACCCGATTCTCCAGCCTCCCTTTGTGATGTTAGTACGGCCACTGGGCCCCGGTGGGACTATGTGCATCCCCTGTCTTTTTCTCTGTTATGTTGAAAAGAAATAACAAAAATGGATGGCTTATTGTTTGATGTATGATGCCTTTGACAACATAAGTTGTAATGTATTATCATGCCGTCCACAAATAAAGATTTTACAAAAAAAAAAAATAATATCAATATAGTCACTGATTTTTTTCCATTTGTTTGTCCCAATTTATTAAATAAATAACCTTGATGCCCCTAACAAAAAAAAAACACTTTTAAAGCATACATAAAATTAACATTAATAACTGCTTCAATTATCAATATTTTTCTGCCATCGCTGCTAACAAATACACACAAGTGCACAGAAACTGAAATTACTACAGCTTTATTTTTTATAAATTATTAAAAAAATAATTGTCAATCACCAGCAATATTTCCAGAGGTATCACTTACCACCATGAAGTAAAACACGCAGTCTGCTGAACAAATAGTTTCAAACACAAATGTAATCCTGCCCAGCTCTGCATCATTTGTCCCAGTCATTGATGTTAGAGGCCTAATATTGTAAAGAAAAATTATTTGTACACTTAAACTCCATTTTACAACTTTTATTTTGTTATTCTATTCTATACAGCCAGTTTAGGGCTTCCACGATGCTCAAGGCATTTAAGATAATACAAATATTTACAGCAGAAGAGCAATTGAATCCTTTACCTCTCAGGCCTCGTACACACGGCCGAGGAACTCGACGGGCGAAACACATCGTTTTGCTCGTCGAGTTCCTTGTGAAGCCGCCGAGGATCTCGGCGAGCCAACTTTTCCCATTGCCGTTGGGGAAAAAGAAGACATGCTCTCTTTTTGGCCCGACGAGATCCTCGGCGGTTTCCTCGTTGAAAAGTGTACACACGACCGGTTTCCTCGGCAAAAAAAAAACCCAGCAAGCTTCTTGCTGGTTTTTGCCGAGAAACTTGGTCGTGTGTACGAGGCCTCAGCTTTGTTTACAGATTGAGATCATCACAACTGTAATACAAAATGTACACCAGAGGGCGCTGACATAGTGTAGTAAATAGAATCTGTTTATCCTTATAAATATGATTCCATTTACTATACTATTCCATCACCCTCTAATTTATTTTATTTTTTATTACAGTGTCCATCATGCACAAGTGGATCTGCATTGTCACAAGAATGTTAAAGGGTAACTCCAATTTCATGGGGAAAGAAGCAAATAAAAAAATATTATTGCATATATAATTGTTACACAATCCACATTGTAATTAAATGCTAATAAAAATTACCTTTCCTTTTCAATCTGCAGCGCTGTCGTTTTTGGTAAAATTCAAAGCAATATAGCAGCCTGGAGGCATTCTGTCCAGGGGGCAGGCAACCTCGGCCCTACAGATGTTTTGAGACTACACGTCCCATGAGACATTGCAAGACCCTGACAATCACAGGCATGACTCCTAGAGGCAGAAGTGTGATGGGATTTGTAGTTTCAACACAGCTGGAGGGCTGAGGTTGCCTACCCCTGCATGTACATTATTGGTATATGAAACGCTTCCAGAAATGTAATTACGTACTTGTGTGATTATTGTCACAGAAGTTTGTACTAAGACACAAGTCAGATTTTAGGTGTCAGCTGCAAAAAAAATGTAATTTATGGCGTGATGCTCTTAGGGGTTAATCCCTTCTAAAGGGATGACACAGCAATTTTTCTCATAAGAACCAGCTGATTGATAATGAAAAAGTCCCTCATATTCAGATTCACCCTGCACACAACAAACAGCTCTTTCTTCAGAGCAGAAACAGGTAGGAATTTGCAACAAAGTTTATTGAGATCCCTGCAATGTGCATAGATCACCCAGAGGGGATTGTTTTTTTTTTTTTCAACAAAAGAGGAGTTCAAGTGGAACTAAAATTGCTAGGTGGTAGGTGTTTAATGAAGAATTCTTCTTGAGATAGACAGACCAAGCCAATTTAACTATAGACTATAGTAGTTAAAGCGGGGGTTCACCCGGACATACAACTTTTTACCCTTAGATTCCTGCTCATTTTGTCTAGGGGAATCGGCTATTTTTTTTTTTAAATCGAAGCTGTACTTACCTTTTTAGAGAGCGATCTTCTCCGCCGCTTCCGGGTATGGGCTGCGGGACTGGGCGTTCCTATTTTGATTGACAGTCTTCAGACAGGCTTCCGACGGTCGCATTCATCGCGTCACGATTTTCTGAAAATAGCCGAACGTCGGTGCGCAGGCGCAGTATAGCCCCGCACCGACGTTTGGCTTCTTTCAGCTACTCGTGACGCGATGGATGCGACCGTCGGAAACCTGTCGGAAGACTGTCAATCAAAATAGGAACGCCCAGTCCCGAAGACCATACCCGGAAGCGGCGGAGAAGATCGCTCTCTAAAACGGTAAGTACAGCTTCGATTTTAAAAATACTAGCCAATTCCCCTAGACAAAATTAACATCAATCTAAGGTTAAAAGTTATTTTAGGGTGAACTCCCTCTTTAAGTATTAAAGTGAACGTTTACGTTATTTTAAACTTTAATAAGTAAATCGCCTGATAATAAGAGATAATAAAGTAATGTCTGTTATTACCTTTACCGTGTTTCCCCAAAAATAAGACCAGGTTTTATATTAATTTTGGCTACAAAAAACACACTAGGGCTTATTTTCAGGGGATGTCTTATTTATTTACAGTATGTACACAAAAGTTCCTGTGTCCCTTGTCTTCTCTCCCCCGTCAGCTCAGGAGTTAGTCTTATGAAATCCTGTTTTCAAAACATAAACCTTATTTAAAGTCCTTGTAAAATCATGTAATCTGTCTCTCTTTGGGAGAGCCCCCCCCACCAGGTACTTGGAGGACTGGCTTTGGCAGGCCCCTAGGGACATGGGTCCATCCTTGTTCAGGCTAGGTAGACCATGGAGTTGCAAAAAAGTAAAAACACAAAATTATGAGAGTACAAGCCACCCAGCTCTCACAATTGCAATGGGAGATAAAGGTCCACAACGTCCATGGGTACTAGGTGAAGGGCAAAAGGAAGAAAATCCTCCATTCCCTTAGGAACAGACCTGGGATGGATCCCTCAATGGAACATAGAAGAGAACAGCGCAGCACAAGAATTAGCAAGTATTAAAAATACTGTCGGCAATAGACTACAAAAACCCTCATCTCCCAGTCGCAGGTCAGCTTTAAAAAGGAGGTGGAGCCTCAGAAACCCATAGCTGCCTGTGCTGTTCTCTCCTATGTTCCATGAAGTAACTTGCCCCTGTCAGGCACCTTGTATCCCAGACCAGGGGGATCAAAGTTTGAGGTCCTTCAACTTCAGATGTTTGGCCATATCTGTATCTTCATGCACAATTTTTGTGTGCTGTATTTCACAGTTCAATTTTTATTTTATTTTTGGTTCACAGGGGTTTGACAAATGCTACACCTCGGAGCACCATAAACAAATAAAAATCATACATAAAAAAACCTTATATGAGATGATTATTTGTACTAAAGGTGTATAAAACAATGTGTGGCTAATAGTTATACAGAAAAAGTCACCTGTTCAACCCTGCTGTCTAAAGACCAATGCCTAGTGTGTATAATGGTGAATCTGGCCTTGTGAATAGCCTGCTGGAGCCAGCCTATTATTATTATTATTATACAGGATTTATATAGCGCCAACAGTTTGCGCAGCGCTTTAGCCTAGCTTGGTGTCCTGCTTGTCATTGTTATTCACAATGTAATTGGTAAAATGTGACATATAAGTTGCAGAAGCATTAGTCATATGAGACCCTTATGGAACATGCATGGGTGGAATCCTATTTAAACCTGAAGTTTAGTTCAAAATGTTTTTGGGTATACTGCACCAGAATCATATGTTATCTCTAATGAAGTGCATCCTATGTACTGCTGGCTGCTGGTTACTGTAAAAATCCTTCTTTGACAACAGTGAACTTCCAGTGCTGCATTGGGGGTAACTGCCTTTGGCCCTAACAGTGGAACACTGCGTTATTTGCTTTCCCATTCTGCCCCACTTCTGCATACACCAAACTCCTTGGGGGAAATTTATCAGAACTGAAGCAGACAGAAGCTATACATGGCAATTAAACCAGCTTCTATCTTCAGCTTGGTCTGTTAAAGTGGACGTAAACCCAATTTATTTTTTTATGTGACAATGTAGAGCATAAGATTTCCTATCATCTGTGCCCAGTCTTGCCACACAGAGTTAATCCAGCTCTGAGCAATCCTCTTTTATTGTTCAGTGAAATAAAACGGATTTACAGAGAAAAACCTTAGTCCGTTCCGCCCCCTTGCTGTGAATGACAGGTTATTTACATATCTCATGCACTAGCCTGGAGACAGGCATTATTTTTTAAATCCCACCCCCACTCCTTTTCTGAAGTCATGTGGTTACGTTTCTGGATTTTGACTGGATGTTAGTGATCATAGCAGAATTTAGTGTAAGGAATGCACAGGAAAAAATGCATGTTGACAAGGGGCGTGTAGAGAAGGGCAGGGAGTCTATTGACATCACAACGCCACCCACAGAGCTCAAGACAGCAGATCCACCCACAGAATCTGCAGTTTTTCAGTTTTTATAACAGACAGAGGGGAGACATATGACAGGTAAAGATACATGCAGGAGGCATCTATATCCTTATAGATCAGAACTATGGCACTAGTTTAGAAAGGATGAGAGTGGCTTTACATCCACTTTAAGCTTTTAAAAATGAATGATAGAGACTGATTGGTTCCATGTACAATGGTTTCAGATTCTTGCTGCTACAGTTTTGATAAATCCCACTCCTTGTATCTTTTCACAGAATGCTAAGCATTCCCCTAATAAAATAGAAGGGTCCTGTCATTTTTCAGTCTCTCCCCTCCATTCTCAGAATGTATGAAAAATTTAAAAATAATACAAGGAGTTTTTTTGAATGAGGATGAAAGGGGAGGGTGAGCAGCACGATCCATTTACTGGTAGAGCTGAGTGTGTTAAATTGATACCTTTGACATTAATTATGAACAAAGCATATCCTTCTTTAGTGTGTACTTGTCTCAATCCAGAGCACTAAGTGTCATTTCTGTTTACTGCTCTAAATATCTGCTATCAGCTTGAATCACGTCTGACAAGTTTTCCTAATACAAAGAGAAAAAGGTGACAGGGGAGCAAGAGCGCATCATGAATTCAGTGGACCCATGTGGGCAAGATCAAAAACGGGCCTTATGCCGCGTACACACGGTCGTTTTTCGGCATTAAAAAAAAAATAGTTTTTCAGCATGTCCAAAAAACGAAGTTTTTCCAACTTCATCATTAAAAACGATGTTGCCCACACACCATCGTTTTAGAAAAATGATGAACAAAGCGCGGTGACGTACAACACGTACAACGGCACTCTAAAGGGGAAGTTCTATTCGCCTTTGGGCTGCTTTTAGCTGATTCCTTGTTAGGAAAAGACGATTCGCGCTTTTTTGTCTGTTACAGCGTGATGAATGTGCTTACTCCATTATGAACAGTAGTTTTACCTGAACGAGCGCTCCCGTCTCATAACTCGCTTCTGGGCATGCGCGGGTCTAAAACGTTGTTTTAGCCCACACACGATAATTTTTTACAACACGAAAAATGACATTTTAAAAAACGACGTTAAAAAATGCAGCATGTTCGAATTTTTTTTTTTTTTTTTTCAGAAGCCGAAAAACGATGTGAAGCCCACACACGATGATTTTAAATTACGTTTTTAAAAACTATTTTTTTTTTTCATGCCGAAAAACGACCGTGTGTACGCGGCATGAGGCATTGAGAAAAATAAAAATGCGGTGGGCAAATTGCGTCACAGTAAAAAGTGGGTGTGGTTTTAGTTGTGTAAAATATTGCACGTGGCTTAAAGGGGTGTAGTTAAATAGAGTCTGAGATGACTTACAGGAGAGAAGTGCAGATTGTAGGGCGGTAGGAAGTATGTGCAGGAGAGGAGTTCAGAGTGTAGGGCGGTGGTTAGTGTGTGCAGGAGAGGAGTTCGCAGTGTATGGCGGTGGGTAGTATGTGCAGGAGAGGAGTTTGGAGTGTAGGGTGGTACGTAGAATGTGCAGGAGAGGAGTTCAGAGTGTATGGCGGTGGGTAGTATGTGCAGGAGAGGAGTGCAGAGTGTAGGGCGGTAGGTAGTATGTGCAGGAGAGGAGTGCAGAGTGTAGGGCGGTAGGTAGTATGTGCAGGAGAGGAGTGCAGAGTGTAGGGCGGTAGGTAGTATGTGCAGGAGAGGAGTGAAGAGTGTAGGGCAGTAGGTAGTATGTGCAGAAGAGGAGTGCAGAGTGTAGGGCGGTAGTTAGTATGTGCAGGAGAGGAGTGTAGGGCGGTAGGTAGTATGTGCAGAAGAGGAGTGCAGAGTGTAGGGTGGTAGGTAGTATGTGCAGGAGAGGAGTTCAGAGTGTATGGCGGTGGGTAGTATGTGCAGAAGAGGAGTGCAGAGTGTAGTGCAGTAGGTAGTATGTGCAGAAGAGGAGTGCAGAGTGTAGGGCGGTAGGTAGTATGTGCAGGAGAGGAGTGTAGGGCGGTAGGTAGTATGTGCAGAAGAGGAGTGCAGAGTGTAGGGTGGTAGGTAGTATGTGCAGGAGAGGAGTTCAGAGTGTATGGCGGTGGGTAGTATGTGCAGAAGAGGAGTGCAGAGTGTAGTGCAGTAGGTAGTATGTGCAGAAGAGGAGTGCAGAGTGTAGGACGGTAGGTAGTATGTGCAGGAGAGGAGTGCAGAGTGTAGGGCGGTAGGTAGTATGTGCAGAAGAGGAGTGCAGAGTGTAGGGTGGTAGGTAGTATGTGCAGGAGGGGAGTGCAGAGTGTATGGCGGTAGGTAGTATGTGCAGGAGAGGAGTTCAGAGTGTATGGCGGTAGGTATTATGTGCAGGAGAGGAGTGCAGAGTGTAGGGCGGTAAGTAGTATGTGCAGGAGAGGAGTGCAGAGTGTAGGGCGGTAGGTAGTATGTGCAGGAGGGGAGTGCATAGTGTAGGGAGGGAGGTAGTATGTGCAGGAGAGGAGTGCAGAGTGTATGGCGGTAGGTAGTATGTGCAGGAGAGGAGTTCAGAGTGTATGGCGGTAGGTATTATGTGCAGGAGAGGAGTGCAGAGTGTAGGGCGGTAAGTAGTATGTGCAGGAGAGGAGTGCAGAGTGTAGGGCGGTAGGTGGTATGTGCAGGAGAGGAGTGCAGAGTGTAGGGCGGTAGGTGGTATGTGCAGGAGAGGAGTGCAGAGTGTAGGGCATTAGGTAGTATGTGCAGGAGAGGAGTGCGGAGTGTAGGGCGGTAGGTAGTATGTGCAGGAGAGGAGTGCAGAATGTAGGGCGTTAGGTAGTATGTGCAGGAGAGGAGTGCGGAGTGTAGGGCGGTAGGTAGTATGTTTAGGAGAGGAGTGCGGACTGTAGGGCGGTAGGTAGTATGTGCAGGAGGGGAGCGCCGAGTGTATGGTGGTGGGTAGTTAGTGTAGGGAGAAGAGTGCAGATGGCAGGAAACTATATAATGTGACCAAGTCCTAAGCCATTGCTCCAGAGCGCCAAGCTTTATATATTCTGCACAGATATAGAGAAGAGAAAACTGCAGATAAACAGGTACAACTCATTTAGGAGTAATTGTTTCAGCTCTGTGTAGCACCTGAGGCCGGTCACTTTACTGGGTATATGTAAGGGTTTACAACCACTTTAATCTATGAAGCACTGGAAGATTAGTGCTCTGGGAGGATTTTTTTTATAGTAACCAGCAACCAACAGCACAAGAGATGCACCTCATTACAGGTAAGTTATACCCCTAGGTGCTGTATACCCAAAAACAATATAACTAAACTTCAGCTTTAATATGTTCTTACCTGCCCTGCTTTAAATATTTTTACCAACCAACACCATAACTTACTTAAATCCCGGGATATGCAGATTCAGCAGAAGGTAGTCATTATCTGAGCCCCCTGATCCACTCCGGACATGATCACCTGCAACTTCCCAGCCTACAACAAAAAGGCCGTATCAATCAGTGCACCACATCATAAATATAGACAAGACTGCCGCTATTTCAGAGGAAACAAAGCTACACTACCAAAGATACTGCATGCAAAAAGCTGGGAATCTCACGAAATATGTTTATTTATAATTATTTTTCCCCACGGAATTGTTTCACGATTTGTTGATACTTACCATCTCTGTTCAATAGAATTGCACAGAACATCCCCCATCCTCCTCTTCTGGGGTTTCCCGCTGGCGCTCCAGGCTCCTCCTCTTCTCAGTGTGCCACCACTGAAAGCCACTTCCTATGTTGACACACCCGTAGTCTCAATTTCAAAGCACACTGCATGCGTCCATAGACACAGGCAGCGCAGCTCAGTCACACGCCACCCCCCACTCCCTCATCACAGGATTTGACTCCTGCTGCCTCAGCAAAGCCTGTGAGAGCGGGGAGCCAATACAGAGGGCACAGCGCTGGATCAACTGATGACTCAGGCAAGTATTTAGGGGGTGAGGTGGTGATGCAGATACGTGTCCGGATTCAGATACCTGAGCATATCTATCCGGCCGGCGTAACGTATCTTAGATGCGTTACGCCGCTGTAACTTTGGGCGCAAGTTCCGTATTCAGAAAGAACTTGCGCCCTAAGTTACGGCGGCGTAACGTATGTGGGCCGGCGTAAGCCCGCCTAATTCAAATGGGGATGTTGGGGGCGTGTTTTATTTAAATTAGCTTTGACCCCGCGCATTTTACGTTTTTTTTGAACGGCGCAAATGTGCCGTTCGTGAAAAAATCCCAGTGCGCATGCTCGAAAATCCGCCGCAAAACGTCATTGCTTTCGACGTGAACGTAAATTACGTCCAGCCCTATTCGCGAACGACTTACGCAAACGACGTAAAATTTCAAAACTCGGCGCAGGAACAACGGCCATACTTAACATTAGCTACGCCTCATATAGCAGGGGTAACTATACGCCGAAAAAAGCCTAACGTAAACGACGTAAAAAATTGCGCCGGCCGAACGTACGTTTCTGAATCGCCGTATCTACCTAATTAGCATATTTCTTGCGTAAACATATGGAAGCGCCACCTAGCGGCCAGCCTGAAAATGCAGCCTAAGATACGACGGTGTAAGACACTTACACCTGTCGGATCTTAGGGATATCTATGCGTAACTGATTATCTGAATCAGGCGCATAGATACGACCGCGCGCACTCAGAGATACGATGGCGTATCAGGAGATACGCCGTCGTATCTCTTTTCTGAATCTGGCCCACTGGAATTTTTTTTTACCTTAATAAAGGGAATGCATTAGGGTAAAAAAATGTTTAGGCTTTGGAACCACTTTAACTTAATGTAGAGCTTTAAAGCGGTAGTAAACACTGCTTTTTTTATCTTTATCTTTTACCTAGGGGTTAGGTACAGTAAATATCTCCTAAATGTACATCGTTTAGGAGATATTCCAATGTGTAGCAGCCGGTGACATCACCGTTGCATGCGCACTGTGCTCTCAATGAACGGCATGCTCGAGTTTGCTGTCCATTAAGAGTGCATCGCCGTGACTGTGGCTCCCGTGCGTATGCTTGGGATTGACATTATTGCGCTTCAGCCATTGAAAAGGCCGGAGCCTGCAAACCCAGAAGGAAGACTGGGTGAAAATGGAATTCCTGTCACCAGTGACAACTTGCCGCTGGAGAGTTCAGTTTTTTAGGCAAGTTTGTCATAATGTGCTAGTATGTGGTGCATACTAGCACATTATGACATGAGCCTGCAAGGCGACCTTTTTTTTGGGCAACGTTGATACCACTGTAAATACCCTTCTTGTGTTTTTTTTTTTCAGTACTCTTGTGTCATTTTTTTTACAAGGCATATACTTATGCCGCGTACACACAACCGTTTTTCATGACGAGAAAAATGCAATTTTTTAAATTGGGCATGAAAAAACGGTTGTGTGTAGGCTCCAGAGCATTTTTCTCGATGAGAAAAATGGCCGTTAAAAATTTAGAACCTGCTCTATTTTTTCTCCTCGTTTTTCACGTCGTCGTTTTTCACATCTCGAAAAATGGTCGTGTGTACGCTTTAACGAGGGGGAAAAAACGCGCATGCTCAGAAGTTATAAGACAGGGAAATTAGCATAAGCAGCCCAAAGGGTGGCGCCATCCGAATGGAACTTCCCCTTTATAGTGCCGTCGTACGTGTTGTACGTCACCGCGCTTCGCTCGAGCATTTTTTTTTACGATCGTGTGTAGGCAAGGAAGGCTTGAGAGGAATCACGTCGAGAAAAACATCATTTTTTTCAATGAAATTAATAACGGTCGTGTGTACGCGGTATAAAGCTTAAATAAGACACAGCAACCCAAGAGTGTCATGTTTTTTTTTTTTTTTTCATTCACAAAACTTTATATGTGCATTGTATATGACATTAGAGTCAACTTTAACACCATTTTCAGCCATGTGACTGCAATTTTCAAATTTCATTGAGCTCAGATAAAATTAAATGTCACTTTTTTAACAAAGGATATCATGGTGTGTTAACGTTGTCATTTAGTCAACAGGTAAAAATGCATGATTTGCTGGATTATTTATTATGAAAAAATGATTTATTGAGCAATGTAGATCCTAAAATAAAAAAAATGCCACTTTGAGTGCGCATGCGCGCGGCGCCGAGGACGGTCATGTGCTGATCGAGCTCCGCACAGCCGCGGCCCTTTCAGCTACCAAAAGCAATCAAGCGGGCGGATCGACCCCTAGTGAGCACACCCCACAACTCGGGACCGGACCATGCAGCGGAGGACCGCCGGCAACAAACATAACCAGCGCCGACCCTCCCAGCATTCTCGCAAGACGCGCTCACAGGCCCAGCTACACTCCCCTCAGCCTAAGATGGCGTCGGGCAGGGGAGACAATACACGTGGCGGCTCCCAGGACCAGCCGGAGGATCGGGCGGAGGAGGTGAGGAGGGGAGGGGGAGGCACGGACCGGAACAGCACACAGACTCAGGCACATTCACCCTGGGGACAGATGCAGCCGGGTTTAGTAGCTGGAGGAGGGGTTGTTTCTCCCCTGCATCAGGCCCCCCTGAGTGTGATGGAGCTGAATGGAAAAGAAGCGCTGATAGGAGGCCAGAGCTCAGAGACTGATACACACGGCCCTGGGAATATAATTTCGATACAGGCTGAAATACACAGAGACCCCTTCTCTTCACAATCCCAGGTTGGGACCCCCTCCCCATGCTCTGACCTGGATCGAGGGCCCCACCAATCCCCCATGTCAGGCTCCCCTGATGGAGCATTGCTGATGTTTACTACATCCCCTGCCTCGTCCACGGACAGACAGATGGCTGAACTCGCTGAGATAACATTCAGCCAGGGAAGTTCTGCGCTCCTGATGCCCCCTGCCCTTGCCCCTGCCCCTGCATCCTCATACTCTGGGGATACGGTGCTGCTTGCCAGGTTCTCGGCCCTTTTACAACAAGAACTGACAAAAGCTTGTACAATGATTACCTCTGGGATAAAGTCTGATTTTCAAAATATTGGAGCACGGCTGGATAGCATTGAAACCAAAATGGACGGCACGGTTAAACGTGTTAACCAAAACTCCAAAATGATCACATCTTTACAAGACCAATTGGATGACGCTAACGCAAAGATTGAAGATTTGGAGAATAGATCTCGCAGGTACAATTTCCGGGTGCGGGGTCTCCCAGAAACGGTACTGAATCTGGAGGAGACCGTACACGCTTTGATGTCACAGTTGATCCCGGACATTTCTCCTCATCAGCTAGAACTCGATAGAGTGCACCGCGCCTTAACGGCCCCCAGGCCGGACGGCCTGCCACGAGACGTTATAGTTAAGCCACACTACTACAGGATCAAGGAGAAAGTGATGCTGGAGGCCAGGCAGTTGGGTAACGTAACTGTTATGGGATACCCGGTCCAGATCTTTGCGGACATTTCGCAATCAACGATCCAGAAGAGAAGAGCGCTTAAACCCCTTTTGTTTCATCTTATAAATCGCCACATCAAGTATCGCTGGTCTTTTCCGTTCAGACTCTCGTTCTCATACAAAGGCAGATCCTACTCCTTCAATTCGTTTCAATCGGGGGAAGCATTGCTTCAAGAATTGGGATTGATCACTATGGATCCACAGACTCCCACAAGTGCACCCGGGGGGGGAGACAGGCCGGTGTCCCCCCTATGGTCCCAACAGGGTCGCTCCAGAGCCAGAAGACCCCCCTTGAACACTTGAAGATCGGGCATGGCCTGTGTCTATTTCTTTATCTGTTTATTCTCCCACTGTGCCCCTCACGGATGTTGGGGGCTGATCCCTCCAGAAGAGGGAGTTACAGTAGCAGGGACGAATAGTTTTGAAGTGCCTGTTTCTGCAAGGTTCATTTTGCTATTTTACTTACATAGGTGTTGCCGCGAGAAGGGCCACGTTTTCACTTTCATTGTTTATTTTCAATTCCATTTTTATCTAACTTTTTTTTCTATTTTAAATGTTTAGCTACTATGTGATACAGCCAGGTAAACTGTTTATATTAAGAGACGATCCGGTCCTGACTAGGACTTTGAAATTGTGTTATATATTGCGGGGGTGCGGTCCAATGGGCTGGTTCCGCCTGTTCTAACTGGTCCGCGAGGGTAAAGGGCCGGGGTGGTAACGCATGCCACGAATAGCGAACTTGCCTCTCCTCTTTGGGTGGGGGCAACTTCGCGCAGGTTAACGGGCATTTTTGTTCTTTCTATGCCCTTGAATACGCGCTGTTTTTCGGCGTGTCCGGGGAGGGGGGGGGGAGGATGTTTACTTCTCGTCCTCCCCTCTCCCTTCCCCTCTTTTTTTTCATTTTTTGCGTTTTTGTTTGTTTTAGTTTTCCTCTCATTTTTACTCTGGCAACGACTGTCTTATAGGTGGTTTTTGTCGGACTATGATGTGATGCAATTAGACTTACTTCTCCAATGCCTTCTCTTCTTTAACCAGACTTTCTTTTCTTTTCCTTTGACTCGTCTACCTTTTGGTGCATCCCCATCCCAAGATAAGATACAATCGCTTGGGTCCGGACCTCTATTTCTTCAGAAACGTGAGTACAGACTACCGAACCATCATGACAAATAGACCCCTCACTAAGTACACTATCCTAACACACAATGTGCAGGGCATTAATTCTCCCACTAAGCGAGCGAAGGCCTTCCAACAATATCACAAAATGGGGGTAGACGTTCTGCTCCTACAGGAGACGCATTTCTCTAAGGCCTCGGCCCCCAGGTACCTGAACGCTAGATACACAACGGCCTATTTATCTAATGGACCTGATAAAAAGAGGGGGGTAGCGATATGTTTCGCCAAAAAGGTTCCTTTTACACCCACCACCGTCATTAGGGATAAGGAGGGTAGATACATTATGGTAGTGGGGAAAATCAATGAGAGCGAGGTCACTTTTCTATCATACTATGCTCCCAATGTGGGTCAATTGACTTTCTTCCGCTCTATGTTGGAGATCATAATGCCCCATGTAGCGGGCCACGTGATCCTCGGGGGGGATAGCAATACTTCTCTTGACCGGGTCCTCGATAGATCTAATCCCGGGAAAGCGATACTGAAACACGCTACTAGACAGAGCGGAGCAATGGCACGTCTCCTACACAGTTATGACCTGATCGATGTGTGGAGAGACGCCCATTCTACTGATCGGGATTTTACGTACTACTCCCATGTGCACAAGACGTACTCGCGCATAGATCATGTATTCACGTTCTCTCCCCTGCTTTCATTTGTTTCGTCCGCTACGATACTCCCCATGTCTTGGTCGGACCATTCCTCGGTCCAAATCGTGCTGACCGACCTCTGGGCAAAGTCAAGCCCACCATCGTGGCGTTTGAATGAGTCATTGCTGAATGACCCTGCCTTCGAAAAAGAAATTGAGCGAGCTATAAAACAGTTTTTTGAGGAGAACTCCTCGTCGGTCTCCTCTCCGGTAACCCTTTGGGCAGCCCATAAGGCTACCATGCGGGGAACGCTTATACAGCTTGCCTCTAAGGTTAAGAGGGAACGTGAATGCACGATTCGGCAGCAGGAAGAAGAATTACGTCGGGTAATGCGTGAACAGAAATCTAACCCACACCTCGATTTTAGAACCCAAATTGACGATGCGCGTACGGCTTTGAATTTAAGTCTTACTACGAAGGCGGAGAAATATCTTCGGTGGTCGCGCCATAGATTTTATTCTTTGGGCGATAAGCCGAATAAACTGTTGGCGAGAAAATTAACCCCTAGGCCGTTCAATCCCGCCCTACCTAAACTGAGACTGAAGAATGGCCAACTTACCCAGAATCCACACAAGATTCTCCAAGAGTTTGCCGCATTTTATTCTAAACTGTACGAATCTTCGGGGGACTTTAGCAATGTTCAGGCAGAGGCATTTTTGGGTAATGTACCCATCCCCAAGTTATCTAGCGACCACGTGGAATTGATGGAGGCAGAATTCACAACAGAGGAAATTGTGGCGGCCATTAAGTCTCTGAACCCTTCTAAATCACCGGGCCCGGACGGGTTCACTGGCCACTATTACCGTAAATACTCGGAAATCCTAGCTCCGCACTTATGTGCCCTCTTTAATGGCTTGCGCAGAGGCTCCCCCCTCCCGCCGCACGAGAATAGGGCGTTTATACATGTCATTCCTAAGCCTAATAAGGACCATAGTGATTGCACAAATTATCGCCCGATTTCGCTGATAAATGTCGACCTTAACCACTAGAGTACCGGGCCATCGTCAAATGACGGCTCCACGGTTACTCTGAAAATTCAACAGGACGTCATTTGGCGTCCTGTATTCTTGCGGCCACTGGGGGGCGCGCGAGCGCGCCGGCGGCCGCGCGCGCGCGCCCGGCGCGTCCCCGAGATGCCGATGCGCGTGCCTGGCGGTCGCGATGTCCGCCAGGGACTCGCGATCGGCGGCTACAGGGACAAGACGTGGAGCTCTGTGTGTAAACACAGAGCTCCACGTCCTGTCAGGGGAGAGAGGAGACCGATCTGTGTCCCTTGTACATAGGGACACAGCATCGGTCACCTCCCCCAGTCACCCCCCTTTCCCCACAGTTAGAACACAATTTAGGGATACATATTAACCCCTCCCTCACCCCCTAGTGTTAACCCCTTGAATGCCAGTCACATTTATACAGTAATTAGTGCATATTTATCGCATTAATCGCTGTATAAATGTGAATGGCGCCAAAAACGTGTCAAAAGTGTCCGATGTGTTCGCCGCAATGACACGGTGACAGTAAAAAAATCGCAAATCGCCGCCAATACTAGTAAAAAAATTAATAAAATAAAAATGCCATAAATCTATCAGCTATTTTGTAAACGCTATAACTTTTGCGCAAACCAATCAATATATGATCATTGCGATTTTTTTTTACCAAAAATATGTAGAAGAATACATATCGGCCTAAACTGAGGAAAAAAAACGTTTTTTTTTTTTTAAATTGTGATATTTATTAAATAAAAAAGTAAAAAATAGTGTTTTTTTTTTAAATTGTCACTCTTCTTTTGTTTATAGCGCAAAAAATAAAAACCGCAGAGGTGATCAAATACCACCAAAAGAAAGCTCTATTTGTGGGAACAAAATGATAAAAAAATTGTTTGGGTACAGTGTAGCACGACCGCGCAATTGTCATTCAAAGTGCGACAGTGCTGAAAGCTGAAAATTGGCTTGGGCAGGAAGGGGCGTAAGTGCCCAGTATGGAAGTGGTTAAATTACTGACAAAAATACTGACTACCCGGGTGAATTCATTTTTAGCACAATATATTCACCCTGACCAGGTGGGATTTGTACCCCATAGACAGGCCCCGGACCAGACTAGAAGAATCATTGACATTATATCTGCGTTAAACTCGGGCTGGGACGGGGGAGGGCAGAGAGGAGCTTTGCTACTTTCGCTAGATCTGCAAAAGGCGTTCGACTCCTTGTCCTGGGAATACCTTTTCTTTATACTAGAGAGATATGGGTTTGGGTCATATTTCATGACGACACTTCGAACAATATACAACGCTCCCATTGCTAATTTGGTGGTCAAGGGCTATAGATCTCGAGACATTTCCATACACAGAGGCACCCGACAAGGCTGCCCTTTGTCTCCAGTGTTGTTTATCTTGGCTTTGGAGCCCTTGGCTACCAAAATTAGATCACATCCGGACATACTGGGGGTTCACTGCGGAGGGCGGGAGCACAAATGTGCGCTGTTCGCGGACGATATATTGATGCTCCTCTCCTCTCCGGTTACCTCCTTGCCAATTCTGAATGTAGTACTGGGACATTTTGCGACGTTTACTGGACTGCGGGTAAATCACTCTAAGTCTCAGGCTCTAGGTGTCTCCCTACAGCCCCACATAGTTCGAGCCTTGCGCGGACAATACTCTTTTAGCTGGCAAGAGGAAACCCTCCCCTACCTGGGCATTTATTTAACTCCTACTCTTACTACACTATATAAGAAGAACTATCCCCCTTTGTTTCGCAAGTTGTTGGAGGACCTTCAGAGGTGGTCGACTAAACCCCCGTCATGGTTCGGTAGGCTGTATTCGGTCAAGATGACCATTCTACCTAAGGTGTTGTATTTATTCAGGACTCTTCCAATAGCTATAGTAAGCGTGGATATTAAGAAGTTTCAGTCCAAACTGCTTGATTATATATGGGATCATAGGAGGCCTAGGGTGAACAGAAAAACATTGTACACCCCTAAATTGGGCGGAGGACTGGGTATGCCGGACCTTCTTAAGTATTTCCACTCAGCCCAGTTGGCCCAGCTGATCCGTTTTCATACGGGTCGATCCAAACCGCTCTGGATGGGACTGGAGTCTTCCCTGAACCCGGACAGAGAGATCAGTCACCTGATGTGGCTGAGAGGACGGGATAGGCCAGCTATGCTATGTCCGTCTCTGTCATTCTCCCTGAGTCTCTGGGATCGCCTAGCCAAAACATATCGATTTAAGTCACCACATACCCCGATGGCATCTCTGTTTCATAATCCCCTGTTCACCCCGGGTCTCCGACCCCAGGACTTCTCTTGGTGGATCAATAAGGGCCTATTGAGGATAGCGGATCTCTGTGACCACAAGGGAGCTTTGTCAAAATTGGTTCTACGAGAGAGGTATGGTCTTCCGAATACGGAATACTTTCGATACGCTCAAATTGCTCATTTCTTAGAGACTTTGAACCGTACCTCTGATCTTTCCACATCTACGGCTATGGAGCAACTTTGCAGAACCTTTGACAAACATTCCGGTCACATATCAATAATCTATAGTTTGTTGTCCTCCGGTACTCAAAAGATGGCATATATGCTAAAGTGGGAACATGATCTAGGCATGGAACTGGAAATGGCAGAATGGAGTAAACTGGTACAGGGGGCTTCTAGATCCTACATTAATACCTCTTTAATCGAGGCTAATTACAAAGTGTTGTTGCGATGGTACATGGTCCCTGCGCGAATAGCCACTTTCGTTCCGGGGGCGTCCCCGCGGTGCTTCAGGGGGTGCAGTGAGGACGGTTCCATGTACCACATTTGGTGGTCATGCCAAAGGGTGAGACGATTTTGGATACGCACTTACAACTTCATCTACTCTTTAACCCAGGTGAACCTAGTTAAGTCGCCTCTACATGCACTGCTGGGACGCCCGGTGGAGGGTGCGTCAAGGTACTTGAGAAAACTGATAGCTTTTATATTTGTGGCAGCCAGAATCTCCATCGCCAAGTCATGGAGATCCCCCACTGTCCCCTTTGGCCTTTTGAAGTCGAAACTGTCCTGGATTATGGTGAACGAGAGGTTGTCAGCCATTCTGAATGATAAAGTCAAAATTTTTGACAAGGTGTGGGATCCCTGGATCGCTTATCTCACAAATGCACACTGATCCGAATCAATGCTAGAGCTTTCACCTTCTTGGAATAAGGTGGGGATGCACCATCCCCTTTCTCTCTCTTGTTCTCTTCTCTTTCTTCCTCTTCTATCTTTCCTTCTTCCTCCTCTTCCTTCTTTTTTGCTCTATTACTGTTACGTTACCAATTCAGCTGGAGTGGGCCATTGTATGTTGGCCCTCTGGGCCTAGATAGCGCTCCATTTGGGCGATTCTGTGCTAAATTGACGGTTATCCATGTTTGGGGATGGCCCTAGAGGGAGTGCTCATGGACACAAGATATGTAACTGTTATGTGTATACTTGCAATACTCTGTACTTGTTGAATGGCCCTCCAGATGCTGACTGAGAGTGCCTCCCCTCCCCCCAATTTTCTTTGTATACCCCTCTCCTCATTTTTTTTTTGAAAACTTAATAAAAAATATTGGAAACGAAAAAAATGCCACTTTAATCTCATCTGGTATTTATGCAAATGCATATACTATATATACTGTATATAAACACGCACACACTAATATGGCTTGCTGAAAAATATACTAACAATAATTCTCCTGTAGGGGGAGACATTGTACTAAAAATTATGCCAGTGTTGTACGAAATCTGCAAACAGCCTTTCTCAACCTTTTCTACTAAGAATTGTTATAACTAAAAATCACAGTATATTAGTGCGATGGTCTCTGGGGAGAATGTTCCTTATATGTGTGGTCATTGGGAATACCCCCGCCACTTACAGATAGTTAAAGTGGACCCCTTTCCTGCCCAAGCCATTTTTCAGCTTTCAGCGCTGTCACAATTTGAATGACAATTGCGCGGTCATGCAACACTGTACCCAAATGATATTTTTATAATTTTTCCCACAAATAGAGCTCTCTTTTGGTAGTAGTACCTCTGCGGTTTTTATTTGTTATCCCCCAAAAACATATATATAAAAAAAATGTCCTCAGTTTAGGCTGATACGTATACTTCTACATATTTTTGGTAAAAAAAAAAATGCAAAAATCGTATATTGATTGCTTTGCACAAAAGTTATAGCGGCTACAAAATAGGGGATAGTTTTATAGCATTTTTTTTTTTTACTAGTAATGGCGGCGATCAGTGCTTTTTATCGTGACTGCGATATTGTGGCGCACACATCGGACACTTTTGACACTATTTTGGGACCATTCACATTTATACAGCGAACAGTGTTATAAATATGCACTGATCACTGTGTAAATGTGACTGGCAAGGAAGGGGTTAACACTAGGGGGCGATCAAGGGGTTGAATGTGTACCCTAGGGAGTGATTCTAACTGTAGGGGGATGGGACTGACTGGGGGAGGTGACCGATCGGTGTCCCTATGTACAAGGGACACACCATCAGTCTCCTCTCCCTTACAGGACGTGGACCTGTGTGTTTACACACACAGATCCACATCCTGCTCAGTTACTGGGCAATCGTGGGTGCCTGGTGGACATCGCGGGCGCCTGGCACGCGCTTATCGGTTTCCCAGTGACGCGGCGGGTGCACGTGCATGCGCCCCCTAGTGGCTTGGGAAGGTGAAGACGTCATTTGACATCCGCCCAGAATGAGGGGCATATCGCCCTACCATCATATGACGGCGGGCAGTAGGCTAGTGGTTAAGTCTTTCGCCCTTGTTGTTTGGATCGTAAAACATTTTTTTGTTTGCCAGTAAATACCGTATACAGCCCACGTCCTGTTTCTTGTCTGGAAAAAAGCCTAGGCTTATGACATCATGCACAGCTCTCTCTCTCTCTTTACCAAGAAGGGAGGGGGGATGAGAGGGCCAATGAGAGCTGGAGGTGTGCCTCTGGGTGTCTGTGTAAATCCAGAAAGTGAACAGGCAGCAGCTCAGCTGCCCACAGTTTTAAAATGGCTGCAACCAGACTCAGTGGAAGGAGATTTCTGCAGCATATTTGGCAAGTACAGAATCACAGTATATATAAAATATGCAAAGTGGTTGGAGGGAAGCTTCAGAATGGCAAAGATGTTTTTATTACAAATGATGTGAGCAGACTGCAGTTCCTCTTTAAAGAGATCATTGGTGTCAGTGGTTGCTTATCTGAAAGGTACAAATAGCCCATGGTTTAAGGAAACTGTAGCAATCTCTGGAGGAATTCTAGTGCTCCATGGTTGAAAATGGCTGGTCTAAATGTTTATTAGTTTGACTTAAAGCTCTGCAAAATAATTGATCAAATGTTACACAATTCATTTGAAAAATAATGAATCGCTACAAATGAATATAACAGTTGCTAGAGAGCAGCAGCAGCTTACCATTCATTTTATCACACTTGGAATTTCCAACATTAAAGCAAGAGGTCTTCATATTGGACGGGAGGATGTTCCACCACTTGTACTCTAAGCCTAGGACCGGCTCTGTGCCAGCGGCACATTTCTTACACTCTGCAGGTAAAAAAAGGGCATAAAAACAGATTCTAACACTGTTCTTATTAAATTACAGGAAATGCAAATCAACATACAGCAAAGACAGCTATTAAGCTTAATTATAAGCATCAAGTAACAGGAAATATGTTATAGCAGGGGTAGGCAACCTTTTAAACATTGTGTAGCGCCTGTGTACTTTATGGTACTGATACTACTGTAGTTAAATTTAAAGGTAGATCAGAGTGTAGGTAAACTCTGATCCAGATTGTTAAGTGCAAAACAGGGTCTCTGTCTCAGCTTGGCTGTGCTGTGGGCTTATTCTGTTGTGCTGGGGTGTTCTTCCAGCCCCGGTGCTGCAGGTGGCAGCAGTGGAGTCAAGGTTTGGGTGCTCTTTCCCAGCAGCCAATTAGGAGGGTTTGTTCTCACTGTGCATGCTGGGAGGTGTATTTATGAGGCAGACGCCATTGGTTCTGGGTCTTCTTCGTCCAGTGTGGCACCCACCTTTAGGGTGACCACATCACGGCGCCCCGGCGTAATGGCCTACCTGGCCGGGGGGGTTGTGCGTGCCACGCGGTGTTCCTGGTTCTGGGACCATGCTGGCCCGGAGCATCTGAGCAGCGACTAACTGGCTTCCTTCCCACTTCTGAAGATCCCAAGCTGTACTGCTGTTCGGTGGGGAGTCAGTCTGAGGGGCGCCATTGAGAGGCTGGCGGTCCAAAAGGGCCTGGACAAACCACCGGGGATCGAGGTAGCCGCACACTGAGGGATTGATCACCTGTCAGTCGGCACCTGGGCGACAAGTTGAATGAGATCCAGGCGTAACTTATCCAAAGAGGGATATCTACTGTAGGTGACCGCGATATTGAGTCAATCTCGCTCCCTTTCTCAGGCGAGATTGACCACCTACGAGCCACCTACATTTCCGAACAGCGCCGGCGCCCCCCATTGTGGTGGGTGGCCTCACTGACCAATAGGCAGGCATAGGAGGCTGGAAATGGGATTTTCTTAGCCTTGTATTAGTATATTATTATGGACTGGGATGCAATTTCTAATAATCATCTTACCTTGTTTTCCATCTGAGAAGGACCCAAATGGACAAGGTGCACAAGTAGATGTCCCGTTAATGTAAAATCCTGGATTGCATGGTGGACATGCCTCCTTTTGTCCTGATGCTGGAAGCTGGATGGCACCAGGTAGGTCTTCTCTGCATATTTTTGGTTCTATCCATTTATACATGATTTGTGTCTAGTCAAAAGTGGCAAACAAATATGAAATTTATTCCCACACTATCAGTATTGTCTGTAATGTTTAAATCTTTTAAAAGTTCAAAGCATTACATTACCATCTTCACTGTCAATAATAACAATATCATTAACATCTATTAGACAAGTTAAAAATACCCTTCAAATGACATAAAAAAATGTCAGTTCAGCAATTTAAGCTCAGTTTCAAGTCAAGTAGCTAAACATGTAGGGCTAGATTCAGAAAGATTTCGGCGGGCGTAGCGTATCTCAGATACACTACGCCGCCGTAAGTTAGAGCAGCAGGTCCTGTATTCACAAAGAAGTTGCGCTCTAACTTACAGTGGCGTAGTGTAACTGGGCCGGCGTAAGCCCGCCTAATTCAAAATAGGTTGGTTTGGGGTGTGTTCTATGCTAAATACTGTTGACCCCACGTATTTGACATTTCTAACGAACGGCGCATGCGCCGTCCGTGGACGTATCCCAGTGTGCATGCTCCAAATTACGCCGCAAAGACTCATTGGTTTCGACGTGAACGTAATTTACGCCCAGCCCCATTCACGGACGACTTACACAAACAACGTAAAACGTGAAAAATTTGACGCGGTTCCGACGTCCATACTTAACATTGGCTGCGTCATGTTTTTGGTGGTTTATCTTTACGCCTGAAAACGCCTTACGTAAACGGCGTATCTTTACTGTGACGGCCGGGCGTACGTTCGTGAATAGGCGTATCTAGCTGATTTACATATTGTAGGCGTAAATCAGCGTACACGCCCCTAGCGGCCAGCGTAAATATGCAGTTAAGATACGACGGCGTAGGAGACTTACGCCGGTCGTACCTTAGCAATGTTTAAGCGTATCTCAGTTTGAGAATACGCTTAAATATACAACGGCGGGGATTCGGACTTACGACTGTGTTTCTACTGATACGCCCGTCGTAAGTCTACATGAATCTGGCCCGTAGTGTTCACTTTTCTAGCCATAAAATAAGCACAGGTTTGCTGCCTCTGTACTCTCAAGAGTCCTCAGCCCTAATGCAATCAGTGGACTGGCTCTTGGGAGGCGTTATGCAAATATCAAAATATCTTGATGGGTCCTCAGTCTGGAGGAGTGTGCTGCATTTGGATGCAGACTGCCACAGGTAACACCAATGTGTGATGCTGAGCCTCCATGATTAAAAGAACTGAACGCCAATGGTTGTCCTCCAGCTAGGAGATGAGGTGGCCTCTATCTGACTTGCTGCATCTTTTAAAGCCCACTGTGAGAAACTCAATTAAATCAGAGTAAGCAATTTTAGTAAAGCAGAGGAGCCTGTATAACTGTGGAAGGCTTAAGTTAAAGTGGATCTACATTGCATCTGAGCCCCACCGACCAAAAACGCTATTTTATACAGTTTTGTTATTCAAAGCAAAGTCCGCCATCCATCCATGCCTCTATGCTTTATTTTGCTGAGAAATCCTTTTGAAAAACACTCCCAAGCATTTCTGTCTGTGGCTATCCTAATAAGGGCAGATGATTCATGTAGCATTTACTTCCTGGAATCCATCTGCCCTTAGCTCAGGCATACAATCAGGAGGGTGTGCTTAGCTCAGCAAACCCCTCCTTCCCTCCTGAAGACTCCTGGGATGTATGACATCATTTTCCTAGGCAAGAAACCTGGAGGTAACTGAAGAAAAGTAAAAAAAGTAAACATGATATACAGTATCTCACTAAAGTGAGTACATCCCTTACGTTTTTGTGAATATTTTATTATATCTTTCATGTGACAACACTGAAGAAATTACACTTTGCTACATTGTAAAGTAGTGAGTGTACAGCTTGTATAACGGTGTAAACTTGCTGTCTTCTCATAATAACAACACAGACATTAATGTCTAAATCGTTGGCAACAAAAGTGAGTACATCCCTAAGTGAAAATGTCCAAATTGGGCCCATGGTGTCAATATTTTGGTCAATATGTGGCCACCATTATTTTCCAGCACTGCCTTAACCCTCTTGGGCATGAAGTTCACCAGAGATTCACAGGTTGCCACTGGAATCCACTTTCATTCCTCCATGATGACATCACAGAGTTGGTGGATGTTAGAGACCTTGTGCTCCTCCACCTTCTGTTTGAGGATTCCCCACAGGTGCTCAATAGGGTTTAGGTCTGGAGATATGCTTGGCCAGTCCATCACATTCAGCCCTTGTTCACACTGGGTACGATTTGGAACGATTTGAGATGCGATTTGACATGTCAAATCGCATCTCAAAACGGCGGCAATTGTCGGCAATGGCACTGTCCTAATCAGTGCGACGCCGCATCTGCGATTTCAAAAAGTAGTTCCTGTACTACTTTTTGCGATTTTGGGCCGCGATTTACATTAAATTGTGGCTGAAATCGCGCATTTTACCGCGATTTTGAATTTGCAGCAGTGTGAACCTAGGCTTACTCTCAGCTTTTTTAGGAAGGCAGTGGTCATCTTGGAGGTGTGTTTGGGGTCATTATCATGTTGAAATACTGCCCTGCGGCCCAGTCTCCGAAGGGAGGGTATCATGCTCTGCTTCAGTATGTCACAGTACATGTTGGCATTCATGGTTCCCTCAATGAACTGTAGATCCCCAGTGCCAGCAGCAATCATACGGCCCCAGACAATGACACTCCCACCACCATGCTTGACTGTAGGCAAGACACACTTGTCTTTGTACTCCTCACCTGGTTGCCACCACACCCGCTTGACACCATCTGAACCAAATACGTTTATCTTGGTCTCATCAGAACACAGGACATGGTTCCAGTAATCTATGTCCTTAGTCTGCTTGTCTTCATCAAACTGTTTGCAGGCTTTTGTTGTGCATCATCTTTTGGGACGGCAGCCATGCAGACCTATTTGATGCAGTGTGTGGCGTATGGTCTGAGCACTGACAGGCTGACCCCCCACCCCTTCAACCTCGCCAGCAATTCTGGCAGCACTCATACATCTATTTCCCAAAGATAACCTCTTGATATGATGCTGAGAACATGCACTCAACTTCTTTGGTTAACCATGGCAAAGAATGTTCTGAGTGGAACCTGTCCTGTTAAACCGCTGTATGGTCTTGGACACTGTGCTGCAGCTCAGTTTCAGGGTCTAGGAAATCTCCTTATAGCCTAGGCCATCTTTATGTAGGGCAACAATTCTTTCTTTTTTTTTTTAAGATCCTTAGAGATCTTTGTCATGAGGCATAATGTTGAACTTCCAATGACCAGTATGAGAGAGTAAGAGCGATAACACCAAATTTAACATACCAAATCCTCATTTACACCTGAAACTTTGTAACACTAGAAAGTCACCTGACATCGGGGATGGAAAATGGCTAATTGAGCCCAATTTGGACATTTTCACTTAGGGGTGTACTCACTTTTGTTGCCAGTGGTTTAGACATTAACCACTTCCAGACCTGCGCACGACGATGTACGTCCTATTTTTAAAGACTGATATCTCGGTAACGGCAGCAGCTGCTGCCACAATCGAGGTATCAATCTTTAGTGTGCGCGGTCTGGAATCCGATAATGGCGGTCTCCGCGGCGGATTCACCGCGAGATCGCCGTTATCGGTGGCGGGAGAGGGCCCCCCTCCCGCCGCTCTCCCGCGCCCTCCGCCACTTACCGGAGCCGTCGGTAGCGATCGGGTGCTGTCGGCTGGTGAGCGGGGACAAGACTGAAGGAAAAATCTCCTTCGCCCGTCCCCATAGCTCGGCTGGGCGGAAGTGACGTCAAAACGTCAGTCCCGCCCAGCCTCTTAAAGAGACAAATTTTTTTTTTGGTCATTTGAAAAAATTACATTTTTTTTTTTTTTTTTTTTTGCATTTAAGCCCAAATATGAGATCTGAGGTCTTTTTGACCCCAGATCTCATATTTAAGAGGACCTGTCATGCTTTTTTCTGTTACAAGGGATGTTTACATTCCTTGTAATAGGAATAAAAGTGATCAAATCATTATTATTTTTTTTCAGTGTAAAAAATAATAAAATAAATAAAAATAAATAAGAAAACAAAAAAAAAAAATTTTAAAGCGCCCCGTCCCGACGAGCTCGCGCGCAGAAGCGAACGCATACGCGAGTAGCGCCCGCATATGAAAACGGTGTTCAAATCACACAAGTGAGGTATCACCGCGATCGTTAGAGCGAGAGCAATAATTATAGCCCTAGAGCTACTCAAAAAATGCAATCTCTAGAATTTTTTAAACATCGCCTATCGAGATTTTTAAGGGTAAAAGTTTGACGCCATGCCACGAGCGGGCGCAATTTTTAAGCGTGACATGTTGGGCATCATTTTACTCGGCGTAACATTATCTTTCACAATATATAAAAAAATTGGGCCAAATTTATTGTTGTCTTATTTTTTAATTAAAAAAAGTGAATTTTTTCCAAAAAAAGTGCGCTTGTAAGACCGCTGCGCAAATACGGTGTGACAAAAAGTATTGGAATGACCACTATTTTATTCTCTAGGGTGTTAGAAAAAAAATATATAATGTTTGGGGGTTTTAAGTAATTTTCTAGCAGAAAAAAATGTTTTAGTCTTGCAAACACCGAATCTGAAAAACACCTAAGGTCTGGAAGTGGTTAATGGCTGTGTGTTGAGTTATTTTGAGGGGACAGCAAAATGTACAGTTATACAAGTTGTGCACTCACTACTTTACATCGTAGCAAAGTGTTATTTCTTCAGTGTTGTCACATGAAAATATATAATAAAATATTTCAAAACATGTGAGGGGTGTACTCACTTTTGTGAGATACTGTACTTTCCTATCTATTTACTAATGCTAGCAGAATAAGAATTACAAATAATCAATGATTGAGAGAGTGGCTCCACTTTAAGACTGGAGTTCAGCTTTAAATATGTGTCTCCCCATAGTCAGTATTCATTTGGCATGTCATCATTTTAGCATTTCATCATACCTTTCCCTCCATGTCACAGGGTGTATGGATCTGGAATAAATCTTTGTTTGTGCAAGGAGGACAATCTATACACTTGCTGGATCCTTCATCTGAAAAGGAAACATACGCAAAGATAGCTTTGACTATTATGTTTATTAGATGCTTCCTGGAGTGAGCTACATTGATTGCACTGTAAATATGACACTTATAGAAGTCCCAGTTCTTGGTGGGACTGCAATGTTCAATAAAAAAGAACTATAGGCAAAAAAAATAAAATAATTTTAGATAGAGTAAGGTTGGGTTAATGCCCATCAGTTTTTTTGCCATCTGTGTACCATTGGTGAGATTTACCTTTACTTCCTGTCCTATAGCAAAAGCAAGAAGTGAGAAGAAATCCCAAATTAAGGGAATCTATTCCCCCCCCCATGCACCCACATAGTTCCCTAATGACAGTCATTGAATCTACTGATCATTGCTGTACTACTTTTTCACTGACCATCTCTGCATTTACCCTACTCTCCACTAGCCATCACTATGCCTACCATTTCTTCACCGACTCTTACTTTCCCTACCCTCTTTTCCACTGAGCACCACTATACCCACACACCTGTCCACTGACTGCCACTACACCTACTGTACATACTTCTCTAGTGACAACCGCGGAACTCATGCACCTATGCATTTCTCCACTGACCGTCACTATACCTAACCACTTTTCCACTGACCGTCACTATACCTAACCACTTTTCCACTGACCGTCTCTGTACCTAACCACTTCTCCACTGACCATGACTGTATACATACCCACTTTTTCACTGACCGTCACTGTACCTAACCACTTCTCCACTGACCATCACTGTATACATACCCACTTTTCCACTGACTGTCACTGTACCTAACCACTTCTCCACTGACCATGACTGTATACATACCCACTTTTCTACTGACCGTCACTGTACCTAACCACTTCTCCACTGACCATCACTGTATACATAACCACTTTTTCACTGACCGTCACTGTACCTAACCACTTCTCCACTGACCATCACTGTATACATACCCACTTTTCCACTGACCGTCACTGTACCTAATCACTTCTCCACTGACCATCACTGTATACATACCCACTTTTCCACTGACCATCACTGTACCTAACCATTTCTCCACTGACCATGACTGTATACATAACCACTTTTCCACTGATCGTCACTGTACCTAACCACTTCTCCACTGACCATCACTGCATACATACCCACTTTTCCACTGACCATCACTGTACCTAACCACTTCTCCACTGACCATCACTGCATACATACCCACTTTTCCACTGACCATCACTGTACCTAACCACTTCTCCACTGACCATCACTGTATACTTGCCCACTTCTCCACTGACTGTCACTGTACCTAACCACTTATCCACTGACCATCACTGTATACATACCCACTTTTCCACTGACCGTCACTGTACCTAATCACTTCTCCACTGACCATCACTGTATACATACCCACTTTTCCACTGACCATCACTGTACCTAACCACTTCTCCACTGACCATCACTGTATACTTGCCCACTTCTCCACTGACTGTCACTGTACCTAACCACTTATCCACTGACCATCACTGTATACATACCCACTTTTCCACTGACCGTCACTGTACCTAATCAATCTCCACTGACCATCACTGTATACATACCCACTTTTCCACTGACCATCACTGTACCTACCCACTAAATTTCACTGTCTACCATTGTATATAACGTACCACAAACTGCCTTGTTCTGAACACTGTGCTATACATAACATCCTCAGCCTGTCGACAAGGATCACGGCTGCTCTGTGCAAAACCATTGCACAGAGTAGATAAGTATAACTTGTTTGTTTGTTAATTAAAAAAAAATAAGCTTTAGAATAATTTTAAGAACAAATGATCAACGTAAAAACAATAATCATACTCAAGGCTGGATAAAGGTAAATATTTAACACATTACTACACATTTACCATCTACAAGTACTGCAGTCAAATAGGTAACACCCAAAGAATCCTATTATTTTATTTACTGAAATTGGTATAAATTTATGAAAACAGGTCTAATGACAGTCAACTTAGATCTATAAACCTACTGTGATCTACCATGATGTCTGCTCTACTAATAAACACCAAACTCTGCCAAAATGTACTAATGAACACCAAACTCTGACAAAAATACTATTCGCCATTAACCCTTTGTGTAAGTCTAATCACTCACAGCAGCCAGTTTCGGGTCATCTTTCACTGTTTTTGCTAAGGTTGACATAGGTTACTGTAGCATTTCTCAACCAGGGTTCCTCCTGAAGTTGTTAGGGGTTCCATGAGCATTGAGCAATGTTTTAAGCCCCATACACACTATTAGATTTTCTGCAGATTTTTGTTTTTCAGATTTACCAAAACCATGTAGTGCAAGGGCCTGCCTGATTGCATACAAATTGAAACTCTTAGGCCTCGTACACACGACCGAGTTTCTCGGCAAAAACCAGCAAGAAACTTGCTGGGAGATATTTTTTTGCAGAGAAAACCGGTCGTGTGTACATTTTCGTCGAGGAAACTGTCGAGAAACTCGACGAGCCAAAAAGAAAGCATGTTCTCTATTTCCTTGAAGGGAATGGAGAAAATTGGCTTGTCAAGTTTCTCGACGGCTTCACAAGGAACTCGACGAGCAAAACGATGTGTTTCGCCCGTCGAGTTTCTCGGTCGTGTGTACGAGGCCTGAAGGTTTGACCTCATATTATATGGTTTTGATAAATCTGAAGACAAAAAACTGTTGAAAATCTAATAGTGTGTATGGGGTCTAACTCTCAGATAACTACTGATTTTTGTAGCTATCTGTAAGGGAGGATTCTTCTCACTGACCACCAATTTAAAGAGAAGTCTTCCCAGTGACCATCACACTAGTGTATTGTAAGCTGGAACTATAGTAGTTATTATCAGGGGTTTCCTGAGCCCAAACAGTCTCCTTTTTAACCCCTATCTATGTTAAAGACAGTTGAAAAAGGCTGGGTTACTGAATATAACTGCACTACGTTTTATTAACAATAAAAACAGAAATAGTAAGGTGGCAATGAAATTCTAAAAGTTTTTTAATGGCCAGGAAAACCATGATTCTCTTGCTACTAAAATGGCAAACAGACGAATTATCAGCATCCCTACTACAACATAACCCTCAAGCCAATTCTGAAAAGAAAGAACATACTAAAATACTATACACCATTGACTGGTATTTCTATGCATTTTTATTTCAGTGCCTACAACATGGCAGTAAGAATTTACCTGAATATTGGGTATCTTTATTGCACGCAGTGCATTCCTTGGCTCCCTTGTCTGAAAATGTGCTCCTGGGACACAACTTGCAGGAGGAGGATCCAGCTGTATCACTGTATGTGCCAGGTTTACAAGGAAAGCATTCTGATGTGTAGGCAACACCTGCAAAGATTGCAACAGATGGATTTAGCAACATGAAAGGTGCAGTAAACTGGTGATGTAGTAAGCCAATGATCAGTTCCACATATAACAGTTGATATTTCAAAGGCAAGGGCATAGGTGTGCACAGCCTATTGCATTAGGGTGTGCACCCCAAAGCGCAAACACATATGTGTGTGCATGTGTATACAGTATATACTGTATATATACTAACAATGTCAGTAGAGCAGCGGATGGTGTCATTAGGGCAGAGACGTGAAAAAGGCTGTTTGATCCTGTCTACTCTGATCCTACCCTTGTTTTACTGTCCCCAATCCATCTGCTGATAGAACAGAGCCCTAGGAGGAACTCTGCACATTCTCAGTTTGGTGTGTGTTGCTAGAGGGTTTATTTTTTATTTTTTGGGAAGGTGCATGTGATCAACGCTATCCAAACAGAGGGTCAAGAATTATGCAGCCTCACAAAACAGTCAGAGGAGAATGAAAACTCCTCCTACAAGCTTTAACCAGTGCTCAGGTGGACACTAATAGAAGTCACAAGACTGCTGTATACTGCTGATGAAAAAAGGTATTTAGAAGTTTATATTTACTAAAATAATTGCATTTCCATGTTCTGTGTACTGTGGGAGACCAGATATAGTGAATGCAGGGCCTTGGGTTTAGTAACACTTTAACATCCTTTTCTCTGTAATGCTTATGAGGGTACGTAGATCAGCAACATACAAGGCAATTAAAAAATAGATGGGAAATGATTTTCTTGTTTCACGTATATTACACACAGGGCCAGTATTTACTTATGCAAAAACCTAGTAATTTTTTCCCCTTCTTTCTTTTTAATGCATTCCCTCCTTCCCTCCCCCCTCCCTATCTTATAGGGCTGTCGCTCCTTGCTCAGCTCCTGGTTCAAAACAGCCAATATAATAAGGTGTGCTAGACCCTGGGCAAAATAATGGCATTATTTAGTGAGATAAATCCTTTTGTTTTACAGTGCCTTGAAAAAGTATCCTACCCTTCATACCCCTTGAAATGTTCCACTTTTTGTCATGTTACAACCAAAAACGTAAATGTATTTTATTTCATTTATGTGATAGACCAACCAAAAGTGTAACATAATTATGAATTGGAAGGAAAATGATAAATGGTTTTCAAACTTTTTTACAAATACATATCTGAAAAGTGTGGCATTTGTATTCAGCCCCCTTTACTATGATACCCCTAACTAAAATCTAGTGGAACAAATTGCCTTCAGTCACCTAAATAGTAAATACAGCTGTTCTGTAAAACCCTCAAAGGTTTGTTAGAGAACTTAGTAAACGAACAGCATCATGAACACACCAGACAGGTCAGGAATAAAGTTGTGGAGAAGTTTAAAGCAGGGTTAGGTTATAACAAAATATCCCCAGCTTTATACATCTCACAGAGCACTGTTCAAGACATCATCCAAAATGGAAAGAGTATGGCACAACGGCAAACCTACCAAGACATGGCGTCTATCTAAACTGACAAGCTGAGCAAGGAGAGCATTAATCAGAGAAGCAGCCAAGAGGACCATGGTAACTTTGGAGGTGCTGCAGAGATCCACAGCTCAGGTGGGAGAATCTGTCCACAGGACAACTAATAGTCCTACACTATACAAATCTGTCCTTTGTGGAAGAGTGGCAAGAAGAAAGTCATTGTTGAAAGAAAGCCATAAGAAGTCCAGTTTGCAGTTTGTGAGAAGCCATGTGGGGGACACAGCAAACATGTGGAAGATGGTGCTCTGGTCAAATAAGACCAAAATTGAACTTTTTGGCCTAAAAGCAAAACAAAACGTGTAGCGGAAAACTAACTCTGCACATCACCATAAACACACCATCCCCCCTGTGGAACATGGTGGTGGCAGCATCATGTTGTGGGGAAGCTGGTCAGAGTTGATGGTAAGATACTGTAGATAGAGCCAAATACAGGCAATCTTAGAAGAAAACCTGTTAGACTGCAAAAGACTTGATTGAGACTGGGGCGGAGGTTCACCTTCCAGCAGGACAACGGCCCTAAACTTTCAACCAGAGCTACAATGGAATGGATTAGATCAAAGCATATTCATGTGTTAGAATGGCCCAGTCAAAGTCTAGACCTAAATCCAATGAGAATCAGTTGAAAGACTTGAAAATTGCTGTTCACAGACGCTCTTCATCCAATCTCACAGAGGTTGAGCTATTTTGCAAAGAAGAATGGGCAAAAATGTCACTCTCTAGATGTGCAACGCTGGTAAAGACATCCCCAAAAAGACTTGAAGCTGTAATTGCAGTGAAAGGTGGTTCTACAAAGTATTGACACAGGGGGGCTGAATATAAATGCACGCCACACTTTTCACATATTTATTTGTAAAAGATTTTGAAAACTGTTTATCATTTTCCCTCTACTTCACAATTACAGTATGTGCCACTTTGTGTTGGTCTATTACATAAAATCCCCAAAAAATACAATGTATTTACATTTTTGGTTGTAACATGACATGTAATGTATTGAAACTCAGTGTGTCACTCTTTGTCAGTGGGGACAGACAGTTTCCTCTCAGGTCTATTACACACGACCGAGAAACTCGACGGGCGAAACACATCGTTTTGCTCGTCGAGTTTCTTGTGAAGTCGTCGAGAAACTCGACAAGCCAATTTTCTCCATTCCCGTTAAGGAAATAGAGAACATGTTTCTTTTTGGCTCGTCGAGTTTCTCGACAGTTTCCTCGACGAAAATGTACACACGACCGGTTTCCTCGGCAAAAAAATATCTCCCAGCAAGTTTCTTGCTGGTTTTTGCCGAGAAACTCGGTCGTGTGTACGAGGCCTCGTTAAAATTGTTCGGAGCAGCTTGCCATCTACCCAGGGGTCTGCTCCAAACATATATCCAAAGGGTAGAAAAACAATTGTTTTTATTATTTTCTGATTTTTTTTTTTCTCAAATTTGACTGTAAAAGTGGTATTACACTTTAGGAATTGACTTTGATTGTGCCAAGAAAACCAAAAATAGCTAGAACTTGGACATAAATACTGGTAATAGGGTGTTTTAAAATTGCTGTTACCTTCTATTGTAATGTTCTTTATCAATACGGGCTTCACCACTTTTGAACCTAAAAGAATGCCCGTAGTTCTCCAATACATAATGTTGGTTCCAGACTTTAGAAGCACCTGAAAGAGATAAATGTGATTATGAAAGTTACTCGTTTCCTTCATTTGGTCAATGATAGACAAGAATGATGGGTGTGGAGAAATGAGGATTTAATAGATGACTAGACTAATTCTAACTGATAAATCTGATCAAAGAAGTTTAAAGATAAATCTGGTATTGGCGGTATTGGTGGATCGCACAAAAACAGGTCAAACCGGTTTTTAATAACGTCCATAAACGTCCATAACAAATTAATGAAATATATAGAATTAGCTTTCAAATAGCCTTAAACTGCACCATCACAACTATACAGTAAAACCTTGAATTGCAAGCATAATTCGTTCCGGAAGCATGCTTGTAATCCAAAGCACTCGTATATCAAAGCAAATTTCCCCATAAGGAATAATGGAAACTAAGATGATTCATTCCACAACCATTTATTCATAAGTCTTTCAGTTTATATTCCATATAAAAAGATTATAGCAATATGATAGGTTGTGTAAACATAAATAGCCAGATTCAGAAAGAGTTAAGCCGTCGTAACTCTGAATCTAAGCCGTCGTATATTTAAGTGTATTCTCAAATTGAGATACACTTAAATCTAGCTAAGATACGTATCTTAGCTTTCTATTTAGGCCGGCCGCTAGGGGCGTGACCGCTGTTTTACGCCTAGAATGCGTAAATCAGCGAGATACACCTATTCACAAATGTACGCTTGCCCGTCGCAGTAAAGATACGCCGTTTAGGTAAGGCGTTTTCAGGCGTAAAGTTAGTCCAACAAAAAGCTGGCCTAGCCAATGTAAAGTATGGACGTCGGTCCCGCGTCGAATTTTGAAATTTTTTACGTCGTTTGCGTAAGTCGTCCGTGAATGGGGCTGGGCGTAATTTACGTTCACGTCGAAACCAATAAGTCTTTGCGGCGTAATTTGGAGCATGCGCACTGGGATATGTCCACGGACGGTGCATGCGCCGTTCGTAAAAAACTTCAATCACGTCGGGTCACGATTCATTTCCATAAAACACGCCCACCTCTTCACAATTTGAATTAGGCACGCTTAGGCCGGCAAATTTACGCTGCCGTAACTTTGTGAATACAGCACTTGCGTCTCGAACTTACAGTGGCGTAGCGTAAATACGATGCGCTACGCCGGCTCAAACATACGCCACCCTACGTGAATCTAGCTAAAAATGTCCATCCAAAAATGGAAGCCTCAACAATGGGATTAGAAGTAGAATCCAGAAAGAGCTACAGAGTATAAAAGAGAAGAGGACAGCTTATGTGGACAGCTTTACCCCAGATGCCTGCATACTTAGATGTGCCCGTTTTAATCATCAACCATGTGAGTTGCTAAATGTTGTACCTTCATTAAATGGAACCATATTGCTACACTTAGAGGTGCCTTTCTTCTCTTTTATATTCAGTTGTGACATGACGCTACTTGTATATCAAGACGTCGCTTGTATACCAAGTCAAAATTTATGAAAAAATTTTGCTTGTCTTGCAAAACACTCTCAAACCAAGTTACTCTCAAACCAAGGTTTTACTGTATAGGAAAATGGCTTATTTAATTCCTATTATTTAAGAAATGTTGTTTCTTTGAAAATCTTAGGCACTAAGGCCAGTATTTTACCGTAAGTCTATTCTATGAGTTCAAAATCATAAAAAAAGGAAGCAGCATGTATGCGCTTAGAGACCTGTTGTTGCCTTCTTAGTTATATTTATTATTCATTTTATACAGGTCTTAACAATGACAAATGTGCTAAGAAACAAAAATTGGGATGGACGAGCTCTTAGCTGTGATAACGTATTTGCATGAAAAAGGGAGACAAAGGAAATTATTGAAGATATGCCTGCTACAATAGGAATGGATGTCCCATAATTATTTAAAGTAGACCTGTTTGACAAAAACATGGAGGGCCCACTGCTGATTTTATGAAAATGCTAGTTGTCATAATTAGAGCCAAAAGGCTCAGGAGATTAAACTTTACTGGTTCCGAAGTTGTTCAATAAGGTGTGAAGAAAATTATATTGGTCTATAAATATATTAATTACGGCTGTGTCTTAGCCTTAGATCTAAATATACAGTAAATACAGTAATGGGCATTTCCCACAGAGTATGAGATATACAAGTTATCAGTAATCAAATAATGTTAAGGAAAACAACTATACCGAATGATGCATCCATTCACCATTATCGGACAACTTCACCCACTTGTCAGAGGAAGAGCTTGTTTCCTGGCACTGGTCGTTCTGAATCTGTGAGACATAAAACAACCTGAAGTCAATAACAGATGGGAGTAGAATCAACGTAAAAGAAAACAGTTAGGGTACCCACATACATTACATGCTCATCACATATTCTTTCAATATATATGAGCAGCATTGGAGGACCATCAGTTATGGGTGTAGAACATTAGACTACAGCAGATACCACTTGATAATTAATACTACAAGAAAAGACTATTAATTGATTTTGGTATTTCCAGTTGACATCTATTTTTCCCCCCAAGATAACATTGATCCTAAGGCCCCATACACACGTCCGAGGAACTCGACGGGCAAAACTCATCGTTTTGCTCGTCGAGTTCTGTGTGAAGCCGCCGAGGATCTCGGCGAGCCAACTTTCCTCATAGAACAACGAGGAAATAGAGAACATGTTCTCTATTTGGCTCGACGAGGAACTCGTCAGCTTCCTCAGCCGAAAGTGTACACACACCGGGTTTCTCGGCAGAATTCAGCTCCGATCGAGTTTCTGGCTGAATTCTGCCGAGAAACTCGGTCGTGTGTACAGGGCCTCAGAGAGGTATGCTAAGTGCGTGTATGCTTATGATGTATACACACACATCTCAATACACTTACAGGGAAAAAATCCAAAAAAAGAAAACAAAAAAAAATTTGGAGGGATAAATTCTGCCGGGAAGTCTTAAATAAAATTGCCTTTATGGCCAGCTTTGACTAAACTGATAAAAAAGATAACATTGCAAACAATTAACGTAACTATTCTCATTTGATCCACCAAATTGTGGGAAAGACAACATGTTCTCTAATGTACTGTCCTGGCAACATACTGGTATGTAAAAAAAATATAGAAATAATAGGATTTCAAAATAGTGTTCATTGTATTCGTTTAAAAAAATATTTCCTAATTATCTTATTAATCATGTACTATGGTGCATTTACTGTGGAGCAACAGGAGAGATCATTAAAAAAAAAAAAGGAAGTCAGAAATATAAATAATATAAAACAAATTATAGAAAACAAATCTTACAAAGAATTCAAAAAAGATATTGTTGTCAAGATACTGATAGTCAAATGCCACCGATCCAGCTTTCTTCAGATGCACAGCATAGATGAGGGAAACAGTACAGTCATCCCGATTAGATTCTATGTAATTGCCTTTAGGAATCCATGATGAGCTGAGAAGACATGACAGGAAAATTATAATGTTATATTATTTATCTTTGCTTACTGCCAATTTTTCTTGCATTTAATGGGCAATGGTACAAATTAAAATAGCAACTCAGTCCTAATTCACACATATTGTTGTTGAGTTTTTAGCAACATCAACTTACTGTCTTGGTTGTATAGCTATCCACAAAATTAGTAAAATTCCAGGATGAACTACACAGTTAATGTCTAAAGTTAGGCAGTCACAAAATGTTCTTTACAGACAATCTTTGGCTACATGTAGACATGAGATAATTATTGATCAATAGTGATCAGATTCCAAAACCATTGTGGACACGCTGGAACATTTACAAATGGAGAACTTTTGTCTGCTATGTCCTATCTATAGCTAGATTTAACCCATATGTAACATCTGGTTTTAGCTGAGCAGCAAATAATTGGATATAGTAGTAGACAAAATATAATGATTGCTTTATTTACTAAGCAATACAACAGACAGTGGGGTTGATTTACTAAAACTGGAGAGTAAGAAAACTTGTTCAGCTCTGCATAGAAATCAGCTTCTAGGTTGTAATGTTAAAGCGGAGTTCCACCCAAAAATGAAACTTCCTCTTTTCGTAATCCCCCCCCCCCTCCGGTGTCACATGTGGCCCCTTTCAGGGGGTTGGGGGAGCAGATACCTGTCTAATACAGGTATTTTGCTCCCACTTCTGGGCATAGATAGCCGAGCCACCCGTGGCTATCTACACCACGTCCGGCGCTTCCTTTGCCGCCCCGCAGGGACCAGTGGGATCATGCAGCACGAGTCACAGGGACCAGTGGGATCATGCAGCATGAGTTGCACATGCACAGTAGGGAACCAGGCTGTGAAGCCGCACGGCTTCACTTCCTGATTCCTTACTGAAGATGGCAGCACCTCTACCCGAGAGCCGAGGGACGGTAGGTGTTCTTATTTTAAAAGTCAGCAGCTGCCTGCAATGCATTATAACCCAATTTGTGTGGCAGGGTAAAAAATCTAGATGCAGTCATGCAAAACTTATCAAACACAGATCTGTAGGCGGGATGGGTCACGTTGATATTAGAGACTACTATTTAGCTACTATACTTTCACAAATGAAAGAATGGTTCACCACAAAACCTGCTACACTTTGGAGCGATATAGAAAACACTATGACACCGGGACCAAACTTATCTAATTGGTTGTTTGGCGTGGTCTCCAAGAGTACGCCACTGAACCTCTACTCCCCTACAATTCAAGCCTCTGACAAGGCTTGGGGGACAATTCAATACACCCAATGGACGAATCATCTGACCAAACCCATACCCGTCCCCCTTGGGACACTAAAACTGCTGTCTCCGGACTTAACAGTCCCAAACTGGCTAACAGACCGTATGACTCTTACCTCTGGCTCCATTGCTGCTACCAAATCATTCTTACATATCCAAAAGGATTTTAAAGCACCCACCAGAGATTACTTTACTTACTATAGGATGCAAAAATACCTAGCAGCAAACCCTTCTCTAGAAGGCTCTTTACCCCTAAACCTATGGAACTACTTCTTCTCTGACACACACAAATTTAGGGGCACCTCAGTAATATACTCTACTTTGCATGACAAGAACACCTTCCAAAAAACCAAACCCCTTACCGACTGGGAAACTGATATGCAAGGTCAATTCTCTGATCAGCAATGGCAATTAGCAATTAAATCTATATACAAATACACGTCCTGCACCTCCTTATGGGAACTTACTCAAAAAATACTAATGAGATGGTATATGACACCGCACAAGATAGCCAAATTCTGTACACACACCTCAAACACATGCTGGAGAGAATGCAGCTTGCCAGGCACTCTCATGCATATTTTTTGGTCCTGCCCACGCATACGACAACTTTGGACTGACGTAGAGATGATGCTGCGGGAGATTCTTCACCTCCCCATTGCATTATCACCTCACCTAGCTAACCTCAATTTGACTATTGATGATATGCCGCCGAACCTCAGACTTGTGACCACTCATGTTCTGTTAGCAACAAGACTTTTGATTGCCAAAAAGTGGAAAACGAAAGATGCCACTAGACTCACAGAAGTAGTCACCTTGGTACAAACTCACTATACCTATGAAACTATCATGTCTCGAGGGAAATCCACATATACTAATTTAATGAACCTCTGGAATCCGTGGACCCTTTGGTACACAAACAAATACAACAAGTGATAACTTCATGACATTTACTATGTTCTCTTGATGGTGCTCTCTCCCCCCCCCCCTCTAACCTACCCCCTCTTCCCCTCCTACCTCCCCTACCCTTCCCCTTCTCAGCTCCTTTCTTGATGCCACATGTGCATTTTGTTACTGATGCAAGTTACTATCAGTATTGTCTTTGTTCAATTTATCCACTGATTCTTCTGTCTCAAACTGGAATGTACGCACCATGAGAGGTGTGCGCCTATTACATGTTTATTGTTCAATTTAAGCACATTGCCATTTCTATATTGTTTATTACATTTTAATATTGTACTTGCATACATGTAAACTTGAAAAATTTCAATAAAAATATTTTAAAAAAATGTGACAAAAAAAAAGTCAGCAGCTGCAGTATTTGTAGCTGCTGACCTAAAAAAAATAGGCTGAACTCCACTTTAAAGTTTAAAGTGTTACTAAACCCAGTACCCTGCATTCAATATATCTGGTCTCCCACAGTACACAGAACATGGAAATGCTATTATTTTTGTAAATATAAACTGCGGAAATACCTTTTATCATCAGCAGTATATAGCAGTCTTGTGACCTCTATCAGCTTTACTGCATATACAGACTGATTTTACTGTTGTGGGTTAAGTAACATTTTAACCAGGATTAAAATCTTTACAATGTATTTAAAACTTTTATTCAACAAGCAGTTAGAAGCTAATTGGCTGCCATGCAAAGCGGCGACAGATTTTGCACTCTCCAGTTTTAGTAAATCAACCCCAGTAAGTCACCAAGAAACAAACAGCTGACCATGTATTTTAAAACAATCAGATATAGTAGCTAAGGAGAGAAAACTGTGATAAAACAGCACAGAATAACTTTTTCTCATAAAACAAACACATACTTATCACAGCTGTCGGGTTTGCTTCCAGAGAAGTCGGCAGTTGTCTCCATAAATGTTGCCACATTGTTAAATCCCGATGGCATCTCATCCCATTCATCAAACTTGATCCCAGTTCCAAGGGAATATGTTCCTGCAGCACATTCACTGCATGACTGGTTCTTAATGTCCAAGTATTGTCCCGAATCACAAGAAAAAGCTACAATAACACAAATAAGATCTGGTAAATGCATATTGGCCATGGACTGATGATCAACAACTGAGAAGCACTTGAATGTAATCTAAAAAGAAAGTTCCATAACCATAACCCAGAAGCTTTGACCCAGCTCCCGAGCTAGAATTTGATGACCTAAAAGTAGAGTTGAGCGGACACTTGGATGTTCGTGTTCGACGGGTTCGGCTGAACTTTGGAAAAAAGTCCGGGTTCGGGACCCGAACTTGACCCAAACTTGACCCCGAACCCGAACCCTATTGAAGTCAATGGGGACCCGAACTTTTCAGTACTAAAATGTCTCTAAAAAAGTCATGGAAAGGGCTAGAGGGCTGCAAATGGCAGCAAAATGTTGGTAAGAGCATGGCACGTACTCTGCAAACAAATGTGGATAGGGAAATAACTTAAAATAACATAAAATACATACTATTCAAAAAAAACGAAATGGGTATTTTTTGAATAGCAAAATAGAAGAACAGTATCTAAAGTGTTTATCTCACACATACAGATATGGAGGAAACACTGCAAACACTGAAGGAAACACTGCAAACACTAGAGGAAACACTGCAAAATATATTTTTTTTTGCCCTAAATGGGTGTTTTTTGAATAGCACAATAGAAGAACAGTAGCTAAAGTGTTTATCTCACACGTACAGATATGGAGGAAACACTGCAAACACTGGAGGAAACACTGCAAAATATATTTTTTTGCCCAAAATGGGTGTTTTTTTTGAATAGCAAAATAGAAGAACATTACCTAAAGTGTTTATCTCACACGTACAGATATGGAGGAAACACTGGAAACACTGGAGGAAACACTGCAAACACTGGAGGAAACACTGCGATTTTTTTTCCCCTAAATGGATGTTTTTTGAATAGCACCACAATAGAAGAAAAGTATCTAAAGGGTGTATCTCACACGTACAGGTATGGTGGAAACACTGCAATTTTTTTTCCCCCTAAATGGATGTTTTTTTAATAGCACAATAGAAGAAAAGTATCTAAAGGGTGTATCTAACACTAACATATGCAGTGCTGGTGTAATTTGATTTCTGAAGCAGGACTGACTCCTATCTATTTCTCTCCCTAAAAGCAAAACCAGGCAAGAACCTTTCCCTAAAGTATCTAAAGGGTGTATCTCACAGTAACATATGCAGTGCTGGTGTAATTTTTCCCTAAAGTAACTATGTAAAGCAGAGTGACTTGCTGTGCTATGAAGATCACTGAGTAATGTGATTTCTGAAGCAGGACAGTCTGACTCCTATCTAATTCTCTCCCTCAGAGCAGCAGCAGCCTTTCCCTACCCTATCTAAAGCAGAGTGACGTGCTGTGCTATGTGCCTCTAGCTTATATAGAGGCGGGTCACATGCTGCACTGGCCAATCACAGCCATGCCATTAGTAGGCATGGCTGTGATGGCTTCTAGGTCACAGGAGTAAAACAAATGCTGATTGGCTGGCCTGCAGCGCGCCATTACATTGCCGAACACCGAACCCGAACTTATAGTAAATTGTTCGGGTTCGGGTCCGGGTAGCAAAAATCCAAAAGTCCGGTACGAACCCAAACTTAACAGTTCGGGTTCGCTCAACCCTATCTAAAAGCAAAAGCATCAAATCTGGACGTAACAGTGCTGAGTAAGCAGGATAGGCCCATACGCATATACACTAGTAATGAATTGTCTGTATTAGTTTGCAGAGCATTGCAAAATGTAAATTTTATTTAAAGTGCAAGAAAACAATTTCTGATCTACTTATTATCGTAAGTCTGCAGTGGAAGCAATATTCATTCAGTGTATTGGTAGAGGGTACAAGAAAGCAGACAGATTTTGTGCACTGTAAAGCATTCACTGGCATTTGCCTTCTTCCAACTGCCAGAAAATCATAATAGAAAAAATATGGCCCCACAAAAGTACTTGGAGGTGCCTGTTTTTTTTTTTTTTTTTTTATATACAACCATTGGGGGACTCAGTTAATGTGGAAGTAAACCCTCCTAACATGTTCAGAAAAGGAAACGGCCATCTTGGCCTTGGTTTATTCATTTATGTGATGCTGCAAATGTGATCAGTTATGACACCAGCCATTGGATAATTTGACAGTTTGGTTGAGAACACAACCAATGTGAGAACACAACCAAATGTTGTTTTTTGAAACTGTTAAATCTATGGGTTTACTTCTGCGTTAATGTCCTTGCACACTGTGCCGCCCCAAGCGTCGGCGGTAAAACGCCATAATTTTTTGCGGTGTTTTACCGTTGGATTTGCGGCGCATTTCGGCCACTATCTGGGCAATTTTAACCCCCGCTAGCAGCCTAAAAAGGGTTAAAACCGCCCACAATGCGCCGCTACATCGGCATTTTGCTGGCGGTACAGCGGTGCTGCCCATTGATTTCAATGGGCAGGAGTGCATTAGGAGCAGTGAGTTCTTAACCTCCCTGGCAGTATGATTCTTTCAGATTTTAGGTGCTGAAAGCGGTAACATTATTTTGCATGGAAATTTGGCGTTTTATATTGTAGGCCTGCAATTCCTAAGAATAACTCACTTAAATCTGTCCAAACTAGAGTCTAGTAGACATCCCGGGTATGATAAAGTTTGAAACACAAAATCATAAATTATAATATAATAAATATAAATGATTATAACAAATAATATAATAATAATAAAAATTATTACTTTCAGTGTTTGATGACGAATTTCCCCACAAATCGCTATTGCTCAATTCTGCAAGTGATTCTAATTTATTATCGCTGTTTTCTAGCTGGTCTAAAACTATTTTTGATATAAAGGGACACTTTTTGGTTGCTATGGACAATCTACAGTTTCCAGGCAGAAAGAACAGTTTTTATTATATAAAAGTGCATGCAGGACACTGGGCTGACCACTAGGGACAAAGGGGGTGTGTAATTATTTCATACAGTACTGTAATCTGTAAGATTACAGTATACTGTATGTGTACTGTGTTTGAACTTTTTTGAATTTGGCGCCGATCTCCGCCCCCGTGCTTCGTAACGTTGCAGGGAACGGAGCTCGGCGGCACTCGGCACTGTGAATCGAGCGAGGAGGACACAGCTCGATCACACAGCGGGGAGACCTCGCAGGATCCAGGGATAAGATAAGTATTGCCCTGCCTGTATCCTGCGATGCAATCCCGAGTCTGGCCCGGGGTTACCGCTATTGGTGCTGAAATTCCACCCCGAGCCAGACTCGGGAATACCGGTCAGGGGGTTAAAACAAAATGCACAAATACAGCATTATTTTGATGTTTTACTTAAAAAGGCAAACTAGACCTACAATATACACATTAAATATCAGTGTATGATCTTCTAGATGGGTTTACAGATAACATATATGCACAGACATTCACACGCACTCGCAAACCTGCGATGTACGCATACCATAGCAATTTATTCCTGCTCTTGTTCATTCGCTTTAGTAAATCAGGCCCAATGGGGGAGATTTACTAAAACTTTGGCAGCGGCGCAATGGTAGACAATATGCTTCTAACTTCAGCTTGTTTAATTAAGCTTTGGAAATAAAAACTGGAAGCTGATTGGTTTCTAAGCAGAGCTGCACCAGATTTTTCACGCTCCAATTTTAGTAAATAACCCCAATACCTTGAAAAAATAAAGCACTGGAAACATGATCAGAACAAGCATAGTTTGGGGAAAACTGTAATGTTACATGCTCACAATAATTTGTTACAATAATTTGTAGCAATAACTTGTAAAACGTTACATGCTCACAACGAAAGTTAGATGCTCACAAGAACTACAAAGCTCACAATAAAAGCTTATTCATGTTTCTGCTTAGGTTCCGACCATTTTTAAATTTCTGGACAAAAAAAACTGCAAGCAGACTAATACGAATTTTAATACATAAGGATTTTTTCGTTTTTACAATGCATTCAACAAAAAATACACAAGGGAGGGACAATGCAAAGTCCACTATGGTAATCAGTTTTTCTAGATGTTATCTTTACTTGACATTCCTTTAGACCAGAATTTCAAGTCCTTCCTGTAGGACCAGAAGCGTCACATCTTTTCTGTAGAACTTTTACACATATTCAACTTCTTGTGAATATGACTTAGGGCGAGTGCATAGTTTGGCATTTGACTGCTCAACAAATTTACTTCATACTGCATAATGTGAAGCTGCGTGTTTGAGATCACTACAATAGTTCACTGTCACTTCTTTACATAAAACTGTGCCTAAAGCGTACAAAGCAACTATTTCTGGTGCCAATCGTAAATGAGAATTCTAGTCAGGTAAAAAAAATGCTGCCAGAATTACATATATGGACTCTGGGGTTGATACTAAAGACAAGTCCACTGTGCACTACAAGTGCACTGCAAGGTTTAACAAGGTTTGACACCCCCACTTGTAGCCTCCCCACTCAACTGTCCAAGATACAAAGCATTTTGCACCTACATGGCATCCAGTAAAGGTTTACATCGACTTTAACAGACCTTCCAGCCATGGGCGTCCGCTGAAATTTTTTCAGGGAGGGGCGCTTCAGCAGCGGCGATACACAGTCGCATTTAACCCTTTCTTCAAACGCTAGCGGGGGTTAAAAGCACCCCGCTAGCAGCCAAATAGCACAGCTAAAACGATGGTAAAGTGACGCTTTTTAGCAGCGCTTTACCGATAGCGCGGCAGTGTGAAATAGCTCTTGAGATAATTCAGCTTCACTCCATGCCCATATAAATATAACCTAGAGAATGTACAGACCCCCCTTCAGAACAGATGGACCCCCCCTTCAGCACAGACCTGTCCATTCAACACAGATGGACCCCCCCCTTCAGCACAGACCCCCCATTTTGCACAGACCCCTTCATTCAGCACAGATGGACCCCTCCTTCAGCACAGACCCCCCCATTCCACACAGACCCCTCTTCAGCACAGATGGACCCCCTTTAAGCACAGACCCCCCTTCAGCACAGATGGACCCCCCTTCAGCACAGATGGACCCCCCTTCAGCACAGATGGACCCCCCATTCAGCACAAACCCCCCCTTGAGCACAGATGGACCCCCCTCCCCCATCTCATTCAGTACCTCAGATCAGCCATCAGCGTGGCACAGGCACAGCAGGTGGGGGAGGCGGCTTCACTCTGCTCGCTGTGCTTGTGTGACATCCAGCCTGGGATCCGGCCCCTTTTGATTTTTCCAGGGGGGGTCAATTGCCCCCCCTTGCCCTATGGAGCGGATGCCCATGCTTCCAGCACCTACAAGCCCTACATTAAGTTCTCTCTATGCAGTATGTCAGCAACAAACCCTATGCTTTCCATATCGCAGCTAAAACACATGTCACTATGGCTGCTGTGATCTCACCCTTTCATATTAGGCCCTCTAAGCCAGTTGACCGACTTTCGAAGGCCAGATAAGCACTATTGTTACTATGACAAATTCCCACATTATTTGCCACGAGTCCATGAACCTCACACACACAGGATTTGCTGCAAACCCATGGTGGCATCAAACCCAAACCTCATCCCTACTTATGATTAGAGTTGAGCGGACACCTGGATGTTCGGGTTTGACGGGTTTGGCCGAACTTCGGAAAAAAGTCCGAGTTCGGGACCCGAACTTGACCCGAACTTGACCCCGAACCCCATTGAAGTCAATGGGGACCCAAACTTTTCAGTACTAAAATGTCTCTAAAACACTAATGGAAAGGGCTAGAGGGCTGCAAAATGTTGGTAAGAGCATGGCAAGTACTCTGCAAATAAATGTGGATAGGGAAATAACTTAAAATAACATAAAAAAAATAAAAATAAAAATAAAATAATCTTGACCTAGGACGAGGTTCATATATTTTTTGGCCCTAAATGGGTGTTTTTTGAATAGAACAATAGAAGAAGACTAGCTAAAGTGTTTATATCACACGTACAGATATGGAGGGAAAACTGCAAACACTGGAGGGAACACTGCAATTTTTTGTGTATCTCACAGTAACATATGCAGTACTGGTGTAATTTGATTTCTGAAGCAGGACTGACTCCTATATATTTCTCTCCCTATAAGCAAAATCAGGAACCTTTCCCTAAAGTACCTAATGCAGAGTATCTCACAGGAACATATGCAGTGCTGGTGTAATTTGATTTCTAAAGCAGGACTGACTCCTATATATTTCTGTCGCTATAAGCACAATCAGGAACCTTTCCCTAAAGTATCTAATGCAGAGTATCTCACAGGAACATATGCAGCGCTAGTGTAATTTGATTTCTGAAGCAGGACAGTCTGACTATATATTTCTCTCCCTACAAGCAGCAGCAGCAGCCTTTCCCTACCCTAACTAAAGCAGAGTGACGTGCTGTGTTATGTGCCTCTAGCTTATATAGAGGCTGGGTCACATGCTGGGTCACATGCAGGGCCGGCGCTACCACTAGGCGAAGTAAGCAGCCGCTTGGAGCGCACTACCACCTAGGGCGCAACCACAGCCCCTGTTCTGTGTGAGCTCGGCTCTCCTCTCCTGAGCGCTCGTTGTGCGCCGCCACCACTAATCCCTCATGTGTCCCGCTGAGCGCCCCGCTGCACTGTTACATCTTCTAGACCGGTCATACAGCGCTGCTCCGGGACTCCTTTGCTCTAGCCTGTCCCTCTGGTGCAGCGCTGTGTGTCTGTGTGTGCAGCGGAGGGGCGGGGCTCAATGGAGATGAGAGCCCGGAGCATTGAGAGGAGCAGCTGACCTCCGTGGAGCGGGAGGATGGCGCTGGCCTGGTCTCGGCGGGGACACTGTGGAGCGGGAGGATGGCGCTAGCCTGGCCCCTGAGCAGAGACTGGATGATGGTCGATGACGATGAAGCCACAAACCGCCGAGGTAGGAGGAGGACGGATCCCTTCCGAACTACATTACACTGTCTGTGGAGTGCCGAGTGGGGGTGCTGTCTGTGTGGTGTGTGTGAGAGTCAGGTGGGCCAGTCACAGTGTATGTGTCAGGTAAGGGGGGGTCAGTGTGTCAGGTGAAGGGGGGTCAGTGTGTCAGGTAAGGGGGGTCAGTGTGTCAGGTAAGGGGGGGGTCAGTGTGTCAGGTAAGGGGGGGTCAGTGTGTCAGGTAAGGGGGGTCACTGTGTCAGGTAAGGGGGGTCAGTGTGTCAGGTAAGGGGGGGTCAGTGTGTCAGGTAAGGGGGGTCAGTGTGTCAGGTAAGGGGTTTCAGTGTGTCAGGTAAGGGGGGGTCAGTGTGTCAGGTAAGGGGGGGGTCAGTGTGTCAGGTAAGGGGGGTCAGTGTGTCAGGTAAGGGGGGGGGGTCAGTGTGTCAGGTAAGGGGGGTCAGTGTGTCAGGTAAGGGGGGGGGGTCAGTGTGTCAGGTAAGGGGGGGGTCAGTGTGTCAGGTAAAGGGGGGTCAGTGTGTCAGGTAAGGGGGGTCAGTGTGTCAGGTAAGGGGGGGGGGGGGGTCAGTGTGTCAGGTAAGGGGGGGGGGTCAGTGTGTCAGGTAAGGGGGGTCAGTGTGTCAGGTAAGGGGGGGTCAGTGTGTCAGTGAAGGGGGGGGTCAGTGTGTCAGGTAAGGGGTTTCAGTGTGTCAGGTAAGGGGGGGGGGTCAGTGTGTCAGGTAAGGGGGGTCAGTGTGTCAGGTAAGGGGGGGTCAGTGTGTCAGGTAAGGGGGGTCAGTGTGTCAGGTAAGGGGGGGTCAGTGTGTCAGGTAAGGGGTTTCAGTGTGTCAGGTAAGGGGGGGGGGGTCAGTGTGTCAGGTAAGGGGGGGTCAGTGTGTCAGGTAAGGGGGGTCAGTGTGTCAGGTAAGGGGGGGTCAGTGTGTCAGGTAAGGGGGGTCAGTGTGTCAGGTAAGGGGGGGGGTCAGTGTGTCAGGTAAGGGGTTTCAGTGTGTCAGGTAAGGGGGGGGGGTCAGTGTGTCAGGTAAGGGGGGGTCAGTGTGTCAGGTAAGGGGGGGGGTCAGTGTGTCAGGTAAGGGGGGGGTCAGTGTGTCAGGTAAGGGGGGGGGTCAGTGTGTCAGGTAAGGGGTTTCAGTGTGTCAGGTAAGGGGGGGTCAGTGTGTCAGGTACGGGGGGGTCAGTGTGTCAGGTATGGGGGGGGTCAGTGTGTCAGATACGGGGGGGGTCAGTGTGTCAGGTAAGGGGGGGTCAGTGTGTCAGGTAAGGGGGGGTCAGTGTGTCAGGTAAGGGGGGTCAGTGTATGTGTCAGGTAAGGGGGGTCAGTGTATGTGTCAGGTAAGGGGTGTCAGTGTGTCAGGTGAGGGGGGGTCAGTGTGTCAGGTGAGGGGGGGTCATTGTGTCAGGTAAGGGGGGTCAGATAAGGGGGGTGTCATATAGGTCACATGTGTTGCAAGGGCAGAGTAAAGTGATGTCAGGGGCGCAGCGGGGAGGGGGGGGGGCGCAAAATTAGGATTCGCCTAGGGTGTCAAAGATCCTTGCACCGGCCCTGGTCACATGCTGCACTGACCAATGACAGCCATGCCATTAGTAGCAACATTCAGCCTCCCAGTTTTTTACGGGCTGCTGGCAGCAGGGCTGGACGGTGCACATGTGCCTTTCTCCTTCACCAAAACGCTGGGACCTCATGACTGCCTAAATACCCAACGTGCATTAGGCCTTAGTTCTTCTGCACATATTTTTTATTGTAACGACATTGTTCGCCTGTAAATAATTTGTCTGCTAACAGATTTTTGTTGGCAGTCACCTCATTTGCAGCATGCTGTAATCAGTGTGATTCCAATGAGATTACTGTAAACAAGCAATAGCCCTAGGCTAAAAGTACATGCAAGCCTTGAGCTGGAAGGGGAACCCATGGGCTAGTACAGAGGTATTGAATAAGGAGACCAAACAACAATTTGATACAACATTTTTATTTAACTTTGGTAAAATTGGCCACGGTGTCATCCATAAAATGTGGGGGCGGGGTTACAAAAATTTTCTCAATAAATAAATTAAATTACAAAAGGCCAAATTGGCTAAACTTAAAACTTTAAAATCAAATTAATTTCTGTCCATCCAGCAAAAGCTGGACGACTACTCCCCCCATACAGACGACCCCATGACTTATTATGACAAACTGACAGGTAAGGGTGGGCGGGCGGGCGATGCTGCTTGTCAGGAGATGTGACTGAGCAAATCGCCTCAGCCTCTCCCTTATATAGGCTCGTCCAGTGCGGGTTTTACCTCACGCGAACGGACCTATCAGAGAAGGGGGCTGCCGCAGCTGACCAATCAGAGGCTGTTACTACCCCAGAGCGCGGCAGCCCACTTCTCCCTCTGCTCTATCCCATGCAGGCTCAGCATACTGCCGTAGCCTCACATGGGCTAGTACAGAGGTATTGAATAAGGAGACCAAACAACAATTTGATACAACATTTTTATTTAACTTTGGTAAAATTGGCCACGGTGTCATCCATAAAATGTGGGGGCGGGGTTACAAAAATTTTCTCAATAAATAAATTAAATTACAAAAGGCCAAATTGGCTAAACTTAAAACTTTAAAATCAAATTAATTTCTGTCCATCCAGCAAAAGCTGGACGACTACTCCCCACCGGCCGGGGCCAACCGCGAAGCTGTTGGCCGAGGCCCCCCCACCACCGTGGCTGATTCGATCATGGACTGGATACCCATATTAAAAATGTCCAGGCCAATGCCTGACAGATGAATTTGGTCAACCCGAAACAACCCAGGCAAAAAACCCTCTAACTCGGAATGACGAAAGGAAGAGCCACCAATTGAAGGCATAAAACTATGAATCGTCCTATTTAGCCGTCTGCGGATTCTATCCACGTAGAAAAGGGTGCCGTGCGGCGACCATAACAGCCTGGGAACCATCTCAGAATATACTAACACTGAACCTGGGAACATTTGAGTTATGGAATAGAGATCCCTTTTCATTTCACATAACAAGTCCCATGTGTTGAATTTACCCAAGTCATTAGCCCCCACGTGGATAACTATCACTTGGGGTTGAGGCCAGACAGAAGACAAATAAGCTAGGTGGTCTTTTAAATTGCGCCACCGCATACCTCTAACACCTGACCATAAAATTAAAAATAAATCAGGATCAAGCCCCAGGTTAGCAGAGTATGATCTGGATCCGGAGTGCTTGTAAGCCCAGAACACGTAGGAGTGACCTATGACCCAAGCGATATTCCTGGATAAATCTGAAAGAGAATCATAAAGTTAGAAGACTGGGACGAACATATAACTTATATCTATTGCTGCCCCACCTGCCCACTTTTTTAACCTTACTCTCTGAAAAACCTATAGAATCAGCTGTGGTGGCAGCGCCAATTCGGAAAGAATGGGAAGAAAATTGGTACCCAGATAAATTCAAGCGCTTCAAACAGGAGGCCAAAACAGCTGAGAACTGGTACCTAGTTAGAGAGGACAAGTCTTCATGAATAAAAAAGGAATCGTTACTCAATGGTCTGACCAAAAGATAATTACGAACATGAAACACGGGACAGATAGCCTCATTAGGAGAACTGGATAAAGAAAACCACTGGCCAACCTGAGAGGACTTTGATCTGGACAAAAACAGACGGACAGAACCGACGTCAAACTGAACATGAGAAAAACGGAGAAATGAAAAAGCGTTTCTATTTGCTGCAGTAAACTCACCTAACCGAAGGGCTCCAAAGAATGCTATAGAGAAAGCAGCCTTAAAAAGCAAAGATTCGAAATTGGATGAGCAGACATCTTGAAGGATCTGAAGAAGATCGATCAAAATGGGGATAGATATGGGACGCCTATTATCTAAAGAGGGCCTAGACTTTTTGAGGCCCTTCAAAACCTGGGTGACCTGAAAGAAAGAGGTAAGAGCAGGAAGGCCTGCAAACTTAAGGAAAAAAGAAACTCCAGCCAATATTTTACCTATGGAAGCCGGGGACAGATTAGACTGAATGAGAAAGGACAAAAAAGACAAAGCCACGTAAGAAGACACATCTAGTGGATCCAAACCCAATGGTTGACAGAAAGAGCACCATTTGTGCCATGAAAGCCTATAATCCCTCCAGGTGTTTTCCGCTACTGAAGCCTTGAGATTCCGGAATATTATTCCCAAATTAAGCCCCAGAGGAAGTCTGGGCAAGGGGTGCCATGTTGATCCGCTGATGGCGCCAACTCTCGGAATCTCTTGAACTGTGAACGAGATAAAGAATCTGCTATGTTATTTTCTTTACCTGCAATATGCTCAGCTCTCAACCATATATTACAGTTCATACAATGAAGTACAAGGAAACGCAATAACCTCAGAACGGGATCAGACTTAGAGGACAGAGTATTGATGGCAAAAAAGACACCTTTATTATCCGTATGAACTAAGATTCTACGATTCCTAAAGATGTCTTCCCACACAACCACCGACACAATCACTGGAAAGAGCTCCAACAGAACTAGATTTTGAAGTATCTCCTTCTGGAGCCAATCAGGGTGCCAGGACTGGGCGCACCAGCGCCCATCCAAGAAAGCCCCGAACCCAGCAGAGCCAGCTGCATCGGTGAAGAATTCCAACTGAGAACTATTAATAAAGTCCATTTGCCAGGCCGAGGAACCATTAAACTCATTTAAAAAAGCATCCCAAATTCTTAGATCATCCTTGATGCTTTTTGAAATTCGGAAATGAGCGTAAGGGTTCACCATACCTTTTATGGCTAACGAGAACCTGCGTGAAAATACCCTCGCCATAGGGATGACTCTGGCTGCAAAAGCAAAAAGACCCAGCAAAGATTGTGCCTCCTTTAAGCACACCTTCTTACTGACAAGAAAGGTTGCAATCATAGACTTCATTTTATGTATCTTCTGTTGTGGCAATCTGAATTCCATTCGTTCGGAGTCAACCGTGATCCCCAAAAATTCAATAACTGTCGTGGGAAAAACTGTTTTCTCCTGGGCCAGAGGCACGCCAAAGTCATGACAAACGTCAAAGAAAACCTGTAAAGCTTCCATACACACTGATGACCCCCGGGGACCTAAAAACAAGAAGTCATCTAGATAATGTAGGATAAGGCCTTGAGGGATAACGACTGACACGACCCAATGTAAGAAGGAGGAAAAAGCCTCGAAATAAAAGCATGACATAGAAAACCCCATTGGCATGCATTTATCAAAATAATATTTATTCAAAAATTGAAAACCCAAAGAATTGAAGCCTTGTGGATGCACGGGAAGAAGGCGGAAAGCCGACTTAATATCAGCCTTTGCTAGCACAGCCCCTTGCCCTGCTTGCCTCAAAAGACACAAAGCCTCATCAAATGAGGCGTAGCAGACTGGAGCCTCCACAGAGGCAACTTCGTCATTGAGTGACGAATGCGGTGGGTAAGATAGGTGGTGGATCAGTCTGAACGCACCCAGCTCTTTCTTGGGTACGATGCCCAAAGGGGACAACCGGAAATTAGAGAATGGCGGGTCATTAAAGGGGCCAGCCACCCTACCCTCAGACAATTCTTTGCAAATTTTCTCAAGCACTAAGTTAGAGTGCATGGATACCGATAGTAAATTTTTAACTGGTGTACACCCTGAACCAGTAAAGGATGGCACTAAGAAACCATTGGCAAAACCTTCAGTTAGCAGAGCCGCCATCCTGTGGTCTGGATAGCGCTCGAGCCATGGGCGCATTCTTGCCAGGCTCACCGGAGTCGGGGCCTTTCCCATGTGTGTCCTTGGGTCCTGAATGAGAGGAACTAGCGGCAGCTTTACGAAAACATCTGCTCGCCGCGTGAGTACCGCCACAATAAGAACACTCATGTTTGTATCTACAATTCAATAAGAATTTACATTGACCCTCATTGAATGCAAAGCATACACCCTTCCTGACTGGACTCTGACCATTTGAAGCGGGGCGAGGGGTGAACTGGGGCCTAGGTGGCAGCATAAGGTTTAACCATAAACCAACGTCCTTAGCCCCCCAATGCAGCGATGGGTGCACAGCTAGTTTTTGACGGAAATTCTCGTCATATGAGAACCATGCGGAGCCGCCAAAGTGGCGAAAGGCCTCCGCAATAATATCCAGGTGTTGGAATAAACCTGAGCACTTCCCCGGGAAGCGTTCTCCCATAACTGCTGAATAGATACAGAACGCTTGCAGCCAGTTTTGAAATGTCTTAGGAACCGCTCTCCTCCTATCTTCCTCTGTTCTTTCGCTGGACTGCCTGTCAGATTTAGCCAAAAACTCCTTAGAAGCAGGGAGAAGTGATAATATATCGAGATATTCACCCCTCCAAATTTTTTCTTTGACTGACTTAGACAGATGAAAACCCAGCGGGGATAAACTGCAAGGGAGGGGTTCCTTAAAGGAAGACTCGCTGACCATAGCAGCCGAGGATCTGAGGGGTAAAGTATTATTAACAGCAGGACACCTCACACTCGATCTGACAGTAACATCCTTATTTAGCAGAGAGGGATAACCAGCCTCATGCCACACCACACCAACCTCCTCCATATCAATAGCATTATCGCTATTTCCAGCACCAGTCTCCTGTGCACTCTGACTTACTGTGCATGCCTGAGTACTCAGACTCTCACCTGGTTGCACATACATATTTACATTTTGTGAGGTAAAATCCGCATCATGTATACCTTTGAACTGCTGCACAATGACAGACAAAGATTCAATTAGACTAGAAAATGCAGATAACTGGTTAACATTACTGAAAACAACTTCAGGTAAAACATGCTCACCCAAGTCCCCAGGAGGGGGGGAAGAGGCAGCGTCACGGGAACTGGGATGCAACATCTACATGGATCTGAATGAAGACTGACACTGCAATCTATGTTCATTATTGACACAATGCAATGACAAGGGAATCAAATACTTGTCTAAGCACCCTTTCTGTTGGGCTATTCAATATAATTGAACTTCATTTTTTGAGTGTGGGGGAATACTCGGTGTGAATCAGGGAAACATGCTGGGTGCAGATTTGAGGATCTTCCGTGTTTGAGGCTGTACAATTTGCAACTACTGGCAATTTAGCAAATTTCCATGGCAACTGAACTGTAACTGTCTTGATCATCGGTGAACAACATACATAGAAATGAATATAACAGAACCATTATAAATGAAGCTGGGAACACAAGTCCAGTTCAGCTTATCTGCCTAGAAACCAAGAGATTACAGAGGCTTAATGGCAAGAGAATACATAACAGATGTCTGGATGTGGGCTCTCCGATACTGGCACAACATCATAATTAGAGATACAGTAGGCTAGTCGAGATTTGGTTGATTGGAACACAACAGCTAAAATATTTATCTATTTTGATAAAAAAATATTTGAGTGATAGTAAATATATATGTTATAATGACCACAGCATATTAGCGCATAAGATGTCCTAATTTTAGGTTACTTGCTGGATTCAGTATGTACATAAAGCTCACTTGTCCTTCACAAATCTACTTTGATCTTCTTGTCTGTTTTGTATTAATATAAGTTAAACCCAGGCAACTGGTGGAAATATAGCATTTCTGTTTTCTGTTATGATGTACAAAATGCATTAACCCACAGCAAACAGATTTTACTTTTTAGAAGTTTTTAACTAAAAGATCAATAAAAGATTAATTCTGATTGATAGATAGAGTGATACCACTGTACATATTGTTTATTTCATTAGGTGATTATTACCTAATTATTATTCTCTGCTATCTTAAACAGCATTTAGAAAAATGTCATGCAGCAAGTACCGTATTTATCGGCGTATACTGAAAATACTGAAAATCAGGGCAAAATCGTGGGTGCGCGATATACGCCGATACCCGCTTTCCCGCCACGAGTTTTGAATACTGCGCCGGCATATACCGAGCGCAGTACACTCGTGTAACTTCGGGCAGTCTCGGCGCCTCTCGCACTGACGTCCTGAGCTTACAGGACGTCAGCGCGACAGTTGCCGAGCCTGCCCAACGTTACACGAGTGTACTGCGCTCGGTATATGCCGGCGCAGTATTCAAAACTCGTGGCGAGAAACGAGCGGGGAGGACGCGAGGACGTCGCGAGGACGCCGGACCCGCCGAAGAGGACGCCGGACCCGCCGAAGAGGACACCCGACCCACCGAAGAGGACACCTGACCCGCCGAAGAGGACACCCGACCCGCCGAAGAGGACGCCCGACCCGCCGAAGACGAACGCCCGACCCGCCGAAGAGGACACCCGAAGCCGCAGAAGGACGCCGGACCCGACGAGGCCGCCGATGAACGCCGCGCAAGACACCAAAACTGTAAGTACAAAAAAACAAAAAAACTACAAGTGGAAAGTGCACTTGAAATTGCACTTAAAGTGCACTTGGAAGAGCAGTCGCTGTCAATCTGAGGGGTAGATCTGAAATGAGGGGAAGCTCTGATGATTTTATTATCTAATCATGTGCAAGTTAAAATGCTGTTTTTTATTTTTCTTGCATCTACAGCGATCTACAGCGACTGCACTTCCAAATGCGATTTCAGTGCAATTTCAAGTGCACTTTGCACTTGTAGTGCAAAGTGGATCTTCCTTTAGTAAATACTGGTAACCCCCAATGGCATCTTTTAGTCAAATGAAGTTGAATTGTTCACTTTTGGGCTCATTCACATGTGAGGTTGGGTGGCAGCAAAACCCCATGCTTGAGATGCCCCACAACCATTACCCCCTTTAGCTGCAGAGGCAGTGAGGATCAAAAACAGCACCTTAGCTTGCACATGATTGGATCATAAAATCAGCAGATCTACCCCTTAGATTTACAGTGACTGCACTTCCAAGTGCAATTTCAGCGCAATTTCAAGTGTAGTTTGCACTTGTAGTTTGCACTTGTAGTGCAACGTGGATTTGCCTTTCGTAAATAACCCCCAATGTCTCCTTACAGCCTGTCAAAGAACAAAGCACATGTGGATAAGTCCTTTAAGTGATTTAGTAGCAATAGAGTTAAGCTGGTAATTTTAATTAAAAAAATATACTTATTATGTTTAATTTATTGGGAGCATTGGGTAACACATATGGATTTTTAAAGCTGCACTTCAGGCTGAAGAAATCTCCAGATGTGAAACACAGGTTCACCTTATTTACTAAATCCTTAAGGGAAAGGGTCCAAACAAGCCCTAAGGCTTGAAACCAGTTTTGCAAGTGGCATGTGTTAGTATAAATGCATGTTTTTAGAACTACTGTATCCTAATGAATTATACCTTGTTTTCAGGATAAATTGGTCCATCTTTTGATTGTAAATGGAAATAGACTTTTTATTATCAAAGAAAAACTGACCCATAAAAGTAAAAACATCTTTTTTTTTACTTTAATTGTATGTTTTTTTCCCATTACCAGAAGCCAATTAAAATCCTCCTACTTCTGGCGATTGCAGCGATAACTCATATGTGTATATTATTTGTTGTTTTTGGTAAGATTCAGAAACAAAAGATTTGGGCTTTTTTTTTGCTTTTTTTTGCCCACTTAAAACTTACTGACATTACTGATATTAAAAAGTTTTTTTTTTTACCTAATACATACTGACCCATATTTATGATAGGGGTCATGAGTATGAGACCCAGAGTGTGCTCCCAGCATAAACACAGGCAGGGGTGTATTTAGGTTTTGTGCTGCCCTAGGCCTGGTGAAACTCGTGCACCCCCTACTTTATATATGATGCACCCCTTCCTTTTTAAGACTCGTCCTGTCATTTTCATGGGATGAGGACAGAGGGACAGGGTGGGATGAGGACAGGGGGACAAGGTGGGATCAGGACAGGGGGGGGGGGTGAGGACAGGGGGGGTGAGGACAGGGTGGCATGAGCACAGGGGGACAGGGTGGCATGAGCACAGGGGGACAGGGTGGCATGAGCACAGGGGGACAGGGTGGCATGAGCACAGGGGGACAAGGTGGCATGAGCACAGGGGGACAGGGTGGCATGAGCGAAAAGGCGCTGAAGCCTCGAGTTCAGTGTAACTGCACGCTTCGGCACTGAACTCCAGGATTCAGCTGTGCGGCTCTCCGTGCGGGAGGAGGGGGGTTCGCGGGGGGGGGGCTTTTTCGCCCCCCCCCCCCCCGCAAAGTGCCACCCTAGGCCTGGGCCTTGTCGGCCTAGGCCATAATACATCTCTGAACACAGGTACACACATATGCAGCCCAATGGAGAAAGGCCACACGTGTGTACACTCAGACAGGGACTAACATCCAGGCCTCTTTTACACAGATGCCTCTGTCAAATGGGATCCGCTTGCTCAGCAGGGAATCTCTCTGCTGATGCCCGCTGAGCAGGTATGTGTCCGCTCTGCTATACAGAGCGGACTCAGACACGACCCTCTCTCGTCTATGGGGCACACAGAGGAAAACACATCACCTGCTCATTTACATTGGATCCGATCCGCCAGATGAATGGAGACTAGGTCCCAATCTGTCTGTTTTTGGTGGACAGGATCCGATCAGATGACGGATCCGCCACTCCATAGAAGAGATTGGAGGGTCCGATCAGGTCCGTGTGAAAGGGGCTTCACTCTGCAAGTTAAAAACAGCCTTTATTCCTTTAGTGGACCAAGCCACAGAGATAGCATAGATGCCAATCAACAGTCATTTAGGAAGATCAGCAATGACAGCCCCAAATTTCTCCTATAGTGGTGTCCTAGGTGTTTGTGAAATACTATGGGGGTTGATTTACTAAGGCTAGGCACACACTGTTGCGATTGAATCAGTTTTCTAGTGTGATTTGCAGTGTGACTTCATGTGAGTTCAGCTACAATTCCAATGCGTTTTGCATGCGATTTTATTTATGGCCTGAGGGTCTTATTCCCTCTTTCTACCTCTGGAAAGAAGCTCAGAAACACAGCACAGAATTGTATTGTCTGTGAACAGATATGCGTTTTGCATGTGGTTTCCATTCAACAATAGGAAGCTATAAATCACAACACAGCACTTCAAAGACAGACAGGTCCCTTTTTAAAATCAGATTGCATTTTGGTGAACGGCCCAAGGGTAAATCCAGGGAGGGGGGGCAATGGGGAAATTGCCCCCCCCCCCTCATAAAATATTTCCGACTCCAAGTCTTTCCCCATCATCTGAGACGTTCTGGCTGGGGGTTAGTCAGAATGCTTGCCCCCTCCCTTGGGACTACATCCCTGCGGGGAGGCGCTGTGGGGAGTGAAACCTGGCTACGCATGGTAGCCAATCACTGTCTAACTTCAGCTTGTTCAAGTTAGCTTTGGCAAAAAACGGAGGCGATTTGCAGGCGCTATAAAGCTAAAAATAGCGCCAGCAAAGCGCATTAAAAGAGCCTCTCCTTTCACTCCAATGTGAAAGCCCAAGGGCTTTCACACTGGAGCGGCGCGTGGCAGAACAGTAAAAACGTCCTGCTAGCCGCATCTTTGCAGTGCTGTAGGAGTCAATGGGCATTGCCGCCGAACCGCCAGCAAAGAACCACTGCAGCTTGTGGGCGGTTTTAACCCTTTTTCGGCCACTAGAGGGGGCAGCCTTAGTAAACCAACCCTTGTGTGTATTAGATTGTTTGCTACTATTAGACAGTAAATGGAGACATTAAAAAAAGTCAAGTGATCACACCGCTGTCCTAGGCCTAGTATTCTAGTGACAGTTACATATTAGGCTAATGAATAAGAGTAAACAATTTCTGCTCTGTTTCTTAGTTAGGCCCTATTATCACAGTTACAAATGAACCATCTGTCTCCATAACCTGGATCTCAGATACTCTTAACTGCAATATGGTACAAGCAATGATTTATTCATGATGTTATGGAAGGCTTTGCACTCACTGCAATGGATTGTGAGGAAGGCGCAGCTCTGTTCTATAAAAAACTGTCAATCTAATCATTTCAACAGACAACTGCACCCTGTAAGTTTTATCCTAAACAAGCAGCTATTGCTTGCTTATTAGAAAATTCATTGTTTCACTGCAGCAAATTTATGTAATCAACATTCCGAAAAACAGTGACATTTATAATTAATGGCTCCTAGAACAAAGTTCCAGCTTTGCGACTTATAATGTGTTTGTTATGCTGCATTTAGGCTGGGTGTCACACTATAACACGCAGCGGCTCACAGTAAGAGTCCGGTGCGTCTTCATTCACAGTTTCAGGTCCGATTTCAGCCTGAATTTTGGACTGAATTCAGACTGAAAATGGACCAAAAAACGCACAGGGCTCCTGTGCAAATCGCACCGGAGCCTCTGCGGAGATGTGTGAACCGGCTCCATAGAGAGCCAGTCACAATCTCCTGCTATGCGAATTTGATGCAGAGAGAAACCCACATCCAATTTGCATACTGTAGGTGTGAACCCAGCCTTAAAGGGGTGGTTCACCCTAAAAACTACTTTTTTTTTATTACACTGGCCCCCCACATTACAATACGATTAAGGCTATTATTATTTTTTTTGATGCTGTACATACCTTTGTACAGCATATTCACCCGTTGCTTCGAGGTTGCGAGTCCCGCGGGAGTGGGCGTTCCTAACATGTCTGTGATTGACATTTTGACCAAAAACGAGCTCCCCCCCGTCGCGTAAGCCGCGTCACGATTGGCGAAAGGAGCCGAACGGCGATGCGCATGCGCAGTATAGCACCGACTCGCCGTTCGGGTCCTTTCGCCAACCGTGACGCGGCTTACGCGACGGGGGGGAGCTTGTTTTTGGTCAAAATGTCAATCACAGACATGTTAGGAACGCCCACCCCCGCAGGACTCGCAACCCCGAAGCAACGGGTGAATATGCTGTACAAAGGTATGTACAGCATAAAAAAAAAATAATAGCCTTAATCGTATTGTAATGTGGGGGGCCAGTGTAATAAAAAAAAGTAGTTTTTAGGGTGAACCACCCCTTTAAAGAAGAAAACAAAAAGCAAAAATAGAAGGTAACCTGCTGGTCCATTCATGAAAAAAAAAAAAAAATCTGCATTTTGGAATTGGAAGGCAGAACCATTGAATTTGCTTGTAAGCTCCACCTGTGAATGAACCTTGATTTTTGGGTGTTCTCAAGGGACAGTTCCACCAGGGCCCAGCAGCTACCACCACCTCTGCATTCTTTTTTATTTTTCCTGGTTTACTTTATTTGTCTTGTTGTCACCTCTTGCTGTCATTGTCTCCCAGTGCCTCGATATAATACTCTGGCCTCTCACATTCATTCCCCCACCTCACACTGCCAATTTTTCTCTCCTCCTCTCGTCCTCTTTTCATTCTCTCCTTGCGACAACATTTTATAAGTTAAAATGATAACTTTTTTTTTTTTTTTTTTAAAGAACAAACATTATATACTTACCTGCTCTGTGCAATAGTTTTGCACATAGCAGCCCCAGTTCTCCTCTTCTGGGCTCCCCCAGTCGGCGCTCCTGGCTCCCCCTCCCCCCGACGAGTGTCCACTATAGCAAGCCGCTTGTTCTGGAGGCACTTGTGCGGGGCTGCGGGCTCACTCCGGAGCCAGCTCTGTGTGCCCATAGACACAGCCCTGTGTGCCCATAGGCTCAGCCCTGACCCATTCTCCCTCGTCACTGTGATTGACACCAGTGGGAGCCAATGGCATGCATACTCAAATCAGGTGCTCAGCTGGGGTGTGCACATGCTTCCGGAGACAAGTCTGTCAACCAGAGCTAATTATATATTCATCCTATTATATTAGCAGAGTGGTCAAACAGCAGTGGGAGGGTTCACTTTTGACCACAGTAACTCAGCATTCACAGCACCAATCAAAATTTAACAAAGTGCTGCGTGTTCTAGGAACCTTCAAGTATTTTAATAGGCCTTCTTTTTTTAGCAATGATCAGATTAATGAATTTACGGTAAGTACCAGTAAGTAATTTTTAAATATATTTTTTTCAGACATGTAATATGTGTTAACTACAATAATGCAGAGATGTGCATCATTTCAACCTTTACTTCTTATATTTTTACCAAATAATGCATGAAAATCTAGAAAATGTTTAGTAAATTATAGTTTATAATTTTTTATTGGGAAATGTGTTTTGTGATCTAAAATATTTATAAACAAATCCTTACTGGTACCACTCATAGGACAAATATGCTATTGTTCAAAAGCACTGTGTTAGCCAGTGTCAGCAAATGAAAGGTTGATTTCATTTGGATCTTGGGGTATATTGTCCATATATATTTAGTATACAGTGTATAAAGTTTAGTTTGATTGCTCAGATCTTACTTAGATTGGTTGTAAAGGCTGAGGCTGGTTTCACACTTATACAAATTGGATGCGCATGACAGGAGATTGTGATGGGCTCTCTATGGAGCCGGTGCACATAGATTCGGGGCAGCTGCGGAGCGGATTGCACAGAGGTCCTATGTGTCTTTGGCTCCACTTCAGGTGCAAATGCAGGCAAAAATTTGGGCCTGATTCGTCCCTGAAACGCACTGGACCCCCGCTGCGAGTCGCACGCAGCATAAGCGTGAACCCAGGCTGAAGGTTTTTTACCTTAGGGTAAATAAACCTTCAGCGTGCATCTCCTCCCCCAGATACTTACCTAAGCCCAATCTTGATCCAGCGATGTGCAAGGGCCCTTACTGAATTAATACTCAGCAAATGCTATGTAGGCTTTTTGAAAACACCTAATCAGCATTATCTATAATGGGCCAGATTCTCGTACATAGGCGTATCCTTGCGCGGGCGTAACGTATCCGATTTACGTTACACCTCCGCAACTTAGACGGGCAAGTGCTGTATTCTCAAAGCACTTGCTTCGTAAGTTAAGGCGGCGTAGCGTAAAAAGGCCGGCGTAAACCCGCCAAATTCAAATGTGGGACAGGGGGGCGTGTTTTATGTTAATGTTATGTGACCCGACGTGATTGACGTTTTTCACGAACGGCGCATGCGCCATCCGTGGACATATCCCAGTGTGCATTGCTCCAAATACGCCGCAAGGACGTATTGGTTTCGACGTGAACGTAAATTACGTCCAGCCCCATTCACGGACAAATTACGCAAACGACGTACAATTTTCAAATTTCGTCACGGGAACGACGGCCATACTTAACATTGGTACGCCGCATATACGCCTCATATAGCAGGGGTAACTTTACGCCGGGAAAAGCCTAACATAAACAGCGTATCTGTACTGCGTCAGCCGGGCGTACGTTCGTGAATTCGCGTATCTAGCTGATTTACATATTTCAAAGCGTAAATCAGCGTACACGCCCCTAGCGGCCAGCGTAAATATGCAGTTACGATCCGACGGCGTAAGAGACTTACGCCGGTCGGATCTAATAGAGATCTATGCGTAACTGATTCTAAGAATGAGGCGCATAGATACGACGGCACAACTCAGAGATACTACGGCGTATCTGGAGATACGCCATCGTATCTCCTTTGTGAATCCGGGCTTATATGTCCAGTCCCCGGAGAACCATTGTTGTTCAGTTTCAACAGTCTTTTTTTTGTGAGCCCTTAGGCCGGCCATACATGAAACAAATTTCTTTAGCGATAATTATAGGTAGAAACCGGCATGCTGGTTGTCCCCAAGTTGGTCGATTAATCAACTTAGTACATTTTGCCCACTCGTACACGGTTCGAATCTCGGCCTGTTTAGCAGGAGATTAGAACTGCTTTACTGTCAGTGTGGCTACTCTAAAGAATGTATTGTGGTTGGAAAACTAAAAGTCTGGTAAAAATTGAATCAGGATTATTATTATTATATTGTTTTGTAGTTTAAATAAAGCACATCATTTACATTATAATACACTAAAACATTGGTTTGAGAGTAACTTGGTTTGAGAGTGTTTTGCAAGACAAGCAAAATTTTTTAATAAATTGTGACTTGATATTCAAGCAATGTCTTGATATGAGAGTAGCGTCATGTCACAACTGAGGATAAAAGAGAAGAGAGGCACCTCTAAGTGTAACAGAAGGTACCCAGGATCTAGCAAACTCACATGGTTGATGGTTAAAACAGGCACATCTAAATATGCATGCAGGCATCTGGGGTAAAGCTGTCCACATAGACCGTCCTCCATCAACGTCATCTCTTCCACGCTGCACTCCACAAGCGTTTCAAGCCTCACTTTCAGATCGCTCTACTGCAGGGTAGTCTTCCAAGTCACCATTGCAGACTGACAGCGGTGAGAGCCAGAAGTGCAGAGGATAGTCTATGTGGGCAGCTTTACCCCGGATGCCTGCATACTTAGATGTGCCTCTTTTAATCATCAACCATGTGAGTTGTTGAATGTTGCACCTTCATTAAATGGAACCATATTGCTACCCTTAGGCTCCTTTCACACCTAGGCGACAAAACGCCCGACGCTCGATACGCTGGAGGGGCGAATTTCCATTGCTGTCTATGAGATGGTTTACATCTCACGCCGAACGCCGAAACGCCGTACGCCTGCCGCCTGAAAACAAGTCCCGGACCCTTTTTTTCAGGCGGCATTGGCGTTCGGCCATAGACATCAATGGAAATGATATGTTAAAAAAAAAAAAAAGTAAACAATTCGCAGCAAAATACGCTGCATACGCGGCGTTACAGTGTGAATGCAGCCTAAGAGGCGCCTCTCTTCTCTTTTATACGCTGTAGCTCCTGCTGGATTTTGCTTCTAATCCGTTGTGGAGGCTTCCATTTGTGGATGGACATTTTATAGTTACATGACCTGGTCAGCTTGCTATAATCTTTTTATATGGACTATAAACTGACTGACTTATGAATAAATAATTGTGGAACAAATCATCTGAGTTTCCATTATTTCTTATGGGGAAATTTGCTTTTGATATACAGGTGCTTTGAATTACAAGCATGTTTTTGGAACAAATTATGCTCGCAATCCAAGGTTTTACTGTAATAAGGAATGTGAGCAACCTGTTCATGGACATAGATAAGGTTCAATGAGTTTTTATAACCAGGCTTGACAGATTTCCCTTGCGTGTACCACTGCTTCCATCCCTGTTTGGACAGGCACAGGTAGCTTTGTATCAGTATGATATTTCATAAACAGAAGAGCAAAGCAAGAATCTGACAGATGGCTTTTATGTGACTATAAAAGGGTAAATAAGTATTAACACATTACAGAAAAAGTGTAAAAAAAAAAAAATTGTAACAAGTGAAGCAATGAAACAATCCACTTACTGCAGTCTTTCCCTTTAACTGGATCTGGCAGATAAGCACATGACTTCCCTTCGTTTGGTACAGCAACTCGCCATCTTGATCCAGTGCTGTCACATTCTGTGTATTCATAGTGATAATCACCCTAAAAGAAAATACATGCAACATTTAATAAATACATAAAATGTATAAGAAACACAGTTAGTGGAAATGACTATCATTTTTTATAACAAGCTGCTATTTTGACCAACATCTGTGGAGGAATCAGGAATACCTTATGGCTGTGTAGGTCTTTTCTTGTTTAGCCACAATTCAGTAGGTGCCTATATCAAACTGTAATCTTAATTTATCAATATATGTACGGTATTCAAGTTAGGCCTCGTACACACGACCGAGGAACTCGTCGGAAAAGACACATCGTTTTCCTCGACGAGTTCCTTGTTAGGCTTGTGGAGAAACTCGACAGGCTTTCTTTGCGTACACACGGTCAAGACCAAATCTCCTCGTTCTCAAACGCGGTGACGTACAACACATTCGACGGCAGGGGAAGTTCGATTCCACTGGCACAACCCTTGGGGCTGCTTTTGCTAATCTCATGTTACTGCGTGTTAAGTAAAAGTTTGGTAAGAGACGATTTGCACTTTTCAGTCTGTTACAGCGTGACGAATGTGCTATCTCCATTACAAACGCTACTTTTACCAAAGGTGCACTCCCGTCTCATACTTTATTCTGAGCATGCGCGGGTTTCTAAGCATAAACACGAACGTGTTTCTCGTCGAAAACCAGCCCGACGAGGAACACGACGAGGAAATTGAGACTCCCGTCGAGGAAAAAGAGAACTTGTTCCTCGACAGATTTCTCGATGAAAAGCATACACACGACCGTTTTCCTCAGCAAAAAAGCTCTGCCACCAAGTTTCTTGATAGATTCTGTCGAGGAAAACGGTCGTGTGTACAAGGCCTAACGCTGCCCATCCATGTTATGGTATGAAATAAAGCTCATTCCAAGGAAAAGATTGTATCTTTCAGAAATTCCAAATAAATTAGACTAAATCTAGTTGTTTTTGTAATTGTTTTTTAAGAAAAGATTGTGCAAATTAATCAAATATATGGTTAACTATTCATTTATCATTTTGTGTATTGCTAGTAATGTACAAAGTTCAGAATGCCACTGCATTCAGACTTCTCAGATTAATTTAGAGCATTCAGAACACTAATAAGTAGTTCAGAATTCGATAATCTCTAAACTGGTCTTCCTTATATAAGAAAATGGCAAATTATGTGCATGATCACATGACTATAGCCTATAATTTTATAATTATAATTCTAGACCACTAATCTCCAAACTGCAGTCCGGGGGCCGGATGTAGCCCTTTGCTGGCCTTTATTTGGCCCTTGCGGAACTATTGCGTCCACTGACACCAATGGCAGGACACTATTCTTCCCACTGACACCAAGGATGGGGCACTATTCCTTCCTCTGATACCAATGGGGCAATGTTCCTCCCACAGATGGGGCACTGTTTACTCCCATTTTTAGCCAGGCTATTTTCTACTCTCACTTGCCACAGTCTGGCCCCCTCAAGATTTAAAAGCAATGTAAACTGGCCCTTTGTTTAAAAAGTTTGGAGACCCTTGTTCTAGACTAAAGATTTTTTTTTTCTACTTTGGACAGAGTTGGGAATAGTTAGAACTTCTCTCAGATTTTTCTTTACTATAACAATTTTCTCTCGCTTTTATGCCTATGATACCAGAACAAGGAACAAGGCCTCGTACACACGAACAAGGATCTAGACGGGCGAAACACATCGTTTTGCTCGTCGAGTTCCTTGTTAGGCTGTCGAGGAACTCGAAGTGCCAATTTTCTCCATTCCCGTCGAGGAAAAAGAGAACATGCTCTCTTTTTGGCTCGTCGAGTTCCTCGACAGTTTCCTCGTCGAAAAATTTACACACGACCGGTTTCCTCTGCAAAAAAAAAAAACAGCAAGTTTCTTGCTGGTTTTTGCCGAGAAACTCGGTCGTGTGTACGAGGCCTCAGGGAAATGGGTTAGTAGGAAAGCACAGACAGCAAAACATTTTATTAAATTAAAAGCAGTTCTAATCTATCCCTGTTCTACAAAAAAAAAAAAACATTTGTCTTCGTAAAAAAAAAAAAAATGTGTCCTTTTTATATCTATGATATTCTACTTCCTTTTCATTTAAATAATTTTTCTATGGGGGTTCTGTCTCCACTAGCTTTGTTTTGATGTTGGTCAAGCAGTAAAGTGCATTTCTGTATAGTGTTTTATTACATGTAATCTAATACCATAAGTGCACTTCGGGGATGTCTGATGTAACACATCAATACATTAACTTGATACTACAGTATAATATGGTGCCATTTTTTAGTTCCTTGTTATGCTATGAGATACAACCTAATATTCTGAGTAAAATAGTTGGATATAAAATATGATTTTGTTCATTTGACATCCTACAGTATGTGACTAGATGGTGACTTCGTATTTTTTTATGTATGTACAATACTTTTTAAGGCTTTGGGGTTGATATACTAAAAATGGAGAGTGCAAAACCTGGTGCAGCTCTGCATAGGAACCATCTTCCAGGTTCTACGATGATTGCCCACCATGTACAACTGCATTAGATTGGGCACTGTTCAGTTTTAGTACATTAACCCCTTTGTATTACAACTAATCCAAGTAAATTCAAGGCACTGCAGTGCCATTACAGACATTATATTGTCACCCAGCACAGTTGTAATCATACGCATTGGGAATCGTTCAAGATGTTGATAATTCACTGACACGCCAGTTGACATCAAATTAATTTAACATGGACTTTTATTTAAAAGTGAAAGTGCTGCTAATCCTCCTCCCCACCCCTGCCCAAAACGTTTTATCTCCCTTACAGGGAATGGATACTTTTTTTGACAGGTACCCGCTCCCATTTTCTCAATTCTAACCTAGGCTAGAATAGCAAGGATCATCCTGCCCCCTACTTGTCCACAACCTCTTGGGACACCTCATACATCCAAAGAGGCTACGAGTCTCCCTGCACCGCACCATCTCACAATGCACAGTGGAGAGCTGACTGAAATTCTTCCAGAAGTCACAGCCGGCTCACAAATCCAAGATGGTAGTGCTGGGAACTTGCACGAGTGAGAAGAACTGGCTGAGGGAATACAGCGCTGAACAATGTTAAATGTCCGAATACCATCTTAGGTTTATTACCAGCTTCAGAATCAGTGATTCCAGAAGCATAGTAACATGGGTTTCTGGAGCAGTGATGGCTACTATGCCCTTGACCCTGGGAGGTGGTGCTCTCACCATGGTGGAACACTTTATCTTTTCCTCATACTATTCCACTGCAAATACGATCATCATGTACTCAACATTTAGAATATGGTTTCATACTGACAAGTTTATTAAAATGTACACATTACTGTATGTATGTGTGTGCATGATTGGTGTTATTAACCTCCCTGGCGGTATGATTCTTTCAGAAAAAACATGCTGAAAGCGGTACCATTATTTGCAAGGAAATTTGGCGTTTTATATTGTAGGTCTGTAATTTTTAGAAATAACTCACTTAAATCTGACCAAACAAGATTCTAATAGGCATCCCGTGTATTACATTTTTTTAAAAACAAAATTATAAATTATAATATAATAAATAATTATAAATAATTATAACAAATAATAATATAATTATAATAAAAATTATTCAATAATGTAATCAAATTAAAATCACTGAAATTTGCTCAGTTGCAGAATTGTTGCTGTCATTATTTTTTTTTTTTTATGACGAATTTCCCCACAAATCGCTATCGCACAATTCTGCAAGTGATTATAATTTATTATCGCTGTTTTTTAGCTGATCTAAAACTATTTTTGACATAAAGGGACACTTTTGGTTGCTATGGACAATCTACAGTTTGCAGGGAGAAAAAAAGGTTTTTATTATATAAAATGACATGCAGGACACTGGGCAGACCACTAGGGACAGGGGGGGTGTGTTTTTTTTACATACAGTACTGTAATCTATAAGATTACAGTATACTGTATGTAATGTGTTTGTTTACGTTTTTGAATTTGGCGCCGTTCTCCGTCCCCGTGCGTCGTAACGTCGCAGGGAACGGAGATCGGCGTCACACGGAGGCACTATGTGAATCGAGCGAGGTCCCGCTCGCTCACACAGCGCGGTGGCATCGCTGGATCCAGGGACAAGGTAAGTAAAAAGTGCCTGTGGATTCAGCGAGGCGAGCCCGAGACTGACTCGGGGTTACCGATAGTAGCAGGAAAATCTAACCCCGAGTCAGTCACGGGAAGACCGCCAGGGAGGTTAATAAAATACAATGTAGGACTCAAGTTTAGACTTTGCACCCTTGACCTATGCCAAACACAAATGTAACTACTAGGAGATATATACCGGTACATGTAAAACCTATGTAGGGAGTTTGGTCCTGTGTATCATCTGAGGCTGTTCACTTCACTGGGTGTATGGAGGGTTTATATCCACTTTAAAGTAAATGTATCAACAGAAAAAAAACTTAACAACTGCTAATAATAAAATTCTACCAATGTCTAATGCAAAAATACCCAAAAATACTTATTCTGTACTTCTTGAATTATAGAATTGTCCCTATTTGGCTGAAATTACAGCAAATGACTGAGAGTTGTTACACGTGAGTAACTAGGGTAACTATTAACTTGTAGTGATTTTTTTATTTGAATAAGGAGGGTGTAGCACAGCAATGCTCCTGTTTAGGATGTCAAACAATACACATGAAAGATAAGGCACTGAGCTAAATATATGTATATTCAGCTGTTGGGGGGAATTTGCTCTGAACAAAATCAATACAAGACCATCAGTGAGGTAAAGACTACAAATAAGTAGACATGTGCAAACATATATGATAAGTGCAAAGCTACAGAGCTTTCATAAGCTTACTGATAATCAATCTAACTGACACTGCTAAACTGTGTGGGTAGCTACGCTTCAAAAGACCTTGCACACACATACACACACCAATTACTATATAATGTATCTAAAAAAAAAAAAAACACGTTACGGTCATTTATAAAACACATACAGTATGTGTATTGTAAAATTGCTGCATGACGGAAATGTTTCTAATATGCAAACAGCCATATCATATGTAAGGGAGACCTTCTTCAACTATTCCTGCAGAAACTGAAGCCCTTGTCTATAAAAAAAAACCGTTTGTAAGTTAGAAGTCAACACTAAAACAGTTATTTATCTTTAATTACATGTCTTATCAGCCCTGTTTCAGAAACACACGGCTTTCTTTCAACACCTATAAAGCCTGAGTCATGCTACTGGTTTTTATCACTGCTATTTACAAAGCATTGCTAGAACAGGAAGCACCAATCAGATGCTTGCATTGCTTCACAAATCATTAAAGCAAGCAAATACAGGCACACAATGGGGTTTATTTACTAAAGCTGGAAAGCACAAAGTCAGGCTCACTTCTGCATAGAAACCAATGAGCTTCTTACCCCAGCTTGTTCAATTAAGCCTGGTAATAAAATCTGGATGCTCATTGGTTTCTGTGCAGAAGTGAGCCTGATTTTGTGCTTTCTAGCTTTAGTAAATAAACCCCATTGTCTACTTAAACGTGGGGTATGCCTGTAATGTAGTAGTATGGCTCAAAACACAATAACATAAAGGAACTCTTAAGCCGGGGACACACAGGCCAAATGTCGGGAGACAGCTGATATTTGGCCCATGTGTACATGGGAGTCCGCTCCATAGGGCGGGGGGGGGAAGCAAATGACCCCCCTGGAAAATCGAGGTGTTGAAGAGTCTAACGGCCGCGGGCTGTCTGAGCGGTCCCGGGCCAGATGTCACACAGGCACAGCGAGCAGAGTGAAGCCGCCTCCCCCTCCAGTGTTTATGTGTACACAGGGGGAGGGAACCTGCTGTGCCGCGCTGATGGCTGATCTAAGGTACTGAATGGGATGGGGGAGGGGGGGTCCATCTGTGAAGGGGGGGTTTGTGCTGAATCGGGGGGGTCCATCTGTGCTGAAGGGGGTACATCTATGCTAAAAGGGGGGTCTGTGCTTAAAGGGGGTCCATCTGTGCTGAAGGGGGGCTTTGTACTGAAGGGGGGGTATGTGCTGAAGGGGGGTCCGTGCTTAAAGGGGGTCCATCTGTGCTGAAGGGGGGGTCTGTGCTGAATGGAGGGGTCTGTGCGGGATAGGGGGTCCATCTGTGCTGAATGGAGGGGTCTGTGCAGAATGAGGGGGTCTGTGCTGAAGAGGGGATCCCTCTGTGCTGAGTGGAGGGGTCTGTGCTGAAGGGGGGTCCATCTGTGCTGAAGGGGGGTCTGTACATTCTCTAGGCCTGGGATATGCAATTAGCGGACCTCCAGCTGTTGCAAAACTACAAGTTCCATCATGCCTCTGCCTCTGGGTGTCATGCTTGTGGCTGTCAGAGTCTTGCTATGCCTCATGGGACTTGTAGTTCAGCAACAGCTGGAGGTCCGCTAATTGCATATCCCTGCTCTAGGCTATATTTATATGGGCATGGAGTGAAGCTGAATTATCTCAAGAGCTATTTCACACTGCCAGCTGGCCGCATTATCAGTAAAGCGGAGCTAAAAATCGGCGCTTTACCATCATTTTAGCTGCGCTACTCGGCCGCTAGCGGGGCGCTTTTAACCCCTGCTAGCGTTTGAAGAAAGGGTTAAATATGACTGTGCATCGCCGAAGCGCTCCCTCTGAAAAAAATTCAGCGGATGCCCATGAATGTGTATGTTAGTCTGTCCAACAGAAGCTGGCCATTTGGCTGGCTTCCATCGGATGTGGAAAACCAGCAGCCGACTGACTCCCAATCAGCGCTCTCCAATCCAATGGCAGAGAGAACTTATTGGAGTGTGCGGGGGGCTGTCCCCCTGTCAGAACACAATAGCTCAGTGGGGGAGATCGCTATACTATACTAATTTCACAAAGTTAGTATAGTGGCTTCGACCAGAGCTGAGGTTTTTTTTTTTTCGTTCAACCCGCTACAAATAATAGTGAGTACCAGGCTTAAAATTGGTACTAAATTCTAGGCATCTTTTATCTTAATGCATATTTTGCACATAAAACTGCTCCAGTTGATTTTTCTGCTCCCCGTCCCCAAACACCAATTAAGTCCTTCGATCTGTGCCCCTTCCAAAAGCTTCTGGGGTACTGAGAGCAATTGACCTCTGCTGCCCTCAGTCAAATTGCTGGGAGGAGGAAGAAGGGGGATAACTTGCCAGGCACTGTGAGTGTCTATAGGTGCACACAGCTCCGACCAGGAATATGCATGCATGGGTGTGTCCTTAGCAGCCAGCTAGCTAAAGAGACAACCGCAAACAGGAAAGGGGTGCCCTGTGGCTTGAGGACTGGCCTCCGCACAAAGAAGGATGCAATTTTAAAAAGGAAGAATCCTTCTATAAAGTAAAGCCTCGTACACATGATTGGATTTTCATCGAACAAAGCGTAGGACTTTTGTCCGAAGGGCGTTGCTCAGGAATTTGTATTGCATACAAACGACAAAGAATTGTCGGCCAACAAACACGAAACTTCAAGTTTTTTCAGCTCTTTAGCGCAACCCTTTGGGCAACTTCTGATAATTTTGTGTTATGGTGAGCATTGCTTCTAAGCATGAGTGTTTGTACTTGTGTACACACGATTGGAAAATCCAACGACACACAATTGTTGGCAGACAATTTTAAAACATGCTATCCCATATTTGTCCGCGGAAAATGTAACTATTGTTCGATGGAGCGTACAAACAGCCTGTCATCACACAATTCCTGACGGATAATCCGATTGTGTGTACGAGGCTTAAATGTAGGCCTCCTCTTAAAAATAAAAATAATCTAACTACACAAAATTTTTGTGTGATGAACGACATAAAATCGAAAGATTCCTCCATCCACAATAAACAGCATGGATGGAAGAGAATCCACTGACTGCTATTTTATTCAGGCATCTGCAGCAGCCAATTCTGCCTGAATACCTGAACAATGACAGGTTAGTCAAGCATTTTCCAGTAGGCTCAACTTTTGAATCGAGCCATGCAGAGCTGACAGGACCATCCACAACTCAAATTTTGGTAAATTTAGCAGGAACCGGCTGACATTTAAGCTATATAAGTGTGAACAGTAACATAGGGCCAGATTACACCGCCGCAATTTTTCATTGCAAGTGCCTGATTCACCAAGCACTTGCGATGAAAACCTACGCCGGCGCAGGGCGGGCCAATTTAAATGGGCGTGTGCCATTTAAATTAGGCGCGCTCCCGCGCCAGACCTACCGCGCATGCTCTGTTTCCGAACTCCCGTCGTGCATTGCGCGCTGTGACGTAATTTTTATGAACGGCGACGCGTGTAGCGTAATTCCGTATTCCCGGACGGCTTACGCAAACGACGTTGATTTTTACATTTCGACGCGGGAACGACGGCCATACTTTAGACAGCAATACACTTGCTGACTAAAGTTAGGGCACCTAAAACGCCGACTAACTTTGCGACGGGAAACTAGACTAGTGGCGACGTAGCGAACGCGAAAATCCGTCGTGAATCGCCGTAACTCCTAATTTGCATACCCAACGCTGGTTTACGACGCAAACTCCCCCCAGCGGCGGCCGCGGTATTGCATCCTAAGATCCGACAATGTAAAACAATTACACCTGTCGGATCTTATGGCTATCTATGCGTAACTGATTCTATGAATCAGCCGCATAGATAGAAACAGAGATACGACGGCGTATCAGCAGATACGCCGTCGTATCTCCACTGTGAATCTGGCCCATAATATTTAATGGGGAAAAGTTTTCATTTCAGGCCTCGTACACGCGACCGAGAATCGTCGTAAAAGAAACATTGTTTTCCTCGATGAGTTTGTCAGGCTTGTCGAGCTTTCTTTGCATACACACTGTCAAGACAAAATCTCGTCGTTCTCAAACGCGGTGACGTACAACACGTACGACGGCACTATAAAGGGGAAGTTCGATTCCACTGGCTCCACCCTTGGGACTGCTTTTGCTAATCTCATGTTACTGTGTGTTAAGTAAAAGTTTGGTAAGAGACGATTCGCGCTTTTCAGTCTGTTATAGCGCGACGAATGTGCTATCTCCATTACGAACGCTACTTTTACCGAAGGTGCGCTCCCGTCTCATACTTTATTGTGAGCATGCACGGGTTTCTAAGCATACACACGAACGTGTTTCTTGTCGTAAACCAGCCCGACGAGAAACACGACGAGGAAATTGAGACTCCCGACGAGAAAAAAGAGAACATGTTCTCTTTTTTTCTCTCGTCGAGATCCACGACAGTTTTCTCGATGAAAAACATACACACGACCGTTTTTCTCAGCAAAAAAGCTCTGCCACCAATTTTCTTGATGAATTTTGTTGAGGAAAACGGTTGTGTGTACGAGGCCTCACTCCAGAAAAGTGCTGAAAAAGTACACCAGTGTGAAAGGGGTCCAAATCTAGCTTTATGGCTTGTCCATACCGGGTGCGTTGCATTGATCAATGTAGGCTCAGCGCAAAGTGCCATGTTCATACTATACAAGTGTGTCTGTTGGCTAAAAATACAGAATATGTGCATTTTTATGCAACAAAATGCACAAAACCATGTTACAACACGTGCTGAGTTAAATGTAGTATTTTGTTAACTTTAAAAAAAGAGAAAAAGAAACAAAAAAAAGGAAAACAGTAAACACTGCTGCGCTGCATGTACACTATAACGTGCACCCGCTGGTGTTAATGGATCTTTAGATAATGTTAGAAGCACCAAATACTGTGTGTTGCTTTTTATAGGTTTTGAGAGATGAGATTAAATGCCTTTTTAAATTCAGTGCTGATAATATATGCCACACATGACGTGTATGTCAGCACTCTGCATTACTGACAAGGGCTTATTTGCAAGACTTAAAAAAGAAACAACTGTTTTTGAAAAGGTGTCTGCGCTGGCTTTCATCACACGGCCACTGCAAATGTGTCAGAGCGTGGAAGAAGTGCAGACCACTTTACTGCTCTTTTATCTAATAAGTAATGTAATCATTGCATGTATCAGTGTATTTCTCCCTTCAGGCCTGTCCTGGAAATTATGGTGTGTTAACGTGCTGTATTTTGTATTTTATTATGTATTTCCTTAATACAACTTATTTATTTGGAATGGGCCACAGCGCAAAGCAAAAAGCCCCAAAAATTGATTTGATCTTTAAAAAAAAAAAGCAAAGTTAGGCTGGTTCACATATATGCAAATTGGATGCGTTTTAACCACTTGCCAACCGTCGTAAAACTATGTACGTCGAACAGAATGGCACGGGCAGGCCGATTGGAGTACAGTTACATCCCTTTAAATCCACCAGGGGTGCGCGTGCACGCTCGCCGCGTGCCACAAGAGTGCAGCCGCGGGTCCCAGGAACTCGATTGTTCCCGGGAGGCCCGCAATTGCGGTCGGCAAGTGCACAACAGGGGACTGCCTTTGTAAACAAGGCATTCCCCTATTCTGCCTAGTGGCACTGTCACTGATGACCGTTCCACGTGATCGGGTCACGTGTAGCCACGCCCCCTAACAGTAAGAATCATTCCCTAGGGAGCACTTAACCCCTGCAGCGCCACCTATTGGTTAACCCCTTCATTGCCAGTGTCATTTTTACAGTAACCAGTGCATTTTTATAGCACTGATCGCTGTAAAAATTACAATGGTCCCAAAATGGTGTCAAAAGTGTGCGATGTGTTCGCCATAATGTCGCAATCACGATAATAATAATAATAATAATAAATAAAAAAAATTATTAATAAAAATGCCATAAAACAGTCCCCTATTTTGTAGAAGCTATAACTTTTGCGCAAACCAATCAATAAACGCTTATTGCATTTTTTTTTACCAAAAATATGTAGAAGAATACAAGAGAATACAATTATAAGGAAGAGAGAAAACTCTCCTCCAAATATAGGGATTTTTGAAGTGAGGTGTTGCTCTTAGTATTTAAGGTAAGCGCACAAAACACAATGGTTTTTAGAAAAAAAACATTGTGTTTTGTGCGCTTACCTTAAATACTAAGAGCAACACCTCACTTCAAAAATCCCTATATTTGGAGGAGAGTTTTCTCTCTTCCTTATAATTGTATTCTCTTTTATCTATCTTTTCATGGGATTGTGAGTCACTGTTGTTCGATCTAGTAAACCATTCACCCACCCCGTTTTTCTTTCTTTTTCATGTAGAAGAATACGTATCAGCCTAAACTGTGGAAAAAAAAAGTTTTTTTATATAATTTTGGGGGATATTTATTAGGGCAAAAAGTAAAAAAATATAGAATTTTTTCAAAAATGTTTTGTTTATAGCGCAAAAAAAATTAAAATCGCAGAGGTGATCAAATACCACCAAAAGAAAGCTCTATTTGTGGGGAAAAAGGGACGTCAATTTTGTTTGGGAGCCACGTCGCACGACCGTGCAATTGTCAGTTAAAGCAACGTAGTGGTCTGGTCTTTGACCACCAAAATGGTCTGGGGCTGAAGCGGTTAAACTTCATCTAATTCGCTTGACATGCGAATATGACCGGCTCTTAATGGAGGCGGTTCACACATGTCTGGGGCAGCCGCAGTGTGGTTTCAAAAAGGGTCCTGTGCATTTTTGGGTCAGTTTCAGGTGCGAATTCAGGCAAAAATTCACACCTGAATCGCACCTGGACTGGTAGACAGAAACGCACCACCCCAGATGGATGGAGTGCGCACAGTGTGAATTGTGGTGCGCCACAGTTCAGGTGCATTCCCACTGCTGTAATAGAGCATTGACATGGCATTTAAATGCTTTATAATAACATGCAATAAAATGCATGTTTCCCCCATATGCATGTTTCCCCCATACATTACCACAATGCTAAGATGTTAATGGGGCCCCTAAATCAAGTCAATCTTCCAATGTAACTTTGTTTTTTATGTTGTGTAGCTAAGTATCTTGTGTTGTCCATATTGAAACAGTTGCCCCAAAAAAGAATTTTGGGAGTGTATATCATGTGCTATCCAAACAGGTTCTGCATATGAATACATCAATCATTACTTTTGTTTAGAGCAAAGATTGCCAGCGGCTGTTGTATATCACCCTAGGGAAGGTAGTCTGACCAGTCATGGTATGTCACCTAATTGTACAAATGACAGTTTCCTCATGCTACTCTACTGTACATTGAATGCTACAAAACACAAGTTGCAAATAGCAAGTTCACAGGTAATTAAATGATTAGGAAAAAAGAAAGAACCTGCAAACATACTTCAGGGTGATGAATATCGGCACCTTGCATGTTTTCCAAGTCATAGAAATGGTAGATGTGAATACTTTGTTGTACTCAGAAGTTTGCTGCAGGTAACGTGACCTTTTAAAGTGAGATTTTTCAGAAAGACATGAGAGCAATTAAAAACGCATATTTTACTCACTGTTTTTCAAAATGATCAGTTTAATAGACAATTATTAGATGTTCCCTTTTAGACAATATAACTTCTAAATGTTAAAAATCTACCTGAAACTATAATCTTTATTTTAAATACCGTATTTTTCGGACTATAAGGCGCACCGGGTTATAAGGCGCACTATCGTTGAGCGCCTAATAACAGGTTTTTTTCCATACATAAGGCGCACCGGGTTATAAGGCGCACGCGGGTATAGAAAATGAATGAATGAATGCACACACCTCTGTCACACGCAAGCGCCAGCTCCGTAATGCCGTTGCATTGAAGTGACGTCACCGTGGCTCACTCTGCGCCCCATGCCTCGCTTTCAACAGTGTCACCGTACCAGCTAGTTTCACTGCTATACGGACGGTTCGACATAGAGGGGCATAGGAGCGTTTTACAGCTTACATCTGGTGCGGAAGGACGTTACAGTAGAGACTATTTCCATGATCTACATGCCGGATCTCTACTATTTACATGTAAGTGGATGCTGTAAACCTATCATGTATGTCTGTAATGCTCAATACAACCATACATAAGGCGCACCGCATTATAAGGCGCATTGTCGATTTTTGAGAAAATTTAAGGATTTTAAGTGCGCCTTATAGTCCGAAAAATACGGTAGTGTTATTTATTTTATGAAAATGTTCAAGCACATAAATATTACAAAGTGTGTGATACCGCCCCCCTGGAGGGTGCTGGAACAATCCAGGGTGGGTAGTAGTAGCCTCAGGTGTAACTGGGGAGTGTTGAATAAAAATAAGGGGGTGATGAAAGCAAAAAGAAAGAAAATAGGAAAATTAAAGACAAAAAATGTGTGTTTCATTTGTTGTGTAAAATTGAGTTAAAGCCGTATTGATAATTTTATTTTCCAAAAAACACACAAAATGCAAGTTATAACCGATCAGTGGTCAAGTCCACCGGCAAGCCTTTAAGACCATCTCCAGGAAGGAAAAAAAATCCCTTGCAGTGGGGCTGCATCTGCACTGAAAGGGTTATGTGCTTGTTTTGTCCAGGGGAGGGAAGAAACCCTTAGGCCCCGTACACACGTCCGAGAAACTCGACGAGCAAAACACATCGTTTTGCTCGTCGAGTTCCTTGTGAAGCCGCCGAGGATCTCGGCGAGCTAAGTTTCCTCATTGACTAACGAGGAAATAGAGAACATGTTCTCTATTTGGCCCGACGAGATCCTTGTCAGTTTCCTCTGCCAAAAGTGTACACATGACCGGGTTTCTCGGCAGAATACGGCTCCGATCGAGTTTCTGTCTGAATTCTGCCGAGAAACTCGGTCGTGTGTATGGGGCCTGATGCCGCGTACACACGATCGGAAATTCCATCAAGAAAAACAGGGATTTTTTCCAAGTTGGCTCAAGCTTATGTTGCATACACAAAATTCTGACCGTCAAGAACGCGGTGACATATAACACTATGACGTGCCAAGAAAAAGTTCAATGATTCCGAGCATGCGTTGACTTGATTCTGAGCATGCATGTTTTTTTGTGCTTCGGAATTGCATACAGACTATCAGAATTTCCGACAAGAATTTTTTTTTTTTGGAAAAATTGAGAACCAGCTCTCAAATTTTTGCTGTCAGAAATTCCGACAGAAAAAGTCAGATGGAGCCTACACACGGTTGGAATTTCCGACCAAAAGCTCACATCAAACTTTTCTTGTCGGAAATTCCGACCGTGTGTACGCAGCATTAGTTACTTACCCGAACCTCTACTACCCCGGCAAACAGCACTGCCCTATGATCCAGAGGTGGACTGTTCCTGGAATCTTCATGATCAGAGCAGGGCTATGGACACTGCTCTGGGCGTGACGACTTCAGGACTCAAGACTGCTAGAGTGCGGGGGTACAGGAGCTGCAGGTACTGCCTTGTGCCGAGAGGAGTGGGGGATCTAGTAAGTATATTGTCTTTTATATTTCCCCTGTTGAATATAGATACCTAAAATAATGCACATTTGTCACTGCATCTTTCTTTTTTTTCTTAAAAGGGGGCAGTAGGCCAAATAACTTTGGTAACTTCTACTTTAAATTAAGAATCTTATTAGCTTTTAAGCTGCAAAAACCCTTTCCTTTTCAAATTGAAGGTGATATGCGAAGCTCAATTTGTGTGGCTCCTTCATTGTTGTCACGTCTTTTAAACAAAAGATAGTTGCTACAGCATCATTTATAAGAAAAAAAAAGAGAATAGTAAACCACCGGGAGTGAATGGAAACACCTGTCTCTGGGATTAGCATGTAGATGCTTTTAAAGATAATACAAAAGGAATTGCCTATGGGTGAAGAGAATTTCCATATATAGCTGTGGGATTCCTCTAGAAACCGGGAACTCGCTGTATTAGGTACCCCCTACTCCAGTGATCTCCAATAGCTTCCAGCTCAATAAATGCAAGGGGTTCTCTAATTAGACAAGGTGGAGAGTAATATAACTGCCCCGACACTCAGAATGTAGCAGGGCAGCCGCGTGGCAAAGGACCCAGAAGCTAGTGGAGGTCTGCAGTCCTATCTTCAGTTTCTGTTGTCCTGATACAGAAGGACAACGGAATGCTAAACTGCAATCGAATTTTAATTTTTGGGTTTAGGTAGACTTTAAAAATACCAATCAATATGAAGAGCAAAGTTTTGCTCTGGAGATCTTCTTCAATTATACCTGCTTATATTTCTAATATAATAAAAATTTGCCAATTTCGTCTCAATAACCCCTTTGGCAAAGTCCATTTGTTTTACGGAAGAGGAAAGGGACATTAGTACGCCAAGCATACATTCCCTACTGTTGTTGAACAACTGTGTTACTCATTGTATTTTGGTAGACAGAACTTTAGGACATATTTCTGAACATGTGGCAAAAATGTCAATTTAAAACAGAACCTCTTTTAGGCAAAACTTTTTTTTCTTCAATTTGGATGTGTAATAAGTTAGGTAGTGTCTACTACGCGTTTTTTAAAATGCATCTCTAGATTTTAAGGGCCAGATTCACATACAAATGGACAAGCGGAAAAAGCTAATTAGCATACCCGACGCGGAAAACGACGCGAACTCCGCCCAGCGGGCGCTGAAGTATTGCACCTACGATCCGAAGGCGTACGAAGCCGTACGCCTGTCGGATCGAAGCCAGAAGCCGTCGTATCTTGGTTTGAGGATTCAAACTAAAGATACGACGCGGCAAATTTGAAAGTACACCGGCGTATCAGTAGATACACTGGCGTACTCGCTCTGTGAATCTGGCCCAAAATGTCTATAAAAAAATGTTGTTTTTATTCTACATTGTTCTTGTTTATTACTGTATTTTTTTATGGCACGTTAAAAAATCCCCTGTTTCCATAAACAGTGTCACTTCTGGGGATTGTGCCTCTTTTTTATTGCACAAGATTTTCCACCTAACACTCCAATAACACTCCAATAAGGGAGGGTCATAACCCCCGTCTTTTTTTTTTTTGCCATCTGAGTTCCATTGGGGAGACTTCCTTTCACTTCCTGTCCCATAGCCAAAACAGGAAGTGAGTGGAAATCTTTGTAAATTAAGGTGATTCAATCCCCCCCCCTCCCCCCGGTCATAAGAACTAGTGTCCCCATTGGAATATTTCCTCTCTATTACTTTTTTGGGGACAACCGAAAAGGATTTTTTTTTTTTCAATAATAGTAATAATAATAAACAGGACAAATAAAGAGGATGAATCTCCCTAACGGGGACACAGAAAGCAATGAAAACAGACCGGTGTTCTAATCGCTCTTCACTCTATCCAATTAAAAAAAAAAAAAGTTTGACCTTTAGTTATAATTTAAGATGGTAATTCTATTCGCAGGGCAAGCTATGATTTTTATGGACACATTTTTTAAAGCATTCTATGTCTGTCTACTATCTTCCATTAATAATCAATACAGGCCCTATAAAACCAAAGATCTGTTTACTATGCCAGCGATTTCTAGCCGTTCATTAAGTCTGTGGTTGCGCTGGAAATCAATACTTTGTCACATGACAACATTCAATATTTATATGCTTTAACAGAAGCTGTTGGTGAAATCCTATCACCTAATATTGTATAATAGGTATATCACAATCAAATCTTTTTGTTAAAATTAATAATAACTAAAAATAAAATGCAATCCTGTCACATTTTAAGGTAGACGTGGGACGTTTTTACAACCTCTCCTGAACGATTTAACGTGACACATAGTACAACACGTTTTACAAAATTGACATGTCGCGTTTTGCTGCATTTGCGTTTTTTTTTTTCAAAATAGCCCAAAATGAAAAACGCTTGTAAACGAAACGCGGCTAAATGCGAGTTACAGCGCTTAGCCGCATTTAGAAGCATTCGCCGCTTGAAATGCCTCTAAACTAAGCTTCTGAACCCATTTTTTTGCATTCCAAAAAAAGCCACTAAACTCAACTGCCTAGAAATTACTATAAACGACCCTGTGTACATGTACTGATAAGATTACATAGAGGAGAGTTCAGGAACAGCTGAAAAAATTCCCAACTACCCCTCAAAGTCCGTTTAGCAGTAGCGGTGTACATGAGGCCTAAGAAACAATGCAGGTGTCGTGTCAACTTTCTATCTTCGTGCTGCTTTTGTCATGTAATCAGTGTTTTAGTCTCTTCTATTAATAGGAAACCTCATAGTGGGGAGCTCTTAAAGGGACACTAAAGGCAAAAAAAATGTTGATTAAAAATAACAAACATGTTATACTTACCTCCGCTGTGCAGTTTCTTTTGTACAGAGTGGCCCCAATCCGTGTCTTCTGGGGTCCCTCGGCGGCTGTCTCTGGTCCTCCTCGCAAAAGCTTCCCACGTTCATGCGCGCTCCCTCGCATAGTGGAAAGCTTTTGCGAACGCGCTCCTGTGATACAGTGGCGGCCATAGCCGCCGACTGTATCACTCTGCCTCGCCCCCCGGGGCACCGTATCATCCATTGTCATTGACAGCAGCACTAGCCAATGGCTGCGCTGCTATCAATCCGCCCAGCCTAGCCAATCAACGGCCAGGCTGGGAACCGAATAGGATGACGAGAACGCGCACGGGACTTTCGAGTGGAGAGGTAAGTAAAACAGGGGCTCCGGGGGGGGGGGGGGGGGGGGGGCGGTGCTATCAGATGTTTTTTTACCTTAATGCATAGGATGCATTAAGGTAAAAAAACTATTACCTTTACAACCCCTTTAACACTACCGGATTTATTCAAATGGCACTACTTTTTTGGATTGGAAATGTCCATTCTTTTCAGTATCTGTATGCTATATTTTATTGCACACTGGATACACAGTTGTGATTAATGGATATAGTTTACAATTTATTTTTCATATACAATAAAGAAACTAAAGAGATTAAAATGTTACATCTAGAAACAATGGGGGTTACAAAGTGCACTTGAAACTGCACTGAAAGTTCACTTGGAAGTGCAGTCGCTGTAGATCTGAGGGGGACATGCAAGGAAAATAAAAAACAGCATTTTAGGTTGCACATGATTGGATGATAAAATCAGCAGAGCTTCCCCTCATTTCAGATCTACCCCTCAGATCTACAGCGACTGCACTTCCAAGTGCACTTTCAGTTAAATTTCAAGTGCACTTTGCACTTGTAGTTTGCACTTGTAGTGCAAAGTGGATTTGCCTTTCGTAAATAACCCCCAAAGTTTACAAGCATTTCCTGCTGATATGCAGGGCTGCCATGTGTAATTCCATTAAGACAATATGGCTTTTGATGAACTCAGATGTAACTGTTCAGCAATATATTGCTGAAAATTTGGTTGACATTATGGCCATGTTAAATGTAGCCTATTCAGGTAGATCCTGCACTTCAGGATCAACAGAGGGGGACAGGTGTATCAACAAGGTCCATTTTTTAATGTCTCCCCACTGGTATAGTGAAATCAGCTTCACATGCTGATCTTAACCACCAGACCACCATTAGGTTAAACACAGACATATTCTCCTGCTTTCCGCCGCTGCTGGAAGTCTGGTGTGGCGGGCACAGGGTGGATCGCTTACGTGGGGGCCATTTTAAAGATATATAGGGGAGGGAAGAGGAGGAAAGGTGCACAGAGCTCTCACCCCATCCTTGGTTGGGGCACGTCTGTTGTGTTAAGACCCACATTCCTGGACATAATGTGATTGTTTCAGAGGTTTGTTTCCTGATCTTTTCCGATGCATTATTTATAATTTTTTGGGTGGTATTTACTACTAGTTTTTATTTCCGCTGCTTGCCAAGTTTGGGTTTTATAAATGAGTGCCTGTTACAGCCATACATATGCATATGTATTGTAAATATGTATGTATACATATTTATATCTTTTTACTGGTCTGGTGGTGAGATTTTTTCCCTACAGTAGTCCAAGTGTATCACCTTATAATTTTTGTCTTTTTCTACAGCATTCTTCATAATTCCACAGAACCTTATATGTGTCGGCATTAGTAGGATGCCCACCTCATCCAAGCTGGACCCCTTTCTTCTTCCTCACAAATAGGGATGAGCTTCGTATTCGAGTCGAACTCACGTTCGACTCGAACATCGTATGTTCGATCGTTCATCGAATTACGAATGTTTTGGGCCATTCGCGCCAAATTCGAGTGGCGTGTCTCAGGCCATAATTCACTGCGGCATCGCAGTGCATTGCTGGCTGATGATTGGCCCTTCAGTTCACCTGCCCCTGTCTATCCATTAAAATGCATGTGCCTCCACTGTGGGGACGCTCATTGTTTAGTGTTAGGACCACAGATATTGCAGGGTGCCTTGGCGCGGCTCTGTGGCTCATGCATGCGTTTGCAAATGCGTGCGGACTGAACCCCTGTTTTTAACGCATACTGTAGACAGGTTAATTGGTTTTCTGCAAGCTGGTCGGTAAGTAGGCTTGGTTTTTCCCTGGGCATTCCCCAGGTTTTTGTTGTTGATGATTGGCCAAGCATGCACTATGACCCACATGCTTGGTCAATCACAGCGCGCAAAAAACGGTGAGCCATAATTGGCCAAAGCCAGGGTGGCTTTGGCCAATTTTGGCTCAGGGGGTTTAGTACACGCCCCACTATATAATGCTGCCTGGAAGTCGGCCTTGTGTAGTGTGTTGGTGGTTTCCAAAGAGAGATAGAGAGAGAGAGAGTCATTTTTTTGGAGTTAGATAGACCAGGCAGGCAGGCAGGCTAGTCAGTTAGAGTTACAGTGTGTAGAGGATATATATGCATCCCAGGTGTTGTATATATATTTATACACTGTATTGAGTTTAGATAGATCCGCTCTTCCTAATATACTGGCAGGCATGTGATTGTGCTAGCTGCAGTATTTTCACGTGGTGTACTGTCTGTGTCCTCTGTACAGTGTGCACCTAAAGCTACTTCAATAGATTTGCTGGTGTTTCTCATATTAATTCCTAAAGGCAGTAGAGCTGCACGTTTCTGGGAAAATCTGAGAATCACAAAGAATCTTAGAATGAAGATCATGATTCTCTCACGATTCTCAAAAAAATGCATGGTGCTTTTGTTAGCATGCATTTTTGTGATTTTTTTTTATTTTATTTACACACACATTATATATTATATATATATATATATATATATATATATATATATATATATATATATATATATATATATATATATAAATAAATAAATATATATATGTGTGTGTGTGTGTGTAAATAAAAAAAAAAATCACAAAAATAAAAATGCATGCTAACAAAAGCACCATGCATTTTGGTGCAGCGGCATTAAAAAAAAAAAAAAAAGGCCCATGCACTTTGGTGCTAATGAGGGGTGACATGCAGTTCATTCTCAAATTAATAGGCTGTTCTGCAGCAAGGCACATACTCTGATGCATCGCATAGATGTGAAGTTGAACCTTTAAAACACAGTCAGGAGGCCGAGGGGCATCAAAAACCACAGCAGTAATAGCAGCATGGCTGTTTTGTACAACGTCACTACAGTACTATCCTACCTCACTGCGCACTCACTGCTCTAGGTTTTCCAAAAAGCTTAAAAAAAAGATTTTATGGCTGAAGCTACACTTTAAAAAAGTACCAGTTAAAAATTACAAACAGATTCTACTTAACAACAAACCTACAGTCCCTGTCTTGTTTGCACCGCCTGTATACTGCTGTTCAAAGTATATAGGGCCAAAGGGGCTGGTAATGACCTGGGGGGAGGGGGGGCGGGGAAACCCATGCTATTTTTCTCAATGATTTTCATCCATATTACAGGGACCAGACATTACATTAAAGCCGCCAGCAGTTTTAAATGACTTTGTTCTTATAGTAACACACAGCAGGTACGATATTTAAAGGAATTAAAAAAAAAATCACTTTAAGCATCATTAAAATCACTGCTCCAGAAAAAACTACAGTTTTTAAAACTTTTTTTTTCCATTGATACATGTTCCCTGGGGCAAGACCCAGGTTCTCAAACCTGTTTTACGACAACAACTTGCATATTAGCCTTTAAAATCAGCACTTTTGAATTCGAACGTTCGAGTCCCATAGACTTCAATGGGGTTCTAAAAGTTTGCGCAAACGATCGGTCCGTTCGACGATTCTGGTGCGAACCAAACGGGGTGGTGTTCGGCTCATCCCTACTCACAAATACTTTGTTATAATCACCTCATCTTTCATATACTTCTTCTGTATATAGACTATTTTTGTATACAAAGATTTTTTTATTTTATTTAATATCTATTAGATCTGGGCCATTTTTTGAGGGCTCCTTATTGTTGTCCACACTTCACCAGGCCTTCTCGCTCTTGGGGTAACAATGAGATATCCGTCAGATACAGTTCTATACATACATTTCATTGGTTATGTCTATGTGAGTGTACAGTACAACCACATTGTATTCTTTTAATTTGAATGTATATGCTGTATATTAATTGTGGTTCACTCTCTAAAATCATAGGGTCTCCTCATGAAGCTAACTGATGGCAAAAACTTGTTGAGACTCTAGACCACATCCTGCATTTCTGCCCTGTCTTCATATGTTAATATGTTGATTTATGAAAATGTATATGGTAATTATTTTCTTTAATTTTGCTTTTCAGATTAAATACAGCCATCCACAGGTAGATGTTGGTTCATCAACAGGCATGGAGATTGTTTGAACGTCCAGTATACAGGACTTTCACTTACAGGCCTGGCATATACCCGTGAGCATGGCATTTGCCCAAACTCCCTTGTCCTTTAGAAGGGAGTTATTTACACACGATCTTTGCTAAGAACTACTTTCACAATAGTCACCACCAAACTTCACAGCAGACTTGAAACTGGTTTCAAATGACAAATTTATTTTATTTATTTTGCATTAGTGTAAATATGAGATTTGAGTTTTTTTTTACCCCATGCTTTTTTCTATTACAAGGGATGTTTACATTCCTTGTAATAGGAATAAAAGTGACACATTTTTTTAAAAAGAACAGTGTAAAAAATAAAAATAAAAGGTAAACTAAATAAGAAAAAATAAAATACATTTTTTAAACGCGCCCTGTCCCCCCCGTGCTCGCGTGCAGAAGCGAACGCATACGTGAGCAGCGCCCGCTTATAAAAACGGTGTTCAAACCACACATGTGAGGTATCACCGCAAACGGTAGAGTGAGAGCACCAGTTTATTAGCCCACACTTAGACACTTTAACCTCTTTTCTCCTATCCTTCACGCAATATGGGTATTCTCCCTACCATTGAAGGCAATAAGCGTTCACGATCATGGTTGCACATACGCCTTAGTACACCCACTATTATTGGTTTGGTGTCTGACACACTGTTTTCCCTGGATGTCACCCACTTTATTGGATCTCTTATACATAACATCAATTTTATTTTACGCACAATCACTTCCACTAATTGATGGATTAGGTAATAATCCTGAGCACATACACACAATAGCTCACTTATATCTCCTACTTCTCTTTTATCACTTGCAATACAAATCACTTTATAAATAAATTAAATGAATAGGTAAATAGAACTAAAATAAATAATTAATAGTTCATATAATTCTAATTTTGGGTGGAGCATGGACCAGTCTGGAGCCGAAAGTTTAGCACCGAACACCTGCAGTGAATCCATTGATCACTCACTTAGATTCTCCATAATAAATTGCAGGTGCCTCATCCTGCACTTCCCTCTCGGGGTCCAAGAGCCTGGCTCCTTGTAAACCTTGTGGATCATGGGCTCACCGAAGTGTGTGGAGGGGACATTCGGATATACGGGCATTCTGGGACCACCGGAAGCAACCGTGTTTTGCAACCCTGGCTTTGCGATCCATTTGCACCTTCTCATCTCTTGAATGGTAATATATCATCAAATGTATAGAGATGTAATTCTTGAATAATATGCAATGTCAAACAACGTTTTGTATACTGTAAGATATTGTTAATGTCTAAACTAGAATTTTCTTACTACTATCTTCCTACAATTAAAAAAAAACCTGAAAAGACCGATAATGAAAAGGTCGAAATGCTTCGGGGTATTCATGTGGACGATTATGTTATAAACAAAATGGAAATCCAGGTCTCCTTGGCCAACTGTTTGTCATGAGTGATGATTTTTTCTGTTATCTGTGTCATAGACCAGTGATAATACTTAAAATTCTCTGCACATTTGAACTCATATTTTGATAGAACCAAGATCAATGTACGTATTTATCCATTTTATCCATATGTATATATATATATGAAATCATATTTTTATTGGATATACATCCATGTTATGAATTTAATAAATTCTTAACTTATTGTACCTCCGCATTTTAATTGCTTTATTCAAAGTCCCAAATTTCCCTTCTTTATTAATTCTAGCCCTAGACCTTCTCTGTAACTGAAAACATGCAACCTGTAGAATTTTTTAAATGTCGCCTATGGAGATTTTGAAGGGTTTGAATGTCTATTCCACGAGCAGGCGCAATTTTGAAGCGAGACATGTTGGGAATCAATTTACTCGGCGTAACATTATCTTTCACAATATAACAAAAAAAATAGAGCTAACTTTATTGTTGTCTTTTTTTTTTTTTCCAAAAAGTGTATTTTTTCCAAAAAAAGTGCGCATGTAAGACTGCACGGTGTGACATAAGGTATTGCAACAACTGCCATTTTATTCTCTAGGGTGTTAGAAAAAAAATCTATAATGTTTGGGGGTTCTAAGTAATTCTTTTAACCGCTAGCCGACTGTCTAATGTATATTTATGTCGGCAGAATGGCACGGGCAGGCAAAGCAGCGTACAGGTATGTCGCTTTGAATCTGCTGCCTAGTGGGTGCACGTAGTGCCGCCTAGTGGGCGCGCGTGCACCCGACGCGGGCTCCCTGACCTTTCCCGCGGGACCTGCGGACTCGATGTCCACCAGTGTCCCGCGATTGTGTCACGGAGAGGCAGAACGGGAGATGCCTTTGTAAACAAGACATTTCCCTGTTCTGCCTAGTGACAGGACACTGATCATCGGAAGCAGTGATCAATGTCGTGTCCCAGGCAGCCCAGCCCCCACACAGGATATACTTAGCCCCTTCCTTGCCCCCTACTGGTTAACTCCTTCACTGACAGTGTCATTTACACAGTAATCAGTGCTTTTTTATAGCACTGCTCGCTGTATAAATGACAATGGTCCCAAAATAGTGTCAAAAGTGTCCAATGTGTCTGCCAGAATATCGCAGTCATGATCAAAATCGCTGATCGCCGCCATTACTAGTAAAAAAAAAGTAAATAATAAAAATGCCATAAAACGATCCCCTATTTTGTAGACGCTATAACTTTTGTGCAAACCAATCAATATACGCTTATTGTGATTTTTTACCAAACATATGTAGAAGAATACATATAAACTGAGGATTTTTTATATATATATATATATATATATATATATATATATATATATATATATATATATATATATATATATATATAATATATATATATATATATATATATATATATATATATATATATATATTTGGGGGATATTTATTATAGCAAAAAGTAAAAAATATTGCTTTTTTTTCACAATTTTTGCTATTTTTTTGTTTGTAGCGCAAAAAATTTAAAACCCAGAGGTGATCAAATACCACCAAAAGAAAGCTCTATTTGTGGGAAAAAAAGGACGCCAATTTTGTTTGGGTGCAACATCATTGGGCAGCCAAATCCTCTGGGCTGAAGTGGTTAACTTGTAAACAACAAATCTCAGAAAAAGGCTTGGTCCTTAAGTGGTTAATGATTACAGAGCTGCATTTATTTATATCTTTCCTATATATATATTCAGTTTTTAAAGTAAGGTCAGAAACATGCTTGTGTTTAGAATGACTGACTAGGCGTTTTTAATCCAGAACAATAAAAGAACTGTTCTATTTTCTGTGCCCTGAAAACCTGCTCTTACAATTGTCTGGCAATGCGTTTGCAATGAGCACAACATCTACTGACAGACATTGGCAGAAGTCTTACAACTTGATCTACTAGGGCTTCCTACATGTTTCCTGTTGTTTTCAATAGGTCATTTATTGGACCTAGTTCTCTTTTTATTGCCATACAAAAAGGACAACTGCCTGACATGTAACTAACATCAGACACATTGGAATGTCTCCACTTTTCCATGTAAAATAAACACCAAAAATACATGGGCTTGAAAATAAACCTATAATGAGGAAGTATGGAGGCTGCCATTGCTGACCTTTCCTTCTGAAAATATTTTTTGAAGTCCATTATATTCATTGGTTATAATACTTATTAATTCATTGACTTGGTCCCTTTTGGACTGTTAAATATTTTGGGCCAGATCCAGAGAGCGAGTACGCCGGCGTATCTACTGATACGCCGGCGTACTTTCAAATTACCCGCGTTGTATCTTTAGTTTGAATCCTCAAACCAAGATACGACAGCATCTGGGTTCGATCCGACAGGCGTACGGCTTCGTACGCCTTCGGATCGTAGATGCAATACTTCGACGCCCGCTGGGTGGAGTTTGCGTCGTTTTCCGCATCGGGTATGCAAATTAGCTTTTTCCGACGATCCACGAACCTACGCGCGGCCGTCGCATTCTCTTACATCGTCTTTAGTCGGCTTTTTCCGGCATATAGTTAAAGCTGGTATTTTGCGGCGTATAGTTAGACTTGCCATGTTAAGTATGGGCGTCGTTCCCGTGTCGAAATTTGAATTTATTTTTTTTTGCGTAAGTCGTCCGTGTATAGGGATGGACGTAATTCACGTCTAAGTTAAAAAAATGACGTCGTTGCGACGTCATTTAGCGGGGACGCGATTCATTTAAATGAAACACGCCCCCTACTCGCCGATTTGAATTACGCACCGAGAGATACACTACGCCGCCGTAACTTACGGCACAAATTCTTTGTGGATTTGAAGAATTCAAAAGTAAGTTACAGCGGCATAGCGTATCTCACATACGCTGCGCCTATCTAAATGTACGTGGATCTGGCCCTTTATCTGTTTGAAAATGTAAGAAAACATACCTGGTTGGCTTGCCAGAAATCTTTTAAGGATCATTTCCTGACTCTCTGACTTGCGTTACTGCTATCAGCAATATTGTTCTCAGCTATCTCTGAGGACTGCATAACCATGACCCTCTATGTTATAGATAATAGTAGAGAGAAGGAAGGGTTCTGTAGTCCTATTTTGTTTCTGTAGTCCTGATACAGAAGGGATAAGAAGTATTGTCATCCTAGAATTGGAAGTGTGTGTGACAAAATCACTTGGTAAAAAATAAAGAGGGAAAAGTACTTGAAAAATAAAACGTATGCAGCCACCACATTCAAAGCCTAAACCTAGTAAAGAAAAAATATCAGCACAGGAGACATTACTTATTATCAATGCAATGTGCTTTTTGTGCCCCTTGCTCCTGCTTTACTTAAAGTGTTACTAAACCCAAAACAGTAAAATCAGTCTGTATATGTAGTAAAGCATACTTGTTATGCTCAATGTGGAACCTAAGGGATTAATACTCCACATTGTGTAAAAAGGCTCTTTGATCCTGTCTTCTCTGGTCATCCCCTTCTTCCACAGTCCCCAAACCATCTCCTGATAGAACAGAGCCTTGTGGGCAAGCTGCACATGCTCAGTTTGGTGTGTATTGTTAAATTGGCACAGGGCCAATTAGCACTGTCCAGACAGGGGTAAGGGGTCCTGCAGCTTCATAGGACAGTCAGGCCCCATACACACGATAGAATCTATCCGCAGATAAATCCGTGCAAACGGGTTTCAGCGGATAGATTCTATGGTGTGTACACTCCGTGGGATATTTATCCGCAGATAAATCTCCCCTGGGATGGATTTCCAGCAGATGGATATTTGCTGACATGCTCAACAAATCCATCTGCTGGAATCCATTCCAACGGATGGATCCGCTCGTCTGTACAGACTTACCGGATCCATCCGTCCAAAGGGATTCCCCGCACGCGTCGTAATGACTTGACGCATGCGTGGAATTCCTTATATGACAGCGTCGCGCCCGTCGCCGCGTCATAATAGCGGCGACGGCGCGACACGTCATCGGCAGAGGATTTCAGCGCGGATTTCAATGCGATGGTGTGTACACGCCATCGCATAGAAATCCTCTGAAATCCACGAGAGGATTTATCCGCGGATACGGTCCGCTGGACCGTATCTGCGGATAAATCCTCTCGTGTGTATGGGGCCTCAGAGTAGAATAAAAACTCCTCCTACTAGCTTCAACCAGACACTGATAGAAGTCACAAGACTGCTCTAACTGCTGATGGGGAAAGGTATTAAGCAGTTTATATCCATGTGCTGTGTAATGTGGGACACCAGATATAGTGAATGCAGTCCTGGGTTTAGTAACACTTTAAAATCTTCCTCCTCCAATGCCCCACATCCACCACCATAATCTTCTAGTGCAACTGGGGTAATAAAGCCAAGAGTCTTGTCATATGCACTCTTCAAGAGTGCCGATTATGTCTGCCTTTTCTGCCCACCACCTCCATTCATAGAAGCTGCACTATAGCTTCCATGAATGAAAAATGATTTATGAATGGAGGACGGACCTTTCATTCATCCATCTATCCTCCATTCATAGATCACTTTTCATTCATGGAAGCTACAGTACAGCTTTATTTCATGGAGGTGGGGGGCATAGTGGGCACTCTTGAGTGTTTGTGACAGGTCCCTCTATTAACCCCCACCACACTGGAAGACTATGGGTGCAGAGGTAGGGAGGAAATTGGAGGAGGAAGATTTCAACTAAAGCAGATTGGGGGCCTGCGCCCTGCATTACGGGCCGCCACTGGACCTCATATTATATGGTTTTGATAGATCTAAAGAAATATTGTACAAGAAAATGATATAATGTGTAGCCAGCTTTACTCTATTCAAAGTGAAAAAAAAAGAAAGTTTTGCCTATAGTTCTACTTTAAATATATATTACATTTAAGAAAAGCCAACAAAACAAATAACCTACAATGGCCATCTTTGCATCTCTCTAGTGAAGGTTTTCTCTATAGAATGCTTCAGTGGGACAGATAATAGACAGGAGATAACAATGAAATTGAAAAATATATATTTTTTTTAATTTTCTAGAAAATAACTGTATGAGGTTGAACAGTGAGTCTTCATCTTAACCTCCCTGGCGGTATGATTATTTCAGAAAAAAGGTGCTGAAAGCGGTACCATTATTTTGCAAGGAAATTTGGTGTTTTATACTGTAGGCCTGTAATTCTTAGGAATAACTCATTTAAATCTGACCAAACAAGAGTCTAGTAGGCATCCCGGGTATGAAATTTTTTTAAAAAACAAAATTATAAATTATAATATAATAAATAATTATAAAGAATTGTAACAAATAATAATATAATTATAATAAAAATTATTCAATAATGTAATCAACTCAAAATCACTGAAATTTGCTCAGTTGCAGAATTGTCGCTGTCATTAATTTTATTTTTTTTTATGACGAATTTTCCCACAAATCGCTATCGCACAATTCTGCAAGTGATTATAATTTATTATCGCTGTTTTCTAGCTGCTCTAAAACCATTTTTGACATAAAGGGACACTTTTGGTTGCTATGGACAATCTACAGTTTGCAGGCAGAAAGAACAGTTTTTATTATATAAAAGAACATGTAGGACACTGGGCAGACCTTAACATTTATTCCAAAATAACATTAGCATGAAAAAAATCAATAAAAAGATAATGGGTAATTAATTTAATATGGGAGAAACATAGTATGGTTGGAGTTATTTATTTGTAGAAAATATTAGTACACATTATTTGCACATGGCAGAGGTATCCCTGGTTACACTTCTGACATGGACTTTCAAGCTTTTAATTATAAGCTCAAAGACATGGATATTCTTAGTAACTCTGGCCCAGATTCACAAAAGAGATACGGCGCCGTATCTCCTGATACGCCGTCGTATCTCTGTTTTAGGGTCTTCCTAACTATGCGACTGATTCATAGAATCAGTTACGCATAGTTAGCCCTAAGATCCGACAGGTGTAATTGAATGACACTGTCGGATCTTAGGATGCAATACCTCGGCCGCCGCTGGGGGGAGTTTGCGTCGTAAACCAGCGTCGGGTATGCAAATTAGTAGTTACGGCGATCCACGGCGGTTTTCCGCGTTCGCTACGTCGCTGCTAGTCTAGTTTCCCGTCGCAAAGTTAGTCATCGTTTTTGCTGCCCTAACTTTACACAGCCCACGTATGTGCTGTATAAAGTATGGCCGTCGTTCCCGCGTCGAAATTTGTAAATTTTTTGTTCTTGCGTAAGATGTCCGGGAATACGAAAGTACGCTACGCACGTCGCCGTTCGAAAAAATTACATCACTTCGCGCAAAGCACAGCGGGAATTTCAAAACGGAGCCTGCGCAGTAGGTCCGGCGTGGGAGCGCGCCTAATTTAAATGGCACACGCCCCTTTGAATTAAGCGGGCTTACGCCGGAGGCCGCCAGCGTAAGTTTTCATGCAAGTGCTTTGTGAATCAGGCACTTGCGATGAAAACTTGCGGCGGTGTAACGTATCTACGATACGTTACGCTGCCACGATTCTACGTGAATCTGGGCCTCTATTTCCAATTTAAATTACCAACACGTAATTGAAGTGTCATGAATACTGTACCAAATGAGTATTTCTGCATTGAATTTAGAGGATAAGTCACTAACACAAAGTTCAAGTGCTTATTATCAAACCTAGGCATGCTTAAACATTATTCTGTGGTTCATTTCTAAGAACAAGCACACAGAAGAACATTATAATGAAAAGAGTAAAAAAACACCAAAGGCATTTTGGATATAGAAGAATAAACCTCAGGAGACTGCTCATTTCACAGTCCTCTTTACTTTGTATCAATTCGCTAAGTCAATAAGCAAAGCTTTGATTCATTTTCTTAGATTTCATTCTAAGATTAGAAGTATCATGTAGTTGTAGAAAAAAAATATTTCAGAATTTCAATTGATTGTGGTTTATCAATGCAATTTATTGTAGTGCTCTACACATGAAAGTATAACTAAAGGCGTGGAGAGGGATTAGAACAGTGGTCCCCAACCTTTTTGGCACTGGGGACCGGCATTGTGGATGAAAATTGTGCCAAGGCCCGATGATGCGGGCCGACAATGCGTTTTTTTGCGGCCAATTTGTCAGTAAATGTCTGGGGTTAGCACTTCAATCATCACAACACCATGGTTTATATGGTGTCAGGATGATTGAAGCGCATTATTTTTATTATTATATTGTAATATAAAATTAAATAGTTAAACTCATCATAATGCAGAATCTGCCACCAGATGCAGATTGCCACAGTGCCTGTCACCAGATTGCCACATGCCTCCAGATGCAGATTGCCACATGCCTCCAGACTCAGATTGCCACATGCCACCAGATGCAGATTGCCACATGCCACAGTCCGCACATACTGACCCCCCTGCCACAGCTCACCTCTCGATCTCCCTGCCCTGGATGTCACAGCGCCGAGCGCTGCCGCTGCTGCCTGTTGCCTGGCTTCACTCACGGAGGGCGGGAGGGCGCCGAGCTGACATCCCCCCTAATGTGTGGCATCCAGTGCACAAAGCACCCTCGCCCCCCTCTTGGTACGCTGGCCGGGCTGTGTGGGCGGAAGTGCGGCGGGGCTGTGTGGGTGGAAGTGCGGCAGGGCTGTGTGGCCGGAAGTGCGACGGAGCTGTGTGGGCGGAAGTGCGGTGATGGCGGTGTGTTGTCATATTCTGCTCCCTATCGGCGATCTCTCTGCTCGCCCGCTACCGCCGCACTGCATGCTTCGCGGCCCGCCAGTAAACAGGCTGCGGCCCGGTAGTGGGCCGCGGACCGGGGGTTGGAGACCCCTGGATTAGAACACCTTTCAGGTTTGTATTGCTTTCTGTGCTCCCCCTTAAGAGGTTTCACTCTCTCTATTTGTTCTAGTGTTATCACCGAGAGAGAAAGTCAAAGAAAATCCCAAATGTTGGTTTGTCACTAGAACAGGTAAGCGGGGACACTGGTGACCCTGGAGACAAGCATAGATTACCTCACTTTGAAGGGATTTCCATTCACTTCCTGTTTTGGCTATGGCGCAGGAAGTGAAGGGAAATCTCCCCAATGGGACAAGGATGGTAAAAAAAAAAAAAAGTTTTGCCTTTATTTCTACTTTAACATTATGACACATACTTCTAAAAAGCTTTGGGATACACTACCTGTAGTTTAAGCACTAATGGCCAGTAAGCTGCCCATAACTACTGAAGGAAGAAGGAAATTACCAGCAGAAAGGAAAGGTTTATAGCAGTGGCGGTGCATCCATAATGGGCGCAGGAGCGCCGCCCCCTCTCTTCTGCACCCGTCACACAACAATAGATATTATCATGCATTGCATGAATATATCTATTGTCGCCGCTCCCGCCCACTATTCAGGTGTCCGGCCCTCTGTTGAGCGCCGGCCTCTCTAAATAACAGCGGTGGGTGTGTTTTGCAAGTGCCTGATTAAACTATGCTGTGTTAGGGAATTGCTTCCCTAACACTGACCCGCCTCTCAGCCAATCGGGTGCACCGGGTCTGGTTACCGGTCACCTAGCTGAAGCAACATTAAGGACGGGAGCTGAGGGAGCGTGGAGGAGGACGGCGCTGACCCGAGGAAGGTAAGCGTTGGGCTGGGGACAAACTGGCGGCATTTGGGGACAAACTGGCTGTATTTGGGGGGAAACTGGCTGCATTTAGGGGGAAACTGGCTGCATTTAGGGGGAAACTGGCTGTATTTGGGGACAAACTGGCTGTATTTGGGGGGAAACTGGCTGCATTTGGGGGAAACTGGCTGTATTTGGGGACAAACTGGCTGTATTTGGGGGAAACTGGCTGCATTTGGGGACAAACTGGCTGTATTTGGGGAAAACTGGCTGTATTTGGGGGGGAAACTGGCTGCATTTAGGGGGAAACTGGCTGCATTTGGGGACAAACTGGCTGCATTTGGGGACAAACTGGCTGCATTTGGGGACAAACTGGCTGCATTTGGGGGAAAACTGGTGGTGTTTGATGGGCACAGTGGCTGTGTTTAATCGGCACAGTGGCGGCAATTGATTGTTTGTTTGTTTTTTCAGTTTGTTTGCACCCCCCAAAAAAATTTGAGCACCAACTGCCACTGGTTTATAGCAATACTGCTAGACCATTAGATGCTCCCCTCTAATTGTGGAAGTAGAGTTCAGTTTGAATGCATGTGATGTGGGTGAGAATTATGAATATGGCTCGCAAACTTATATTACAAAAATGGATATCAAATTACTCGCCAACGATAGATCAATGAATCAAAGCATATATAGTATATAATATAGTTTGGTGAGCACAGTTATGGAGGTGTTTTTTTATTTTTTGTATTGTTGTTGGGTGGGATATGGGATGGTAATGTTTTAAATGTGTTTTTTTGTTGTATAATAAAAAAGTTAAGTTTACTAGCAGAAATTAATAGAGTAAGTGATACTGTTGTGCCCAAACAACAGATTTGTTTAGGGATCAGGCCAGTCTATGCCTATTTTAGTGGGCTTGCTGTCCAAGCCCCAACCATTGTGGGTAGCCCACAAATCTGATCCCGTTTATCACAGTTTTCTCAGTTATGTAAAATCTATTAACCACCAATACTTTCCATGCAGGGATTTTCTAAATGCAAACCATTTTATGTACTTCTTACCTGCATACATGTGCCTCAGTATAGGCTGACATAGTTAGTGTGCAGATTTTGGAAGCTTATGAGGTCAGGAATATTCAACACTATATTTAGGCAAAATGTTGCTGTCTGGTGATATTCATAACTGGAATACAGTACTATACAATGTCATAAGGCTTCTATTTTTAAAGCAAGAACTGGGGCATGTTTGTGGTATGACGTTGGTTCAGGCTAATGCTCCAGGATAATGCTTTCTTTTGGATGAATACATTATCATAATATCCATTTAATCCAGGTGTCACATAGAAATAAGAAATATATTATGATTTATCTACTTTGGCCTAAATGTTATTAGTGCTGTACAGAATTAGTAATTATGTGGTGTCATTACTGATTGTATGTGTATATATATATATATATATATATATATATATATATATATATATACCCATATATACTTGAGTATAAGCCGACCCGAGTATAAGCCGAGGACCTAATTTTACCACAAAAAAATGGAAAAATGTATTGACTCGAGTATAAGCCAAGGGTGAGAATGCAGCAGCTACTATAAGCGGAAAAGAGGGTCAACAATGCCCATTTGCACACCTCCCTGTGCCCATTGCAACCCCACTGTGCTATACCTCACTGTGCCCATTGCAGTCTCACTGTGCCATTCCTCACTGTGCCATACCTCACTGTGCCCATTTCAGTCTCACTGTGCCATACCTCACTGTGCCCATTGCAGTCTCACTGTGCGATACCTCACTGTGCCCATTGCAGTCTCACTGTGCCACACCTCACTGTGCCCATTTCAGTCTCACTGTGCCATACCTCACTGTGCCCATTGCAGTCTCACTGTGCCATACCTCACTGTGCCCATTTCAGTCTCACTGTGCCATACCTCACTGTGCCCTTTGCAGTCTCACTGTGCCGGAATACCTGCATTCTTGACAGGCGTAAAAATTTTTAAAGTCGCGGCTTCCTTCTGGCGTTCCGTTCCGTGATAGGCATTTGACACTGTGTTCCACCTATCACGAAGGTCCGCTCATCCTCGGACTCAGTTTCCCAGCAGTTCAGTGTTCCGCCAATCACGGACATTCTTTCATCCTCAAACAAGAGGACGTCCGCTTGTAATTTTTAATAAATCCACATCTATACAGGTGCATCTCAATTTAACTTAATCTTAATTTATTTCAGTAATTCAAATCAAAAAGTGAAACTCATATATTATATAGATTCATTACACACAGAGTAATATATGCCAAGCATTTCTCTCTTTCTTTTAATTTTGATGATTATGTTTTAAAGCAAGTGAATGCCCAAAATTCAGTATCTCAGAAAATTAGGCATATTACATAAGACCAATGAAAAACAAAAGAAAACAGAAATGTTGGCTTATTGAAAAGTATGTCCATGTACAGTATAGTATGCACTATATATACTTGGTCAGGGGGTCCTTTTGCTTGAATTAATGCAATAATGCCGCGTGGCATGGACACGATCAGCCTGTGGCACTGCTGAGGTGTTATGGAATCCCAGGTTGCTTTGATAGCGGTCTTCAGCTCTGGATCTGTATTGTTGGGTCTGGTGTCTGTCATCTTTCTCTTGACAAAACCCCACAGATTCTCTATGGGATTTAGGTCAGACGAGTTTGCTGGCCAATCAAGCACAGTGATACTATGATCATTAAACTAGGTATTGGTACGTTTGACAGTCGGGGCAGGTGCCAAGTACTGGAAAATGAAATCAGCATCTCCATAAAGCTGGTCAGCAGAGGGAAGCATGAAGTGCTCTAGAATTTCTCTAGAATTTCCTGGTAGAGGGCTGTGCTGACTTTGGATTTGATAAAACACAGTGGACCAACACCAGCAGATGACACCAGCTCAGCTCACTGACTGTGGAAACTTCACACTGGACCTCATGCAGCTTGGATTCTGTGCCTCCCGACTCTCCCTCCAGACTCGGACCTTGATTTCCAAATGAAATGCAAAATTTACTTTCATCCGAAAAGAGGACTTTTGACCACTGAGCAACAGTCCAGTCCTTTTTCTCCTTAGCCCAGATAAGATGCTTCTGTTGTCTCTGGTTCAGAAGTAGCTTGACACAAGGAATGTGACAGTTGTAGCCCATGTCCTGGATATGTCTGTGTGTGGTGGCTCTTGAAGCAATGACACCAACTTTCCATTATTATGCTTGGATACAGCACTTTGTGAACAGCCAGCTTCTTTAGCAATGACCTTTTGTAACTTACCCTCCTTGAGGAAGGTGTCAATGACTGTCTTCTGGACAACTGTCAAGTCAGCAATCTTCCCCATGATTGAACCAGACTGAGAGAATATTTAACCATTGCCACGCAGGCCAATTCTGACGTTTCTCTCCAACGTGTAAAAATCAAAAAAAAAATTGCTAGAAAATTACACGGAACCCACAAACATTATATATGTTTCTTTAGCAGAGACCCTAGAGAATAAGATGGCAGTTTCATGCATTACATAAAAATAAAAAACAGTAAAGTTAGCCCAGTTTTTAATATAATGTGAAAGATGATGTTGCGCTGAGTAAATAGATACCTAACATGTCATGCTTAAAAATTGCACATGCTCGTGGAATAGCGCCAAACTTCAGGAATAGCGTTTACATATGTGGGCGCATTACTTACGTATGCTTTTGCTTCTGCGAGTGAGCACATGGGGACAGAGGCGCTTTAAATTATTATTATTTTTTTATTGTTAATTTTACTTTTATTTTTCTATTTTGACACTTTCTTTTCACATTACATTTTTTTGATCACTTTTATTCCTATTACAAAGAATGTAAACATCCCTTGTAAAAGGAATATGCAAAACAGTTCCTCTTTACAGTGAGATATCGGGTCACCTCTAGGCTGGGAAGTCTGAAATAAAAGAATAAAAAAAGATCTCGGCTTCCCAGCCGAGACGGCGCCATTTTTTCGAATGCAGGAGTCGGGCGTGATGTCATAACATGGACAAGTACATTCATCCCAAAATTTAACATTAAAAGCAAATGAAATTTTGAAGTAGTTTCCGGATACACTTGTCAAGTCATGAAATGTCCTGAGAATTGTCATCCAAATGTTTGTACAAATTTCATTTCTAGTGTATAGCCAGGTTAAGAGCTTTGATTTAACAGAATTTTGGAAATGGGGACGGGTGCATAAAGAAATTTGGACTTGTTTGTGGCTGAAACTTTTGTTCTGAAGTTATTCTGTCTACTGCCTTTAATTAAGTGTAAAAAGAAATGCAGAGCAACACCTATTAGACTTTTTAGCTCTAATACCATTACAAATAAGGCATGGGAACCAGTCACAAAGCAAACACCTAAATAGCGTAGATAAGCAGAGATTAAATTTGAACTTTTGTCCAGCCCTAAGAAACAGACAAAATCTTAATCCAGAAACAAAAAGGACTGTTGGTTGGCTAAAGAATTTATCCTTTGGCTTCGTATACTCTCACAGAGCACTGCAGTCATCATGTAAAAGCCTTTTCTGGCAATTTTTGTTTAACCACTTAAGGACCACGCACTGTATATATACGTAATTATTTTAAAGATGGATATCTCGGTAACGGCAGCAGCCGCTGCCACAACTGAGATATCCATCTTTTCTGTGAGCGGTCCTTTAAACTATAACGGTGGTCTCCGTGGCGGATTCGCCGCGAGATCACCGCTATCGGCTGCGGGAGAGGACCCGCGCCCTCCGCCGCTTACCGGAGCCGTCGGCAGCGGCGGAGGCGATCGGGTGCTGTCTCCTGCTTGCTGTGGATGCGAGTGAGGGCAAGATGGAAGAAACGTCAAAACATCACTTCTGCCCATGATTCTTAAAGGCATATTTTCTTGTCATTTTTTCAAATGACAATTTATTTATATTTTTTGCATTTTAGGGTAAATATGAGATCTGAGGTCTTTTTGACCCCAGATCTCATATTTAAGAGGACCTGTCATGCTTTTTTCTATTACAAGGGATGTTTACATTTCTTGTAATAGTGGCAGAGCACCACATTACTAATCTCCGTGGGGCATCGGAAGGTGTCCCAGGTCTTTTATAATCCTATAGTGTATAAAAAAAAACAAGAATAGATTTTATATTATTTCTGGAGTTCAGTTTTAAACAGGGGCCCATCCATTAAGGGTGCAAGGGCTTGCGGCCCGTCCATTAAGGGAGCAAGAGGATTTTTTGCCTCTTTGTAACATCCTCTACCCACACCACTCCCTATATGTTTAATAGATAGGTTCATGCATAGCATAAATCTATCCACGGCCGCCGTGGCCATCCATTATTCATGGGACTGGCCCCTTTCAGCATGCCAGGGGCATGAATTATAGTTGCAGGGGTGTTTTTTTGAAGCACCTGATTAGAGACATAGGCTATAATAGGCTTCAAAATAGGGTTGCCTCGTGGCGCAGAGCATTGCACTCGGAGCCCACCCAGGTGTGTTAGAAAAGAAAATTAACATTCGCTTTTCTAACACTGAATTACCTCTCCGCCAATCAGGAAGCGCAGGACTAACACCCGTTTCCAGATTGACTGAAAGGTCAGGCGATCCTATTGGATGCCTAAGAGGAGGAGGAGGGGGATACACGGCAGAAGCTGCCGTGACCCACACCACAGGAGGAGGAAAAAAGCGGTGGGACAGGCTGCCCATTCACTTGCTTCCTAGATGGGGTAAGTGCGGGGCTTTGATGTCCCGGGGGGGAGGGGGTGGCCGCCCCCCCCCCCAAAAGAAAACAACAGCCGCTACTGGTTTTAAAGTCAAATTGCAGAGTATTTAAAAATGTGAAAACTGTGGACATAATCATTGTCTCCTAGTTGTCTCTACAGTATAGTACTATAGTACAGTATATGATTTTCTCCTTATTTTGCATAGGTTACATTTTTCCTCCCCAGCCTCACTCATCCTATTCCTACACACTCACAATCACGGCCTGAATGAGCACACTATGCAAACAGCAATGATGACATGCAAAGTTCAGTAATAAAAGCCAATCGGATTTTAGCTTACGGAAGCCAAACCTGTACAAGTGAATACTACAGGTCCCAGTGTCCTCCCATATAAGCCCACGTGTATAGGATGGAGGTCTCTGGCATGTTCAGAATGGGAACCAAGGAGATCAGTTTCATCATGTGTGAGTCTAGTGCGATAAAATGACACATTTTTCTCACTTATTCCTATATATAAAATATTTTCTGTTGTTTGATCTAGAAAAAAGATCTGATGTTTATTATTTGCCTCCCCAATGTATAAACACACCAACACAAATATGACAACTGTATTTTGTATTGCCTGTAACAGGGGTTTCCAAACGTTTTAAACAAAGGGCCGGATTACTGCCCTCCAGACTTTGAGGGGGCCGGACTGCGGCCATCAGGAGTACAAAATCCCCCATCATTGGTGTCATTGGGAGAAATTCTGCCCCATCACTGGGAGGAATTCTTCCCCATCACTCAGAGGAATTCTGCCCCATCATTGGTGTCATTTGGAGGAATTTTGCCCCATCATTGGGAGGAATTCTGCCCCATCATTGGTGTCATTGGGAGGAATTCTGCCCTATCATTGGTGTCATTGGGAGAAATTCTGCCCCATCATTGGGAGGAATTTCTGCCCCATCATTGGTATCATTGGGAGTAATTCTGCCCCATCATTGGGAGTAATTCTGCCCCATCATTGGGAGGAATTCTGCCCCATCATTGGGAGGAATTCTGCCCCATCATTGGTATCATTGGGAGGAATTCTGCCCCATCATTGGTGTCATTGGGAGGAATTCTTCCCCATCACTCGGAGGAATTCTGCCCCATCATTGGTGTCATTGGGAGGAATTCTTCCCCATCACTCGGAGGAATTCTGCCCCATCATTGGTGTCATTTGGAGGAATTTTGCCTCATCATTGGGAGGAATTCGGCCCTATCATTGGTGTCATTTGGAGGAATTTTGACCCATCATTGGGAGGAATGCTGCCCCATCATTGGTATCATTGGGAGAAATTCTGCCCTATCATTGGGAGGAATTCTGCCCCATCATTGGTATCATTGGGAGGAATTCTGCCCCATCATTGGTATCATTGGGAGGAATTCTGCCCCATCATTGGGAGGAATTCTGCCCTATCATTGGTGTCATTGGGAGTAATTCTTCCCCATCATTGGGAGTAATTCTGCCCCATCATTGGTGTCATTGGGAGTAATTCTGCCCCATCATTGGTGTCATTGGGAGGAATGCTGCCCCATCATTGGTGTCATTGGGAGTAATTCTGCCCCATCATTGGTGTCATTGGGAGGAATGCTGCCCCATCATTGGTGTCATTGGGAGTAAATCTGCCCCATCATTGGTGTCATTGAGAGGAATCCTGCCCCATCATTGGTGCCAATGAATACAAAATCACCCCAAGGGCCGGATACAATCAAGCAAAGGGCCACATCTGGCCCCCGGGCCGCAGTTTGGAGACCACTGGCCTGTAACATGGAACCATTGATATTTCAATGGGTACGTGTTGTTTCTTAAAAAAAAACTAAGTAAAAATAAAGAATTAAAGTACCACTAATGCCTGGTACACACAATGAGATTATGAGATTGATCATCCGTATTTTTATTTATTTTTTGCATGCTAATCTCATATCATAAAATAAAGAGTTTACTGAGGTTCTGAAAACTCTCGTACAACAGAATAAAAATTTGGAAGTCATGTAATGTGTTGTAGTGTATTTTCAAACGACAACGAAAATCGTACAATCTGGTATTGTACGAGAAACATTTTCATGCTTGTCCGACCTGATAATATTGGCTGAAAAGTCGTGAAAGCTGTGTACTAACGATCAGATTATCGTACGATCACGTCTAAAGCTGTATTTTTCTAACGATTTTCTGATCGCGTGTACGGGCCATAAAAGATACCCCTAACCCATACACATCCAGTAAATAATAGCCCTCAATCATTAAATTGCTACCGTAGTTTTTTTAGCCTCTTTGTAACATCCTCTGTGATCTCCCAAACCTCCGCTTTTCCCCCTTGCTGTCATCTCTTGGAACAAGCAATGCACGTTTGTTGCGGTCATGTGCACTGCTCTATGCACACTCCAAATACCATAATCCATAGTCCAAAGTGTATCTCTAGATCAGGGGTGTCCAAACTTTTTTAACAAGGGACAGATTTGCTGAAGTGAACATGCGTGAGGGCCGACCATTTTGCCTGACATTCTTTGAACTATTAAAATTCGGTCTAAGTGTGTTTGTTCGAGCACTAATACACTGTTCAATAAGAATTCTCCTGCCTTTGTGGCTGTGTGTGGTGAAGAGAAGAGCTCAGGCATATTTATATATATATATATATATATCTTTTGTGGCCCCCAACGAATCCCTGAGCGCCGCTCAGGACTAAGGATGAGCTCAGGCATGTTATTTGGATATACCGCATTTATCGGCATATAACACACACCTTCACTGTAAGAGGGAAGTTTCAGGATTTTTTTTATTTTATTTTAAATAAAGAACTGTGAAGCAAAATAAGGGTCAGTGCCCATCAATGTGCCTAATCAGTACCCAGGCATCAAAATAGAGAAAGGGATATCACCGCGTTTCACACTAACAAACAGTGCTTAATCATAGAGCTATAACTAAGCACTGTTTGTTAGTGTGAAATGCGTCAGTCTTATGTCCGTTCTGATCTGCTGTGGCATGTATTTTTTAATCTGTTTTTTGAATAAAGGCAAAAACTTTTTGTGGAGTGTGGCTGTCCAGAATTTCTTCCCATTTGCACTAATCAGTTCCCAGCTGCAGCCTCTCTATTGCCATGAATGCAGCCTCACAAGTGCCATGAATGCAGCCTCACAAGTGCCATCAGTGCAGCCTGATCCATGCCCATTTGCAGCCTCAGAGGGGACAGGGAGGGGGGCGGGACGAGTGCCAACACAGAATCTCCTGTTTACTTGGCGGCCTCTTTAATACAAAGTCCTGCCTCCAGGGCCGGCCTTAGGTGTTCAGGCACCCTGTGCATGTGGCACCCGCCAGTCACCTAAACATACACAAAGAGGACCCCTTTACATTACACAGCACCCTGCATCACTGGACCCCTTTACATTACACAACACCCTGCACCTATGGACCCCTTTACATTACACAGCACCCTGCATCACTGGACCCCTTTACATTACACAACACCCTGCACCTATGGACCCCTTTACATTACACAGCACCCTGCATCACTGGACCCCTTTACATTACACAGCACTCTGGACCCCTTTACATTACACAGCACCCTGCATCACTGGACCCCTTTACATTACACAGCACCCTGCATCACTGGACCCCTTTACATTACATAGCACTCTGGACCCCTTTACATTACACAGCACCCTGCATCACTGGACCCCTTTACACATTACACAGAACCCTGCAGCTCTGGACCCCCTGCATGTTACACAGACCCCCCTTCAGTGCAGACCCCCCTTCAATATATCCACCCCTTCAATGCAGACTCCCCCATTCAGAGTAGCCCCCCCCCCCCGTTGCTGGTCTGCCACCCCCCCAGTGTGTGGTACGCCCCCACCCCTAGTACGCCTCCGGAAGGCCGCATGGCGCCCCTGTTGCCCATGGCGCCCTGTGCGGCCGCACAGCTCACACACCCCAAAGGCCGGCCATGCCTGCCTCCTATGATAGACAGAACAGTCATCCAATGACAGCCCTGGAGACCAGACTTCCTATTACAGACGCCGTAGAGGAAACAGGAGATTCTCCTGTATGTAATCTGACGGTGCTCGTTCCGCCCCCTCCCTGTCCCTTCTGAGGCAGCGCCAAAAAATACAGTATATATCTTTTGTGGCCCTGGGGGCCACAAAAGATATGTATACCCAAATTACCAGGAGGGCCGCATTAAACCGAAACGCGGGCCGCAATTGGCCCCTGGGCCGGACTTTGGACATGCCTGCTCTAGAGTAAAACAAGAGAGGGTGGCTACATTCCTACGTACAGTGGCACAATGGAGAACAAATGCAGCCATCTTCTAACAGGAAACCAGATCACAGCAGCAAAAAAGAAAAGGAATTTGGAGGAGACTGAGAGCAATAGAAGATACCTTTCCAGTTAAAGCTGAACTTCACCCAAAAGGGAAAGTCCGCATCCAACCACCCCTAATCCCTGAGTCCCTTCCACTGGTTCTGCTGTGACGTATTATTAAGGGCTCTTCGTTATTCACAGGGGCCGAGGCGATCAGGGTAATCCGTTGTCTCTTCCACCCAAATTGCCTAGGCCCCTGATGCCCAACCTGCCGCCTGAGAGCCCATTGGTATACGATGTGTGATCCTTGTATCACAGCAGTCTATAGTGACAACATTGATTTGGGTAATAGCATTGACCTCTACTAGACTCATGTATCATGTTCTCAGTTCCATATCTTCTTCTGCAGCGTATGCCCAGACCAAAATGTAGCATGACCCTCATTTCCCTTATTAGGTCTGCAGTTTTTGACCCTCCTCTCAAGCATTACATATATTAAACATAATGCTGCCCTTTGGTAATGTCAGGGGCCACATTAGCTTATAGGTCAACAACCACTAACCTTGGTGATCTGAGGTTATTGGTCATTGGTAATGACTAAGCGCACGTGAAGTGTGTGAAACGCGTCTACCCAGCACTCTTGTTCTTGTAGTATTGGGATGTCCTAATAAAGGATTTTTGATCTACAGTGGTGTGCGGCCATTTCTTCTATTTCATTGTGTGCGGAGGCGACCCGGGGCGGGCACCCACTGGATCATTAGACTTCCTGGTATCACCTGGGAGCGGTGGGTTTTCTTGTTTGATAGAAGTTTGCCCCCCACTTTGCCCGCAGCCTCTTGAGACAGCTCACAGATCCCAGAAAGCTGCGGTACCATTCGCACAGCTCAGTGCACCTGCACATGCACACAGGAAAGCTGCACGAAGTCACAGCTGGTTTCCCACATGGCAGAGCAATGGTACCTGAAGACTGGCAAAGAACCTGCCCAGGTGAGGACATCGCTGGATCCCTGGAGAGGTAAGTGGCCTTTTATTCAAAGTCAGCAGCTACAGTATTTGTAGCTGCTGACTTTTTACTCTTTTGGGGGGGGGGCTGAAAAAAGCACTTGAATGCCGCGTACACACAATCGGACATTCCGACAACAAAACTGTGGATTATTTTCTAATATATATATATATATATATATATATATATATATATATTTGTATATTTCTGTGTGTATGACTGTGTGTCCCAAGCGTGTCACGATTCTACGGGGTAAAATGACCGCACCAGCCAAGCAGACTCTGGCTGGAAAAAGCGCCCAGAGGCGATTCAGTTCGCATAAGTAGCGCTATACAAGTCATTCATTCATTCAATGAAATTTTGGCTCAAAATTGTCTTGCATACACACGGTCACACAAATGTTGGCGGATCTTCCGAACGTCAAGAACGCGGTCACGTACAACACTACGACGAGTCGAGAAAAATTACGTTCAATGATTCCAAACATGTGTCAAATTGATTCCGAGCATGCGTAGGATTTTTGTGCGTCGGAATTGGCTACAGACGATCGGAATTTCTGACAAGAACTTTTGTTGTCGGAAAATTGAGAACCAGCCCTTTAACCACTTCCCGACCGCCGCATGTAGATATACGTCGGCAGAATGGCACAGACAGGCACATCAACGTACCTGTACGTGCCTGCCTAGACGTGCCTGCCGCTACATGCGGCGGTCGGGTTCGGGTCGGATTCCCTCGGGGAGCGATTCGGGACGACGGCGCGGCTATTCGTTTATAGCCGCCCCGTCGCGATCGCTCCCTGGAGCTGAAGAACGGGGAGAGCCGTATGTAAACACGGCTTCCCCGTGCTTCACTATGGCGCTGCATCGATCGAGTGATCCCTTATATAGGAAGACTCGATCGATGACGTCATTCCTACAGCCACACCCCCCTACAGTTGTAAACACACACTAGGTGAACACTAAATCCTACAGCGCCCCCTGTGGTTAACTCCCAAACTGCAACTGTCATTTTCACAATAAAGAATGCAATTTAAACGGTCGGAATATCCGACCAAAAGCTCACATCGAACATTCGTTGTTGGAAATTCCGACCATGTGTACGCGACATTAGAATGCATACTTGAATGGAATTTTATTTAATTTTTTTTTGTTAAACCAATGTCACTTACAAATAATAGTCCAACATATCTGTGACAAGCCTGTAGCTCATCAGCCTCCCTGGCGTAATAAAAGCAGGAAGCCTGGCCTCTACGTTCCAGCCGGCACTGCCAGGAAGAGGAAAGGATTTTCCCTTCATCCCATTAATTAGAATGAACAGATGATACAAAATAGTGTTTGGAACTACAAGAATAAGATCAGCTCTTGCATTGTAAGGCATGCATTAGAGACGTGTCTCTGGGTTTACAATCACTGGGTGGGTGATTTACAGTACTGCTACATGTGAATCACATAGAAATCCTCAATATATGACAATGATCTACTATGGCATGCATAGGCACTAGGCAGACATTATAGAATCCAATCATAGCACACACAGAGATGAGTGATCAGAGGGCCTAGCCCCAGAAACATAGGAGATCAGGCAGATAGGGTGAAGCTGTACAAGGTGTATTTGCTCTCCTAGCTGTATAGAACCCTGCCCTGCTGAGCAGAGTAAATATAGAGCATTCCCTGCAGGCACCATGGCCAATTCACCAGACATGAACAACAAAGGCTGCTTTGCTGCTAGTCCTGAAATATAGGGCACACTATCAGCTGCCTCCCATGGATCTCATGTAATAGGCTTAGAGAAATGCCAGGCTCACCTCATTGCATGTTGGCAGATTGCTCAGAGCTGTTCCCAGCAGCAATTGAAGGCAGATCGCGAAGCATCCAGTCCAGCAGAAGAATGGCATGGTGATGAGTGAGCAGAGTCTTGCTTGTCAGGATCAGATGGGAGAGATGCAGAGTCTGGAGTGTCAGGATCAGATGGAAGGGGATGCAGAGTCTGGAGTGTCAGGATCAGATGGAAGAGATGCAGAGTCTGGAGTGTCAGGATCAGATGGAAGAGATGCAGAGTCTGGAGTGTCAGGATCAGATGGAAGGGGATGCAGAGTCTGGAGTGTCAGGATCAGATGGAAGGGGATGCAGAGTCTGGAGTGTCAGGATCAGATGGAAGGGATGAGGATGCTCCCTCTGCTGCTGCTGCTGCTTTCTTCACCTGATCGCTGGGCTAATGAAGCATTGACAAAGCCGGCCTGTGACATCATGACAAGGTGGAGAGACAAAAGGAGGAGGGAGGGGAGGGCTGAGCTGGGCTGTGCCTAAATAAAACACATTCACTGGGGGGACACAGCACAGAGCTGAGGAAAGGGTTAATGTAATTGTTTTCCCTTTGCAACAATGACACATCTTCCTGATCTACTCTACTAGAATGAGTTCAGAGTGTGACATCTGCAGTATGAGAGTGAATAGGATACAACAGAATTCTATTCTTCTACAAAATCCCATACATGTGTTCATCTAGATCAAATGCCCATTTTGGGGTTCTTCCCAAGCAGAAGAATCCAGACTTTGGAGGGCTAGATCAAAGATTTTACAAATATTCACAGGGGAAAACGTTTTCGAAATTAACAAATCAAATTTAAACGAATGAATATGTTTTACATGCACTTTTTTTTTTTTTTATCAGAATGATAAGATTTAGAACGGAGGAAAAAACAAAAAAACAGCAAATCTAGCAAAGAAATCCCCCAAAAGCCTGAGCCCATCAGAGTCCCAATCAAAGCCCCCTTAGGCCCAGTACACACAGTCGGACCGAAACGATGAGAATGAACCGAAGTTTCGTTTCATCGGACCAAACCGACCGTGTGTCGGACTGTTTTCCTGCGGTCCAAAATGTTAAAACATGCTTCAAAACCGAACCGATGGACCGCTGCCTGATCGGACCAAACCGATGGTTAGTACACAAAAGCATCGGTTCAAAATCCGCGCATGCGCATCATAATCAAGTCGACGCATGCTTGGAAGCATTGAACTTCGTTTTTTTCAACTGGTCGTGTGTTTTACGTCACCGCGTTCTGACCCGATCGGTTTTTGGAACGATGGTGTGTACACACATCAGACCATCAGGCCACTTCAGCAGTGAACCGATGAAAATGGTCCGTCGGACCATTCTCATCGGTTTTGTCCGACTGTGTGTAGGGGGCCTTAGAGTCCCCTTTAAAGTCCCCATTACATAGGAGCCCCCTCTTACATCTGAGAGCTGGATAAAAAATTCAACGGCCCGGGATTTTTCCTACAGGCCATAGTTTGGAGACCCCTGCTACAGAGGTTACTAGGGGTTCCTTAAGCTGCAGTTGATTTTCCTCCCATTTGATGGTCCCCATTACAATGGAGCCCCCTCTTACATTTGAGGGCTGGATAACATTGTTCAGTGGGCCGGGATTTTGCCCAGTGGCCATAGTTTGGAGACCCCTGCTGCAGGGGTTACTAGGGGTTCCTTGAGCTGCAGTTGATTGTCCTCCAATTTAATGGTCCCCTTCAAAGTCCCCATTATATACTGTTGGAGCCCCCTCTTACATCTGAGGGTTGGATAAAAAAAAAATCAGCGGGCCAGGATTTTGCCCACTGTCCATAGTTTGGAGATCCCTGCTCCAGAGGTTACTAGGAGTTTCTTGAGATGCAGTTGATTGTCTTCCCTCTTGATGGTCCCCTTTAAAAATCCCCATTACATTTTGAGCCCCCTCTTACATCTGAGGGCTGGATCAAATACATTTAGTGGTCCAGGATTTTGCCCAAGGGCCATAGTTTGGAGAACTCTGCTCCAGAGGTTACTAGGGGTTCTTTGAGCTGCAGTTGATTGTTCTCTCAAATGATGGGCCCCTTTAAAGTCCCCATTACATAGGAGCTCCTTCTTACCTCTAAGGGCTGGATGAAAAATTTCAGCGGGCCAGGATTTTGCCCACGGGCCATAGATTGGAGATCCCTGCTCCAGGGGGTTACTATGAGCTGCAGTTGATTGTCCTCTCATTTGATGGTGCCTGAATAATTCCAGGGCCAGTGCCACTTGGCAGAGTCAACAGCGTGATACCAATAATCTTTTCAAGGGTGCACTCACATTTGGGTCGATTCTCCCCACTCACCACTCCCCCACTGGTCTGCACTCATACTGGATTGTAACACTAATGCCCTGTACACACGATCGGTTCATCCGATGGATTTCCCCACAGAAGATCGTTTTTTTCTATCGTTTTTTTAACAATCAGATAATTTTAAAACAAGTTCCTAGTTTCTTCACCGATGGATAACAAACCGATGGGTCCCACAAACGATCGGTTCGTCTGATGAAAACGGTCCGTTTTCATCAGACGAACCGATCGTGTGTACGCGGCTTTGCAAGTGTTCCCAGGCATACTCCTGCTAACCAGACCTGTGATCTCTGTTGAGGAGAACTCAGCTCCAGCATGGTTTGCACTCACGCTGCAGCAAACCCAACCAGATCACAAGAAGACAGCACTCCAGACTACCTTTTTTGAAGTGGTCCCAGGCAAGGTACATTTAACCAGTCCGAGGCATGGTTCCCACTACACAAGGGAACCAGCCCAAGGGGCTAACCCACAACCAGAACTCTTTTAGAGTGCTACTGTTAATGCGCCCTAAAAAGCTGCCTGTAAAACCGGCCATAGATGGTTAAAATCTCAGCCGGTTCAGTGAGAAACAGAATCAAACTACTGTATGTATGGACAGGATGAACGTACCCAAGTTGATCGATCGATCAACTTGTGTACAACCAGCCTGACAGATTTTACATGCAAATATTCCTAGCGGCTGGTATAGCCACTAGCAATATTTACTGTCTTGGAACACAATGGCTCCACGGGATGGATTTTCAACCCACTATGTCATGTTTATTGCATTTCACATGTTCTTTGTTACAGGTTGTATTATATTTTTATGGACATTTGTCATAGTGAAATCTCCTTACGTAAATTTCAGACGGGGAGTGTGCTGTTCTCCTTATAGTTATTTGTACATTGCATTATTAATCTTTATTTCTCCATGTTTTTTTTCATGCATTTCTTTCACTGCTGCCACACTTCCCTGTTCTTGTTAGTAAAGTTTTTTGTATTGGAGGCGTGGACTTTGCTGGGCAGGTCTCTTCACTGGGGGCAGCCATTTCAGTTTTCCTCATGGCTGTGTGACTAGACACTCCACATTTTTGGGCTCAACTCACGCATCTGTTTAAATGGATCTGTAAATAAATGAATAGGCATTGATATGATTTTTTCCCCCAGGCTTTTTTCCAATTTTGCAATGACTACACTTACTAGCTGGGTCTTTATGGAGCACCAACATAACTACCGCAACTGCTCCCTCCCTAGGATTATGCCTTATACACACGGCCGGGATTTCTGACGGGAAAGCTCCGATGACAGATTTTGGCCCAGGAATCCCGGCTGTGTGTATGCTCTCTCGCAGTTTTTCAGCCAGGAAAACTGCCAAAAACCGCCGGCAAAAAAAGAGAACTGGCTCTCTTTTTTCCCGTCAGGATTCCCGACTGACTTTCCCATCAGAAATCCCGAGCATGTGTACGAGGCATAACAGTGAAATTTCAATCTGCTCTATGCATAGACACATGGTGGAATATTTTGTCTGATCGAGAAGAGGAACTGTGATATACACACACATAATAAGTCAATACTACTTTATTCTGGCCATTTGGAGGTAGGATAAAAAAATACATACAGTGAGGGGGAAAAGTATTTGATCCCCTGCTGATTTTGTATGTTTGCCCACTGACAAAGAAATGATCAGTCTATCATTTTAATGGTAGGTTTATTTTATCAGTAAAAGACAAAATAACAAAAAAAACAATTTCGGAAAAACGCCTTTCAAAAGGTTATAAATTGATTTGCATTTTAATTAGTAAAATAAGTATTTGATCCCTTTGCAAAACATGACTCAGTACAAAATCCTTGTTGGCAATCACATAGGTCAGATGTTTCTTGTAGTTGGCCACCAGATTTGCACACATCTCAGAAGGGATTTTGTCCCACTCCTCTTTGCAGAACTTCTCCAAGTCATTAAGGTTTCGAGGCTGACATTTAGTAACTTGAGCCTTCAGCTACGACCCATTTTCAATGCCCTGGCTGAGGGAAGGAGGTTCTCACCCAAGATCTGATGGTACATGGACCCGTCCATCATCCCTTTGATGCAGTAAAGTTGTCCTGACCCCATAGCAGAAAAACACCCCCATAGCATAATGTTTCCACCTCCATGGTTGACGGTGGGGATGGTGTTCTTGGGGTAATAAGCAGCATTCCTCTTCCTCCAAACACGGTAAGTTGAGTTGATGCCAAAAAGCTTGATTTTGGTCTCATCTGACTACAACACTCCAGTTCTCCTCTGAATCATTCAGAAGTTCATTAGCAAACTTCAGACGTGCCTGTACATGTGCTTTCTTGAGCAGGGGGATCTTGCGGGCGCTGCAGGATTTTAGTCATTCATGGCATAGTGTGTTACCAATTGTTTTGGTGACTATGGTCCCAGCTGGCTTGAGATCATTGGCAAGATTCTCCCGTGTAGTTCTGGGCTGATTCCTCAGTGTTTTTATGATCATTGAAACTCCACGAGGTGAGATCTTGCATGGATCCCCAGACAGAGGGAGATTGACAGTTATTTTGTGTTTCTTCTATTTGTGAATAATCGCACCGACTGTTGTCACGTCACCCTCTCACCCAGCTGTTTGGCGATGGTCTTGTAGCCCATTCCAGCCTTGTGTAGGTCTGCAATGTTGTCCCTGTCAGCTCTTTGGTCTTGGCCATGGTGGAGAGATTGGAATCTGATTGATTGCTTCCGTGGACAGGTGTTTTTTATACAGGTAACAAGCTCAGATTAGGAGCACTTCCTTTAAGAGAGTGCTTCTAATCTCAGCTCGTTACCTGTAAAGAAGATACCTGGGAGCCAAAAATCGTGCCTATTGATAGGGGATCAAATCCTTATTTCACTCATTAAAATGCAAATCAATTTCTAACTTTTTTTTAAATGCATTTTTTTGGATTTTTGGATTTATTTTGTTGTTATTCTCTTACTGTAAACTAAATCTACCATTAAAATTATAGACTGATCACTTCTTTATCAGTGGACAAACAAATAAAATCAGCAGGGGAGAAAATACTTTTTTCCCTCACTGTACGTATGCTGTATTAATCATCAGGAATGTCCTGAATATTTAATATTTAATCCTGGTTAGCACTAGCTATGCTGAAATGTTCCCTCCCGTCTCCTGCTACCTAACCTGTCTAACCTGTGTAAAACCGATCCGGTCATGTGACCCTGCAGCTCCAGCTCCCCTGTGCCAGTGAGCAGCAGCTGTAGGGGAGAGAAGGGAATATGGGAGCCTATGAGTGACGTCACTGCTCACAAAATTCCCAGCCGTTGCTGAGTGCTCCCTGACACAGGGGGGTTTGAGCTGCGGGATCATGTGACTGGACCAAAGAGGCGCAAAAGTTAGGTATACAAATTGCATTGGAATCACAGCTGAATGGGTGTGAAATCGCACTGGCTGTGATCCTTGAAAATGCACTTGAAAAATCAAATCGCACCGCATCAGTGTGAACCTAGCCTCAGCTTAGCAAACAAAGTGAAGCTCACTTTGGCATGTGCATGGTGCTTGCTTACACATGGTTGGATGATTGAAGTGAACACTGCTTCACCTTATTCATTAAAGTGGAACTTCACCCTTTAAGGGAATTTCTGCTTTTCTGCACTTATTTTGTGTGTGGGGGGGGGGGTGGGGGGGGGGCGCAAGTACCTGTTTTTTTACAGGCAGAGGCAATCCGAGTGGAAGTACTGCCCCCTCCCCGCAGGCTTCTGGGACACGTCACAAGTCCCAGGAGACTGTGGGAGCATTCACAGGGTGCAGGGCCGACTGTGAAGCCGCAATGAGTCACAGCCAGCTTCCCACAATTAACATGGTGGTGCCGGGGACCTGAAGACTGGTGAAGAACTGGCCTGGGTGATCACAGCGCTGGATCCTTGGAGTGGTAAGTATGATTTAATTAAAAGTCAGCAGCTACTGTATTTGTAGCTGCTGACTTTCAATTTTTTTGGACAGAGGGTGGATAACATCCTTAAGTGAAGTGAAAATTTCTTTAGCTCCATAACCTCAGGTAACATATAATGCCGTCTTTGGATGATGCTTCCCATGTTGTGAGAACTCAGCATCAGGGAATACCACACATCAATAGCCAGGTGCTTATGGCTATTATGAAATTTACATTCCCCGTGTTCAGTGAAATAATCCAAGCGTCACCACCACCACCAAGTTTACGCTCTACTCCCAGGCTCTGCTGAAAGGAACCAAGATGCGCACTGGTCAGGTTTCATAATTCCTTTTAGGCTCAAGTATAGTGTTTTCCAGGGCTTTTTTTCTCAAACAATAGGTTCTGGAACTTAACCACGGCCCCACAAACCCCTCCCCCTACATACACCCTCCAAATCAAATCAAATAGTAGGTGTGGTCACTCAAATTTCACGAAAACAGTAGGAGGGTCTTAAAGGGGCATTACATACCAGTATTGCATTACATAAAGAGTACAGAGCTGTCACTTCACTTCTGTAAACACAGAAACCAGACTTCTGTGTTTACAAGTGATTGTGATGAGCAGGCACCAAAGGGTCTGAGCCAGAGGTGGTGGAACTGAGTTCCCCCAAGTTCCCCCTGAAAAAAAGCCCTGGTGTTTTCTACTGTTATGGTAAACACATGTAGCGGCGTGTTGCCACTAGTTACTAACATCCACGCATATTCACCTTGCTGCCAGACATCCATACGTCACACTTGTAGACAATAAAAAGTATTTTGTTTTGTTTTGTTGTTTTATTTGGGGGATTGAACTTTGTTGGGGGAAAGGGATATGGGATGCCCATAGAACAATTGGTATTTGCAATGCTGGAGCTGATCTGACTTCACATTATCTTTACAGAACAAAAAAAATGGTGGACTCTAATCTGGACAGACTTTTCACCTCAGAACTTCTCCCGCCTCTGCACTCTTCTCCTCCTGCACAACACTTCCCTGTCACAGCATTCAACATCCTGTCCCACCATCTTGAACAGGCTAGGCCTCACTCTTAATGATTCCTAGCTGAAACTTCACTTGATGAATAAGGCTGGGTTCACACTACGGTTTTCCCGTCCGTCAGCCGCATACGATTTCAGTATTGAAAACGTACGGGCCCGGACGGGAAAACGTATAGATAGAGAATGCATTGCAAATCGTATGCACTCAGATGCATCCGGGTGCGTACGATTTGCTGGCAAAACGTTTTTTAAACGTCCGCAAAACCGTGTTCAACCACGGTTTTGCGGTCGTTTTTAAAACAGTATGGCAAACGCATACGTTTTCCTTTAACATTAATGTTAATGGAAAACGCACATGTGTGCGGTTCCATACGTTCCCGTCCGTTTCAGCCGCATGCGGTTTTCCATATAAATCGTATGCGGCTGACGGACGGGAAAACCGTAGTGTGAACCCAGCCTAATAGGCCAGGGGCCTGCAGTACCCCTTCTTGATGGCCCTGAACATTTAATTATTAAAGCATACTTGACAATGGACTACTGATGCCAGCAAGCCCGACTTGCAAATCCTGAGTCCTCAGACTGCAGCGACTTGACACAACACACCACAGTTTTTCCTCTGGCTCTGCACCCAGCTCCCCTAGCATGCCTTTTCCAGATCGCCACTCTGCTCCACTCACCGACTCCTGCCCTGAGTTCTTCTTGAAGATTTACCCGGACAGTGCGGACCAACTGCTCCTCCAGCTCCTGTTCCAGGACACCTCTCCATGACCGTGTAAGGAGAGTCTCCCTCTGTAACGCCATAGACGTTACTACATATAGAATGGAGCGCAGCTGTTAGAATCAGATACAGCTGCGCTCGTTCTATATGTAGTAACGTCTATGGCGTTACATACTCCCCTCCTCAAGGGGGCCCTTACAGTGCACCTAGTAAGAGATGGTCGATCAGGATACCTGTGATGAAATTGTTTAATGAGTCGAGGAGCATGAATCTCAGAAGAATTTTCCCAGGAGTCATCGAGATGAGAATAACCTTTCCAACGTATTAAATACTGGAGAGAAGAACCTCTCTTTCTGGAATCCAGAATCTTCTCTACCTCATATTCAGTCTCACCAAGGACATCAACAGGAGGAGGAGGTTGAGGATGTCGGTTAGGAAAGGGATTAGGTATGTAAGGTTTAATAAGTGAAACATGAAATGAGGGATGAATCTTCCAATCTGGAGGTAGAAGTAGTTTCACAGCGTTAGTGTTTATCACATGAGAAATTGGGAAAGGTCCAGTGAATTGTCGACCAAGTTTCTTTGAAGGTATCTTAAGGCGTAGGTTCCGAGTGGAAAGCCAGACTAAATCGCCAACCTTGTATGTAGGAGGTGCTGTTCTATGGGAATCATAATATTTCTTTTGTTTTTGCTGAGCAGCCTCGAGGTTGGAGCGGAGTATAGACAAAGTCCTTTTTATGGTTGAAAGATAGTTTTCCACAGCGGGAACATTATTTGGAAGAAAGGAGGATGGCAAACTTTTAGGATGATAACCGTAATTCGCGTAAAATGGTGAAAATTGAGAAGATGAGCTGGTGGCGTTGTTGTACGCGAATTCAGCATGAGGAAGCAAAAGAAACCAGTCATCTTGTAGATGGGTACAATAACAACGGAGATACTGTTCGAGTGTCTGGTTGACACGTTCTGTTTGTCCGTTTGTCTGAGGGTGGTAAGCAGTGGACATACGGTGATCAATTTGTAAGGTTTGACAAAGGGCCTTCCAGAATCTGGAGATAAATTGTGAGCCTCGGTCTGAAATGATCTGGGAAGGCAATCCATTAAGCTTAAGCTTATTGCAGATGAAGGCTTTTGCTGTTTCTTGGGATGTTGGCAAATTTTTTAAGGGAATAAAGTGAGCCATCTTCGTTAGTACGTCAACTGTGACCATGATGGTGTTTGCACCCTGTGACCTAGGGAGATCAACTATGAAATCCATGGAGATGACATCCCAGGGTCTATTGGGTATTGGGATGGAAGTTAGGAGACCATAGGGAGGGTTTCTAGAATGTTTGTTGGAGGCACAAATGTCACAGGAACGGACATAATCTTGAACCGTTTTAGTTAAATGGGGCCACCAGTAGTGTCTCTTAACGAGGTGGATGGTTTTACTGATTCCAAGATGACCAGCGAGTGGAGAATCATGAAGTTGCTTGAGCAATACGAGTTGTAACGTAGGTGGAATGTAAATCTTATTGTTGTAGGTATACGTTCCATTTGGTTGTCTTTTCAGATCCTTAGGTAAATGGGAAACCTCTTTAGAAAGGGTTTGAATAAGCAACTGTTTATTAGGGTCTTCATATAGCAAGGACATTTCATCCAGGAAAGTGTCAAAGGCTCCAAGGAGGTCCCCGTGTTCCTCAACATAAGTATCGGCCCAAACTCTGGGTTCACCCTTTAGATAGGAAATTAGGGTGAGGATTCTAACCCTGTCGGAATAATAAGTGCGGGGGCGCAGCTCAAACATCAAGCGGCATGAGCTAATAAATTGCCGGTAATTTTTCCTATCACCAGAAAAGGGTTCTGGAGGGCAGACCTTTGGTTCAGGTCTCTCTCTGGCTTGCGCAAAATTTTGATTACGTAAGGCGTCATTTTCTAAGCGTAACTCATTCATATTAGCGGTAAGGGTATCTACCCTTTGAGAAAGTCCCACTATGTGATTTGCAATCTCCGCTGGATCCATTTTTTTTCTTTTTTTTTTTTTTTTTTTTAGGGTTCGATTATTATGTTAAGACTCTGCAATACTCTGGATACTAGATTATAATTTTGGATCTCAGCAGCGGAGGCAACTCAGGTCAACCACCAGATCACTCTCAGATTTGATAAAAGAGTTTGGGGTTAAATCATCACAACCTCCAGTGAGAACAAAACATATATTTGATATAGCTTATTAATTCATAAGCGTAGTTGTTCAGTAAAGTATATAATTAGTCTCTACAATTAGTAAATGGCTGTTCAGTTTAACAAGAGGTACTTTAGTTGGAAATAGCTGGGTATGCTATCACTGCAGGTTCACTCCACATTCAGTGGTGAAATCAACAGACAGGCAAAGTACATGGCAGGTATCCTAGTCTTACTATGTAGTAAGTGAGGGAATGAACACAGTCCTCTTTAGGTACAGCAATGACTATAAACAATACGTCTTGTTATATGTCACATAAGGTACTTGCGGTTTGGTTGTTACTGCAGGTGGTTCCTCCCAGCTGGATGATTTCAACAGTGTTCCGATTGTCAATGGAGCAGGTGGAGACTGGTGGTCCAATATGTGATCCGTGTCAGACAGAGGGGTAGAGGATGAGTCCCATGGAGGTGACCCCAGAAGCAAGGTAGAGACGGGGTCTGATGTGGCAAGAGAGTCCAGGTGGGAGAGGTTCCTCAGCAGGGGGTTCTGGGTCCCAGGTGGCGGCAGGGGTCCAACAAGAATAATCGAACACCCCGCCGCCGCACCTGAGGGTTTAAATAACCCGGGTGTGAAGGGCTCCCATCACAGCACGCTGGGACGCACTTCCGCGTTCCAGCGTGAACCACAGACGTCCGCGCACCGGAAGTGACGCGGACGTGTTATAGAATGGAGCGCAGCTGTTAGAATCAGATACAGCTGCGCTCGTTCTATATGTAGTAACGTCTATGGCGTTACACCCTCCCAGCTCCCACACCCCCCCACCCAGATGGAGGTGTTTCTCCAGCTTGCAGTCTAGCACTCCACCTTTCAATTCACCCAGTCGACAACTCCCCCAGCAGGCTGACTGTGAGTATATGTAGGAGGCCTGCCCCCTGCCAGTCCTAGTTGGGGATTGGTCAGGGCTCCTCACATGTACTCCATGCCACTCCAACTCTCGGCCCTGCCCCTCTTCCAGAACATTCTCAAGTAGGGGAGGCGCCCAAAAGCTGAAGTACATGTCAGTCACACCCACTGCTACACTAACCACTCCCTGCCCCCAGATCAAACACAAACAGGCCTAGCTAGCAGCATAGGCCTGCTTAAATTTACCTGTACTGACAGAACCTCAAACACTACACATCTAGCACCTACCTATGGTAGAGGGTGCTACACACATACACTATAATTACAGGATATTTGTTGGTTTTCTATACTTTATGGAAGCTCCAGCTGGACTACATGCCTACCTATATTGTCCTGGGCTCTACTCCTGTCCACTCTGAAGTTTTGGGTATTCCTGTCTATTTTGGAGAGCTTTTCTTCTGTCGATTGTATTCTTTATAATATTCTTTATAATATAAGTGTAGCGCCTGTGTACTTTCAGTACAGGTGCTATGATAAATTTAGTTGGGGGATGAGAGAGTTACCTTGCTCTCATCCGTGATGTTTTTCTAAATTGGGTCTCTGTCGGTTCTGGACTGTCCTGTGGGTCATTCTGTACTCCAGAGATGTAGTTCCATCTCTGGATGGCAGGTGGCACCAGAGGGGTCCGGGAGGAGCCGCTTTTCCCCAGCAGCCAATTGGAGGGGTGTTTCCCTCGCGGGGCATGCTGGGGGAGGGTATTTCTGTGACAGACGGTATTTTTGGGGGTTCTTCGCGGGTTCCTGGTTCCAGGTGCGGCACCCACCTTTAGGGTGTGCGCACATCACGGGCCCCGGCGATATGGCCTACCAGGCCGGGGGGGAACGTGCTACATGACTCTGGGCCCTCATGGCCTGGAGCAACTGATGCTACCAAGGGGCCCCAGTGACTTACTGGGTCCCCCACCTTTATCAAGAAGGTCCCAAGCGAGTTGTGCTGTTCGGTGGGGAGTCGGTCTGAGGAGAACCCAGGGGCAGGTGATCCAACAGGTCTTAGGCGATACCATCGGGGATCTGGGTGACCGGACACTGGCAGGTTGTATGCTGCAAACTGTCAGTCGGTGACCTCAAACTATCAAGTCTACCTGGGGAAGATTCAGGCAAGATTGTGTTACTGGGAGGATTCGCTCTAACGTTACTGTTCCTGAGTATTGGGCCTGTGGCAGAGGTTTCTCTACTAATCCTAGTTCTACCAGAGCCAAGTCGGTGGCAGAGACTTGTTCCTTCCCAGAAGTTCTAGTGACTCTCCGGCAGCCAGGCCTGTGAGAGGGACCTGTCCGGGGGCACTATACCCACTCTGGAGTGGTGACGAAGTAAAAGTTGCTACTAGAAGCAGGACTGCTTCAATTTATCCATAGGCCTGAATCTGCAAAGTTCTCTCCTTTCACCAACCTATCCTATCTACCTCAAGTTGATTGTTGGTCGTGTTGGGCCAGAAATGAAGCATTGAAAACGTCACCCTGTTGTCTGGACATTCCATGACTACTCTCATTATCATCCTCATCCCTAGACACATGATAGAGGTAACATAATTACGCTGATCCCAAATCTAATCAGCGGCTCCTCCGGGGGTAGCGCTACATAAGTTTAGATGGTGAGAATTTAAAGGGACCACAAGAGACAAAATCTTTTCCTATTTATGTAATGGTCAACAGTACAACAATTAATAAATTATGTCACAATGACATGGACATAAAAAGTGATGCACTATGCCTCATCCCTAAATAACACAGAGCAAAATAGAGACCACAGAAAATGGGACTTTTTAGGCACTGTATCGAACACACAAAATGATATGTATATGTAAATATTTTATTTTATTAGGAAATAGATTAAAGACAAATAAAAACCATTAGATAGTATTAACCCAAACTAGTGGGTGAGCATTAAAAACAATGCAGTTGTACAGTAAGGCGCTTTTACAGTTCCATAGCAAGGCATTTCAATTATGTCAAACCTACATGTGGCAGTGCATTTGAAAATTCCCCTTTAAATGGGACCCTTTAGGGGTTGTTGCCACTCTGAAAAGTGATCTGCGGTGGATAGCTTTTCAGAGGACCTCTGACAGACGATGAGGAGGCAATATGCCACCTCTGCACAACCTGATTTAGGCTTGTAAATGCTGCACCAAAATCGAATTATCTGCACATGGGTGGTGGTAGCGCCAACCAAATGTGACATGCTCTGTAACGTTTGCACAGCATTGTAGCCACTATATGTTTACAGCTTTGATTGGCTGCATGCCCTGGTTCAGGCGGGCAGTTGGGTAGTTGTGCAATTGCAGCTCAAATTACTGATTTTACCACCCCCTAGCAACATGTGTGAATGAAGCCTTATGCCCCGTACACATGACCGTGTTTTCCAGCGGGAAAATCTGCGAGGAGAGCTTTTGGCCAGGAATCCCGGCCGTGTGTATGCTCCCTCGCAGTTTTTCTGAAGGGAAAACTGCCAAACCAAAAAAAGAGAACCAGCTCTCTTTTTTCCCGTCGGGATTCCCAACAGACTTTTCCCATCAGAAAACCCGGCCGTGTGTAGCAGAAACCGCCCATTTTTGGCAGTTTTCCTGTGGGCAAAAACTCAGATGGAGCATTAACACGGTCAGGATTCCCGAGGAAAAGCTCTCATCAGAGTTTTCCCGACGGGAAAACCAATCGTCTGTACGGGGGAAAAGTAGAAAGTATAGAAAGTAGGTTCTCGGCTTTCCCCTCAGGATCCTCGGGAATCCCGGTCGCGTGTACTAGGCATCAGGCTCCATTCACACTTAGGCGTTTTTACACCCGACGCACGACGCTATTGCAGCCTGAAATACGCTGAAATACACTGGAGGGGTGATTTAACATTGTCGGCTATGGAGATGGTTCACATCTCCACGCCGAACGCCGAAACGCCGTACGCCTGAAGCTCAAAACAAGTCCCGGACCCTTTTATTCAGGCGGCTTCGGCGTTCGGCATAGCCAACAATGTTTAATCACCCCTCCGGCGTATTTTAGGTTAAAAAACGACGCGTTTTGTCGCGGCAAATCGCGGGACAAAACGCCGCAATTTGTATCGGCAAATCGCGGTACAATACGCCGCGTTCAGGTGTGAATGCAGACTCAGGCTTTCTTGGTAGGCCTCCAAGATAGGGTGCTATGCTGGTGCTGTAGAGTGCAAAGATGTGCCAAGTAGTATATAGCGGCACTCCAGACTGTCCCTAGTGTGTCCTTGCACCTCAAGAACCTTTTTCTGCATGAGGCCTATCTATCCCTAGCCAGCAAGGGTCTGTCCGTATGTACACATTCCCCACAGGGGCTATATATATTGGGCCAGATTCAGGTAGATCCACGCAATATTTGCGTGGGCAAAGGGCAACGATTTTTGCTCTGCGCCCACGCAAATATTTTGAAATGCCCACGATTCACGGAGCAGTAGCTCCGTAAATTGCGCGGGCGATATGCTAAATAGCCCGGCGTAAGGGCGCCTAATGTAAATGATCCCGCCGGGGGCGGGAATCATTTAAATTAGGCGCGCTCCCGCGCCGAGCGAACAGCGCATGCTCCGTCGGGAAGGGCGGCTATACTTTAGCATTGGCTGCCCCTGCTACAGCAGGAGCAACCTTGCGCTAAAGTCGCCGTACCGAAACTCCGTACCTTGCGTGCGCAGGGCCCGCGCAACTTTTGTGAATCGGTGGTAGTATGCAATTTGCATACTATACGCCGATCACAATGGCCGCGCCCCCTAGCGGCCAACGCAAGAATGCAGCCTGAGATATGAAGGCATAAGGAGGCTTATGTCTGTCATATCCTAGGCTGCAGTCCGCGTAGCGATGTTCCTGAATCAGGGGCATTCGCTACGCGGGAGCAAAACAGCTATTGCGCCGCGCAACCTATGGTTGCGCGGGCGCAATAGCTTCTTGAATCTGGCCCATTGTAGGTCCAAAATGGCTGCCTATATTTCAGAAAAGCTGTGTGTCCAATCAGACAGAGGCTTTCCCAAGAAGGCCGCTGGGATCCTAGAAGACAAATTAATCCTCTGCAAGGTTCCCCCTAGCGCCTGAGGTAACCAGTGATCGTTTACCTTAGATTATAAGCTCCTTGAGGGTAGGGACTGATGTGAATGTACATTGTATATGTAAAGCGCTGCGGAAATTGACGGCGCTAGATAAGTACCTAAATAATAATAATAATGTCATTGTTGTGTTTACTTCTGACAGCTAATGTGGAAGAGTGACAATCTGTGGTCTATCCCCAATCTTCCATTTGCTCAAGCGGTAACTCTTGCCGAGTGCGTTGTTGAATGCCATACCAGGAAGATGTTATGCATAGCAATATTTACTATGGTCATTCTGCTGACAGTCAGTTTATATAGAACTACTGCTAGAACAAAATAGTCATGTTATATGTATATAACCAGTATTCTGTGGAAAGCATTGGATAGCATGGTGGTACTATACAAGTAAAGGTTCAAAATACATTTCACAAGTATTATGTTCTGTTTATATATTCTTTGAAGTGCAATGTAATGTATGCAAATGACAATCATTGTGGGCCGAGATTTACAGCAGATTACTGCAATACAGTTTACTCACAAGAGAAGTGTAATGCAAAGCAAACAGAAAACAAGAAAAACAAGTCCCACATAGAGGAAAAGACTAAACAAAAAACGAATGTAATTGAATTGAATGTAATTGAACTAAAACAAGTTCTTTTTTTTCTACGATCCCATTGTCTGCTGTGTATTTTAATCCCCCCTACATGAATGACTGCGAAGTACATAGTACCCTTTATTCATTCACTAAAAAATGTAAAAAAAAAAAAGATTCACACCACACCAACTTTGTATTAAAACATTCCCCCCCTGCCCGCTGTATACATAAATTGCCACCTTTAAATGGACCATAATTTAACTTCATGTACAGGTTTAACCACTTGCCTACTGTGCACATACACCCCCTTCCTGCCCAGACGAGATTTTAGCTTCCGGCACTGCGTAATTTTAACTGACAATTGCGCGGTCGTGCGACGTGGCTCCCAAACAAAATTGATGTCCTTTTTTTTCCCACAAATAGAGCTTTCTTTTGGTGGTATTTGATCGCCTGTGCGGTTTTTATTTTTTGGGCTATAAACAAAAAAAGAGCGTCAATTTTGGAAAAAAAACACAATATTTTTTAATTTTTGCTATAATAAATATCAAATTTTTTTTAAAAAAATATTTTTTTTCTTAGTTTAGGCCGATACGTATTATTCTACATATTTTTGGTAAAAAAAAAACGCAATAACCTGTTTTTTGTGCAAAAGTTATATTGCCTACAAAATAGGGGACATAATGATTTTTTTTTATTTTTTTTTTACTAGGAATGGCGGCGATCTGCGTTTTTTTTTCGGGACTGCGACATTATAGCGGACACATGGGACACTTTTGACACATTTTTGGGACCATTCACATTTATATAGTGAACAGTGCTATAAATATGCATTGATTACTGTATAAATGTGACTGGCAGGGAAGGGGTTAACCACTAGGGGGCGGGGAAGGGGTTAAATGTGTAGCCTATTGAGTGTCTGGGGGAGGTTACATAGTTACATAGTTACATAGTTACATAGTTAGTCAGGTTGAAAAAAGACACAAGTCCATCCAGTTCAACCACAAAAAACAAAATAAAAAAACACAGTAAAATCCTATACACCCAACTTCATACCCACAGTTGATCCAGAGGAAGGCAAAAAACCCCAGCGGAGCATGATCCAATTTGCTACAGCAGGGGAAAAAATTCCTTCCTGATCCCCCGAGAGGCAATCGGATTTACCCTGGATCAACTTTACCTACAAATCTTAGTACTCAGTTATATTCTGTACATTTAGGAAAGAATCCAGACCTTTCTTAAAGCAATCTACTGATCTGGCCAGAACCACCTCTGGAGGGAGTCTGTTCCACATTTTCACAGCTCTTACTGTGAAAAAACCTTTCCGTATTTGGAGGTGAAATCTCTTTTCCTCTAGACGTAAAGAGTGCCCCCTTGTCCTCAGTGATGACCGTAAAGTGAATAACTCAACACCAAGTTCACTGTATGGACCTCTTATATATTTGTACATGTTGATCATATCCCCCCTTATTCTCCTCTTCTCAAGAGTGAATAAATCTAGTTCTTCTAATCTTTCCTCATAGCTGAGCTCCTCCATGCCTCTTATCAATTTGGTTGCTCTTCTCTGCACTTTCTCCAGTTCTCCTATATCCTTTTTGAGAACTGGTGCCCAAAACTGAACTGCATATTCCAGATGAGGTCTTACTAATGATTTGTACAGGGGCAAAATTATATCTCTGTCTCTGGAGTCCATACCTCTCTTAATACAAGAAAGGACTTTGCTCGCTTTGGAAACCGCAGCTTGGCATTGCATGCCATTATTGAGCTTATGATCAACTAAAACCCCCAGATCTTTCTCCACTACAGACCCCCCCAGTTGTACTCCCCCTAGTATGTATGATGCATGCATATTCTTAGCCCCCAAGTGCATAACTTTACATTTATCTACATTAAACCTCATCTGCCACTCAGTCGCCCAATTAGACAGAGCATTGAGGTCGGCTTGTAAATTGGAGACATCCTGTAAGGACGTTATTCCACTGCATAGCTTGGTGTCATCTGCAAAGACAGAAATTTTACTTTTGATCTCAGACCCAATATCATTTATAAATATATTGAAAAGTAAGGGTCCCAGCACTGAACCTTGGGGTACACCACTGATAACATTGGACCATTCAGAGTAAGAATCATTAACCACGACTCTCTGAATTCTGTCTTTCAGCCAGTTTTCTATCCATTTACAAACTGATATATCCAATCCTGTAGACCTTACCTTACACATGAGCCGTGTGTGCGGAACTGTATCGAACACTTTTGCAAAATCCAAATATATCACGTCCACAGCCACGCCTCTGTCCAGGGTTTTACTTACCTCTTCATAAAAGGAAATCAGGTTTGTCTGACAACTTCTGTCTTTCATGAATCCATGTTGTCTGTTGCTTAAATAGTTTTTTTCCAGCAAGAACTCATCCATGTGGTCTTTTATTAAACGTTCCAGTATCTTCCCAACTATAGAAGTTAAACTAACAGGTCTATAGTTACTTGGTAAAGACTTTGTTCCCTTTTTAAATATGGGCACCACATTGGCCCTGCGCCAATCCAGTGGTACTATTCCTGTCTTTAATGAGTCCCTAAATATTAGATACAGTGGCTTTGAAATGACAGAGCTCAACTCACCTAGGATCCGTGGGTGGATGCCATCAGGTCCAGGTGCTTTATCCACCTTTATTCTGTCTAAATATTTCTGGACCATATCACTTTTGAGCCATTGTGGATTTGGGGCTGTGTCACTCCCACCCCCATTTTGGACATGAGCTCCCCCATGCTCCATTGTATACACAGAGCTGAAGAAAACATTTAATAAATTTGCCTTCTCTTTGTCCCCAGTCACCCACTCTAGATTATTTTGTGTACAAGGGACACAGATCGGTCTCCTCTCTCCCTGACAGGACGTGGAGCTCTGTGTTTACACACAGAGCTCCACGTCCCTGCTCAGTTACTGGGCAATCGCGGGTGCCCGTGTGCTGTGCCCGTGTGCTGTGTTCCAAGTGACGCGACAGGTGCGCGCGTGCCCTAGAGGCTTTAAATGACAGGACGTCATATGACGTCCTGTCAGAACAATAGAGCATTCCGCCCGCCGTTATTTGACCGCGGGCGGGTGTTAAGTGGTTAAAGCCGTACTAACCACTTGCTTACTGGGCACTTATACCCCTGTTGTAGCAGGTGCTCTGCACATCCCGTGGTCTGGCCAAGCTGGCCAAGGTTCTTCTGTGAGGAAGAAAGTGCCTGCGAGCAGCTGCAGTGGAATTTTCAACCTCCCATTTCTCCTCATTGACCCACTCAGACACACAGAGCTGATCACTCTGGATCCACTTTTCTGTCCCTATTGGCAGGAGGAGAAGAGCCAATGACAGGAGCAATTACATGAGCAAATCAGATGGACTTTAACAAGCAGCAGCAGCTGCAGAGGATTTTGGGATATGTAATCCCCATCTAAAACGGCCCCATAGCTTTCTATGGAGACAGAACTACAATAGACAGCCTGCTCTGGGAGCAAGGGAACTAGAGACTCCATCTTGCTGATCTGAGGGGATTTTCTTAGATAGGAGGGAGAGGAAGAGATTAGACCTAGAGAGAGGTGCTGCCTCCCAGGTCAGTCCACCGTGAGATTTCAGGCACATTTCGGGACATCCAGCCTGAGGGAGATATTCTTTGCTAGAAAATTAGCAAACTTTTTTTTGCGGAAAAAAAAACACTTTATATGTAGCACTACCCCCTGAAGGAGCTGCTGGTTTGTTTTGGGTGGCACTTTACCTCGTGGCTCCTCCGCCGTCCTAGGGGTGTACAGTGCATATAGCAGTAACGGAATGTCCACGACAGGTGTCTTTTTCCGTGCTCTTCATTACCCAGCCGGTAAAAACATTAAAACTTGTGATGAAGAGTAGAGGTGAAGTAGAAGGAGAAATAGCAGACTCAGGCATAACAACAGGGAAACAGTCCTGCTCCTAACAATGCTTTGTATTCTTCGCCACTCCAGTCAGAGTGGGTATAGCGTACCTGGACAGGCCCCTCTCACTGACCTGGCAGCCAGAGTATCGCTCGAAAATGAAGGAAAATTCTCTGCCACAGACCCTACTGAAATGGACTCAGGGAAAAGCCAGGCTCTGCCACAGGCCCTCCCTGTGATTATAATTACGGAGATGATCCTCCTTAATAAAATTGTGCCTGGATCTCAGATAGTTTCAGGTACCGACTGACAGGTGACCAGCCTCTCAGTGTCCAGCTACCTTGATCCTCAGTGGTTTGTCGAGACCCTATTGGATCGCCAGCTTCTCATTGGCTCTCCTTAGATGTACTCCCCACCAAACAGGTATCTTGCTTGGGATCTTCAGGATTGGGAACCCAGTGAACCACTGGGCTCCCCGCCACAGCTAAGTTGTCCCGGACCGACATGGTCCCGGAACCAGGAACACCGCGTGGCACGCGCACCCCGGCCTGGAAGGCCATTACGCCGGGGGGCCGTGATGCAGTCACCCTGAAAGTGGGTGCCGCACTCCGAAGAAAAACCCAGAACAATGGCGTTTGTCCCATAAATACCCTCCCCCAGCATGCACAGCGAGGCTGAACCCCCCTGACAGGCTGCCGGGGAGGAGCACACAAACCTCCACTCCATATATAACAATATAAAACATTCTTTCTACAGTCATTACAGTGACACATTATGACATCAAAACACTTCTGACTATCTATTCTGCCCCATTCTCTGGCAGTTTTTATAGAAGATCAGCAACCTGAAAAATATAAAAATGAAAGATCATATGCAAATATACATTAATACACATTTAAGGTCACTAAGGGTAGAACCGAAGCTGCACCTTCCCCAGCAAAGGCGAAACCTCCTTTCCTCCCAAAGCAACACATCAATAAAACTAAGTGCTGAGAATTTATCAAATTGCAAGGCTTAGGAGAAATATATTTACAAGCTAGTCTTTCTGCAGTGGTAGAAGTTGCAGAACACTGCCCCTAGTGGTCAGTGCGCTGGTACTACCAACATAAGGCTGTCCATACTCAAATTAGAGCAATCAGTGGAAAGAAAAAAAAACTTGTGACCCTAATCTTACTAACTTATCACAATGTTTACCCCCCCCCCCCCCCCCGAAGTTCTTCACATTCTAACCAAAAAAATGTGGATCCCTCCAGGAAAAAAAAAGAAAACAAAAACTGAAAAGGGGCGTTCATTCCAATCCATGTGTAAAATGGGGGGTGTAATGGCGCTTACCAATAAATTAAACGATAAAATATATTCCACATAAACGCACAGCAATGTGTGAAGTAATGACCAGTGTATCCAATTAAACGTGTTCCACTCCTATTTCCTTATATCCCACCATACATCAACAACTATGATGTGCGGGATGGAGATTGTGAATATAATGAAATCAAAAAAATATATAAAATGACTAAAAAAGATTTTCCAGTCAATGACAAAATATTAAATGTGAAAAAAAGTATTTGCAATAAATGACGTGATAAAGTCCAGTGCAAACGATAGATAAATAATTAATAAATAAGTGAAAATACCATCAATAGGATGAATAAAAATACACCTTAACAAATATTAATAATAGAAAAATTGTCAATAAGTGCACTAAAGTGTGTTAAAAAAAAGAGAGAATAGTGTTCAGACAATTAGTGTTCACAAAAATATATGTGCTTCAATAAATCTCCAAAGTGCACGGTGCTCCATAAAAGTCCAAGTCCAAGTACGTATAGGAGAGCTCCCACCTTGAGATATTTAATTGCCAAAAATGTATTGGATCCTCCCGAAAAGAAAAGCTTCTCCTTTTTTAACGAAAAAGGTTATTACCCTTGTAAAACCTGTTTTACTTGTAAACATACTAAAAGAAAGCAAAAAGAAAAAAGAAACCTTTAAGTCAAGCTTCACAGGAAAAGAGTATAAAATTAAAGATTTTATCTCATGTAGAACGGAAGGAGTTGTGTACCTGTTAGGCCCCATACACACCAAAGAATCTATCCGCAGATAAATCCCATCAAATGGGTTTCTGCGGATAGATTCTATGGTGTGTACACTCCGTCGGATATCTATCCGCAGATAAATCTCCCCTGGGATGGATTTCCAGCAGATGGATATTTGCTGACATGCTCAACAAATCCATCTGCTGGAATCCATTCCAACGGATGGATCCGCTCGTCTGTACATACTTACCGGATCCATCCGTCCAAAGGGATTCCCCGCACGCGTCGTAATGATTTGACGCATGCGTGGAATTCCTTATATGACAGCGGCGCGCCCGTCGCCGCGTCATAATAGCGGCGATGGCGCGACACGTCATCGGCAGAGGATTTCAGCGGGGATTTCAATGCGATGGTGTGTACACGCCATCGCATAGAAATCTTCTGAAATCCTCGAGAGGATTTATCCGCGGATACGGTCCGCTGGACCGTATCTGAGGATAAATCCTCTCGTGTGTATGGGGCCTAAGAGTGCCCGTGTCAAATTCAATATGTGGGAAGAACAAAAAGACCCCTCTGGAAAAGATTACACGAACACACACAGAACATAAAAAACGGATTCCCGAAACACAGTCTATCCCGCCACTATGAGCGCTGTCATAACCCCTCTTCTCTCAAAGTATGGGGTATTGAAAAATATAAACCCCATTGGAGGGGTGATAATAAAGTACAAAAAATCAGCCAGGCTGAATCTCGGTGGATTCATGAATTATGCACCTTGGCACCGAATGGGCACAACATAGAATTTGATTTGAATTGTTTTATCTCCAATTATTAGATTTTAACACCCTCTTCTTGTGAATTCATTTTTATGTTTTTTAATTGTTCTCTGAATTTTAATTGTTCTCGCCTTACCTGGTTGATTATCCTGAAATATAATTTATCCCTGCCAGCAAGACAATTCATTCCCTTTTAGATGGATCAGTTATTTATACATTTTAATTGTCTTATGAATTTTATTTAGTTTTATCTGTGCAATGGATTTATAATAGGATTAGTTCTTCTTTTGTTGTTCCTCTATTTTCCACTAGAGGGAGTTCCATTAGTATTTTCCAGCAACCTATTGAGATCCATTGGTTTTAAACCTGCACATTCACTTTGATTTCTGGTTTATCCATTAGAGGGAGCTGTACCACCAGTGGTTTCTATATCTCCCATTTATATATCTATTGTGTTCCCTTATCTAGAACATGTTTACCTTTTCATCATTAGAGGGACCCATCATGGACAATATATAGAATCTTTTCATTTCGATATACCTTATGCCATATAAGTACGATGGATTGTATTATTTGAGTTGGCGCATCAAATTATTTTGTTTTGAGTTGGCGAGTCAAATCTTTACCGATTCGCGCGCCAACCGCAGCCCTATAAATGTCACCATCTCACCCACGGCACTTCAGCCTATGATTAAGTGACGTCGATCTGTCACGCAACGCGTCAGGAGGAGGAGGAGTGCCGTCGGTGATGTCATCTCCGCTCGCGGCCGAGAGCGGAGAAACTGCTGCTGCTTTTTTTTCTCTGTCATCAATTGCATGCTGATCACAGCGAATTTTAAATGTGAGTTATTACTATTTTTATTAAACATATTCTTGCCTACTACACTATGGGAATCCCTTTTGTGCTTCTGTTGAGTGCCAGTCTGTGAGCGTTCTGGGAGATCCGTGGTTGGATGACTGGAGTGGGCTGGCCTGGAGTTAGACATCCACAGCTGAACCTGCTGGGCCATACTGACATCAATATAGGCTTTATCTAGCCTGTCCTAAGGTGAGAGGCTAGAATTTCCTTTATTAAGATCTGCACAACTACACTGAATGATCGTGCGGTGATTGCAGTATCATCTTTGTACAAGCACTATTGCACTTTTGGGGAAATATTCAATCAAGCACTTTGAAATTTTGGACTTTTATGGAGCACCGTGCACTTTGGAGATTTATTGAAGCACATATATTTTTGTGAACACTAATTGTCTGAACACTATTCTCTCTTTTTTTGAACACACTTTAGTGCACTTATTGACAATTTTTCTATTATTAATATTTGTTAAGGTGTATTTTTATTCATCCTATTGATGGTATTTTCACTTATTTATTAATTATTTATCGTTTGCACTGGACTTTATCACGTCATTTATTGCAAATACTTTTTTTCACATTTAATATTTTGTCATTGACTGTAAAATCTTTTTTAGTCATTTTATATTTTTTTGATTTCATTATATTCACAATCTCCATCCCGCACATCATAGTTGTTGATGTATGGTGGGATATAAGGAAATAGGAGTGGAACACGTTTAATTGGATACATTGGTCATACTTCACACATTGCTGTGCGTTTATGTGGAATATATTTTATCGTTTAATTTATTGGTAAGCGCCATTACACCCCCCATTTTACAATTGATCTTCGGCAGGGATGGACTGGCCATTGGGACTACAGGGAGTTTCCCGGTGGGCCGATGGCTCAGTGGGCCGGCTTCAGTGACAGTGAACCGCCGCCCCCTCTGCTCCTCTGTCTCTCCCTTCCCGCAGCGCTCACCTGGGGGGAACAAAGAAGCAGGGGGAGGACCAGAGGAGCAGGGGGGGCGACAGAGGAGCATGGGGGAGGGGACAGACAGCTGACTCAACAGCTGTGGCCTGGCAGTTTCTCACTTACTTCTGCCTAATCTTGTCCCATAAGGGGGGGGCACCAAACTTATACTTTGCCCCGGGTGAAATAATGTCCAGCTTCCCCACTGTTAGTGCCTATAAGAGTACCAGTACCAGCCATTCTACTCTAATAAACTAAAATGGCTAATGGCTAGTGAAGGGGAGAGGGGGCTTGGGTGGCCGGGGGGGTGTGGGAGTTGTCCGGTCGCCGTGGAAGAGACCTGTCAAAGTGGGCCAGTCTGGATGAAGTCCAGGGCCACATTTTTGTCCCAGTCCAGCCCTGATCTTCGGTGTGAGCACCTTTTGGTAGTGGCTGCTGCTTTTTATAGTATTTTAATATTATTACTTATTATAGAGTTTTAGTGCCTTTGGTTAGTTTTGGTTTTGCGCATTAGTTCCCCCCTTTTACATTCCAGTCCATGACTTCTTCAAAAAGCAGCAAATAAAAATTACACCGTAGGCATTGGGTCTATTTGTAGAATCTGGGATCCGGCAAAGCAATCACATCAACTAGAGCATTTCTTGTGGTGATCGAATAAACTTGATCCACTTTCCCTGGACTCTTGAGAACCACTCGATCGCTGTAAATGTACAGACCAGGCCTCCATTCCTTTAAGCAACCTTTAAACCGGTGGCCTAGAGTGACAAAGGTATAGTCCGTGTCACGAGCAGCACCCGGGACATTCAAGTGTTCCCATATTGCATCCTTGCACCATTCCTCTCTCATTTCCTCAATTTGTGCCATGAGAGCTGGAGGCACGTAAGGGAACTCCCACGCGTAGTCCTGGGCCACCCTCTTCATAACTATGCGCTGAAGGCGAGCCAGTTTCGGTAGAGTACAGGGGTGTCCGAGTCTTGTCATGACAATGGCGTCAGGTGCTCTTTTCACTACGGGCAATGCGCCTAGTATGGGAGCAGTCTCTTTAGTAGTACTTAGTTATTATTCCAATCGCACACCTTCCTGGAAAAACAGCCAATAAGTACAAAAATGGGTGCTGAAGCGATCACCAGCTGGGAACTGGAACAACAAATCATACGAACATATTTGTCAGCACACCGCGGATCGTACAAGACGTCCAAAAGTTTAATGCAGTAAAAACATCACAAAGATTGCAACATTTCGAGGCCGCGCAGGACCCCTTCTTCAGGCAAGTGATAAAAAATCAGTGCAACACCATTAAATATATAAAGAACAGCCACCAATAAGAACATGTGGATAATTACATAAACACACCCTCCTCCTCCTCCCCTCTCTCCACGTGACATAATACAGCGTCAGCACAAAAAAATTAGTGGATCAAACAACACTCACCCAAGGGCAATCAGTGCAGGTTTTTTTCCATGCCGTAAATGCAAAATATGTAAGTTAAATTCTTTCAAACGATGCAAATTTATGTGAAGCCTGTTTTTCTCTATTTTTAATATTTTTAATATTTTCAATTTCCATTATTTTATATATTCATAATATGTCTTTTAATATATTTTTATTGTAATATTCCATTTCAATAATTCTTTATGCTGGATCACTCACATTTATTGAATTATTCTTGCGATATACATTTCCAATCTCATATGTGTTGCTCCGTGTACTTCCGCTATATTTCCACAAGATGGTGGTGTTTTCTCCTTAATTATTTGGCTTGTTTTTTTGCTCCATTGCAGCTGTTAATATCAGGCTATTTACCCTGTTTGTTTCCCATTACCTTATTTCCGTTTGCCCTTAGTCAAAATGGAGCATCGGCATTATATAAGGGCATGCGTGATGACGCGAATCTAGAAGCCAATCCCAGACGACGTCTGTGGTGACGAAACGCATAGGTGTGGCTTGTAGATTCGACGTCATCACGCCGTTCCAGACGAGGAAGCACGGAGTACACACAAGCAGGAGAAGGAGGTGAAGCCGCCGCGCCTCCATTGCATTCGGATCTGTTTAAATCGCTATTCGATATTCATGGTCTTGTAAGTGCATAGCTTTTTTGGCCTAATAAATTAAACTTTGGTATTATGTTATGGTCTTTTCTTCTTCTGTTCATTCGAGATAAGCAGACATCGCCTCAGATATACCATAGAAGGTCCAGAGGGAGACCTAAAATCCCCACGCTTGCTGAGACCACTGTAATAGTGGTCACATTGATAGGGTAAGGAGTCTTCAATAACTACTTCTGGGTGCCTTTCCTGGTGGATGAAGTTTGCTCTATCCCTCTACCTATCTCTTGGATGACCATTTGGATTAACCCTATAAGGACAGCTTTATTCCATGAGGATTGATTTTTTCATGCTCTTATGTTTTTTCACTTATCACATGTAGTGGGAATTTTTCTTCTTGATTTTCTTTTTAGCCCTTTTTCACATATACGTTTTTTGTGTCACACACACAGTTTTTTTCACTATAATCTGTTATTGTGAGATTGAACTCTCATTACTTTCCAGTTATTATAGCTACATTTAAAATCTGTTCACAATCAGATTTTTTTTTTCAATTTCTCTAAGCGCTGTACTGTATATTCCACATGTTTTATTAATTTTTGTATCACAAATTTTTGGTACTGGCAGCTATTTATTCATTATTTAACACTTAAAGTGGAGTTCCACCCATAAATATAACATTACATCAGTAGTTTTAAAAAAATGTCATTAGTCCTTTAAGAAAAACATTTTTTTTTTTAGATGCCTTCAAAGTGTTGTTGCTAGGCAGAATAGTTAATCTTCCCACTTCCTGCACCTAGGTGCTTAAGCTTCCTAACCTACACCGCACAGACTCCTGGGAATGTAGTGGGTGTAACTTTCCAGGAGTCTGTGCACTCCCCAGTCTCGAAGAATCATGTGACTTGGACAGTACACCGCTTGTGCAGCACTGAGCATGTGCAAGGCTGAAATCCAGGAAGTCATACAGTCTGGCTTCATGATGCCCACACTTAAGATGGCCCCAGTCAATTTCTATTTTATAAAGTGTCTAAATGCTGTAACAACCTAACAAAACTGACCTTAGTTTACAGACTAACTTTACTAGAATACATTAAGCTTGTGTATTACAGGGGTATTTATAATTAAAAAGTGAAATTGTGGCCGGGACTCCGCTTTAATATTGGTGTTTAACATTCATATTTATATCGAGCACAGTGTTTTTCCTTTTGGATTTTTTTTTTGGTATATGCAGAATAGAATGAACTTTTATTAATCATTCTCTAAGAAGAAATTCTTGCTTTTTGATAATAAAAAAATCAGTTCATGTTTGTCTGCTCTTAGACATGCTTGTACAATTAGAATGTACAAGTCCTGCACTTTCCAAAAGAATAAGCGAGCTTACTATCCGAGGGAAAGCGGTAATGCTCAGTGACCTTTTCACCATAAACTAAAGGCTGAATGATTCCAAGCAACACCTTAAATAAGAGTGCTACAGATTGTCTCTTTTGGTTACAGTCACACAAGGGCTGATTCTAGAAAACTTGTATGTAACAAATACATTTTTAATATAGTTTATTTGTATTTTTTTATGAGCCGTGAAAAGTGAATTCAAACCACATACACAGTATAAATAAGTGCACTTAGTGTTACTAAACACATAACAGTAAAATCAGTCTGTATATGCAGTAAAGCATGCTTGTTATACCCACTGTAGAACCTAAAGGGTTAATCTTTCGCATTGTTAAAAAAGGCTGTTTGATTCTGTCTTCTCTGTTCCTCCACTTCTTCCACAGTCCCGAATCCATCTTCTGATAGTACAGAGCCTTGAGGCCACTCTGCACATGCTCAGTTTGGTGTGTATTTCTAGAGAGTTTTGGTTGTTATTTGGGAAGGTGCATGTGATCAGCACAGGTCCAATCATCACTGTCCAGATAGAGGTTCAGGGGTCACGCAGCCTCATAGGACAGAACGTAAACTCTTCCTACAAGCGCTTGGCCGAACACTGATAGAAGTAACAAGATTGTTATTTACTGCTAATAAGAAATGGTATTTATCAGTTTATATTCACTAAAATAATTGCACTTCCATGTTTTGTGTACTGTGGGAGACTAGATATAGTAAGTGCAGGGTCCTAGGTTTAGTAACACTTTAAGAATTTAAGGGATGGTATATTTTTACATGGTTACATTGGTATATGTATCCCCCCATCAAATCATTCCCCACATCTATTACCTTTTGTACCACCACCCCCTACCTATAGAATGTAAGCTCTACGAACAGGGCCCTCCTGTCACTTCTGTATTGAACTTTACTGTAATTGTGCTGCCCCCCGCTAAATAGTGTATAATAATAATATATACCATATGTGGCTAATGCCCCTGGAAGCTGTAAATAACTGAAGTAGACACTGCTACTCCAGTCTTCTCCACTTGCTTTGAACTAAGGGCGGCCACTCAGCAGGGGCGCCATTCTTAGAATGCTTTGCATTCTCTAAATGAATGCAAAATTCCCCATGTTTTGTCAGTATACAATGCTGCAGGAGGTTGGCAACCCTGTTACAGGGGCATCTGCCAATGTAACTGTGTAAAAATATACCATACCTGGTGTAAGGATATGCTGTCTTATACTGTCTGAATTTGTAAATGCCTGTAAATATATTATGTATGCACTTTCTGTCCCTGGGTTGTTGTCTTTAAAACCCTGGAAGGAGGAAGTGGAGAGACAGAGAGAGAGAGAGAGAGAGAGAGAGAGAGAGAGAGAGAGAGAGAGAGAGAGAGAAAGTCCCAGCCACCTGTCCTGTCCAGGCAGCTAAACCCCAAACCAGAAGGGACTATTATGCAAGTATTCCTATGATCTAATAGTTTAACTGCAGCTGCTAAGCGTCTATCTAAATCCTTGTGGCAGACAGAGTATCACTGCAATGTCCTGGTTATTATTTCACATGCACAGTGCCAGATAGCTATGTATGTCCCAATGTATGTGTAGTGGTCACCTTCCAGTATATTGGTAGGTGAACCTTTTTTATTTCAATATATTTTATTTGCAGCTCCTGTTATTCTAGTTAACCCTGTCCCTTCTGGTCTTGTATTCTATAGTTAGTCTTAGCTTAGGGCTCGATAACCAGCATAGGCTAGAGCCAGGTTAGGCATCTGGTGGTCATGTCGGTATCATTAGCTTAGAGGTCCGGTTGCATGTCAGATTAAAAACTGTTAGGGTGGAACTAAGGCACAGAGTAGATAAACGGAGTCTGAGTTCCACTACCACAGTTCCAGTACTACACCACAGTCCCTACCGATAAGAAGCCCCATTTCAGGCTGGTTGGACAACAGGTGTAATATCTCCCCTTGACCGCAGATCTTATCTTCAGGTCTCCGACACAAAGACATCCTCAAGGGTCCCTGCAATTGCACTCTGCTGCAACATTCATCTGAAGGTATCTCTATTAATAACTATATATACCTGAGCATGTGTGCACAATTTCAACATGGGTCAGATGTATTTACTGTTATTAATCTATTCTTATATAAAGCTTGTATTATTTCTATATTGGGGTGCATCTAAATGCTTATGACTGATGTTATATGCTGGTTGCATCAGTTCTTCTGCTCTCACGTCCTTTTATTTTTTTACTGATTAATTTACCAGGAAGGGAATCTCCTCTGTGCACAAAGGCCCTGTCCTGAGTGGAAGCACTGCCAATTTTATTGGTTCTCTTACAGTTATCCTGTTTGAGTGGGGGCATTTCTCAAGCTCCCCACACGCAGAGAGCTACACTCAAATTGTTCTTTAAATTTATTTTTTAAATGTTACAATGCAGGAGACATGAGGAGGAGGGTCAGCAATTGGATTGCTAAATTTATATATACTCTTTAGGGCAAGGGTCTCAAACTGGTGGCCCTCCAGCTGTTGTAAAACTACAAGTCCCATCATGCCTCTGCCTGTGGGAGTCATGCTGGTAACTGTCATTCTTGCAATGCCTCATTGGACTTGTAGTTTTGCAACAGCTGGAGGGCCGCCAGTTTGAGACGCCTGCTTTAGGGGTTTTTTACAAAAGGTAGAGAGTGCAAAATCTATTGGTAACTGCATAGAAACCAATCAGTTTTCAGGTTTTCTTGCCAAAGCTTAATTGAATAAGCTAAAGTTAGAAGCTGATTGGTTACTATGTACAGCTGCACCAGATTCAGAGTTCTTCAGTTTTAGTAAATCCCCACTAATGCTCATGATATTTTTACATAGACTTTCAAATGGCATCCAGCCAGGGTTTTTTTTTATTCTTTTTAATTGTGTGTGTTATTTAACTGGTACTATGTCCAGGGCCGCCATCAGGGGAGCATACACCTGTAAGAGGCTCAAGCGTCTGGACAGGCCCAATCAGATGGGAGAAGGGAGGGTCAGGTGCAGGGGAGCTTCTGGCTTTCTGTAGGAGTGCCAGTTGGCTACTGCTTCTTTGTGTGATTGAGCTGCCATCGGGCTCTGCTTCCACCTCTGGCAAATTCCTGCATGTGCACTCCTCGTGTGTACTGCACAAGAGCTGGGACCAGGAACACCACCTAACAAGTAGGGGCTTTTGTACACGTTTCACACTCTCATACAGTGCTTATTCATAGCTCGCTATGAATAAGCACTGTATGAGAGTGTGAAACGCGTTAGCCCTTTTTCCTGATTTTTTGCTGTGACATCCATGTTGTGACCAGTTTTTATTAAAAGGAACACATTTTTATTTTTGGAGTGCGGCCGTCCCGGTTCTTTCTTATACATTTTTGCATACTATTGCAGTGCCTGCACCCAAGAGTTTGGACTCCACTTTGCAGTTCTCTGGGACCTCTGAGCGGTAAACTTCCTTTCTTTTCCCATGAGGGGGGGGGGGGGTGTTGTGTACATGTGTGTGTATCTGTGTACATGTGTGTGTGTCTGTGTACATGTGTGTGTGTCTGGGTACGTGTGTGCGTGTCTGGGTACGTGTGTGCGTGTCTGTGTACATGTGTGTGTCTGTGTACATGTGGGTGTCTGTGTACATTTGTGTGTGTGTGTCTGGGTACATGTGTGTGTGTCTGTGTACATGGGTGTGTGTATATATATGTGTGTGTGTGTGTATATGTGTGTGTGTGTACATGTGTGTGTGCACATTCTGTCTGTGTCATATACAGTAAATACATGTGAGGGGGCTGAAAGCATACAGGTGTGAGGGGGGCTGAAAGTGCACGGGTGTGAGGGGGGGGCTGCAAGCGTACAGGTGTGAGGGGGGCTGAGAGTGTACAGGTGTGAGGGGGGCTGAGAGCACACAGGTGTTAGGGGGGCTGAGAGCATACAGGTGTTAGGGTGGCTGAGAGTGTACAGGTGTGGGGGGGCTGAGGATGTACAGGTGTGAGGGGGGCTGAGAGCGCACAGATGTTAGGGGGGTGAGAGCATACAGGTGTGAGGGGGGCTGAGAGCGTACAGGTGTGGGGGGCTGAGAGCGCACAGGTGTGAGGGGACTGAGAGCGTACATGTGTGAGGGGGGCCAAAAGCATACAGGTGTGGGGGTGCTGAGAGCGTACAGGTGTGAAGGGGGCTGAGAGTGCACAGATGTTAGGGGGCTGACAACGCACAGCTGCTGGATTGAGATGTCTCTTTTGGGCAAAATATATTTTCCTACTGTTAAACCTGGCAGGAGGTGAAAGCAGAGTGATCTCATCAGAGAAAGTGACGTGTTGATGACAAAGCAGTACTATTCACTGCAGTAGAGAAATGCAAAGTCCAACGTACAAGACAGGAGCATTATTTATTTTCACTGTTTGGTTGGCGTTCTGATTTAACTTTCATTATTAAAAATATAATAATCACTTTAAACGTAGCATTGTGACAAGATCCTATTATTATGCACGCTCAGTTTGGCAGGTGCAGAGTCTGTGGAAGAACCTAGCAGTACCATAGTAACAGTAAAACATTATTGTGCTGAAAATTGACGTAGCAAAATGTTATTCTTTTTGTGCACAGGTAAAATGTTCATAGACATGAAACAAGATTGGTGTTTTAAACATGACAATGCAGATTAATGATGTCTTATATTGTGGCTTTTTAAGAGAGAGAGAGAGACGGAGAAATAGACAAAGAGAGAGAGAGAGAGAGAGAGAGAGAGAGAGAGAGAGAGAGAGAAAGAAAGAGAGAGACACAGAGAGAGAGACAGACAGAGAAAGAGACAAAGAGAGAGAGAGAGAGAGAGACGGAGAGAGACACACTAATGGAACTGGAATCATTATTATAAATAATTTTTTACAGTGACTTCTTAAATAAAGGTTAGTAATATAAACATCTATTGTATAATGATAGAAGGAATTTTAAATGTTCATATACTCTGACAATGAGGATTGTTGTACATTCAGTTGTATTATGCTTTCATTTGCCATATTTGCGCTGACAGGGTAATTAGAATATTAGTCACAGAAAGTGATACCAATACCACCTAGTGGCCAAGAAAAGCGCAAGTAAATTGCAGCAAGAAATCAGAACCAGGTAAGGTAAAACGAAAATATATGCACAATTTAAATTTATTTTAAATGTACTATAATATAATATATACATTTTACAAAATAAAAACAATGTAATATTTAATTAGGGCTGTGATTTTAAAATATGGTCCTCGGGTGTCACTAATGCTGCCCTTATATGAGTGTCAGGATATTAGTTAGACTAACGCTGCCCTTATATGAGTGTGAAGATCTCAGGTACCACTAATGCTGCTCTTATATTGGTGTAAAGATCAGCGGCGGCTTGTGGTAAATATTGTGGGGGGGTGGCCACAATATTAATTTGCTATTATCACACAACTGGGTGGGTTCAGGACCCCAACCTTCTTTGAAGCATATTAGAGCTTCTGGCTCCAATCATGTGCTTCAAAAAACACTCAAACCCCTGATTGGAATCCTTGCATGGATGGGGGGGGGGGGGAGCGGCACCCTTGCACCCCTAATGGACGGGCCCCCACTGGTGAAGATCTCAGATACCACTAATACTGCCCTTATATGGGTCTGACAATTCTGTCTTTATATCTGTGTGAATATCACAGGTACCACAAATTCTGCCCTTAAATAAGTGTCAAGATCTCAGGTACCACTAATGCTGCAAAAAGGCGCAACTAGAACCTTCAGGGCCCCGGTGCAAGAAACCATGAAGGACCCCCCTTCCATCCAAGCCCCGGGCATCCAGTTCAGGAAGGGTGTCCATGGATATCCTCCCATAACCCTGCCTCCTGTGTGCCCCCACAGATCACGGTATAGGACCAATCACAGCAGCCCTTTACCAAGCTGATCAGATGTAAACAGACTTGACGGTTATCGGCAATCCTTTCCTCCCATGCTGTGTCTGTCTAGGGAAAGGAAATCCGTTAACCAGCTAGACTGTCAGTACATTGTTTACACTGAGAATCAGGGCACTGATCATCAGTACCCTAATGATCAGTGCAGGTCCATCAGTGCAGCCTATCAGTGTTTATATATGTTGCCTATCAGTTCTGCCTATCAGTGCTCATCAATACCCATCAGTGCCACCTATTAGTGCTCATCAATGCTGCCTTTCAGTGCCTCCTCAGCAGGACTCCTAGCCTGCACTGACAGTTCCTCCTCCCTACTCCCTCACACGGATGGGAAAGGAGAGAGCGGATCTGCTCCTTTTTCTTCCCACCCCTCTCCTTCTGTGTGTGCACAATGATCAAATTCGGCTGATTAGCTTCACACTTCCTGCAGTGCACACAGAAGAGGGGCGGAAGAAGGAGCAGATCAGCTCTCTCCTCTCCCATCCGTGTGCTGGAGGAGTTGGGGGAACTGTCAGGTGTATGAGAGAGATGCTCTCAGCTCAAAGCTCTGCATGTTGCAACCTCGCTGGGGCCCCCACGACAGTGGCAGAATGCCAGGGCCCAGCCCCAAGTGTGGCCCTGGTAGTTCCACCACTGATACCGCCCTATATCGGTATCAAGATCTTAGTTACATGAATGCTGCCTTTATACGACGATCTACAGTAGCACTAATTTTGTCCTTATATGAGTGTGCAAATCTCAGATAATGGGGAAGTAAAAGGGACAGCCGTTTAGGCCTCCCTTTCCTCATGGGGTCACGGCAGCAGCAAGAGACTAAGATTTTTTTTTAGGGAGCTGCGGTGGCTCAACGCGATTGGCACTACGCTGACAAGCCATTTACCTCTGCAGCTAGGGGTTCGGATCCCGGTCTCGGCTACATGTGAATTGAGTTTGGTGGTCTCAGCCCGGCTCCCGGTGGGTGTGCTATGCGAGGTAAAACCTGTGCTTAGTACGCCCACCCCCCTCCCACAAAAACTACCACACTTACACGCACTCGAAATTGGGTTAACATGCACGCACTTTGACCACGCGGCCTCTAAAAAGAGAGGCGAAGGACTAACGGGGCTGGTTGAGCGGGCTAGATCCTCTCACTCCCTTATAGGGAGTCCCTCTGCCCCGTTGGGCTTCAAAGCGGAGCAGGTAGGGCGGGCTATGTGGGAGGACCCCCTCACGCACCCGCCATTGCCACCCGAGGCATGGAGAAAGGTGGCAGAATGGGGGAGGCCTGCCTACTCCCAACTCCTGCAGTCCAGGCTCCTCTCTCGAGTACACTCACAAAATACACTTTAATAAAAAAAAGAGACTAAGATTTAAAGAAACAGGTGTCAGTGTAATTAAGTGTGAGGCAGAGTGTCAAATAAGGTTAATAGCAGGTCAGCGGGTTGATTATAGGGAACATTGCCATTTAGGCTACACATACTAGGCTTAATACTACTTCCACAGAACACTTAAGTACTTGTTCAAATAAACAATCTTCGGTAACTCTTGCATTAAACCAGGGAATACCACTCAGCCTTCCCATGCATTCAGCGTTCTAATGTCCTTCTCCCATGCATGTCTATGGGCCTAACCCATATGGATATTTCTCCAAATCCCCTACACCTCACGTGTTGCAAGCAGCAGGTCACTATTCTTTCATGAGACACACTTCCTTTCCTGCAAGGGGGAATATACAGCGGGTAAAATAAGTATTTTGGTGTCTTCTGGTTCCCAAGAGTTTTCTTCAGGAGAGTAACTCTTCCATTTAATAAGGTATGGAATTTGACCTCCCTGTTTCCTGTAATGCAAAATTGACTCCAATTCAACACCTTCTCCTACAGTTATTGATGGAGGTGTTGGGCCATCTCATTAGGGAAATCTTGAATTTCTGGCTTGAGTAATGAAACGTGGAATACTGGATGGATCTTGTAGGATTCTGAAAGCAATAGTTCATAGGCTACAGGGTTAAAGTGGTTGTAAACCCTTACACACACACAAAGTGAAGGGTGATACACTGACATGAAAATAAAACACCCACATAAGTTGTACCTGTCTACCTGCAGCCCTGTCTCCTCTTCAGCAAGGGTCCTGACCTTTCTGGGCCACACTGGAAGAAGAGGAATTGTCTGTGCCACACATAAAATGCACTGACAATAAGCGTAGCTGGTGACCAGAAAGAGTCGAGTAGATCACAAATTAACGATCTTTAACCACTTGACCACTGGGCACTTAAACCCCCTTAATAACCAGACCAATTTTCAGCTTTCGGTGCTCTCACATTTTGAATGACAATTACTCAGTCATACAACACTGTACCCAAATACAAATGTTGTCCTTTTTCTCCCACAAATGGAGCTTTCTTTTGGTGGTATTTAATCACTGTTGGGTTTTTTATTTTTTGCGCTATAAAAGAAAAAATACTGAAAATTCTGTAAAAAAAAATGTTTTTCTTTGTTTCTGTTATAAAATTTAGCAAATTTGTAATTTTTCTTCATAAATTTTGGCCAAAATTTATACTGCTACATATCTTTGGTAAAAATAAGTACAAATTGGTAAATATTATTTGGTCTTTGTGAAAGTTATAGCGTCCACAAGCTATGGTGCCAATATCTGAAAATTGTACGGGGGTATTGCAGAGTATTGTGCGGGGGTATTGCAGAGTATTGTGCGGGGGTATAGCAGAGTATTGTGCAGGGGGTATTGCAGAGTACTGCGCAGGGGGTATTGCAGAGTATGGGTATTGCAGAGTATTGTGCGGGGGTATTGCAGAGTATTGTGCGGGGGTATTGCAGAGTATTGGTGCAGGGGGTATTGCAGAGTATGGGTATTGCAGAGTATTGTGCGGGGGTATTGCAGAGTATTGGTGCAGGGGGTATTGCAGAGTATTGCACAGGGGGTATTGCAGAGTACTGCACAGGGGGTATTGCAGAGTACTGCACAGGGGGTATTGCAGAATATTGCGCAGGGGGTATTGCAGAGTATTGCGCAGGGGGTATTGCAGAGTATTGCGCAGGGGATATTGCAGAGTATTGTGCAGGGGGTATTGCAGAGTACTGTGCAAGGGGTATTGCAGAATACTGTGCAAGGGGTATTGCAGAGTACTGCGCAGGGGGTATTGCAGAGTATTGCGCAGGGGTATTGCAGAGTATTGCAGGGATGGCTGGATCTGTGACTGCAATATTCACAGATCCAGCCCACAGCGCTGCTGACACCCGCTCTCTCCTCTCACACTGTACCGATCGGTACAGAGAGAGGAGGGAGGAACCGGCGTCATCAAATGACGCCGGTTTGTTAACATGTGATCGTTCCGTCATTGGACATTGATCACATGGTAAACAGCCGATATCAGTGGCAATTTACCGCAATCCGTGATGCCAGAGGACCCGGCGGTCACGGATTCAGTGCGATTCAGTGCGATTCTGGGAGGACGTCCATGGACGTCCTCCCAGAGTTAAGGAACTGCCTTGTAGCCGTAATTCGGGTATAAGGCGGTGATTAAGTGGTTAAGATCGATAAAGTACCTATCAGAATAATACAACTTACTTTTTTTTGTAATTTTTTTATTATAAAAGTAAAAGAGGATAACATAAACAAGTGTAATATTTGACACTGTGTTTGATAAACTAACACATCAATATTTGGTTCGATGGATGTAGTAGCTATTTTCAATGAATTTTCAAGCTGCACATCCGATATTTTGGTTCTAATTGTGCCCTTCATGTGCTTTATCCTTGAAAATCCTTGGTCACAAACATAGGTGCTGCTGAAAACTGATGACATGAATAAAACATGATTGTGAAGAGTGGGATATTTTTCTTATAAAAGCCCAGTAAAGGGTAAGTTTACGATGCAGTCCATGGGCTAAAGCTTTATTTCCCTTCCAGCCATCTGCAAAGAAATTGGAAGAGCAACATGTCCTGACTGATACCTGAAGTTATGTAGGGCATCGAGAGATAGACTTGGCCAGACTGGACAGTTGCACTGAAAGTGGCCGGACGTTCCACAGTATATACAAAGGTTAGCAACTTCTCCTTGGAGGACAAGGCCTGACTAATTAGGCCAATTTGCATGGGTTGACCCTCTGAAGTGGTCGGTGGTTGTGCTGGCGAGCTGATGGCAGAGGAAGGTAAAAGTCTGGGTAGCATCCATGTCATTCAGTTAGGGCTTGTTTATGCTTGCTTCAAAATGTGGCTTTGGACACGCTTTTTCAAAGAACTCTGAATGCCAATGAAAGCCCCTGTCTCTAAATAAATGGTCACATTACAGTCCTGTTCACACATTGTATTTGCTTTGCTTCAAAAAAGTTACCTCACGTTGCTTTCTTGGTGCTTCAAAGTGTCTCTGAAGCCTCCATTGAAGTCAATGATAAAGCTCACTTACAGCACCTGAAGCTTTGAGGGGCATTTACTTAGCATTAGCTTTGCTTTGTTTTGGAAATATTGCAGGTATGAGACATCCCAGGATGCACTGGGAAACCAATAAGCGAACCCGCAAAGACGTCATCAGCAGTTCATGTGTATATACTGTATATTCTGCAAGTGTTTGGTACAGACATCACATCTGGTGTGCAGCATGGAGACGCAGGAAGGTGAGCGTGGTCCAGACTGGAGCAGAGCAACTAGCAGACAGCACACACGCAGTGTGCAACATGGGAACACTATAGCGGAAGGTGAGTGGGGACCGGAGAGACAGGACTGAGTGACAGAGGATCAGCAGAGCAGAAGAAACTAAATGTCACATATGGTGAGCAGAGTGGGAGGTGAGCAGTGACTGCAAAAATCAGCAAACCAGAGGATCAGCAGAGCTGGTGGTTACTACTGAGTGGGGGATCAGCAGAGCTGAGGGTACTACTGAGGGGGGATCAGCAGAGCTGAGGGTACTACTGAGGGGGGATCAGCAGAGCTGAGGGTACTACTGAGGGGGGATCAGCAGAGTTGAGGGTACTACTGAGCGGGGGATCTGCTCAATGAGGGTACTAATAAGCTGGGGATCTGATAAACAGGAGTACTATTGAGCTGGGGTTCTGCTGAATGAGGGTACTGCTGAGACGAGGTTCTACTGGGTCCCTTTAAAACAAATCAAAAATTAACCCATACAGGGCATTTGCAAAGCTTCAACTTAAAGTGGAGCTCCACCCAAAATGGAAAGCTCTGCATTTTTTGCCTCCACCCCAATCTGCTGCCACATTTTGCACCTTTTGGGAGGAAGCTGGTGCCTGGTTTTGACAGGCATCTGCTCCCACTTCCAGTTCAGTTAACCATGGCGAAGGGAGCCAGATGTTTGCCCTCCTTTTCTGCCGCCCCCCCCACCCCCCGCAGCCGGGCCATTGAGAAAGCGCAGCGTGATTCGTGCATGCACAGTTGGAAACCGCAAGGCTTCACTGCCGGTTTCCCTTAGCCAAGATGGTGGTGGCAGCACCTATGAGCTGATTCAAGAATCGGCCTGGGTGAGGACATTGCTGGATGCCTGGACGGGTAAGTACCCTAATAGTAAAAATCGGCAGCTACAATATTTATACCTGCTGAATTTTCTTTTTTTTTGTGTGTGGGGGGGATCAATGAAGCGTCAAAAAAGCATGTTGAAGTAGTAGGCGCTTTAATGTAAAAGAAGAGTTCCACCAATGTATGTGTTTATTAAAAGTCAGCAGCTACAAAAAGTGTAGCTGCTGACTTTTAATAAACAGACACTCATCTGTCCTACGGTCCAGTGAAGCAGCCACCTGAAGCCTCGCTTCTCTCTCTTCGCGGCGCCGCCATTGCAAGTGTGGCTTCGTAGTCGCGAGTGCACTGCGCATGTCGCTCTGCGCGTTTTGAAAGGCCGGTCAATCTTCTGGGACCTGTGAAGTGTCCCAGAAAATTGCAGGTTGAGAGGGGGGAGAAGAGAACTTCCGTTCTGCGCTATGATCGGAAGTGGGAGCTGGGTACCTGTCAAAACGAAGTACCCGCCCCCCCAAAAAAAATGACATGCCAAATGTGGCATGTCAGAGGGTCAGGAGTCGTTAAAGCGGAAGTTCCAATTTTGGGTGGAACTACATCTACTTTAATTTATAAACCATCCATTATCACTATGGCTTCCACTTCTTCTAATATTGCTTCTAGACATTTCCAGAAACAGATCTCTTGCAGCAGATTCTGTCCATGGAAGAGCTGTGGGGGGAGAAGAAGACCCACATCCTGGGAGTCCAGTGAGCACTGCACTGCGGGTCATTCATCAACATTACACAGCGCAGCCTGCAATCCCCCTCCATGACAGGTGAGGGCGGAAGTGACGTGTGAGCGCCCTCCACTTCCTATACAGAACACTGGGATCCATGGAGCGCTGTGTTGCTGCATCCTGGTATTTCGGAGCCTCCATCCTGCTCGCCAAGTACCCGGACTGAAAACAGGAAGTGAGTATCAGGCCCAGTGACAGGAGCGGCGTGCACAACATCGGCCGTGACCCCGAGCCCATCACATCACCCCGCCATCATTGTTTACATTCCCTTCCATCATCATCACTGACAGAGATGTGTGGGGGAGGGAGGGAGCGCTCAGTGCAGCATCATCATCATCACCAACTGTCATTCTGCTCCATACATACAACGTGTGCTATACACTGTCACTGCATAGAGATCATTGGATAAAGTGTCCTGTACCGTCACTGACTGCAGAGTTCAGGGGATGGGGGTCAGGATAAAGGTGGCCATGCATGTAACCATTACCATCGTACCCCCCCCCCCCCTTAATTATCCAATGTGTTTTATTATTAACCGATCGATCATATTAAGATTTGTCTGATCAGTTGTGGAGGAAAACACGATCGTATTAAATATCCATCTTGATTACATCCTCGTGTATATGATGTGTTTACATTTTTTGTTTTTTTTGGTACTTTTTGAGGGATTTAAAGTTTTTCGCCAATAAATCAAATGGATATCCGAATGTATGGGAAATCAATGTATGCATGGTCACCAGGAAAGGTGCGTTCCATGTGCGTTTACTGCACCACATTCAAACACGCTGCTTTTGCGACCTGCACGTGAGTACCCATGTACTGTTAAATGCAGATCACAAATGTAGTGGGTTTATAGGCACCAAATTACATGCTACTGCAATACCATGTGATTCAGGGTGGCGCGTTTTTAAATGTAGCGCATTTTTTGTGTTTCGGTGAGATTTGCAGCTCATTCAAATGTATAGGCTGTAAAATCAAATTGCGCAGGAACGCGTTGGAATGGCAGGGGAACAAGGCACGGATTCCTGTGTGAACCGGCCCTCAAATGTACACTGAGCAGCGCATGCGCCGTTCAGTAGACACTCAGGTACGATGCTTGTGTGTCTGCAGGACTGCATTCCTGTGCGTGCACAGGAGTCGCATCATCACAGCCAATAGAGGTGGCTGTAGACTGGTACCCGGAAGAAGGTGCTGGCGAGGGACCTTGCAGAGCATTGGAGCTAGGGTAAGTATTGGAAACATTGAAAAGTGACAGCAGAAAAAAGTAGAGTAGTCTATCGAGTCTGTCCGTTTATTTATTTATTTATTTTGTTTGTTTTTGGTTTCTTTTCTTTTTCGTTTATTTTTTGTCTGTATAGGTCTATGTTTGTCCCAAGCATGGTTGAAGCCATTTAAAGCAGCGTTCCACCCAAAAGTGGAACTTCCATTCATTTGTCCCCCCCGAACCCCCATTCGGTGCCACATTTGGCACATTTCAGGGGGAGCACCTTCTTTCGGTTACCAGTCTACAGCCACCTTGATTGGCTGTGATGATGTCCCCAGGTGAATTACATCAGCAGATTTGCTCCCGTCTCCTTTCGCCACAGCCGAGCTGGTAAGAGAGCACAGCGGTGCCTCGCGCATGCACAGTTGGGACTCTGTGAAGCCATAATGCTTTACTGTCGGGTTCCCTTACTGGCAGTGGCAACATCAGCTGCGGTGCCGACATCGCTGGACTTCAGGACATATAAGTGTCCTATTCATTAAAGTCAGCAGCTGCAGTATGTGTAGCTGCTGGCTTTTAATTTTTGCAGAGGTGGGCAAACTTCTGCTTTAAAGCGGATCTCCACTCTAAAGTGGAGTCCCGCTGATCGGAACCCTCCCCCCCTCCGGTGTCACATTTGACACCTTTCAGGGGGGAGGGGGGTGCAGATACCTGTCTACAGACAGGTGTCTGCACCCACTTCCGGCCCTACGATACGGGCAAAGGACGGGTTTTTTCCTTCCTTCCCGTCCGTCCCCCCGTTGTATGCTGGGAACACTCGGCTCCCAGCACACAGCGGGAGCCAATCGGCGGGCGCAGCGCGACTCGCGCATGCGCCGTAGGGAACCGGGCAGTGAAGCCGGAGCGCTTCACTTCCTGGTTCCCTCACCGAGGATGGAGGGGGGAGCAGCAGGGTGACGAGCGATCGGCTCGTCATCTGCTGCGATCACCGCTGGACTCCAGGACAGGTAAGTGTCCTTATATTAAAAGTCAGCAGCTGCAGTATTTGTAGCTGCTGGCTTTTAATATATTTTTCCCGTGGCACATCCGCTTTAAGTATTGTGGACTTTAGTTACTCTTTAATGTCATTTCTAAAGAGATTTTAAATCTTTTTAAATGTGGAGCTTTGATTCAAATAATATCTGGTGATCCTTCCATTAACCTCTTCACGCCCACGCTATAACTGAAAGACGGCTACACCCCTGCGGGTGGAACGCTCTGTGATTAGCGAGTCTCTGAGACTCGGCTGATCACAGATAGGAGTAAGGGGCAGATCCTGGCCCTTTACCATGTGATCAGCTGTCAGCCAATGACAACTGATCACATGATGTAAACAGAAGCCAAGAATAATTGTTATTTTCCATTGCGCTCATAGTATGAGGAGAAAAAGATAAGCCACATTGGTCTCGTACACAGAGAGCCTCTGCTACTAACTAGTGCCCACCAGTGCGTATCAGTACTGCTAAGCAGTGCCCATCAGTCCCACCTCTCAGTGTTGCCTCATCAGTGCCCACCAGTGTCGCTTTATCAGTGCCCACCAGTGCCGCCTTCTCAGTGCAGCCTCGTCAGTGCACATCAGTGAAGTAGAAAAATTACCCGTTTGCAATTTTTTTTAACAAACTATGAAAACAGAAAAAAAGAAAGCTCTATTTGTGTGAAAAAAAGATAAAAATTTAATTTGGGTACAGTGTTGCATGATCGTGCAATTGTCATTCAAAGAGTGACAGCGGTGAAAATTGGCCTGGGCAGGAAGGGGGTTTAAGTTCCCAGTAACCATGTGGTTAAACTAGTTCTAAAGTCAGAAGGTTTTTTTATCTTTATGCATTCTATCCATTAAGATAAAAATCCTTCAGTGTACAGCAGCCCCCCTAATATTTACATGAGCCCCATCTCGATCCAGCGATGTTGCACGAGAACCTCGACTGCCCGGGACTACCCCTCCTGATTGGCTGTGACACAGCAGTGGGCGCCATTGGCTCATGCTGCTGCCAATCAAAATCAGAGTGCTAATGAGGAGAGAGAGGTGGCGGTCTCGTGTCTGAATGGACAGAGCAGTGGCCTCGGCTCGGGTGCCCCCATAGCAAGCTGTTAGCTGTGGGGGCACCTGGCAGGAGGGAGGGGCCTGAAGTGCCGGCGGGGGACCCAAGAATGGGAGGATCCAGGCTGCTCTGTGCAAAACCATTGCACAGAACAGGTAAGTATAACAACACCTGAGCATCGCGCTTATGAGCTTTGCCATTTTTTTATTAGCCAATAAAGAAAGTTTAGCAAGGGTTAAAGCGTATGATTAGGGGTTCATTATTATTTGTTTACTTATTTATATATTTATTTTGTTAGGTTAGGGTTTGAGGTGAGGATTATTTATGCATTTTGTTTTGTTACTTTTTATTTATGATAATTATTATTAGTTATTTATAGGGATTTATAGGTTTGCTATATAGGGTTGGTACTAAGCATTTGCATGAGTATCGGTACTCGTGCAAATGCGCCGATACCTGAAACCAATACTTTCAGGCTCGGTTCTTTTAGCTGTCAGCGGGATTCCCCCACTGACAGTAAAAAAAAAAAAAAAAAAAAGCTAGCAACTATCGGTTGTTAAGGAGCGGGGCCGCCACGTCCTTAACAACTGATAACTCATCCAGCTGTCAGTGGGGTTCTCCTGTTGACAGCTGAAGTGTAAACGAAGTCCCAGCAGCCAGGCAATGTTTATTAATAACGTTGCGCATAAACAGAAGGATAAAAAGAAACATTGAGGGTTTTTTACCAGGGCTCGACAAATCCGGGCGCCAGGTCGCCATGGCGACTAGAAATAGGGTTGTTTTTTTTGTGAGCTGGCGCCATCTGGTGGTGAGCCGTTGGTATTACAAGTTATTACCACCAGATGTGTAAGCTGGCGCTATCTGGTGGTGGCCGTTGGTATTACAAGTTAAGCATTACAAATTAAAAAGGAATTCTAATGTAATTTTTCACTATTTTCACTGCCATCTCCTTCCCTCTAATTAGAACCCCCAAACATTATATATTTTTTTATCCTAACACCCTAGAGAAAAAAATGGCGATCGTTGCAATACTTTCTGTCATGCCGTATTTGCGCAGCGGTCTTACAAGCGCACTTTTTTGGGAAAAAATTACACTTTTTTTAATTAAAAAATAAGACAACAGTAAAGTTATCCCAATTTTTTTTAATATTATGAAAGATAATGTTACGCCGAGTAAATTCATACCCAACATGTCACGCTTCAAAATTGCGTCCGCTTGTGGAATGCCGACAAACTTTTACCCTTTAAAATCTTCATAGGCGACGTTTAAAAAAATCTACAGGTTGCATGTTTTGAGTTACAGAGGAGGGCTAGAATTATTGCTGTCGCTCATGTATGTGTTCGCTTCTGCGCGCAAGCTCGTCGGGACGGGGCGCGTTTTCTGGCTCCTAACTTTTTTAGCTGGCTCCTAGATTCCAAGCAAATTTGTCAAACCCTGATTTACTAAAGGCAAATCCACTTTGCACTACAAGTGCACTTGAAAGTGCAGTCGCTGTAGATCTGAGGGGGACAAAAAACATTTTTTTTAGCTTGTACATGATGGGATGATAAAATCAGCAGAGCTTCCCCTCATTTCAGATCTACCCCTCAGATTTACAGTGACTGCCCTTCCAAGTGCACTTTCAGTGCAAAGTGGATTTGCCTTTAGTAAATAACCCTTTTCTTTTTGTATCTTTCTGTTTATTCATCCGCAGATCAAAGGATGAACTTCGATCTGCAGATAAAGAAAGTTTAAACCAACCTGTCAAGTAAAATTTTTTGTTTGTTTTTAAATTAATGTTCCTCTGTTTAACCTCTTATTAATCCTTAATTTACTCTAATTGGCCTTATTGTACTCCTTATTTTCCTTCTCCAATTAAATATTATTTACTGCTGTATTTTTTTTGTTCAGTTCTATTTTATGAACTATTTATAATTAAAACTTTTTTTTTGCTTTGTTCATTAATATTTTTTCACCTTTAACATATATTTACACGTTTCACATTGAAAAAAAAAGCAACATTTTTATTTTTTTATTTTGCAAATAAATTTTCAATGCTTTGTACCATTGCTGACAGCTGTGTAAACAAAACAGTTGTAGGTATCGGTAATTGGTGTTGACGAATACAAAAAAAACAAAAACAAACAAGTATCTGTACTCATTAAAAAATGAAATGGCATCGGTGCATCCCTATTTATGTATTTTTTATAATTAATTTTTATTTAACCAGTTCAATACCAGGCACTTTCGCCCCTTCCTGTCCAGGCCGATTTTTAGCTTTCAGCGCTGTCGCACTTTGAATGACAATTGCGCGGACATGCTACACTGTACCCAAACACATTTTTTTATCATTTTGATCAAATATAACTTTCTTTTGGTGGTATTTGATCACTGCTGGGGTTTTTATTTTTTGCGCAACAAATAAGAAAAGACCGTAAATTTGGGGGGAAAAAAACATTTTTCTTTGTTTCTGTTATAAAATTTTGTAAATAAGTGCGTTTTCTCCTTCACTGATGAGGCTGCACTGATGGGTACTGATGAGGTGGCACTGATGGGCGCTGATATGTGGCAATCATAGGTGTCACTGATGGGCATAGACGGGCAGCACTGATGGGCTCTGATAGGTGGCACAGATGGGCTCGATAGGTGGCACTGCTGGGCATCACTGATAATGAGACATCTGGCAGGCATTTGTAGTGGGCTCTGACTGGCACAATTTCTTGGCACTGATTGGCATCTTCTAAGCCGCGTACACACGATCAGTCCATCCGACCGTTCTCATCGCTTAACCGATGAAGCTGACTGATGGTCCGTCACGCCTACACACCATCGGTTAATTAACCGATCGTGTCAGAACGCTCAATGCGTCGACTTGATTCTGAGCATGCGCGGGTTTTTAACCAATGCTTTTGCATACTAACGATCTGTTTTGACCTATCGGTTAGGCGTCCATCGGTTACATTTTAAAGCAAGTTCCTATTTTTTTAACCCAAGGTTAAATAACCTATGGGGCCCACACACGATCGGTTTTGACCGATGAAAATGGTCTTTTAGACCGTTGTCCTCTGGCTATCCTATCGTGTGTACGAGGCCTAAGGGCACTGTGGGGCATCCCTGGTGGCCATGGGGGGCATACCTGGTCATCCATGTGTGCTGGCCATCCCTGGTGGTCCTGGCGGCATCCCTGGTGGTCCAGTGGGGGCATCCGCGGGGGGCTGCGCTGATAAACAATCAGTGTAGGCCCTCCCTGTCAGGAGAGGCGCCGATCGTCTCTTCTCTACTCGCATCTGTCAGACGCGAGTGAGGAAAAGCCGATAAACGTCTCTTCCTGTTTACATTGTGATCAGCCGTGATTGGACATGGCTGATCACGTGGTAAAGAGCCTCTGTCAGAGGCTCTTTACCGAGATCGGTGGTGCGGTGTGTCAGACTGACACGCCGCACCACCGATCGCAAAGCTGCGAGCGCCAGCAGTTATCCTGAAAGACGTCATATGACGTCCAGTCAGGATAACTGAACCACCGCCCAGCCGTCATTTTGCTATAAGCCGGGTGGGTAGTGGTTAATTATTGCATTTGAGCAGAAAAACGCTGATGTGCGATTGAGGTCTTATTTACACATGTATACAAAAAAATACTGCGCAGGTCCAAGGACAAGTGAATAGTGCTGAAACTATACAAAACTAAAATAAAATAAAATATAAAATTAAAAATAAAAAAATAATAAAAATACTGCTGCAGCTTATATGTCAGATAAACATAAATAATAAACAGAAAAAGGTAAAGCTGCGCTGTAACATGAATCAGCATAAATGTCAAATATGCTTATAAGTGATGCACACAAAACACCAGTGTAATAAATGAATATTGTGAAAAAATTATGTGCAAAAGTTCATGAAAAGGATGTATCAGAAAAGTTCAAATAAGTGACAGAACGTTCTCCGAATGGGTGATTAAAGATGTCCAGATGATATTGTGAATCTGTATAGCAGATGACAGAATCCTCCACCACTTATAATCTAACTGCTTACCAGAGCAAGAAGTTAGTCAGGCATATAAACATGTGAGCCATTTAAGGGATCCGGGAAATGCCGTCAGTCTCTCTCCAATCTCACCAATCCTCTACATCAGACCCAACTCTCTCCATAAGTACAACCCAGAGGAGAAAACCACTAATATAGCGTAATACCGTTGAGAATGGTTTTAATAATAAAAAGTAGTGCACTTACAAGTATGCAGATAAAAAAGTGCGTGTATCGATAATAGCCGGCCGGCTCTACTGTCCGCTCGTCCTTCCGGGTATACAGCGTGGTACGAATCGTGGTGACGTCAGCACGTCGCTCCTCCCTACGCCGTTTCGTCACAATAATGACTTCTTCCAGGGGCACAAGCGGCGTGCTGACTCGCCACTCTTTATAGCAATACATAACATCCGGGACCGCCCAGCTCTGAACCTTGGAGATCGCGGACATCAACCACCATTTTTGAATTGGGATCCCTGCCAGTATGACACTGTAGGTGATAATACCAAAACTAAAAAAACGGGTAGAACACATAACACTATTGGAAATAAAAAAATATATATAAAGCAGCGTGTTGATTCGCCACACTTATCATAATATACAACATCAGGAGCTACCCGATATTAGACCAAAAGGTCACAGACGTCCACCGCAATATCTAGATATGACATCACTAGCAGTGAAGAGTCCGTAGATGATGGCTAACATTATTGGATAATAAATGAAATTAAATGTTATGATATTAATGGACATTAAATAATCCATATAGCTAGAACAGGCAAAATGTCAGAAAGCAGCCTGCAAAAGGAAAACAGACTGCTTTACATAAATCTGCATCCTTGATGATCGCAGACATCCGCCTTCAGAGAGTAAATAATAAAATTAATAAAAAAAAAAATTACCCAACTGTATTAAAACTGTAGGTAATATAGAACAGCTTAAAAAGGAAAAAATAAAAATTAAAAATAAAAGGCGCATATCAATAATGAATGCATGGTAACTCACGCCTAGAGCAACCAAGCATCCAAACAATTGATTGCAAGATAAATAAAAATCACCCCACATAAAAATACAGCCTGAAAAGGCATGCTTGCCTTAAAAATGATTCTATAAAACAGGATATCTCCGTGTTAATAGGAAGTTGGATATAAGTTACAATAATTAGTAACCATTTGGAATTAGATCTAGCTTTTGTTGACAAGAGGGTGCTAGAAAAGCTGCCCTCTTGTGGCCACAACAAAAAAGCCAAATGGATGTAATTTCCATTAGGGGGGAAACAGATATTTATTTAAGAAGGATTTTAAGACCTCAGTCTGTTAAACTAAGGGGGGAATAGTGATATTAGTCACTGGTTTGTGTTCAAATTTTGTTCACTTGGAGAAAAAATATGTTTTTTTTAAAAACAATACCCAAAAGAAAAATCATTAAGGGCCCAGATGTACCAAGGCTCAGAGTTGGTTTACAAGCAATGATTATAGAAACACAAATACTACCCATTATCTATGAATGCATTTACGTCTGTATCTATGTTCAATCCGTAAGGACTATATGTACGGATTCGATAAATCCAGGCCATTTCCATCCTGGATAGCTCTCTAACCAATGAGCTTCCTCTCCAGTGAGGATCAAACTTATCTATCACAATAAAAAGGGTCCCCTCTGGGTTACATTCGTGGTATTGCTCATAGTGGCTGGACACTGAATGTTGCGAGAATCCTGATCTAATATTGGTGATATGCTCACCTAATCTAACATTCATTGGTCTTTTGGTCCTGCCAATATACTGTAGCCCACATGGGCATTCTAAGAGATAAACCACGCCAGTTGTGTTACACGTAATGAATGGCTCAATTTTGTGTTCTTTCAATGTACTTGTTGAAGTGAAACATAGGTTTTTTTTTGTTTTAATCCTATTCAGTTTACACACTGTACAATTCCTACATTGGTGGTATCCCTTAATATCCCGCTGAAAAAAAGACACTTTTTTGGTAGGAGGGTCCACTACATTGGGGGCAACCTTGTCCCGTAATGAGGGTACACCTCTGAAGATTACCTGAGGGTTAGCTGGTAAAAATGTATTAATAATCCTGTCATTAGATAATATGTGCCAATGCTGTTTAATCAATCTTTTTATGGCATAATGCTGGCTAGAATATGTGGTGATAAATGGCACAATAGGTCTATCCTTAATTTGTTTGGCGCCAGGGGCCAATAAGGTATTCCTATCAATGACAGCCACCTCATTATAGGTGTTTTCCAGCAATTCAGGATCATAACCCTTCTCCAAAAGTCTGACTTTAAGTATACCAGCCTGAGTCTCATAGTCTTTCAAGGTAGAACAGTTCCTCCTCATCCTCACAAACTGGCTTTATCACTTATAAGCATATTTGACATTTATGCTGACTCTTATTTACACAGTCGGCAACTAGCTCCATTAGAAACTAGTTCCATCTTTGGCTGCAACTTATTGAGAAAGACTTGCTGCCAGTCTGCACATTAGGAAACTGGTGGTAATTACAGTGATATTAAACCTTCGGTGTTCTTTAGTTTGTCACATTGGAAACAATAAAACAAACATCTCCAATAAACTTTTTGTTAAAAATCTTAGCACTTGCAGTTTACAGCTATCAATGCTCCCAGCTCTTGATCTGCTTAGTGCCGCATCCCTGAATTTCTAGTCTTCACAGGAAAAAGTGGACAGTGCAGTCTCCAGCCAGTTTGTTAGCTTCGAGGAGGAGCAGGGGAATGCCTTGTCATCCTACGCTACCGGGCTGAGTGTTTCTAATGATGCAAGACCACGTATAAATTGCCCGAATTGCGCAGTTGGGCACCAACCAGTAGAAAACCAACCATGCATAGGACTTTCAATGTACACCACAATTTAAATTCCATACATTTATTTTATTCCTGTAAAACATTGATCCATAGATCATTAAAATATATATTTTGACCATAGTAGACAATTTATAGACCTACAAACATACAGGTGCATCTCAAAAAATTGGTACCTTGGATTATGAGCATAATTTGTTCCAGAAGAATGCTTGTAATCCAAAGCACTCGTAATTCAAAGCAAGTTTCCCCATAAGAATCAATGGAAACTCTGATAATTTGTTCCACAGTGACTGCTATTGTATGCAGTACCGCATATGGCCAGAGGTGGGGGGGTGCTGGAGACACTCGTAAACACTCGAGGACCGTTTGGATGCACTCTGAGCACCTCTGGCCAAATGCAGTACTGCACACCCCATTGGCTTGAATCCTGCTCGTATTGCGAGACAACGCTTGCAGACCAAGTCAGGATTTAAAAAAAATAATAGCTCATATTGTGAAATGCTCGTAAATTGCATTACTCACAATCCGAGGTAAAGAGGAACTGCAGTCTACTCACATAATTTGTAATAAAAACATCTTTGCCATTCTAAAGCTTCCCTCTACCCACTTTGCATATTTTATATATACTGTGATTCTGTACTTGCCAAATATGCTGCAGGAATCTCCCTCCACTGAGTCTGGCTGCAGCCATTTTAACTGTGGGCAGCTGAAGCTGCTGCCTGTTCACTTCCTGGATTTACACAGAGGCAAACCTCTAGCTCTGCAGCTCTCATTTGCCCTCTTATGACTCGTCCCCCCCCTCCCTTCCTGGCAAACTCTCACGAGAGTGAAGCCTCGTACACACGACCGAGGAACTCGACGGGCGAAACACATCGCTTTCCTCGTCGAGTTCCTTGTTAGGCTGTCAAGGAACTCGACAAGGCAAGTTTCTCCATTCCCGTCGAGGAAATAGAGAACTTGCTCTCTTTTTGGCTCGTTGAGTTTCTCAACAGTTTCCTCGACGAAAATGTACACCCGACCGGTTTCCTCGGCAAAAAAATATCTCCCAGCAAGTTTCTTGCTGGTTTTTGCCGAGAAACTCGGTCGTGTGTCTACGAGATTTCAGAGAGAGAGCTTTGCATGATGTCATAAGCCTAGGCTTAAGTGAGTTGTATAAGGTATTTACTGGCAGAAAAAAAATGTTTTACTATCCCAAGTTACAACAACAAGGGCAGAAGATTCAATAGATGGAAAGATGAAAAAATTACTGAAGGTCCGCTTTAAGTTTCAAAAAGTGAAACTTCTATATTATATAGGTTCATTACACACAGAGTGATATATTTCACGCATTTTTCTTCTTTTCATTTTGATTATGGCTTACAGCTAGTGAAAACCCGAAATTCGGTATCTCATGGTGTCATACTCTATGATCAGCTAAATAACTCAAAGCACCTGTAAAGCCCCTTTCACACGGGACATGTCTGTTTTTACGGACTCCGCTTGCTCAGCAGGGATTAATCCATTGATCTTCGCTGAGCAGCCGGATTACAGGTCCGTCTCCACTTAATGTGCAGAGATGGACCTGTTAGAGTCCCGCTCTCCTCTATACCGCCTGTCTCTTTTCATCCGATCGGCCAGACAGATGGAAAATAGGACCTCCATTGGAGGATTTGGGGGATCGGATAGCAGCGGATGTCATTGCTGACATCCATCGCTCCATAGAGGTGAATGGAGTGTCTCATCAGGTCCGCCTGAAAAACAGATAGGCGGACCTGATCGGACAGCATGTGTGAAGGGGGCCTTTAACTGGTTTCTCAGTCTGGTTCAGTAGGTTACACAATCGTGGGGAAGACTGCTGACCGTTGTCCAGAAGGCAGTCATTGACACTCTCTACAAGTAGGGTAAGCCACAAAAGGTCATTGCTAAAGAAGCTGGCTGTTCACAGAGTACTGTATCCAAGCATAATAATGGAAAGTTGAATGGAAGGAAAAAGTGTAGTAGAAAAAGGTACACAAGCAACAGGGATAGGACTATGAAGCAAAGGCCATTCAAGAATTTGGGGAGATTCACAAGGAGTGGACTGAGGCTGGTGTCATTGCTTCAAGAGCCACCGCACACAGACGGATCCTGGACATGGGCTTCAAATGTCACATTCCTTGTGGCAAGCCACTCCTGAACCAGAGACAACGTCAGAAGCGTCTTTCCTGGGCTAAGGAGAAAAAAGGAATGGACTCTTGCTTAGTGCTCCAAAGTCCTCTTTTCGGATTCTGCATTTCTTTTGGAAATGAAGGTCCCAGAGTCTGGAGGAAGAATGGAGAGGCACAGAATCCAAGCTGCATGAGGTCCAGTGTGAAGTTTCCACAGTCAGTGATGATTTGGGGAGCCATGTCATCTGCTGGTGTTGGCCCACTGTGTTTTATCAAGTCAGCACAGCCCTCTACCAGGGAATGCTAGAGCACTTCATGCTTCCCTCTGCTGACCAGCTTTATGGAGATGCTGATTTTAATTTTATTTTCCACTTGGCACCTGCCCTTACTGCCAAAAGTACCAATACCAGGTTTAAAGTGGAGTTCCACCCAAAAATGGAACTTCCGTTTTAAGTGATGGTGACCCCCTGACATGGCACATTTGGCATGTAATTTTTTGGGGGGTGGAGTGGATACCCAGTTTTTATGGGCTCCCACTTCCTCCTCTGGCTCAGCGGTGCAGGAAGGAAGTTCACCTCTCCCCCCCCCTCCCTACAATCTTCTGGGACACGTCACAGGTCTCAACCATTCACAGAGCGCTGCGCCAGCATGCGCAGTGCGTGCCTGGCTGTGAAACCACAGCAGGGTGCCCACAGTTAGAACGTCGGCACCTCGGAGAGGAGCGGGGCTTCATGCGCCCGTGTCGCTGGACCGCGGAACAGGTAAGTGTCTGATTATTAAAAGTTACCAGCTACACTTTTTGTAGCTGCAAAATTTTAAATAGTTGGAACTCCGCTTTAATGATCATGGTATCACTGTGCTTGATTGGCACACAAACTCACCTGACCTAAACCCCATAGAACAGTGATGGCGAACCTTGGCACCCCAGATGTTTTGGAACTACATTTCCCATGATGCTTATGCACTCTGCAGTCTACTGGAGATCATGTTAAATGTAGTTCCAAAACATCTGGGGTGCCAAGGTTCGCCATCACTGCCATAGAAAATCTGTGGGATATTGGCAAGAGGAAGATGAGACATCAGACCCAACAATACAGACAAGCTGAAGGTCGATATCAAAGCAACCTGGGATTCCATAACACCTCAGCAGTGCCCCAGGCTGATCGCCTCCATGCCACACTGCATTGATGCAGCAATTCATACAAAAGGACCCCCCGACCAAGTATTGAGTTCATACAACACTGTACATGGACATACTTTTCAGTATGCCAACATCAACGCCCCTTGACATGTGACTATTGATGGGTTAGTCGGCATCAAGCAGCCCTTACCCTATACTCACTTGGTCCCATTTCCTGTATTCAAGCCAACATTTGTGTATTAAAAATCCTTTATTTTTTATTGGTCCTATATAATATTCACATTTTCTGAGATCCAGAATTTTTGGTTTTCACTAGCTGTAAGCCATCATCGTCAAAATTAAAAGAAAGAAATGCTTGAAATATATCACTGGCCCAGATTCAAGAAGCAATTGCGCCCGTGTAACCATAAGTTACACAGCGCAATTGCTTACTTGCTCCGGTGTAACGAGTGCTCCTGATTCAGGAACCTCGTTACACCGACTGCAGCCTAAAATCTGCGCGGCATAAGGCTCTTATGCCCCGCAGATTTTAGGCTGCATTCTTGCGGGGGCCGCTAGGGGGCGCTCCCATTGTGATCAGCGTGTAGTATGCAAATTGCATACTACCAACTGATTCACAAACTTGCGCGGGCCCCGCGCAAGCCAGGTATGGAGTTTCCGTACGGCAACTTTAGCGCAAGGCTGCCCTTTCTAATAGCAGGGGCAGCCAATGCTAAAGTATAGCCGCCGCTCCCGCGCCGTGAAATTTGAATTTCACGGCGTTTGCGTAAGTGATTTGTGAATGGCGCTAGACGCCATTCACGTTCACTTTGAAGCAAATGACGTCCTTGCGACGTCATTTGCCGCAATGCACGTCGGGAAAGTTTCCCGAAGGAGCATGCGCTGTACGCTCGGCGCGGGAGCGCGCCTAATTTAAATGATTCCCGCCCCCGGCAGGATCATTTACATTGCGCGCGCTTACGCCGGGCAATTTTGCCAGCACGCCCTCGCAATTCACGGAGCTACTGCTCCGTGAATCGAGGGCAGCGCAAAATATTTGCGTGGGCGCAGGGCAAAATCGTTGCCCTGTGCCCGCGCAAATATAGCGCAATTCTACCTGAATCTGGGCCACTGTGTGTAATGCATCTATATAAAATAAGTTTCACTTTTAAAATTGAATTACTGAAATATTTTTTTTTTTTTATATATTTGTATTCTTTATTGGTTTTCATCATCGTATATAAAAAAACAGATTACATTAATATAAAACCTTGATATTAACTTTTCTTATCATACATAATCTTTTCAATTTCATACATTTATTCAATTTCTTCTCCCCTCCCTCTTCTATAGTATTTTTGAAATACTGAAATAAATTAAACTTTTTAATGATATTCAATTTTTTTGAGATGCACCGATGAGATGTTCAAATATTTTTCGATGCACCTGTATTTCACATAGAATAAATATTTGCTTCACAGTAAATCTTTTTCCACTGGTCAGAAAATTGCTTATCTCCTTTGTTGTTTCCAAGCCAGATCTCTCCAGAAGTCCTAGATAGTAATAACATCTGGGGTTTCGGCGATCATTACGATACAATTCGTGGGTCCTAAACATCCCACTTCCCCAGGCTCTGTAAGACTACATTAATAAAGTATCCTAAGTCTATATTCAACCTAATAAATATACACGCACGCATCACCATAACAAAACTTTTTACTATTATTTTTGCGAGTAAAAGGACCATGAACTCGGGGACCACCAAAACTCCCCCTAGTAGGCAAATTAACAAAAGAGGAAAAAAACGTACTCCCTAGGAGGTGAGGAAATCTAGATTTGTATGCGACAACGTGCAACGTTAAAAACGATTTGTTTTTTTACGTTCGTGTAGAATTAGTGTATAAAACATCCATTTAACCACTTCCCGCCCGGTCAATAGTCAATTGACGTCCGGGAAGTGGTTGTGAAATCCTGACTGGACGTCATGCCGTGGGGGCGCGCAGCGCGGTGATGTGGGGTGTCAGTCTGACACCCTGCATCTCGGTAAAGATCCTCCGGTGGAGGCTCTTTACCATGTGATCAGCCGTGTCCAACCACGGCTGATCTTGATGTAAACAGAAAGAGCCGTTGATCGGCTCTTCCTCACTCGCGTCTGACAGACGCGAGTAGAGGAGAGCCGGTCAGAGGCTCTCCTGACGGGGGGGGTTCGCGCTGATTGTTTATCAGCGCAGCCCCCCCCTCGGATGCCAAAACTGGACCACCAGGGAGTGCCCCCCGGTGCTCAATAGAGCAAAAAAAAAAAAAACACCAATAAAAAAAAAATTAACACAATCAGTGCCCAGAAATGGGCACTGACTGCCAACATGGGCACTGGCTGAAATGATGCCCAGAAATGCCATCAGTACCACCCAGTGTCCATCTCTTAGTGCCCATCTATGCCCAGTGCCCACCTATCAGTGCCACCCATGAGTGCCCATCAGTGCCGCCAAAGAGTGCCCAGTGCCGCCTATGAGTGCCCATCAGTGCCGCCTATGAATGCCCATCAGTGCAGCATACCAGCGCCGCCTATCAGTGACCATCAGTGCCACCTCATCGGTGCCCATCAGTGCTGCCATATCAGTGCCCGTAATTGAAGAAGAAAACGTACTTATTTACAAAAAAAATACCAAAAAAAAAAAAAAATTCTCTTTCGTTCATAGACGGACACAGCCTTCATTGACCTTAGGGTTATGCTTCTTCCTACCAGGAAATCTCCTGGTAGGAAGAAGCATAACCCTAAGGTCAATGAAGGCTGTGTCCGTCTATGAACGAAAGAGAAATGGATTTTACGGTGAGTACAAAAATCCTTTTTTTTCAAAAATGTCGGTCTTTTTTTAGTTGTTGCGCAAAAAATTAAAATCGCAGAGGTGATCAAATACCACCAAAAGAAAGCTCTATTTGTGGGAGCAAAATAATAAAAATTTCATTTGGGTACAGTGTAGCATGACCGCGCAATTGTCATTCAAATTGCGACAGTGCTGAAAGCTGAATATTGGCTTGGGCAGGAAGGTGCGTAAGTGCCTGGTATGGAAGTGGTTAAAGATGGGATATAAATATCTCCCATGTACTATACTTATTTGTAATATCAAAAATTTCCTCTAGAGGGCATTTCAAACCCACAGTATAATGAATTGTCCTTATACTGTGCAGATCACCAAGACCATAGTCCAACTGCAATATTTTTTTTAGAGAGAACTTAATTGCAGAACTGAAATGCAAAGTACCATTGCAACCAATTTGTTTTTTGTAAAAGAATATTTGCAGCATTGGCATGTTATACATAGTTACATTGTACCATTCCTGACCGAATCCCCTGGAAGCCGGAAATCCCTGAAACAGACATTGCTACTTCCGTGATCTCCGCTTGCTTCTGGGTCCAGGCTGCTTTCCTGCATTGTGAACACAGGAGGTCAGCTTTGCATTTTTCTAAATGAATAACAAGTGTTTTTTGATTGGACGAAGTGGAGAGTGTGATATCACCACCCCACCTTTTCATCTTGTTCAGTTAGGGTTCATGCACACAAGACATTTTTACAGCTGCTGTTAGGGGTGTTTGTCGTTTTTTTTTACCTGCCTCCAAAAGCCCCTCCATGTTAGCCTATGTGTAAATGCACAAATAAACTGTCAGAGGCGTTTAGGGGCAGTAGAAAAAAACGTCGGCCTGTGCTTCCGGTAGCTGTAAAAACAAGCTGTAAGAATGAAAAATGGCAAAAAACACAGCAAAACGCATCAGTCATTTGACATTTTTAGGTGTTTATACATTAAGAGTGTTTTAAATAAAAAAACGCCAAAAAAACGCCAAAAATTGCGAGCTAAACACTGGGAAACCGGGAGATTTTAGCGCTGCTGTAGTGCTGGTGTTTTTACAAATGTCATGTGTGTATGAGCCCTTAGAGAGCGCTTTACATTCTTTCAGAAAACGCAAAGCATTCTCTGATTGGCATCTGTGCTGAGCAGCCGAACTCCTGCATTCACAATGCAGGAGTGCAGCCACACAGCGCAAGACCTGAAAGTAAGCACATTGCCAACCCAAAGTAAGGAGAGGTACATCCAAATATACCAACACAAAACAAACCACCAAAAAGGATATAGCACCTCTATGCTTCTATAGCAGGAAATATTTATTTGGACACAAAATATCTCACATGTGTCTGTAATCCCCTAAACTGCCTCCTCGTTCTCACACCCAAGTTCAACTACTCCACCCATGCAACCCCCTGACACCTGAAAGCCCACCCCTAAGTATACCCTCTCCCCTGTGTCCCACCTAAAATCACAATCCTACTCTCCTATACAATACAATTTTCAATACACTAACTGCTGATATGGTCTGATGAAGAGAAAAAAAAGTCAATACTTTCAATCAATGGACTCTTTTGGATTACAACCTGTATGTGGACTTTTTTCTCATTAGACCATATTAGCGGTTAGTGCATTGGAGATTGTATTGTATAGAATGGTAGGATTGGGGTTTTAGGTGGGATACCGGGAAGAGGGTATACTCCGGGATGGGGGGGCGGGGTTAACTTTCATGTGTCGGGAGGTTGCATGGGCGGAGTAGTGGAAATAAGAGAAGGGAATAGAATAGAAAAAACAATAGACTAGACTAGAATAGAATAAAATAGAATAGAAAATAAGAGAATATAATTGGAAAAAAACAATAGACTGGAATAATATAGAATATAATAAAATCGATTATAACTGTCTTTCAAAAATAGAATGAATTTTTAGAATTTGGAAAATTACTAATCAAATTCGAAAACGAATTAACAAATTTAACTAAATTAAATTATTTAAATAACAAAGCTAAGCCAATTTTTTGTTCTGCACATATCTAGTGCTGCTTAGTCGTCTTTGTCTCTCTCTGAGTGGAGGCACTTGCCTACTGAAAATGGAAAAAACTTCCGTCCTGTACAGGTAAGATATTTAGAAAGCTAATATACACTTTTCCTTCGATTTCCCTTCTAAATGTTTGTTTTTTTTTGTCTGAATTTCTCACTTCCTGTTCCTCCTCAGTAAGCTGTTCTGTCTGACTAACCACCGCTCGGAACAGCTTACTGAGGAGGAACAGGAAGTGAGAAATTCAGACAAAAAAAGAAAACATTTAGAAGGGAAATTGAAGCAAAAGGTAAGTAAACCAACAATGCACTAGCTTAAAGGAACCTATTTAGAAAATAAAAAACAAACCTTTACAACCCCTTTAAAGTGGTTGTAAAGTCCAGAAGGTTTTCTTATCTTAATGCATTCAATGCATTAAGATAAATAGCCTTTTGTGTGAGCAACCCCCTCAATACTGACCTGAGCCCATCTCGATCCAGTGATGTTGCAGAAGTGTCTCGGCTGCCCTGGACTCTCCCTCCTCATTAGCTGAGATAGTATCGCTGCATCATTGGCTCCCGCTACTGCCAATCAAAGTCAGTGAGCCAATGAGGAGAGAGGGGGCAGGGCTGGGCCACAGCTCAGTGTCTTAATAGATACACGGAGCTGTGCCCCCATAGCAAGCTCAACAGAAGGGAGGGGCCAGAAGAGCCAAAGAGGGACCCGGGCTATTCTGTGCAAAACCACTGCAACAGAGCAGGTAAGTATAACATATTTGTTATTTGTACCAAAAAAATAAAAACTTGACTTTAGCATCACCTTAAAAAGGTACCTTACACATTTTTATATTTAGGAATGCCTATTGCATAAATAAAACTTTAAAAAAATGTGAACTTATCCTTTAATGGTTTCTAAATGTGATTACATATGTTCTTGTGTCAGCTCTGTTTATAAAACATTTCACTTACAGCAGGTACTATAGGAACTTTATTAGAAATTATTGTCTTTCAGAGTCCATTGGGCACCAATCAAATGTTACTTGTAGTTGTTGTTTATGTCTTTGGTAAGTGATGACTCTCTTGCTGTGTTATGTGGCCATTCCATTACGTGTCAGCAGTTTTATGTCCTTGTTGCAGGTTGAGTATGAGCACAGGTGAAGAAGAGTCTGGAAGAGTGAAACTTCAAACCACAAGAAGCTCCCTAACGCTCACACAGGACCTCGATGGGAATTTGATCCTGCATTGTCCTCAGAATGGTACCAGGATTTCCTTATCTTTAATGCTGAGCAAAACACACAAGTAGCAGAAAATGAAAAGATCGCTTCCATAACATAATTCAGCTTCACTGGTGATATTTCACATCGTCACAACGAAATAGGTCATGATTTGTTAAAACTAGGGTTGTCCCGATACCACTTTTTTAGGACCGAGTACAAGTACTGATACTTTTTTTCATGTATTCGCCGATACCTAATACCCATACTTTTTATTAAATGTGTCCCCAAATGCAGCCATGTTCCCCACAAATGCAGCCATGTTCCCCACAAATGCAGCCATGTCCCCAAAGAGAAAGCCAAGCCCCCCCGCCGCCAACGCCTAGTTGATCAGCGCGGGGAACAATACAGCTTTCATTTGAATAGCTGTGTGTTCCCCCGCCGCACCTCGTCATATATAGCCCCTCCCCCTTGTCTGGGCACTTTGATAGACAGATCACCCATCCAATCCTGGGACGGGTGATCTGTCTATCAAAATGCCCGGGGGAGGGGCTATATATGGCGCGGCGGGGGAAAACGCAGCTATTCAAATGAAAGCTGTATTGTTTCCCGTGCTGATCAACTAGACAGTGGCAGCGGGGGGGAGGTCTTAACTTTCTCTTTGAGGACTGCTCTGCTCCGCTCTCCGCCCCCTCGCCGCCCGCTCTCTCTCTGAAAAAAAAAAGTATCGGGTGAAGCATCGGGAGCATTTGCGTGAGTACAAGTACTCGCGCAAATGCTCAGTATCGGTACCGATACTAGTATCGGTATCGGGACAACCCTAGTTAAAAGGATTCAAAGGAGAGCCCCAGACATGGGAAAAAAATACAGGCGGTAGGCCTACAATACATAATATTATGCGACTGAAGTTCAAAGTGGAGTGGAGTGGGACTTTAATTTTGCCTCAGTGGAGTATGGACAGAGATATATACCACAATTATGAAAAAATAGAAAAGTTTTATTTGCCATCCATAGGCAGAAACTTCTTTAAAAATCTATTACAGTTAAAGACAAGATACAGTCTACTATTTCTTGAATCCAAGATGTGCAGGTCCTTGTAGATGGATTTTTATACAAGCGCCATTTCATTCTGGAGCATCTATAGTTACTTATTAGTAAAATCCAACGAAAACAGTGTAGAACTTTGACACAGAAATGCAGTTACATGTCGTACTGTAAAGGCTCGTACACACGATAGGTTAAACCGATTAAAACGGTCGGATGGACCGTTTTCATCGGTCCAAACCGATCGTGTGTGGGCGCATAGGTTATTTAACCTTCGGTTAAAAAAAAAGCCAACTTGCTTTAAAATGTAACCGATGGATTGGTAACCGATAGGTCAAAACGGATCGTTAGTAGGCACAACCATCGGATAAAAATCCACGCATGCTCAGAATCAAGTCGACGCATGCTTGGAAGCATTGAACTTTGTTTTTTTCAGCACGTCGTGTTTTACGTCACTGCGTTCTGACACGATCGGATTTTTAACTGATGGTGGGTCCTTCAGACCGTTTTCATCGGATGGACTGATCGTGTGTACGAGGCTTTACTGTTAGGCCTCGTACACACGATAGGTTAACCGGAGGACAACGGTCTGATGGACCATTTTCATCTGTCAAAACCGATCGTGTGTGGGCCCCCTAGGTTATTTAACCATCGGTTAAAAAAAAGCCAACTTGCTTTAAATTTAACCGATAGATTCCTAACCTATCGTTAGTAGGCACAACCATCGGATAAAAATCCACGCATGCTCAGAATCAAGTCGACGCATGCTTGGAAGCATTGAACTTCATTTTTTTTTCAGCACATCGTTGTGTTTTACGTCACCGCGTTCTGACACGATCGTTTTTTTTAACCGATGGTGTGTAGGCAAGACGGACCATCAGTCAGCTTCATCGGTTAAGGATGGACTGATCGTGTGTACGAGGCTTTGCGCTTCCTTTTTTAATTGTAAACTGCAGCAAATGTGAGAAATCCATTGACATGTGACCATAGAAATTGGATGAGGCAAAGGGGAGTGTCGGTTTGTTTGGTAGTGTGGCTATTGGTTTCTCTAACAGTCATTTCCAGCTACACCCCAAAACTTTATAGAAACTTTATTTGTGTTTGAAACATTGCTTTCAAAAACACATACCGGTAATTAGAATTTGGTACTGGGGGACATTTACATTGCGGAAAGGTAGGTGGTGCATGTTTAAATGCCAACCTTGAGTTGGGTTGGTGCTCTCATTCTATAATTCCTGTAATTGCAAGATATTAAAGTTAAATTCCTTTCACCTGAGAACACATTCACTTGAGGTTTTTATGTGTCATTGGTTATGCTGCTTTGAATTAATTTCAACTATTTTGTATGTTTTAATGTCAGAAAATGACCCAAGCTTTGAGGTGACCATGACTGCCACCACGGAAGTGGTGGATGGCGACATTAATGAAGAATCCATAACTCAGATACAGGTAAAATGTGGAAGCAGAGGAATATTTACAATAAAATTATAGACTGAAGTTATAATAAACCTATCACTTTATCCATCCAGGGTTAAATAATAGGTTCCCTTTATAGCCTTTCTCCTCTGGTCCTAATACTTACCTTGCCCGTGCACTTCTACATCCTGTTCACTAGGTGTCCTTCCAGGTACTTCTAGGTGTTGGGAGCATGTGACGCTTCCTTTCATGGTGACTGCACAGCTCCTGAGTGTCCAACAGATAGACTCAAGCATTGTCACATAAGGGTGGAAGTAAAGTTCCCTTTGTAAACTGCAATACAGACTGGAGCCAAGCCTTCAAAAGGCATTCTACTGGAGGCCATGATGGGTGAAAGGGGTGGCAGGGAGCACAGGAAGGTAGATGAGTAGTGAATTCACAGTAAAGTGATAGGTTCATCACCTCAGCTCCGGAACATTTACTCTCCTTCATGACCGGGCCATTTTTTGTGATACGTCACTGCGTTATTTTAACTCACAATTGTGCAGCCGTGCCACACTATACCCAAATAAATGTTATGTCCTTTTTTTTCCTCCACAAATAGAGATTTATTTTGGTGGTATTTGATCACTGCTGCATGTTTTTTTTTTTTTTTGTGCTATAAATAAAACAAGGCCACAATTTTGGGAAAAAAAACAATATTTTTTACTGTCTGCTAAAAAACACATAAAAATAAAAAGTAAAAATATCAAATGTCTTTATCAATATAGGACAGTTGGGCTCGGATTCACGTACAGCGGCGTATCTTTGAGCGGGCGTAACGTATCCTATTTACGTTACGCCTCCGCAACTTAGACGGGCAAGTGCAGTATTCTCAAAGCACTTGCTCCGTAAGCCACGCCTAATTCAGATGTGGAACAGGGGGGCGTGTTTTATGTAAATAACTTGTGACCCGACGTGATTGACGTTTTTCACGAACGGCGCATGCGCCGTCTGTGGATATATCCCCGTGTGCATTGCTCCAAAGTACGCCGCAAGGACGTATTGGTTTCGACGTGAACGTAAATTACGTCCAGCCCCATTCACGAACGATTAGCGCAAACGACGTGAAATTTTAAAAATTTGACGCGGGAACGACGTCCATACTTAACATTGGTACGCCGCATGTACGCCTTCTATAGCAGGGGTAACTTTACGCCGGGAAAAGCCTAACGTAAACGGCGTATCTGTACTGCGTCGGCTGGGCACACGTTCATGAATTCGCGTATCTAGCTGATTTACATATTTCTAGGCGTAAATCAGCGTACACTCCCCTAGCAGCCAGTGTAAATATGCAGTTAAGATCCGACGGCGTAAGAGACTTACGCCGGTCGGATCTAATACAAATCTATGCGTAACTGATTCTAAGAATCAGGTGCATAGATACGACCGCTCAGACTCAGAGATACGACGGTGTATCTGGAGATACGCCGTTGTATCTCCTTTTGAGAATCTGGGCCTATGTATTTTGCTACTTATTTTTGCAAACAAAAATCTCAATAAGCGTATATTGATTGGTTTGTGCAAAAGTTATAGCGCCTACAAACTAGGAGGTAGATTTATGGAATTATTATTATTATTTTTTTTACTAGTAATGGCGACGGTCAGCGACTTATAGCGGGACTGCAACATTGCGGTGTACAAATCTGACACTAACTGACACTTTTGACACTTTTTTGGGTAACCAGTGACACTAATACAGGGATCAGTGGTAAAAATATGCACTGTCACTGTACTAATGACACTGGCTGGAAAGGGGTTAATGTCAGGGGCGATCAAAAGGGTTAAAATGGTTCTAAAGTCAGAAGGTTTTTAATCTTAATGCATTCTATGCATAAGATAAAAAACCTTCAGTGTGCAGCAGCCCCACTAATACTTACCTGAGGCCATCTCAATCCAGTGATGTTGCATGAGAGACTCCACTGCGCGGGACTCTCCCTCCTCATTGACTGAGAAAGCAGCGGGGCGCCATTGGCTCCCACTGCTGTCAATCAAGGGGGCACACAGAGCAGCGGCTCAGCTCGGGTGCCCCCATAGCAAGCTTCTTGTTAAGGGGGCACTCGGCAGGAGGGAGGGGCCAGGAGCACCGGCGTGGGAGTGGAGAAGAGGAGGATCTGGGCTGCTCTGTGCAAAACCACTGCACTGAGCAGGTAAGTATGACATTTATTTTTAAATAATAAAAAAATTAGACTTTAGCCCAGGTTTACACTGGGTACGATTTGGTACGATTTGAGATGCGATTTCACATGTCAAATCGCATCTCAAATCGGCGGCATTTGCCGGCAATTGTCGGCAATGGCACCGTCCTAATCGGTGCGACTCCGCATCTGCGGCGCTGCACCGATTTCAAAAAGTAGTTCCTGTACTACTTTTTGCGATTTCGGGCCGCGATTTACATTGAACCCTGCACAGATGTCTCTTAAATCGCGGCCGAAATCGCAGCAAAATCGCGATTTTGAATTCGCAGCAGTGTGAACCTAGCTTTAGTATCACTTTAACTGAGTTCCTTTTACAAGGGGAAGGCGGTGCTTTTACAAGAGGAACACAGGATCCATGCCTTCCCTACTGGCAGAATGGCAGTCTGCCTTGTTTACACAGGCCATTCTGCCTGTGTACCTAAGGATCAGTGGGTGTCGGTGGACATCAAGTCCGTGACACCCCCTGTGCACCCCCACAGGGAGCGAGCCGGCGGCACACATGCGCACGCCACGACCCAGAAGTATGGGATCACGCGTATATAGTGCAGTCTCCTTGTAGCAGTAAAGCTACAATAGGGCGGTCATAAAGTGGTTAAATATGACATCTTTGTTTGACATGACCATTGCAGATTAGATTGTCTCATGTTTGCCTCCGGCCTGTATTAAGCCCCTTGATTAGCAACAGTAGTGCATGACATCACACTGTCCAGGTTAAAGGTGCACTGTTGTCAAAACTGAAAATGACCCCATGAAATATATAGGGGAAGCTTAGCTTACCTGCTCAGTATGTCTGTTTCTTCCAGGTGTAGCTGTAGAAAATCAGTCCATCCTTTTACCGTTTGTTAGTAAGCTCGTAATCTAAGAACTTCTGCTTGTAATGTAGAAGCGTTATTCCCAAACACACCAAGGGCAGGCATCTTGATGTCTTTCACATATAAAAACCATATATACTGTATAAAGAAAAAAGGCAGTGCTATTAAGCTACTAAGCAATTCTTACCTGCCATAGAAGTTTGATTGTGATTGGTGATGCAGGAAGCAGAGAGAAATGGGAATTTACACAGCACAGGCGTCAGAACTATGAATAGGGTGGACTTTCTGATTTTAGCACATTTGCTTAGTTTGCAGGATAAGGCCTTGTACACACGGCCAGACATGTCCGATAAAAACGGTCCGCGGACCGTTTTCATCGGACATGTCTGCTGGGAGGTTTTGGTCTGATGTGTGTACACACCATCAAACCAAATTCCCCGCGGACAGAAAACGCGGTGACGTGGCGGCGACGATGACGCGGCGACGTGCGCGACCCAGGAAGTTCAATGCTTCCACGCATGCGTCGAATCAATTTGACGCATGCGCGGGACTTCGGGCCAGCGGACATGTCCGATGAGTCGTACTAACCATCGGACTTGTCCGACGGACAGTCTTCCAGCGGACAAATTTCTTAGCATGCTAAGAAACTTTTGTCCTCTGGAAACCTGTCCACTAGGCCGGAAAACTGTCTGGTAGGCTCTACACACGGTCGGACATGTCCGCGGAAACTGGTCCGACGGACCAGTTTCCGCGGACATGTTCGGTCGTGTGTACAAGGCCTTACAGTAGCTAATAGATTTGGTTTCACTTGTTACCTGAAATTACTCTGTAAAATGCATGACTGAATATTTACATATATGGGATAAATTTTATGTAGTTCTAACTAAAGCAGACATACCGTAATTTAAAGGATAAGTTCACCTTTTGTAACGTGCAGGGGCGGACTGACAACTCATGGGGCCCTCGGGCAATAGGAGATTATGTGGCCCCCAGGCAATAGGAGATTATGGGGCCACACAGTACTGTATACACACACACAGTATACACACACAGTATACACTGAGAAGGTACTGGAGAGGCGAGGCAGCTATAATCTTGGGATTTTTAGACCAAAAGGATGTCGGTAAGGGACATTTTAGGAACAGATGTAAAAAAACACAGATTTTTACATACTGACCCTGGTTTTACTGAGGCTGGCAACCCTGATGGGGCCCCCTAGTGGCATGGGGCCCTCGGGCAGTGCCCGAGAGCCCGAATGGTCAGTGTTATATGTTACACCCATATTCAGGGTGTAACATGTTACAGATGCATCGGCCCCTGCTCCAGCCGAACCCTCGGTCTGACAGCTATCTTCACCTTCAATAAACGCAGGCGTGCAAGGCTCCACCCGCTGGGTTCCTCATCCATTTACAGTGTTCTGTGAATGGGAAAACTACAAGGTCGGAAAGACTTTGCAGCTGTCAGCTTGTAGTTCTCTAACTACCACAGCACTGTGTAGTTCATTAAGTTTCTAGGTAGTTCATTTAGGGCCCTTTCACACGGGGCGGATCAGTAATGATCCACCTCCGTGTGTCCGTACAGCTCAGTGGGGATCCTTCGTAAAATCCCTGCTGAGCTGGCAGCTGACAGGGCGGTCCCCGCACACTGTGCAGGGACTGCCCTGTCTTTCCTCCGCTCTCCCCTATGGGGGATCGGATGAACACGAACCGTATGTCCGCGTTCATCCGATCCGATCCGGCAGACGGAAGAAAAATAGGATTTTCTTCCGTCCGATTTTGCGGAGGCGGACAAATTACGGGTGTCAGCGGATGGTCATCCGCTGACACCCGTAATCACATAGGGACCCATGTATGTCCCGTTTTCATCCGCAACGGACGAATGAAAATGCTGACATACGGTCCGCACGTGTGAAAGGGCCCTTAGTCTTTCTGTCTCAGTCCGGAGGTGCAGCCAAACAGATATACAGACTGCAGGGCGGAGGCATTGCATACACAATCTGCTGATCGTGGGTGCAATGCTTTACAGCATTATTACAAAAAAGAGATTTTTAATACAGCTTACCTGTAAAATCTTTTTCTTGGAGTACATCACGGGACACAGAGCGGCATTCATTACTATATGGGTTATATGGAGTACCTTCAGGTGTAGACACTGGCAATCTTCAAACAGGAAATGCCCCTCCCTATATAACCCCCTCCCATAGGAGGAGTACCTCAGTTTTGTAGCAAGCAGTATGCCTCCCAAAATGGTCCTCAAAAGAGGGGTGGGAGCTCTGTGTCCCGTGATGTACTCCAAGAAAAAGATTTTACAGGTAAGCTGTATTAAAAATCTCTTTTTCTTTATCGTTACATCACGGGACACAGAGCGGCATTCATTACTATATGGGATGTCCCAAAGCAATGCTTACAATGAGGGGAGGGAGAACATCTCCAAGACAAAAGGATTTAATTTAGAGATATACTCAAATCATAATAAATCCAACTTATTTGAGAAAAATAATCTTAAATTTTAAATTTAACTCAAAAAAAGAGGAGCCCCCGGAATCCGAGGGTCTCAAACTGCAGCCTGCAGCACTGCCTGCCCGAAGGCAGTATCAGTATTCCTTCTTACGTCCAACTTGTAGAATTTTGTAAATGTGTGGACAGAAGACCAGGTTGCCGCCCTGCAAACTTGAGCCATAGAGATCTGGTGGTGTGCTGCCCAGGAGGCGCCCATGGCTCTAGTAGAATGAGCCCTTAATGATACTGGAGGAGGCAACCCTTTCAAGCCGTAGGCCTGAGTGATCAATTGCTTAATCCACCTAGAGATGGTGGACTTTGCAGCTGCCTGCCCCTTCTTGGGCCCATCCGGTAGAATAAACAGCACATCTGTTTTCCGGATCTTCTCTGTAGCTTTAAGATAGGCCTTCATGGCCCTGACAATATCCAAGGTATGCAGCAACCCTTCCTTTCTGGAAGTAGGTTTAGGGAAGAAGGATGGTAATACCAAATCCTGGTTCAAATGAAAACTGGATATGACCTTCGGTAAGAAGGAAGGATGAGGGCGGAGAACGACCTTGTCCTTATGAAATATAAGATATGGTTCCTTACAGGATAAGGCTGCCAGTTCCGAAACTCTTCTTGCGGAAACTATGGCAACCAAAAACACCAACTTCCTTGTCAGTAGAACCAAAGGAACTTCAGCCAACGGCTCAAACGGTTGTTTCTGTAAACTCGACAGAACAAGATTTAAATCCCACGGACAAAGCGGGGATTTAACTGGAGGTTTAATACGTAAGACCCCTTGAAGGAAGGTCTTAACCAGCGAGTGGGTGGCCAGCGGCCGCTGAAACCACACTGACAGGGCAGAAATCTGTCCTTTGATTGTGCTTAATGCCAATCCTTTATCCACTCCTAGCTGGAGAAAACTTAAAACTCTATCTATGGTGAACTTGCGAGGAAGCCATAGCTTGGACTCGCACCAGCCTATATAGGCCTTCCAGACCCTGTGATAAATCACCCTAGAGACCGGTTTCCTGGCTCTGATTAGGGTAGAGATTACTTTCTGAGACAGACCTCTACCCCTGAGAATCAAGGATTCAGCTTCCAGGCCGTCAAATTTAGATGCCGTAAGGCAGGGTGGAGGATCGGACCTTGCGATAGCAGGTCTGGCCGTAGAGGAAGAGTCCAAGGGTTTCCCACTACCATCCTTAGGATTAGTGAGTACCAAGCCCTTCTGGGCCATGCTGGAGCTACCAGGATAACTGGTATGTGCTCCACCCGGATCCTGCGCAGCAGGCGGGGTAGTAACTGGAGCGGGGGAAACGCATAAAGAAGCTTGAACTGATGCCAAGGGCAAACCAGAGCATCGGTTCCGCAGGCCATCGGATCCCTTGAGCGGGACATGAACCTGTCTAGCTTCTTGTTGAGTCTCGATGCCATGATATCCACGTCCGGCACTCCCCATCTTTGGCAGAGTGCTTGAAAGACTTGTGGATGCAGAGACCATTCCCCCGGCCATAGAGTCTGGCGGCTTAAGAAGTCCGCCTGAAAGTTGTCCACTCCGGGAATGAATATTGCCGATATGCAGGGCACATGAGCCTCTGCCCATAGGAGAATCAAGCTCACTTCTCTCTGAGCGGCCTGACTCCTGGTCCCCCCTTGGTGATTTATGTATGCCACTGCCGTGGCATTGTCTGATTGAATTCTCACCGGGAGCCCCTGCAATTTCGACGTCCAAGCCCTGAGGGCTAGTCGAACAGCTCTGAGCTCCAAGATGTTGATGGGTAAAAGCTTCTCTGGCTTTGCCCAAATACCTTGGCGAGTGGAACCATCCACAATCGCTCCCCAGCCCGTCAGGCTGGCGTCTGTGGTCACTATCTTCCAAGCCACTGGGCTGAAAGATTTTCCCTTCAGTAGATTCTGAGGGTCTAACCACCAACACAGACTTTGCCGGACTCTTGATGAGAGAGGCAACGGGATATCCAAGGCCTGTGGCCTTCTGCTCCATGCTGACAGGATGGCTGCCTGCAGGATGCGAGTGTGGCTCTGGGCGTATGGCACCGCCTCGAAAGTAGCCACCATCTTGCCTAGTAATCTCATACATAGGCGAATAGTCGGTTCTTTCTTGCTTAGAACCAGTAGGATTAATTCCTTGATGGCTTTGACCTTCCTCAGAGGTAGGAACACCCCTTGTTGTTCCGTGTCTAATCTCATGCCGAGATATTCCAACTGCCTTGTGGGCTGGAATGCTGACTTTTCTCGATTTAGGACCCAGCCGAACCTCTCGAGGTATTGGACCGTGAGGGCCACTGCTCGTTCCAAGCCGGGAGACGAGTGGTCTATGACTAGGAGGTCGTCCAGGTATGCTAGGATCGTGACCCCTTGGATCCTTAGCTTGGCTAGGATTGGAGCTAGAACCTTCGTGAACACCCGGGGGGCCGTAGCCAACCCGAAGGGAAGCGCCACGAATTGGAAATGACGCGAAGCCACCATAAAGCGTAGATATCTTTGATGTGGCTGATAAATTGGAACATGAAGGTAGGCATCCTTTATGTCTATGGACGCCATGAAGTCGTCTTTTTGGAGTGTGGCAGCTGCTGACCGCACGGATTCCATCCGAAATGAGCGGACTTTTAAGTATGCATTTACCATCTTTAGGTCCAAAATTGGCCTGACATCTCCATTGGGCTTTAGGATGATGAATAGGTTGGAGTAGAAACCCAGCCCCTGTTCCAGGACTGGTACCTCTACTATTACTTCCTGGGAAAGTAGACGATCTAGAGCCGACCTTAATGCGGCTCCTTTCTCCAGATCGTTTGGAATCCTCGACTCCTGGAAATGAGGAGGAGGAAACCTTAGGAATTCTAGCTTGTAGCCTGTGGCCACGGAAGACCGTACCCACTCGTCGGGAATGCTGGCTTCCCAAATCTCCGAAAAGAGTCGCAGCCTTCCCCCCACCTTCGTGGGTGGGGGCGCCCCTTCATGAGGTAGACTTGGGGGCTGGTTTTGCTGGCTTGCGAAACCACTGCCTCTTGCCCCTAACAGCCTGTCCTTGTGATCTGCTGTTGAAGCCGAAGTTTGTTCTTGCAGGAGGCCGTCGATACTGCTTGGCATTAGAGGGCCCCTGCCCAGGGGAGGACTGTCGTTTAAACGCAGGTCCCTGAACCCTCTTCTTAGTTGGCAAGAGAGTACTCTTGCCGCTTGAAATGGTCTGAATGTATTTATCTAAGTCCTCTCCGAAGAGCCGTCCTCCATGGAAGGGAAACCCTGCCAGGAGCTTCTTGCATGGGGGCTCAGCCTCCCAGCTTTTTAACCATAAGAGTCTTCTCATATGGATAAGGGATAATGATAAACGTGACGCTTGTTGGATAGAATCCTTGATTGCGTCTACCGTAAAACATATGGCCTTAGGGACATCCGAAAATTCTTCTGCCTGCTCGGCAGGAATAAGTTCAAGCATTTGCTTAAATTGATCCGATAAAGCTTGAGCGACTCCAATCGCAGCCACGGCTGGCTGTACTACTGCCCCTGCAGAAGTGAAGGAGTTCTTAAGTAGGGCTTCCAAGCGTCTATCAACTGGATCTTTGAAAACCTGTACGTTTTCTACAGGACATGTTAACGATTTGTTAACACATGAGATGGCTGCGTCTACTGCAGGAGAAGCCCATCTCTTGGAAAACTTTTCTTCCATAGGATATAAGACAGAAAATTTCTTAGGTGGAAAGAAAACCTTGTCTGGTTTGTTCCACTCTTGGAATAAGACTTCCTCCAATAGAGGATGGATCGGAAACACAGCACTGCTTTGAGGCGCCCTCAGTGAGCCCAAAGCTGAAACCGTCGATACCTGGAGATCTGGTACAGGCAGGTTGAATGCCTTATGGACCAAGTCCGTCAAGCCCTGAATCCACCAGCTCTCCCTCAGGGAGACTGCCCCAGACTCCTCTGTATCCGGATCTTCGATCCCTGAACCTACTTGGTCTCTGTCCAAGAGGTCCAATTCCCCAGAGGAAAGGACCTCCTCTTCCGAGGGTCCGCGCACGGGTGACGGAGATCTATTCCGCTTACTACCCCGCATGGCTGCGGCTATCATTTCTCCCATGCTTCTCCGCATCTCATTTAAAGAGGCGAGTAACACCTCCTCCGTGACCACCTTAGGGTTGGGTTGACTCGCGTCAGCTCTAGCCCCAGACCCCGATGGCCCAAAGGCTCCCTGTGGGGAAAGCAGCGGCATAGCTCTATCCGAGACCTCAGATTCTGCGGGGGAATCCCCACCTTTTGTACCCTCTGATCTTGATGCCATGGTACAATACCGAGGTACACCTGCTACTTATTGGTACCTGGGACTTATAATAGTTAAATGCCCAAACACCTGTTTGGGGAAAAAAAATGTTTCCTCTACCCCAGATGACACTTTTTTTTTTTTTTTTTTTTTTTTCAAAAAAAAACTTTTCTTCTTTTTTTTTTTTTTTTTTTTCAATCTAGGCAAGAAAAAACATTCTATCCCCCTGAGTAGTATTGCCAAAGAAAAGACTATGAGATGGAAAAGAAAACCAGCCTATTCCTAGGCTAAACCACAATCTTCTGAAGACTGTAGTATTCTTTCTGGCCACTGTGTGTCCTCAGCGCCCCGTGCTTCACTCCAGTCCTTCCTCCCTTAAGCCAGAGAAATGAATGAGCTGTGGCATCTAAGGAAGGGCCGCCCCTTCCTTTAAACCACTGACCCGCCCTTCCCCCCCCAGCTAAAACGGCGCCAAATGCGTCTATAACACGTGCACGCGCACCGCGCGCGCGCCCGCCGACGGGGGGGGGGGGGGGGTTGGGAGGAAGGGCCTCTCTGTTCCTGCAGCCGCAGGCCTGGAACACACGAGGAGGTCAGCGTTTTGCCTGCCTTGCAGGCATGAGGGAGAGGACTGGATAGAGCATCGCCTGGAGGCTTGCAGGTAAGCATAGCTCTCTGACACACACATACACTTGTACATAAAAGGCCCCACTCACAGCTTTTGCAACACTACCAGGGAGGTCACTTTTTATGGGGAAATATAACATATAGAGCCATCCTATCTTCATGATATGTGACTGGTTTGCCAGATGCAATGCATAACCTTAGGCATGTCCCCTGTGACCTCCCAGAAAAAACTTGCTAAGAGCCAAGCTCCGCAGGTTTTTCCCCTTACTTACCTGCTCCATGCCGCAGGACTTTGCCAAGCAAGAGGTCCAATCTTCCCCCATCTCCGTGGGGATGTCTAGACCTTCAGGCCCTGGGAACCTTCTTCTTCCATGAAGGATCCACTGTCCTGGGCCCATACAGCACCCTGGCAAACAGAAAACATTAGGCGCCCCAAAGGTTTTCTAAGTTCTGGGCCCAGGGTCCAGCTCTCTTAAAAAGAAAGCATTATGGGCTATACCCCAAGGGTTTGGGGTCCGGTTACTGACCACTTTAGCGCGCAGGCTTTTTTGGACAGAACCGGTAGCTCACCTAATCCCAAGGATGCGGAGGCAAGCTAAACCATGACTAACACCTAAGACACTGGCGTAAAAACTGAGGTACTCCTCCTATGGGAGGGGGTTATATAGGGAGGGGCATTTCCTGTTTGAAGATTGCCAGTGTCTACACCTGAAGGTACTCCATATAACCCATATACACAATCTGCTGATCGTGGGTGCAATGCTTTACAGCATTATTACAAAAAAGAGATTTTTAATACAGCTTACCTGTAAAATCTTTTTCTTGGAGTACATCACGGGACACAGAGCGGCATTCATTACTATATGGGTTATATGGAGTACCTTCAGGTGTAGACACTGGCAATCTTCAAACAGGAAATGCCCCTCCCTATATAACCCCCTCCCATAGGAGGAGTACCTCAGTTTTGTAGCAAGCAGTATGCCTCCCAAAATGGTCCTCAAAAGAGGGGTGGGAGCTCTGTGTCCCGTGATGTACTCCAAGAAAAAGATTTTACAGGTAAGCTGTATTAAAAATCTCTTTTTCTTTATCGTTACATCACGGGACACAGAGCGGCATTCATTACTATATGGGATGTCCCAAAGCAATGCTTACAATGAGGGGAGGGAGAACATCTCCAAGACAAAAGGATTTAATTTAGAGATATACTCAAATCATAATAAATCCAACTTATTTGAGAAAAATAATCTTAAATTTTAAATTTAACTCAAAAAAAGAGGAGCCCCCGGAATCCGAGGGTCTCAAACTGCAGCCTGCAGCACTGCCTGCCCGAAGGCAGTATCAGTATTCCTTCTTACGTCCAACTTGTAGAATTTTGTAAATGTGTGGACAGAAGACCAGGTTGCCGCCCTGCAAACTTGAGCCATAGAGATCTGGTGGTGTGCTGCCCAGGAGGCGCCCATGGCTCTAGTAGAATGAGCCCTTAATGATACTGGAGGAGGCAACCCTTTCAAGCCGTAGGCCTGAGTGATCAATTGCTTAATCCACCTAGAGATGGTGGACTTTGCAGCTGCCTGCCCCTTCTTGGGCCCATCCGGTAGAATAAACAGCACATCTGTTTTCCGGATCTTCTCTGTAGCTTTAAGATAGGCCTTCATGGCCCTGACAATATCCAAGGTATGCAGCAACCCTTCCTTTCTGGAAGTAGGTTTAGGGAAGAAGGATGGTAATACCAAATCCTGGTTCAAATGAAAACTGGATATGACCTTCGGTAAGAAGGAAGGATGAGGGCGGAGAACGACCTTGTCCTTATGAAATATAAGATATGGTTCCTTACAGGATAAGGCTGCCAGTTCCGAAACTCTTCTTGCGGAAACTATGGCAACCAAAAACACCAACTTCCTTGTCAGTAGAACCAAAGGAACTTCAGCCAACGGCTCAAACGGTTGTTTCTGTAAACTCGACAGAACAAGATTTAAATCCCACGGACAAAGCGGGGATTTAACTGGAGGTTTAATACGTAAGACCCCTTGAAGGAAGGTCTTAACCAGCGAGTGGGTGGCCAGCGGCCGCTGAAACCACACTGACAGGGCAGAAATCTGTCCTTTGATTGTGCTTAATGCCAATCCTTTATCCACTCCTAGCTGGAGAAAACTTAAAACTCTATCTATGGTGAACTTGCGAGGAAGCCATAGCTTGGACTCGCACCAGCCTATATAGGCCTTCCAGACCCTGTGATAAATCACCCTAGAGACCGGTTTCCTGGCTCTGATTAGGGTAGAGATTACTTTCTGAGACAGACCTCTACCCCTGAGAATCAAGGATTCAGCTTCCAGGCCGTCAAATTTAGATGCCGTAAGGCAGGGTGGAGGATCGGACCTTGCGATAGCAGGTCTGGCCGTAGAGGAAGAGTCCAAGGGTTTCCCACTACCATCCTTAGGATTAGTGAGTACCAAGCCCTTCTGGGCCATGCTGGAGCTACCAGGATAACTGGTATGTGCTCCACCCGGATCCTGCGCAGCAGGCGGGGTAGTAACTGGAGCGGGGGAAACGCATAAAGAAGCTTGAACTGATGCCAAGGGCAAACCAGAGCATCGGTTCCGCAGGCCATCGGATCCCTTGAGCGGGACATGAACCTGTCTAGCTTCTTGTTGAGTCTCGATGCCATGATATCCACGTCCGGCACTCCCCATCTTTGGCAGAGTGCTTGAAAGACTTGTGGATGCAGAGACCATTCCCCCGGCCATAGAGTCTGGCGGCTTAAGAAGTCCGCCTGAAAGTTGTCCACTCCGGGAATGAATATTGCCGATATGCAGGGCACATGAGCCTCTGCCCATAGGAGAATCAAGCTCACTTCTCTCTGAGCGGCCTGACTCCTGGTCCCCCCTTGGTGATTTATGTATGCCACTGCCGTGGCATTGTCTGATTGAATTCTCACCGGGAGCCCCTGCAATTTCGACGTCCAAGCCCTGAGGGCTAGTCGAACAGCTCTGAGCTCCAAGATGTTGATGGGTAAAAGCTTCTCTGGCTTTGCCCAAATACCTTGGCGAGTGGAACCATCCACAATCGCTCCCCAGCCCGTCAGGCTGGCGTCTGTGGTCACTATCTTCCAAGCCACTGGGCTGAAAGATTTTCCCTTCAGTAGATTCTGAGGGTCTAACCACCAACACAGACTTTGCCGGACTCTTGATGAGAGAGGCAACGGGATATCCAAGGCCTGTGGCCTTCTGCTCCATGCTGACAGGATGGCTGCCTGCAGGATGCGAGTGTGGCTCTGGGCGTATGGCACCGCCTCGAAAGTAGCCACCATCTTGCCTAGTAATCTCATACATAGGCGAATAGTCGGTTCTTTCTTGCTTAGAACCAGTAGGATTAATTCCTTGATGGCTTTGACCTTCCTCAGAGGTAGGAACACCCCTTGTTGTTCCGTGTCTAATCTCATGCCGAGATATTCCAACTGCCTTGTGGGCTGGAATGCTGACTTTTCTCGATTTAGGACCCAGCCGAACCTCTCGAGGTATTGGACCGTGAGGGCCACTGCTCGTTCCAAGCCGGGAGACGAGTGGTCTATGACTAGGAGGTCGTCCAGGTATGCTAGGATCGTGACCCCTTGGATCCTTAGCTTGGCTAGGATTGGAGCTAGAACCTTCGTGAACACCCGGGGGGCCGTAGCCAACCCGAAGGGAAGCGCCACGAATTGGAAATGACGCGAAGCCACCATAAAGCGTAGATATCTTTGATGTGGCTGATAAATTGGAACATGAAGGTAGGCATCCTTTATGTCTATGGACGCCATGAAGTCGTCTTTTTGGAGTGTGGCAGCTGCTGACCGCACGGATTCCATCCGAAATGAGCGGACTTTTAAGTATGCATTTACCATCTTTAGGTCCAAAATTGGCCTGACATCTCCATTGGGCTTTAGGATGATGAATAGGTTGGAGTAGAAACCCAGCCCCTGTTCCAGGACTGGTACCTCTACTATTACTTCCTGGGAAAGTAGACGATCTAGAGCCGACCTTAATGCGGCTCCTTTCTCCAGATCGTTTGGAATCCTCGACTCCTGGAAATGAGGAGGAGGAAACCTTAGGAATTCTAGCTTGTAGCCTGTGGCCACGGAAGACCGTACCCACTCGTCGGGAATGCTGGCTTCCCAAATCTCCGAAAAGAGTCGCAGCCTTCCCCCCACCTTCGTGGGTGGGGGCGCCCCTTCATGAGGTAGACTTGGGGGCTGGTTTTGCTGGCTTGCGAAACCACTGCCTCTTGCCCCTAACAGCCTGTCCTTGTGATCTGCTGTTGAAGCCGAAGTTTGTTCTTGCAGGAGGCCGTCGATACTGCTTGGCATTAGAGGGCCCCTGCCCAGGGGAGGACTGTCGTTTAAACGCAGGTCCCTGAACCCTCTTCTTAGTTGGCAAGAGAGTACTCTTGCCGCTTGAAATGGTCTGAATGTATTTATCTAAGTCCTCTCCGAAGAGCCGTCCTCCATGGAAGGGAAACCCTGCCAGGAGCTTCTTGCATGGGGGCTCAGCCTCCCAGCTTTTTAACCATAAGAGTCTTCTCATATGGATAAGGGATAATGATAAACGTGACGCTTGTTGGATAGAATCCTTGATTGCGTCTACCGTAAAACATATGGCCTTAGGGACATCCGAAAATTCTTCTGCCTGCTCGGCAGGAATAAGTTCAAGCATTTGCTTAAATTGATCCGATAAAGCTTGAGCGACTCCAATCGCAGCCACGGCTGGCTGTACTACTGCCCCTGCAGAAGTGAAGGAGTTCTTAAGTAGGGCTTCCAAGCGTCTATCAACTGGATCTTTGAAAACCTGTACGTTTTCTACAGGACATGTTAACGATTTGTTAACACATGAGATGGCTGCGTCTACTGCAGGAGAAGCCCATCTCTTGGAAAACTTTTCTTCCATAGGATATAAGACAGAAAATTTCTTAGGTGGAAAGAAAACCTTGTCTGGTTTGTTCCACTCTTGGAATAAGACTTCCTCCAATAGAGGATGGATCGGAAACACAGCACTGCTTTGAGGCGCCCTCAGTGAGCCCAAAGCTGAAACCGTCGATACCTGGAGATCTGGTACAGGCAGGTTGAATGCCTTATGGACCAAGTCCGTCAAGCCCTGAATCCACCAGCTCTCCCTCAGGGAGACTGCCCCAGACTCCTCTGTATCCGGATCTTCGATCCCTGAACCTACTTGGTCTCTGTCCAAGAGGTCCAATTCCCCAGAGGAAAGGACCTCCTCTTCCGAGGGTCCGCGCACGGGTGACGGAGATCTATTCCGCTTACTACCCCGCATGGCTGCGGCTATCATTTCTCCCATGCTTCTCCGCATCTCATTTAAAGAGGCGAGTAACACCTCCTCCGTGACCACCTTAGGGTTGGGTTGACTCGCGTCAGCTCTAGCCCCAGACCCCGATGGCCCAAAGGCTCCCTGTGGGGAAAGCAGCGGCATAGCTCTATCCGAGACCTCAGATTCTGCGGGGGAATCCCCACCTTTTGTACCCTCTGATCTTGATGCCATGGTACAATACCGAGGTACACCTCCTACTTATTGGTACCTGGGACTTATAATAGTTAAATGCCCAAACACCTGTTTGGGGAAAAAAAATGTTTCCTCTACCCCAGATGACACTTTTTTTTTTTTTTTTTTTTTTTTTTCAAAGAAAAACTTTTCTTCTTTTTTTTTTTTTTTTTTTTCAATCTAGGCAAGAAAAAACATTCTATCCCCCTGAGTAGTATTGCCAAAGAAAAGACTATGAGATGGAAAAGAAAACCAGCCTATTCCTAGGCTAAACCACAATCTTCTGAAGACTGTAGTATTCTTTCTGGCCACTGTGTGTCCTCAGCGCCCCGTGCTTCACTCCAGTCCTTCCTCCCTTAAGCCAGAGAAATGAATGAGCTGTGGCATCTAAGGAAGGGCCGCCCCTTCCTTTAAACCACTGACCCGCCCTTCCCCCCCCAGCTAAAACGGCGCCAAATGCGTCTATAACACGTGCACGCGCACCGCGCGCGCGCCCGCCGACGGGGGGGGGGGGGGGGGTTGGGAGGAAGGGCCTCTCTGTTCCTGCAGCCGCAGGCCTGGAACACACGAGGAGGTCAGCGTTTTGCCTGCCTTGCAGGCATGAGGGAGAGGACTGGATAGAGCATCGCCTGGAGGCTTGCAGGTAAGCATAGCTCTCTGACACACACATACACTTGTACATAAAAGGCCCCACTCACAGCTTTTCCAACACTACCAGGGAGGTCACTTTTTATGGGGAAATATAACATATAGAGCCATCCTATCTTCATGATATGTGACTGGTTTGCCAGATGCAATGCATAACCTTAGGCATGTCCCCTGTGACCTCCCAGAAAAAACTTGCTAAGAGCCAAGCTCCGCAGGTTTTTCCCCTTACTTACCTGCTCCATGCCGCAGGACTTTGCCAAGCAAGAGGTCCAATCTTCCCCCATCTCCGTGGGGATGTCTAGACCTTCAGGCCCTGGGAACCTTCTTCTTCCATGAAGGATCCACTGTCCTGGGCCCATACAGCACCCTGGCAAACAGAAAACATTAGGCGCCCCAAAGGTTTTCTAAGTTCTGGGCCCAGGGTCCAGCTCTCTTAAAAAGAAAGCATTATGGGCTATACCCCAAGGGTTTGGGGTCCGGTTACTGACCACTTTAGCGCGCAGGCTTTTTTGGACAGAACCGGTAGCTCACCTAATCCCAAGGATGCGGAGGCAAGCTAAACCATGACTAACACCTAAGACACTGGCGTAAAAACTGAGGTACTCCTCCTATGGGAGGGGGTTATATAGGGAGGGGCATTTCCTGTTTGAAGATTGCCAGTGTCTACACCTGAAGGTACTCCATATAACCCATATAGTAATGAATGCCGCTCTGTGTCCCGTGATGTAACGATAAAGAAATAAAAAAATAAATGCATGTTTTTTACCTGCAAAAAAAATTGCATTTATTATTATTTTTTGTAAAGGTGAACTTCTCCTTTAACCTGTTTTTTATTATTTCATGTAAATATAATGTATGCATAATGTGCATAGTAACTAATATACAGTATACACTATGCCTCAGTTAGAGTATTGGTTGTTTTTACACTTGTAGAACTTGATTAAATGTTCTCTAATCTTTCTTCCCTCATCAAGATTCTCCAAAATGAGCAGCTTGATGACATTTCTCCTGCAGGCAATGAGGACATGTCAGCAGTTAGTAGAGCGTGGTTTACCAGCAAAGAAGACAAAGATTCTCTCACCAACAAAGGTAGTCCCGGATTGAATAGCATTGTTTTATCATAGTCCGTGTACCCTACATTGCTATATGTGTTAAAGGCTAAAGATGGGCAGAACACCCCCCTGTTCGGTTCTCAGCAGAACTCCCAAACAGGGGAAAAGTTCTGACCTGAATGACCTAACCCATTGAAGTCTATGGGAGCCGAACCGAAAAATCAAAAGTGCCCACTGTGAAGGCTTATATGCAACTTATTGGCCTTAAAAGGGGCTGGGGGTCCAGCTACTGCCCTGGGGGACATGTATCAATGCATGTTTTAAACAATCGTTTTTAAAGAAGCAGTGATTTTAATGATCTTTAAAGTGCAACAATAAAAATTAGAAATTCCTTTAAATATAGTGCCTGGGGACACTATTGTCAAAAACTGTGGCCCAGATTCACGTAGAAGTGCGGCGGTGTAACGTATCGTAGATACGTTACACCGCCGCAAGTTTTCATCGCAAGTGCCTGATTCTCAAAGCACTTGCATGAAAACTTCCGCTGGCGGCCTCAGGCGTAAGCCCGCGTAATTCAAAGGGGCGTGTGCCATTTAAATTAGGCGCGCTCCCGTGCCGGACCTACTGCGCATGCTCCCTTTTGAATTTCCCGCCGTGCTTTGCGTGAAGTGACGTCATTTTTTCGAACGGCGACGTGCGTAGCGTACTTCCGTATTCCCGGACGTCTTACGCAAGAAGGAAAAATTTATAAATTTTGACGCGGGAACGACGGCCATACTTTATACAGCACATACGTGTGCTGTGTAAAGTTAGGGCACCTAAAACGACGACTAACTTTGCGACGGGAAACTAGACTAACAGCGACGTAGCGAACGCGAAAAACCGTCGTGGATCGTCGTAACTACTAATTTGCATACCCGACGCTGGTTTACGACGCGAACTCCCCCCAGCGGTGGCCGCGGTATTGCATCCTAAGATCCGACAGTGTAAAACAATTCCACCTGTCGGATCTAAGGGCTATCTATGCGTAACTGATTCTATGAATCAGTCGCATAGATACTCTGAGAGATACGACGGAGTATCTGAGATACTCCGTCGTATCTCTGCTGTGAATCTGGCCCTGTGTTTTTATTACTTCTTGACATTTTGTTGGTGAATGAGTAGGGGTATACGGGATCTGAGGGCCTCCTTGTTAAAGGGAGCTTCCAGATTCTGATAGACCCCCGTCCGCAGACCCCCACAACCACAACCCAGGGTTGTGGGGAAGAGACCCTTGCGCCCATCAACATGGGGACAAGGTTCTATGGGGTGGGGGGTGGAGCGCTCACTAGTCCCCCCCCCCCCCCCCCTTTTCTGACCTGCCATTCTACATACTTGGATAAAGGTCTGGCATGGATTTTCATTTTTTTTATTTTGACGTGGGGTTCCCCTTAAAATCCATACCAGACTCGATGGATACCCCTCTGTGCCTGACAACACATTGTAGCACTCCCCCTAGTGCAGGCTAGCACCTGCACCCGTAGCCAATTGATGAATCGGCTAGAGGGTGCCGACAATGCAGGATCCCTGGACAGGTTAGTGTCCTTATATTAAAAGTCATCAGATACAGTATTTGTTTCTGATGAGACTTTTATTTTATTTTTTCAAACTGGACCTCCTCTTTAAGTACACAAATCTTCCTTTTTATGTTTTATATATATATATATATATATATATATATATATATATATATATATATATAAAATTATGTGTGTATATAATATACAGTAGAAATGATAGGAGGAGAGACAGAACATGTTTAAGAATAGGTATAGTTAGGTATAGCCTTTCTTCCACTTTAATAGATTGCATTGACCTATAGCACTGGATTTACAGAGCATTATGGGTGAGCAAAAAAACTATAAACACATAACAAATAAAAAAAAAATAGACTATAATTTCCTTTTATTGAAATCTCACATCATCCTATAAGTACAGCAGTATGCATGTATGCAGCATTATTTATGTTTTTTTATTTTAGGTCACAGATGGAAACAAGGCATGTGGTCCAAAGAGGAGATAGCAATCTTAATGAGCAACATAGACAGATACTTGAAGGTAAGTTTTATTTGTTGGATTGGTACATTTTAAGGGATTGGTATATTTTTAAGAGATTCTTACTTTCAACGTAGTTCTCAGACAGGGCTATCCAAAGTTAAAACAACACGCGCAAAAGAATAATAGATGGAAAGTTGAAAAAATTACTGAAGACGTGTAAACTAAAAATAAAAAAAAAAAATGGCTAGAGGACTGCCGTTGTGGAGGGGGTGGTGACAAAATGCACCTTCGCCTAAGTAGACAAAAATCTTTGCACAAGACCTGTTCTCAGATTGGTCCATCTGCTGCACAACTGTTACCTTATTCATTTACAAGTGCAGATCTGCATATTTTGAATTGTCTTTGATGGAACACCACCAGTCTTATGTCTAGATTTAATCCCAAACTTTTTTTGTTAGTTTTTTTTTTTCCCTAGGTCAGCTTTGTTTTTATTATAAATAGTTTTTATTGAGTTTATACCAATATAAAACCTTACATACTTTGCAAAAACAGTTTGCAAATCATTCAAAAAAACACTAAACATTCACAAAGTACACTTAAATACACATAAATACAGAAATGGATCTATCATCTAACATACACTTAGGTAAAGAAATTGATCTGTCCCACACCACACACTCCTCTTAAATTCTCCTGGACCATCTAAAAAACAAATGAAAAGAAAAAAGTGGATAACAAGTCCAATCCCCAATCAAACCCCCCCCCCAAATCAAAATTTACAAATCCCCCCCCCTCCCTACTGTATAAATCGCTTCTCCCTCCCCTCATTCCACCCACTCCACCTAAACGTGCATTGGTTCCGGGTAGGTCTCCTAACCCTCCGCCATGTAAAAAATAAAAAATGTATTCAATTATTATACGCACATAAAACTTTCATATCATTTCAAAAATACATATATACATTACATTTAAATAAAACAACATATTTAGTGGGGAAGAGTGAACATTTCTGTCACCCCCCATTGGTGAGATTTTTCCTTTCTTCACTGGGACATGAAGGCACAGAGTGCAAAAAGTACATTGTTGGGACATCTAACCCTTCTTCAATCCACTAAAATAGTATTTTTTTTTTTTTTTTTCTGTGTTGCTGATTTTCTGCCACTTCCTGCTCTGAAAAGAAGTGAAGGGAAATCTTTCCAATAGGGCACAAACAACAGTAAAACCCTGGCAGAGGCTCTAACCCCTCCCCACTCTGTCCACAGTAAAACAAAATGTTTTGCCTAGAGTTTGGCTTTTTGTTTATTTTGTTTCTATTTGTCTTGCTTTTTAGGAACATGGCATTAAAGATGCCGCTGAAATCATTTTTGAGATGTCAAAGGATGAAAGGAAAGATTTCTATAGGACAATAGCCTGGGGACTGAACCGTCCACTTTTTGCTGTGTATCGAAGAGTTCTTCGCATGTATGATGACAGGAACCACGTTGGAAAGTAAGAGAAAGTCGAAAAATATTAAAGCCTATCTAAACCAAATCCTAAAATGTAATTTAATAATACAGCTTACCAATCCTTAAAGCGGGAGTTCACCCATTTATAAAAAAAAAAATTTTCTCCCCTTAGCTTCCTGCTCGTTTTGTCTAGGGGAATCGGCTATTTGTATTAAAATATGAGCAGTACTTACCCGTTTTCGAGCTGCATCTTCTTCCGTCGCTTCCGGGTATGGGTCTTCGGGAGCGGGCGTTCCTTCTTGATTGACAGCCTTCCGAGAGGCTTCCGACGGTCGCATCCATCGCGTCACTCGTAGCCGAAAGAAGCCGAACGTCGGTGCGGCTCTATACTGCGCCTGCGCACCGACGTTCGGCTTCTTTCGGAAAATCGTGACGCGATGGATGCGACCGTCGGAAGCCTCTCGGAAGACTGTCAATCAAGAAGGAACGCCCATTCCCGAAGCCCATACCCGGAAGCGACGGAGAGGATGCATCTCGTAAACGGGTAAGTACTGCACATATTTTAAAATAAATAGCCGATTCCCCTAGTAAAAACGAGCAGGAATCTAAGGGGGAAAAGTGCCCTCTAAGGGTGAACCCCCGCTTTAAGCCCTGTACACCCGATCCGAAAATCGTACGAAAAATGCTGCTTTCGAAACGATCGTACGATAATCGGATCGTTAGTACAGAGCTTTCGAGAGCCGATCAGGACGGTTCATCCGATATTATTCTATGCACGGAATTTTTTTTCCGTACGATGCCAGAACGTACGATTTTCAGTACAGCCGTCGTTCAAAAATGACATCACTTCCGATTTTTTTAATCTTTTTTACGAGAATTTTCGTGACTTTAGTAAACTCATCAGATTCGACGTGAGATTAGCATGCAAAAAAAAAAAAAAACGGACGACCATTCGTCCGATAAACAGATCGTGTGTACCGGGCATTAGATGTAATGGCTGCATTATTTATTTTTCCTGGATTTTCACCTGGTGATCTGGCCAGTAGCACACTTCCTGTCTTAGGCTTCATTCACACTTGGCGGACTCCGTTGCTACGGTCGGCTCAGCGGCAGATCAGTACGCAGATCTCCGCTGAGCAGACGATGACAAGCTCCTCTCTGCTCACTGAGCGGGGAGGGGCTTGTCGGGCACCGCTGTGTCCCTATGGAGCGATCTGATGAAAACGGACAGCATGTGATGAAAAAAAACGAAGTTTTTAAAAACGTCACTTTAAATGACCGTGTGTGGGGGAAAACGTCGTTTTATGTCTTGTGAAAAACGACAAATTTTTTTTTAAGCATGCTTCCATTTTATGTGTCGTTTTTCAAAACGTTGTTTTTTACTTCACAGAAATTGACCGTGTGTAGCAAAAAACGATATTTAAAACGACGTTTTTACCCCCGCGCATGCCCAGAAGCTAGTTATGAAGCGAGCTTCAATGGAAAAACGTGGTGAACGTAACCTCGCTTTGCTAGAGCATTGTGAAAAAACGATGGTGTGTAGGCAACTTCGTCTTTGAAAATTGAAGTTTCAAAAACGTTGTTTTTTACTTCACAGAAAATGTCGTTTTTTTTCATCACATAAAGTGATGGTGTGTACGCGGCATAAGACTGGGATGTCGATAAAATTCATGTGCATGTAAAGACAGGTGTCCCAATAATTTTGGCAATATAGTGTATATTAAAATGGATTATTACAATTTTTAGTTCTAGAAATGTGCTGAAAGGAAACTCTATCATGGTTTTGGTCTCAGTTTATTATACAGCTTCATTTACACATGCTCTGAGGCCCATAGACTGTGAATGGGCCTTTTGATTCTTTGGCTTGAGCTGTGTAGGCAGCCCATATTGGGAGGCAGCAGCTGCTTTCATACAGCCACCCGTCCTAATTTGACAATCGAGCGGGTGAGGCTCCTGAAACGCAGACAGTGTGTGTGTTCGGGGGCTGCTCACCTGCATGTATCACCCGGAATAACCTATAGCATTCATATTACTTTATCCAGAGACTTAGAGGAATAAAGGGGTGAATGCGACATTCACTGCAGGTGTAATTTAAATTGGTTCTAAAGGCAGAAGTTTTTTTTACCTTAAAGGGGTTGCAAACCTTCTTTGCTGCAACTGCCCCCCAAAGCCCCCTCTTTTTCTTACCGTTCCAGTGATGAGCACAAGCCCACCGGTTCCGGCTGCTGTCTCTGTCCTCATTGGATAGATTGATAGCAGCAGGAGCCAGAAGAGGAGGATCGGGGCTGCTCTGTGCAAAACCCTTGCACAGAGCAGGTAAGTATAACATGTTTGTTATCTTTATTTTAAAAAATGTGAACCTTTACAACCCCCTTTAAAGCATGCTATGCTTTAAAGCGGGAGTTCACCCGAAAAAAAATTTTTAACATTAGATTGATGCTCATTTTGTCTAGGGGAATCGGGTAGTTTTTTTAAAATCGAAGCAGTACTTACCGTTTTAGAGAGCGATCTTCTCCGCCGCTTCCGGGTATGGGCTGCGGGACTGGGCGTTCCTATTTGATTTACAGGCTTCCGACGGTCGCATACATCGCGTCACGAGTAGCCGAAAGAAGCCGAATGTCGGTGCGGCTCTATATGGCGCCTGCGCACAGACGTTCGGCTACCTTCGGAAAATCGTGACGCGATGTATGCGACCGTCGGAAGCCTGTCGGAAGCCTGTCAATCAAATAGGAACGCCCAGTCCCGCAGCCCATACCCGTAAGCGGCGGAGAAGATGCATCTTTAAAACGGTAAGTACTGCTTCGATTGTAAAAAAAACACCCGATTCCCCTTGACAAAACGAGCCTCAATCTAATGTTAAAAAAAAAAAGGTTTTTGGGTGAACCTCCACTTTAAGATAAAAAAAAACATCTGTATGTAGCAACCCCTTTAATACTTACCTGAGCCCCATTGGGATGGATCAATGTGCATGAATGAGAGCCTTGGTTCTTCATGGACTCTCCCTCATTGGCTGAGATAGCGGGCACCATTGGCTCCCGCTGATGTCAAACACAACCAGTGAGCCAATGAGGAGAGAGGGGGCGGGCCGAGCAGCGGCTGTATGTGTGTGTAAATGGAAGAGCTAGGGTGTGAGCCTGCTTGGGTGCCCCCATAGGAAGCTTCTTGCTCTGGGGGCAGGAGGGAGGAGCCAGGAGTGCTGGCGCGGGACCCGGGAAGAGGAGGATCTGGGCTGCTCTGTGCAAAACCACTGCACAGAGCAGATGAGTATGACATTGGTAATTTAATGAAAAAAAGCCAAGCCTTTAATATCACTTTAAAACACATGGAATATACACCTGTAGTGAACGTTTAGTGAACATAACTTTTATTGCTTTATAAAACTACCCTTAGGCAGCCCATGTATTGTGCCTTTATTTTCATTCAACCAGTGGGTTGAACAAGAGAAAATTCCTTTATTCCCTCATCCACCCATTGGACGTTGATGTTGGAATCTCTCTTGCTGTGGCATTGTATTCTGGCAGCGAGGAGCCTTCCTCCACCATCAGAATAAAGAGATCAGTGTTGCTGGCTATAGTTGGCAGCACTGATCATTGGGGAAAATCCCAACAAGCTGCTAAACCGGACAAATTTCAATCCATGTATGGCTGGTTTATTCTATCTGTAAACCTTTTAATGTCATTTTTATGCTATGCTTAATTTTGGTTTTCCCATTGTTTCTTTCAGGTACACACATGCTGAGATCGAAAAACTAAGAGAGTAAGTACTACACAGTGTGCAAGGGAACGTTTAAAGATGAGTTTCTTTGTAGATGATAAAGCGTATTGTTTAATGTGAATCCTTTGAATAACATTGCATTTTTTTTTGTTTAAATCCAATGTGCTGTGCAGCCTATAAGGCAGCCATGGATAAGACTTATGGGACTTAAGGGGCTTCCAGGTCTTTGTCCTGTGAGAAAAATGGTGCTTCCGAATACAGTACAATATACACAAGGCAGCAACACGGTCTCGTCCACACACATTAATAAAGAACTAATGGCGCGTACACACGACCGTTTTTCGATGTAAAAAATGGGCATTAAAAATTAAGAACATGCTCTAATTTTTCACGTCGTTTTTAACGTTGTAAAAAATGGTCGTGTGTGGGGCTTTAACGACGTGAAAAAAACGCGCATGCTCAGAAGCAAGTTATGAGATGGGAGCGCTCGTTCTGGTAAAACTAGCGTTCGTAATGGAGTAAGCACATTCATCACGCTGTAACAGACTGAAAAGTGCGAATCGTCTTTTACTAACACGAAATCAGCAAAAGCAGCCCAAAGGGTGGCGCCATCCGAATGGAACTTCCCCTTTATAGTGCCGTCGTTCGTGTTGTACGTCACCGCGCTTTGCTAGAGCATTTTTTTTTCACAATCGTGTGTAGGCAAGGCCATTTTAACGATCGGGTTGAAAAAACTAATTTTTTACAACCCGAAAAAAGGTTGTGTGTACCGTGTACGGCATAACGTGTACAGCCAAGACCAGCCTTTTTTTAGACAGGAATATGTTATAAGCTGTTGTAGATCTCTAATAGGTTACAAGTTATCCTCTGTAGAGGCGCATTGCGGGCGGTATTACCGTGGTTTCCCAGTGATTTCCATGGGAAGGAGCGGTAAACACCCCTCTCCTATACCGCTCCAAAGATGCGGCTAGCAGGACTTTTGGAGCGGTCCTGCTAGCGCACCGCTTCAGTGTGAAGACTACAGGGCACGATTTTTCAGGCGGTATAGCAACGCTATTTTTAGAGCTAAACCGCTTGAACAACGTGTCAGTGTGAAAGGGGCCTAAATATTGTTAAGGACATGCAAATTATAAAAAATAAAAAATGGTTTTGCTTGGAAGAAACCATCTCCTGTGTTGTCGTGTAAGATATCTGGGGTGTGTGTGTTTTATTTTTTATTTTTTTATGTATTATTTTTTGTATAGTTTTTCCAGTATGCCTCTAATGCCACGTACACACAACCATTTTTAATGTCATGGAAAAACAAAGTTTTTCTCGATGTGATTCTTGTCAAGCCTGCCTTGCATACACACGATCGTGGAAAAAAAATGCTCTAGCAAAGCGCGGTGACGTACAACACGTACGACGGCACTATAAAGGGGAAGTTCTATTCGGATGGCGCCGCCCTTTGGGCTGCTTTTGCTGATTTTGTGTTAGTAAAAGTTTGGTGAGAGACGATTCGCACTTTTCAGTCTTCGTGCTTTTCAGTCTTTTACAGTGTGACGAATGTGCTATCTCAAACGCTAGTTTTACCAGAACGACTGCTCCCGTCTCATAACTTGCTTATGAGCATGCATGTTTTTTTTTTCCCGTCGTTAAAGCCTACACACGACGTGAAAAACAACGAGAAAAATTTGAGCATGTTCTAAATTTTTAATGCCCATTTTTCACGTCGAGAAAAATGCTCTGGAGCCCACACACAATCGTTTTTAATGACCAATTTAAAAAATTGCATTTCTCTTTCGTTCATAGACGGACACAGCCTTCATTGACCTTAGGGTTATGCTTCTTCCTACCAGGAGATTTCTCCTGGTAGGAAGAAGCATAACCCTAAGGTCAATGAAGGCTGTGTCCGTCTATGAACTCAGAGAAATGGATTTTACAGTGAGTACAAAAATCCTTTTTTCTCTTTCGTTCATAGACGGACACAGCCTTCATTGACCTTAGGGTTATGCTTCTTCCTACCAGGAGAAATCTCCTGGTAGGAAGAAGCATAACCCTAAGGTCAATGAAGGCTGTGTCCGTCTATGAACGAAAGAGAAATGGATTTTACGGTGAGTACAAAAATCCTTTTTTTTCTCGTCATGAAAAATGCCTCGTCGTGTGTTGGCGGCATTATCCTATGCTACCATTTTAGAAGGTTGAAACCAAAGCCTATGGCACTATTTTACTGACTTGACTTTATTTTAAAGTTCACAAACTATGCATTTATTATACAGTAGTTATACAATTAGTCTTGGCAAAATCACAAAACATTTTTTTTTGTTTTTCCAATTGTTTAAGGTTACGTTTGAAGCATGGAAATGACTGGGCCACAATAGGAGCTGCTCTGGGTAGAAGTGCCTCTTCTGTCAAAGATCGCTGTCGACTAATGAAAGAGACATGTAAAACAGGTGCAAATCCTGCTCAGATTAAAGCTGTAGTTGTATAGGTACATATGGTTTTGTGTTGTGATGTGCCTATGTTTATTTGTGTACACTGCACTGTATTTATCATAAATTGGACTTGATCTTTATAATTGTACACCTAAATTTTGTAGCAGTATTATAACCACTGTGCCTATGCATGAGTTGCCTTTCCCATTGTGTGTACTAACACCAATTCTTTCATTTGGGTGTCATGGTAGCACAATGTTTCAACATGGAGGGCATCACAGAAAAGTGGAACTAGTCTCAGGCAATCCTATCCTTCCAAAAGTGTGAGACAAGTCGGTTGTACTTAATATAGCATTTACAGCAAGCATGCTGCAGCTGCCCCTTTTCCCTGCCTGCTTTGCTTTTTCCTCCATTGTATAATGCTTCTGTAGAACAGATTTTCTTGTCCCTAGAACCGGTCCGTTGATGACACCATCAATGTTGTCCAGTGGCAGGTGTGGGCAGGTATGCATGTCAAACTCCTAATAGAATGCTGTGAAGCTGGAAATATAGAGTGTTCCTAAGCAGTCACCTGTTGCTACTATATAATGGCATGTAGCGTGGGTGTATGCGTATCCGGGGTAACAATCTCGCTCCTTCCCAATGATATCCTCTATAGCCGCCTCTTACACCCGTTGCTGGTACCAATTTCAAATGAATAATGGACCTGTAAGGGTGCTCAATGCTCCATATGAGCCAGGGGGAGAGAGAAAAGAACGGATGCCTCCAATGGTGAAGTACAGTAAAAAAGGGGGGTACTTTATTGATAAGTAAAATGGACTCTTGCATCTATAGATGAATAGTAATGCAAAAATAGTACAGGACGCGGCGTACACAGCGCCGTCTTACGTTTCTCTGCTGGCCTCCGGCTTACGCATGTGTCACGTGATCTCGAATCCCTACGCCGTTGCGTCACGTACCTCGTGACTTCATCAGGGTTTTGAGGTTTTGTTGTGGACACTTATTGTAGTAGTTTGCACTACTGTTTGGAGCGCTTATCACATTTTTTATTTCAATCATTTTTTGTGTATTGCGAACACTTTTAGATATAGCTGCTCTTGACGTTTTTATATACACTCATATTACTTTAACACTGTTTCACTCACAGTAGCGCAAAAGTTTCTTCTTTTTCACTCAATAGCAATATATTGTAGAAACGTCCAACACAATACACCTAGGCCCAGCATGAAGGCACAGCGTCTGGAGCCACTTACTAACTCTACCAACAGTCTTTGGACTGCAGCGTCTGCCACGAGGAGCGGAATGAGACCTGGCCAGTCCACACTCTAAGGGGAGGCTTCTTGAAGGGAGGTAGACATAGTACCTGCACTGTCCCTACTCTTCTAGAACCTTCCCCTAAATCTAAGTCCTGTCCCTGCCAAATGGGGGAACCTGTCCCTACACTAGCAACTTGCATAAAACGTATCAACCCAGGAGCCAGAGTCTCCTGCGTTTGTTAACCCCAAAATAATGGATCCTGCTCCTTTAAAGCATGTTATATGACACAGTGCTTGTCCTGTGTCATTTGGTCCCCTGTAACACCTAAAAAACCTGGCTGATCCTGACAGTTTCTACCCTCCCCTCTAAAAACTGACCGCAGTGTATCATGGTCGCTGAGCCTGACACTGTGGTCAGTTTACATGCCTCTGTCATCTAGAGCCTGCTATCTGCTCTCCTCTCTGCTCCTGTGTCCACCTCCCCCTCCCCTCTCTGTCTATCTGCTTGTGACAGTGCCACCCCCTCCCCCCTCCTGCTGCTCTCATAACACTAACCTGTATACACCATCAGCACTGCCTCCCTTTGCAGTGTCCCCCGCTGTGAATTATTTATAAATGTAAATGCTGTAAGTACCTAATTTAAGAGCCAAGATTGCGATCACATGACCATCCAGCTCTCTCCTCCTCCCCTCCAGACTGAGGTCAGTGGGGGAATCGCAGCCCCGCCCGCTGCATCTCTCAGAGGAGAAAAGGAGAAAGCTGGCTGGTCATGTGATCGCAATCTCGGCTGTGAAATTTGGTATTTGCAGCATTTATAGCTATAAATCACACACAAAGGGGGATACTACAATAAGAGGCAGTGCTGATTGTGTATACAGGTTAGAGTGGATTAACAACCACTTTAAATAAACTCTACCTGACCCAAGATGGCCACTGAAGTCTTGTGCGGTGCCAGTGTCCAATCAGATAGCGGTCTCCTTGTGATCCCAGGAAGTCCTAGGGAAACCAAGGACAATTTCCTTCCCCTTCTGCATTTCCGCTTCAGTCGAGTGCCACCTGCAGTGGGGAGTACATACTGCATCTGCTTACATGCTGTTTCTAATGCTGAAAGTTTATACTGTTTTAATTGTGTTTGACCCCTGTGCATCCAATACCAGTGTTTTCACGTGACCATAAACGCAGGTGATGCATTTATCCCCATTGCCTGCAGCCTGTCAAACTCTATGAAAGGCTAAAATACGCGGCGGCTTGAAGCTGTACCAAGTGGTGCTCATATTTAGGGCCCAGTGTGCATGTGGTCTTAATGAACCCATGTTAGACAGACCCATTTTTAATTTCAAGTATAGGTTCATTATTGGCCATAACAAATTAATAGATATTTCCTCTTTCTGTTGTCTGACCTAATGAAGTGTCCTGTAGCCTTTCAGTCATTTCTGTCACTAAAAACTAAATACATGAGAGCCGAGGTGGCCCTATAAAGTGGACTATTTGTTATCATCTCCTTGAGAAATATTTATCTTCTAAGATCTTTCAAATCACATATGTATTATTTCAGGAAAATGGACAGATGAAGAAGAGAGAAGGCTAACAGACGTTGTTCATGAACTGACGGGCACAGAGGCTGGTGATATAGTAACACAAGGAGTGTCTTGGGCTTCTGTGGCAGAACGAGTGGGAACGCGCTCTGAAAAGCAGTGTCGCTCCAAGTGGTTGAACTATCTAAACTGGAAGCAGAGCGGTGGAACGCAGTGGACCAAAGAAGACGAAATCAATCTGGTTATGAGGTTTGAATTATCCTTCTTATATAAGTTACATATGTATAGTAGTAAGAAATGAACACTGAGCATTTACAGATCAATGGAAAGTGGTAAAGAAAATAGTAACTTACCCTTGTTTTGGGAAACGTGTGCTGCAAGGTGAGTACAGTAAAGTTGAGATGAATATGCTAGCTGAGGGCTTCTGCAAAATATACAGTTTGAAATTTGTCCCACCATTGTACCCCCTGTACATCATTCCCCAACACTGTACCCCCTGTACATCATTCCCCAACACTGTACCCCCCTGTACATCATTCCCCAACACTGTACCCCCTGTACATCATTCCCCAACATTGTACCCCCTGTACATCATTCCCCAACACTGTACCCCCTGTACATCATTCCCCAACACTGTACCCCCTGTACATCATTCCCCAACACTGTACCCCCCTGTACGTCATTCCTCAACACTGTACCCCTCTGTACATCATTCCCCAACACTGTACCCCTCTGTACATCATTCCCCAACACTGTACCCCCTGTACATCATTCCCCAACACTGTACCCCCTGTACATCATTCCCCAACACTGTACCCCTCTGTACATCATTCCCCAACACTGTACCCCTCTGTACATCATTCCCCAACACTGTACCCCCTGTACATCATTCCCCAACACTGTACCCCCTGCACATCATTCCCCAACACTGTACCCCCTGCACATGATTCCCCAACACTGTACCCCCTGCACATAATTTCTCAACATTGTACCCCCTGTACGTCATTCCCCAACATTGTACCCCCTGTACGTCATTCCCCAACACTGTACCCCCTGTACATCATTCCCCAACACTGTACCCCCTGTACATCATTCCCCAACACTGTACCCCCCTGTACGTCATTCCTCAACACTGTACCCCTCTGTACATCATTCCCCAACACTGTACCCCTCTGTACATCATTCCCCAACACTGTACCCCCTGTACATCATTCCCCAACACTGTACCCCCTGTACATCATTCCCCAACACTGTACCCCTCTGTACATCATTCCCCAACACTGTACCCCTCTGTACATCATTCCCCAACACTGTACCCCCTGTACATCATTCCCCAACACTGTACCCCCTGCACATCATTCCCCAACACTGTACCCCCTGCACATCATTCCCCAACACTGTACCCCCTGCACATAATTTCTCAACATTGTACCCCCTGTACGTCATTCCCCAACATTGTACCCCCTGTACGTCATTCCCCAACACTGTACCCCCTGTACATCATTCCCCAACACTGTACCCCCTGTACATCATTCCCCAACACTGTACCCCCTGTACATCATTCCCCAACACTGTACTCCCTGCACATCATTCCCCAACACTGTACCCCGCTGCACATCATTCCCCAACACTGTACCCCGCTGCACATCATTCCCCAACACTGTACCCCCTGTACATCATTCCCCAACACTGTACCCCCTGTACATCATTCCCCAACACTGTACTCCCTGCACATCATTCCCCAACACTGTACCCCGCTGCACATCATTCCCCAACACTGTACCCCTCTGTACATCATTCCCCAACACTGTACCCCTCTGTACATCATTCCCCAACCCTGTACCCCCTGTACATCATTCCCCAACACTGTACCCCCTGTACATCATTCCCCAACACTGTACCCCCTGTACATCATTCCCCAACACTGTACCCCCTGTACATCATTCCCCAACACTGTACCCCCTGTACATCATTCCCCAACACTGTACCCTCTGTACATCATTCCCCAACACTGTACCCCCTGTACATCATTCCCCAACACTGTACCCCCTGCACATCATTTCCCAACACTGTACCCCCTGCACATCATTCCCCAACACTGTACCCCCTGCACATCATTCCCCAACACTGTACCCCCTGCACATCATTCCCCAACACTGTACCCCCTGCACATCATTCCCCAACACTGTACCCCGCTGCACATCATTCCCCAACACTGTATCCCCTGCACATCATTCCCCAACACTGTACCTCCTGCACATGATTCCCCAACACTGTACCCCCTTCACATGATTCCCCAACACTGTACCCCGCTGCACATGATTCCCCAACACTGTACCCCGCTGCACATCATTCCCCAACACTGTACCCCGCTGCATATCATTCCCCAACACTGTACCCCCTGTACATCATTCCCCAACACTGTACCCCCTGCACATCATTCCCCAACACTGTACCGCCTGTACATCATTCCCCAACACTGTACCCCCCTGCACATCATTCCCCAACACTGTACCCCCCTGCACATCATTCCCCAACACTGTACCCCCGTACATCATTCCCCAACACTGTACCCCCTGTACATCATTCCCCAACACTGTACCCCCCTGTACATCATTCCCCAACACTGTACCCCCCTGCACATCATTCCCCAACACTGTACCCCCTGCACATCATTCCCCAACACTGTACCCCCTGTACATCATTCCCCAACACTGTCACCCCTGTACATCATTCCCCAACACTGTACCCCCTGTACATCATTCCCCAACACTGTACCCCCTGTACATCATTCCCCAACACTGTACCCCCCTGCACATCATTCCCTAACACTGTACCCCCCCCTGCACATCATTCCCCAACACTGTACCCCCTGCTCATCTGCTCTTTTGCTGTACCTCCTGCTCTGCTGCTGCATATCACTTTCAGCACTGCACTTCCTACCTTCCTGGTGGAAATTCATGTGGCTGTACAGTCCCAGGTGATTGGAGTTGAATGACTCTGCCAGTGATAAAGAAATAATAAGTTGCAGGTCCCGTGCTAGGTCAGGGGAACTGTCCTCCATTCCAGGAAGCCAGTGTGTGGTTGTTGACCGCCCCCAGTGGATTTTATTGTAGGGTTTGTTGTAAAATTTGACAATTAAAATAGGGCCTACGTTCATTAAAAGCATCAATGCTTTTCTAGCCATTCAAAGCTACTTTTGTTACTTTTTATTACTCATATTTTGCAAGCTCATCTTATGCTGGTGTGCATGTAGGATTCTGTCTATGAGAAAATGCCTACTGTCTTCTAATATTCCATTTCTGTTGATGCTAGAATAGCAGAGTTTGCTGTCTTGGATGAGAATGACATCAACTGGGATTTATTGGCAGAAGGCTGGAGCAGTGTTCGTTCTCCACAGTGGCTCAGAAGTAAATGGTGGACAGTAAAAAGACAGATCGCCAACCACAAGGACGTGTCTTTTCCTGGTAATGTAGATTTGTTGTTGCAAGTGTCAGAAAATTCTCCTTTTGCTTAAGTATTGTGATGTGTCTTCATATTTCATAAAATTACTGTTCTAACTCAAACACATAAATTATAATTTGCTTTAGGCCTTCAAACTGGTCAGTAAAGTATGATTGTGTATACCTACTCTGTCTGTTTTACTCTGTAAATGCTTATTCAAGGTTAGTCCTTTTCATTACACTTGTTAGGTTGTTTGGTGCTTCCCGAAATATATATTGATGCATTTATATACAGTGGAACCTTGGATTATGAGCATAATCCGTTCCAGGAGAATGCTTGTAATCCAAAGTACTCGCATATCAAAGCGAGTTTCCCCATTGAAGTCAATGGAAACTAAAATAATTAGTTCCGCATTGACTTCAATGGCATGCAATTCCGCATGTGGCCAGAGGCGGAGGGAGCCGGAGAGCCTCGGAAACAGCTGAAAAGGCCCGAGGACACTTCGGCTGACACCTCGGAAAGACTTTTAGGTAGATTCAGTAAGAGTTAGGCCGACTTATCAGTAGATAAGTCGACCTAACTCAGAATCTACGCCGACCTATGTTTAAGCGTATGCTCAAACAGAGATACGCTTAAACATATCTAAGATACGACAGCTTGCGCCGTCCTATCTTAGATTGCAATATTTCAGATGGCCGCTAGGTGGCGCTTCCATTGCGGTCGGCGTAGAATATGTAAATAAGTTGATACGCCGATTCACAAACGTACGCCCGGCCGCCGCAGTAGTTTTACGCCGTTTCCGTAAGGCATTAGCAGGCCTATGGTTATTCCATCTATTAGGTGGAATAACTATGTTAAAGTATGGCCGCCGTTCCCGCCGCGAGATTCGAATTGTTTACGTCGTTTGCGTAAGTCGTCCACGAATCGGGATTTACGTTGTTTACGTCCACGACAAAATCAATAGGCCCGTACGGCGTACTTAGCCGCAATGGGAAATGCAGGCGCCCGGCGCATGCGCAGTGACAAAAAAACGTCAAAAACGTAAGGTCAAGCCTTATTAGCATTAAACACGCCCCCCTTCCACACATTTGAATTAGGCGCCCATACACCCGCCCGCTTTAGGCTACGCCGCCGTATATTAGCAGGCAAGTATATTGAGAATCATTACTAGCCTAGCTAATTTATCATTACTAGCCTAGCTAATTTACACGCTAAGCTACGCCGCCGTAACTTTAATCCAATGTACCTGAATCTACCTATTTGTTCCCGAGATTTGCTGAGGTCAGCCGAGCTGTCCTCGGGCCTTTCATGCATTTCTGAACGGCGCCGATCGGCGACGTTCGGCTCTGGTGCCCCCCACCTCGGGCCAAATGTGGTACTGCAGGTCCCATTAGCTTGAATTCTGCTTGTTTTGCGAGACAACACTTGCAAACCGAGTCAGAATTAATTAAAAAAAAGTTGCTTGTCTTTCAAAAAGCTCCTTAACTAAGTTACTTGTAAACCAAGGTTCCACTGTAGTTCACTAAAATGAACCCATAGCACTTGACAAAATTCCGTTATTTCTTAATAATATACCAATGCAATATTATTTAGCATCACATGATGATGTTTTTGTGGTTAGAATATTTCCAAACCCTGTATGCTATGATATTGTAAAGCTAATGATATGCTTTCATAATATTCAAGTTTCATCAAACAGAACAATGAAATATGATTGTGAATGTTTTTATTACGGATAACTGCAGTAATACTCTGCTCCAACACACCCACTAATGAGCATTTATTGCAAGGTTCTCTTAAGTCAGCACAAAATAGTGCATCATTATTCTGAACATGGTATTTTCATAAATAATTGTTCATTTACAAATGTTTTTGTTTGTAGTATTAATTAAAGGCCTGCGTCAATTGCACGAAAACCAACCTACTCTCCTGGGTGCTCAAGATTTGGAGAACAAGGTGGACATCCAGTCTCCGAGTGCAAACTCCAGTGTGCAGCACGTTCAGATAAGATTAGCCCACTTAGAGGATAGCCCAGTTCTTCCTCAGAGTTCGGTGGCAGCATTGCAGATCCCTGTACAGATTACTCATTTAGGTAAGATAATTGCATTACTGCATGCTAAAAAAGTGGTCAGAGTATATGTTGTGATAGTGGCTTTATGTGCCTGTTGGATCTTTGTATTGGAAGGATAATTCTGGGGCCTAATTTATAATCGGGTAGGTTAGTGCGTGACTCGTCACTTCCGCCATCTATCTGGTGCGCAGGCGGAACGCAATCGGCATGCCTGTTCATTCGTATGGGGTGATTTAAAGTGGATGTAAACCCCAAATTAGTTTTTTTTAAATTAAGGCTTTCACCTTGTACAGTATAGAATGTCATCTGTGCCCAGTCTTGCCACAAAGAGTTAATCCAGCTCTGAGCAAGTTCTTCTCCCTTGCTGTGAGTGACAGGCGATTTACATATCTCCATGCACAAGCCTGAGAGAGGCATTCAGTGTACTTCAGATCCTCTCCTCCTTTCTTCTCCAGCTCTCCCAGAATTGGCTGATCCACACCTCAGCATGATTGGGGCATGCTGAAGTCATGTGGTGACTTTTCTGTTTTTTGACTGGATGTCAGTGATCATAGCAGAAGTTCAGTTTAAGAAATACACAGGAGAAAATGCATGTTAACAAGGGAAGTGTAGAGGTGGGCGGGGAGTCTACTGACATCATGACTCCACCCACTGAGCTTCGGAAAACAAACCCACCCACAGAATCTGCCGTTTTTGGGGGTCTCATAACAGACAGAGGGGAGACATTTGACAGGTAAGGATACATGCAGGAGGCATGCATATCCTTATAACCACTATGGCAGTAGTTTAGAAAGGATGAGAGTGGGTTTACATCCACTTTAAGTTTACTGAACTGTAAATGTTACATGTTTTAGATTTTTGGATTAAATCTTGATATATTACACCATTAGGAGTTTCTCTTCTCTCTTTGATTTATGACAATATCGTCATTGGCAGACATACCATTTGGGGGCTATATCACCCTGGAAGTTACATTGTTACCCTTGCTTGTTTGACTACCTGTAATGGGTGTCATGTCGGTCTGGTGAGTAGGATGGTTGCCTAATTATCGGTGGAAGATGGCACTTATTCCTCACAGCAATTAAGAATACTCCACTTTTTCAATTGGATTGAAGAATTTGGTGGTGGTTTATGGACTTTAATATTTGTTATAATACCTTGTGATTTTTGAGCGCGGTATGACATTTATTTATGTATAATTTTCCTTCATTATCACTAGACCCTTTTGGTAAGGGTTGCTCTCTCTCTCTCTCTCTCTCTCTCTCTCTCTCTCTCTCTCTCTCTCTCTCTCTCTCTCTCTCTATCTATCTATCTATCTATCTGTGACGGTAGTGGAAGATATCCCCGTCAAACATTCCCTTCTTCCCATAAAGAAAATCACCCAATATTCCACGAGGGGGAATATTCCTGGGATCGCCCAATAAGCCACACATGAGCCAAAGCTTACTGCTGGAACAAGAGACACTTTAATGGTACAACACCTAGGTTATATGTAGTTACAAACTGTTACAATGACAATCTCCGCCCCCCCCTCACACAGTGGGGGCTCCCATACAGATTATAGGCAGACACTTTGGAGCCGACCCTGTAGACGCATTTCTTAAGGGTAAACACAGGTCTTCTTCACACACACAATAGATCAGTTACCTTTTAAAATAGAGAGCTGGCTGGGGGTGGGACGTTAACATTTCAACAGTCTGTTAGGCAGAGGAATGAGTCACACATGAAATCACCTTTTACCTCTAACACACACAGCATTAAACTAGCAGGGAGAATTAAACTGAAGCATATATGCAAAAAAGTCCTTCACACTATCTATCTATCTATCTATAGATATATATATATATATATATATATATATATATATATAATCTATATCTTTCTCTATCTATATATAATAATCTCTATATATCACATCCGTTCAATCTCAATATTTTTTTTTATATTTTGTTAATTATCAGTACAGGGTGTGCGGTCCATAGGTTTTTCAAACTTATTTATAATTTAATTTATAATTGCTTATGTAAAGGGATTCATGTACAGAAAATATGTCAAGTTTTTAACAAGTTGTGAGTAGCTCTTTCAAATTAATGGCCATAAAATACTTGTGGTCATCAAAACCCAAGGCCTCTGATGTCCTGTGTGGACCTCTTTATAACTTCCTGCACACGAGTCAGCGGCTGTTTCCAGCTTGCCAGTGTACTTCTCTGCTGCCATAAAGTGCATGTGTGGGTCATAGACTATAACATCCTGTCACCAGGTTATGTCCCATTGTACCCTATGGCGGGAGCTGGTGTATGCATGGCATAGCAGAAAGGAAGCTCAACAATAGGCTGGGTAAGGGGCACATAACATTAGCAGAGTCTTAGCAAGACGCTTACCCCGACTTGTTCATTCCCCCACTTAGTTGGGGTAGGCGCTACACTTTGGTGGGGGTGGGTCAGCCACGCCCTGTGATCTTTGACCTCTGGGAACACGCCTTCTGACCTTTGACCTCTGGGGGAGGTCCCTGTTCCAATTCTTGAGTCCTAGCCATTTTCTTCAATGGTAAACCCTAACCCCTGTCTAGGAGTCCATTCCTGGGACTTCTAATCTTCCATCCCTCTTGAAGACGTAGTATTCCTAGTAAACCAATTTGAGATGGTGGATCAATCTCCAAGCTCTGCCAACCTACAGCCTCAGCAACACCACCACAAGGACCACAAGGAGGGCTTCCTCTGCCTGCAGTGAGCCTGGTTGTAGCACTGTGCCTTTCTGGCTGATCCCAGTACCAGTTGTCAAGGAAGGTTGGATGTGGCCCTATTTTTCCATCTAAGATAATTCAGGCCTAGAGGTCCAAAGCTGTAATGCTGCGTACACACGGTCGTTTTTTGTCTTGTAAAAAAACTTAGTTTTTTTTCTCATGAAAAAAACGAAGTTTTTCAAACTTCATTTTAAAAAATGACGTTGCCCACACACCATTGTTTTTTCAAAATGCTCTAGCAAAACGTGGTTACGTACAACACGTACGACGGCACTCTGTTCCATTCAAGTTCGCGTCATAACTTGCTTCTGAGCATGCGCGGGTTTAAAAAACGACGTTTTGAAAAACGACAAAAATTGAAGCATGTTTGAATTTTTTTTTTTTTCGTTTTTCAGAAGACATAAAACGACGTTTTGCCCGCACATGATCATTTTAAATGACGTTTTTTAAAATGTCGTTTTTTTTCATCACAAAAAACGACCGTGTGTACAAGGCATAATAATTTCAATGATGTTAGGGTGTTAGGATCAAAGGTTAACTATGGCTGAGGCCTTGTACACACGACCGAACATGTCAGCTGAAACTGGTCCGCGGACATGTCTGACCGTGTGTATGGCCTAGCGGACATTTTCCCGGCCTAGCGGATAGGTTTCCAGCGGACAAAAGTTTCTTAGCATGCTAAGAAACTTGTCCGCTGGAAACCTGTCCGTCGGACATGTCCGCTGGTTAGTACGTCTAACCAGCGGACCGAAATCCCGCGCATGCATCGAATTGATTCGACGCATGCGTGGAAGCATTGCACTTCCGGGTTTGAGAACGTTGGTGTCGTCTACGTCACCGCGTTCTCTGTCTGCAGGGATTTTGGTCTGATGGTGTGTACACACATCAGACCAAAATCTCCCAGGAGACATGTCCGATGAAAACGGTCCGCGGACCATTTTCATCGAACATGTCTGCTCGTGTGTACAAGGCCTAAGACTCATGCCGCGTACACACGGTCGTTTTTCGGCATGAAAAAAAACAAAGTTTTTCCAACTTCATCATTAAACACGACGTTGCCCACACACCATCGTTTTTGAAAAATTATGAACAAAGCGCGGTGAAGTACAACACGTACGACGGCACTCTGAAGGGGAAGTTCTATTCGCCTTTGGGCAGCTTTAGCTGATTCCTTGTTAGTAAAAGACGATTTGCGCTTTTTTGTCTGTTACAGCGTGATGAATGTGCTTACTCCATTATGAATGGTAGTTTTACCAGAACGAGCGCTCCCGTCTCATAACTCGCTTCTGGGCATGCGCGGGTTTAAAACGTCGTTTTAGCCCACACACGATCATTTTTTACAACTCGAAAACGACATTTTAAAAAACGACATTAAAAAATGCAGCATGTTCGAATTTTTCTTTTGTTGTTTTTCAGAAGCCGAAAAACGATGTGAAGCCCACACACAATGATTTTAAATGACGTTTTTAAAAATGTCATTTTTTTTTAATGCCGAAAAACGAACGTGTGTACGCGGCATCAGATTATCTGCACAGGCAGTCCCCGGGTTACAAATGAGGTTTTGCGAGTTTGTTCTTAAACTGAACTTGTATGTAAGTTGGAAAAGGTACATTTTTTTAAGTGCACCTCCAGCCAAACATAATTTTTAAACGTTTTGAATATCATAGTGAAGGGTTAACACCCATGTAATGTTTGTTTTGCTGTCTGTGCCCCTACCCTCACTGGATTTTTCAAATTTTGGGTTGTTGTGGAAACAAGGATTGGTGATGGTGCTTCAGTGATTAGTTTCCATGCTAACACTTACAGGAGTGAATTTCCCTTCATAGGGGGTAGATTTCCTCTCACTTCCTGACTGTTGTCTCCCTCCGTTTGTAAGTACGAGTTGTATGTAAGTTGGATGTATGTAACTTTGGGAGCTTCTTTTATTGGGCTGATAACACTAGCCACATTCTGAAATCCTCTTTATTGGATGCCTGAGTAGTTGTTGTGGCTATAATTTTTAATAATAACAATTAATATTTTTTTATATATATTATAGGCCCAGACCCCACCTCCCCCAGTTCCGATCCAGATGCTGGTACGCTACAGACATTTGAGATCCTACCAGTAAGTGTTTTTGGCTCATCAGCTATTGCTTTTTAAACTTTGTTTATAATAATTTTATAAAGGTGCAAAAACCTTTCAATTGTCGCCAGGGGTAAAACAGAAGGGTAGTAGAATGTAATTAAAGGGGTGTTCCAGCCAATTTTTATGTTTATTAAAAGTCAGCAGCTACAAAAAGTGTAGCTGCTGGCTTTTAATAAACATACACTTACCTGCTCCAGCGTTCCAGCGACGCGCCGGCCGGGGCTCCGCTCCTCTCCCCCCCTCCCCGGCCGGCGTCTTCATTTCAACTGTGGGCACCCGGCTGTGACAGCTTTCAGCTTCACGGCCGGGCACCCACTGTGCATGCGCGAGCGGCACTGCGCATGCGCGCGCAGCCCGGCCCTGCGCCATCTGATTGGACAGGAGATCGCCTAGGACCTGTGACGTGTCCTAGGCGATCGCCTACAGGGAGGGGCTGCTGTAGGCGATTAAGCTTAATTGCCTAACCAGCCTCTCGGAGGAAGTGGGACAGGAAGTCCCACTCCTCCTGAAGCCCCCACTCCCCCCCCCCAAAAAAAATTACATGCCAAATGAGGCATGTAAGGGGGTGAGGAGTGGGATAAGCGGAAGTTCCAATTTTGGGTGGAACTCCACTTTAATGATTATGTACCATTAATGTGCCATCCATTCAGAAGATCGTACTTTTGTTGCTGTATTCTTTGCATCCAAGCCTTTTGGGAAGTGAGGAAAACATAGTTGAGTTGGTCAAAACGAATGTACAGTATGTTCCTATGGATAAACAGTACGTTTGTGGGGTTTTAAATGCGTATTATCTTTCAAAGAAATCAATTATAACCCATATTTAAAAATAAGCCATTTTATTGATATGTAACCAACCTAAAACTTGCTATTAAAAGGATCACATAAGAAAACCATGTATTGTATACCCTCTCAAAGTAACTCCTATGAGCTCATCCACAGTATATAACATACAAATAGGGGACATATTATCCTAAGGCCACCCAAGACGTAGAAAGAAGTGTATCAAATGTGCTGTAGGTGTAGACTATGCACATGAAGAGGTGCTTCCTATAGATCAAGCTCTTTTCAACGTGTTTCGTGTTGCGCTTATCGCTTCCTCAGGAGTGGGGTATGCAAAAGTATTTTGTCTTGGCTGATCGGCACAAGGGGAAAACACTCACTCCAAAGAAGTACACAAGGGGCACCAGTGGGACAGGTATAACAGGTGTAGGCATCCTGTGTGCTTGCTGTCCCTTAGAATATAAAACGTATCCTACACAGGATCCCTCCTATAAGGATTCCAATGTGACCCTGAATATGAATCTTAGCCTCTCTAGATGCATGGCTGTGCACTCTGGTGGCTCTGAATGGGGATAAGCCTGCCTCTAGACACATTTCCCCACTATTTCTGTTCTGAAAATAACTCAAGTATTGGATTTTCCCTCACTTTCAGTCCCAGGGACAAGGGTTACTTAGACAAAGGGAGAGAGTGAATCTTCCTAAAAGGAAAATCATTAAAAAGTTCCTGGGGATTTTGACTACCCCCCCCCCCCCCAAATCCTGGCTGCTTTAGCCGCCTTATGGAAGCTTCAATCCCCAGTTCTGTTTTGTTGGGCCTGTGTTTTTGTTGCTTGCTCCTCAGTTGGACTGCTTTTGGACATTTCAATAGTATCTAAATCACTGTGTCACTAAATAGATGACAGGGATAATAGGACTTTTGTACTCACCATAAAATCCTATTTTGGTGTTCATTGAGGTCCCACCCCTTTGTGTTTATAATCCTGCTCTTGGGGCCGCTTGCTACGAACTGAGACCTGCTGGGTGGAGGATCGGTTCTCTTGGGCTGGCCTATGGCTGTTTGTTTGCCAGTGTCACAATTCTCCTGTAAGCAGCAGTATAACCAGACCGTAGCTATATTTCTGTGTCCTGCAATGGGCTCCAAGAAAGGGATGTTCTGGTGAGAACAAAAATCCTATTTCTTTAGAAGATTTTTTAGTGACTTGTTTATTTTTCTCTTCCAGTCATTCTATTTACAGCCAGCCGGCACGACAGGCACCTTCATTCTGCAAACAGGATCTTCCCAAAGTCTTCCATTATCCCTGGCATCCAGTCCATCTGTAACATTGACATCCAGCACTTCCCCAGCATCACCAGAGCAAATCATTGTGCACGCCTTATCCGTAAGTAGGAATCCCTTGTACTGGATGCATGTGTAATATAACTGCTGTTGGATCAAAATTGTCCCATGCCCTTACTTACAGTGTCAAAATACTTTAAAAATATGTTTTATGCTTTCTGTACTATAGCAGCTAGCTTGGCATTAAAGTGATCTAGTTTATTGGTTAGTTCAAAGCAAAGAACATTTATAGCTAGATTCAGAGACAGTTACGCCAGCGTATCAGTAGATACGCCGTCGTAACTCTGAATCTACGCCGTCGTAAATTTAAGCGTATTCTGGAAACCAGATACGCTTAAATTAGGCTAAGATACGAGCGGCGTGAGTCTCTTACGCCGTCGTATATTAGGGTGCATATTTACTCTGGCCGCTAGGTGCCGCTTCCGTTGATTTCGGCGTAGAATATGCAAATGAGCTAGATACGCCGATTCAGAAACGTACGTGCGCCCGGTGCATTTTTTTACGTCGTTTACTTAAGGCTTTTTCCGGCGCAAAGTTAGTCGAACAAATAGCTGGCCTAGCCAATGTTAAGTATGGCCGTCGTTCCCGCGTCGAAATTTGAAAATTTGACGGTGTCCGTGAATGGGGCTGGACGTAATTTATGTTCACGTCGAAACCAATACGTTCTTTCGGCGTACTTTGGAGCAATGCACACTGGGATATGTCCACGGACGGCGCATGCGCCGTTCGTTAAAAATGTCAATCACGTTGGGTCACCAGTCATTAACATAAAAAAAACGCCCCCCTGTTCCACATTTGAATTAGGCGCGCTTAGGCCGGCCCATTTATGCTACGCCGCCGTAACTTAGGAGGCAAGTGCTTTGTGAATACAGCACTTGCCTCTCTGACTTACGGAGGCGTAGCGTATATGCGATACGCTACGCCGCCTCAAAATTAAGCCAGTCTATCTGAATCTGGCTATTAGTCTTTAGTTTTCATCGGCATATATCATCAACATATCAACATATACTGTATATACACAAGTAAATGTTACCATAATAACGCATGACTGATATTTCGCTGTGTTAAAATGTTATGATATACAGAAATGAAGGAAGACTCAGGAGATTTATTAGAGGATCTATGATAAAGCCATGACACACTTAGCTGGGAATATTGAACATCCCTTTGAAATATCTTTATACCCAGTCTAAAGCAGTTAATTGTGAGAAATTCTCTGAGCAGCCCAATGCAAGATGTGCAAAAATGGTGTGAGACCTGCAAACCATACCTATACCATTGATGAGATACCAATACCATGTTTATAGCAGAATTATACAGTGCAGAATCCTTTTTTTTCCCTAAAGCTCCTCTAACTTTTTATACTGTTCCTAATCATGTTTTCTCAAATGCAGTACAGTACTGTGTGTAGGTCAGGGGTGTCCAAACTTTTGACCTTCCTAGACCACATTGGAAGAAGAGGAATTGTCCTGGGCCGCATGTGCTCGGGCACGGCAGCCCATTCTTTAGAATAGGCTGCTGTGCCTGTGCCCGTGCCTGTGTTTCATGCAGGACCGATCATTCTTGAACAGCAGTGGCCAGGACATCATGGATCATAGATTTTAAAACTGTCCTTGAATTTACTTCCCTGTTGCTACCTGCTGTTGCCGGTGCTTTTACAAAAAGACACCCCTGGCATCCCTTTGGCTGTGGCAGTACCTGTTCCTGTGTTTCGTCAGATTCGGTTCAGCAACCCGTCAGAATTGGTAACGGAAGTGACGTTCCGTCGCCGCCATCTTGCTACATCCCGCACTCCTCCATAGTAAGGATACTCTGAGAAGGGGAAAGCAGACATCTTGTTACACCCATCGGAGTTTTGCATTTTACACTTATATTTATCAGTAAAATGAGTTTATATAATGAAATCCAGTACTTAGAACTCCGTCGGACTGTTATGATGTTGAATTTTAAAAGCAGCGGCAAACCTGCTAATTTCACAGGTTTGCTAATCTGACAGAAGTTTGCTGCTTTAAATTCAATATCTAACCAGTCAGACAGACTCCTAAGCACTGTATTTGACTATATCAACTCACTTTCCTGTTAAAAATAAGTGTGAAATGGAAATCTTTGGTGGGTGTAACAAGATGTCCGCTTTCCCCCTTCTCAGAGTATCCTTACTATGGGGAAGTGTAGGGTGTAGCAAGATGGCGGCGACGGAACGTCACTTCCGTTACCAATTCTGACGGGTCGCCAAATCTGACGAAACACCTGCATTCTCTGTGCCGCCATGGCCTCTATGCATATACATTTACGGCATCCCTGCATCCCTCCATACGTGCTGGCCGCTGTGGCTTGCTAGGCTGCATGCTGAACTCTCCTGGGCCGCAGGTTTGACACCCCTGGTGTAGATAATATGGGCCAAACTAAGCAACTAAGAAGAAATCTTCATGACGACTAGTAAAAGAAATAACGGACGTTCTTATAGCAGGCCATTATGTAATGTAATTCCTTTTGGCATTATGGTGCTTATGGAGGACTTGACATCGGAAAACAAGGTGTTGTAACATTTCTACAGTTCAGCTCTCTGGCTTGTGTGGATGGTGCTTATAAAGTACTGCAACCAAACTTCTGTTACTAAAGGAAACCCCACGAAAAAAGGAGCATGTTTCCTGTAAGGTATATACCATATCATTGGGTTGAGAAGATATACTCAATTATGGTAAGTGTCAAGCTTTTCCATTGAAAAAGAAAACATTTCTTGAGTAAGAGAAGAATTACTGTTATTTAATAAGAATGGGTGCATTTGTGAGGATGTTAGTGCACAGTGTATGTGGATCCCTCTAATCGTGTTCTCTCATATTTACAGCCAGAACACCTCCTAAGTACAAATGACAATGTCACTCTCCACTGCCACACGCCTGGAATTATAATTCGAACACTTGCTTCGGATGACATCTCTTCACCCTTCACTCAGACTGAGCTCTCTATAGACTCTGCCTTACATCAAGAAGATTTGAACAGTCCTCAGAGTTGTCATGAATCTGACCATCTTTCCCAGGAGATCCACCATAATGACATTAACGGTAGACATGACTCTTTGTATTGCACTGAGCAGTCCTCAAAGATGAGGGTGGGGAGTACTATGAAGCTGTTACCACATCCTGATGTAACAAAGGACATAACTGTTGTGGGGGTAAAACCTAGTGAAGCTTGCATTGACTTGGAAGCAAACCTTATGGAAAAGGTAAGAATAGAAAACATGAATGCTATGACGTTACATTGCAAGTCCCCTTGTTGGTCAACTTGCCACCTTGTAATCCTGCAACATACACAGACCCACTAAAAATGGTTCAGCAGGAACCGGCCGAGATTGGAACCGTGTATGGTGTAACGGCTACCCCAGTAGTGAGAGGGTATCAGCCGTTGGAGACGTCCTTTTCCCTGGCAAGTTGCGATATGCAAGTACAGCTGGTATAACCCCATCCACAAGATCCAGAGAGAGAGAGTCAGGTTCAGCGGTAAAATGAGCAGAATAATAATCCTATCGAATGCCCTTTCAAGAACGAGACGGGGCTACGTTTTGAAGGGTCAAGTAGACTGTTTTAATGGTACATTTTCCTGGTTTATATCTAGTTACAAGCTGTTACAGGAACAATGAAACTCTCCGCCCCCTCCTCACACAGAGGGGGGCTTCAATACAGATACTTTGAGATACTGACATCCCCTTGAGCTAATCGTTACATATGGGCAGGCTGAATGTACCCAAGTTCATCGATCTATCAACTTGGGTACAACCAGCCTGCTGGATTTTAAATGTGATTATTTCTAGTGGCTGTTAAAGCCACTAGCAATAATTACTGTGTTCTTCTGGCGGGGACAGCTTCCCCCACTGGGAGAACACAATGGCTCCACGGGAGGGATTCCCCCATCAACACTGATTGTGTTGGTGGGGGAATCAATCGATTTTTCTTTCCTGCAACCCATGGTTGAGAAAAAGAAGAAATGGCTGCACATCCAAAGTTTCCAAAAATGCCTTTTATTGCAGACGGTCAAAATACACCAGGGACACCAAGTGTTAGTCACGTAGATGCGTTTCACACATCTGACCTGTGCTTAATCACTACAACCCATGGTTACAAGAAAGAAAATCGCTCATTCTATGGCCGGCTTTTTTTGCTTTCCCATGTGTGCTTTCTAGAATCTTACTTTTTTTTAAATATATTGCGCTCTTCCCAGTTGGGAGGTTCCCCCTTTATCTGTAATATGTAATAGTGTTCCATGTACAAAGAGCTCTGCCCTGTCCCAAATAGTGGTTATGAAGTGCCCATCAACTAGAATTTTCCAATAACAGGAGAAGTCTTGCATAGAGAGGGCTTAAAGGGTCCCCACAACCCAAAAGGGGAGGGCGGCTGGACTATTGCGGTACAAAGTGAGTATGTAAACTCAGAAAAGGTACATGTATAATAAATGATAAATTTATTAATGTAGCAACAGATAAAAACAAACAAGAATATACAGGGTGGGCCATTTATATGGATACACCTTAATAAAATGGGAATGGTTGGTGATATTAACTTCCTGTTTGTGGCACATTAGTATATGTAAGGGGGGGAAACTTTTCAAGATGGGTGGTGACCATGGCGGCAACCATTCCCATTTTATTAAGGTGTATCCATATAAATGGCCCACCCTGTACAATAAAATAGGACGTCGTGACAAACTACACATGTTACCGAAACTAATAATCCCCTTGGGGAAAAACGCGGTGGAAGTAGTCACGAGGGGAGCCCTACTAGTTTTGCGGCGAAGCCGCTTCGTCAGGAGAAGTTCTAAAATTGACATACAATCAGTGGCTGAAAAAAGGTATTGAACAAAAAGTTCTGAAATTAATTGACATACAATCAGTGGCTAGAAAAAAAGGTATTGAACAAGTACAAAAATTCATACAAGCAAACCTAACAGCAACATAATACAATATAAACGTTGGGGAACAAGGGCTATGCTGCTTACCTAAGGAGATCCCGCCAGCCTCCCGTGCCAGCCAAGGGGGACGGATGAGGAGATGGACCTATCGGCTAGATTTAAGAGGTGACCATAAGTAAAACATTACATTTTTATGGGAGGGGGATAGTGGTGTGCATGCGTGATGCGTGAACCAACCAGTGCCAAAGTAAATATGAAAAACGGTGGGGATGGGGGGGTGCAAATGGAGTGAAGAAAAATGTGGAGGGGCGGGGAGGGCAAGGGGGAGAGGAGAGGGGAGGGACGGAGAAAGAGGGGGTAAAAACGGAGGGGAGGGGAGGGGGGAAAAACAGGAGAAAATAAGGTACAGGAAGGGGGGGGGGTAGGGTGGAGAACAGGGGAGGAGAAGGGGAGAGGGAAGGTAGGGGGGGCAGGGAGGAGGGGAAACTAGTAGAGACTCCCCTCGTGACTATTTCCACCGCGTTTTTCCCCAAGGAGATTATTAGTTTCGGTTACGTGCGGTTTGTCACGGCGTCCTATATTATTGTATATTCTTGTTTGTTTTTATCTGTTGCTACATTAATACATTTTATAATTTATCTATGTACCTTTTCTGAGTTTACCTACTCACTTTGTACCGCAATAGTCCAGCCGCCCTCCACTTTTGGTCTTTTAGTTGTGGGCACCCTTTAAGCCAGTGGTTCTCAACCTGGGGGTCGGGACACCTTTGGGGGTCGAATTACGATTTGCCAGGGGTCACCAAACCCCAGGCTGTTCCTGAAGCGCGCAACACTCTCCCAGCCTTTTCACGGCCGCCCACTCAGCCTATTCGCAGCTGACCACTAGAGGTCAGCTGACTGGTGAGGAATGTAAAGTGGGAGGGGCTAGAGGAGACCCCATCTTCTGATTTCAACATAGGGGTCACTGCTGCGAGACACCACAAAGCCAGTGACACAGTGAGTAGCATTGCCTGTGATTATATTTGCCATTCAAAGTCCTCACTACAGTTCTCAGATCAGCAGATGACCTTGATCAAGAACACCTAAATGGGCTGATCAGAACTCCCCCAGCACTGCTACTTTTCCCATTCCCCCCACCCCATCAACAAGGAGTAAGAAAAAGAATAAAAATAGAGAATACATAGGGAGAGGATAGAGGGGGAGGAACAAAGAAAAATGGAGAGAAAGAACAAGAAACTCGGCTAGAGAGAGAGCGATGGGGGGGGGGAAACAAGAAATTAGGATAGAGGGCGATAAAAGGGAAAGAAAGGAGATCAAGGAGAGTGGTACACCCTAAAATGTGGAGTGGAAGGGACTCAGGGATTGATAAGTGTCCGTGGGTTAGGGGTGCAAGTTACTTGCCTTGCCTTGCCTTGGGTGCTGACAACCCACGCTACAAAATTAATTTTACTGTTAGGGGTCCCCACAACTTGGGAAATTTTATCAAGGGGTCACGGCACTAGTAGGGTTGAGAACCACTGCTTTAAGCCCTCTCTTTATTCAACATTGACTTTCTGGATGATGGTACTATTATTAATTAGATTACGTGTTCTTTATTAAGAGGCTTAAAATGAATTCAACAGGAGAAAGCTGATGGGCTAGTTGTATTAGCAAGTCTACTAACGATGCAGGAGTGTCATGATTTCTGAATACTGGTACTAAGGCATTTGCCAGAGTATAGGGCACTACCCGTTCTATGTGTTTTTCATAAGCTTTCCACCTGTTTATGTATATTTTGTTAGTTTCAGTTGTGTAGATATTTTTGCTAGTTTAATTTTTTTTTTTTTTAACAATAGATTTTTATTGAAAGTATTTACTTAACAGTACAGATTAAAATTGTCACATTAATCCTTAGTAACCAACTGAGTTACCTTGGTTCATAAGATTGTTCTTATAACAATACAGTACTTGGTAGCCTGTACCAGCCTACCCCTACCGGGTTCAATCTGTAGGCATTGGCTAGGCTTTCAATTGGGTTAACTATTTGTATATAGAAAATCATAAAGAAACAGAAAATGTATGCACATATATACACATATATATATATATACACATACATACAGAAATGAACTTAACAAAACTTGCTACACAGATCAATAAAGTAGGTCCAGGATAATACATTACAGCTGGGGTAAGCATATATCTGACTTTGACGTATTTCAAACTTGACAATAGATTAAATATTACACTCTTAAGTATTTGGATGCTCTAGGATGGGTGATCCAAGCTAACCATTTCTTTCTGAACGTAGTAATGGAATAGTTTTTATAAGCCAGCATTAATTCCTATTGGGCCTTTATATTGATTCTAGCTATAACTGTCGATAAGTTGGGCGCGTCTTTGGATTTCCACAGGCTGGTTATAGTGAGTCTTGCTGCTACTAGTGTGTGGAATACAATTGTTCTATATTCTTTAGGATAGATATCCAGATTGATACCTAGTAAAGCTGTGGCAGGGTTTAGTTTATTTAGGATGCCTGTGAGATATGCTATAAAGCAGGGGTCTCAAACTCAAATTACCTGAGGGCCACAAGACAAGTTTCCATATCCCATGGGGGGCCGCATGCAAACTTTCAAACTTCAAAAACAGTACTGGTGTCAGCGAACGCATTATTAACCCTGACCACTACACTACACACTGACCACTCACCATCAGGGTACAGCACATCAGGGCACAGGGCACAGCACACATGAGTGCACAGCGCACATCAGGGTACAAAGCCCAGCACATCAGGGTACAGGGCACATCAGAGCACAGAACATAGGGGTACAGCACAACAGGCCACATCAGGGCAGGGCATATCAGGACAGGGCACATGGCACAGTGCAGGACATGGCACATCAGGGCGCAGCACATCAGGACAGGGTACAGGGCACATCAGGGTACAGGGCACATGAAACAGCACATCAGGGTACAAAGCCCAGCACATCAGGGTACATGGGGCACATCAGGGTACATGGGGCACATGGCACATCAGGGTACATGGGCCACATCAGGGTACATGGGGCACAATCACAGCACATCAGGGCACATGGGGCACATACAAGCACACCAGGGCACATGGGGCACATGAGAGCACAATCAGGGAACATGGGGCACATGAGAGCACATCAGGGCACAGCACATCAGGACAGGGCACATGGCACATCAGGGTACAGGACATGGCACATCAGGGCACAGCACATCAGGACAGGGCACATGGCACATCAGGGTACAGGACATGGCACATCAGGGCACAGCACATCAGGACAGGGCACATGGCACATCAGGGTACAGGGCACATGAAACAGCACATCAGGGTACATAGCCCAGTACATCAGGGTACCCCATGTACCCCGATGTGCTGGGCTTTGTACCCTGATGTGCTGTTTCATGTGCCCTGTACCCTGATGTGCCATGTGCCCTGATGTGCTGGGCTTTGTACCCTGATGTGCTGTTTCATGTGCCCTGTACCCTGATGTGCCATGTGCCCTGTCCTGATGTGCTGTGCCATGTCCTGTACCCTGATGTGCCATGTGCCCTGTCCTGATGTGCTGTGCCCCATGTGCCCTGATGTGCCCCATGTTCCCCGATTGTGCCCTGATGTGTTCTCATGTGCCCCATGGCACATCAGGGTACATTGGCCACATCAGGGCACAATCAGAGCACATGGGGCATAGCAGGGCACATACGATCACACCAGGGCACAATCAGGGCACATGGGGCACATCAGGGCACAATCAGGGAACATGGGGCACATGAGAGCACATCAGGGCACATGGGGCACAGCACATCAGGACAGGGCACATGGCACATCAGGGTACAGGGCACAGGGTACCCTGATGTACAGAGCCCAGCACATCAGGGTACATGAGGCACATCAGGGTACATGGGGCACATGAGGGCACATGGCACATTGGGGCACATGAGGGTACATGGGGCACATCAGGGCACATGAGAGCACATCAGGGCACATGAGAGCACATCAGGGCCCCAGAGAGCAGATAAGGGCACAATCAGGGCACATGAGGGCACATGGGAGCACACCAGGGCACATGAGAGCACATCAGAGCACATGAGAGCACATCGGGGCACATCAGGGCACATGAGAGCACATCAGGGCACATGAGAGCACATCAGGGCACAATCAGGGCACATGAAAGCACATCAGGGCACATGAGAGCACATGAGGGCACATGAGAGCACATTAGGGCACAATCAGGGCACATGAGAGCACATCAGAGCACATGAGAGCACATCAGGGCACATGAGAGCACATCAGGGCACAATCAGGGCACAATCAGGGCACATGAAAGCACATCAGGGTACATGAGAGCACATGAGGGCACATGAGAGCACATTAGGGCACAATCAGGGCACATGAGAGCACATCAGAGCACATGAGAGCACATCAGGGCACATGAGAGCACATCAGGGCACAATCAGGGCACATGAAAGCACATCAGGGCACATGAGAGCACATCAGGGCACAATCAGGGCACATGAAAGCATATCAGGGCACATTAGGGCACAATCAGGGCACATGAGAGCACACCAGGGCACATGAGAGCACACCAGGGCACATGAGAGCACACCAGGGCACAGGTCAGCATTTACTTGTTGTTTTCTTCAAAGGCAGCGCAGGAAGCGTCTGTCATAAGTTCACTTGTCTCTCATGTCACGCTGCTACTCCCCGGCAGCCCCCCCCCTCTCTTCTCGTCCATCTCAGATGATGTCACAAGCAAATGGGGATGGACGAGAAGAGAGGAGGGGCCGCCGGGGAGTAGCAGTGTGACATGAGAGACAAGTGAACTTATGACAGACGCTTCCTGCGCTACTCTTCATGCACCTCGATCTACACTTCCGCGGCACCCGCGGGCCATTTAAATATGATATGGAAACATATCTGGAAAGGCTGCTTTGTTGGGTTTTGGAGTGAGGAGAGTAGAGAGCAGTGTTTGTGGATTCCTCTGATTTCAAATATAGAAGACTTTTATTAAAGCAATTGCTTCAAAGCAGATGTTGTGCACACATTTTCCATATTTCATCAAAATGTAGATTGCAATCTTATATAATCAACCAAGATCTAATTCATAGATAGTATAAATAAAAGAAACAGAAAGTAAAGTCTCATACACACGATCGGATTATCCCACAGGAATTGTGTGATGACAGGCTGTTGTCAGAAAATCCGACCGTTTGTACACTCCATCTGACAATTGTTGTCGGATTTTCCGCGGACAAATGTGGGATAGCATGCTTTAAAATTGTCCGCCAACAAATGTGTGTTGTCGGATTATCCGATCGTGTGTACACAAGTCTGTCGGAAAAAACTCCAAAGTACAAACACGCATGGTCGGAAGCAATGCTCACCATAACACAACATTAGCAGAAGTTGCCCAAAGGGTGGCGCTAAAGAGCTGAAAAACCAAGTGGTTTCATGTTTGCCGTTTGCCGTTTGTATGCAAGACATGTTCCTAGCCAACGCCCTTTCGGACAAAAGTCCTACACAGAAATCCGATCATTTGTACGAGGCTTAAGAGGGATAGCTATCCCCACTCTTTTTCTCACCTCCTATTTCATAGCAGAGTGTGTAGCAGATCTTGCAGCCCACATTTGCCCTATGGCAGCTAAGAGTCATAATTGTGACTGCCATATTGCGTTCTGTCAAAAAATAAGTTTCCATGAACAAGTATTTGAGAACACCCGCAAGATCTCACCTCTATAGTGGTTGTGTGCCTTGATAGAACAGTAGGTATATTTTAGTGCGTAATCGCAGGTATGTTGCAGGTTTTTTGAGAGGGGTCTGGCTGCAGACTGGAGCTCCATGTTTGACAGGAAACGTGACCTCCACTTTTTTTTTTTATGAACTTTAATGTCACAAACATTCAATAGACACTAGAAACAAGTCGTGGAGGTCAAATTTTCCTGTCACATCTGTATTTCCCTAAGGATACCTGTCTGCAGACTGGAGCTCCACAGGAATCATGTGACCTCCACAGTTTTTGTCTTTAATCAACTTTAACTCTTTTGCTGCCAAAGCTGTTTTTGCATATTTTTTTTTTGCAGACATGTTTAAAAATCATTTTTAGCCTAAAGATTACATAAACCCCCCAAACGTGATATATTTTTTTAAAGCAGACACCCTAGAGAATAAAATAGTGTTAGATTTTTATGTCGCACGATATTGACGCAAAGGTGTAGGAAAGGCACATTTTCAGTAAAAGACACAATAAGGCCTCTTTCACACGGTCCGTGTCCGTGTGCGGGCTCCGCTTTGCTCAGCGGGGATCGCTCCGTCGATCACCGCTGACCCGGCAGATGACAGGTCTGTCTCTGCACACTGTGCAGGGACCGACCTGTCAGAGCGCCGCTCTCCCCTATGGGAGATCGGATGACAACTGACGGTAGAGTCCGTTGTCATCCGATTCGCCAGACGGATGGAAAATAGGGCTTTCCTCCATCACACTTTGGCGGATCGGAGCGGGTCGGATGTCAGCAGGTCCGCCTAAAAAAACTGGCAGGTGGACCTGAACGGTCTACCCGTGTGAAAGAGCCCTAAAAGGAATTTATAGGGAAAACAAATGCAATAAATTACCCACAATTTTGGTAACATATAAAATATGAGGTTGTACTGAGTAGAAGGATACCCAACATGTCAAACCTTAAATTTGCGTGCACCAGTGAAATGGCGACAAACTTCTGTACCCTGTATTTTCTATAGGCAACGCTTCAAAAGCCCCCTGTAGGTCATCAGTTTAGTTTTTTACGGCGGAGGTCTGGTGCTAGAAATATTGCTCTCACTCCGGCCTTTCAATCGTAGGCACCCCTGATACGTGTTTGCGTTTGTACATGCATATGTGTGGGAATGGGGGGCCCTCTAAAAGATTTTTCTTGGGGGGGAGGGGTTTATGTGCTTGGGTGTAACTTTTTTTTACTTAAAGCAGAGCTCCATCCAAAAGGGAAAGCTCCGCTTGTGTGCCTCCTCCTCCCCTCTGCTGCTACATTTGACAACTTTTGGGGGGGGGGGGGGGGTTTGACCGGTTCCCACTCCCACCTCCGCCTCAGTTCGGCTCCCTCCTCCTTCCCCCACAGCCGGCCCATTTACAGAGCGCAGCGCAATTTGCGCTTGCGCAGTAGGAAACTGGCTGTGAATCTGCGTGGATTAGCCAAAATGGCAGCGCCAGCACCCGGAGAGCTGATTCAAGAATCGGCTTGGGGGAAGACACTGCTGTATGCCTGGGCAGGTAAGTTCCCTAATATTAAAAGGAAACAGCCACAGTAATTTTAGCTGCTGACTTTTAATTGTATTGTTGGAGGGGGGGGGGGGGCGGGGGCGGCACTGCATGTCTCCTCTATGCTCCACAGTGGGGGGGGGGGGAGTATTTGAGGGGGTTGGTGGTCTATAAGTGGAGGGAGGGGTGGTATTTGAGGTGCTGTCAGTGGAGGAAGAGGGTGGTATTTGGGGGAGTTGGGGGTCTGTCAGTGGGGGGTGGGTTGGTATACTGTAAATATTGTAGTTGCTGACTTTTAATATTAGAGAATATTAGGCATCCAGCAGTGTCTTCAACTGATCCGATTCTTGAATCGGCTCTTGGGTGCTGCTGCCGCCACTTTGGATAAGGGAAACCGGACGTGAGCCGTGCGGCTTCACAGCTGGTTTCCTACTGTGCATGCGCTGGAAGTGGGAGTGGATACCTGTCAAAACAAAACAAAGTTTTGCTTATGTCTTTATGAATTATACAGAGCGTCTTCCTTCTGTATGCTCAAGGATTCCAATAAGTCTGAGATTGTTACATCTAAGCCTGTCACTAGATCTTCAACTCTCATTTCTTGTGCATTTAACCTGGAGCGTAGCACGGCCATGTCTTGTTTCAAGGGTGTAGCTTGATCCTCTCAATCTCCCAACCTGCCTTCCAGGTAGATTCTCTTATTTTCAGCATGTCATACCTGAGTAGAGCAATGTCCTCTTTAAAGCGGGGGTTCACCCTATACAAAAAAAAGCATAAAATTAGGCATAGTAGCGCAAGCTACAGTATGCCTGTCTTAATTTTTTTATCCCCGTACTCACTGTGTAATCGTACATAGAAGATTCCGACTCCCCCCGGGGAATGGGCGTTCCAATCCAGACGGAAGGTGATTGACGGCCGGCTCTGGCGCGTCACGCTTCTCCGGAAATAGCCGAAAAAGGCTTGGCTCTTCACGGCGCCTGCGCATAGTCTGTGCGCAGGCGCCGTGAAGAGCCGAGACCTACTCCGGCTGTCTTCGGGGAGCGTGACGTGCCAGAGCCGGCCGTCAATCACCCTCCCTCTTGAAAGGAACGCCCATTCCCCGTGGGCAGTCGGAATCTTCTATCTACGATTACACAGTGAGTACGGGGATAAAAAAATTAAGACAGGCATACTGTAGCTTGCGCTACTATGCCTAATTTTATGCTAAAAAGTTGTTCTGCAGGGTGAAACACCGCTTTAAGGCTCTAAATTTGGGTAGAGATGGAAGATTTTTTATTGCCTGTAGGATTCCTTCCAGAATGGGTACATGATGGTATGTTAGGCTTTGTGGAGCACACGGGGTCTCCTGAAGTAAGCCTTTCCTTCCCTGCATTCTGCCCCTACCTTTCCAATAACGTGGCCTCCTAGTTCTCAAGGATATGATCAGTGTTTTCAGGGGGCACAGAAGAAAACATTTTTGGGGGGCGCAAACAAACTGAAAAATTCTGAAAGAATAAAAAACCATCAATTGCAGCCTTACTGTGCCCATCAAATGCTGCCACTGTGCCCATCAAATGCTGCCACTGTGCCCATCAAACGCAGCCACTATGCCCCAAATGCTGCCACTGTGCCAATTAAATGCTGCCACTGTGCCCCCCCACCTGCCTGTCGTCTGCTCGGCACTTACCCTGTCTCGGGTCGGCAGCGGGTGATGGCGGCAGGCAGCGAGCGGTGTCCTCCATGTCTTCCTCAATGTTTTCTCCCGCCCACTCCTCCCGTCCTCTCCTATGATTGGACGCCTAAGAGGCGCCAATCACAGCGCCTGTTGTTTCAGGCAATCAGGTGACAGACCCGAGCACCTGATTGGCGGAGAGGTGGTTTATTGTTATATTCATTCGCTTTCCTAACACACAGAGTGAACTGCGAGCGCCCAGCATGGAGCTTGCTGTACACCTTTTTTGACACCTATTAGAGCCTATGGTTTTAATCAGGTGATTAAAAAAAATGCCTCGCCGCTGTAATTCAGATGCCCGGAGCCCAAAAAGGGGCCGGGCGCCTGAATAGGCGGTGTCAGTGGCGGCCATAGATAGATTCATGCAATGCATGAATCTATCTATTGGTGATAGAGAAGTGGCAGGAGAGAGGGGCGACACCCGTGCACCCTTATGGATGCACAACCACTGCACTAATGTATCATGAGTTGTAGGTATAATAATTTTTAGCCCTGAGCCCGTAAAGTTATATTTCAAGGGTTCCTCTGCGTTAAAAAGGTTGAGAAAGGCTGCATTAAACTTTATAAGGGAATCAGGTAGGGGACATCGTTTTTTTTTTTTTTCTTGCATCAATATATTACATTTTAACATCATTTACCAACATTGTAATTTCTAATGAACTGCATATGAATAGTCTGTATACCTTTTTTATTTGGTACAGAATCTTGGACCTTCTGCTCTAGAAGAACATGCCAGCAAGCCTCCAGTAGAAGGAACAGTGCTTATTGTCCCATCATGTCATAGTTACATTCAAAGTGATGATATTGATGGAGAGTCTGTGCTTCCTCTTACCACACTTGCAGGTAGCCGGCTTTATTGTGTTATTTTTGTGTCCGATTTATAGTTGATGTTTGTGTTGGTTCATTTACAGTTGTGAATGGGTATTATGAAAATATGACATATTTGTAAAGGAGAACCAAGTACAATTATGAGAATTTGTCATCAAAATAAAAAGTGCCGGCATCTAGAAATAGCTGCACATACTTGCCAAATGCTGAACTGCGCCAAGCTGATGGGCAAAGCTTTGGCACTTCCAGATAGTGGCTAATCTTCCCTTCCTATTCTATCTCCTTTCATGTCTATTAGCCAGTGAGGCTGCCAGTCATAGTGCTGGGCCAATAGGAATGTTTCGGGGGTGGGTACAACATAACCACAAGTGTCAAAGCTTTGCCTGTCAGAACTGGAGCCCCCTCAAGGCCCGTACACACGATCAGACTTTTTGACAACAAACCTCCGATGGACCTGTTTTTGCAGACATTCCACCGTGTGCACACTCCATCGGGCAAACCTTTTCGCTTTTTCATCAGACAAATTTTCGCTGTGTGAACAGGCAAACTTTCTGGCAAAAAATGTCCTACGTCGGCTAATCCGATCGTGTGTACACAAGTCCATCGGACTAAAGTCCAAGGTACAAACACGCATTCTCAGAACCAATGCTAAAGATCAGACAACAATAGCAGAAGTTGCCCAAATGGTGGCGGTAAAGAGCAGAAAAAACACGTAGTGCGTCTATTACGTCACTACTTTCGTGTTTGTTGGCTGAAAAAGTCCTACCGTGTGTACACCTACCGTGTGTATGCATACCAAGTTCACGGACAACGCCCTTCGGAGCAAAATCCATGGAAAAGTCAGTTGGAAGTCCGATCGTGTGTATGAGGCTTCAAAGTTACAGGACTTTAAATTTTTAGCAGTTTTTTAAAGTTATTGACACATTCTCTTTAAAAAGCAGAATCTTCTTTAAATGAGTAGTTGTGTTTTTTCAAATCCCTAAATGTTACCAATTTTTCTTACTGCAGCTCTTCAAATTCCAACAAGCTTCCTTTCTATTCCCCCACCTCTGTATAATGCTGACATTTTCTGCAGGACAGGAAAAGTTTTCATCACATCATATGAACTGAGATTTTCTGCCCAACTGTGCTATGTGAGAAGGAAAGGGCACATAAGAAGCTAAAAGTTCAGTTTGTATAGCTTCAAACTGTCTTGTTGGAGCTTACACAGTGCTATAGGCTATTTATCTAACCCCATGTGACAGTGATGGACCAATCGTGAGTCACTAGTGTCACATGGGGGAAGTGAATGAGTCACATGCTCACTCATACCTCATAGTGCCATGTAGTGCACTTTGTCAGGGGAGCAAAGGAAAGGTATGATGCTGGTAGAGCAGGGGAAGGGAGTTAAGTGATTTTATTTTTCCCTCTATGGGCAAAAGAATGTTTGCTTTAGGAAAAAAAAAAAGAAAAAAACATTTATTTATATGATTGCCTAAAGTCCAGAACACAGCTGTCACTTTCAAAACTGGCACGTAATTTGCTCACAGAGATCTGCGACTTGTATTTCCCAGCGGAATACAAGTGCAATGATCACCACACTCTTAGTCCATTGACACGTCCTCCACAGTGGTGGTGCGTCCATAAAGGGCTCAGGAGCGCCGCCCTCTCTCTCCTGCCACCTGTCTATCACCAATAGATAGATTCATGCATTGCATGAATCTATCTATTGTCACCGCTGCCGTGCCCTATTCAGGTGTCTGGTCCCTTGTCGAGCGCCGGGCATCTGAATTACAGCGGTGGGGGTGTTTGCAATGCTGTGTGTTCGCTGTTTACTCAGTGTTGTGTTAGGGAAGCGAATAAATCGATTTCCCAACACTGACCCGCCTCTCAGTCAATCAGGTGCTCGGGTCTGGTTACCTGATTGGATGAAGCGACAAGCGATGTGATTGGAAGCCTATCAGGCGTCCAATCATAGCAGAGGACGGGAGAAGACATCGAGAGGACTCGGAGTGTGGAGGACAGCGGCGTGACAGGTAAGGCTGCATTCACACCTCGGCGTACTAAATCGCAGCGTTTTGTCCCGCGAATTGCGGCGACAAATAGCAGCGTTTTGTACCGCGATTCGTGGCGAGAAAACGCCACGATTGTGAATGCAGCCTTCACCCCCTCTATGGAGATGGTTCACATCTCCTATGCCGAACGCCGAAAGACGCCTGAAAAAAAGGTCCGGGACTTTTTTTCAGGCGACAGGCGGCAGGCGTTCGGCGTGGAGATGTGAACCATCTCCATAGAGGGCAATGTTACATCATCCCTCTGGCGTGTCGGGGCGGCAGCGGGCGTCACACTACAGGCGACAAAACGCCTAGGTGTGAATGGGCTCTAAGTGCTGGGCGGGGGATGCACACTGGGGCACCATTTGATGGGGCACACTGGGGCACCATTTGATGGGGCACACTGGCGGCCATTGATGGGGCACACTGGCGGCCATTGATGGGGCACACTGGCGGCCATTGATGGGGCACACTGGCAGCAATTGATGGGGCACAGTGGCAGCAATTGATGGGTACAGTAACTGTGTTTGATGGCTCAGTGGCGGTAATTTATGGGTACAGTGGCTGTGTTTGATGGGCACAGTGCCTGCGTTTGTTTTTGTTTTTTTTCAGTTTGTTTGCGCCCCCCCAAAAATTTGGAGCACCAGCCGTCACTGTTTCTCCAGCTCACCAACTTCTTTATGGGGAGGAAGTTGGAAGAAGAGTCTGCAGGAGCCTGACATTGTGGGGAAAAAAATGCAAATTTTTCCCTGTAAATATATGTGCATTTATTAATATTATTTAGGTGGATATGCCTGTGTTTGCTTTTATAAAGCTGAACTCTGGGATAAGCAAATATTTTCTAAAAACAAGAGGGCCATGTACAAACTTGAAGTGGTTCTAAAGGTAGAAGTTTTTTTTGTTTTTTTTTTGTTTTACCTTAATCCATTCTATGCATTAAAGTGGAAGTAAAGTCCACTTTTTAACTTTGTACCTACGGATAAGCTTATAATTAGGCTTCAAAAGAAAAGAAAAAAGCTGGATTCGCGCTAAAAAAAGATTATAGATACCTTAGTGAAAAAGTAATAAGTAAAATAATAAAAATATGTGTACATATCTGTGAAAAAAATAGTCCAAAAAAGATGAGAAGGCAAAAACTTCTCTTGCAAAGTCTTTGGTATATATAAAGGTTAAATTTGTGTTCAGTCTATAAAGTGTTAAAAAAAACACTGCTGCAATGGATGATGACATTGTGGAAACCACCACCAAAACGAAAATACTGACCCTTACCAGAGTCTATGATCCTAACGGATCAAATAGTGCAGGAAGTATCACAATCCAAAGGATAAATGTAAGTAATCACCGATCACGTCACAGAACATCCAAAGAAAAAGATACAGAACAGATGATCCCAATGGGGATCAGACAGAGCAGGGAAGGTGTAATCCAGCATGGGGGAATGAAATGTCCTCGATGTTATGGTCCTCGAGGTCACCAATGGAGTGGCAGAGTGTCCATAAACAAGAAAAGACTCACATAGTGTATTACCGCCATAAAATTTAATATAAAGATAGACGGATACACTTACAATTGCGAAGATAAAAACAGCATAAAATGTAAACAGCCGGCCGGCGTAACAGAACGAGGATTCGCCCTCAGCGTGCGGTGACGTCGCCTCCCGACGTTTCGTCTGAAAGAGACTTGATCACGGGATATAATAATAATAATATTTAGGCTTACCTGTAGATACAGTGAATATCTGCTAAACTTGCACTATTTAGGAGATATTCACATAGCATGCAGCCAGTGACCCAGCGCATGCACGGCATACCCGAGCTGTACCTTCAGAGCTTTGAGCCGGAGCTCCCGTGCACAACGTCATTTCAGCCCTAGCCATTCATAGAGCCAGAGTCCATGAACCCAAAAGGTTGAAGATAGACGTGCCTGGGGGGTGACAGCACTGTGCTGGGGTCTCTGTGTCCAGTTAAGTCTGTCATAATGTGCTAGTACATTATGACTTAAATCTGCAGGGGGTTTCTTGTAAAAAAAAAAAAAACCTGCAGGGGGGCACAATTTCCTTTTTTTTTTGCGATCTACTACCCCTTTAAAATAAAAAATAAAAACTTTTGCATGCAGTTCCCTGCCCAAACCCCTCCTCCCCTTTACTTACCTGAGTTTGATCTCGATCCAGCTATGTGCACGAGAGCAGAGACTCTGTCTGCGCTCTCCCACCTCATTGGCTCAGAGACAGCGCCTCCTAATAACTAGATTTGTAAGGACAGGGCGTGCAAAGTAGATTTGTGGATTTTAAGAAAAACTATTTAAATGAAAGTGTTTGTGCTCAGAGTTCAGCTCTAAATTTATGTTTTTATATATGTTATTTTCCAATATTTTTATATTTATATCATTGTATAATAGCTTTTGCATGGTTGATTTTACCCATTATGTTCTGCCATGTAAAAAACTGATCATCTTTATTAATTTTTTCTAGATCCAATATTGCAGCATCACAGGAATAAATGCCACAGTCTTGTCTCCTCGGTTGATGGACCAGACTCTGACGACTTGAAAGATGTGGAGGATTTATAGAACTGCTTCCTAACCATTCCTAGACTTGCTGCACGCAATCTACTTTTCACCCTCACTTAGCTGCTACAGACCAGTTACTATTACACTACAAATGATGCACTATTATGTTATCACCAGCTTCTATTGTTACAGTCAGGTATTTTCAGTGTCATTACCCAGCTATGCTCCTAAATTGAATCCTTTATCATAGTCACTTTGTCAGCCAAAGTTTCATTTGGCTGCATTTATGCCTCTGCAAGAGAGGTGTGTTACCGTTCATCACTATAGAAGGCACCTTTACATGTGAAGCAGCAGGGCAGAAATTCAACCCATCACTCCAAAATGCACTCATTGTCACCCATTCATAATAGTCTTGGGGCAGACAAACCACTGTGAGTGAAATTGCACACATTATTACTGCCCTGGAACTAGCACTAGTCTTAAAAGTTGGATGAAATCAGTCTTAGGACATAAATATGAGCCTTAATAAAGCTACAAACTGATTGTACAATCACCTTTTAGATTTACCAACAAGCATATGATGTAATCTCCAGTGCAATTGGATAGAAATTGATTTGATTGCATGGGTTTGGCCTCATTACATTGCAAATATGATGGTACAATCAGACTGTAGTGCAGGGGTGCCCAACCTTTTGAAGACGGAGGGCCACAATAAGCAGAGCGGGTGGATGGCAGCCCACTCAACTCTATAGAACCCACTCTGCTCTTTTTTTATTTTTTATAAGCAGATCGGATTGGAGGTAGGCGTTTTTAAACGGACACAACACCATTTACATCTGCCGCTCCTTAGGCCTCGTACAGACGAGAGGATATCCGCTGGAAATGGTCCCCTGGACCGTTTCCAGCGGATAAATCCTCTGGTGGATTTGGATCTGATGGCTGTACACACCATCAGATCGATATCCCCGCGGAATACATCCGCGGTGATGTGGCCGCGACGATGACGCGGCGACGTGCGCGACCCTGGAAGGTAAATACTTCCACGCATGCGTCGAATCATTACGACGCATGCGAGGGATGGGAGCGGAAGGACTGATCCGGTGAGTCTGTACAGACAACCAGATCAGTCCGCTGGACTGGATTCCAGCGGATAGATTTTGTAGCATGCTAAGAAATTTTTATCCGCTGGGAATCCGTCGGCTGGATTTTTATCCGCTGGGAAATGTCCGCTAGGCCGTACACACGACCGGATCTATCTGCTGGAACTGATCCGCGGATCAATCCCAGCGGATAGATCCGGTCGTGTGTACGGGGCCTTAGAGGTGGAGGGTCTGATTGGGTCGGTCTGACTGTGTGAAAGGGGCCTAAGGCTGCTTTCACACCGATGCACTGTTGTTTACCCGCATCACGAGTGCAGCACAGTTCACCTGGGGCTTTCCTGCAGGTTAGCTGCACCTTGCCATAGACTTCTATTATATTCTGTAGGTGTGGTGCACTTTTAGAAAGCACACCAAACTCACAGGTAATAGAAGTCTATGGCTCACTGCAGGTAACCCGCAGGTGCACCACTCTGCACCTGCGGATCAGTTTAAAAGCAGCCCAGTAACCACTGCAGAACAGATATGCCCATACTTACACCATGATTTTAGTAATAAACTTAGCTTTAATAACAGTCTTCAATTATATTCCATCCCAAAGCAGGAGGTCGAGGGCCACATCAGAGGGCTCCACGGGCCACTGGTTGGGCACCCCTGCTGTAGTGTGTCCTAAGTGCTGGTGATGTCACAAGTTACCACTAAGTAGGTGTTGCTGTTTAAAAAAAATGCAAACGTGTTGTTGTCATGTGACATTACAGCCATAGAAGAAAGGTTGTTTATAGAAAAACTGAGATTGAATTTTGATTTTAATATATCGTTTTAAACTAAAAAAAAAAAACTTCTAGTGTGACCCTAATCTTACAGAGCTCTGATGAGACTGACCTGTGCTATAAAAGAGACATATAGGGCCATCACTGACCTAGAGGGTTTATTTACTAAAGGAAAATGAGCTGTTCACTTTACTAGGGTATTTATTAAGCTAAGGGAATATTCCCTTGCAAATTTAACAGCTCATTTACCTTTAGTAAATCAACCCTTCTAGGTCTGTGATGGCAAACCTTGGCAGCCCAGATGTTTTGGAACTACATTTCCCATGATGCTCGACTACACTGCAGAGTGCATGAGCATCATGGGAAACGTAGTTCCAAAACATCTGAGGTGCCAAGGTTCGCCATCACTGTTCTAGGTATTAGTCAGTTGCCGGGTCTTGGGCAATGCTTTATTTACAGAGGTTGCTTTGCTTTTAGTTTACAAATGCCACACAGGTTTATTGTAGAAGTTTGTTATACAATATTAGACTTTTAATGGTTGGCTGGGTTTTTGAAGCAAATTCTGACATGCTACTATTGTACAGTATATTGTTTTCCATATAGAGCACTACAGTTGATTACCTTCATCTAGTAATGTAAAAAAAAAACTAAAACAAGCCTGTCAAAAGGTGCTAATATATGTATTTGCTATTTATAGGTTTAAGATTTATACCTAAAGTGTGACGTGACAAGATGGAATCCAGGTTTATGCTGAAAAATTATTATTTTTATCCCCTTCTGTTGAGCAACTTCTAAATATCTGATGGCTGCAGCTGCAACTATTCCAAGTTATGGCCACTGTGAATTTTAGCTGCAAGGCATATGATGATATGTTTACACACATTCCTATGTAGCAGTAAGCGCAATTCCATAGGCCACATACACAACGATGACTGAGAAAGCCTAAAGTATAACTAAAGGCAAAACTTTTTTTCAGTTTTGGACAGAGTGGAGAGGGATTAAAACACTTCTCAGTTCTTATAGCGATCTGTGTCCCTGGTAAGGAGATTCACCCTCTCTATTTGTCCTGTTTACTGATAAAAGAGAATCCCACATTTTGGGTTGTCCCCAGAAAAGTAATGGAGGGTAAATCTTCCAATGGGGATACTAGTTTTGGTGACCTGTGAGCAGGGCTGATCCTAGGGTCACAAGCACCCCACATGGGCGTGGTCATTTACTAACTCCTCCCCTTTACAAATGTTTCTATGGCAACAACTCAACCACAGAAATGCTCCCCCACAAAGTCTTCATTACCCTGGGATCCTTACACAATCTCTTAACAATAAACAAAAGTGTGAGAGCCCGGGTGCTGTCAAACTGGAGCGGTGCGCTGGCAGGACATCCAAAAATGTCATGCAAGTAGCTTCTTTGAGGCACTTTAGTGTGTGTATACACCGCTCCTAAAGTGCCTCTGCCCATTGAAACCAATGGTCAGCGCCACGGTAGTGGTGCTTTGAACCCTTTAGTTGGCCACTAGTGGGGGTTAAAAGTACCACTAAAACTATGGTAAAGCGCTGCTAAAACTAGCAGCGCTTTGCCGCTGACACCCCCGCACTGTCAGTGTGAAATCTATCATGCCATGAAACATCTAGAGCAGGGGTAGCCCAGAGCACGTGTAAAGGGATGCTATTCTCCAGCACACTGAACACTGTGACTCACCTAGGTTCTCGCTGCAGCCCGAGATAGAGATGGAAGGGGAGGCATTCCAACTGGAGTTGGTAGAGTCAGTGCGGGATCCCAGTGTGAGGAATTCATTACTGCACATCAGCATTCAGCAGCCACTGAAAACTAGAACCCTTGTGTCAGGAAGAGGAGCGACCCCTCCTCTGAGCACTGCCAGAAGGAGGGGAGAATTCTGGCACTTTGGCACCTGGGTGCAAAGCACCCTGCCTAGGATCAGCCCTGCCTGTGAGCCCTCAAGGAATTCCTTTAAACCGGAGTTCCACCCAAAGTGGAACATCCGCTTTAAGGACTCCTGACCCCCTGACACATTTGGCATGTTATTTATTTTGAATGAATTGAATTGAAATTAATGTATTTAGAAATGTTCTGCGAATTGGATGCGGTTTAAGCCACACTCCATTCGAATAGGTGTGAACCCGGCCTTAATAAACACAGAAATGGGTGGAATGCCGCTTTTAATTTGCAGGGATTTCCTCTCACTTCTTGTATGGCTATGGCTATGGAACTGGAAGTGAAGGGAACACTCCCCAATGGGACACAGATGGCGAAAAAAAAATTCTGATGGGGGTTATAACCCTGCTTTGCTCCATGCAAAATGAAAAAAAAAAGTTTTGCCTATAGTTCTACGGTAAATAAAAATTTTGACAACATGAATAATTTTTCTATGGACCTGATAAAAAAAAAAAACACACACTGAGCTAAGTAAAACTAGCCAAAGAAATAGCAGCACTTCAAATATTAGAGAACCTGAACTGTGGACACTGTGCCCAAAACACTTTCCATGCCTTTTTCCACATCGTGTCTCTCTTTGGAGGTGGCCATCTTGGGAGAAGCAGGGCTTTGCTTTCACATGTCAGAGCTGCTTGCAAATGACTGGCGGAGGGATATTCAAGGAGGTGCAGAAAGCACAGTTACACACAATGGATGAAACAGAAGCAGGTTTATCCTTGCATTGCAGGTCCTTAGATACAGCTTTCTCTCCAGTAAGGAGCACTTTAGTCACATCACCACATCTCATGTAAACTAGCAGTCAGCGGCACAGTGCCTTAGATCTCACACTGCAGATATAGAATGATGATGCTCAAGGCACAGGAAGGTCACTGCTATTTGTCAACAGGAATTTAGGACAAAGATCAAAATCTATCACGGTACTGCTTAGTCACAGTTAATAATTTTCCTAAAACATAGCAAATCTTCACTTTTTGACCTTGGGGCTACTTTAAGTGCTACTTAAAAAGATTAGTGTGAGATTAACTCAAAAGTATAACTAAAGGCCGATTTTTTTTTTTTTTTTTTTTTATTAGAGCCGAGATGGAAGAGAACAACTGTTAGGGATGGTGACACTCCCTAATGTTGTCTAAGACAGCAATAGAAACCTATTTGTCCTGTTCATCATTACCATTGATAATGAAAGTGAAATAAAATCCCAAATTTTGAATTGCCAGCAGAATGAGGGTAAAGGAAAAGCTTCCAATGGGGACACTAGTTCTGGTGACAACCAGGGATTCCCTCCCACTTCCTGTTTTGGCTATGGGACAGAAAGGGCTGTAAAGAAAAATGGACCGGGGTTATAACCATCCCTTACTCCAGTAGTTCTCAACCTCAGTCCTCAAGTACGCCCAACGGGCCATGTTTTCAGGTTTCCCTTTACTTTGCACAGCTGCTTTAAATCAATTTCAATGACATGGAATTGATTAGAGCTATTTTATCCAAGGGAAGTTCCCAAAACATGGCTCATTGGGGGTACTTGAGAGTTGAGTTTAAAAACCACTGCCTTATGCTATCCAAAAAAGACAAAACTTGTGGGTGGAGGCCAAGCTTAGCTGTGTGTCTTGGGATCGAGCCTGCACGAGTGCCCCCATAGAAAGCAGCTTTCTAAGGGGCACTTGGGGGGGGGGGGACCCCCAGGAGGATCAGGGCTGCGCAGTGCAGTTAGGTATAACATGTTTTACATGATTAAAAAAAAAAATCTTTACAATCTCTGCTGACGTCCATCAACAAATCATGTGCAAGCAAGTTTTGTCCTTGCATGATTAGGTTTTGCAAAGTGAATGTTCACATTCACTAAAATCACATTCGCCAAGTTAAAAGTTACTGGCAAAAGGAGCATCCTATTTACCATTAGTCAATCAAACCCATTGTTTAATTTTAACTGTATTTTGGCTGAGTGATCAAAAAAAAGTCCAGGTCGCTGCAAGACCCCTTTCACACTGAGCCGCAGCCTCGTTAGCGCTAAAGCGCCGCTCGTTTTAGCGGCACGATTTTAACCCCACAGAAGGGGTTAAAAGCACCTGTGTTGCAGCACTTCCAAAGTGCTTTGGAAGCGCTGACCATTCATTAGACTGAAACAAAATGTATAAGCCAGAGAAATAGTTTTGTTTTTTCTCATTAAGGATTTACTGAACCTTTCAGGGTAAGCGCTTTTTATTTATGGATTTACAATGAAGGTTAATCAAAAGGGGACTTGAAGGTTATATTTGCTATTGTGCCGTTACACTTGCATGACCATGCTAAAAGTATTGTAAAATGTTGTACCTGTTGAGTCCTACATATGAAAAGGAGTTTGCCTGAGGAACACGGGCAACCATTTTAATTGCTGTACCCTGTGGCAATGAAAAAAGGGCATCCAGACAGCTTGACATTTCTGGAATCAGTGTTCTCTTTCTTGTTACTAATATAACTCATGTACTTTCCATATGAACAGCGCCATCGAGTCACAGATAAAGCCTGGTACACACGGCTCGCAAGGAGGTCCTCGCTAACAATCGATGCAATGTTAGTACAGCGATCTCCTTGCTGAGCTATTGTGTTCTGACAGGGGGACCACTCTCCCACCAGAACACACCAGTCAGTGCTTGCAGCCATTAGCTGATCGGCTGCTGGTTTCCCAGCATCCTTGTTTGATCAGCTTCTGTCTAACAAGGACCTATACACATGGGCTGAACGTCATCCAGTTTCTACTGTACCAGCTGATTTGGGTCAGTGTGTATATGGCTTAAGAGTAGGGTTGTCCCGATACTAGTAGAGGTACCTATACCGAGCATTTCCCTGAGTACTTGTACTCTGGGCAAATGCTCAGATACTTCACCCGATACCTGGGCAGTCAGGGATGATCGGTGCGGCGGGGGGAGTTACAAGCACTGATCTGCCTGTATAAATTTTAATAAAGCCCGACAGCTTCTCCCCCAAACCCACCCCCCCCCCATTTTTAGATGCTTTAGTGAAATCTATACAGCAGTGATTGGTGCTTGTATATACCCCCCCCCCCCCCCCCCCCTCCAAAGACGCACCGATCACAGCGGACTGTCCCTGTATCCTCCTCCAGTCCCCTCTCTGTTCTGTTGTTTTCCCCCTCCACGCTCCGTGTCCCCCCCTCCATTCTGCTGCTCTCCCCCTCCGCGCCCCCCCCCCCCCCTGTTCTGCTGCTGTCCTCCTCCGTGTTCCCCTCCACCCCCTCTGTCCTCAATCTGTCAGGATCAAGAGCGAAGGTAGGAGCCGGTAAACTCGACTCCTTCCTTTTCCAAATGAACAGAGTCAGTGATCACTGACTCTGTCCATTCATACAACTGAAAACATGGTAACCTGTGTTTACGATGCTTCAGTTTATGAAAATACTGTCACATGACATAAAAAAAAAAAAAAAGTATCGGCGAGTACTTGTAAAAAAAAAAAAATGTATCGGTACCTGTACTCGGTCTTAAAGAGGTTTCCGGGCAACCCTACTTAAGAGATACCACATCATGGGTCTTCTAACTATGGCCCTCCCATTGTTCAGGAACTACAATTCCCATCATGCTTAGTCATGTCTGTGAATGTCAGAGTTTTACAATGCCTCATGGGATGTTTAGTTCCGCAACAGCTGGAGGGCCGTAGTTTGAGGATCCCTGTACTACATGTTTGTAAGGAAACAAGGGATGCCAGGTTGTATTTCTCAGAGCCACCTGCAGTGTCATGCACAGGAGCAGGGGGCGCCATGCAGAAACTTATTTGTTGCATCTCAGGTACTGGTAGAGCCATGTGGAGCCCTAAAAAAAAAACAGCAATCGTTGTCACCCAGAAAGGGTTGCTTTTCTATAGAACTGCAGTAATATGTCGGGATAGGAACAGTTCAGATCTAAACACTGTTTTCTAGAGTTGGGCTTCAAATGCAGTCATTTGAAGGGATTACCTTTAGTTCAAAAGCATAACTGCTTATGCTCTTCCATAAGCCTCTTAATCACCCCAATTAGATAAATTGTTGACTTCACTGGACAAGGCCTAGCAAATGTTGTACATGCACATTCCTTTTGTGTTTTCTCATTAAATAGTAAAGGGGGTGAACCCATCTGTCCAGCACATGACCAAATTCCTTATGCCAGTGCTGGGATTGAAAAAGAAGAATAAGCACTGGATTCTACTTTCTTTTGGTTTTAAAGTGGATGTAAACCTTCACATATACCCAGTGAAGTGAACAGCCTCAGATGATACACAGAGATGAAGCAAATCTCCCTATATAAGTTTCACATGTATATTTGCTTTCTTCAGCTTGCTATATTCTTTAGAAAGTGCACATCATGTTAGAAGGTTTTCTTCCTGTTAAGCACAAGTCTTGGCATACACTATGTGACAGCTAATTGGAGGAAAGGCGTGCACACACCCCCTCCACATAGGCAGAGGAAGGAAGACATGTGCAGAGCTATGCTGTGACTAGACCATCTCTCTGCTAATTTATAGCACCCACCCAGACACAAATTTCAGGATGGTTTTATTTTGGTTGTCTGAGAAGTTATCATGCTGATAACAGAAGAATAGAGTAGCATAAAGACAGGGGACTTAGTGCTTTGGAGAGAGATAAGAAAAAACACTACAGATATATGTGCCCAGGTCAGATTTCATGAATCTACTTAGAATATTTTTTTTACTAAACTCCTATCCAGCAGGATCTCTAATCACCGTATAATGATCCCCAAGAAGGCACTGGCACAGTTCAGCTTGCTGGTTATGGGCATTGGATGCAGCCCTACAACTCAGAAATAACCCTCCATTTAGGTGACTAAGCACAGGTTGTATTGATTTGTAATAAAAAGGACAAAAAGTCTACAACAGTGGTTCAACCCTGTCTCGTACCCAACAGGCCATGTTTTGGCAATTTCTCTTAACGAAAATTGCTGTCCAAAATACCAAGCAATTCTCCGATTTAAAGGAAAACCTGAAACCATGGCCTGTTGGGGGTACTTGTGGACAGGGTTGAGAATCCCTGCTCTACAATGTTCTGTAAGATACGGTAGAGACCAGTTTAGTAGCAAGTTATTTTTAGTGTTTAACCTTTTAAAATGTGAAGAAACAGATAAGTAAATTATTTTTATTTATTGAAACCCTCTTGTTCAAAAAATGTTTTCACAGCCTAACATAAATTTTGGTCATGTGAAATATAGTACTTACTGGCATCTGTTGCATAGTAAAAAGAAAATGGTATTATATTTAAACAAAATAAAGATTATTTAACATTTTGTGCAGTCTTTGTTTCTTCATATTTTTTAGTTAGTCCTTCAACTTAAAAAAACAAACAAACACACAAAAAAGAGAAAAGTGCCAGTCCGTGGCTCTTAGCAGAAGTTTTAAGTGCAACAATGGTTTAAAAGGTGAAAAAGTCCTTTATGGCAGTAACTCCTCCCTTCCTAAAAGGGATAAAAGGAAAATGTCAGTGCTGTTTTCCACCCAGTGTCTTCATTCTCTGGCATTGCCATAAAATATGCTTCTCAATGCAGTTCATGTTGTTTTGTTCCCACAATTCATTTCCCCACATCATGAAAATATAGGTTGGCACATATGCATAACATGACAAGTGAGAATAAAATGTAATATATGAGATTCCTAAACTTGGGCTCCAAGTCTCCTTGCCGGTACCAAAAAATCTGCAAAATAAATAAAAGTATTTCAGAGAAAGTCATTCAGCAGTAGAGTCCAAAAGTTGCCAGTGGCACCCAACCCCATCAGGTTTTATCCTTACAGATTTACCCAATGTAGTATCTGTAAACCAAGTAGGATACACCAGGGCTCGACAAAATCCGGGCGCCCGGTCACAACTGCCACAAGAAATTGTGACCCGACGCCCGGGGAAGCTTAGGCCTGCAGAAGGCTGCAAAGCCACGGCCTCAATTACCGGCCAGCGCGGGCCCCGGTAATTGAGGCCGCGGCCTTCACAGAAGGAAGCTTAGGCCTGCAGAAGGCTGCAAAGCCGTGGCCTCAATTACCGTCCAGTGCGGGCCGGGCGGTAGTTGAGGCCGCGGCTTTGGGGCCTTCTGCAGGCCTAAGCTACCTTCTGTGATCTGGCGCCATCTTGTGGTGGCCGTTGGCATTACAAGTAGTTACATTACAAGTAGTTACATTACAAGTAGCAAAACAGCAGTTCTAATGTGTTTTCATCTCCTTCCCTCTAATTTAAACCCCCAAACATTATATATATTTTTTATTCCAACACCCTAGAGCAGGGATATGCAATTAGCGGACCTCCAGCTGTTGCAAAACTACAAGTCCCATCATGCCTCTGCCTCTGGGTGTCATGCTTGTGGCTGTCAGAGTCTTGCTATGCCTCGTGGGAATTGTAGTTCTGCAACAGCTGGAGGTCCACTAATTGCATATCCCTGCCCTAGAGAATAAAATTAATTAATAAATTAATAAAATGTAATTAATAAATAAGACAGTAAAGTTAGCCCAATTTTTTTTATATTGTGAAAGATAATGTTACGCCGAGTAAATTGATACCCAACATGTCACGCTTCAAAATTGCGTCCGCTCGTGGAATGGCGACAGACTTTTACCCTTTAAAATCTCCATAGGCGACGTTTAAAAAAAATTCTACAGGTTGCATGTTTTGAGTTACAGATGAGGTCTAGGGCAAGAATTATTGCTCTCACTCTACCAATCGCGGTGATACCTCACGTGTGTGGTTTGAATACCGTTTACATATGCGGGCGCTACTCTTCTGCGCGCGAGTTTGGCGGGACGGGTGCGTTTTTTGCCCCTTAACTTTTTTAGCTGGCTCCTAGATTCCAAGCAAATTTGTCAAATCCTGGGATACACCAATATTGCTCCAGATGCTTTTCCTGGGTTCTTGTCCATCTAGCACTCTATCACTCTATGGGGTTGATTTACTAAAGGCAAATAGGAGGGTCACTTTGCAAGGGGAGTTGCACTGTGCAAGGGCATTTTTACCAGAGCTTGGTGAAATTTCAGTTTTCAAAAAAAACAACTTGCATGCAAGAAAACCCCCCCCCCCCCCCATTCTCTATAATTCTCTTGCAAAGCGAAACCTCCCGTATTTTTGCCTTTAGTAAAAGTAACCCCTATATATCAAACAAGGTATATGCCATGGACCAGCTACCAAAGCTTGCCAGTTAGGTTAAAGCGGGAGTTCACCCTAAAAAAAAAAAAATTAACATTAGATTGATGCTCATTTTGTCTAGGGGAATCGGATAGTTTTTTTTTAAATCGAAGACTGTCAATCAAAATAGGAACGCCCAGTCCCGCAGCCCATACCCGGAAGCGGCGGAGAAGATCGCTCTCTAAAACGGTAAGTACAGCTTCGATTTTAAAAAAACTAGCCGATTCCCCTAGACAAAATGAGCAGGAATCCAAGGTTAAAAATTAACATTTGTGGGTGAACCTCCACTTTAATGTTTGATGCAATAAAAATGTTACAAAAGGTTCTCTCAGGCACTACAAAAGGTGACAGAAAATTGTTCAGATCTTGTGAATTTCTAATGCCACTTTGCTTTTTGGGTAGTTTCCATCTTGGTTGATTCTGACAGCCCTAGCGAATGGATCAGACATACTATTACTGTATCCTGGAGAATATAAAATTATTATTACTGTCCCAAGAACATACATCCTCTGTTAAGGTTTTATAAAAAAAAAAAAAAAACAGCTTAATAAGAAACTGGTATTTGAAGAGATGAACATGTGTGGTTTGAACTTTTATGGATCACATGATTGCAAATTGTTCTGCACTCCTGTGACCCGTTTTTGTCACAAAGGCGAGGCACCGAGAGCCCTCCCGCCCCCTGCACAGCCCATCTCCCCTGTAAATGGTGACTCACTGTCACCACTTTCTGCAGCCTGAAGACAGAGCTGAGCTATCAGCAGTGTTTGATTGCTCAGCTCTCAGGCCTAAGGCCTCGTACACACGGCCGAGGAACTCGACGTGCCAAACACATCGAGTTCCTCGGCCAGTTCAGCCCTGAAGCCGCCGAGGAGCTCGGCGGGCCTAGAGCTCCCATAGAATAACGAGAAAATAGAGAACATGTTCTCTAGTTCCTCGGCGGCTCCATCGGGCCGAAAGTGTACACACGACAGAGTTTCTCGGCAGAATCCGGCTCTGACCGAGTTTCTCGCTGAATTCTGCCGAGAAACTCTGTCGTGTGTACGAGGCCTAAGCCTAGTACACACAAATTATTAATGTTTTTTCAACCCACTGGGTTTAGCAGAAAAAAAAAAAAAAAAGACAGCTCTGGTCGGAGCTGCTGTACTTCTGATCTGATGTTAGTACAGCGATCTCCCCCACTGAGCAGTTGTGTGGGGGGGGGGGAGACGTGTGCCCCACCCTGCCAGAACACTCCGGTCAGCGCTCTCAGCCATTGGCTGAGAACGCTGATAAGTTGCTGGACGAATGCTTGCTTACCAGCATGCTCGTTAGACAGAAGCGGACGGTTTCTGTCGGACCAGGTGACATTCACCAGTGTGTGTCAAGAGTTTTTTTTTTTCATTGAACCGCCCGATGTCTCCCGACATTTGGCCCTTGTATACTAGGCATTAGAGCCAGCAGGGGACTGATGCTGCCTCAACCTAGGCGAGTACAATTACATTTGGTTGTTTTTATGAATCCTGAACGTCTCTTAACCCTAAATGTCCTTAACAAATGTCGGGCCTCTATTCTGAACACCTATCCTACATGTTTATCTTTGTATAAAGAATACCATCAAATTGCTGCCCTCTTATATCCTTTCAACCTGTATAAGCTCAATACATTTCCATCTGGGAAAATAATAACTGAAAAGGGATCTCAGCCAAAAGATGTAACTTATCATTTACCATCATCCCTCCCATATCCTGCAAATGCTTTTGTATTCAAAGTTCACAAAAACAATATTATATACACTGGATAAATACATCTATCTATAGAGAAGATGGCACTCCTCTACACATGGCAATGCTCAATTTAGTTGTATGGTGAGGGTTTGTTTAAATAAGATCTATTAGGAAAAAAAAAAAAAGAGAATATATATTTTAAATAACACATGAATCATGAAAGCAACAAGTCTTAACCTTGTGCTTTCTTGGTGGCAACAGGCTACCTGGTGTATTGGGACCTTTTGCATCTCTATCTTTAATCTTCAATGCAGATGATCCCAGTACTGGATAGGCATGTATATAAAACATGGATTAAGTTCACCTAAAGGGGAGCTCCACCCAAAAAGGGGAAACTCCGCTTGTTCACACCCTCCACTGCCACAGTGGAAAAGGGGAGGGTCAAAACCAGGTACCTGCTTCCACTTCTGGGTAAAATCAACGTACAATGATCTTGGCGATCTACAACATTTCTGGCCCCTCCCGATGCCTTCTGGGAGACCACACAGGTCCCAGAAGACAGTGGAACATTCAGAAAGTGTGACTCGCGTATGCGCAGTAGGAAACAGGTTGTGAAGCTACAAGGCTTCACCTCCTGTTTCCCTTAGTAAAGATGCCTGCAACCACAGCCGATGGAGAAATCAGCTTGGGGTGCCAACATCGAGGGATCACTGGACAGGCAAGTGTCCTTAGATTAAAAGTCAGCAGCTAAAAGTATTTGTAGCTGCTGAAATGTAATTATTATCCTCGTACACACGATCAGTTTTCCAGACGGTAAAACTGTGGGGAGAGAGCTTTTGGTCGGAAATCTCGGCCGTGTGTATGCTCCTCGCAGCTTTTCCGACGGGAAAATTACCCAAAAACCACCAGACAAAAAGAGAACCAGTTCTCTTTTTTCTCGCCGGGAAATCCGGTGGACTTTTGTCCGGCGGTTTTTGGCAGTTTTCCTATGGGAAAAACTGCAATGGAGCATACACACGGCCAGGATTCCCAGCCAAAGCTCCATCGCAGTTTTCCCGTCGGGAAAACCGGCCATGTGTAGGGGAAAGACTGAACCGAGCAGGTTCTCAGCTTTGCCCTCTGGATTTCCGACGGGAACTTTTCCCATCGGAAATCCCGTACGTGTGTACGAGGCATAAGGGTTAGTTTGAGGGCTGTCTTGAGGTAGAGAATCGTTCACTCTGCCAAAAACAAACAATGCCAATCTCCTGGTCCCTAAAGCTTACAGGTCCACTCTTGCACAGGACCATCTTCTCAACTTCTGCCAGAGTGTTGAGGACAGCTTTACTCCCTCTACATAGTCTATGTCAGTGGTCATCAACCCTGTCCTCAGGGCCCACTAACAGGCCAGGTTTGCAAGATAACTGAAAAACATCACAGGTGATATCATTTGCTGCTCCGTGATTGCAGTATTCTAGACTGCATCTCCCCAAGGCAATACATAAAACCTGGCCTGTTAGTGGGCCCTGAGGACAGGGTTGATGACCAATGGTCTATGTGACCTCACAGCTTCTGGGTGATTTAGACAGTGGGTGGAGTTGGATGAACTATGACAGCTTCTGAAGTACATGTGACATGTACAAGCCAGCCTTGACTTCCTGGGTGTTAGGAGGAAGTGTTGCACAGGAGTCTATCAGGTTACACATTTAGCGCTGGAGCGGTGTTGTAGGACCGACTAAAAGGGTCCTGGGCCACAAGCAGACAAGTATTATGGTGTCCACACACGTATCAATATAATCCACGATTGACTCATCTGACTGAATTGAATAAAAGTCACTAACCAGAGATACTCGGTTTAAATCTAATTAGACAGATCTTAACAGATTTCAACGTTGCAGCATCAGTGGAATTATGCCGATTGCTTTTGCTTAAATGTGCAAATAACTGTGTGTGCCAGAGAACGGATTGTAATACAGATTGATTAAATATGACTGTTTATATTAATAAATGGAGAGATCATAATCTCAATCGCTATATTCAGTTGATTAAAAAGCGTAGAACAATACATAGCAACACTTCTTTTAGTATTTTAACCACTTCCCGACCGCCGCATGTAAATGTACGTCCACAGAATGGCACGTACAGGCAAATGGGCGTACATGTACGTCCTTGCCTTCTAGCGAGTGGGGGGTCCGATCGGGACCCCCCCGCTACATGCGGCGGTCGGATTCCCGCGGGGAGCGATCCGGGACGACGGCGCGGCTATTCGTTTATAGCCGCTCCGTCGCGATCGCTCCCCGGAGCTGAAGAACGGGGAGAGCCGTATGTAAACACGGCTTCCCCGTGCTTCACTATGGCGCTGTATCGATCGAGTGATCCCTTATGTAGGGAGACTCGATCGATGACGTCAGTCCTACAGCCACACCCCCCTACAGTTGTAAACACACACTAAGTGAACACTAACTCCTACAGCGCCCCCTGTGGTTAACTCCCAAACTGCAACTGTCATTTTCACAATAAACAATGCAATTTAAATGCATTTTTTGCTGTGAAAATGACAATGGTCCCAAAAATGTGTCAAAATTGTCTGAAGTGTCCGCCATAATGTCGCAGTCACGAGAGAAAAAAAAAAAAAAAAAAAAAAAAAAAAAAAAAAAAAAAAAAAATCGCTGATCGCCGCCATTAGTAGTAAAAAAAAAAATAATAATTAATAAAAATGCAATAAAACTATCCCCTATTTTGTAAACGCTATAAATTTTGCGCAAACCAATCGATAAACGCCTATTGCGTTTTTTTTTTACCAAAAATAGGTAGAAGAATACGTATCGCCTAAACTGAGGAAAAAAAACATTTTTATATATGTTTTTGGGGGATATTTATTATAGCAAAATGTAAAAAATATTGTTTTTTTTTCAAAATTGTCGCTCTATTTTTGTTTATAGCGCAAAAAATAAAAACCGCAGAGGTGATCAAATACCACCAAAAGAAAGCTCTATTTGTGGGGAAAAAAGGACGCCAATTTTGTTTGGGAGCCACGTCGCACGACCGCGCAATTGTCTGTTAAAGCGAGGCAGTGCCGAATCGCAAAACCTGGCCTGGGCATTAAGCTGCCTAAAGGTCCGGAGCTTAAGTGGTTAAATCAATGTTGAATCTTTTGCGATTGTTTGTATTCAGACCGATCACAAATTGCTTTGTGTATGTCCACCTTCAGGGAGATCTTTTTATCAGATGAGTTTAGAAAAAAACAGAGAAGCGTCAGTGAGAAACATAGCTGGAAAACAAAAGGTCTTCCTATCGGCTGTGACGTGCCAAACCTAGCATTGCAGAATGCAACTGTCATACTTAGAAAATATTTGCCCTGCGATAAAAAAAGTTTCCAGAAACTCCACCAGATCAGTAATGGTAATGATTTCTTTAGAACAACGCTTCCTGGAATTGTATTTATAGACGTAAAAGCCAATGAAAAAAAATAAAAAATAAAAATAGTTCTAAGCTTGTTCACATAGAATTCAGCTTTATTGCAAGGCAAAAATAAATAAAAATAGCAGCAACTGGCCGGCACAAATATAATCATTTATCAAGTGCCTGCAGTGCTCTTCCCTCTTCTTTCCAAGGGCAAAAACATGAAAGTTTACACCACAAAAATGCACCTCAGATCTGTTTGCATCTGCCTTCAGCCAATGAGGTGACCGGTATTACATCTGTGCCTCCAGATTGGCTAATGCCCTGTACACACACGATAGGTTAGTCTGATGAAAACGGTCTGATGGATTTTTCCATCAGTTATCCGATAAAGCTGATGATCAATCGTGCGTACACACCATCAGTTAAAAAAAGATTGCGTCAGAACGCGGTGACGTAAAACACAACGACGTGCTGAAAAAAAATGAAGTTCAATACTTCCAAGCATGCGTCGACTTGATTCTGAGCATGCATGGATTTTTAACCGATGCTTTTGCATACTAACCGTCGGTTTTGACCTATCGGTTAGGCGTCCATCGGTTCAATTTTAAAGCAAGTTCTACATTTTTTGACTGAAGGATAACTGACCGATGGGGCCCACACACGGTCGGTTTGGTCAGATGAAAAGGTCCTTCAGGTCTGTTTTCATCGGTTTTGACCGACCGTGTGTAAGCTAAATCCGATATGCGGAACAGTAGATCTTGCTTTTACTCTCGACATGTTTCGCGTACAAAACGCTTCATCAGGAGCATAGGAGTGTAATTCAGGTGCCTGGCATCTGAAAAGGGTCCGGACGCCTGAATAGGGAGTGGCTACAGTGCCCATTGATAGATTCATGCAATGCATGAATCTATCCATACTACACAGAGGGGGGTGGTTGGAGAGAGGGGGCGGCGCCCATGCACCCTTAATGGACGCACCGCCACTGGGGGGAGGGGGGGGGGGTGTGCCAGATTGTGTTTCCCTGCAAAGGGGAGGAAAAAAATAAAATAAACACTGGCAGTTAGGAAGTGGTGAAGAAATTCCCTTGCTCCCTGTCTGGTAAAACAGGGCAGTAAGTGAAGGTTACGTTTTCTAGCAGGGCCTCCTATAGCAGTAAAACTTGACCGGTTCTAATCTTTTTTAGTACTTCATTCTTGAATTCAAAAATTACAGAAGATTTCTGGAGCTCCATACCAATTTTCCCATGTACAGTAAAATACTTACCAGTATGAGACCAGTTATTGAGCACAGCAGTATGCAGAAGGCAAAGAAAACATTCACTGGTTTTGGAGGTGGTTGGGGAAATACGAAAGCACTGATAATTGTTACCTGTACAAAAGAAAATGACATAGTAAATTGAGGAAGTGAAATACATTTGCATTACAGAAAAAGAAAAAGCAGGAAACATAATCAAATCTGGAGCTCCCCCACCCGCGTATGTAGAAGATACTGCACGCAAATACAGATCTCTGGTTATACAGACACTCACACCTGTTAACTGAATGACTCGGAGAAGCGACCTTACCTACCTAGGGCAGTACCGACAGCCTTTTCTGTATTGGAACCCTCCCTGAAAACCCTGAAACTCCAACTATCTGAAATATCAGTTTATAAAATCTATAAAATAAATTAGACCTTAGGGTTTAAAGGAAGAAAAACAATCCTCATACGCCAACCTGTACCTGGGGGAGTGGGAGAAGGATTTTCTATCAGGAGATCATGCATCGATGTATGCAAGCCATATATTGTTATGGCAACGCTACATCGATGACATTTTGATTATCTGGGATGGTTCGGAGGAGTTGAAAAATACTTAAAACTCATGAACACCAACCACCTGAATCTATTCTTTACCATGGTGTATGACCTCAGAGAAATTTGTTTCTTAGATGTCAGCATATGCAAGGATATTGATGGCAAAATCAATAGCAAGCTTTATCGCAAAGGAACAGCTGGTAACACAACGTTGCATGCAGAGAGCTTTCACCCTTTAACTTTAAAGAACTCCATCCCTTATAGTCAATACTTACGGATTAGAAGAAACTGTAGTTCAGACAATGCCTTTCAAAAGGAATCGGATGAACTCTGTGACCGTTTGATGGCACGAGGTTACTCTAAAACAAGCCTTAGAAAGGCTTCCAATAGAGTCTTGGGAATCAAAAAAGACGTGATTTGATTTTCAAAAAGAAAAGAACATCCCTTGTATCATAATGACTTACTCGGATGCACATCTAAAAATCTGGAAGATTGTAAATAAAAACTGGCCCATCCTCACGGAGGACCCAAGTCTAAAAGGGATACATAACTCCCAAACCCCAAATGACTTTTAGGAAGGCAACATTCATTGGGAATATGCTCGTGCAGACTGAATATAAGGGTGAGAGTAGAGGTGATCCATGTAAAACTTTTGGAACCTATCCAATGCAGTACATGCACGCAATGCTTAGTCATTAGGTGGAGGGCCCTCCTTGGTACTCCCCAATGGGGATATCTTCAATTTGCGTCACTATGCCAATTGTAAAACACAAGGGGTAGTGTACATCATGATTTGCCAATGTGGAGCTTTCTACATTGGCAAAACCAGAAAAGAACTTAAGAAACTAGTGGAAAAACATGTATACAGCATGAAAATTGGGAACTTATACCTCCCATTGGGGAGGCATGTAGCAAGACAACAACAGTATAAAATGCCCAAAGTTATGTTTTCAGTTTTAGAACGTATACATATTCCACAGCGGGGTGGAGACTGGAATAAGGCCTTACTCCAGCGGGAGATGCGTTGGATCAGACGCCTTAAGGCCACCACCCCTCCTGGCCTTAATGAGATGGAGAGCTTCAGGCCCTTCTTGGATGGATTCAGTTCAGGGAAAACGGACTAATTCTTCCCTTTTTTTCTCTCCTATTGTCCTGGTTATTTTTTTTCCCCCCCATCATCACATTGGCCCCTGACCAGGGTTACCCCATCAACAAGATCATTGCGAATTCTTTTCAGTGGAACCCTGGGGGATCTTCTTGAGACACAGTGTACATATTTTTGGGGTTTTATTTATTCCAAGGTTATTGTTTAAATTTAATCATTATAATCTGTATATATTCATGTAAATTTTTATGCTCAGTACATCGATATGCCTTGGGCTTGCCTGACCCCGACGACATCACCGTGCTGCCCCTTTCCATTTCGTTCCGTCTCTGACCATTGGGTGCCTTCCCTATCATCCGGTGCCAGGGAAAGAAGTTTCATGGTTTTTCAGCCATGCCGTTTCCGTGGACTTCATGATCTCCTAGTTTATATTCTGGGGTTTAAATTCCTTGGCACCGCCGGTATTTAGTCCCTTATATCATGATCTATAGGGAATGCACATTCCACCGGGACCTAGGTGTTTTGGAGGTGCATCTCTTTGATCTTTCCCCTCTCCATATTTTTTGCCCTTTTTGTATATCCCTGGTGTCCACATTTGCTGTCCATGTACCTCTTTTCCCACTTCCAATATGGCGGCATCGGCGCTTCCGGTCTGGGTGCACTGATGCCATTGGGAATTGGAGGAGGGGACATCAGATTGCTGGGGAATGGATGCACATGTATAGGCATTTTATGAAGTGAGTTTTTTCTGCTTTTTCTTTTGTTTTTTGAATAACTTTATATCATTGAATATGATTAGTTTCTATTCAATTTATTTTTCTTTAGATTAAAAAAAGACACATTATGATATCCCTGAGGAAGATCAAATTGTAATGATTGTTTTGAAACGCAAAGGATGAGCCACTCTTCCATTCTACCCCCGTTGGGGAATTTTGTATTAGGCATTGTGTCTTTTTGTGATTTATATGCCTGTATTTTTCCTCTATAGGATATTGTATTGTTATGAATTTTTCTACTATTTTGTATAATAAATCAATTATTTTTTATATATTTTTTGATTATTATTGTTGCCCACATAATCCCAACCCTAGAGGTTTTCATATTCACAAGGAAGAGAAAGCTTTGCCGACTTTCCTTATCCAATCATGTACAAGCATAAAATGCTGCATCTGTCCCTTCTGAGTACATGAAGATGCGCTGCAACCGGACAGCCCAATGTCAGTGGATAAATTGCGGATAAGTTGCGTCTGGAAGCCACTAGAAAAAATCTTGGACAAAACTCTTGGGGCTCGTACACACTGCAGCTCAAAAAAGCTACTTTTACAAGCAATTGCACTTGTATTTCTCTGCCTAAAAGCTTGAAGAAGCTTGTGCTTTTTTGCATGTTTTTATTGAGCATAAGCGTTTTTTTTTTTTTTTTCCACGTCAGAGCTTCACACATTTTTGGGCACTAAAGCCCTGTACACACGGCCAGGAATCCCATCGGGGGGGGGGGGGGGGGGGGGAACGACGTTGGTTTTCCTGACAAGCTTGCCTTGCAAAGCCGTGCAAACAGACAGCCACTCAAAATAACCGCCGTTCTTTTGAATGGCAAGAACGCGGTGACGTCATCGACTACGACGAGCTGGTGTCTCGTCACATTCGATTCTGTCGCTGCCTTCTTGCTACACCCCACACTAACTTTGTATGCTACCACGCATGCGTCGAAGTGTTATCGAGCATACACAGTTTTTCTACACTCAGGTAAGCATACAGACCGGTATTCTCGGCAAGAAACACTCTGCTGGGAATCCCGACGGGATAATTTTCTCTTTTTTCCCGTTGGCATTCCCGGCTGTTTTCCTGACGGAAAAACTGCTAGGGAGCGCACACAGCCGGGATTCCTGGCCAAATGCTCTCCTGGCAGTTTTCCTGCCGGGAAAAACGGTTGTGTGTACGAGGCTTTAGGCATCATTTCTGCTCGAAACCTCCTCTCAAAAACATGAGTTTAGTAGGAGTTTTTTTTTTTTGCCTGTAAACTCCTGAAAAAGCCATAGTGTGCAAAAAATAATAATTAAAAAGCCTGTAAGAGCAGCTTCTTTGAGCTGCAGTGTACATGCGCCCTAGTGCACAGTCCATCCTCTATCTTGGCTGGAACTCCCTCTGATGGCTTCGGGGGGCAGCTAAATCTTGGCACACCAGGATGCACAGCCAGGACCTACAGTATTAGAACACAAAATGGGTAACAGACTGCGATGTGTTTTTTTTTTTTTTCCACAGGCAGCAAAGACAGTGACAGCTATTCACTCTGGTAATACACACCTATATGAAAGCAGTTTTTCGAGTCAACGTTAAGTGGTTTTAAAGGCTGAACATTTTTCTACCCTCATGCATTCTATGCATAAAAGTAAAAAATATCTTGTGTGCAGCTCCCCCCTTAATTGCCTACCCAATACGGATCCCGATCCAGCGTGGTACACAAGAGCCGAGGCTTTATCGGGTCTCTCCCTCATTGGCTGAGAGAGTGTACAGGCACATCTTAAATGTAGGAAGCTCATTAACGAACACTGTAACGGAACGTCCCGCACTCCAAGTGTAAACACAGGACATCTCCACACAATAGCAGGGTCAATTAGCACAGAGTACATACAGATGGCCAAGTTACTCTTACAATTAACCCATTGAGTTCAGAATCAACAACCAGTAAATAGTTCTTTACAGATATCCTGGAATATATTGTGGATAATAATTACATAATAGTCCCATTTCAGGTAGTCCAAGATATCATTTCTCAGTCATCCTATGCCCCTAGTGGACATGGGATGATTTTAGACATAAGAGGGTCCGAGTCTGTCACATTCACCAACTAAAACAAGGGAAAACTGGGACTGGTTTGTCAGGTACTACACTAGTACTAGAACAAAATGCATGGATGGCATTAAAAGAACATAAATACTTACCAGGACCAGAAGGGCTGTTAACACACCAACAATAATGTTGATGATTCTATCCTGAAAGCAGACAAAAAAAAAAAAGAAGGGGACTGTCATTTGCAATAATAATAATAAATTAAAAAAAAAGTACATTTTATATAACCAAGTGAATCCTGAACACAGGACATGGTTTAATCTCAGCTTGTAAACATTAGTCTCCTGCAAGCATTAAAACTCAACTCCTCGACTACCACTCCTGTTGGACAGCTTGGTCTGATTTTTTTTTATAAAAGACTTCACGGTTACATACTTGGTAAGGTTGAATAAAAAAACAGTCCAACCAGTTAAACCTGTATGCATGTACACACACACACACACACACACACACACACAATATTAATACATACCATACATGTTCAATATCCCTGTACATTGTGTTGGCTAAGTAACACATTTTTTTTTTTTTTTTTTTAAATGTATCCAATCGCCATATCTCTTAAAGTGCCTACACAGTGCTTAGGAGTGTCAAGTGTTTAAAGGGGGCTGTAAAGGTTGTTTTTTTTTCACCTTAATGCATCCTATGTATTAAAGGTGAAAAAAAACTGGCAATGACGGCCCCCCCAGCCCCCCCCGGCTTTACTTACCTAAGCCCCGAAAATCCGTGGGCTCGTTCCCGCGACGGTTTCCCCCAGCTTGAGTCGGCTCGTCATTGGATATTGATAGCAGCGCAGCCATTGGCCCGTGCTGCTGTCAAATCATATCCAATGACACGGCGCGCTAAGGGGTGGGGCCGATTGGTACAGTGAGCGGTTATAGCCGCTGGCTGTATCACAGGAGAGCTTTCCACCATGTGAGTTCGCTTGCATGAAGGTGGAAAGTTCTTAATTTGCTGTTGTAACACACCTGGGTAGGCTCCAGGTCGCATGCTCTGCGACCCTAGCCCACCAAATTTTGAAGCCTATTAGAGCCTCTGACTAATTAGGTGCTTATAAAAATAAAATCCCTTGCCGCTGTAATGAATGCGCCCAGTGTCCCAAAAGGGGCTGGACACATGAATAGGGGGTGTCCGCAGCGGAAATGGATAGATTCATGCTATGCAGTGTAATAGTATACTGTGTGTAACTGTCCCCGGACTATTTCTGTATTGTTCTTTTGGCTTTACAGAATAAAACCTTGCAAAATGAAAAAAATAAATAAAAATGTATATTAAAAAAAAAAAAAAAAAAATATTAGGACACATCGAAACTTGGATGTTTTAGTAGGAACCGGACAAATTTTGATCTGCTTATGGGTGGGCTGATTGTACTAAAGTCACTATAGCGATCAACTTCAGCACAACCAGCCTTTTTTTGCCTGATCATGCCAGCGGCTATAACCGCCAGCAGCGATCACTGTATTCTGCCAGTGGGGGGGAAGGCTCCCCACCAGCATAACACGATAGCACTGCGGAAGGGGTTACCCCTTTAATACTGACTGTGTTGATGAGGGAATCAAGCATTCCTCCCCTTTCAACCCATGGAAAAAAAAAAAAAAAAACACAAAACACACACAAACACACACACACACACCATAATGCATGGCCTGCCTAAGAGAAACAGCTTAGGAGCATCCAAAAAGTAAAAGCATCTTTACTGGCAGCTCTTATATTTCTATCCTGACATACCCCATATAAAGTGCTATTCTATTCTGAGGGTACTTAGGTTATCTTGCATTACGTCAACATTGCAATTATTTGTGCTCTTCATTACCTCTTCCTCAAAGCCATTTGAGAGCAATACTAGGTCATTTTGTACGCAAGAACATCTTGTGCAATAATCTCGAGAGTCATAAGTCAACTCCTCATGTAAAAGAATGAATGATTTAGTGCAGCTATCCACGTCTGAGGTTAGAAAAGTTTGTTGAAGGGTTTTTCCGATTTTACATTAAAGTTAAAAAAAAAAACAACATTACATGGGAAAAACAAAAAAAACAAACACAATTGCAAAAACTGTTCCCGATTATAAATCTGCAAATGAATAATCATGACGTGTTATGAAACATGCCTGAATTTAACATGCTCAAAAGACAAAAATAAAAATCAAGCACAATATAAAATGATCAGACAGTATGGAAACCAGCACAAAAAAAAATTATATATATATATATATATATATATAAAATAGAATATACTTCAATGTGCAGAGTTCACCAACCCACATAAGTAAAACTAAAATGTCTCCTTTATCCCATTTCCACTCTGTACATATTGAATGCATAATTCTAATAGACCCAAATGCTTTGTGTATATATATATATATATATATATATATATATATATATATATATATATATATATATATATATAAAAAATGCATCCATATTGAAACATAAAAAAATAAAATAAAAAAATAAATAAAAAAAATGTGCATGCATACATTTTTTGCATTGAAGCCTACAAAGCTTTGTGACCACAACCAATGTACAGACTCCCACAGACTATTCCTATGGCCCCAGGTCTGTATAGAGCAGGGATCTTCAAACAACGGCCCTCCAGCTGTGTGTGTGTGTATATAATATATATTACAGCTGGAGGGCTGAACCACTTTTTGCGATACGGCGTCACTTTAACTGACAATTACGCGGTTGTGCGGTGTATGTAAAATGTATTCCTCAGTTTAGGCCAATGTGTATTCTTCTACATATTTTTGGTAATCTAAGAAAAAATAAATACAAATCGCAATAAGCATATATTGATTGGATTGCGCAAAAGTTATCGCGTCTACAAAATAGGGGATAGATTTATGGCATTTTTATTATAATAAATAAAAAATTGTAATGGCGGCGATCCGCGATTTTTATCATGACTAAGACATTGCGGCAGACACATCGGACACTTTTGACACCAGTGACATTTATACAGCGATCAGTGCTATAAAAATCTGTATAAATGACACTGACGGAGATCACTGCTCCCAATGACAGGGTGCAGTAGATCCCTGTCATGTTGCTAGGCAGAACAGGGAAATTACTTGTTTACATAGGCATCTCCCCATTCTGCCTCTCCGTGTCACGATCGCGGGCCACCGGCGGACATAGAGTTTGCGGGGTGGGCGCACCCACTAGCCCACGATTTAAAGGGGACATACAGGTATGCCCATTTGCGCAGCCGTGCCATTGTGCCGACGTACATCGTTGTGCGCTGGTCAGCAAGCGGTTAAGAGAAGGGATGGTTTGAGGGCAGGGGCTGCAGAATGGCCTCATGCATCATGTTGCACCCTAAATATGAGTGCATTATTCATGGTCAGAAAGTCAGAATTAGCCTATAAAATGATGTGGTTGTTGGTAGGTCAAATCAAATGTTTACAATATCTATAAAAGGGATTACTGTGAGTGAATATACCCCCATAAGAATTCCCAACTACTGCACTCATTACAAAGCTCTATTGGCGATTGCTCTATAATTTGAAATAAGCAAATACAAAATAAATAAAAAGACCCCATGCATGAGAACAGCACCATTATTAGACCTTTATATGGGAAATCCTGTCACAGGGGTCACCATAAAAGAGAAACCAACAAGTAATCCAACTTACTATTAAGAACTGAAGTATAAGGCACAGTGGAAGCTGGCGTCAGACAAAGGTTTTTTTTATTATTTATTTTTTAACCACTTCCATACCAGGCACTTACGCACCTTCCTGCCCAAGCCAATTTTCAGCTTTCAGCGCTGTCGCAATTTTAATGACAATTGCGCGGTCATGCTACACTGTACCCAAACAATTTTTTTATAATTTTGTTCCCACAAATAGAGCTTTCTTTTGGTGGTATTTGATCACCTCTGCGATTTTTATTTTTTGCGCAACAACTAAAAAAAGACCAAAAATTAACAGAACAAAAAATAAAAAAAAACTTAATTTTTTTCTGTTAATGTTTTTTGTAAACAAGAAAGTTTTCTTCTTCAATTACGGGCACTAATATGGCAGCACTGATAGGCGGCACTGGTGGGCACTCATGGGTGGCCGGAGGCTCTTTACCGAGATCGGAGATGTAGGGTGTCAGACTGACCCACGGGCGCGCCAGCATGTTATCCTGCAGGACGTCAATAGACGTCCAGTCAGGATTATACAACCACTTCCCGGACGTCAATTTACTATTGACCGGGCGGGAAGTGGTTAAAGCAGCTTTTTCAACCTTTTCAACACAGAGGAATAACTTTCCGTTCTCAGGGAACCTCTGCTAAAAATGACTATATCTACAACACATGATACATTAGGCCGCTTTCACACCAATGGACCAATCAGGTCCACCTGTCCCATTTTTCAGGCGGAACCAGTTGGACCATTCATTGTTCTATAGGGTGGTGGATATCAGCGGACATGTTCTGCTGTAACCCGCTGGCATTTGATCTGCCAAAAATCAGACAGATGGGGATACGTTTGCCATCTGTCCAGCGGATTACATCGGATGACAAGCAGATGGAAAAGGGACATACAATTACAATCCATTTTCATCCAACCACCTCAGAGAGCAGCGGGCTGTGTCCGTTCTGCATAGCAGAGCAGACACCGACCAGTCATCCGCGTGCTCAGCACAGATCAGCAGACAGATCCCCCCCCCGGTGAGCAGGCGGATCCGCTTGGACAGATTTCGCCCCATGTGAAAAGGAGCCTTAATGTGATGGTCAGTGGGAAGAAGGCTCCTTACACTTGTGGTCTTTGGAAAGAATGTCCCCCTTACAGATAGCTAAAAAGGATCAATGGTGTCAGTGGAACTTATCCAAGGAGGCAGACATTGCTCATAATGAACCCCTAGCAACCTCTAGGACAGGGGTAGATAACCTTAAAGATGTGAAGATCTACCTGAACAACATGAGAGAAGTCAAAGATCACCGGGCAAAGTGTCGCCTCCTCACTATTGTGTCTAAATCACGTGCATTGCACACCAATCATGGATCTAAATCAAGTGATTTTACTGCCCCAATTCCTACCCTCTTTAGCTGCTGAGGCATCAGCCAAAAGGTGTACACATGCTGCAGCAGGAATTAAGCCCCCGGCTGCTTTTGGTGCATACTACCTCCTGCCAATCAGGACCTATTCAAGTAAATGAGGCCACTCCGCATGGGACAGGAGTCAGCACTACAGACGAGGCATTGGCTTATGCAGCTCTTGCTTCCTACTACAGCTCCAACTTTACAAGTAGTCCTTCTAAAGTGCACTCCGTCTGATGCTCCGGGATGGTGGGTCAGCAAGCCCAGACTGCAATCTACCAGTTGCTGACCCCCGCTTTAGGAGGTACCCTACAGTTCTACTACACAACCCTGGGTTGGGAAACACCATTTTAAAGAGGAAGTAAACCATCCATCTTTGAAATTTACATATAGGCAAGCCTATAAGAAGGCGGCTTACCTATAGGTAGTGTAAATATCTCCTAAATGTGCACCGTTTGGAGATATTTACTTTACATGCAGCCACTGACATCACATACACATGCACTCTGAAGGAACAGCCACCCATGCCGTTCCTTCAGAGCCCTGTGGGTTTGACCACTGGCATATGCGCGGGAGTGATGTCATCGGGACTCCAGCCAGTCACAGAGCCAAGTCTGAACCCAGAAGCAAGATTGGTGAAGATGTAAGCTATCTTCAGCGATGACATTGCATCGTGGGAAGGCTTTGTTTTTGGGCAAGTTTTACAAAGTGTGCTAGTATGCAATGCATACTAGTACATTATGCCTTTGCCTTGCAGGTAAGCGGGGAAAAGAAACTCCCAAAAAACGTCCAGCGGTTTACAACCGCTTTAAAATATATCTCAAGCCAAAACTTAAAGTGGCGTTCAACCCAAAAACGAAAAAAACTTCCGCTTTTTGGAATCCTCCCCCCTCCGGTGTCACATTTGGCACCTTTCAGGGGGAGGAGGGAGCAGATACATGTGTAATACAGGCATTTGCGCCCACCTTCGGGCAAAGATCACCGCAGTGACCTACGCCACGACCAGCGCCTACTCCATTCCACCGGTGTCTTTTGGGAGACACACAGAAGACAGCAGGGACCAGTGGGATCGCACAGTGCGACTCACGAATGCGCAGTAGGGAACCAGGAAGTGAAGCTGCAAGGCTTCACTTCCTGATTCCCTTACTAAAGATGGCGGCGCCTCCAGCCGAGAGACCTGACACCACGAGCGCCCTGGACAGGTAAGTGTCCATGTAATAAAAGTCTGCAGCTGCAGTGTTTGTAGCTTCTGGCTTTTAATATATATATATATATTTTATTTATTTTTCCGGCGGAACTCTGCTTTAATGTAGGAGTAAACTCCCATCTCTGAATTTTACCCATCAGTAAGCTTATAATAAGGCTTACCTATATGTGGTGTAAAGATCTCCTAAACATGCACCGCATACTAGCACATTATGCCATTACCTTGCCGGGTACAATAAAGAAAAAACGCTCAGTGGTTTACAACCGCTTTAAAACCACCTAAAACCAGCGTCTTTGTTGCCATATCTCATTAGGAAGATAGACTCCACAGTATGTGAGGGATACACCATCTTGAAGAGTTGAAACAAGTGCCCCATTGGAAAACCTCCTGTTCATGTGGCAACTCAAATTTTGGGATATTTAGCTAGCTAAAAAATATCAAATTAGAGGGGGTGAATTTCCTTTACCGGGACACAGACAGCAATAAAAACTTTGAACCTCTCGCCACTAACAGGATTTTGCTTTTAGTTATACTTTAAGGTCATACATACCAAGTGATATGCAAGCTTAGCACTGACAGGTACTAATAAATCTTTTACAAAGATCATAGTACACCCCCCTGGCAATGCCTTCATCTGAAGGACGAAGCCATCTTTGTTCAGGCATCACTCAGGGTCAGCATTTACTTTCTGGAGTGAAATTCCTGCCCAGAGTTAGTCAAATGTAATGCTGCGTACACACAACCGTTTTTCAGGTTCTAAAAAATTACGTTTTTTTTAACCCGATCATTAAAACAGCCTTGCCTACACTTGATCGTGAAAAAAAATGCTCTAGCAAAGTGCGGTGACGTACGACGGCACTATAAAGGGGAAGTTCCATGCGGATGACGCCACCCTTTGGGCTGCTTTAGCTGATTTCGTGATAGTAAAAGACGATTTACGCTTTTCAGTCTGTTACAGCGTGATGAATGTGCTTACTCCATTACGAACGGTAGTTTTACCAGAACGAGCGCTCCCGTCTCATAACTTGCTTCTGAGCATGCGCGGATTTTTCACGTCGTTAAAGCCCACACACGACCATTTTTTACAACCTTAAAAACGACAACAATAAAAATGTTGTGAAAAAATAGAGCATGTTCAAAAAAAAAATAAAAAATTGGCCATTTTTTTAGAACCCCAAAAATTATCTGAAGCCCACACACGATCGTTTTAAACGACATTAAAAAAAAAAAACGTAATTTTTTTTAGAACCCGAAAAACGGCCGTGTGTACGCGGCATAACTCCTTCGTTGACTGAAGTTCTTGGCTATGAAGAAAACCTGCGGTGGAGCATACACACGGCCGGGTTTCCCGACCAAAGCTCTCATGGCAGTTTTCCTGCCGGGAAACCCGGCCGCGTGTAGGGGGAAAAAAAAGCCACCAAGCAGGTTTTCCCGGCGAACTTTTTACCGCCAGGAAAACCGATCGTGTGTACAAGGCATGAGAAAAGGGTCTCCACCTGTCTGCAGCAGACTGATGACATCATTTGAGCCTAGGTAAAGTCACATTAGGACAAAATTATTTATTCACACATACTTGTAGAGCTACAAAGAAAAAAAAAAGAAAAAATTCACTTTGAGCTAATCTATAATATGACCAAAAATGGCACAAAGTACCTACCCTGGCAGAGGTCTCCCCAAACAAAGGTCTGTTGTCCTGGCCACCTGTTCCATAAGTCCTGGTGGTATAGTCGTCCATTATAAACGGAGAATGTTCTTCAGTCATTAAATGAGTGTTCCGTGTATTATAGCATACACCTGACAAGGAAGCGGAAACCTTCAGAATATAATCTGTATAGAGAGAGCATCCACTTGTGAAGGAAGCACCGACGTTTCACTACTTGGAACAGAAAAATCCCTGGAATGTTCACTTCAGGGTGACTTCTTGCCTGGAGAAGCACAAAGAACACTGAATGAGATACTACAACCCCTTACATTATACACATACGGTGTGGTGACCAAAACGCATAACGTCACAATAAAATCAAACCAGTTTTAGGATAACAGCAATCCCAACACTTTGATAGGAACCTTCTAAAAGAGCTTTATCCTGGTGCTAGCTAATGGGTGAGAAAATATTGGGCGCACACGGGCGACTTACTTGCATTACTGCAAGACTAAAGCTTAAAACACACGGGCCGAATGTCGGGTGGCATCGGCCGGGTCAATAAAAGACTGTCCGCCGTTCGGCCCGTGTGTACGACAGATGGTCTGACAGAAGCATTCCACTCTGGCTTCTGTCAAGGGGGCCATGACTGAAAAAGGTCTGCCGATCAGCTCCCGATCAGCGCTCTCAGCCAATGGCTAAGAACGGTGACTGGAGTGCTCTGGCAGGGGGTGGGGTCCTGTCAAAACACAATAGAACAGGGGAGATCACTGTACTAACATTGGATAGTTAGTACAGCGGCTCTGCCTGAGTCTAGTGTGTCCAGTACTAGGCTTTACATTACCATTGACCTAGATTCAATCCAACAGACAATAGAAGCATGCACATGGGTAGTAGTAGTAGTAAGAGCTGGGCGATATAAATATAAAAAAAACTTGATTAACGATACGACTTTTTTTTTTTAAATGGACACCACACCGGTCCTGAGGAGCTGTGGGCAGGAGTTTTTAGGCGAGGCCGTGGCTTCGGCCTAGTCCGTGACGGCCAGCCTCGCGGCCCTTCTTAGCGTCGGTCCTGGAAAAAAAAAATCGATTTTTGGATAATATGAATCGAATCGATTGACCCAACAACTCGATTTTTAAAATCGAATCAATTTTTTCCCTAGCCCTAGTAGTGGTATGATCCAGGGATCAATAGCACATTTTCCCAAACCAGGTACATAGCAAGCAAATCAGTGCAATTTTTTTTTAATTTCATTTGTTTCATTGAAAGAACACATTTAATCACACCTCGTTGTATAAAGAAAAGCTATTTCATGCAATTTTTTTGACCTGGTGCGTTGATTTGCATTAATCAGGATCCTGTTCACACTATACACGTGCACTGGAACGGTTAACACTACAAACTATATATGGGAAATAAAGAGAGACTTGACAGTTGCACAGGAAAGAGATAGAATTTATTATTTTTATATATTATAGGAGAATAGAGAGAGTCTCTCTCTCTCTCTCTCTCTCTCTCTCTCTCTCTCTCTCTCTCTATATATATATATATATTATATATATATATATATATATATACATACATACATAAATAAAAGATTATAAAGACAGACCTTGTACAAAACACGATTCATTTTAAGTGAAAACAAAATTTCAAAAGTCATTTGCAATAGTTTTACATCTGCAGCTGTCATTAAAATAATAGATAGCCGATGATCCTTTTTCTAGACATTTCTCATTATATGGTGGCAATGCCCTGTCCCTTTCTCCCAGCTGTGTTCCTGCATTGTAACATAGGCTTCTGATGATTACTAGAAGAGGCTGCCATGCATGTAAATAGGAAGAGGCTACAAAGAGACAATATAGTTGGCAAGGTTGAATAAAGACACTGACTGGTCTATCCAGTTCAACCCGAGGGTGCGTGCACGTGACCTGCCGACACCAACTGTAGAAGGGAACTTCCACAGCCTTACCGCTCTAACGGGAAAGAATCTTTTACACAGTTTACAACTGTACTGCTTCCCATCCAACTTTGTGTCTTTAGAGACCTTAGGTTAAATAGTTTCCTCCTGAAGCTAGTCACCGTTTCTAGATTTCTATATTGTGATCACCATCTCCCTTAAATGCCTCTTCTCCAAGGAGAAGTTTAATGTTTGTAGTCATTCCTCTTCTAGCCTCCACATTAGCTTTGTTGCCCTTCTCTGGATTCTCTCCAGCACATCCTTCCTGAGGACCAGGGCAGTCTTTAATATTAAACTAAAAAGTTATCAAATAAAAGTGAACTGTTGTTCAAAGTGATAAAACAGCGCTATAAACAGATATACTCTGTTCAGATGGATATCCTGAATAGGTGATGGTGAGGGAGGTGATCGATCAATGGTATATAAGCACCTTATACCAAACAAAATTTGATTTGTGAATGCACCAAAATTGTGGATAAGTCGCCCAAAAAGGAGGAAATAGGCTTACCACAGCAAATCTAAATGAGATTTGCTAACAAACCATCTGTGTATTCAGGTACTGTGCGGGTTAAACCAACTCAGGCGGGGGTACATAGGAGGCAAAGAAACACAAAAATAATAGTGTAATATGACTAAACAATGACCCCTCCTAAGCATGGAAAAAACCTTTTGATTAATGCCCGTACAATATTGTAAACAAAGGTATGCATATATTGAAATGGTTTCACCAATCAGCTTCTGTCCCCGGGAGCCGCGCGAGTACTGTAGATCAGCTGGTCTCGTTCTCCTGCTGTGTTGGACAAAAGGTGAAGCGCGGTGGAACGCACTTTCGACTTCCGTGTAGCGTCTAACTGTAGCCACGCCCTCAGTCGAAGTCGGAAGTGACGAAACGCGTCAGGGCGTGGCTACAGTTAGACGCTACACGGAAGTCGAAAGTGCGTTCCACCGCGCTTCACCTTTTGTCCAACACAGCAGGAGAACGAGACCAGCTGATCTACAGCACTCGCGCGGCTCCCGGGGACAGAAGCTGATTGGTGAAACCTTTTCAATATATGCATACCTTTGTTTACAATATTGTACGGGCATTAATCAAAAGGTTTTTTCCATGCTTAGGAGGGGTCATTGTTTAGTCATATTACACTATTATTTTTGTGTTTCTTTGCCTCCTATGTACCCCCGCCTGAGTTGGTTTAACCCGCACAGTACCTGAATACACAGATGGTTTGTTAGCAAATCTCATTTAGATTTGCTGTGGTAAGCCTATTTCCTCCTTTTTGGGCGACTTATCCACAATTTTGGTGCATTCACAAATCAAATTTTGTTTGGTATAAGGTGCTTATATACCATTGATCGATCACCTCCCTCACCATCACCTATTCAGGATATCCATCTGAACAGAGTATATCTGTTTATAGCGCTGTTTTATCACTTTGAACAACAGTTCACTTTTATTTGATAACTTTTTAGTTTACACTTTATAGATGGGTCACCATTTATTTTAAATAGCTGCTTTTAGAAACAACACCTTACATTATTGGTATTGTGTCTACACCTATAGATAGTGTGTCACCACCTCACTATCACTTTGGTTGAAAGATCGATTCGCTTCCTGGCGCCGGAAGTGCAGCAGTAGGCCTTGTTGTACTGCACCTTCTTTTATACAGTCTTTAATATTGATTGCAACCTGGGAAAACATTTTCATGGACACCCCCCACTGGTCACATCTGTACACCCCTTTGTTTATCTATGCAACCCCAGCCACAACTCACCTCTGTACCGCCCCCCCAGCCACCTCTGTATCACCGATCCACCTCTGAACCCCCCCCCCCATCCACAGCTCACCTCTGTACCGCCCCCCACATAGCTCATCTCTGTATCACTCGTCTACCTCTGCACACACCCACCCCCCACCCCCCCCCCCATCCACAGGTCGCCTCTGTATCACCCCACAGCCACAGCTCACCTCTGTACCCCCCCCCCCATCCACAGGTCGCCTCTGTTTCACCCCACAGCCACAGCTCACCTCTGTACCCCCCCCCCCCATCCACAGGTCGCCTCTGCACCACCCCACCACAGCCACAGCTCACCTCTGTACCGCCCCCCCCCCATAGCTCACCTCTGTATCACTCGTCCACCTCTGCACCCCCCCCCCATCCACAGGTCGCCTCTGTACCACCCCCCCCCCCACAGCCACCTCTGTAGCACCCCATCCACCTCTGTACGCCCCCCCCCCTCCATCCACAGCACAACCCTGTACCGCCACCCCATAGCTCACCTCTGTATCCCCCCCCTCCATCCACGGCTCACCTCCTTACCACCCCCCCACAGATCACCTTTGTATCCCCCCCCTCCATCCACAGCTCAACTCTGCCCCCTCCCACCCATAGCTCACCTCTGTATCACGTGTCCACCTCTGTACCCCCACCCCCCCCCCATCCACCTCTGTGTCAGCTTACCCAACCTGCCCCCCTACACAGCCCTCATCTCGTTTCACAAATTCACCTCCAACCTCATTACAGCAAATTCTCTGCACATGCCAAATCACCATCCTCCCCCAGTCTGTCTCACCTGATGACAGAAGCTTCATAGCAGAAGCTTCAAACCTGCAGGACACAGCCAGAACACTTCACTCGGCCGTGTGCTACAAAAGTCTGTCAGGTGGGGGCAGGAGGAACATGGAGTGCTGCTCTGCTTTATTTCCTGGCCATTCAGTCCTGCAGCTCCTGAAAGAGGGAGAAGCAGGACGAGCGGGATCTAGCATATGCAGCCCGCTGCTGTGCCTCTCTCCTGTCATAATGTGGACGTTTGGGAGAGCGGGGGGACGACTGCACCCTTAACTCTAGGAAAACTGCGTGGCTTGTCCATTGGTAGAATTGTAGATTTATCTCTTTTTTTTCAAAATCCATTTTTTCTTTATTAAATACTTTACAACATAAACACTATTACATTTATACATTAACATACAAACAACAACATACACATGGTCTCCTTATATTCCCTTATATAGGTTAATCTATGATGGCATATTCAAAGTTCATACTACACCTCATCCTATCCTCTTCTGATCGATATACCCCTCTTTAAGACATTCCCCCTGATTGACTTTAATAGCTCTCTGGGATAAGAGAAAATAGACTCTGGGTACTTGGAGGGGAAGAGATATTGACAAGAGAGAAAGAGAGAAAGAGAGAAAAAACATGTACATAACATTGTGAGTTTAAGGGGGCAAAAATATATCCCTAACCTCTTTCTTTTAATGAGACCCCAAAAAAAAAAAAAAAAAAAAAAACACACCCATGTGTACTACAGATTTTAGTTAACCTTTTTAGATTTTGACCTTCCTATTTTATAATTGAAGGATTCTAAAGTATTGTGGATTTAAGGGAGTTTGACCCCCCCTGTCCTCTTTCTCATATTAAAAGTGAGAGAATGAGGAAAGGGAAAAAAAAAAAAAAAAACACCCCATATTTCTGTGTATGATATGGTCAATCTGACTCATTCATTCCCTTAAAGAGGAACACCCATGTGTGCAATATATTTGGTTTAGGGTTTATATTCTAACCTTCCCAATTTATAAGTGAAGGATTCTAAGATATTGTGAATTTAACCACTTCCCGCCCGGCCTATGGCCGATTTACGTCCGGGAAGTGGTTATGAAATCCTGACAGGACGTTCTAGAACGTCCTGCAGGATTTCATGCCGCGCGCGCCCGTGGGGGCGCGCATCGCGGCGATCGGTGATGCGGGGTGTCAGTCTGACACCCTGCATCTCCGATCTCGGTAAAGAGCCTCCGGCGGAGACTCTTTACCACGTGATCAGCCGTGTCCAACCACGGCTGATCACGATGTAAACAGGAAGAGCCGCCGATGGCTCTTCCTCACTCGCGTCTGACAGACGCGAGTAGAGGATAGCCGATCGGCGGCTCTCCTGACAGGGGGGGTTCGCGCTGATTGTTTATCAGCGCAGCCCCCCCTCGGATCGCCACACTGGACCACCAGGGATGCCCACCCTGGAGCACCAGGGTGGGCAAAAAAAAAAAAAAAGCCAGAAAAAAAAAAAAAGGGTAAAAAAAAAAAAAAAAAAAAAAAAAAAAAAAAAAAAAATGCCAGTCAGTGCCCACAAATGGGCACTGACTGGCATCAGTGCTGCCACCCCAGTGTCCATCAGCGCCACCCCAGTGTCCATCAGCGCCACCCCAGTGTCCATCAGCGCCACCCCAGTGTCCATCAGCGCCACCCCACAGTGCCCATCCATGCCCAGTGCCCACCTAGCAGTGCCCATCTGTGTCACCCATGAGTGCCCATCTGTGCCGCCTATGAGTGCCCAGTGCCGCCCATGAGTGCCCATCAGTGCCGCATATGTGTGCCCATCAGTGCCGCCTATGTGTGCCCATCAGTGCCGCCTATGTGTGCCCATCAGTGCCGCCTATGTGTGCCCATCAGTGTCGCATACCAGCGCCGCCAATCAGTGCCACCTCATCTGTGCCCGTCAGTACTACCTCATCGATGTCCATCAGTGCCATCTCATCGGTGCCCATTAGTGCCGCCATATCAGTGCCCGTAATTGAAAGAGAAAACTTATTTACAAAAAAATTAACAGAAAAAAATAAAAACGTATTTTTTTTTTCAAATTTTCAGCCTTTTTTTAGTTGTTGCGCAAAAAAAAAAAAAAAAAAAAAAAAAAAAAAAAAAAAAAAAAAAAAAAAAAAAAATCGCAGAGGTGATCAAATACCACCAAAAGAAAGCTCTATTTGTGGGGAAAAAAGGACGCCAATTTTGTTTGGGTACAGTGTAGCATGACCGCGCAATTGCCATTCAAAGTGCGACAGTGCTGAAAGCTGAAAATTGGCTTGGGCGGGAAGGTGCGTAAGTACCTGGTATGGAAGTGGTTAAAGAAACTCAACTACCTCAGCCCTCTTTCTCCCAATGAGAGAGAGGGTAGAAAAAAAAAAAAATAGGAACACCCATGTGTGCAACATATTTAATTTAAAGTTTATATTCTAACCATCCTATTTTAAAATTGAAGGAATCTAAAGTATTGTGGATTTAAGGGAGCTTGACCGCCCCAGTCCTCCTCCTCGTAGTGAAAATGAGAGAAGGAGGAACAAGAAAAAAAAAAAAAGGGGGGAGGGGGGGTATTCAAGGGAGACCTCTCACTTCCACACCTCTTCCTCCCATCCCTCCCCAGATTTATCTCTTAAGTAAAAATCCTCTCTCATGCATGCGAATAGTCTTCTGGCTTTGCATCCTAATGCCAAGTCAGTCACCTACTAGGACCCCAGACCCTTATCCATCCTCCATTCCCCTGGAGGTTCTCCCCCTAGCAAGCAACTTATTGTTTAGCTCCCTAGTGCATTACTTTACATTTTTCAATATTAAACCTCATCTATCAAATAGCTGCCTACCCCTTTAATTTTACCGAGGTCTTCTTGTAGATTTGCTGAATCATGTTGTGAAGTTATTTCCCTGCTTAGATTTGTATCACAAGCAACTGAGATTGAACGATTTATTCCAACCTTGAGAGACTCGACCATTTATGAACACTTTAAAAACAAAATTGATCCCAGAACAGAGGCTTGTGGCACCCCGCTCACAGCTCTAGACCATTCCAGTAAATATGAACACACATTTATAAAAAGGAAATTGAGCTTTAAGACACACCTATATTTAGTTCAGATACATTTGTGATTTTGTATCCATTTGTTTTTTTATTCATTTGAACAAGTCAGCACCGTTTCACAAGGCAAGGTTATCGCTACTAAACATTTTAATGACATCTATTGTTTGCCCTGATGCTATTATTGTGCATTTTAGAGTTGTATTTCATTTAGCTGAAGAGTGCTGCACTATGGCATGCCTTTCAAGCCTTCTACAAAAATAAAAAAAAAACACCACATTTAAGCAAAAGCAATTTGTGGGACACAGATCCTCAAAACCAGACACCACATCCCATATTTGAAATTTTAGAAAAGAATAAGGACTTGGGTAAACTAAACCCTGGGACTTTAAACAGTGTCAATACATTGATTAGTAGTACACAAACAAATAGTAAAAAATTTGATGTTTTATTATACACAAATGAAAACTCAAACATAGAAGACCATCCAATAAAAATAGAGATAGATAACGCTCAAACCGTGAGCATGGAAAGCCTGCAATAAAGTCGCTCAACATGTTTCAAAATAATAATGCAAAAAATCTCATCTCCCCGTGTACATTTCAGAGCCAGACAACACGCCCACTTCCCGATCAATCCAAAGGTCACAGTGGATAAAACCTTGAATTTAACCAGATTACCTAAAAGGAATATAATATTATATATACCGTATTTATCTTCATATAGCGCGCACCCCCAACCTGGAAGGGAAATTTCAGGAGAAAAAGAAAAAAACTCAGTTTGAATGCCCCTCGTCGGTGTCTTGAATGGCGTCCATCGGCGGCCTTGTCCGGTCCAGCGTCCGTCTGCGGCCCTCCCGCGCTGTTTCTGAGTCGATCCCCGCTTCCTGCGCTGTGTTTGAACCGCGCCGCCGACATATACCGAGCGCAGTACACTCGGGCACGCTTGGCTCCTCTCGCATAAAAGCTAGGAGGCGGCACAGGGCGTGACCGCGAGGGGAGCCGAGCCTGGCTGAGTGTACTGCGCTCGGTATATGTCGGCGGCGGCGTTCAAACACAGCGCGGGAAGCAGGGATCGGCGTATATCGCGCACCCACGATTTTCCCCTGGTTTTAGGGGAAAAAAAGTGCACGGTATACGCCAATTAATACGGTATGATATTATATAAAAAGCACTAAAAAGGTGTGAATCCAGCCTAACATGATTTTGGATGGGATTGCTTAAAGGGGTTTTCCACCCATTTTTTAACTTTATTAAAAGTCAGCAGCTACAAAAAGTGTAGCTGCTGACTTTTAATAAACTGACACTTACTTGCTCCAGCGACGCACCGGCCGGGGTCCGCTCCTCCCCCCCCTCCCGGCGTCTTCATTGTCACTGTGGGCACCCGGCCGTGACAGCTTTCGGCTTCACGGCCGGGCACCCACTGCGCATGCGCGCGCGGCCCGGCGCTGTTTGATTGGACAGGCGATCGCCTGGGACCTGTCACGTGTCCCAGGCGATCGCCTACAGGGAGGGGCTGCCAAAAGGCGATATGACGTATCGCCTTAGCAGCCCCTCGGCGGAAGGAGGAAGTGGGACAGGAAGTCCCCTTCTCCTGAAGCCCCCACTCCCCCCCCCAAAAACATTACATGCCAAATGTGGCATGTAAGGGGGAGAGGGGTGGGTTAAGAGGAAGTTCCATTTTTGGGTGGAACTCCTCTTTAATTCTGAACACAGCTACATCCCCAGTTATAATATTTATTTATTGTTTTATTTTTTTATCTTTACTATCCTCCCCTCCTTAACGATTTTACTTTGTTTTTCAACAGAGTTGTACAGTTTATATTAGGGTTGTCCCGATACCACTTTTTTAGGACCGAGTACAAGTACCGATACTTTTTTTCAAGTAGTCGCCGATACCGAATACCGATACTTTTTTTAAATGTGTCCCCAAATGCAGCCATGTCCCCCACATATGCAGCCATGTCCCTCTAGCCATGTCCCTCACATATGCAGCCATGTCCCTCTAGCCATGTCCCTCACATATGCAGCCATGTCCCTCACATATGCAGCCATGTCCCTCTAGCCATTTCCCTCACATATGCAGCCATGTCCCTCTAGCCATTTCCCTCACATATGCAGCAATGTCCCTCTAGCCATGTCCCTCACATATGCAGCCATGTCCCTCACATATGCAGCAATGTCCCTCTAGCCATGTCCCTCACATATGCAGCAATGTCCCTCTAGCCATGTCCCTCACATATGCAGCAATGTCCCTCTAGCCATGTCCCTCGATGCGGCGGCAGCGGCGGGGGGGGGGGGGGGGGAGGGCGGGGGGGAAGTATTCTATTTAGGTATCGGGGGTATTTGCGCGAGTACGAGTACTCCCGCAAATACTCGGTATCGATACTGGTATCGGTATCTGGACAACCCTAGATTATATATATATATATATATATATATATATATATATATATATATATATATATATATATATATATATATATATATATATATATATATATAGTCACAATAAAAAGGTAGAAAACGCTCTGAAATTATTTATCTTTGTCTCATTTTTTTACATCACAGAAACCTGAAATTTTAACAGGGGTGTGTAGACTTTTTATATCCACTGTATATGTGAACCCTGCCTAAAAGGTTCTTCTTACTTATGAAAGCTGGGAGCATGATTTTTCCAGCGGGGTCTGCAATGTTCTGTAAGTGTCCTGTGCCTCTATCCCAGAGTTTATGGTGACAAATAAACTAAAAGTGACCGATGCCCACCTGTTCATAACCCTAGTAAATGTCTATCCTTTGTTGAAATATCAGCCCACCCAGCCACTGGGGTCTGTAAACGCTCCTTGGGGGTAGGGGAGTGCTACATATGTACACGCCTTGGCTGATTTGTGGCCACCACCAACACTTGACATTGCTACTCATGGTGGTCCCTCAACTGGGAACGTGGTTGGCAGAGCACAGTCATAATACGAGATCCAGATGCTCACAGCACTCCCTTAACCACTTCAATACCTGGCACTTACGCCCCTTTCTGCCCAGGGCAATTTTCAGTGCTGTAGTACTTTTAATGACAGTTACGTGGTCATGCAACACTGTACCCAAACTACATTTTTTATCATTTTCTTCCCACAAATAGAGCTTTCTTTTGGTGGCATTTGATCACCTCTGCGGTTTTTACTTTTTGCTAAACAAAATAAAACAAATTTTTTTTAGTTTTTCATAACATTTGGTTTTCCCCTTCACCGACGGGCACTGATGAGGCGGCACCAATATGTTGAATTAATGGGTACTTATAAGTGGCACCGATATGCAGCACTGATGGGCACCAATGCGGTACTGATGGGTGTTACTGCTGGGCAGCGATTGGCATTGTGGTGGGCACTGGCAGAATTTAATGTTTGTACATTGCTGATCACTGGTTGGCAGGTGATTGGTACATTTGAGGGGGCTGTGCCGATAATCAATGTGCCGATCAGCACAGACCCACCACCTCTGACAGGGAGAGCCGCAGATCGATGCCGTTTACCAGCACTTCCTGGTTCACGCGATGATCATCTGTGATTGATCACGTGGTAAAAAGCCTCCGACAGAGGCTTCTTATCCCAATCAGAGATGCGGGGTGTCAGACTGACTCGCCGCACTCTCGATCGCCATGCTGCGCGCCCCCAAGGGCACATGCCGGCATGTTATCCTGCTGGACGTCATAGGACGCCCAGTCAGGTTACCAGAACCCCTTCCTGCCGTCATTCTGCATATGGCGGGCGGGAAGTAGTTAAGATATGAACACATTACTACAGAGCCTATACTTTTTTTTTTTTTATATGACACGGTATGCATTTAATCCACCACATTGTGGTACGGTACTTTCTACACACCAGTTTTTCTCATATACATTTGCTTATTCAGTATCAGTAACAATGTATCTGTGCGCTACCCCACATCCCTGGCTCAGCAGCAAACTGTACCTGGAAATCACCAGCTACTCTTAGTGCATCCCATCCAGCAGTAACGTTTACATTTTTTTAAATTATATAATAGCAAGGATGCCTGGACCTATTCATGTGCAGTCAGAGCATGTGAAGACACCTAAGATGGCTCTATGGCAACAAATCAAAAATGCATCCTTGTGATCATCCGAAAAATACACTGAAGAATACGTTATTTCTAATTCCAAAGGCATGTGATTAGACCAAACAAACAGACGTGTGTTTAAAATGTTTTGCACGCTTTTAAAAAGCATACAAGCATGAAATTAGGCATAACATTTAAACCCAGCAGGAGATAAAAGCCATATACACAAGCATTAGCTCTCACTTTTGTTCACTGAATACCAATGTGCAGGCAGCTCCCGTGTAACTTTTGAGAAAAATTCTGCCTGCGTTTTCAAGCCCTGCAGAAGAAAGCAAGGATATTCTGAGATGTTGGGCTCAATAAACCCTTACATCATTTTGCATAGATACAATGATCTTATGCCCCGGAAACACGATCGGAAATTCCGACAAGAAATCAGTGGATTTTTTCTGACAGAATGTTGGCTCAAACTTGTGTTGCATACACAAGGTCACACAAATCTTGTCTGAAGTTCCGACCGCCAAGAACGCCGTGAGGTACAACGAGCCAAGATCAATGAAATTCGATAGGCAGTTTGGCTCTTCTGCTTGATTCTGAGCATGCGTGTTTTTTTTTTGCGGAATTGCATACAGACGGAATATAACTTTTCCGTCGGAAAAATAGAGAACCTGCTCTCAATCTTTTGCTGGCAGAAATTCTGACAGAAAATGTTGGATGGAGCATACACACGGTGGGAATATCCGACCAAAAGCTCAAATCCAACTTTTTTTGACGGAAAGTCCTATTGTGTGTACAGGTCCTTTAGAGAGCATATGCAAAAGTGGCCAACATAATACATTCCATAGTTAAAACAGTGACCTGTACGAAAATGCAAGAAACAAATTATAAGATCATCTTCCATTGGTACAGAACCCCAGCTATACTTCACAAATGCTTTCCCGCCGGAAATGCTGCACGTGTGTACGGGGCATTAGGTTTCCCCCCCCCCCCCCCTTTTTAAAAGGTGGGCAGGAGGGTGGCAAAAAAAAAAAAGGAGGGGAATAGTCCGATATTAGCTGCTATGTCCAGAACATTGGGGGGGGGGGGGGGGGGGGGGTAGTTGCTGTGCCAGGTCCTGAATCAGGTGTTGCGCTCCCCCTTAACCAGGTTTGGCGAGCAATTTGGAAAGTGGAATATAGATGGAGATATTTCCGGTTTTTGATATTCCCCCAGATTCAACGTCAAGGTTAAATGATACTGAATTTGATGATATGTTGTTGGTTGCTTATATACAGGTGATGCATGTCGATTATGGAAGAGGCTGTTCATTTTCCGTTTGTTAAAATAAAAATAAAGAAATTATATAAAAATAAAAAAAAGGGGGAAGAGGATACATTGATCTAGCTTGGACCAAGGTTAGTACGCATGTTCCAAAACTCGGGGATCCCAGTGGAAGCTTGAAACTGCTGCTAGCTTCCAGGTCCTGTGCTTAGTGAACACAGGAGGACGCTCGCTTGGCACAAGCACCATTCAGGGAACACTACATTTTCCCAATGAGTGCAAAGCGTTCTCGGATTGATTGAGGTGCAGATTGTGACATCACCAACCCACCTCTACAGCCTGTCCAAACAGACTCTGCTTTGCCTTTATTGATGAAATGCAAAGTGTTCCCTGAATGATGCCTGTGCCAAGTGAGCGTCCTCCGGTGTTCACCAAGCATGAGGGCAGCAGCTCAGCACAGAACCTGGAGGCTAGCAGCAATGATTTCCAGATTCTGCAGGGATCCCCCAGGATGGCACATGCATACTTCATTTACTCCAGCCTGGACCAATGTAACCATCCAAAAATAGTCTATGCCTAAAACTTCAGCTGCAACAAAACTGGTTCTCTTTCATGTAATCCCCACAGCACCTTTGTTATAAGACATTTTAACATGGAACTTGACCCAAAAGGTTCAGAAAGTTCTGCTTTCTCTCCCCCTCTAACTTTTGGATTTTTTTAGTTTTTTTTTGAACGGGAGTGGGTACCTGGTTTTGACAGGTACCCACTCCCATTTCTTTTCAGACCACCTAGGTCAGTGGTTCTCAACCTTCTAGTGCCGTGACCCCTTGATAAATTTCCCAAGTTGTGGGGACCCCTAACAGTAAAATTATTTTCATAACGTGGGTTGAAAGCACCCAAGGCAAGACTAGTAATTTGCGCCCCTAACCCGGACATTTAGCGCTCCCTGAGTGCCTTACAGTATTAAAACCCCTTATAGTACATTTTAGGATGTACCACTCTTTCTCTTTGTTCTCCTTTCTTTCCCTTTTATCTCTCTCTATCCTAATTCCTTGTTTTTTTCCCCCCATCTTTCCCTCTGTCTTTCTTGCTCTCCCTTTTTCTTTGTTCCTCCCCCTCTTATCTCCCTTCCTGGGAGAACAGTGCAGGCCTCAGGAACAGCCCAGGATTTGGTGACCCCTGGCAAATCATAATGTGACCCCCAAGTTGAGAACCACTGACCTAGGTGATCTGAGTGGAAGTTCACCCCCGTGCCCACAGCCTCTTAGCACACATCACAGGTCCCATGGGACCATTCACACAGCACAGCGTAGCCCACGCATGGGCAGTGAGAAGCCAGCTGTGGAACCACAAGAAGTCATAGCTGGTTCCACACAGTTAGCATGGAGGCACTGGGTACCGCCGAAGAACCAGGTGGGGACAGTGCTGGATCCCTGGCCAGTTAAGTGTTCTTTTAATTAAAGTCAGCAGCTACAGAATTTGTAGCTGCTTTTTTTTGGAGGTTGGCAAAACTAGCAGGGGTGCAGTGCATCCTAGTTCACCATTTTAGGGCCAGGGATTATTTTCTGGTTCTCGGTTCCATAGACTTAAATGGTTTAAAGAGGTGTATTGAAAAAATGCAAAACGCACCAGCAATATGCAAACTGCACAAGTGTGAATCAGGCCTTGGGCAAGATTTCTATTTAGGAGCCTCTCACCAAAAAAAAAAAAAAAAAAAAGCCAAAATTCTGATTTGTATCTTCGAGCAGACTTCTGGGAAAAAAAATATATAAAATAAAATCAGTAGGCTAATCACACAAGCAAGAAAAAACATTTTCAAGGGGTGTTCTGTACAGCAACACCTCTGGGTTGCCATATTGCATTTTACAGAAAATGACAGAGCTGCATTATGAAAGGGAAAGGAAATGTTTAAAGTGGAGTGCCACCCAAAAGTGGAACTTGCGCTTTAAGGAATCCAGACGGGTATCTAGTTTTCACAGATAACCAGTTCCTACTTGCGCTCCAGGCCACCTGGCGGCTCCTTCCTCCTAGCAATCTTCTGGAATACGTCAGGGGTCCCAGAAGATTGCCTGGCCACTCAGATAATGCCGTGCACACAGCTGTGAAGCCGCAAGCTGTCATAGCCGGGTGCACACAGTAGTAATGCCGGCGCTGCGGAGAGGAGCAAGGGTTTGGAGAGCCGCATCGCTGGACTATGGGACAGGTAGTCTTTATTAAAAGTCAGCAGCTACACTTTTTGTAGCTACTGACTTTTAATAAACACAATAACGGGTGGAACTCCACTTTAAGAACAATTACAAAAGAACTTGTGGTGTAGCTGTATACACTATATTTTTATTTGCCAATTTTTTTCCCCATAAGTGGAGTTACCCTTTAAGTGTGCATTATCGGTACTGAGCTCAGGCAAATACATGTGGCACAGTGTAGGCAATTTTATCTTTCCAGGAGCATTTTCTGATTGCTGCGAGCCTGTGTGGCAACCCTGGATGTAAAGCATCCATACCCAGGCTCTATCACAGGCACCGATTAAATGCAATAAGTGCCGGCCATTGATTCGCACTCAAAATACTTCTGAGCCCCTCATCCCTTTCAGACTCCATACTATTACTTGGTGTATGAATACCTGTTATTATTTGGAATAGTTTGTGGGAACTGGTGAGGAAAAGCCTACGTAAAAAGGTGTGTATGTTATCTGTGTATTGTCAGCGTTGCTCCTTCAGTAGGTGAGAGCGGTGTCGGCATACATGGATCCACTTTGTGCTGTAAGCGCAAGTGACAGGTACAGCTGCAGATCACCGGACTGCATCACAACAAAGAGCGCTTCCAGAGTCAAATCCCCAGTGAAAGCACAGCGGGCCCCCTTCCCCCTAGAGACCTTGTGATGGAGTTGATTATTTTGTGTTTATGTTCTCTCTCTCTCTTCTAACCACTCATATTGTTCTTCTTTATTATTAATTTCTTTCATGTTGCGATGTGTAAATATATATATATATATATATATATATATATATATATATATATATATATATATATATATATATATATATATATATATATATATATATATATATATATATATATATATATATATATTATATAGTGGTCTTGTAACCAGCCAGCAGTACGATTCCTTACTCAAAAATGACTAACAGATAAATGAGAAACAGATGTTTCCTTCACTACTCCTCCCTCCGAGCAAAAGAAAATGGCCCCCATGTCCTGGAATGCGAAGCCTCGTGGTCAAGAACAGATGTAATAAGGGAACACCATATGTGGATGAACCAATCAGATGCACCCATATGTGATGACGTTTGCTTATGTCACTTTGGCTATAAAAGCTGTAACTTGAATAAAGGGTTTCCTGTTGGAGTTGATAATGGAGACTGAAGCAGTTTAATTTCTTATACATGCATGTATGCTCACATCACATCATCATGAATTTGGCTCAGCGGCAGAATAGAACATGTATCCTGGAATTGGACCAGGGAAAAAATCTATTAAAACCTGTGTACTGCACACTATAGAGGCACGCTAGTGACACCTTCCATCCTCCGAGAATAGCACAAAAGATCAGTTGCATCAAGTTATTACATTTAGGCCCCTTTCACACTGAGGCGTTTTTTAGGTGGTATAGCGCTAAAAATATCGCCTAAATACCGCCTGAAAAACTCCCGCCCAGCATTCTCAATGTGAAAGCCCGAGGGCTTTCACACTGAGGCGATGCGCTGGCAGAAGAGAAAAAAAAAATCTCCTGCAAGCAGCATCTTTGGAGAGGTGAGAGGAGCGCTGTGTATATCACTCCTTCCCATTTAAAACAATGGGAAACCGCGGTAATACCGCCTGCAATGCGCCTCTGCAGAGGCGCATTGCGGGCGGTATTAACCCTTTTTCGGCCGCTAGCGGGGGTTAATATTGCACCAATTCTGACGATATAGCGCCGCTATTTTTAGCGGCGCTATACCGCCACTGCACCTTCACTGCCCCGTGTGAAAGGGGCCTTAAAATGCGTTACTAAACCCAGGACCCTGCATTCACTATATCTGGTCTCCCACGGTACACAGAAATGCAAATATTTTAGTAAATATAAACGGCCAAGTACCTTTTCTCATCAGCAGTATATAGCAGTCTTGTGACTTCTATAAGTGTCTGGTTAAAGCTTGGAGGAGTTTTACTTCTACTCTGACTGCCCAGGACCCCTGACCCTCTGTCTGGACAGTGCTGATTGGCCCTGTGCTGATCATATGCACCCCCCACAAAAGAAAAAAAAGCTCTCTAGCAATACACGTCAAACTGAGCATGTGCAGAGTGACTCCAAAGGCTTTGTCTCATCAGGAGATGAATTGGGGACAGTGCAAGAAGAGGCAGATCAGCGAAGACAGGATCAGCCTTTTTACACAATATGGAGGATTAACCCCTTAGGTTCTACAGTGGGTATAACAAGCAATACTTTAGGCCAAGGGTTCTCAACCTCAATCCTCAAATACCCCCAACAGGCCATGTTTGCAGGTTTTCCTTCATCTTGCACGGGTGTTTTAAGCAGAGTTAAAGCGGAAGTAAACCCATCGATTTAACAGTTTCAAAAAGCAGTTGCATTTCCGGCATGCCGGGATTGCTAACTGTCCCATTGGTCGTGCTCTCAACCAAACTGTCAAACCATCCAATGGCTGGTGTCATAACTGATCACATGTGCAGCACCATGGCAGTTGAAGATTAAATATAGGCCAAGATGGCAGCTTCCTTGGCTGAAAAGGATAGGTGGGTTTACTTCCACTTTAATAGCTTGGTATTTTGGACAACTATTTTATATAAGAGAAATTCCCAAAACATGGCCTGTTGGGGGAACTTGAGAACTGAGGCAGAGGATCACTGCTTTAGGCAATCAACAATTTAAGCGATTGTGAGGTCACAACTGGTCAATAAACTGACAGCTTCATTAGACAGGACAAAAAAGGTGAAATCTCTCCATGAGGGATGCAAATAGCCATATAAAGCAGGGGAAACCTTTGCTTCTCGACCCAAAGAGAAATAAAACAATGTGGTCGGGAATGATTATCCTGGTGACCGGTTCTGTTGGATGACCGGATGTGCTGAATGGCTCAATAAACTCTAGTACTGAAGCAACATTTCCCCCACATTCTCCCCTTTCCACAAGCAGAGAACTTTGTCATTTCTAGTATAAAAGGGGAACTACTGAACTCTGGATGCTCTGCAAAATAAGAACAGAGGCCAAAGGTCTAGTCACTGCCATTGTCTGCGGGTTCCCTGCTGCTGGTCCCCAAGGGCTCTCTCGCACTGTTGGTGTCCTCTGAAGAGCAATTCACGTTTGGATCATTTTTAAGAAGGCATTTGACAGGCGGCGGGGAGGAGTTCTAGCTTCTCTTTACCCCCCGAATTAAGTCCCATACACAGGATTAGATTTTCTGCAGATTTACCAAAACCATGTAGTGCAATGGCCTGCCTGATTGCATACAAATTGAAACTCTAAGGCCCCATACACACGAGAGGATTTATCCGCAGATACGGTCCAGCGGACCGTTTCCACGGATAAATCCTCTCAAAGATTTCCGCAGATTTCGATGCGATGGAGTGTACACACCATCGCATTGAAATCCGCGCGGAAATCCTCTGCCGATGACGTGTCGCGCCGTCGCCGCGATTATGACGCGGCGACGGGCGCGACGCTGTCATATAAGGAATTCCACGCATGCGTCAAATCATTACGACGCGTGCGGGGAATCCCTTTGGACGGATGGATCCGGTGAGTCTGTACAGACGAGCGGATCCATCCGTTGGGATGGATTCCAGCAGATGGATTTGTTGTGCATCACAGCAAATATCCGATCTGCTGGAATCCATCCCAGAGGAGATTTCTCAGCGGAAACAGATCCGCTGGCGTGTACACACCATAGGATCTATCCGCAGAAACCCATTTGCTGGGATTTATCTGCGGATGGATTCTATCGTGTGTACGGGGCCTTAGTCTGTACAGACTCACCGGATCCATCCGTCCAAAGGGATTCCCCGCACGCGTCGTAATGATTTGACGCATGCGTGGAATTCCTTATATGACAGCGTCGCGCCCGTCGCCGCGTCATAATCGCGGCGACACGTCATCGCCAGAGGATTTCGGCGCGGATTTCAATGCGATGGTGTGTACACGCCATCGCATAGAAATCTGCTGAAATCCTCGAGAGGATTTATCTGCGGATACGGTCCGCTGGACCGTATCCGCGGATAAATCCTCTCGTGTGTATGGGGCCTTAAGGTTTGACCTCATATTATATGTTTTTGGTAAATCTGAAGACAAGAATCTACAGAAAATCTAATAGTGTGTATGGGGTCTTAAAGTGATTTTAAACGATCTCCTTGTAAAAACAACCCATATAATTTAACCACTTAAAGCGGGGTTTCACCCAAAAGTGGAATGTCCGCTTTAATCACTCCTTGCCCCATTACATGCCACATTTGGCATGTAGCTTTTCTTTTTTTTTTTTTTTGAGGGGGGGGCAGGTACCTAGCTCTCACTTCCTTCCCTCGTTCCCTAGGCGACTCCTCCTCTCCCCCTCCCTCTCTGCAATCTTCTGGGACATGTCATAGGTCACAGAAGATTGCCTGGCCACAGAGAGTGCAGCGCGCGGCCAGCCAGGTACCCACACTTGTAATGCCGGCATCGCTGGACCGTGGGACAGGAGAGTGTCCGTTTATTAAAAGTCAGCAGCTACACTGCTGGGGGAGGGCAGACTGCAAAAGCACTATGATGGGGGGTGGCTGTGATTGCTAGGGGCACTATAATCATTACAGAGCAGTCCCATTTACAGTGATGTAAAAGGGGGGGGTGTGAGGGCTGTGATGTAAGAGGGAGGGGGGGGCTGTGATGTAAAAGGGGGGGGGAAGAGGGCTGTGATGTAAAAGGGGGGGGGAGAAAAGAAGGCTGTGATGTAAAAGGGGGGGGGAGAAAAGAAGGCTGTGATGTAAAAGGGGGGGGGGAGAAAAGAAGGCTGTGATGTAAAAGGGGGGGGGGAGAAAAGAGGGCCGTGATGTAAAAGGGGGGGGGGAGAAAAGAGGGCCGTGATGTAAAAGGGGGGGGGGAGAAAAGAGGGCCGTGATGTAAAAGGGGGGGGGGGAGAAAAGAGGGCCGTGATGTAAAAGGGGGGGGGAGAAAAGAGGGCCGTGATGTAAAAGGCGGGGGGAGAAAAGAGGGCCGTGATGTAAAAGGGCCGTGATGTAAAAGGGGGGGGGAGAAAAGAGGGCCGTGATGTAAAAGGGGGGGAGAAAAAAGGGCCGTGATGTAAAAGGGGGGGGGGGGGGGAGAGGGCCGTGATGTAAAAGGGGGGGGGGGGAGAGGGCCGTGATGTAAAAGGGGGGGGAGAGGGCTGTAATGTAAAAAAAGGGGGGGGAGAGGGGCTGTGATGTAAAAAAAGGGGGGGGAGGGGCTGTGATGTAAAAAAGGGGGGGAGAGGGCTGTGATGTAAAAAAGGGGGGGGAGAGGGCTGTGATGTAAAAAAAGGGGGGAGAGGGCTGTGATGTAAAAAAAGGGGGGAGAGGGCTGCGATGTAAAAAAAGGGGGAAGGCTGTGATGTAAAGGGGAACTAAGGACAGACTCCGTGAATAGCCCCTCCCCAGTCCCTGGGATAATTGGCTTCCGTGAAACCGGTACCTAATGCCAAAAAGTTTGGGGACTTTGGCACTAGAGAGAAGTTGATCTAATGATCGGCTTCTCTTGAAGAGGAATGTTGGAAAGTTTTCATCCAATCAGCACTGCAGCCAGTTGGTTGCAGTGCTGATCAGTGTATTCTGATAGTAGAGAAGTCCCCACTGTCAGAATACAATAGCGCAGAGGACAAGATTCCTCCATTGTGTGGATGGGGGAATTTGTTTTGTTTTTGTACCTCCCTGGCTGATCAAAAATAAATATAAAAAAAAAAAAAGGGAAGGAGAGGAGGGATCCATCTATGGGCAGCTTATTACAAAACAGCCAGCACATCAACTGCAGATCCAGGAAAAAGATTTTGACACTTAACATTAGTGAATATGAAACAAACGATGAATCGGGAGATGAAAGTTCAGGTAAAGGTCAGAACTATGACAACCGACAACTCATCCAACCACGCCGCACAGTCATCTGAACTACTGCGAATAGAGGCACTGTAATAATCTAATAATAAGAAGATGAAACAGCAGCACACCAAAGGCCTCATTCACACAGGGCGCTGTACATCACATGCAGGGACATCCAGGTGTTCTGTGTATCCTAATACAGGCAGGGCTGTGGAGTCGGTAGATAAATGTATCTGACTCCTCAGTTTTATGTACTTCCGACTCCGACTCCTCTGTATTAATATGCGAATGTATTTTATACATTCCTTGAGGGAAAAAAACGCAACCTACCACAGGACTACTGGCTGGAAAGCCAACAGTCTACTGTATTGCACAGTTTAAGCAAAAGACAAACACAATGAAAACAAAGTTTTATAAAAAAAAATGTATTAATCAATCAAGTGGCTGGATAGTAGCAGCAGGCATAAACATCAGGAACAGGATCTTTACCAGTTCAAAAATACAAACCACATTATTTGGTTGTTTTAGAACAAAAACAAAACTTATCTATAATGAACCAAAAACAAAATCTGTAAAACCTAGAAATGGTTTATATTAATCTTGAAATGTAGTTATAGGCTTAGCAAATGCAAATCAATTCAATGTAGAGTTCTAAGGAAGAGAATTGCCTCTGCCAGATCCTCTTTCATAGAAGCTCTTAAAGCGGTTCTCCACCCTAAAGTGGAGTCCCGCTGATCGGAACCCTCCCCCCCTCCGGTGTCACATTTGACACCTTTCAGGGGGGAGGGGGTGCAGATACCTGTCTAAAGACAGGTATTTGCACCCACTTCCGGCCACACGCTACGGGCAAAAGACTGGTTTTTCTGACTTCCCGTCTGTCGCCCGTTGTGTGCTGGGAACACTCGGCTCCCAGCACACAGCGTGTGAGCCAATCGGCGGGCGCAGCGCGACTCGCGCATGCGCCGTAGGGAACCGGGCAGTGAAGCCGCAGCGCTTCACTTCCTGGTTCCCTCAGCGTGGATGGCGGGGGGGAGCAGCAGAGAGACGAGCGATCGCTCGTCCTCTGCTGCGATCGTCGCTGGACTCCAGGACAGGTAAGTGTCCTTATATTAAAAGTCAGCAGCTGCAGTATTTGTAGCTGCTGGCTTTTAATATTTTTTTCCCATGGCACATCCGCTTTAAGTCAGACTTTATTATTTTTAGGGCTGAAAATAATCTTTCGACACTGACTTGGGTGGGTGGCATTGCAGTAACTATTCTGGCCACATCACTAACGATCTCTGGATAAACAAGGATGGCTTCTTCAACAGTAAGTTTTGATGAGCGATCATACTTTTCAACTTCTTTTAGTGCTTTATAAAACTCCTGTTGGAATTTTTTTATTTGGACACTTACTGGTTCTCTAACATGCGCTCCCTGTAAAAGCAGAACACAACACTATGGAAAGTATAAGTATTGCAGCTCCCAATTGTGCGTTGTGTGCCATATAGTGAAGCACATGAAAAGCATGCTTCTTCACGGTCACTTAACGTGTTCGTTTTGCGGTTACGTGAGGCACTGCATGCATTGGTCTTTATTCTTACAGTAGAGAAGTCATTAATTATAACTTTTTGTGAATTGGGACATTTAAACTTGCTTTTTTTTTTTTTTTATTCCAATCTAAATTTAGTAGGAGTCGGAGTCGGTGCATTGTTTGCCGACTCCGACTCCAGGTACCCAAAATTTCCCCCGACTCCGACTCCACAGCCCTGAATACAGGCAGTCCTATTGATGTCACTATGGACACAGCCGCTTCTCTCTATGGGACATCCACACGGGTATACAGCCCTGAACACAGACTGTGCGAGTAAGGATGAGCTCCGGCGTGTTCGCACACTTCACGTGCAGGAAGTCGGCACGGCACTGTGCCAATCACAGGCAAGGAGACATTTCCTGATCTCTGCAGCCGCGCATCGGGACAATGTCTCCCTGCCTGCGATTAGCGCAGCGGCGTGCCGACTTCCTGGCAGGCTCTGCACGTGGAGTGTGCGAACACACCAGAGCTCATCCCTGTGTGCGAGTTTGGGGACCGGCATGAATGTCAAATAACCAGCAATGTGTCTGTGCAGCCGCTGAATCTTGTTCGTGTCAGTTGGAACTACCTGCATGGGGATGCAGGGAATCATGACCCTCACACCCTACTATAGTACACTCAGGGCCGCCATCAGGGGGGGTACAGGCAGTACACCTGTAAGGTGCCCGGATGGCATCCCTCCTTTTTTTTTTCCGCTAGCACCCAAAGCCCCCCCGAACTCTAAGGGATCGCAACCCCCTTATATTTTATTGTTCGTCAGCAACCAAAGTCCCCCCCCCCCGACCTTAATTTGCGGCACCCCCCCCCCCCTCCCCATGGTTCTCTGCTCCAGGGGGGCCAGACCCATGCCTGAAGCTGTTTAAGGGGCCCCAAAATTGTTACTAAATGACATGGAGGCTGGGTTCACACTGATATTTTTAAGCTCCCACATTTCGCCATTCATTCCTATGGGACCAATTTCGCCAAAAAAACAACGATATTTCGTGAACCATTCAGCGAAACATTCCACAAAGCAATAGCACACCAATCGGGAACAATCTATGTACTGTAAAAGCTGTGGGAGGAGTTAGGGTGGTAAATTTGGCTATAATAATAATAAATGTGAAACTAGAAAATGCATTTCCTGCAGAAAATGCGTGGGAATGCTGAATTGCTAAAGCCAACTGGATGAATAGCTTAACCACTTAAGGACCGCCTCCTGCACATATACGTCATTAGAATGGCACTGCTGGGCACAAGCACGTACAGGTACGTCCTCTAAGTGCCCAGCCGTGGGCGCGTGCCGCGACCCGGTCCGAAGCTCCGTGACCCGATCGCCACTGGAGTCCCACGATCGGTCCCACGGAGCTTTAGAATGGGGAGAGCCGTGTGTAAACACAGCTTCCCCGTTCTTCACTGTGGCGCCGTCATTGATCGTGTGATCCCTTTTATAGGGAAACACAATCAATGACGTCACACCTACAGCCACACCCCCCTACAGTTAGAAACACAGATGAGGTCATACATAACCCCATCAGCGCCCCCTTGTGGTTTAACTTCCAAACTGCAATTGTCATTTTCACAGTAAACAATGCATTTTTAATGCATTTTTTGCTGTGAAAATGACAATGGTCCCAAAAATGTGTCAAAATTGTCCGCCATAATGTCGCAGTCACGAAAAAAACAAACAAAAAAAAAAACGCTGATCGCCGCCATTAGTAGTAAAAAATATAAAAATGTATAAAAAAAATGCAATAAAATTATCCCCTGTTTTGTAAACGCTATAAATTTTGCGCAAACCAATCGATAAACGCTTATTGCGATTTTTTTTACCAAAAATAGGAAGAAGAAGAATACGTATCGGCCTAAACTGAGGAAAACTATATATATATATATATATATATATATATATATATATATATATATATATATATATATATATATATATATATATATATATATATATATATATATATATATATATATTTTTTGGGGGGGGGGATATTTATTACAGCAAAAAGTAAAAAATATAAATTTTTTTCAAAATTGTCGCTCTATTTTTGTTTACAACGCAAAAAATAAAAACCGCAGAGGTGATTAAATACCACCAAAATAAAGCTCTATTTATGGGGAAAAAAAAAAATGCCAATTTTGTTTGGGAGCCACGACCGCGCAATTGTCAGTTAAAGCGACGCAGTGCCGAATCGCAAAAACTGGCCAGGTCTTTTAGCTGCCTAAAGGTCCGGGTCTTAAGTGGTTAAATCCGTAAGTAAAAAGTAAGTAAAAAGTTGAAGAAGTGAGAATCAGCATGTTTTTAAAAGTAATTACCTTTTGCAGGAGCTGCCCCATAAAAAGGTCTACCATCAAAACTGCCCCATCAAAAGCCTACATCATATTACCACCATCATATTGCCCCCCCCCCTCAATCAAAAACTGCCACCCATCCCATTTCCCCGTCAAAAACTGCCATCCATCCTATTTCCCATCAAAAACGGCCCCCGCCAAAAACTGCCCCCATCCTATTCCCCAATCAAAAACTGCCCCCCATCCTATTGCCCTATCAAAAACTGCCCCCATCCTATTGCCCCCATGAAAAATTGCCCCCCATCAAAAACTGCCCCCACCCTATTGCCCCATCAAAATTGCGCCTTTCACAAGTGTGATTTGGGGCAATTTTTAGCAGAAAGTGAAATTTGGAGCAAAAAGTGTGATTTGGGGTATTTTTTGGGCAAAAAGTGTATGCACTGTGTTTATTATGTTTTAACCGTGTATTTATACCACGTCAAATCCACTTCTCTGCGCACATTTTTCTCGGAGTGTGGGAGGAAACCGGAGTAAACCCACGCAGACACAGGGAGAACCATGCAAACTCCAGGCAGAGGAGATGGAATCTGGTCCGGGTCCAGGTTTGAACCTGTGACATTGTTGCTGCCAGGTGAGGGAGTTACCCACTACATTGTACTGTGGATGTATTATTGTATTGGGGGAATATGTATCTGTGTGTGTGTGATCTCCCCGATCACTGTGTGTGTGTGTGCGTGTGTGTGTGTGTGTGTGTGTGTGTGTGTGTGTGTGATCTCCCCGATCACTGTGTGTGTGTGTAGTGTGTGTGATCTCCCCGATCACTGTGTGTGTGTGTGTGTGTGTGTGTGTGTGTGTGTGTGTGTGATCTCCCCGATCACTGTGTGTGTGTGTGATCTCCCCGATCACTGTGTGTGTAGTGTGATCTCCCAGATCACTGTGTGTGTAGTGTGATCTCCCAGATCACTGTGTGTGTAGTGTGATCTCCCAGATCACTGTGTGTGTAGTGTGATCTCCCAGATCACTGTGTGTGTAGTGTGATCTCCCAGATCACTGTGTGTGTGTGTGTGTGTGTGTGTGTGTGTGTGTGTGTAATGTGATCTCCCCGATGTGTGTGTGTGTGTAGTGTGATCTCCCCGATGTGTGTGTAGTGTGATCTCCCCGATGTGTGTGTGTGTAGTGTGATCTCCCCGATGTGTGTGATTGTGTGTGTGTGTGTGATCTCCCCGATCATATGTGTCAATATAAAGAATCACTAATGACCCATCAGTGATAAAACCTGGCCGGAGATTTAACCCTTCACTGCTCTAGCCATGCTAATAGAGACACATTGTGTGTTAGATGGAGAGATATATCTATACATAACACACACACACAGAATGTGACCTGACAGGGTGTAGAAATGAGTTTCCAGCCATGGAGGGTCCCATCAGACATGTCCAGGTTCAGGTTGTACTAGGATGGGGGGAAATGAGTGTCAGGGTGCAGAGAGATCGCCGATCACTAGGAGATCGCACACCGCATGCCCCGATCTCAGCCAGATACACACTGATCCCTATCATGGGGAAACACACCCCTCCCCCATCATCTCTCACCTGGATCATCCCGACTTCAACACGAGAGCCACCATCAGCTGTCACCCCGACTTCATGACATAGTTACCCGGACTACAGCCACCAGTACAACGCTCTAAGGAGGCAGTGACAGCTGGGTAATCTGCACATGCGCAGGAACATCTCTCATCTCCTACCGTATTAGCTGGCTGCTTTGATTGACACGCCCCCTTACGTTCACGTCGCGGGATTGATGAGCCGAGATGAGTGGAGATGGCTGACTAGAGGAGGAGGGGCTGCCCACACTACGTCTACCTACACTCTACACCTACCTACCTACATACACTACGCCTACCTACACTCTACACTACACCTACCTACCTACACCACAGTACACCTACCTACCACAACACTACACCTACCTACACTCTACACTACACCTACCTACACTACGCCTACCTACACTCTACACCTACCTACACTACACCACGCCTACCTACACACTACACCTACCTACACTACACCTACCTACACTACACCTACCCACACTACACTACACCTACCTACATTCTACACTACACTACGCCTACCTACACACTACACCTACCCACACTACACCTACCCACACTACACCTACCTACACTCTACACTACACCACGCCTACCTACACACTACACCTAGCTACACTACACCTACCCACACTACACCTACCTACCTACACTACACTACACCTACCTACACTCAACACCACGCCTACCTACACACTACACCTAGCTACACTACACCTACCCACACTACACCTACCTACACTCTACACTACACCACGCCTACCTACACACTACACCTAGCTACACTACACCTACCCACACTACACCTACCTACCTACACTACACTACACCTACCTACACTCAACACCACGCCTACCTACACACTACACCTAGCTACACTACACCTACCCACACTACACCTACCTACCTACACTACACTACACCTACCTACACTCTACGCCACGCCTACCTACACACTACACCTAGCTACACTACACCTACCCACACTACACCTACCCACACTACACCTACCCACACTACACCTACCTACCTACACTACACTACACCTACCCACACTACACCTACCTACCTACACTACACCTACCAAAACTACACCTACCCACACTACACCTACCCACACTACACCTACCCACACTACACCTACCTACCTACACTACACTACACCTACCCACACTACACCTAACTACCTACACTACACCTACCAAAACTACACCTACTCACACTACACCTACCTACACTCTACACACTACACCTACCTACCTACACCTACCCACACTACACCTACCTACCCACCTACCTACCTACACTACACCTACCCACGCTACACCTACCTACCCTACCCACACTACACCTACCCACCTACCTACACTACACCTACCCACACTACACCTACCTACCTACACTACACCTACCTACACTACACCTACCCACGCCACACCTACCTATACAGCACTACACCTACCTGCCAAAGTTGAGGGGTGGAATGTGGCTGTTACTGGCTTATCTCCAGTATTTTTCTAGTTCCCCAAACTTCCCCTGTCCTGAGTGATAACTGAGGGCTGCTATTGCTGTCAGTAGTAATAATAAGGGGATTGCTGGAACAAGAATGCAGCAAAAGAAGTGACAATTCCTTTTCTTTTATAAAAAAAGTTTTATTTGCAAAGTAAATCAAGCAGACCGATGAGGTAAACAATGCGGTGGCGACATTAACCAAACAGGAAGAAAAAGTGAGAATGCTAAAAGTTCTAGCATCTACAAACTATGGGATATTTTTATGGCATTTTTATTTTTTTACTAGTAATGGCAGTGATCAGCGATTTTTAGCAGGACTGCGACATTGCGGTGGACAAATTGGACACTAAGTGACGCTTTTTGGGGACCAGTGACACTAATACCGTGATTAGTGCTAAAAAAAATGCACTGTCACTGTATAAATGACACTGGCAGGGAAGAGGTTAACCACTTCAATACCTCACATAGTCACATGACGTCCACAAAGGGGATCTCCCATCCCGGGTGGGCGTCATATGACGTCCTGGACTTTGTGCGGTGATATTTGAATGATGCCTGCAGCCAGAGGCATCATTCAGATATCATTGTGTTCCGGGGGCGATCCCGCGCACCATAAGAATGATCATAGCGGCTGTTCTGCCGCTTGATCGTTCTTATAGGCGGCGGGAGGGGACATCCCCCCTCTCCCGCTGCCATCCGGTGCTTCTCCGGGCTCTCCCGTGCCATCCGGTGCCTTGAGAAAAAATCGCCCAGCCCCGGATAGAAAGCATAGAGATGACTGGTGACCAGATCCACGTCTTCTGGGGTCCCTCAGCGGCTGTCTCTGGTTCTCCCCGCAAGAACTCCACACATTCATGTGAGAGCTCGCATTGTGCGCAGTCCTTGCGGGCGCGCTCCCACGGCTTCACTCGCGCAGCCCAGTGTGAACCTAGCCTCTCTGACAGAACACCGGACTACCTTGTTTACGGCGACAGACCGCCATTCTGCCCTGTCCAGTGAACAATCGGCAGCTATTGCAGCTGATTGGTTCCTGCTGTGTCCAATAACAGTGGGTGCGGGTCACTGGTGGCGCATGCATGCGCTTTAGCCCCCAAGTCGGAAACAATGTACAACGCAGCCGGGCCGCCCTGCCGCAGTAAATGTGTGGTGGGCGGTCCAGAAGCAGTTAAACGGTAGAGGCACTTATTTGTATTTGTTGTATATAGCTATACCTGCAAAAGGGGCCGGACTGAAGTCATCTAGCAGGACTTGGACCCCTTCCACACTGAGGAGTTTTTCAAATCACTTTTGCGTTAGAAAAAGCGCCTGAAAAGCTCACGAAAAAAACTGCTTCCCACTAAAATCAATGGATGCTTTCACACATTGAAATGAATGGGAAGCGCCTCAAAATGGTTCTTGCAGCAGTTTTGTGAGTCACGTGACCTTCAATAAAGAGCGCCTGAAAAGCACAGCAAAAGCACTCGCCGTTTTATAGGCAGTTTTCAAGCGCCTCAGTGTGAAAGGGGTCTTAGGGTAAATTGTCACCACTGTGCCATGCCATCAAACGCAGTTACTGTGCCATCAATTGTCACCACTGTGCCATGCCATCAAACGCAGTTACTGTGCCATCAATTGTCGCCACTGTGCCATGCCAAACGCAGCCACTGTGCCATCAATTGTTGCCACTGTGCCATCAATTGTCGCCACTGTGCCATGCCAAACGTAGCCACTGTGCCATGCCATTGACGCCACTGTGCCCATCAATTGTCGCCACTGTGCCATGCCATTGTCGCCACTGTGCCCATCAATTGTCGGCACTGTGCCATGCCAAACGCAGTCACTGTGCCATGTCATTGTTGGCACTGTGCCATGCCATTGTCGCCACTGTGCCATGCCAAACGCAGCCACTGTGCCCATTACCCAGGACACTGATAGGCAGCACTGATGGGCACTGATAGGTGATGAGGCTGCATGGAAAGGCACTGATAGGCAGCACTGTTAAGGTGATGAGGCTGCATGGAAGGACACTGATAGGCAGCACTGATGGGCACTGATAGGTGATGAGGTTGCACGGAAGGACACTGATAGGCAGCACTGATGGGCACTGATAGGTGATGAGGTTGCACGGAAGGACACTGATAGGCAGCACTGATTGGCAACACTGGTGGGCACTAATTGGCAGAACAGGTGGGACTGCCCTGATAATCAGGAGTCAGGACACCACCAGTGTCCTGATTATCAGTGCCGATGTCCCTTTAACATAAGCTGGTTATCTTCTTTCTTCTGATAAGAAGCTTGTGTTTACATCCTGTGATCAGCTGTCATTTGCTGACAGCTGATCACCTAGTAAAGGGCTTCTGTGATTGGCCCTTTACATCGATTTGTGATCAGCTGAGTTCGAAGGACTTGGCAATCACAGAGCATGCCACCTGTGATTTTAATACACATGCCACCAGAAAGGTAACTACTGGTATATATCCTTTATTTTTATAGCTTTCTTTACAAGTGTCTCAGTGGTGACAGCAGGGCTGCCATCAGGGGGGTACAGGCATTACACCTGTAAGGGGCCCAATAGTCCCCAGGGGCCCGTCTGGCCCCCTCCCATTTTTTTCAATTTTTTTTGCATTACACCTGTAAGGGGCCCGATGGTCGCCAGGGGCCCGACTGGCCCCCTCCCATTTTTTTTCAATTTTTTTTTGCATTACACCTGTAAGGGGCCTGATGGTCCCCAGGGCCCCTTACAAGCCCGGGCTGGCCCCCCTCCCGTTTTACTTTATTTTAAAAAAAAATTCATTACACCTGTAAGAGGCCCGATGGTCCCCAGGGGGGCCCTGCCTAAAGCTGTGTAAGGGGCCCCAAAATTTGTGATGGCTGCCCTGGGTCTATACACACTAAGGAATAGAGTCCACAATGCACAAGTCTCTCTTCTCTGTGCCCCTATCTGCTCCTAAATTCTGTACAGTAGTGGCTCAATACCTGAATGGAGCTATGCAGTGGTTTGATCATTCCTGACCCCATTGGGCTTGCTCCTTAGTAGTGAGGTTGGACACTCATGATTCTGTCCCTGTGCTGACAAGGCTTACATTAGGGTAAAGGTGAAGCAGTGGAAACTCAATTTACACCACAGCCATCTGGTGCCACATTTTCTCACACTGGCTCTCAGGTGGGTCAATGCACCGATCGCCAAATTTCAACTACCCTTCTGCCTTTCCTACCTGCCATACACTTCTATCTCCTCTGGTCAAAGCCAGGACTGGGTGGGACCGATGCAGCTCCATCTAGTGGGAAAGTTCAGAATGCAGAGTCCTGCTGCCTGTAATTACAATGATGTTAAAGCGGAGGTCCACACGTTTTTTTTTTTTTTTTTAAAAGCCAGCAGCTACAAATACTGCAGCTGCTGACTTTTAAAAAATGGACACTTACCTGTCCAGCGCGCCCGCGATGTCAGCAAACGAGGCTGAGCAATCGCTCGGTCCTCGGATGCTTCAGCCGCCACCCTCGGTGAGGGAATCAGGAAGTGAAGCCTTGCGGCTTCACTGCCCGGTTCCCTACTGCGCTGCGCGCCATCACTGGTCCCTGCTCTCTCCTGGGAATAGTGTTTCCCAGAAGACAGCGGGGGTGGGTAACGCGAAGGGGCGGACTCCGAACCCGGAAGTGGTGCAAATACCTTTTTTTTACAGGTATCTGCACCCCCCTTGAAAGGTGCTACATGTAACACCGGAGGGGGGGAGGGTCCCCACTTTTTGTGTGAACATCTGCTTTAATATGAATGATCTTAACCACTTCAGCCCCAGAAAGGTTTTACCCTACTTCCTGACCAGGCCACTTTTTGCGATGCGGCACTGCGTCGCTTTAACTGACAATTTCACGCTGTACCCAAACAAAATGTATGTCCTTTTTTTCCCACAAATAGAGCTTTGTTTTGGTGGTATTTGATCACCTCTGCGGTTTTTGAAAAAAACACAATATTTTTTACTTTCTGCTATAATTAAAATTTCCCAAAAAAAAACAAAAACAAAAAAAATTTCCTCATCAGTTTAGGCCGATATGTATTCTTCTACATATTTTTGGTAAAAAAAAAAAAACGCAATAAGCGTATATTGATTGGTTTGCACAAAAGTTATAGGCCCAGATTCACAGAGAGTTGGGTGCACATTACGCCGCCGTAACACAAACGCCATACGCCATGCCGACGCAGCGCAGAGAGGCAAGCATGGGATTCAGGAAGCCGCTGCGTCGGCGTGGCGTAGGTTTCAAAGGCACAGGCCGGCGTAGGTGGAAGTGGGCTTGACCCATGCAAATGAGGCGTGACCCCATGCAAATGATGGTTTGAGAGCCAGACAAGTACGTTTAACGAACTGCGCATGCGCCGTGACGTGGACGCATCCCCCTGCACATGCTCACAACCACGTCGGAACAACTGCCTAAGATACGCCGGATCACTGCGTACGCCATGAACGTAACCTACGCCCAGCCAGACACACGTCCAACGTAAAATACACCGGCTTGTGTTCCCTGGTGCAGACCTTTGCATGTCTGCTGCTGGGTTACACCTCCTTTATGGGGCTTAAGTTTACGCCGGACGTACAACTTACGCGCACCTCTCGTAGCCTGCGTCGGGCGCACGCAGGTTCGTGAATCGCTGTATTTCCCTCATTTGCATGTTTGAATGACTAATCAATGGGAGCGGCACCATGCTCCCAGCCTAAATGTGCGCCCACTCTACGCCGGCGTAAGCAAGATACGTCGGCGGGGTGTAGCCTGGTTTTAGGCGCATCTCTGTTTGTGGGTCTTGCGCACAGATACGATGGCGCACATTTGCACTTACGTTGGCGTAACTTGTTATACGTCGGCGTAAGTGCTTTGTGAATCTGGGCCATAGCGTCTACAAAATAAGGGATAGATTTATGGCATTTTTATTATTATTCTTTTTACTAGTAATGGTTCGATCTGTGATTTTACGGCAGACAGATTGGACACTTTTGTCACTTTATTCGGACCATTGACATTTATACAGCGATCAGAGCTAAAAATAGCCACTGATTACTTTATAAATGTCACTGACAGGGAAGGGGTTAACACTAGGGGCGATCAATGGGTTAAATGTGTTCCCTCAGTGTGTGTTCTAACTGTGGGGGGATGGGACTGACTGGGGGAGGAGACCGATCGCTGCTCCTAATTACTAGGAACAGACAATCACTCTACTCTACTCTTAACTAACACATAACATTGATAAGTCTATTTGTAGCTGAATACACTAGGTAACCAAGATATCACTTAGAATTGCAAATACTTTCTGTAGCCAGGCGCTTGGCAAGAGATGGAGAAGGATTTAGGATGGTCTACTGTAGTGCTCCCAATAGACGTCAGCTGAATAGGTTTACACTAAGCAGAGCGAGCTCAAGAGACTTGATGGTTGGCAGCATTGAATCACGGGAGATGAAGTTTGGAAAGAAACTTTACTATGCCAGTCTATGCATGATTGGACTGTAATTCCCAATGTGAGCTGGGTATAAAGAGAGAGCTGTATTTTTCACAGGCTGAATACCATGGTTGTTGGTGCTGTTGTTGCTGAGAACATAGGGACTGGCCATCTAACTAGCAGCATTATTTACTGAATGCAGACTTTACTGGGAATGTACCCATGTGAACCACCATAAAGATTGGGCCCCAATGCTAGCTGGCTGAAGAACCAGGGCTAAAGACTGCTCAATTCTGCCAGCAAAAGTCCGATGTGAGCTTTTGAATGGAAATTCCGACCGTGTGTATGCTTCATCGGACTTTTGCTGTCGGAATTTACACCAGCAAAAGATTGAGAGCTGGTTCTCAAATTTTCTGACGTAAAAAATTCCTATCGGAAAATCTGATCGTCTGTAGAAATTCCGACTGGCAAAATTCAGACGCATGCTCGGAGACAATTCAACGCATGCTCGGAAGCATTGAACTTCATTTTCTCGGCTCGTCATAGTGTTGTAAGTCACCGCATTCTTGACGGACAAAAGTACAGAGAACTTTTGTGTGACCGTGTGTATGCAAGCCAAGCTTGAGCGGAATTCTGTCTGAAAAGCCATCCAAGGTTTTTCCGACGGAAAATCCGATCATGTGTACGGGGCATAAGAGGTACATCTTTGGGGAGTTTTAAATGTCATCACTGCCATTCATATACAGTAGAGTTCAATGTAAAGTGAATATAGCCTACTTCTTACAGAGGAGTTATCACATTATTGATTATCATTGCTATTACTGTTATCAAATGCCATTACCTATTGCTGATTTTGTGGATTACCAGGTTTACGTTAATTTAGATGCATGGCACTCCATTCTATGCTGTTATAGCCGAGTGAATATTTTGTCTAGTGAACTTTGGCTGGCCTAATCCTTTACTTATTCATTTATGTGCATACTGCTATTTACTGCAACCTGTGACAATATATTGGGTTCATTTACCACTAACCAGTCTGATGTTTGTTTTTTTATACTGAACCTTAGTTGTGTGTAGTGTATCTATATTTCTGCCCCCAGTAGCAGTGCATTTGCTTAAAGTGGTTGTCCCTCTGTCCCTCATTCCTCCTCATTTGTCCCTCATTTTGGTCTGATCTATTATAGTTGTATATATAATGCACTATTTATCTTTCATAAAGTGTTTCCCAGTGCTAAACCTTTCATCTAATTTCTACACTGTTGCATTTGTAAAATTCCAAAGCCAATATAAAGAAATAGTAGTGGTAAAGCAAAAGCACCAGTGGGTTTAAAGGTAAAAAATGATTTTCCCTAAATAGCTTCCTTTACCCTACTTCAATCCTCTTTCACTTACCTCATCCTTCCATTTTGCTTTTAAATGTCCTTATTTCTTCTGAGAAATCCTCACTTCCTGTATTTCTGTCTGTAACTCCACACAGTAATGCAAGGCTTTCTCCCTGGTGTGGAGTGTCATGCTCGCCCCCTCCCTTGGACTACAGGAGAGTCAGGACACCCACTAACACACAGCTCCTTTCTCTATCTGCAACGTAGAGAGCGTCCTGCCTCTCCTGAAGTCCAAGGGACGGGGCGAGCACAACACTCCACACCAGGGAGAAAGCCTTGCATTACGGTAATTACAGACAGAAGAACAGGAAGTGAAGAAATAAGGACATTTAAAAGCAAAATTGAAGGATGAGGTAAGTGAAGGAGGACTGCACTAAGGTAAAGGAAGCAATGTAGGAAAAAAAATTGTACCTTTACAACCCCTTTTTTTGTCTAATTCCCCCTTCAGGGGGGCACGACAGGTGGGTGTGTCCTATGCCTACATACTTATGCTAATAGGTGTCCTTCGTTCCCATCTCAAAAAGTTGGAATGTGTGATAAAGCAGCTCCCACTGGGGTAGCGCTACATTTGTAAACCCTATAAAGCTGGATACTGTAAATATAGTAAACAATAGACCTAGGAATGTGGTCACATTATGTGGTGCCTGGGTGTTGTGTGTATGCATGAGTGCTGTGATTTGGGGTGTCCTAATTCTGTGAGTTCAGATATGGGGGGGGGGGGGGGGTTCAATTGAAGGAGAGAAAGGAGCAGAAAATAGCCAGGGAGAGGCGAGTGGAGTTATTTCTCTTGTGCTGATTTTTATGTTTGTCATTTTAGATTTACTTTTAAGCAGATTTTAGATTTTAGGCAATGTAGTATTTACCTTGCATACAGTAAAAAGTAAAGAAATTAAAACAATTTATTATTATTTATTTTTTTGGTAGACTTTCAGTTATTTATTTAGTAAGCATACACTTTCACTTTATGTACTTCTTTATCTTCACACTCTCTTTGTTTGTTATAATAATAAAATGTATTGTCTTTTCTTTGCAGTTTTTTCACAAATCCAGTGTCTGGCCATCGCTCTGCCTAGAATAAGAAAAAACATATATTTTTTTTAAATAATCACTTTGCCATATTGTAAGGAAGTACTATTTCTAACATAATTTATTTTAGTACATGATAGAACTTTATTCACATATACAAACTATATGTAAAATTTTCTCTAGAACTTACCGTATATACTCGAGTATAAACCAAGTTTTTCAGCCTTTTTTTTTTTGCTTAAAATCACCCCCTCAGCTTATACTCGAGTCAGTACCGTGCCCATTGCAGAATCTGTGTACCAGAGTCTGTGACATAGACGGCGGCTGTGCAGTTTTAAAAAATCACGCTCCTCCTTGCTGTTCCGCGATAGGCGGAACACTCGGTTTCCCAGAAAACACTGGGGTAGATTCAGGTAGGGGCGCGTGAAAAACTGCGTTGGCGTAACATAAGAAATTTACGTTACGCCTCCGCAAGTTTTACTGGCAAGTGCTTGATTCACAAAGCACTTGCCTGTAAAGTTGCGGAGGCGTAGCGTAAAAGGGGCCGGCGTAAGCGCGCGTAGTTTAAATGATCCCGTAGGGGGCGTGGATCATTTAAATTAGGCGCGTTCCCGCGTCGAACGTACCGCGCATGCGCCGTCCCTAAAATTTCCCGACGTGCATTGCGGCAAATGACGTCGCAAGGACGTCATTTGCTTCGACGTGAACGTAAATGGCGTCCAGCGCCATTCACGAACGACTTACGCAAACGACGTAAATTTTGAAAATCGCGACGCGGGAACGACATCCATACTTAACATTGGCTGCCCCTCCTAATAGCAGAAGCAGCCTTACGACGAAAACGATGTACGCAAACGACGTAAGAATCGAACGCCGGGCGCACGTACGTTTTTGAATCGGCGTAAGTATGCAATTTGCATACTGTAAGCTGACAACTACGGGAACGCCACCTAGCGGCCAGCGTAAGAATGCACCCTAAGATACGACGGCATAAGAGACTTATGCCAGTCGTATCTTAGGCTAAAGTCTGCGTATCTAGCTTTCTGAATACAGAAAGTAGATACGCCGGCGCAACTAAGCAATTACGCTGCGTATCTATGTATACGCAGGCGTAATTGCTACCTGAATCTACCCCACTGTGTTCAGCCTATCACGATCGCCCTCTCGTTTGTGATGGACAAGAGGGCGATCGTGATAGGCGGAACACTGAACACAGTGTTTTCTGGGAAACCAAGTGTTCTGCCTATCACGGAACAGCACAAGGAGGAGCGCGATTTTTTAAAACTGCACGGCCGCCGTCTATGTCACAGACTCGGGTACACAGATCGGATTCTGCAATGGGCACGGTGAGGTCAGGTGGCAATGGGCACAGTGAGGTAAGGCTGCAATGGGCACAGTGAGGTGAGGCTGCAATGGGCACAGTGAGGTCAGGCTGCAAATGGGCACAGTGAGGTCAGGCTGCAAATGGGCTTTGTTGACCCTTATTTCCCGCTTACAGTAGCTGCTGCATTCTCACCCTCGGCTTATACTCGAGTCAATAAGTTTTCCCAGTTTTTTGTGGTAAAATTAGGTGCCTTATACTCGGGTTAGCTTATACTCAAGTATATACGATACTCTCTGTATGAAGCTTGCCTTTTTCAAAGTCAACACATTTCTTCTGCATCTGACATTAGATAATAATTTTACATATGGTATCTACTCAGCAAGGTATGGGGGAGATTTACTAAAACTAGTGAACACAGAATCTGCTGCAGCAGTGCATAGTAACCAATCAGCTTCTAACTTCAGTTTGTTCAATTAAAGTGATTGTAAAGCCTTGATGTTTTTTTCTTAAAATAACAAACATGTTATACAGTACTTACCTGAAACCACTGCACAGAGCAGCCTCCATCCTCCTCTTCTGGGGTCCCCCGCCAGTTCTCCTGCACCCCTGCCAAGTGCCCCCATAGCAAGCTGATTGCTATGGGGGCACTCATACTCAAAAAAAAACACCAGCCGCCACTGTGAAGGATACCTTTTTTCTTACACTGATTATATTTTGTGTGGTGAAAATGTTTCAGTATTCTACTGCTTTGCTAAAATTAGCATGTACAGGACTTTACAATAACAAGTACTGTATGTAGGTTATACAGGTAATACATAATAATGCATTGCAGTGACCTATATACTACAATTGTCTTCATCTAGTGTCCTCATTTTCATTTCCTTTACACGTTACAATCCTAGAAAATATGTAATTAGATTGTATGAAGCAACTAAGAAAAGGAGATGGAACTGTATAAATGTATCTTTATGAGAAACGCTGAGTAAAGGAGTTGGAAAATGTTTTTGTGGCTTTCCTAGAATTTATTCATTTCCAAAATGTATACAGTAATAAAAACCTGCGTACTGTCACTGTATAACGGGAGTCATACAGTGTATGTTATCTTCAAACCATTCTCTCATACAATCAAAAATCCAATCATAGCTCAACAGATTTCCAAGAGACTTAAGCCCCTTTCACATGTACGGATCCCACGAGGATCCATACATGTCTCATCCGCTTGCTCAGCGGGGATTGCTCAGTTGATCCCCGCTGGGCCGCCAGATGACAGAGTGGCCCCTGCACAATGTGCAGGGACCGCCCTGTCAGAGAGGGGGGGGGGGGATTCCGGCGCTCGTAGTGATGTGATGCCTTTAAAACAATGGTAGTAGTGGCTCTGATGGCACTTCTAAGTTATTCTGTGTATCAAAGGCAAGAAGAGGCAGCCATCCTCAGAGGGTGTCCATAACCTCTAGGCCAGATTCAAGAAGCAATTGCACCTGTGTAGGTTACACAGCGCAATTGCTTACTTGCTCCGGCGTAGCGAATGCTCCTGATTCAGGAACATCGCTACGCCGACTGCAGCCTAAAATCTGCGTGGAATAAGGCTCTTATGCCACGCAGATTTTAGGCTGCATTCTTGCGTTGGCCGCTCCCATTGTGATCTGTGTATAGTATGCAAATTGCATACTAACACTGATTCACAACGTTGCGCGAGCCCTGCGTACGCAAATTACGTCGTTTGCGTACGTCGGGTTTCGCGTAAGGTTACACATCCTAATAGCAGGCGCAGCCAATGCTATAGGATACCCACGTTCCCGTGTCGCGATATTTAAAATCTACGTCGTTTGCGTAAGTGAATCGTGAATGGCGCTGGACGCCATTCACGTTCACTTTGAAGCACATGACGTCCTTGCGACGTCATTTGCCGCAATGCACGTCGGGAAAGTTTCCCGACGGAGCATGCGCTCTACGCTCGGCGCGGGAGCGTGCCTAATTTAAATGATTCCCGCCCCCGGCGGGATCATTTACATTGCGCGCGCTTACGCCGGGCAATTTTGCCGGCGCGCCCTCGCAATTTACGGAGCTACTGCTCCGTGAATCGAGGGCAGCGCAAAATATTTGCGGGGGCGCAGGGCAAAATCGTTGCCCTGTGCCTCCGCAAATAAAGCGCAAATGTACCTGAATCTGGGCCTCTGTCAGCAAAACAGTACAAGAAAAGAGGGGGGTGGAGGCGCCAACTGTGATATTCTTAATGTTTGTTAATAATGTAAGTATAGTATATATACTCACAGGTTCACTTTGCAATGAAGTCCATCGAGGATGGAAGCGGCAGTGACGTCACCCTGATGTTTTGAATATTGTGTCACAGGCTTCTCAGCGATGTCACATGACAGGAAGCTCCACGCTGTCCAGTCTGGAACGCGGAAGCGGCAGTGACGTCACACGGCAGGGCAAGCTTGTCTGATTGCCTGCCCTGCCGTGTGACGTCACTGCCGCTTCCGCGTTCCAGACTGGACAGCGTGGAGCTTCCTGTCATGTGACATCGCTGAGTAGCCTGTGACACGATATTCAAAACATCGGGGAAACACCACCAGAGCCTGCAGACCGGCATCTACAGACCTAAGGACACCTCCATCCTCGATGGACTTCATTGCAAAGTGAACCTGTGAGTATATATATATACTATACTTACATTATTAACAAACATTAAGAATATCACAGTTGGCGCCTCCACCCCCCTCTTTCCTTGTAGATCTCCGCTCTCCCCTATGGGGGGAAAATAGGATTTTCCTCCGTCTGCAGAATTGGAGCATAGCAGACACCGATGAGATGTTCATCCGCTGACACCCGCTATCTCATAGGGATACATGCATGTCCCCTTTTCAGGATGAAAAAATGGACATACGGTCCGCTGGTGTGAAAGGGCCCTTAGAAGTGTTCATTTTGTGAACAGTATAGAATTATTCAGAAATAAAGGAATAACCTTGTATGTGTGGCTAGCTTTATGCTGCTGCAACTGCATACAAAATACCTACCATATCTACTTGTTGTATGTGCTTGTATTCCAGTTCATCTCTATATCCAGCGGTTTGGAATCTGTACAAATTTTCAATCTCATCTGACCATTGCTTTGCCCGAGACATTGATTTTGGTTTAATGGAATCAGGATCCTCTCCAGACATGATTACTGCTTTGAGTCACACAAAATTGATGTACCTAGGAGACAAAGTATATCATTTGTTTAATGCACACCTTCAGTCATTTTTTTTCATCTTTCCATCCATTATTTCGAGCCGGTTCACACTGGGGCGGCACGACTTCGGGGGCGACTTGGCAAGGCGTCCTGAAGACGACTTCAGAGGCGACTTGCAAAATGACTTCTGTATAGAAGTCAATGCAAGTCGCCCCCGAAGTCGTACAAGAACCTTTTTCTAAGTCGGAGCGACTTGCGTCGCTCCTATTAGAACGGGACGCGACTTGTCAGGCGGCTGAGTCGCCTAACGAGTCGCCCCAGTGTGAACCGGCCCTTATTCTGCCCTTGTTGTTTTAACTTTGGATAGTAAAAACATTTTTTTTCTGCCAGTAAATACCTTATACGGCCCACTTCCTGTTTGAATCATGAGTCATAAAAGGGCTAATGAGAGCTGCAGAGCTGGAGGTGTGCCTCTGTGTAAATCCAGGAAGCGAATAGGCAGCAGCTTCAGCTGCGCACAGTTAAAATGGCTGCAGCCAGACTCAGTGGAGGGAGATTTCTGCAGGATATTTGGCAAATACAGAATCACAGTATATATAAAATATGCAAAGTGATTGGAGGGAAACTTCAGAATGGCAAAGATGTTTTTATTATAAATTATGTGAGCAGACTGCAGTTCCTCTTTAAGTGTAAGATATTCCAATGTACCCTTCTCTATGATATACATTTTATGTAGTCTTCATTACTACCGTCCCAGTGAAGTTTAACCACTTCCCGACCGCCGCATGTAGATATACGTCGGCAGAATGGCACGTACAGGCACATGGGCGTACCTGTACGTCCCTGCCTTTCCGCGGGTCGGGGGTCCGATCGGGACCCCCCCCGCTACATGCGGCGGTCGGATTCCCTCGGGGAGCGATCCAAGACGACGGCGCGGCTATTCGTTTATAGCCGTTCCGTCGCGATCGCTCCCCGGAGCTGAAGAACGGGGAGAGCCGTATGTAAACACGGCTTCCTCGTGCTTCACTGTGGCGGCTGCATCGATCGAGTGATCCCTTTTATAGGGAGACTCGATCGATGACGTCAGACCTACAGCCACACCCCCCTACAGTTGTAAACACACACGAGGTGAACACTAAATCCTACAGCGCCCCCTGTGTTTAACTCCCAAACTGCAACTGTCATTTTCACAATAAACAATGCAATTTAAATGCATTTTTTGCTGTGAAAATGACAATGGTCCCAAAAATGTGTCAAAATTGGCCGAAGTGTCCGCCATAATGTCTCAGTCACGAAAAAAATCGCTGATCGCCACCATTAGTAGTAAAAAAAAAATAATAATAAAAATGCAATAAAACTATCCCCTATTTTGTAAACGCTATAAATTTTGCGCAAACCGATCGATAAACGCTTATTGCGATTTTTTTTTACCAAAAATAGGTAGAAGAATACGTATCGGCCTAAACTGAGGAATTTTTTTTTTTTTATATATGTTTTTGGGGGATATTTATTATAGCAAAAAGTAAAAAATATTGCATTTTTTTCAAAATTGTCTCTCTATTTTTGTTTATAGCGCAAAAAATAAAAACCGCAGAGGTGATCAAATACCACCAAAAGAAAGCTCTATTTGTGGGGAAAAAAGGACGCCAATTTTGTTTGGGAGCCACGTCGCACGACCGCGTAATTGTCAGTTAAAACGACGCAGTGCTGAATCGCAAAAAGGGGCAAGGTCCTTTAGCTGCATTTTGGTCCGGGTCTTAAGTGGTTAAAGAAAATTTATATTTTTGTATCATTGGGTCAAAACGATTTTTTTTTCTCATCACTACATGAGTATCTATTGCATCATAAAAAATACCCTTTTCCTTTCTCCTTTTTCTTCAAATATCTTTGTACTTTGGAGTTTTGTCCGATGGACTTCTGTACACACGATTGGATAATCTGACATCACATATTTGTTGTTGGAAAATTTTAAAGCCGCGTACACATGACCGTTTTTTGGGTTGTAAAAAATGACGTTTTTTTTTTTAATGTCATTAAAAATTATCGTGTGTGGGCTCCAGAGCATTTTTCACGATGTGTTGCAGTTGTTATGGGAACTCTGCACATGCTCAGTTTTCAGTGAGTTTCTATGTTTAGCATTTCCTCCCTATATCACCCGAGTAGCCCATGTGTCTATAGCAGGGGTGTCCAAACTTTTTTCAAAGAAGGCCAGATTTGATGAAGTGAACATGCGTGAGGGCCGACTATTTTGCCTGACATCCTTTGAACCATTAAAATTCAGTCTAAGTGTGTTCATCCCAGCACTAATACACCGCCCAACAAGAATTCTCCTGCCTTTGTGGCTGTGTGTGGCGAATAGATGAGCTTGGGCGTGTTATTTGGATATACTGTATACATTTCTTTTGTGGCCCCAACAAATCCCAGAGTGCTGCTTAGGACTGAGGATGAGCTTGGGCGTGTTAATTGGATATACCGTGTTTATCGGCGGATAACACGCACGGGCTTACCATTGCCATGAATGCAGTCTTACCATTGCCATGAAGGCAGCCTTACTATTGTAACCAATGCAGCCTCACATGTGCCATAAATGCAGCCTCACATGTGCCATAAATGCAGCCTCACATGTGCCATAAATGCAGCCTCACATGTGCCATAAATGCAGCTTCACATGTGCCATGAATGCAGCCTTACCATTGTCATCGGTGCAACCTGATCAAAGCCCATCTGCAGCCTCGGAGGGCAGAGGGAGGGGGCGGGACGAGTGCCGACAGATTACAAACAGGAGAATCTCTTGTTTACTCTGTGGCCTCTTTAATACAAAGTCCCGCCTCCTATGATAGACAGAACAGCCATCCAATGGCATCCCAGGAGACGGGACTTCCAATACAGACGCTGCTGACTAAACAGGAGATTCTCTTAATGTAATCTGACGGCGCTCGTCCTGCCCCCTCCCTGTCCCCTCCAGGGCAGCACCGATAAATACGGTATATATCTTTTGTGGCCCTGGGGGCCACAAACAATATATATCCAAATCCCCAGGGGGGCCATATTAAATCAACAGGGGGGCCGCATTTGGCCGCGGGCCGGACTTTGGACATGCCTGGTCTATAGAGTCACACATGTAGGTGTATACACAGTTGTTAATGGCAGCCCACTCCCTCCCTCTTCCTCCATGCCCACTAACCAGCACAACATAATGGGGACAGGATTTCACAGTTTAATGGTGGCTTTGCCTCCCTCTTATTCTAAGACACAGACTGCAGGGGTGTGACACAGCCTGTAACTGGCAGAAATCAGCCCACACCATGTTATTTCCACTAAATAATAGATTTGATTTCAAATATACACAATATTACCAAAAGTATTGGGACATCTGCCTTTACACGCATGTGAATTTTAATGGCATCCCAGTCTTAGTCCGTAGGGTCTAATACTGAGTTGGCCCAACTATGCAGCTCTAATCTTCAACTCTTCTGGGAAGGCTGTCCACAAGGTTTAGGAGTGTGTCTATGGGAATGTTTGACTATTCTTCCAGAATTGTGAGTTCAGGCACTGATGTTGGAAGGAAAGGTATGGCTCACAGTCTCCACTCTAATTCATCCCAAAGGTGTTTGACCTCATATAAAAGTGTGTATGGGGCTAAGACTGGGATGTCATTAAAGTCATTAAAGTTCATAGGCGTGTAAAGGCAAGCGTCCCAATACTTTTAGTAATATAGGGCTAGATTCAGCATTGATTTACGCCGGCGATAGAGATAGAGAATCTTTGCTTTAAACGTTAAAGATTCGTTTTCGGGAATTGAAGAGGAAGTAAGGAAGATGTGACTGCCAGGGAGAGAGCAGAGGAACATGAATGTGCAATGATTAGAAGATAGATATATGTGTTGTTAGAGTTTTAGTGGATTATCCGGATCCTATGAGAGATGGAGTAGGAAGGATGATATAGGGTAGCGTTGATGAGCGTTTTTTTTTTTTTTTTATGGATATAAATAAAAAGTAATAAGGCGATTTGGCTTAAATATAAAGTGGATATATACGTTTAGAAGATTGACTACAGATGGTGATTGTAGTAAACTCAGAGCCGGGTGGCTCAGTTTTGGGTGCGCGCCCGATTGGGCCTAGAAGGGAGGGAGGGATTAGAAGGGGTTAGGAAGGGGCGTATAGGTATGTTTGGGAGGGGTGCTCTCCCCCCACCTTTTATTTTATTTTTATTTTTTCCTTTTTTTTTATTTTTTTTTTTTGTTGTTGTTGTCAGTATTGTCTGAAAAATGGAAGAGGTGAAGATTACCTCCTTGAATGTTAAGGTTTTAATGTCCCAGAGAAAAGGAAAATGTTGTTGAACGATTTGAGGCGATCCGGGACAGATGTAGCCTATGTTCAGGAAACACACTTTAAGGCAGGTAGACTCCCTCTTCTTCAAAATAGATTTTTCCCTTGTGTGTATCATGCTCCAAATCAACAGGCTAAATCTAAGGGGGTCTCAATATTAATATCTAATCGAGTGCCATGGTGCTTAGTGGACAAACGGGTAGACCCTAATGGGAGATTTATTTTCCTTAAAGGAAGCATTGGAAACATTAAGGTAACATTAGCAACAATCTATGTACCAAATAAACAGCAGGACCAGTTTGTTAAAAAAATTCTTTCAGAATTAAGGGATTTTATAGAGGGGAGATTGATTCTGGGAGGGGACTTCAACATCCCCCTAGATCCTAGAATCGACACCTCCTCAGGAACTTCAGCTGTCCCCTGTCGGGTCCGAAGAAGTATACTACAAAAAATGCATGAAATGCAAGTGGTAGATGGCTGGAGGACTTTACATACAGAAGAACGAGATTATACTTTTTTTTCCAACCCACATCAAGTGTACTCGCGTATTGACATGTTTTTGATTCCACACTATTTAATTTCAGACGTTACAGAAATCATAATCGGAAATATAACATGGTCGGACCATGCTCCGGTTTCGTTGTGTCTCTCCCTGTCTACCCTGGCCACTCAACGTAAGGGATGCTGGCGATTGAATGAAAGCCTTCTTCAAAATCCTGAAGTAAGGGACGATGTATCTAAAGAAATGATAGCATATTTTCAGATAAACGACATTCCTGAGAGTGACCCAGGTATGATTTGGGAGGCACACAAGGCCGTGATCAGAGGAATTTTAATCAAACATGGAGCAATTTTGAAAAAGAAAAGGGAAAAACAGACCAAAGAATTATTAGATGAGATCCAGACCTTAGAAACACAGCATAAAAAGATACAGACAGCATCAGTAGGTAGGGAGCTGGGACATCTGAGAAGACAACTGTCGGAGATCTTACGGTTTAAAGCAAAAGCCCTAATCCAACGAGGGAAACAAATAGATTATGAAATAGGAGATAAATGTGGCAGATTGTTAGCAGGGAAAATTAAAGAAAAGAATAGGTCAACTTATATATCACAAATAAAAGATAAAGAGGGACATTTAAAACAGATACCTAAAGATATTGCCCAGACATTCGGGAAGTATTATGCTACTTTGTATAACTTGCCTCACGCTACTTCCCCTCAGTCCAGGATAGCAGAATATCTAACCTCGACAGGTATGACGAGATTACCCTCACCAGCCCGTTATAGTCTGGACACTCCTATTACGGTAAAAGAAGTGACTGAAGTATTAAAATCATTCAAATCTGGAAAATCTCCTGGTCCGGATGGCTTTACTATAAGTTACTACAGAGAATTTTCTGAGTTGCTAAGTAAACAAATGACAAAAGTCTTTAATGCGGTGGGTCTGACTTCCACATTCCCTATGGATACCCTGAGAGCACATATTACGTTAATTCCAAAAGAGGGGAAGGACCCGGCGGATTGTGGAGGTTACAGACCCATCTCGTTACTGAACACAGATTTAAAAATATTTACGAAAATATTAGCAACCAGAATACAATCATGGATCCCCCAAATAATAGATTTAGACCAAGTAGGGTTCGTCCCCACGAGAGAAGGTAGAGATAATACAACAAAAGTTCTTAATTTGATTAATCAGGTAAATGATAAAAAAATACCGTGTGTATTTTTAAATACAGACGCGGAGAAGGCGTTTGATAGGGTAGACTGGCGGTTCTTATTTGAGGTGCTGAAACAAATAGGAATGGGAGAACAAATGATTGGCTGGATTAAAAGTGTTTATACAAACCCTCAAGCGGTTGTAAAGGCAAATGGGGTCCTTTCTGAACCCTTCAGCATCTCGAATGGTACTCGCCAGGGCTGCCCCCTCTCACCCCTTCTCTTCGTTCTCTCTTTGGAACCATTGCTGAACAGAATTCGCCTGAATCCGGATATACGGGGTATTAGGGTTGGGGAAGGAATCCACAAGGTTTCTGCTTATGCGGATGATATGCTTTTTTCAGTAACCGAGCCTCATATTTCTCTCCCTACTTTGCTGAGTGAGATTGAGACATATGGCACTCTCTCTAATTTAAAAATAAATCAGACTAAATCAGAGGCCATGAGCATGTCACTATCCCCTCTTTCCCGGGATTCCATTCGGGCGAATTTTTGTTTTAAATGGAGTCCAATGCTTAGATACTTGGGCACAAATATTCCATCAAAAGAAAAGGACATTTTTAAAATGAATTTTTTACCAATGTATAATCTATTACGAGCCCTACTTGACAAATGGCGACTTGGTTCCCATTCTTGGTTTGGCCGCATTAGTATAATCAAAATGTCCGTTCTTCCGAAAATGTTGTATTTACTTCAGGCGCTACCAATTAAGATTCCAGTGACTTTTTTGCGTCAGATACGTAGTTTATTTATGAATTTTATCTGGGCCGGGAAACGTCCTAGGATTAAAAGAGATCTGTTGACTATGCCTAAGAATCTTGGTGGAATGGGGGTCCCAGATATATTTAAGTATTATTATGCAGTACATCTATCTAGATTAGTGGACTGGTGTAAACATGTTAGATCTAAGAGGTGGGTTGACATAGAACAACAGCTGAGTACAGTTCCTTTAGGTAGAGCACCATGGTGCTATACAGTATTACCGGCTCCTCTTAAAAATCACCCTATAATTGGCATAAAAATTACTGCACGTATATGCCAAAACGGGAACTTTTCTACAGTGCGATCACCTTTGTTTGGGGAACCCAAGTTTTAGTCCGGGTAATGAAAGAGGATGTTTCCGGTTATTAATAGAGAAAGGAGTATATCAGGCCTCACATTTTATTATATCAGAAAACTGGCCATCGATTAAAACATTAATACAAATAGGAGGTCCTTTTGAAGTCAATATCTGGCAGGCGTTGCAATTAAGTAATTTTTTTAGATCATTAGGCCCGGGAAGTAATTTTCATCGTCAGTTAACAATCTTTGAGTCGTACTGTAATGATTTAGAACCACTAGCCCGAGAGATCTCTAAAATGTATGGACTATTAAATAAATTTAGGGAGGATCAGGAGATACCAGGCCTTAACAAATGGGAGAAGGACCTAGATAGGACCTTCTCTGCATTACAACGTAAACAGATTATCTTTTTGACTCTAAACTCTTCAATCTGTACACGAATTCAAGAATTAAACTATAAAATCTTGATGCAGTGGTACCATACTCCAGTACGACTCAAAAAATTCTGCAATGAAAATTCTGACAGATGTTGGAGATGTGGAGAAGAAAGCGGGACATTGATTCATATATTTTGGTTTTGTAAAAAAATAAGAGTTTATTGGTTGTCAATTATGAAAATCTTGCAAAAAATTTCTGAGTTAAAAATACCCAATGATCCCGCTTTTTTCCTACTTCACCTATCTGAGATCCCAGTTCAGACTTATCGGAACTCAGTACTGTGCCATTTGGTGAATGCAGCTAAAGCAGGTATACCCTTACGGTGGAGGGATACTACGTCACCAACAGTTTTAGAGTGGATAAATAGTTAGAGATATAGAAGCTATGGAAGACCTAGTTCTCTCAGCTAAGGGTAAAAATAAACTATACAAAGAAACGTGGAAGAGCTGGAATTTGTTTAAAAATTCAGATGAGGGGAAAAGATTAATGACTGAACCTGATAAATGAAGAATCGGATACGCGCAGGGAATTATAATGTAAAATATAATATGAAGGATAAACCGACTTTCCTGTTATAAATTGTGGTTTAAGGGAGGGAGAGGATGGGGTTCCCCTTCTCTCTCCCCCTCTTATCTTTTTTTCTTTTTTTTCTCTTTTTTTTTTTTTTTTCTCGTCTTTTGAGGGGGGGGGGGAGCTGGGAAAGGGCAGATGCATCACTTGTCTCTCTGTGAGAGAGAGTGATGACTAAGAAAAGGGTTAGAGTGGGAAGATTTAGTGAGGGAGTTTATGGGAGGGTCCAGAGCGAATATGTATGTATTTTTTTTGTCAAGAGGATTGTATTCATGTTTGTTTTGGGCAGAGTATTTGCCCTGTGCCTTTCCATATGCTGTTTTATGTAAAGAAAAGAAAAAAACGAATAAACATATAAAGTACAAAAGATTTACGCCGGCTATAGATACCCTGCGTAAATTCAAAGCTGCGCCGGCGTATCTTCTTTCTGTATTCAGAAAGCAAGATACGCCGACATTAGCCTAAGATACGACTGGCGTAAGTCTCTTACACCGTCGTATCTTAGGGTGCATATTTACGCTGGCCGCTAGGTGGCGCTTCCATCGTTTTCGGCGTAGAATATGCAAATAACCTAGATACGCCGATTCACCAATTTACGTACGCCCGGCGCTATTTTTTTACGTCGTTTATGTTTTTTCGGCGTAAGGTTGCTCCTGCTATTATGAGGCGTACGCAATGTTAAGTATGGACGTCGTTCCCGTGTCAAATTTTGAATTTTTTACGTCGTTTGCGTAAGTCATTCGCGAATAGGGCTGGACGTAATTTACGTTCACGTCGAAACCAATGACGTCCTTGCGGCGTACTTTGGAGCAATGCACACTGGGAAATTCCACGGACGGCGCATGCGCCGTTCGGGAAAAACGTCAATCACGTCGGGTCACCACTATTTACATAAAACACGCCCCCCTCATACTCGTTTGAATTAGGCGCGCTTACGCCGTCCCCATTTACGCTGCGCCGCGGCAACTTACGGAGCAAGTGCTTTGTGAATACTGCACTTGCCCGTGTAAGTTGCGGCGGAGTAGCGTAAATAACATACGCTACGCCCGCACAAACTTACGGCGGGCTACTTGAATCTAGCCCTAAGTGTATATTTTATGCCACTTTAAAACAGTTTATTGATATTATTTATTTATTTGTACTCTGTATTCCAAAGGCTGTTATTTTTTTTACATTTTGAACATGTGACCAGCAGCAGAGGACTGGAATCTCCTCCTGCTTATGTTTCCCTGCAGAAAGGCTGGGAGAGAGCTGGGTCATCTGACTGTTGTATATTGATTATATCAATATATTGATAAGAAAATTTCCAAGGAGACGGTGGTGCTGAGCTGGGGACGGCAGTGTAGTAGTATTTGCAGGGCAGTGGGGATGGGAGAAAAGGGGCATTTCTACAGATACGACACTGCTGTTCAACAGACGCTTCTCTAGGTTCGGTGTGCAGCTGAGATCATGACACATGGTGGAGGGCACTTTAGCAGCTGTACATGGCAACCAATCTAATTCTAACTTTCATTTTCCAAACTTAAAGATGAATTCCAGGCATGGTAAATGTTGTATATGGTTACAATGGTCCAGCTTGGATTAGTATAGCTATGTATATACCTGTAAGGTAAACCAGATTCCCAGCACCAGGAAACCAGTGTGGGCTTATGCTCATATTTGTGCGCATTGCTCACATGCCAATACTTTTAGGCAAGGAGGCAATAGATGTATTATTCCAGTTCATCGTGTGCATACAAATTAGCGTGCATACTTGGCGCTCAGTTGCCAATTTAAAGGGGTTGTAAAGGTACAATTTTTTTTTTCCTAAATAGCTTCCTTTACCTTAGTGCAGTCCTCCTTCACTTACCTCATCCTTCCATTTTGCTTTTAAATGTCCTTATTTCTTTTTGGACTACAGGAGAGTCAGGACGCCCACTAACACACAGCTCCTTTCTCTATCTGCAACGTAGAGTGTCCTGACTCTCCTGTAGTCCAAGGGAGGGGGCGAGCATGACACTCCACACCAGGGAGAAAGCCTTGCATCACTGTGTGGAGTTACAGACAGAAAAACAGGAAGTGAGGATTTCTCAGAAGAAATAAGGACATTTAAAAGCAAAATGGAAGGAAGAGGTAAGTGAAGGAGGACTGCACTAAGTTAAAGGAAACTATTTAGGGGAAAAAAATTACCTTTACAACCCCTTTAAACTGGCCTGTCACCTTGAGCAGTTGTTGATTGGTCTTTAGCTTGTACCTGTATTCCTGTGACCCGATCCATTGAACCTGCTTACCTGTGTATGATCCGGCTTTCTCCTGGACTCTGACTTTGCTCCTGCATTAACCTTGTTCATCTGATTTCTCTGACCTCGGCCTGTTTACTGGACTCGTCTTTGCCTCCTCATTCTGTACTGCGCTGCCGGCTGTTACCGACCTTGGCCTGTTTCCTGGACTTGCACTGCCTGCTGACTCTGTCCCTTGTTACCCGGCTGCCGCTGGTCGCTGCCTGCATACCGGCACTGCTACCATCTCATACTCTGGTGCCAAGCTGCTTCAGTATCCTGTTCTTAAGACTGCGACCCCCACATTCATTCACCTAAGAGCGGACACTACTGGAGTGCCCTGGGACTGGTAAGAGACTAACATTGCACAAGTTAAAGTGGCTCTTCATTCAGTTCTGCAAATATTAAGTCAGCTCCTGCCCATGCGCAGGAATTACATCATCCCCTGATGGCTAATGAAGAGGCCTGAAGGCCAGAACTCAGAAGAAGATGCCAGCACAGGAGCAGGACCACTGGTAAGTATTAAAGCAGTATTAAACTCAAACATTTATTATATTGCAGCTGACTAGTTCTTAGATGTGATGACTGCATTTGTTTTCTTTTTTATCCCAAAAGGGAAAAAACTGTTTCATGTCACTGCTTATAAAGTGTGCGCTGGAGTTTGGCTTAAATTTGTTAGTTAATCTAAACCTGCCAATACATTTAACTGACAATGCAGCTGCCTGCCGTGCCCCCTGTGCACCTTCATTCAGACTGGGGGCACTCTAATATAAGAGGTGTGTTATTGGCCAGATCACCAGGTGAAAACAGAGGGAAAAAGGCCTAAAAAAGAAAACTGATGCAGCCCCATCGCTAATGATTGATAAACTGCTATATACTGTATTACATTTTTGCTTTTGTATTTAACACCTCTTTAAAGCAGAGTTCCACCTATTTTTACAATCTACTTGCATCCACGTGCCCATCCGCATTGCATATGATACCAAGCATTTGTACGGGTACTTGTACTCATGCAAATGCTCCAATGCTTGATCCAATACCTTGGCAGCTTTTAGCTGCTTCTCTGAAATGTATACAGGGAGATCGGTCCTTGTAACTTCCCCCACCAATCATCCCTGACTGTCCCCTGTGTCCTTCTCTGTTTCCTCCTCTGTGCTCCTCCGGTCCCCCTCTCTGTGCTCTTCCAGACCTCCTCCAGTCCCCCTCTGCATCCTCTGTGCTCCTCCAGCCCCCCTCCATGTCCTCTGTGCTCCTCCAGTCCTCCTCCATGTCCTCCATGCTCCTCCAGTCCTCCTCCATGTCCTCCAGTCCCCCTCTGCATCCTCTGTGCTCCTCCAGCCCCCCTCCATGTCCTCTGTGCTCCTCCAGTCCCTCTTCATGTCCTCCATGCTCCTCCAGTCCCCCTCCATGCTCCTCCAGTCCCCCTCCATGTCCTCCATGCTCCTCCAGTCCCACTCCATGTCCTCTGTGCTCCTCCAGTCCCCCTCCATGTCCTCCGTGCTCCTCCAGTCCTCCTCCATGTCCTTTAGCTCCTCCAGTCCTCTTCCATGTCCTCCGTGCTCCTCCAGTCCCCCTCTGCATCCTCTGTGCTCCTTCAGTCCTCCTCCATGTCCTCCAGGCTCCTCCAGTCCCTCTTCATGTCCTCCATGCTCCTCCAGTCCCCCTCCATGTCCTCCATGCTCCTCCAGTCCCACTCCATGTCCTCCGTGCCGTGCTCCTCTAGTCCCCCTCCATGTCCTCCGTGCTCCTCCAGTCCCCCTCCATGTCCTCCGTGCCGTGCTCCTCTAGTCCCCCTCCATGTCCTCCGTGCTCCTCCAGTCCCTCTCCATGTCCTTTAGCTCCTCCAGTCCTCTTCCATGTCCTCCGTGCTCCTCCAGTCCCCCTCTGCATCCTCTGTGCTCCTTCAGTCCTCCTCCATGTCCTCCAGTCCCCCTCTGCATCCTCTGTGCTCCTCCAGCCCCCCTCCATGTCCTCTGTGCTCCTCCAGTCCCTCTTCATGTCCTCCATGCTCCTCCAGTCCCCCTCCATGTCCTCCATGCTCCTCCAGTCCCACTCCATGTCCTCCGTGCTCCTCCAGTCCCCCTCCATGTCCTCCGTGCCGTGCTCCTCTAGTCCCCCTCCATGTCCTCCGTGCTCCTCCAGTCCCCCTCCATGTCCTCCATGCTCCTCCAGCCCCCCTCCATGTCCTCTGTGTTTCTCCAGTCCCCCTCTGCATCCTCTGTGCTCCTCCAGTACCCCTCCATATCCTCCTCCAGTCCCCCCCTGTCCCAGATCTTTCAGGATGGAGAGCGGAGGATGATCACTGCCTCTGTCTATTCATAACAGAGCATCATAAGCTGTGTTTATGATGCTTCAGTTTATGAATGAACAGGAGCCGTTGTCTCCTGTTCATTTATTTTCAGTGTAGCTGAGGCTGCAGAGAAAGGGACTGGGGAATCTCTGTCCTCAGTCCCTTTCTCTGTCTCAAAAAGGAGATGTCAGGGGTCACATCTCACAACCCCCCCCCCCCCCCAACAGGGCTGATAAAAAATAAATCTAAATTTCAAAAGGTAAAATTGTAAAAAAAAACAAAAACACTGACACAGTTCACTCCCCTTCCACAAAAAAAGCATTGTAAAAAATAAAATAAAAAAATACTGACACAGTCCACTATCACATGACATTGAAAAAAGTATCGGTATAAGAGAGTACTTCAGATGCCCACAACCTCTATGGACCCTGCCTGCTTCCGAAATCAGGTTGGCCTTGTTTTAAAGCAAGTGTAAACTAGCCGTAAATGTGTGTTGAAGCCGAAGTAGGTGTAAAAGAGCCCCTACAGCCAAGCTGCTTCTGTTTGATCTGCAATTGCCATGGTGATCAGTTATGACACCAGACATTTGATGGTTTTACAGTTTAGTTAAGGGCGCAAGCAAATGTGACAGTTAGCAATCCCGGCATTCCAGGCATGCAACTTTTTTCGAAACCATTAAATCAATGGGTTTAGTCCCACTTTATGATTTACAGCTGTTCAGGGGCTCTGGGCTTCAGCAAAATGGCAGCCTCCAACAAGAAGAAACAGGAGCAATGCTGGAGTTCCCGGCAAAAGAACATTTATTTTTTATCAAGTTGTTATCTGTAAAGTTGCTTCTGTTTGAACTGCAAATGTCATGATGCTGCACATGTGATCAGTTATGACATCAGATATTTGATGGTTTGACAGTTTGGTTGAGGACAGTTTGAATTTCCAGCATTCCAGGAATGTAACTGTTTGTTTTTTTAAAACCAGTAAAGTGGAAGTAAACCCTCCTATCGTTTTCATCCAAGGAAGCTGCCATCTTGGCCTCTGTTTAATCTTCAACTGTCATGATCCTGCACATGTGATCAGTTATGACACCACTCATTGGATGGTTTGACAGTTTGATTGTTTGGCCGAGAATGTAATGGTTTTCTGAAACTGTTAAATCCCCGGGTTTACTTCCACTTTAAATCGATGGGTGTAGTTCTGCTTTATGATTTACTGCTGTTCAGGGGCTCTGGGCTTCAGCAACATGGCCACCCCCAGCAAGAAGAAACAGGAGCAATGCTCGAGACAATTTACAGCACACACTAATTTTGGTGGCATAAATATTATTGTGGAATGTATCTTCCTTGCTAACCACTTTACATCCGGCCAATTGACAAAAGACGGCCACAAGGTGGCTCTCAATTGCCGGGAGGACTTCTATGGACGTCCCCCTCCGCATCATTGAAGTGCCGATGTGCGTGCCTGGCGGCCGCGATGTCCGCCAGGTGCCCGCAATCGGCGGATACACAGACAAGGATGTGGATCTGTGTGTGTAAACACACAGATCCACATCCTGTCAGGGAGAGAGGAGACCGATGCTGTGTCCCTTGTACATAGGGACACAGATCGGTCACCTCCCCCAGTCAGTCCCCTTCCCCTACAGTTAGAAACACTATGCAGGGTACACATTTAACCCCTTCCTCGCCCCCTAGTGTTAACCCCTTCCCTGACAGTCACATTTGCACAGTAATCAGTGCATATTTATAGCACTGGTCGCTGTATAAATGTGAATGGTCCCAAAAATGTGTCAAAAGTGTCCGCCGTAATGTCGCAGTCCCAATAAAAATTGCAGATCGCCGCCATTACTAGTAAAAAAAATGTATAAAAAAAAAATCATAATTCTGTCCCCTATTTTGAAGGTGCTATAACTTTTGCGCAAACCAGTCGCTTATTGCGATTTTCTTTTTAACAAAAATACGTAGAAGAATACGTATCGGCCTAAACTGAAAAAAAATCGTTTTTTTTTTTTTTTTTTTAAATTGGGATATTTATTATAGCAGAAAGTAAAAAATATATAATTTTTTTTTCAAAATTGACGTTCTTTTTTTGTTTGGGAGCCACGTCTCTGGGAGTACAGGGCACACACACCAAGTAGGAGACGGCGTCTCCGCACTCACATCTCTATGGAAACCAGATCACTGACTTTCCAGGCAACATAATGGAAAATTGTATGAAATACTTATTTTATATAGAATAACACTATCTGCCACTAACTTCATTATTTTACACCAAGCCCTCTCTGTTATAAATGTGTCCTCAGCCCCCTGTACAGAGACTATCCATTCCCTACATTCCCTCCCAGGCTTTCCTCACCTGATCTCCCAAGACCCGCACCGACAAACACCCGATCAGTCACCGTTAGAGCCCAGCCTGGTATCCTGGCAACCAATGACGCGCCGCACCTTCAGGGGGAGGAGAGAAGACAAAGACATCAGCTAGTGTCAGCCAATCAGCGAGGGAGGCTGCACGTTCATACACAGAGCGCCGCTACTACGTGCTTTGTTGTGCGCATGCCTCCAGCTATCCCATTGGCCACCGGGCGAGGAGAGGAACTTAGTGTATAGTTTGCAGCGCGCTGATTGGTCAGAATGTGGAGTTTGAGGCATGTGCGGTGTGCTGTACCTTTGTGTGCCGCTTCCGGTGTAGTTCTGTATTGGGGCTGTGTGTTCCTGCTGATGGTGCTAAGATGAGCTCCTTCCTGGGCCGGATGAAGGAGTACCCCTCCATATCTATAGACAGGTTTGATAGGGAGAACATCTCAGCCAAGGCTTTCTTTCTATCCCATTGTCACAAAGGTAAGTGTCCACCCACAGCCCTCTCTGCTAATCTTTATAGTCAGTAATGTTATTATTATAGCCGAGGGTCTTTGTATTGTGAGCAATGGCTCATTCTAGATGAGGAAAGCTTTGTGTCGGGTCAGGAATGTGTATTTATAGCTGCTACAAAAATGGAATTCATGAACAGTGGTGGTGTCACTAGGGTCAGTGTCACCTGGTTGATGGTGTCACCCCCCCCGCTTCCTATTTGATGGTGTCAAACCCCCCCCCCCCCACCTGCTTCCTACTTGATGGTGTCACCCCCCCACCTGCTTCCTACTTGATGGTGTCACCCCCCCACCTGCTTCCTACTTGATGGTGTCACCCCCCCACCTGCTTCCTACTTGATGGTGTCACCCCCCCCCCTGCTTCCTACTTGATGGTGTCACCCCCCCCTGCTTCCTACTTGATGGTGTCACCCCCCCCCCCTGCTTCCTACTTGATGGTGTCACCCCCCCTCCTGCTTCCTACTTGATGGTGTCACCCCCCCCCCCTGCTTCCTACTTGATGGTGTCACCCCCCCCTGCTTCCTGCTTGATGGTGCCCCCCCCCCCCTGCTTCCTACTTGATGGTGTCACCCCCCCCCCCTGCTTCCTACTTGATGGTGTCACCCCCCCTGCTTCCTACTTGATGGTGTCACCCCCCTCCTGCTTCCTACTTGATGGTGTCACCCCCCCCTCCTGCTTCCTACTTGATGGTGTCACCCCCCCTCCTGCTTCCTACTTGATGGTGTCACCCCCCCCCCCATTACTTTCTACTTGATGGTGTCACCCCCCCCCCATTACTTTCTACTTGATGGTGTCACCCCCCCCATTACTTTCTACTTGATGGTGTCACCCCCCCCTTACTTTCTACTTGATGGTGTCACCCCCCCCTTACTTTCTACTTGATGGTGTCACCCCCTATCACCTGAGTGTGGTCCACACCCTCCATAGCGATGCCATTCTTTGTAAAATGTGTCCTACGCATCCTACATAGTTTTGTGTTTGCACAGCACTGACAGTGACCATGCTTGCATTGGATTTGTGTACCTGACAGAGAAGTAGATGATGTTGTCTATACTGGACACTCCTTCCTCAGCGCCCCACAACCACTGTACCCTTGATGGGCACCTGGCCCAGGGGTGGGCAGAGCATGATGGGGATCAGAGAGACTAGTTCACCCCTCAGTAAAAGTTATGTGATGGAAGCACAGACCACATACGCATAGACGCACACACGCAACAAATTGTCAGAAGAAATCACAAAAGTGAATGAAGTAGCAACAGAGTGGCAGCGGGAAGATCCACAGCTGACAACATCTTACGACCAGCCAGAGAGGGGAAGCAGGTGTGGGAAAGTAGCACAGGGGAACGAAGATCCGCAGCTCTTGGGGAAATTTGTTTCAAGGGAGATCTGGATGCTTGCAAGAAAACAAAGACGCTATTTTTTAACGCTATAGTACCTGCAATACGCCCTCAGTATGAAAGGGGTCTAACTGTTTGATGTGTGTGTGTTTTTTTTTAATATATATTGAAAAAAAAAAAAAATGCCTATGATAAATTGCTGCACTAATACCGCGTGACATAAAAAGTTGCAACGACCCATTTTATTCCCTAGGGTCTCTGATAAAATATATGTATATGTGTTTGGAGGTTCTGAGTAATTTTTCTAGCAAAAAAAATTATGATTTTTAAATGTAAGAGAGGAGTGCCAGAATAGGATTGGGCGGAAAGTGGTTAATGCCATGATTATCAGTGCAGCCCCAACAGTGCCCATCAGTAATGACAATCGGTGCCTGTTCATCCGTGCCGCCTATCGGTGCTGCATATTCGTGCCTTCTCGTCAGTGCAGCCTCATCGGCGCACATCAGTGAAGGGTAAAATTATACTTATTTACAAAATTTACAGAAACTAAGAAACTTTTTTTTTCCAAAAATGTTTTGGTCGTTTTTTAACTTTTTAAAGCGGATGTGCGGCCCAAAAAAAATATTAAAAGCCAGCAGGTACAAATACTGCAGCTGCTGACTTTTAATATTAGGACACTTACCTGTCCTGGAGTCCAGCGGCGTCCGCAGCAGAGGACGAGCGATCGCTCGTCACTCTGCTGCCCCCCCCCCCCCCCGCCATCCACTGTGAGGGAACCAGGAAGTGAAGTGCTCCGGCTTCACTGCCTGGTTCCCTACGGCGCATGCGCGAGTCGCTGGGAGCCGAGTGTTCCCAGCACACAACGTGGGGTGACGGGATGTGATGCAATGCCCGTCTTTTGCCCGTGAATGCTGGGCCGGAAGTGGGTGCAAATATCTGTCTTTAGACAGGTATCTGCACCCCCTCCCCCCTGAAAGGTGTCAAATGTGATACTGGAGGGGGGGGAGGGTTCCAATCAGCGCGAGTTCCACTTTAGGGTGGAGCTCCGCTTTAAGCAAAAAATAAAACCCCCAGTGGGGATTAAATGGCACCAAAATAAAGCTCTGTCTCAAAATAATTAATAACAATTTCATCTGGGTACAGTGTTGCCTGACTGCGCAATTGTCATTCAAAGTGTGACAGCGCTGAAAGCTTAAAATTCGCCTGGGCAGGAAGGGGGTAAAAGTGTTTTGGTATTGAAGTTGTTAAAGTGGAAGTAAACCCTCCTATAATTTACAGCCAAGGAAGCAGCCATCTTGGCCTCAGTTTGATCTACAACTGCCATGATGCTGCACATGTGATCAGTTATGACACCAGCCATTGGATGATTTGACAGTTTGGTTGAGAGCGCAACCAATGGGAGTGTTACATTCCCGGCATGTGCTGGAAATGTAACTGTTTTTTTAAACTGTTAAATGAATGGGTTTACTTCTGCTTTAAAGTGATTGTCACAAGCACGCGACAGTTAGAAATCCCAACATTTCAGTAACTGTTTATATATTTTTTTTTTTTTTTTTCATTCAAATTTAAGTTTATTTTCAATAAAATAAATACATACATTTGTATTAAATTAGCAAGAAATAAGTCAATAGCACGCAGAAATATAATAATTTAAATACATTTCAATTCGTAATAATCATTCCTGTCTTATTAACTGCCACTTATATCTATCCATCCTATATGCTCTACACCATGTGGTGAAAGTAAGGCAGTTCACATAAGCTAAATTAAAAGACTATTTCAAAGTAATACTTTAAACTTGAAAGAGAAACAGAATATTTTCATATATCAAGGAATTCCTAGGTCTAGCGTTATCACACAATAAGTTATATAAGGGATAAAACTAATTGAGTGTACCAGATTAAATTACTTAAATTAATTTAATTTAATAATTAAAGGATAAGATATCCGGAGTGCATCAACCTCTCCGACACCCCTAACGGGAACTTTCTGTGTCCAAGAGGTTGAGCAAAACCTCTAATCCTCCCTCCTTCCCTCCAATAACTATTACTGGAACTCTCCGATAACCGAATGTTTATATTTTTTTATCTGTTAAATTGATGGGTTTAGTTTCACTTTATGATTTACTGCTGTTCAGGGGCTCTGGGCTTCAGTAAAATAGCAGCCTCTGACAAGAAGAAACGTTGGCAATGATGGAGGCAATTTACAGCGCTCACTCATTTTGGTGGAATAATTATTAACGTGGAATGTATATTCCTGGCAATTTTTTTTTTATTATCAAGTTGCTATGGCTAAAGTCCCACTGTTATCAACCCCTGACTGTCTTCACAAAAGTGGAATCCAAACATCTGTAGCCATTGCATCCCATCTACAGCTCCATCATTCAAACCTGACGGGTGATAACTCCTAGGGAGGGAGTGCCCAGTGCCAGGCATGGACAGATTCATGAACCAGTCTGTGATTGGTACATGAAATGATCTCAAGCACTGACTGGTTTGGTGCAGCAGCCCAACAATATTCTAAGGGGTGTCTACAGCACCCTAGGAGTCCCCCGTGTATCTCTCACACCTCAAAGTCTGTAACTCCTAAAATCTATCAGTATAAATATTATTTCACTTTTCCCATGTCTTAAACACTTATAGGTAGATTCAGTAAGAGTTAGGCCGGCGTATCAGTAGATAAGCCGACCTAACTCAGAATCTACGCCGACTTATGTTTAAGTGTATGCTCAAACAGAGATACGCTTAAACATATCTAAGATGGGACGGCTTGCGCCGTCCTATCTTAGATTGCAATATTTCGGATGGCCGCTAGGTGGCGCTTCCATTGCGGTCGGCGTAGAATATGTAAATGAGTAGATACGCCGATTCACAAACGTACGCCCGGCCGCCGCAGTACTTTTACACCGTTTCCGTAAGCCATTATCAGGCCTAAAGTTATTCCATCTATTAGATGGAATAGCAATGTTAAAGTATGGCCGCCGTTCCCGCTTCGAGATTCGAAATTTTTACGTTGTTTGCGTAAGTCGTCCGCGAATAGCGATTTACGTCGTTTACGTCCACGTCGAAATCAATAGGCCCGTGCGGCGTACTTAGCTGCAATGCACACTGGGAAATGTAGGCGCCCGGCGCATGCGCAGTTCGAAAGAAACGTCAAAGGTCAAGCACTATTAACATAAAACGCGCCCCCCTCAAACACATTTGAATTAAGCGCCCTTACGCCCGCCGCTTTAGGCTACGCCGCCGTGACTTAGCAGGCAAGGACATTGTGAATCATGTACTTGCCTCGCTAACTTACGGCGGCGTAGCTTAAATTCCTTAAGCTACGCCGCCGCAAAGTTGCGGCAATGTTACTGAATCTATCTATTAGAATTTAGTGTTTTCTCATACTTTGTCTAATAAACTATTAACACAGCAATTTTTACTTTTTATAGATCACATGAAAGGACTTCGTGCTCCGCTCCTAAAACGAAGACTGGAGTGCAGGTGTGTTACAGAGAACGCAGAATAGGCGGAATTACAAGAAACTGGAGCAGTCGCCTGTTTATTCTGAAAGATGAAACCGCTTTGGATTTTATGCTGCTTCTTGTTTTCTGATTTTTGCAAATGTTGGAAGCTGCAGCTGCTTTATAAATGTTTCCTTCATTATGGAGATGTATTATTCCAGTTCTTAGTAGACGGGAGCCACAAGGCTGTGCAGCCCAGATGTGCACTGTTGGGGTATGTGTGTATGTGTGTGTGTGTGTGTGTGTGTGTGTGTGTATATATACATACATACATACATACATACATACATACATACATACACACACCCCAACAGTGCACATCTGGGCTGCACAGCCTTGTGGCTCCTGTCTACTAAGAACTGGAATAATACATCTCCATAATGAAGGAAACATTTATAAGCATGTATAAAAGTGTGTGTGTGTGTATATATGTATGTATGTATGTATGTATGTATGTATATATAATATATATATATAATTGCCAGTAAATACCTTATACGGCCCACTTCCTGTTTCTTGTCTGGTAAAAAGCCTAGGCTTATGATATATCATGGTAAAATAATCTGATATATCATGTCTCTGTCTGTGTCTCTCTCCCTCTCCCGACACCTGTGCTTTTGTCCACTGGCTGCAATGACAATTGACACGGTAAAAATGTAATCTTTCACTGTAAAGCCTGATACACACGATCAGATTTTCCGCGGACAAAACATAGGACTTTTGTCCAAAAGGATGTTGGCCATTAACTTGTCTTGCATACAAATGGCAAAAAAATTGTCGGCCAACAAACACAAACTATGTGTTTTTTCAGCTCTTTAGCGCCACCCTTTGGGCAACTTCTGCTAATGTTGTGTTATGGTTAACATTGCTTCCGAGCATTTGTGTTTTGTACTTTTTTTTTCAAAGGACTTGTGTACACAGGATCGGGTAATCCGACAACACACATTTTTTGTCGGAAAATTTTACAGCATGCTATCCAATATTTGTTGTCGGAAAATCTGACAACAATTGTCCGATGGAGCATACAAACGGTCGGATTTTCTGACAACAGCCTGCCATCACACAATTCCCGTCGGAAAATCCGATTGCGTGTATGGGCCTTTACAGTGCACTTGTCCACCTACTGTCATGGTGCCTACGCTCTTGTCCACCAACTGCTCTAACATTTGGCAGCCTGCCCACAATTGGCATTGCAGTAATGTATTCCTTCTACCTATGCATTTGCCAACCAAATGCCCCAACACCTATGATCTTACCCATGAAATGGCACCTTAAAAATTTAATTCTTGATTCACAGACTGCAAATCATATGTGTACTTCTGATCTCATGACCTGCACAGCATATGTCTATACTGACTGATATTCACTGGAGTATTGGTCTGACTGTCATGCACACCCACCACTGGCTCTGCCCAATGCAGTCTCCACTATACTGACGCCATTAGACTTGGAGCACTTGTTCACCCTCAAGTACTGCACAGTGGGCTGTGTGCTTGCCCATTGACTGGCACTTTCAGCACCTGTACCAATGCAATGATTCACTGACTACAAGCTTGTCCATTGTCCACCTCGGCACCCACAGGATTGTTTCTCTCCCGTGTTACACAAAGGAATATACTACCCACTTCAGACCCGCGCTATTGACAAAAGACATCAACAGCGCGGCTTTCAAGTGCCAAGTGGACGTCTTTTTAAAAGCATTACCCGCGCGCGCCACTGGGTGGCGCGCAGCGGGTAAACACTGTCCCGGAGCATCGCTGAAGAGCCGATGCGTGTACCTGGCGGCCGCAATGTCCGCCGGGTACATGCGATTGGTGGTGACACAGCAGGTGACAGCAGGGACGTGGAGCTCTGTGTGTAAACACAGAGCTCCACGTGCTGTCAGAGGAGACCGATCTGTGTCCCTTGTACATAGGGACACAGCATCGGTTACCTCCCCCAGTCACCCCCCCTCCCTCCACACAGTTAGAACACACCCAGGGAATACATTTAACCCCTTCCTCACCCCCTAGTGTTAACCCCTTCCCTGACAGTCACATTTATACAGTAATTAGTGCATTTTTATAGCACTGATCGCTGTATAAATGTGAATGGTCCCAAATTTGTGTCAAAAGTGTCCGATACGTCCGCCGCAATATCCCAGTCCCAATAAAAATCGCAGATCGCCGCCATTACTAGTAAAAAAAAAAATCATAAAAAAAAAATCATAATTCTGTCCCCTATTTTGTAGGCGCTATAACTTTTGCGCAAACCAGTCGCTTATTGCGATTTTGTAAAAAAAAATAAAAAATACGTCGAAAAATACGTATCGGCCTTAACTGAGAGAAAAAATAGTTTTTTTTTAAAAAAAAATGGGATATTTATTATAGCAACAAGTAAAAAATATATATATTTTTTTTAAATTGTCGCTCTTTTTTTTTGTTTATAGCACAAAAAATAAAAACCGCAGAGGTGATCAAATACCACCAAAATAAAGCTCTATTTGTGGGGAAAAAAGGACGTCAATTTTGTTTGGGAGCCACGTCGCACGACCGCGCAAATGTCAGTTAAAGCGACACTGTGCCGGAAGCTGAAATTTCGCCTGGGAACGAAGGGGGTTTATGTGCCCAGTAAGCAAGTGGCTACTGTTGATGTTTTGACTCTGATTATTTTTTTATTTTTTTTGCAGCCTAAAAGTTTTCCTCTATTGTTCTCCAGTCACCAAAGAGCTTCTGTTGACAAGTCCTAAGTATGCATTCTGGGAAAACCGCATGGTAAGTATTTTATTTATACCTTATTTTTTTATTTTATTTTTATTTGTAGTCTTTTACTGATTCCATTGACTGCAACACAATTCATGAATGGAGGAGAGTGTGATCACCCATAGAATTGTCTCCCCATTCACAGATCATGTTACAGGCAGTGTAATCGGTAAAATGGCCTTTCTCAATGGAGGAGGAGGCGTGTCCTTGTTGGATCACCTTGTAGTGTATCAGAGAATTCAGTGCTGAGAATTCAGCAGGAGGAAGGACTGGTCAGCCCTGCAGTACAGATTTCTACAGAATCCAGGACCCTGCACATCATATGACAGCCTTCATTACAGATAAATACTGTAACTAAAGCTGTAGAGAAAAAATAGGATTTTTGTACTCCGTAAAATCCATTTCTCTGAGTTCATGGACGGACACAACAGCCTTTGACCTTAGGGTTATATCCGCTTCCTTAAGGTCAAAGGCTGCTGTGTCCATCCATGAACGGAAGAGAAATACTATTTAGCTAAAAAAAAACTTCATCTTTAGCTGTAATATATTTTTTATTTATATTACACATAGGGAAGTTCAGCAGGATAGGTGAGACCCACTCCTTTCAATGAGAACCACCAAGAAGTATAGAACACCAAAAATTTAACATCTCATTTTTTATTTATGTATACATTTTGCCTTTTAAGCACCATCTCCTCCCGGCCTATGGACAAACGACAGCCTGGCAGGACATTCATGATTCCGGGATGACACAGCGGAATCACAGATCTGTGTACTGGCTGCTGCCGGTACCATGTGATTGCTGTGATCAATCACAGCAGATCACACGACGGTTGTACACAATAGATGGCTTTCATTCATGCCATCTGAAAAAAATATTGGGTGGTAAAGGATTGGAAAAAAAAAACACTTTTTTATTCTTTTATTATTTTTTATTTCTTAATTTTCCCCATAATTGTGACCAAAAGCTACAACTTCAAAAGTCATTCAAAGTGTGACAGCGCTGAAAGCTGAAAATTGGCCTGGGAAGGAAGGGGATAAAAGTGTCCAGTAACTCAATATTTAGGCCTAGATATAAAAAAAAATTGTTGTGTACCATGTTTGGGTTCCATGTACCGAGTCTTCAGGCAAACCCTTTACTGCACTGGTATGTTTTAGTGCAGGGGTCGACAATATCCGGGTGCCAGGTCGCATCGGGGACATGAAATTGTGACCTGGCGCCCGCGCCCGCCGGTAATTGAGGCTGCGGCTTTGCAGCCTACAAGGCCGCGGCCTTGTGAAGTCCCAAGCTCTTCGGAAGCTTCTGTGAGCTGGCGCCATCTGGTGGTGGCCATTGGCATTGCAGCAATTTTAATGTGTGTCATTTTTAACTATTTTCACCTCCATCTCCTTCCCTCTAATTAGAACCCCCAAACATTATATATATTTTTTATTCTAACACCCTAGAGAATAAAATGGCGATCGTTGCAATACTTTCTGTCACACCGTATTTGCGCAGCGGTCTTACAAGCGCACTTTTTTGGGGAAAAAATACACTTTTTTTAATTAAAAAAATAAGACAAAAGTAAAGTTATCCCAATTTTTTTTTTATATTGTGAAAGATAATGTTACGCCGAGTAAATTGATACCCAACATGTCACGCTTCAGAATTGCGTCTGCTCGTGGAATGCCGACAAACTTACCCTTTAAAATCTCCATAGGCGACGTTTAAAAAAATCTACAGGTTGCATGTTTTGAGTTACAGAGGAGGTCTAGAGCTAGAATTATTCCTCTCGCTCTAACGATCGTGACACGTATGTGTTCGCTTCTGTGCGCAAGCTCGTCGGGACGGGTGCATTTTCTGGCTCCTAACTTTTTTAGCTGGCTCCTAGATTCCAAGCAAATTTGTCAAACCCTGGTTTAGTGTTACTGATGTGTGTCTTTATTAATTCGGTGACTTTTTCCAACAGAGACCTATAGAAGTGGACACTCCAACTCAGATCTCCTTGGTTGATGAAGCTACTGGTGAGGTGAGTACTGGAGGGGATTGTTGGTCAGTCTGCCAAAGAATGAGATTTCTATTTATAATTGCGTTTAGATATTTAATCCACAGGTTTCTTAAAGCTGAAATTCTGGGAAATTCCAACCCCCCCCCCTCCCCCGTTCTCCCCCACCATTCAGCTTTTTCTTCTCGTGGTCGCAACTATTCTTGGTCACAAGTTTTCTGTCCATATGGTTGCAAGTTTGCTGTCGCAACTTTTTAGCGCATTGGTTGCAACTTATCCATCGCGTGGTCTCAAGTTTTTCGTCGCAACTGTGCCGTCGCACTTTTTCATCTCATGGTCGCAACGTTCCATGGTCACAAGAATTCCGTTGCAAGTTTTCTGTCCATGTGGTCGCATTTTTTAGGTCGCATGGTTGCAACTTTGTTGTTGCAACTTTGTCATCGCAAGTTTGCCGTTTCAACGGTGCTGCCGCATGGGTGCAACTTTTGGGTCGCATGTTTGCTATAGCATCTTCATCGCCACCAATTTGCTGCCACATCGATGGATATGCTGTGCTAATTATTTGCATGGCAGTAGGGCTGCAACTAATCGATTAGTTGGTCGATTATTGTTTCGATTAATCGGATAATAGGGCCAATTTGTTGTTGGGCAGATTACAAATCGCAAATTGCCGCAAAAACACATTACATGCTTTTCTGCAGCTTCTACATTGAAGTATATTGAGCCAAAAAAACTAAATGGCACCGTTTTGCATTAAAAAGTCCTTGCCCTTTCCAAATACGCAGCAGCTGAAAAAAAAAAAAATCATGGATGTGAACGTGTCCCATAGGAAAACATGTAAATAACTGTAGTGTGTTTCTGCAAAAAGCACCAAAAAACAAAAGTGTGACCCGGCCTGAGATGTTTAGTAACATAATGGGGGTTAAAAAAATAAAGTACAAAAAGAGCAAATAATCGATACTGTAAGGGGTTCAATTTTTTTACTGTGGGACAGTGAAAGTAATATTTACCGTAGCGATTTGCTTTTTTGTACTATAAAGGGCTAATTTTAGTTTTTTTAACCCCATTATGTTACTGGCTGATTAATTGATTATGAAAATTGTAATGGATTAATTTCATAATCGATTTGTTGTTTCGGGCCTACATGGCATACAGTAGTCACATCACCAGCTACAGTCTGATGATCGGATGTGCTTAAAAATCTGCTATGTGTGGACTGTGCTTTGAATAGATGGGGGTTGAGCTGTCAAATGAAAATGTCCATATTCTTATAGCTGCAGTTCTTTGACTCCTTTTTAAGGAAAGATATAGACCCCTGTGTATGTCACCCAACCCCCCCCCCCCCCCCCCATTTAATTATTTTGCATTTGGAATTGCGACTTCAGTTTAAAAAAATTATTTAAAAAAGTATTTGTTTTGTAATATGTTATTAATTATTTTATTTTTACCTAGAAAGAAGATGTTTTGATCACACTGTTACCAGCCGGTCACTGTCCAGGATCAGTAATGTAACCCATTCAGTAATACTTTTTGTCTTTTTCTAATGTTTGTGTATGTACTAATCCCTAGATATGTTTTTAAGCTCTGGCCTACTATTTTACCCCCTTCACGACTAGAGCATTTTTTTACTTTTTGGCAAACTCCAGCCCCGGAATGGGCTCTCACATTTTAGATGTACTGGATGTATTTGTAAATCTCTTTGTATTTGTCGGGGTATTTAACTCATCAGCAACTTTTTCACCAGAAATGTTAGTTTTGGGCAGACATGGGCCCTTTATAAGCTACACACGTATATCTAGAAATTAAGGGGTAGATTCACAGACAAGATACGACGGCGTATCTCCAGATACGCCTTCGTATCTCTGAGTCCGGCCGGTCGTATCTATGCGCCTGATTCATAGAATCAGTTACGCATTGATTTCTATTAGATCCGACCGGCGTAAGTCTCTTACGCCGTCGGATCTTAACTGCATATTTACGCTGGCCGCTAGGGGCATGTACGCTGATTTACGCCTAGAATATGTAAATCAGCTAGATACGCGAATTCACAAACGTACGCCCGGCCGACGCAGTACATTTACGCCGTTTATGTTAGGCTTTTCCCGGCGTAAAGTTACCCCTGCTATATGGTGGCGTAAGTGCGGCGTACCAATGTTAAGTATGGCCGTCGTTCCCGCGTAGAATTTTGGATTTTTTTTACGTAGTTTGCGTAAAACGTCCGTGAATGGGGCTGGACGTCATTTACGTTCACGTCGAAACCAATGACGTCCTTGCGGCGTACTTTGGAGCAATGCACACTGGGAAATTCCACGGACGGCGCACGCGCCGTTCGGGGAAAAACGTCAATCACGACGGGTCAAGCCTGATTTACATAACACACGCCCACCTCTTCACAATTTGAATTAGGCGGGCTTACGCCGGCCTATTTACACTACGCCGCCGCAACTTTCTTTTAAGAATACGGCACTTGCCTGTAAAAGTTGCGGAGGCGTAACGTAAATAGGATACGTTACGCCCGCACAAAGAAACGCCGATCTACGTGAATCTACCCCTAAGCCTTTATGTTTACATTTTAAGTCGTGTTGTGTGTGTGTGTGGGGGTTTTTTCTTTTTTTCAGTATGACATTATTTCTAACTGTATTATTAATGGTACACAGGTCTAAAGCACAGGATCCCTTTTGGTCTTGAGGTTAGTGGTGAACACAAGAAGTCCCAGATGGTGCTTTTGCTCTGCACCTGAAGGGACCAATCGTGTCACTTGTACAGCACACTGAGCCACATTGGTGCATGTGTTTTGTAAAACATCTCTGTGGGCCTATAACCACTTCATTCCTGGCCTATAACCACTTCATTCCTGGCCTATAACCACTTCATTCCTGACCTATAACCACTTCTGGCCCTTGCCTATAGTAAAATCACTGCTGGGTGGGAACTTCCTAAGAATGTCATATGATGTCTTGTCACTGGTGCGCACCTATTTCTGACCAGCTTGGACACACCCCCTCACAGCTCGGAGTAGAGAGCCATTTACAGTAATTATTTACCATGTGATTACTATGTCAAATCACAGCCAATCACAAAAATGTAAACAAAAGCCGGTGCTTGCCGTTACTGGCTCTCCTTCACACACAGACCACGTGTGAGAGGAAAGAGCGACCGGGAGCTGTGAGTTACCACATTTAACCCTTGCTTTACTGTAAACGCACACAGAGTCATCTGATTGCAGCAATGTACCTGTCGCGCCAGTGCAGCCGCCATTGGTGCCCAGATTGCATCTTGTGCACCTATCACAACAGAGCAGCTGTCATCAGTGCCAAGATTTGGGTTATTTTTTACCAAAGAACTTTAGCAGTATACATTGTGGCCAAATTTTAGGAAGAGAAATTATTTATTTGCAACATTTTATAACAGAAACTAAGAAAAATTTATTTTTTTTCTAAATTCCTGGTCGTCTTCTTTTTTTTATTTATGTAGCAAAAAATAAAAATCCCAGAGATAATTAAATGCCACCAAAAGAAAGCTCTATCTGTCTAAAAAAATAATAAAATGTTCATTTAGGTAGCGTGTTGCATGACTGTGCAAGTGTCATTCAAAGTGTGACAGCGCTGACAGCTGAAAATTGCCCTAGGCAGGAAGGGGGTTAAAGTAGTTCTTACTTGCAAGACATTTTTATTGTATATCGCCTCTGTTGTGACAAATTCATAAGGAAATACCCCCATATTGGTGATAAGGAAAGTAGAGGTAAAAACCTCCACCATGTTGGAATATAGTGTCACACTGTTGAGTATTGTTCCATGGGCAAAATTATTATAGGGAAAATCTTCCAATGATGACATTCATTTTGGTGATCACTGTCTAAGTGGAAATTTTTCTCACTTTCAAGTTTTTTTTTTTAAAGGATCTCCTTTCCTGTTGTGTCTACAAGAAGTAAAAGGAAATCTCCCCAATGGGATGCAGAGGAGGGGTGGAATCAAGGCAGGGGTTTTAATCATTCCCTACTCTATCCAAAGTGAAAAGTGTAGGGAAAGGGAAAAGGCAAGTACCACAAAAATTGATTAAAAATACATTTGAACTTTATTAAGTAGTGTTGGAAAAATAGCCAAGAAGAGACAACATGTTTCAACCATCAGGCCTTAATCGGGGCTCAGCCCTGATTAAGGCCTGACGGCTGAAATGCGTTGGCTCACCAGTATGTAATAAAGTTCTAATGTATTTTAGTAGTTTTCTTTGTGCACTCACCTTTTCCCTTTCCTGGTTGATTTATGGAGGTTTTCGGTGGCCTTTCCAGGGTGAGTGTTCTACTTTTGAAGTGGATGATTACTACATAGCGCGTGGTAGCTCGGATATACCTGTAAAAAAGTTTTGTTTTTTTAATGTACTTTTAACAGTAGTAATTACAGTATATTTCAGCGCTGTTTTAGGATTTTTTTTTTTAGGTAGGTGTTGTAGGTCAGATTTATGTTAAAAATGTTTTGGTAGTCAACAATTGTTCCCTTTTTTTTTTTTCAGTTTTACGCTAACATTTTACAATTCCTTTCAGGTTTTTGTTCCAAGGACAAAATGGCACCGTGTTGTATACTGGAGATTTCAGGCTTGCAAAAGGAGAAGTGGCGCGTATGGAGCTTTTACATTCAGGAAACAGGTGCATAGAATACAGCATATTTATTTTTCTATACATGCCTCATGCGGTTTAACGACCCAGAGAATACGTTCATGTCGTGTATAGGATCTCAGGCCTATGGTTGCTGATGAGTAATATGGTGTGGGAAAGCCGTTTTGTAATGTTTACCAGTCACTATGACCAAAGGTGTTGCGGAATTGACTGTGAAGTACCCAAAACCGCTGATACTTTTTCTGTTAACATGTTGCGTATCTTTTATTCACACTTCAGTTCAAAATAGAAATGAAAGGCAAATCATGTTTGTATGGATCTAAACAAACATTATAAATATTATATTATAAATATTATTATTATTATTATACAGGATTTATATAGCGCCAACAGTTTGCGCAGCGCTATATATATATATATATATATATATATATATATATATATATATATATATATATATATATATATATATATACAGTTGTGTTCAAAATTATTCAACCCCCCAATGCTGTAAAGGGTTTTAGGGAATTTAGTGTACATTTGTAATTGTATTCAGAATGAAATCCTACAAGGACTTCTTAAAGAACCATATGCAACTAAAATTACATCAATTGGTTTTGTAATACAGTAGTCAATGTTTCTTTTGTGAATTCTTCATTTACACAATTGTTCAACCCCTTAAAGACTACCACTCTGAAGAACAGAGGTTCATTGAAGTGTTTTCAATCAGGTATTGAAAACACCTGCGGATGTCAGGGAGCAGCAATAAAGCCTAATAAGCACCAATTAGGCAGCTTTGAAATGACTGTGATACTCAGCTCCTTCTAGACATTTACTGGTGTGGTTACAAACATGGTGAAGTCAAGAGAATGGTCCAGGAAGACAAGAGAAGAGGTGATTACTCTTCACAGGAAGGGCAATGGCTATAAGAAGATTGAAAAGATGTTAAACATACCAAGAGACACCATAGGAAGCATCATTCGCAAATTCAAGGCAAAGGGCACTGATGAAACGCTACCTGGTCGTGGCAGAAAGAAGATGCTGACTTCGACTCCTGTGCGCTACCTGAAGCGTAGAGTGGAGGAAAGTCCCCGTGTGACTGCTGAGGAACTGAGAAAAGATTTGTCAGATGTGGGTACTGAAGTTTCTGCTCAGACAATACGGCGCACACTGCGTAATGAAGGCCTCCATGCCAGAACTCCCGGGCGCACCCCCTTGCTGTCTCCAAAGAATAAGAAGAGTCGACTGCAGTATGCCAAAAGTCATGTGGACAAACCACAGAAGTTTTGGGATTGTGTTCTGTGGACTGATGAAACAAAATTAGAACTGTTTGGGACCATGGATCAACGCTATGTTTGGAGGAGGAAGAACAAGGCCTATGATGAAAAGAACACCTTGCCTACTGTGAAGCATGGTGGGGGGTCAATCATGCTTTGGGGCTGTTTTGCTTCTGCAGGTACAGGGAAGCTTCAGCATGTGCAAGGTACCATGAATTCTCTTCAGTACCAGGAGATATTGGATGACAATGTGATGCAGTCCGTCACAAACCTGAGGCTTGGGAGACGTTGGACCCTTCAACAGGACAATGATCTCAAGCATACCTTCAAGTCCACTAGAGCATGGTTGCAGATTAAAGGCTGGAACATTTTGGAGTGGCCATCGCAGTCACCAGACTTAAATCCGATTGAGAACCTCTGGTGGGACTTAAAGAAAGCAGTTGCAATGCGCAAGCCTAAGAATGTGACTGAATTGGAGGCTTTTTCCCATGACGAATGGGCGAAGATACCCGTAGATCGCTGCAAGACACTTGTGTCAAGCTATGCTTCACATTTAAAAGCGGTTATAACTGTAAAAGGATGTTGTACTAAGTACTAAGATTGAATGTCACTTGGGGGTTGAATAAATCTGATAATGATGTGAGCACAGAAAAGACATTTGTGGTTATTTCATTATAAATGTTATGTTATATTTGTCTGACCTACACGTGCCTCTTTGATTTAATTGTAAGCAGGATGACTGAATGATCAAAATCAATGTCAAACTGGGCAAAACAATCAATTTCAGTGGGGGTTGAAAAATTTTGAATACAACTGTGTGTGTGTATATATATATATATATATATATATATATATATATATATATATATATATATATATATATATATATATATATATATATATATATATACATATACATACATACATACATACATTTTTTTTTTTTTTTTTTAATAAGTGATCACATTCCCTCTGCTCTCAGCTACATAAGAGCTGGGGTGAGGGGAAGCAGCAGTACACTGAGCTTCCCAGTGACTGGCTGGCTGTACAGCGGGAGGCGTTTCAGGACTGGTCTGATCATTGGAGAACACACTAAATTCCCAGCATAGCTAGAGAACTCACCACGTTGTACTTTCCTGCTTAGTTTGGTCAGTTTTTAATAGGAAAGCAGAGAGACTGGCAGGAACACCAGAGATTTCACATAAAGGAAGCAATACAAAGAGAACAGGATACTTTCTCATACAAGTACATGGTACAGTAGCCACATATCAGGAATATGACGTGTTGGGGTAACAAACACTTTAAATGTAATAATTAAAGTGCAAAGTTGCAAACTTTTTTTTTACTATTGTGCAAGGTAAGTACCGTATTTATCGGCGTATACCGCGCACTTTTTTCCCCTTAAAATCAGGGGGAAATCGTGGGTGCGCGATATACGCCGATACCCCGTCGTCTCCGACATTGTCCGAGCCGAGTGTACTGCGCACTCGGCTCGGAGCCGAACACACAGGAAATTTGGCTCCCGCCAAAATTGAAAAACGGACACCGGAGACGCTCACCTGGAAGGACCCCGCGCAAGGAAGCCGCAGACGGACGCCAGACAAGGCCGCTGGACAAGGCCGCCGATGAACGCAGGGCAAACATTTTCTTTTTTTACCTTGGGGTGCGCGTTATACGCCGGGGCGCGGTATACCCCGATAAATACGGTAATTTCTAAATTGGGTATTTGAAATGAAAGCATAAAAATTGCCTGGATTTCAGCCAACCAAATGTCCCTTAATACTATTATTCATATTAATAAATATAATATTTATTTTAGGGTAAAAGAGATTGATAGCGTTTATTTGGATACAACGTTCTGCGACCCTAAATTTTTCCAGATTCCTAGCAGAGTAAGTCCATTTTTTTTTTTTTTTTTTTTTTTTTCATTTCTTTGTAATTTTTCACGAAGTTCCACATATTTGGTTTTGCTTACTTTTCTTGGGTTTTGCTTACTGTAGGAGGAATGTTTATCTGGAGTTTTGGAGTTGGTACACAGCTGGATAACACTGAGTCCTCATCATGTTGTTTGGTTTAACTGCAAAGCCGCTTATGGATATGAGTATTTATTCACAAACATGAGTGAGGAATTTGGAGCAAAGGTGAGCATCTTATCTTATTTCATCATATTTTAATCCTGGCAAATTGGTAATGCTTAAAAACTCTTTCCTCAAAGAGAGTGGGAGAGATATAGGAATTATCTATGTCCTTTGCATATTCAATGTTACCGCTTCTCCCCGCCACCCCCCCCCCCCCCCCCCTTTTTTTGTTTTCCTTTAATGGTGCCCAGATCCATCCTCTGCCAATAAAAGCTTTATGTCATACCAAGATTAGTATGACCTGATGCTTTTTCCAAGCCCAATAGGGTTTGCTTACAATTGTGAAACCGTAAGTGATTAAATGCTCCATCGTTTCCAGTTTCCTATACCATAGAGATGATCGGTGCCCTTCTGGTCTCTGTTCAGCTTTATGATCCGCCGCTTGATCACTCAGGTCACCCGGTGTGACGGATTTAGCTTCTAGGATTGCTTTTACAAGAAAGCCGACTGAAAACAATACCGGGATGATGAAAAATAAACTGCAAGAGAAAGGCATAATGAGCTCGTATGCATAGCATACAAGCTCATTATGAATGACTTACCTGAGATCAAAGCCCCCAAAGCGCTTCTCGTTCCCCCTCCTCCGCCCCCACCATGTCCCCTCTGAGCGCCTTCCGGGTATCGCCGCTCCGGCGTTGTGACTGGTCGGAGTGTCTGACGTCACTCCCACGCATGCGAGTGGGACTGGCATAATCCCATTCAGAAATTCGGGATGCTCAGTGCGCCTGCCGTAGACATCGGTGCAGAGTTTTCTGCAAATATCTCCTTAACCGTGTAGGTTAAGTAGATGTTTCTTGCATCTACAGGTAAGTCTTAATCTAGGCTTACCTGTAGGTGCAAGTTGTCAGAGTTGGTTTACAACCACTTTAAGTGAGAGAGTACACATGCTGCTTGTATTTAGATAGTATTTCCTTATCTCAGAGTGCAATAAATGTTGCCTTGATGTGTAGGGAAAAAAAAATCTATGTATGTGTTTTTCAAACTAAAATTTTCATCTGGCCATGTCCATGATGTATTTCCGATTTCATTTGATGTATTCTCCGTTTTCCATTCCATTCTCATTTTCTGACATGCATTGGTAGAAAGGCCAAGAGCACTGTTGTATTGTAGGTTCATGGCCAAAGGTGCAGCTGTTATGGTTGCCGGTGGCCAAGGAAGTGGGTGCTGTGGCAGTTAGTGGCTAAAGGTGCGGGACCCTTGGCAGTCAGTGAGGTGTGTGTGTGTGTGTGTGTGTGTGTGTGTGTATATAGTATTGCTCAGTATAGAAGTGTATGTGTGTCAGAGTTTAATTACTATTGTCATCTATTTCTTTTTCAGGTGCATGTGAACAAACTGGACATGTTTAAGAACATGCCTGAAATTCTTTGTCACGTGACAACCGATTGCAGGACACAGATTCATGCCTGTCGGCATCCATTGGTAATTGTGTTTCACATTATACAGTAGTACCTGCTCTGTCTCCTTAAATAAAAAAACTAAAACCTGCCACCACCCCCTGAAAAAAAGACCTAATACTTGATGCTTAATTCCTGGAGTGGGGCATCATTGGTGTCCTTAGAAACTACGGCAGTTGAAGAGTATTCCACATTACACACATCCTGGGTGTGTTGGAAGCGTGATTTCCTGTAATTGTTTATCACAGGCCTGCTATAAGTCACTAATCGCCGCCATAACTAGTGATAAAAATTCCAGTATATATCCCATAGTTTGTAGATGCTATAACATTTGCGCAAACCATTAATATATGCTTAATAGGATTATTATTTTTATTATTTTTTTTTATTTTTTTTTTAATAAATTCTTTATTTAGAAAGGAGGAACATACAGAAATACAGAGACGCATCTGAATTACATTACAGCGAGTGAGGATTTTTTTTGTACAAAAACATGGAGCAGAGTACACATTGGCCTAAATTTATCAAATTTTTTTTTTATTCTCTATATATATATATATATATATATATATATATATATATATATATATATATATATATATATATACAGGCATACCCCGCTTTAAGTACACTCACTTTACATACACTCGCGAGTAAGGACACACCCGCGAGTGTATGTAAAGTGCCTTACAAGTACTGTACAGACATTTTGCAGCCACAGTAGAAGGAGCTGAAGCTCCGAGAGCATGGCCCGCCCTGTTCCCGGGTGCCCCTGACACCCCCACTACAGCCCCTGGGACCCTTAACTACAGCTTCTGACACCCCCACTACAGCCCCTGAGACCTTAACTACAGCCCCTGACCCCCCACTACACCCTAGAAGTTAAAAAAGGTATTGTTTCACTTTAAGTACATTTTCGTTTTACATACATGCTCTGGTCCCATTGTGTACTTAAAAGTGGGGTATGCCTGTATATATATAATTTTTTTTTTTTTGGATATGTTTTATAGCAGAAAGTAAATAAAAAAATTAAATATATATACTTTTTTTTTTTTTTTTTTTTAAGTTTTATTGGTATACAAGGTCACGCATTTCAGCTGACATGGCTTTCGTTATATGATTAGGGCCATGTTGGTTGAAACACATAATCCTTATGATTAAGGCTGTGTAGGCTGAAATATGTAAGCATGGGCTACCTTGTATATCGATAAATCATTGTATACATTTTAAGATCCTGTCGGGTGGCAGCTTTGCTATTACTCTAGAAAAATTTAGACCCCCCTTCACACTGGCGCGATTTTCAGGCGTTTTAACTCTTAAAAAAAAAAAGGGCCTGTAAGGCGCCCCCCCAGTGTGAAAGACAGTGCTTTCACACTGGGACGGTGCGCTTGCAGGATGGGGGAAAAAGTCCTGCAAGCAGAATCTTTGAAGCAGTGCAGGGGGTTTGTATACACTGCTACCAAAACTCTCTGCCCATTCAAATGAATGGGCAGCGCTGCAACACGGGCGCTTTTCACCCTTTTTTCGGCCACTAGCAGGGGTTAAAAGCGCCCGCTAGGAGCTGAAAAGCGCTGCTAAAATGCCAGTAAAGCACCGCTAAAACTAGGGGTGCTTTACCACCAACACACCCCCGCCCCAGTGTGAAAGTAGCCTAAATGGAAACAAATATTTAAGACGTAAGCTTTTTTTTTCATTGTAAATGTTTTAAAAACTGTGCCTACAGCTAAATGTGTATTTTTAGCTTTTTTTTTTTTTTTTTATATATTATTATTATTATTATTATTATTATTTAGTTTTTGGAACAGTTCTAGAATGCATTTTGATTGGCCTGTACATTTTGTAATAATAAAAAAAGGGGTAAAATTTACATGTTAAAATAACACTACTCCTTTCACATTCAGATGTACAACCTTAATATATCACTAGAGAACAGAGGCGCTGCCATTGTTGACTCTCTTTCTAAAAAATGCAAATTTCCCGGCTGCTTGGCTTCATGCACTGTGATCTGGAACATGTATGCAGATGGGGGCTTCTGACTATTTTCCATCTTTCCTGAAATTCATGGGCCAGATTCAGGTAGAATCGCCTATCTTTAGGCGGGCGTAGCGTATCTCGGATACACTACGCCGCCGTAACTTAGTGAGGCAGGTCCCGTATTCTAAAAGAACTTGCGCCCTAAGTTACGGCGGCGTAGAGTAAATGGGCTGGCGTAAGCCCGCCTAATTCAAAGTAGGCTGGTAGTGGGTGTGTTGTATGTTAATGACTCGTGACCCCACGTAATTGACGCTCCTAACGAACGGCGCATGCGCCGTCCGTGAAAGTATCCCAGTGCGCATGCTCCAAATTACGCCGCAAATAGTCAATGCTTTAGACGTGAACGTAACTTATGCACAGCCCTATTCGCGTATGACTTGCGCAAACGATGTAAACAACACAAAATTCTATGCCAGGGATAAAACTACGGCCCTCCAGCTGTTGCTGAACTACACATCCCATGAGGCATTGTAAAACTCTGACATTCACAGACATGACTAGGCATGATGGGAATTGTAGTTCCTGAACACCTGGAGGGCTGTAGTTTGAAGACCCATGTTCTACGCTGTCCCGACGTCCATACTTAACATTGGCTACGCCTCATATAGCAGGGGTACCTTTACGCCGAAAAAACCCTTACGTAAATCAATGCGCCGGGCGCACGTACGTTTCTGAATCGGCGTATCTAGCTTATTTGCATATTCTACGCAAGCGCCCCTAGCGGCCAGCGTAAATATGCACACCAAGATACGACGGCGTAGGAGACTTACGCCGCTCGTTTCGAGGCAACAGTGAGGCGTATCTGATTCTATGAATCAGGCGCAGAGATGCGACGCCTCACACTCAGAGTTACGATGGCGTATCTGGAGATACGCCGTCGTAACTCCTTTGTGAATCTGGGCCCATATTTGTTTCAGGTCTGTGACCCTGAAAACTTTGAAGCAAGAGGTTTCCCCATAACGGACAGGTTCTCTAGTCTAGAAAATTCTTAGTTAACATTTAAAAAAGAGAAACCCTGCCACCAAGGTACAATTAACCCACTGCTGACTTTTAAACAGTACAGAGTAATAATACAGATACATAAAAAAAATGGCTGGTAAAAGAAACATTGAATATTTATTTTTGTTCCTTCTCTTTTAAATAAGAATGAAGAATTCCTGCGAGGGAACAGATTGCCTTGTGGAATGTTTTCAAATGATGGAGTCCCTTTACGAGTTATTAGCATTAAACCATCAACTATGTGGTTTGGTGAGAGGACAAGAAAAACCAGTGTGATTGCAAGGTGTGTGTCACATGACCTTCCTGATCGTATTTTATGTATCTGTAGAAAAATGTAGCCTATCGCTGGCAACTTACTGCATTTGTACTCCTGGTCTGCTGTAATGTACAATTCAAAACCACCCAATTCTAATAAAACAACAAATTTATACCTTTTAAGGGAAGATTAGTTCTACTAAATCTTCAGTTAAAGGGGTTGTAAAGGTTCGTTTTTTTATTTTCTAAATAGGTTCTTTTAGGCTAGTGTATTGTTGGTTCACTTACCTTCTCCTTCCATTTCCCTTCTAAAGCCTCGTACACACGGCCAGTTTTCCAGGCGGGAAAACTGTGAGGAGAGCTTTTGGCCGGGAATCCCGGCCCTGTGTATGCTCCAACGCAGTTTTTCCGACGGGAAAACTGCCCAAAAACCGACAGACAAAAAAAGAACCAGTTCTCTTTTTTCCCCGCTGAAAAATCTGACAGGCTTTTGTCTGGCGGTTTTTGGCAGTTTTCCTATGGGAAAAACTGTGATGGAGCATACACACGGCCGGGATTCCAGGCCAAAGCTCCATCGCAGTTTTCCTGTAGGGGAAAGACTGAACCAAGCAGGTTTCGCGGCTTTCCCCTCTGGATTTCTGACGGGAACTTTTCCTGTCAAATCTTGTACGTGTGTACAAGGCATCAATGTTTTTTTATTCTTTGTCTGAATTTCTCACTTCCTGTTCCTCCTCAGTAAGCTTGCCCCCATCATCCGAGCCGTTCTGGCTGGGGGTTAGTCAGCCAGAACAGCTTACTGAGGAGGAACAGGAAGTGTGTGTTTTTATTATGTAGCTGTACTAAACCAGGGTTGGACAAATTTGCTTCGAATCTAGGAGGCAGCTAAAAAAGTTAGGAGCCAGAAAACGCACCCCGTCCCGACGAGCTTGGGCGCAGAAGCGAACACATACGTGAGCAGCGCCCGCATATGTAAATGGTGTTCAAACCACACATGTGAGGTATCGCCGCGATTGGTAGAGCGAGAGCAATAATTCTAGCCCTGGACCTCCTCTGCAACCTGTAGATTTTTTTAAATGTCGCCTATGAGGATTTTAAAGGGTAAAAGTTTGTCGGCATTCCACGAGCGGACGCAATTTTGAAGCGTGACATCTTGGGTTCGAATTTACTCGGCGTAACATTATCTTTCATAATATTAAAAAAATGGGGATAACTTTACTGTTGTCTTATTTTTTAATTTAAAAAAGTGTAATTTTTTCCAAAAAATATATATAATGTTTGGGGGTTCTAATTAGAGGGAAGAAGATGGCAGTGAAAAATGACATTAGAATTGCTGTTTAACCTGTAATTCTTAACTTGTAATACCAACGGCCACCACTAGATGGCGCCAGCTCACACATCTGGTGGTAATTACTTGTAATACCAATGGCTCACCACCAGACGGCGCCAGCTCACAAGCCAAGTCGCCAGGGCGCTATTTCTAGTCGCCATGGCGACCTGGCGACCGGGATTTGTCGAGCCCTGGACTAAACGTATAGCTATACAATATAGATGTGTGTGTAATGTTTGTACAGTGGGGGTTATTTACGAAAGGCAAATCCACTTTGCACTGCAAGTGCACTTTGAAGTTCAGTCGCTGTAGATCTAAGGGTGACATGTAAGGAAATAAAAAAAATCTGAATTTTTAGCTTGCCAATGATTGGATGATATAAGTGAAATGAAGTCAGTAGTCCCCAATTTTTCCTTTCTCTTTTAGAACCGGCGACAGTTCATACCGGGCGTGCTTTTCTTTCCACTCGTCGTACAGTGAGGTATGTTCTACTACTGTCCAATGGTTGCCGCTATACTCTCACATTCCCAGCAGCCCCATTGGTGTAGCAAACATCTTTAAACCAAATTGCTTTTGTCAGTGCTTGTCTGTTGCTGCCTTTCCTTTAAAGCGGATGTGCCACTAAAACAATATATTAAAAGCCAGCAGCTACAAATACTGCAGCTGCTGACTTTTAATATAAGGACACTTACCTGTCCTGGAGTCCAGCGCCGATCGCAGCAGATGACGAGCCGATCGCTCGTCACTCTGCTGCTCCCCCCTCCATCCACGGTGAGGGAACCAGGAAGTGAAGCGCTCCGGCTTCACTGCCCGGTTCCCTACGGCGCATGCGCGAGTCGCGCTGCGCCCGCCGATTGGCTCCCGCTGTGTGCTGGGAGCCGAGTGTTCCCAGCATACAACGGGGGACGGACGGGAAGCAAGGGAAAAACCCGTCTTTTTCCCGCATCGTAGAGCCGGAAGTGGGTGCAGATACCTGTCTGTAGACAGGTATCTGCACCCCCCTCCCCCCTGAAAGGTGTCAAATGTGACACCGGAGGGGGGGAGGGTGCCGATCAGCGCGACTCCACTTTAGAGTGGAGATCCGCTTTAAGATAAAGTGTGTGTGTGTGTGTGTGTTTGTTTGTTTGTTTGTTTGTTTGTTTGTTTGTTTGTTTGTTTGTTTGTTTTTTTATAAATTTTAATCCATGCTTTTTTTTTTTTTTTTTTCTTTTTTTTTAGATTAAAGATTTTCTCCGTTATATTCAGCCGACAAAAGCATATGCAAATGTGATTCCTGTTGGAAGAACAGTTGCATATGTAGAAGAAATGTAAGTAAAAGCTTTATTTGCCGTAATATGCCAGTGAAAATTGTAAAACGGAGCGTGTTCCTTGTAAAGGGGATATAAGCAGGAGCAGTGCCTTTTTATCTCCATTAACCACTTGCCCACCGCAGTATGAGAATTAACGTCTTCCCCTTTGTGCGGTGATATCTGAATGATGCCTGCAGCTACAGGCATCATTCAGATATCACTGTCTTCAGCCGGCGATTCTGTGCACAATAAGAACGATCAAAGCAGCAGTTCCGCCGCTTGATCGTTTTTGTAGGCAGCGGGAGGGGACGCTCCCGCCGCCATCCGGTGCTTCTCCGGGCTCTCCCTTGCCATCGGCAGCCCGGAGAGTGAATCGGCCGGCGCTCGCTGAAGAACCATAGAGATGACTGGTGACCAGACGGTCACAGTCATCTCTGACTGTCGGAGGTCTGGGCGCGACGTTATGACGTCACGCCCGGTACCCGAAAGTAAAATAAGAATAAAATGAAAAAAAAAAATGTTTTAAACGCCCCTATCCCCGGTAGCTCGCGCGCAGAAGCGAACACGCATGCAAGTCCCGCCCACATATGTAAACGCCGTTCAAACCCCACATATGAGGTATCGTCGCGTGCGTTAGAGCGTGTGAAACAATTCTAGCACTAGACCTCCTCTGTAACTCGAAAATATTAACCTGTAAAAAAAATTAAAGCGTCGTCTATGGAGATTTTGAAGTACCGAAGTTTGGCACCATTCCATGAGTGTGCGCAATTTTAAAGTGTGACATGTTGGGTATCTATTTACTCGGTGTAACATCATCTTTCACATTATACAAAAAAATTGGGCTAACTTTACTGTTTTGTTATTTTTTTTAATTCGTGAAACTGTTTTTTTTCCAAAAAAGGTGTTTGAAAAATGATTGCGCAAATACCGTGCGAGGGAAAAAAAGTTGCAATGACTGCCATTTTATTCCCTAGGATGTCTTCTAAAAAATATATATAATGTTTGGGGGTTCTGATTAATTTTCTAGCAAAAAAAATGTGATTTTTACATGAAGGAGAGAACTGCCAAAATAGGCCCGGTTGTCAAGTGGTTAAAGGGGTTGTAAAGGTTTGTTTTTTATTTTCTAAATGGGTTCCTTTACGCTAGGGCATTGTTGGTTCACTTACCTTTTTCCTTTTGATTTCCCTTCTAAAATGTTTTTTTTTCTTTGCCTGAATTTCTCACTTCCTGTTCCTCCTCAGTAAGCTTGCCCCCATCAGAGCATGCTGACTAACCCCCAACCAGAACAGCTCAGCTTTTAGACCGTGATAATGCAGCATTATTCAAAACTGGAACGTTACACCAGGAAATATAATAATCTGAATAATACATCTGATTATAGGGAAAGGATGTGGTTGCTTAGCCCATTCTAAAAATACTAATTCCATTGGTGTCTCTGATTTTCATACTTTTCTGTCGCTTGCTCATAAGAGGCAAGCGGATTAGAAATTCAGTCTGAAGTCAGAACTTCTGTTCTGGATACTTTTTCAAGGTCGGTGCTTCAGAAAGCATTGAAGACACTGGTTCAGCATGAAATGGAGTACGAGTATAAGGGGATGAGAGGTGCCACCACCACTAGATCAACAGGTGCCCCTTGGGGTTCAGGAGGAGCTCAAGGCTGAAGCTGTTCCCATTTCTTTTAGCCTGTTGAGCTAGTATGTAGTGTCTCTTATCCCCTCATATCCTGTAAACTAAACGTCAAACCTACCCTCTGTTGCCTAAGCTTATATTTAGGTCTCTTCTGTTCACCATTAAAGTGTGAAATTTGCCTTGCCTTCCTTCATTGTGGCACGTGAAGCCTGGGAGGGAGTATATCATTAATTGTACAACAATTGGTAATCACTGCCAACTTTCTGGAGATGGTTGCTGGGATTGAAGTGGAGGAACAACAGCACTGAGAAGTTCTTCAGTACTTTGTAGTGAACCCTTTGTTGACTTCTATAGAGCCAAACTCCGAGCATCTCCAAGGGCCAGATTCTCGTACCTTTGCGGTGGCGCAACGTAACCCGTTTACGTTACACCGCCGCAAGTTTTCAGTGTAAGTGCCTGATCCACAAAGCACTTACCTTGTAAACACGTCCGGCGCAAGCCCGCCCAATTCAAATGGGGCGTGTACCATTTAAATTAGGCCCGCTCCCGCGCCGGACGTACTGCGCATGCTCAGTTTGGAAATTCCCGCCGTGCTTTGCGCGATGTGACGTCCTTTTTTAGAACGGCGACGTGCGTAGCGTCCATTCGTATTCCCGGACGTCTTACGCCAAAACAAAAAAAAATTGAAATTCGACCCGGGAACGACGGCCATACTTTAACATGGCTCGACTAATGTTAAGCCATGTTAAAGCAGGTGTAAATTTGCGACGGGAAAAAATTACTAGCAACAACGTAACGAACGCGAAAACCGTCGTGGATCGCCGTAAATGCTCATTAGCATACCAGACGCAGGAAAACGACGCAAACTCCACCCAGCGGCGGGCGAGGTATTGCATCCTAAGATCCGACGGTGTAAGTCAATTACACCTGTCGGATCTTAGGGCTATCTATGCGTAACTGATTCTATTAATCAGTCACATAGATACTCTGAGAGATACGACGGCGTATCAGAGATACGCCGTCGTATCTCTTCTGTGAATCTGGCCCCAAGTATGGCCCTAAAGCCTAGTACACACTAGTAGTTTTTTATTTTTCGTGCCTGTTGTGTGTGTTTGTTTTTTTTTTTTTTTTTGGTTTGGGGTTCCCCTAATACTAATACCAAACCCAAAGGGCCTGGTAATAGGGGGGGGGGGACCCATGCCTTTTAAAAAAAAATTATGACTTTTATCTGTATTGCTGGGACCCGACAATTCATTATAGCCGCGAGTAGTTTTGAATGACTTTTTTTCCTTTTTAGAAATGTCATTTTGCGCAGGGACTGTTCTAAACATGTGGAAACATGCGCCACTTTACAGGCATACTATAGACACCGCCCAGGAACAAAATTTAAAGGAATATTTTATTGTTTCACTTTAAGCATTATTAAAATCACTGCTCCCGAAAAAACGTTTTTTCTTTTGCATTGATACATGTCCCCTGGGGCAGGACCCGGGTCCCCAAACCCTTTTTATGACAATAACTTGCATATACGCCTTTAAAATTAGCAATTTTGTCAGGACCCGACAATTCATTACAGCCGCAATCAGTTTTAAATGACTTTTTCCTTTAGAAATGTAATTTTATTGCAGGGACTTTTCTAAACATGAAGGAAAATGCGCCACTTTACAGGCATACTATAGACACCCCCAGGTATGAAAATTTAAAGGAATATTTTTGTTTAGCTTTAATCACTTAAGGACCGCCTCCTGCAGATATGCGTCGGCAGAATGGCACGGCTGGGCACAAGCACGTACCTGTACGTCCTTTTAAGTGCCCAGCCGTGGGCCCGCGACCCGGGCCGAAGCTCCGTGACCGCGGCACCCGATCGTCGTGGAGTCCCGCGATCGGTCCCCAGGGCGGAAGAACGGGGAGAGCTGTGTGTAAACACAGCCTCCCCGTTCTTCACAGTGGCAGCTTCATTGATCGTGTGTTCCCCGATATAGGGAAACACAATTAATGATGTCACACATCCAGCCCCGCCCCCCTACAGTTAGAAAAACATATGAGGTCACACATAACCCCTACAGCGCCCCCTAGTGGTTAACTCCCAAACTGCAATTGTCATTTTCACAGTAAACAATGCATTTTTATAGAATTTTTTTTTTTTTTTTTGCTGTGACAATGGTCCCAGAAATGTGTCTGCCATAATGTCGCAGTCACGAAAAAAATCGCTGATCGCCGCCATTAGTAGTAAAAAAAATTAATAAAAATGCAATAAAACTATCTCCTATTTTGTAAACGCTAACAATTTTGCGCAAACTAATCGATAAACGCTTATTGCGCTTTTTTTTTTTTTACCAAAAATAGGTAGAAGAATATGTATCGGCCTAAACTGAGGAATTTTTTTTTTTTTTTATATATATTTTTGGGGGATATTTATTATAGCAAAAAGTAAAAAAAGTAAAAAGTAAAAAATATTGCATTTTTTTTTTCAAAATTGTCGCTCCTATTTTTGTTTATAGCGCAAAAAATAAAAACCGCAGAGGTGATCAAATACCACCAAACGGAAGCTCTATTTGTGGGGAAAAATTTAGTTTGGGAGCCACATCGCACGACTGCGCAATTGCCAGTTAAAGCAATGCAGTGCCGAATCGCAAAAACTGGCCAGGTCCTTTACATACCTCCCATAGACTAACGGTGTTCGAACAAATTTTTTTCTTGTTCGGAAAGTTCTGGTGCGAACCGAACTGGGTGTGTTCGGCCCATCCTTGGTTTTAATGTGTGAGGGAAATTAAAAACATTGTCCCAGATGGGAACTGGGTTAAATAGTCTGAATGTTTGTTTGATTAATATCATAAAGTATTGTCAACACTAAATTATTAGAAAATAACCTTTTTAATGTGGGTTATCTCTCTTTACAGCTTGAAGCCACTTTGTAATTCCTATTCAGAAAGCTCTGTGATGAAGTATAAGCCACTGGGCAGTCTGAAGCGAACAAGGAGTGTGAAATTATTGGAAGAAGGTGAGAACAGTCCTGTTGCCCACATTCAATGATTGAAGTAGGTGCAGTCATTAATCAAATTCTGTAGGGTATGAGTTTGAATTTATGAGGCTTGGGAGGGCAGTTTCTACACTTGCTCTGGTCTGCACAGAGTCCTGACCTCAACACGATAGAAATCCTTTGGGATGAATTCGAGAAGAGACTGCGAACCAGGCCTTCTTGTCCACATCAGTGCCTGACCTCACAAATGCACTTCTGGAAGAATGGTCAAACATTCCCATAGACACACTCCTAAACCTTGCGGACAGCCTTCCCAGGAGAGTTGAAGCTGTTATAGAGTGGGCCAACTCAATCTTGAACCCTACGGACTAAGACTGGGAGGTGTCCCAATAGTTTTGACAATATAGTGTATGTGGCTTCATGTGATCCACAAGAGAAGGTATGACCAAAAAAGCTTTGACCATACTTCCCTTTTAATCTAGTCTACACGAGTATAGTAATGTATGCATTGGTGCCATCTTGCTATTGTGTACTCTCTTCAGGTAGCTTATCCCAAAAGCAAAACTAAATTGCTAGAGGTCCACTTCAGGGCAGGATGACACTGTCATTCTGTCATTTGCACGTCATCGCACAGGCTGGGCTTACAGTACCTCCAGGACAGTGAGTGACACTCGCGTCATTACGCTATCTTTATACCAGGGGTAGGCAACCTTAAAGAGGCAGAGATCTACCTGAACAACATGGGAGAAGTCAAAGATCACTGGGCACAGTGTCACCTCCTCACACCCAATTTAAATCTCTAATTGCTGTACTATTGTCTCGTAATCAAGTGCATTTCATGGCAATTATGGGTTTAAATCGGGTAGTGAGGAGGCAACATATTGCTTCCTCGCCACCTGTCAAACACACTTGTATTGCAGAGAAGCGGAGTGCCTGCTGCACTTGTAAATAAGCCCTTAGCAATTAGCAGCAGGACCCTTAGGGCTCATTCACACGTAATGTTAGGAGGTGGTAAAAACCCTGCAGCTGAGTCCCAGTTTTACCACCCCCAATCCCTACCCTCATTTAGTATAAACATGCCACAGCAGGAAGTGCACCCAACAAAAGCAACAGGCGCCTTGAGTGCCCCACAACTGCATGCTTCTGCTGGGTCCAAGGGGTTAAAGCAGGTGGGGAGAAAGCAACGCAACACTGCTATTCTGCCCAGTGTGTTGCTTCACACTGACCCCTGAAGATCGCCTCTTTCCTGTTGCTGGCACCACTCTGGAGATTGCTAGCCGGCATAAGAGGTGGAATTGGTATCACTCCGCATGGGACAGGAGTCGGCAGTAAAGAGGAGGCATTGGCATATATGGCTCTTGCTCCCTAATACAGCTCCAACCTTACAAGTAGTCCCTCTGCATTGCACTCTGATGCTCTGGAATGGCGGATCAGCAAGCCCAGACCACGATCTACTGGATGTTGACCCCCCCCGCTTTATACATTTTAGGAAAGTTATACCCTGCAGTAAAGTCACTATGTAAGCAGAAGCGTTGCTAGGGGGGTGCGGTCCGCACCGGGTGACACCATCCTGTTTTTTTTTTTTTTTAGCTGACATGCCCAGCCTGCCCTGTGCCATCCCAGCCTGCCCTGTGCAACCCCAGCCTTTCCCATGCCACCCCAGCCTCTCCCATGTACCACCCTAACTTGCCCTATGCCACCCTAACTTGCCCTATGCCACCCTAACTTGCCCTATGCCACCCCAACCTGCCCTGTACCACCCCGAACTACCCTATATCACCCCAACCTGCCCTATACCACCTTAATCTGTCCTATACCACCCCACTACACCAACCTGCCACTATACTACCCTAACACTATACTGCCCTATACTATCATTTACAGGGGCTGGTTTGGGGTGTGCCCCGCCTGCTTGGCAGCCTAGACAGAGGGGGGGGGGGGTGACACCATGTTTTACCGCATCGGGTGACACCAACCCTAGTGACGCCACTGTATGTAAGGTTCAGGATCACGTTTGTGATAGCTTGACTGTGGATGGATGTTCTATCATTCTAAAGCATGAACTTTAATCTTCTATTTACAGACGAGGATGGCATTGAGGATTTGTTTGATGATTACCCATTAACTAATTTGAAACAAAAAATTGTCAGGGATAACAGCTGGAAACCGGAGGAAAACCTATTGTCTGCTAAATGTGAACACAACAAGCCTAATGAGAATCCCACGGCCTCCCCAGTTCCTGTTACCACAAAAGTAAATTTTGTGGATTGTGAGGAGTCCAATGGAGAGGATGAGGATGATGAAGAAGAAGCAGAAGATACCCCACTACTAGTTACAATGCAGAAGCCTATTGAAAGAGGCAAGTGTTCTGTAGAGTGCACGGTTGTTTCTGAAAAGAAACCGGATGACTATATACAGGAAAATGTCAAAGCTGCAGGAGATGTGATGCCAAAGTGGAGCGCGTTCTTCCAATCTGTGGAAGAGGACGATGCTTTGGGCAATGAAAACCATGTAGAAAGTTCAGGGAAAGACAAGAACTCGCAGTCCCCAATACTTGTCAGTGATTCAGACGATTCTACTCATATATCCTCCTTGAGTTCCTCCCAGTCTACGCACATCTCTGAGCAAGGTAGTCAGGGATGGGACAGTCAGGCCGATACAGTACTGGTGTCATCACAAGAAAGGAGGGCTGCTGAAATGGCATCTGTACGTAGGTCGTCTTATAGTATTCCAGAGGGTGACTTACCTGAAGAGACCAAGCCAGAAGGAGGACAAAGCACCGCAAACTGCGACCCTATTATCAATACAATACAATCGCCTTCTGGAGTGAGTAAAAACCAAGGTGAAGCACCAGACCCGACAAAGCGTGATAGAAAAGCAGAGTCTCAGAGCTCTTCAGACTTCGAGATCCCTTCATCACCTGGAGCGGAGCTGCCACATCCAGCCAAACTACAGGACCTCTATCAACGACTTGCCACAGGGGATGCAATCACAGCACTTCAAGACTGAAAACATTCCCGTCGCATTCTTTTTTGATTTACAAAAATAATTTTAGGAAATAGTGATATATATATATATATATATATATATATATATATATATATATATATATATATATATATATATATATATATATATATAATATATATATATATATAAAATAATTTAAATTCCATTGCACAAAACATACAAATATAAGTGAACAACTTTATTCTAAAATATTTATATAATGTATATAACTTTTTTTTTTTTAAACTTAATGGAAAGTTCTTTATAGAATAAATTCAACTTTTGTTTTTTATATAATAGATTTATGAAGAGAACTTAATTTTCAGTTTCTTCTGTTTTTTTGTTAGTTTTTAAAGCTTAAAGGGGTGGTTCCCCCTTAAAACAAATTTCTAACAATACATTTGGAAGACGGCTTACACTGCGGGTAGGCTGTCTTTTTTTTTTTTTTTTTTTTGTACATACCTCGATATCGCCGTTTCATCCCTCGACTTCCGGGTATGAGTCTTGTGGCGGTGGGCGTTCCTAGTTGATTGACGTTCCTCCGACCAACGCATACTTGACGTCACGACTTTCCGACAGAAGCTGAACGTCGCTGCGCAGGCGCCGTATAGAGCCGACTCTATACGGCGCCTGCGCAATGACGTTCAGCTTCTGTCGGAAAGTCGTGACACGCAGTATGCGCCGGTCGGAGGAATGTCAATCAACTAGGTCCAGCAAGACTCATACCCGGAAGCCGAGGGATGAAACGGCGATATGTGATATGATCGAGGTATGTACGAAAAAAAAAAAAAAAAGCCAGCAGTGTAAGCAGTCTTCCGAATGTATTGTTAGAAATTTGTTTTAGGGGAAACCACCCCTTTAATTGTGTTTGTATATATTCAGATGTTACCTGCAGCGGCCGCCACTGGTGAAATCTGGTATTGCGGCATAGCTGAAGCTACAGTACTAGGACTAATGCCCTGTACACACATGATCGTTTTTTCTGACGGAATTCTGCTCAAGCTGTCTTGCATAAACACGGACACACCAAATTCCGACCGTCAAAAATGCAGTGACGTGCAACACTACGGCGAGCCTAGAAAAATGCTTCTGAGCACACGTCAAATTGTTTCTGAGCATGCATGTTTTTTTCTGTCGGAATTTCCGATATACATTTTTCTGTTCCCGAAGGGGCATACACATGGTCGGAATATCCGATGAAAAAAAATTCCGTCTGTCTTTTTCCATTGGAAATTCCGACGTGTGTACGGGGCATTAGAGTAAATATAGGATTGGTCGGCCGCGTGAGTTGATTTCTACATTATGTAACAAAAGGCTTGTAATTACTTTTTTTGTTTCTCAGGAAAAAAAAAAAGATGTGCAATGTATTTATTTAGTTTCTCACGTTTAAAGAAATAATAATGTACATTTTTGAAAATCAATATTTGTGTTCCCAAGAAACGACCTTAATAGAAATAATCTGGGAAGCACAAACAGGCCCCGTTTAAATACTAAGATATTTAAAGGAAAAAACAGGCTTAGAAACAATTTTTAGTATCATTTGAACTGTGGAAATATATTCCTTATTAAGTTGTGTATGTGAGGATCAGCTTTAGTAAAGTGCAGCACTCTAAACTCTACTTTATCTGCCATAGTCTGATGTGGAAGAGTATATTCTGATATTTGGACACAACAATATACTGTATGTTAACATATACCACTACCTCCTACAGTCCATCTGAATCCTTTTTTATAGTTAAACACCCCCCATTCTAAACCTTTTGTAACTACCTTGTAAAGGAAAGATGCTTATACTTACCTATTCTGAAGCCGCTCCAGTCCAGTCCAGTGATTAGATCCCATTGCCGGCTTCAGTGTAGAGGAAGGACAGCCGGCAATGGACACCTCATAGTAAGCCTATGGGTGACGTCATCGCCCAGGTTCTAGAGTTGTTAGCGATCTCTCCTCTTTACTGAAGCTGACTGCTTGAGAGGTCATGTGACTGGACCAGAGAATCTTCAGCATAGGTAAGTATAAGCATCTTTCCTTTAGGCTGGGCTCATACTAAATGTGCAGGGGGTCCGGTGTGTCTCTGTTCACCGTTTCAGGGGTAAATCTGGCCTGAAACGGAGGCCGAAGACGCACAGGACCCTTTCCCAGTGCAAACTATGGCTGCCCTGGAGGTGTGTGATCCGGCTCCATTGAGAGGCGGTCAGTTGACTGTCATGTGAATTGGATGTGGCGCAACCCCACATCCAATTCACACAAGTGTGAACCCAGCCTTACAGGGTAACTAGAATAGGCATACAATGGAGATGGGAGCAGGTTTAAGTATAGTTAGGATTTGACTGAACTTCTGCTTTGGTCAAACCTTTTGTTTTGGATAGAGCAGGGAATAGATAAAACCCCTACCTGATTGTTTGTTTGCTATTTATGTTCCATGAGGTAGAGTTCCTTTTTTCATGTCCTATCACCGCTCCATCGTGAGGGAAGTCTCTGACAGTTGTCACAACACGTGTCCCCATTAGAAGATTTCTCCCCCATTCCTGTTCCAGTAGCACCTCAAAACTTTAGATATTTCCATTAGTTTCTTTCACAATAAAAAATGGTGTCGGGGCGGGGGCCGGCGCGTAGTGCCACTCGCCTCGGGACAAAAAAAAAAAAAAAAAGATGGTCACCAGCACAAAAGAAGGTACATTTTTCCTAGTGGGAACCCAGACAGCAATAAGAACCTGACCGGGTTCTATTTCTATATTTATATGATCATACCTTTTGCAACTCTGACAAAACTGCTGCAATCATCTCTCCTGTGCAGTGCCTTTGTTTTCCAGGCAGAGGCGCTATTTGAAGAAGTTGGGACAGTAATGGAAACTTCTCAAATATCCACTCCAGAGGAAGTTTGTTTCAGAACTGGTTCAAAGATGGAACACAAGCAACAATTTACCGTTCCTTTATCACCAGTATGGTGGTTTTCTTTATGAACTTGTTCCAACAATAGCGTTCTACACTAAAAGTGTTGCATATAGGAACAATTTTTTTTCGTTTGTTGCTCAGATCGGAATTTGCAATGAAAATGTTGCAGGGTTTTGTAAATTTGGAGCAAGGCTTCGAACTACATCCACATAGCCAGAAATATGTCACAAGTGCCTTATTGAATCCCAAGGAATGGATGTAGACAAAATGTCGGTGTATATCCTATTGACCTATAGGCAGATTCAGAGCGAGTTACGCCAGCGTATCAGTAGATACGCCGTCGTAACTCTGAATCTGCACCGTCGTAAATGTAAGCGTATTCTGGAAACCAGATACGCTTAAATTAGGCTAAGATACGAGCGGCGTAAGTCTCCTACGCCGTCATATCTTAAAGTGTAATTTTTAGGCTGGCCGCTAGGTGGCGCTTCCGTTGAGTTCGGCGTAGATTACAGGGATATGCAATTAGCAGACCTCCAGCTGTTGCAGAACTACAATTCCCATGAGGCATAGAAGGACTCTGACAGCCACAAGCATGACACCGAGGCAAAAGCATGATGGGACTTGTAGTTTTGCAACAGCTGGAGGTCCGCTAATTGCATATCCCTGGCGTAGAATATGTAAATGACTAGATACGCCGATTCACGAACGTTTGTGCGCCCGTCGAGGTAAAGATACGCTGTTTCCGTAAGAGATACGCTGCGTAAAGATAAAGCTGCCCCTAGGAGGCGTAGTTAATGTTAAGTATGGCCGTCGTTCCCGCGTCGAAATTTGTACGTCGTTTGCGTAAGTCGTCCGTGAATGGGGCTGGGCGTAATTTACGTTCACGTCAAAACCAATACGTCCTTGCGGCGTACTTTGGAGCAATGCACACTGGGATATGTACACGGACGGCGCATGCGCCGTTTGTAAAAAACGTCAATCACATCGGGTCACGAGTAATTAGCATAAAACACGTCCCCCATCCTCATTTGAATTAGGTGCGCTTACGCCAGCCACATTTACGCTATGCCGCCGTAAGTTAGGAGGCAAGTACTTTGTGAATACAGTACTTGCCTCTCTGACTTACGGTGGCGTAGCGTAAATACGATGCGCTGCGCCGCCGTACCTGAATCTAGGTACAAGTGTTTAATGTTGCCTTGTAATAGAACTAGCCAATTCTTACAGGAAATATATAGGGGATTTGTACATTTTACTATGGACATGATTGGAAATCGTTTTTTTGTGAATATATAAATAATGTACACATTCCTGTATTAAATGTTTTTATTTTAAAACACTTGTTGCATTTATCAGTGTTTAGGCACCCTTTAGAATTGTGCACAATCCTGGGGCACACCAGTTTCAGGGCTCGTCCTGTGTTGTGTTTTTTTAATAGGCTGCTCTATGCTCATGAAACATGCAAAAAAAAAAAAAATGGGGGGGGGCATGATTTTTTAAATCACGCCCCCACCAAAATGCATTATACTGTGGTACCATGCATTTCAGTAGGTGCAAATGTACATGCAATTGGTGGATGTGTGAGGGTGCCATTTTAAGAATGAATTGTACCCCATGCATCTGCAAAAGGCAGAGCATTTTTGTGTGGTTTGGGAAAACGCATAACTTAATAGGCATCCCGCACTAAAATAGCCCTAAAATGCCTTTTGGAAGGCAGTTCACCACTTAAGACCCAGACCATTATGCAGGTAAAGGACCAGGCCACTTTTTGCGATTCGGCACTGCGTCGCTTTAACAATTGCGCGGTCGTGCGACATGGCTCCCAATCAAAATTGGCGTAATTTTTTCCCCCCCACAAAGAGCTTTCTTTTGGTGGTATTTGATCACCTCTGCGGTTTTAATTTTTTGTGCTATAAACAAAAATAGAGCGACAATTTTTTTGAAAAAAAAACAATATTTAACTTTTTGCTATAATAAATATCCCTCAAAAATATATAATTTTTATTTTTATTTTCCTCAGTTTAGGCCGATACGTATTCTTCTACATATTTTTTGTAAAAAAAAAATATCGCAATAAGCGTTTGGTTTGCGCAAAAGTTATAGCGTTTACAAAATGGGGGATAGTTTTATGGCATTTTTTATTTTTATTTTTTTAACTAGTAATGGCAGCGATCAGTGATTTTTTTTCGTGACTCTGACATTATGGCGGAAACACACTTTTGGGACCATTGTCATTTTCACAGCAAAAACTGCTATAAAAATGCACTGATTACTGTGAAAATGACACTGGCAGTGAAGGGGTTAACCAGGAGGGGCGGTGTAGGGGTTAAGTTTGCCCTAAGGGAGTGTTCCTTCTGTGGAGGGGGGGGGGCATGGCTGTGCTTGTGACGTCACTGATCGTCATTCCCTAACACAGGGAACAGACGATCAGTGACAGCCACACTAGGAAGAACGGGGAAAGGTTTGTTTACACTCAGCTGACCCGTTCTTCCCCTCTGTGACCCGAACGCGCGACACCGGCGGTGATCGGGTCCCACGGGCACGGTCACAGAGAACAGGACCAGGTCACGACCCATGGCTGGGCTCTTAAAAGGTGACGTACAGGTACGTGCCTATGCCCAGCTGTGCTATTCTGCTGAAGTATATCGGCGTGAAGGGGTCCTTAAGTGGTCTGCAAATCCCCCCCCTTCCCCTGCAGTGGGAGGGTGCAGGGTTAAATTCCACCCATGGGACATGAGCTGATGGAGGGAGGTATTCATGCCCCTTACAGTCATATCATGAAAGGGTTACTCTGTGTACAGAGAGGAGGAAAATAGCTCATCCCACACCTTTTCCTCTACACTGTTATCTGTACCCTTACGGCAAAACTAAAAGCTGCCTGACCTGCCCTTAGCAGCTGATGACATCATTGGTTGGCAGGGCGCAGGCAGGTTTCAGTTCAGTACAGATAACAATGTAGAGGAGAAAGCTGGGAAGAGGTGCAGAGTGAGCTCTCTCCTGCCTCTCTGTTCAGACATTAAAGGGGTTTTCCACCCATTTTTTAAGTTTATTAAAAGTCAGCAGCTACAAAAAGTGTAGCTGCTGGCTTTTAATAAACTGACACTTACCTGCTCCAGCGACGCGCCGGCCGGGGCTCCGCTCCTCTCCCCCCCCTCCCCGGCGTCTTCATTGTCACTGTGGGCACCCGGCCGTGACAGCTTTCGGCTTCACGGCCAGGCACCCACTGCGCATGCGCGAGCGGCCCGGCGCTGTTTGATTGGACAGGCGATTGCCTAGGACCTGACATGTCCTAGGCAATCGCCTACAGGGAGGGGCTGCCAAAAGGCGATTAAGCTTAATCGCCTTTGCAGCCCCTCGGCGGAAGGAGGAAGTGGGACAGGAAGTCCCCTTCTCCTAAAGCCCCCCACTCCCCCCCCAAAAAAATTTACATGCCAAATGTGGCATGTAAGGGGGTGAGGAGTGGGTTAAGAGGAAGTTCCATTTTTGGGTGGAACTCCTCTTTAAGAGTATCCCTTTCATGATATGAGTGTAATATGTAACTTGCTGGTTTAAAAATCCTGAGATTATATGTATGTGAAGTATGTCAACATTTTCAAAATATATACACTTAAAAGAAAAGTACCTAAATCATTTTAGTTTCCCTTTTCGATAATGTTTCAAAAGCAACGTTTGTGTTTATTTTATGTAGCAAAAAAAGTGACGCAATCGGTGTCAGCTGACAGCTTGTGCCTTTCTCAGTTAATGGGAAATGAAAGGAACTTTATTTAAACCAGTGTGTTTCACGGTCTCTTTCTTCCCAGTTCTGCGATTATATTAGCAATTTCACAATTCTTTCTATGTGCCAGTAATATCAAAATGTTTATACTGAAGCCAAAGGCGGCAACTGCCATTTCTAGAAAGAAGCCAGTAACCTTTCCTGCAGTCCCAACTACTGTACTATGAAATTCCACAGAACCTGGTACATGACCAAATGTGATCCCTGCTGAAAGTGATGATTGAAGTTCATAATGCTTGCCCCATCCCTGTAGCAAAGATCATGTGTCTAGTTCTCTAGACCCACTGTTTTATTTTATGGGAGTGAGCTTAAAATGGAACTCCAGGCACAAAAACCCCCCTAAATTCCTCAATAGTCACAAAGGATATAAATGACATTGTGTGCACCAAATGCCTTTGCAACCCCAGTTGTTGCCTTGTAAAAGGTAGTAGTGATATCATCACTGTGCTGTATATAGTCTGTGCAGGGTGCTGAACTGTGGAAGGGACCCAGCAGCCCCCACCCACTACAGGCTGTCTGCAGAAACGAGACCAGTAACCCTGCCCAAGGAGAGAGAGCAGCAGTGATTACAGGAAGCTCCAGCATAGAGACAATGGGGTTTATTTACTAAAGCTAGAGAGGGCAAAATTAGTCTCACTCCCACCCCCTCCTCACATATTGCCCCCCATCTTAAATTCCCCCCCTCTCCCTCATTCTGTTCTCTCCCCTATTTTTTTTTTGTTCCATTTTATAAAAATATGGGTAGTCGAGTGCTGACATGGTTGTCGGACGCTACTCCTACTCCCTGTATGTTCCTTAGTACTTACAGAAACCATACTAAGTACCTTGACTTGAAGTATCCCATCCCAACAGGCCTGTAGTACACTGCAGTGTATCCTCCTTGAAAGATTACTCCCAACCACTTTGTTTCCTTATGTGGCCTTCTTACTGATGATGCTTATATTTATTAAAAATGCTTATTGGGGGGCGTGGCTTGCGCGCGACCGAGATGGCCGCTTGAGTGAGAGGCTCCGACAGATACCCGGGGATTCACGGCGAAACGATCCCTTCCGACACGGCGGTGGTGAAAATAAAAGGTACGATCGTGAGTGCCGTGATGGACCCGACACAGCGGGGTAAGCGGAAGGAACAAAAACTAAATAAGAAACTGACAGGCTTCTTTGAAGTGCCGAATCAAGCGGGAGAGCGGGCACAGGATGGCGGAGGTGACGCAGTTACATTACAATCACGGCCATACACTGACCTGCCTGACGATGGCCCTAGCTTTTTAATCTCTGAGGAGAGTGGTGTCAAAATGCCTGCTTCCCCTGTGAACAGTCCTTCCTCACAAAGCCCTGCTAAATCAAGGAGGAAAGTTGATGACGGATTACATATTCAGCCATCGAATGTGACAGCTGTCAGTCAATTTATGACAGGCCCTGATACTGCGTCATCGATACTTGAATATCCCACGACTGGGCTGCCTGTAATGGACACCACAATGAAAGCTATGCTTATCTCCCTGCAATCCTCACTTATGTCACATTTATCCACCTTGGTGACTAATTTCTCTCTGGAAGTAAAGGGTCTGAGTGACAGAGTTCTTAATGTGGAACATGAAGTGAAGGATCAATCCGAAACTGTCCATGACCTGGTTGCAACATGTAAAGAACAAGCGGAGGAGAACTATTGGATTAAATCTAAGCTGGCAGACCTGGAGGACCGATCGAGACGCTGTAACGTAAAAATAAGAGGAGTCCCAGAGTCCATTATGCCAATCGATCTAAACAGATATGCTACGGATCTGATTGCTAAATTATTGCCAGATATACCTCCAATTGAATGCATGATAGACCGTATCCATCGCATTCCTAAGCCTAGGCAATTGGATGCCTCAATTCCCAGAGATGTACTAATGGCTGTTCATTTCTTCACTACCAAGGAAAAACTGCTTACTAAAGCCAGGATCTTAAAGATATTGCCAGAACCATATAAAAACATTCAATTATATGCTGACTTGTCGCAACATACATTGGCTCTGAGGAGACAAATGAGGTTTGTCACAAAGTGTCTGCAAGAGCATAAGCTGTCATATAAATGGAAACATCCGGCTACTTTGCTGATCACTAAAGATGAAATAACCACTATGGTGTCCACTCATCACGACGGCATGAGACTTCTGCATACATGGGGAATAACCCCTGCGATGTCCACAGTGGATCACATATTCAAAGGAGATACAAGGATGAATAACAACAAGCACGGTGGATACTTTCCCCCCAAAGAGAAGTGAAAACTGATACATAGAAACCGTGTTCCTTTGTTTTTCCCATTTTTTTCTCTTTTTATCATATTGCAATGTCTACATACACCCCCTGGTGTCTGTTGCGCTTTCTTTTTTTCATCTCTTCACTGACTTTGAACTTTTCCCCTCTATTAGTCGGATGGGTTATTCCCGACTGTATAAACTCTGTTGAGAAAATTTCTCTATAGAAATATACCGAGTTATTTATTTGTTTTGTTGGGTACATATTTACCCATTTATTTGTTAGTTTATTTAATTGTTTATCTTACCCATAGTGTTTGTTTTGTCAACTTGTTTTAATTATTTTGTTTTGATTCATTTTTTGACATCTACTTTTATCCACTTTGTTCATTTTATTCATTTTGTTTCTGTTTTATTTTAGTCTTCAACGAGTACTCGTCTGTCCTCAACACAGTAAGTCGCGTCTGTTTTTGTGTCAGCCTTCTGTCTCGTCTGATTTCCCCTTTTTGTTCTACCACCACAGATCTTATTGACACGTAAGTACTATATTATCTGTGTCCTGCATCTTGACACTATGTCCATTAATATCCTCTCTATTAATGCAAATGGCTTGAACCACCCGGCTAAGAGGTCATCTCTCTGGAAAACTACTCTTTCTGGAGGGTACGACGTTCTTTGTGTCCAGGAGACCCACTTTGTTATAGATAAGGCCCCGCAATGCAAACACAAGAACTTCCCTCATATTTTTAAAGCTGATTTTTTATGTAAACAGAGGGGAGTTTTAGTTGCAATTCGGGACACTGACTTTTAATTTGTTACAATCCTACATTGATCCAGGTGGTAGATATGTTATATTGGTATGCACACTTGATGATATAGTTTACACTATTGCGAATGTATATGCACCAAATGTTAGGCAGATGCAATTCCATAAAAAAGTATTGAGGAAAATAAGAGAATTGCAGAAAGGTCACCTTATGATTTGTGGTGACTTTAATTTAGTCCCTGATGTGGACATCGATTCCTCCTCAGGTACAAAAAGATTTGCTTCTCCGCTATCCAAATTTTTCTCAGAAAACGATTTATATGATGTGTGGAGATGTTATCATGCAGCAGAGAGGGATTTTACATTCCATTCTCCCCGACACAATACGTATTCCAGATTAGACCTGTTTGTCTCTGACAAGTGGTTACTCCAAAATGTAATTGAAACACGTATTCATGATATTAGCTGGTCGGATCACGCCCCTGTCAGTGTCAAGATAAAGAATGCTAACTCCTATCGGGGATCTTACATTTGGCGCATGAATAATTATCTTCTACAACAACCCGATAATATAAAATACATGAATAAGAAAATTGACGAGTTTTTTTCGGATAATGTGGGGACGGTGTCCGACCCGGCGGTATTGTGGAACGCACATAAATCCTTTGTAAGGGGTCTTTTCATACAACTTGGATCGCAGGCTAAGAAGAAGCGCAATAAAAAATTGATGATATGACTTCACGACTAAACACTCTAGATACGATGAATAGAGATGCTCCCTCGCCCACACTATGGTCTGAAATTTTCACATTAAGGCATGATTTACGATCTATGCTAATGGAATCTTATGACTTTAAACTTAGAAGATTAAAAGCGAACTCCTACGCCACTAGCAATAAAGCAGGTAAAATGATGGCCAATCGTATCAAAGGTTATAGGACTAAAACCAAAATTCCATATCTAATAGACCCTGCCACTAAGACTAAGATAATACACCCTCAGAAAATAGCGAATGAATTTAGTTCATACTACAGCAATCTTTATAATCTAAATAGAAATGATAATATACACCAACCCTCCTTCGATGATATTCAGTCGTTCCTTGCTCAAATAAGTTTGCCCAAATTATCTGCAGTTGATCTTGAATTTCTAAATGCTCCCTTTACTGATCTGGAGTTGTCGCACACCATTGATTCCCTACCTGGAGCCAAAGCGCCAGGGCCAGATGGCTTCACTGGTGAATACATTAAATTATTTTAAAAATTGCTGATCCCACATATGAAGGATGTATTTAACCACTCTGCCTCTGCTTCCTCCTTTCCGGAGGAAATGTTATCTGCACTAATCATAACTCTTCCCAAACCTGGTAAAGACCCGATATCTCCCTCGAATTTCCGTCCTATTTCCCTGCTTAATATAGATGTTAAGATATTCGCCAAAACTATATCAAATAGACTAGTCGATATACTCCCAAACTTGATTCATGTTGATCAGACTGGGTTCACCAAGGGCCGTCAAGCTTCCGATGCGACCAGGCGACTAATTAATGTTATTCATAATATGAATATCACGGGAACGCCTTCTCTGCTCCTATCCCTGGACGCAGAGAAGGCGTTTGACAGAATCAATTGGAACTATATGACTAAGACTCTTCAAAAGTTTGGTTTTGAAGGCTTTATATTACAATCCATACTAGCCCTTTATTCTAGACCCAATGCACAAGTTTTGGCTTCCAACATATTGTCTCCATCCTTTCCTATATCTAATGGCACTAGACAGGGATGTCCTTTATCTCCCTTAATATTTAATTTGATGATGGAACCTTTAGCCGAACACGTAAGATCAAATTCCGAAATATACGGGGTAACTATTGGTTCACACACTCACAAAATCAGCCTGTTTGCTGACGATGTGATATTGATGCTATCTTGCCCATTCGCCTCCCTGACTGAAGTGCAGAAATTGTTATTTTGGTTCAGTAGGGTGTCTTATTACAAAGTGAATACATCTAAGTCATCAATACTCGACATAGGCATAGACGCCGTGACTAGTACCCTTCTACAGCATCAATTTCCCTACTCCTGGGCAGATTCTGAGATCCCGTATTTAGGTATTCATCTAACCAAAAATACTAAGTCTCTCTTTATGCATAACCATGTGCCCCTCAAAAAGAAATTACAGTCGGATCTACTTAACTTAAGTAAACATGAACTATCTTGGTGGGGTAGACTTTCGGCGTTCAAAATGGTCCATCTACCTCAAGTCCTATATTTATTTCGTTGTATAACCATCCCATTACCTGTAAGCTTTTTTAAATCTCTCCAATCACTTCTATCCAACTTTGTATGGAAAGGTAAAAAATCGAGATGCGCACACCATAAATTGATAAAACATAGATTGAAAGGGGGTGTAAGTTACATTGATTTTCAAGATTACTTCCATAGCTCGGTTCTAACGCAATTGAAAGAGTGGTTTCAATCTTCCCCGTCCACGAATTGGGGATCGATTGAGTCATCTTATTGCATTCATAAACCAACCAATCTTTGGCTTTTTGGAGCGCAAATAGGGCTTAAAATTCCTTCGCATCTTCCGCCGACTATGAAAGTTTCAATCTTGACTTGGATTAAATTCTTGAAAGTTACAGGAAGCTATGTTCCTAGGATTAAAATAAACATTCCCTTTCAAGTATTAAGGTTGGTTATGGACCAGACCACTTTGGATACGTGGAGCTCACACGGCATCACACTTATCCAAGATTTATATTGCGGAGACGATGTTAAATCTTTCGATAGTATTGAATCTGAATATAAATTACCCCTAAAATGCCGCGTTCAATATAATAAGATGTTGCGCTATTTAAAAAATTTGGATTCTAACAATCTTTACGTGTACACGTATGCTTGGTCTTTTTTAACATCCCAGACTTTACAGAAAAAAGGAATCACATTATTTTATAATATTTTTCAGGATAAAAAAGAGTTTGTGAAATTCTCCTCCCACTTACAATGGGAAGAGGAACTAGATCATTCATACACATGCGATCAGTGGAGTATTGCTTGTAAATTGAATCAATCTACTTCCAAATGCGCTTCGTTATGGGAATTATCCATCAAGATTAGTCTAAGATGGTACTATACGCCCAGCGTCTTATCCAAATTTGGAAATAAGCAATCAGATAGATGCTGGAGATTGTGTGGAAAAAAAGGAGATCTGCTCCATATTTTATGGGGTTGCCCTAAACTGAAGGATTATTGGGGAAACGTATTCGGTATTATTGCATGCATGACGGATACAACAATACATCCTAATCCAGCATTGGCTTTATTGTCCCTAGGGATAGAAATCTTTCAGCCCATCCAACGCTGTTCTATTATTCATTTACTTCTTGCTGCTAGGCTTTCAATTACCAGGAGGTGGAAGGATTCATGTCCACCTTCGGTGGTTGAGGCTATAGATCTAACGAATCTCCACATGTCGTATGAACGCTTGTTGGCTATATCCCAAAATGCTTTATGCAAACCTGATATTGCATGGGCCCCTTGGAAAACATGGTTTGAACACAGGGATTGAATACCCACTTTGTTATTCAATGCCTGGGGTTCTCTTATTCCTGGAATCACACCTGTCCAGATATGTGACATTCAATTACACGAATAAATAGGAATTTCTTCTGTGAGATTTTATTTCTTCTCTTTCTACTTCTCTTCATGAATTTTAGATAAGTATTTTAAATATTACAGATTTTATGGATAGTTATAATCTACTGTACTTATTTACTGACTTACTATATATATACGTTTCAATTTATTAATTAGAAGTCGCTCTTGCATAAAGTTATATATTTGGTGCATTCCATATTTTTCTTGTGTCATACGATGCTGTTATTCATTGCTAATACTATTTGCATGATGTACTTACTATTTATGTAAAGCTTGAAATACCAATAAAAATCTATTGAAACAAAAAAAAAAATGCTTATTGGGAGCGCAGTCATTACCCGAAGGCCTCGATGAGTATCTTCCATGAATATTGAACCCTATGCCACCCTTTTGTTGGAACTTTAGTTGGAACTAAAGACCTAGACTTGGCAACAGACCCACTACCCATGCAGCGCACCCTAAGACTTAATTGGGACCTCAAGTCTGACACCCTCACCTTCCAGGTCAACCAGGAGCCAAGGCCTTTCACACGGCAAGGTGTCTTGTCTACCATAAACAGTCTGTATGACCCACTCGGGTTTTCAGCACCGGTGACCGTCCAAGGTAAGATGTTGCTCAGAGAGCTTGCGGCAAACACATGCGATTGGGATTCTCCGCTTCCTCCAAAGAAAGACATTATAGATAACATGGAGAGACTCTTTAACCACCTAAGCCCCGGACCTTTAGGCAGCTGAATGCCCAGGCCAGGTTTTGCGATTCGGCACTGCGTCGCTTTAACAGACAATTGCGTGGTCATGCGTGCAACGTGGCTCCCAAACAAAATTGGCGTCCTTTTTTCCCCACAAATAGAGCTTTCTTTTGGTGGTATTTGATCACCTCTGTGGTTTTTATTTTTTGCGCTATAAACAAAAATAGAGCGACAATTTTGAAAAAAATGCAATATTATTTTAGGCTCATTTTGTCAAGGGGAATCGGGTTTTTTTTTTTTAATTCGAAGCAGTACTTACCATTTTAGAGAGAGATCTTCTCCGCCGCTTCCGGGTGTGGGCTGCGGGACTGGGCGTTCCCATTTGATTGACAGGCTTCCGACGGTCGCATACAGCGCGTCACGATTTTCCGAAAGTAGCCGAACGTCGGGGCGCAGGCGCCATATAGAGCCGCACCGACGTTCGGCTTCTCGTGACGCAATGTATGCGACCGTCGGAAGCCTGTCAAATAGGAACGCCCAGTCCCGAAGACCATACCCGGAAGCGGCGGAGAAGATCTCTCTCTGAAACGGTAAGTACTGCTTCAATTTAAAAAAAAACACCCGATTCCCCTTGACAAAATGAGCCTCAATCTAATGTTAAAAAATTTTTTTCGGGTGAACTCCCGCTTTAAGTCAGTGGACATCAAGGGTCAAGTCCATATTGGATTTGTAATGGGTAAGGTCAAACTAGCACCATGTCCGGAGACCACCATTCCAAGATTAGAACTTAGTGCTGCTGTTCTAGTAGTGGAGCTAGCAGAACTGATTGTCTGAAATAGTTGCAGAACTTGAGGATAGAATTTCATATGGACAGCAAGGTTGTGCTAGGCTACATTCACAACGAGAGCAGGAGATTCTATGTACATAAAGTCCCGTGGATCAGGAAGTCTACACAGCGGCAATATGCATCAACTGATCATAACCAAGTAAACCATCCTACAAGGGCTGTGCCAGCATCCTGCAATACTACATGGCTCACAGGACCTCCCTTCCTGTACAAACCAGCACCTACCACTTCTGAAAAGGGCACATAGACTGTTGGAGCCTGAATCTGATGCAGAAATCCACCCTCGGGTTTCAGCACTACACACAAGTTTCTAACAAATTGTTGGGATCCAAGCGCTTTCATAGATTCTCCACTTGGAAGCCTTTACACAGAGCTAATATAACCTGCTTTATTCACATAGCCAGATCTTTTAGAGCCACACCTACAGGATCAAGACATTGCAAAGGTTGGCACTATTGTCACAAGGCATACACAGTGGATGAGCTCACAGTCTAAAAATGTCATCATTCATTGTGTCCAACAAGAGACTTATGCACTAACAATAGAATGCCTTCAAAAAAACGAGAATGTTCAAAAAGACTGTCCTCTAAAGAAACTTGTATTGCTAAGCTTGATAGTTCAAGCGGTTAAACTTGATAGTTTAACTGCTTGAGGACTGTCGCACGCAGATATACGTCTGCAGAATGGCACGGCTGGGCACAAGGGTGTACATGTACATCCCCTTTAAGAGCCCAGCTGTGGGGCGCACGTGCACTCGCAACCCGGTTCTCAGCTCCGTGACCGTCCCCGCAGGATAGGCGGACCCGATCGCCGCCGGTGTCCCGCGATCTGGTCACAGAGAGGAAGAACGGGGAGAGGTAAGTGTAAACAAACCTCTCCCCGTGCTTCCTAGTGTGGCTGTCACTGATCGTCGTTCCCTATGACATCACACGCCCCCCCGCCCCACAGTAATAATCACTCCCTTACGGCACACTTAACCCTACAGCGCCCCCTCCTGGTTAACCCCTTCACTGTCATTTTTATAGCACTGTTCGCTGTAAAAATGACAATGGTCCCAAAAGTGTCTGCCATAATGTCGCAGTCACGATAAATAAATACAAAAAAAAACGCTGATCGCCGCCATTACTAGAAAAAAAAAAATATTAAATAAAAATGCAATAAAACTATCCCCTATTTGGTAAACGCTAGAAAATTTTGCGCAAACCAAACGCTTATTGCAATTTTTTTTTTACCAAAAATATGTAGAAGAACACGCAACGGCCTAAACTGAGGGGGAAAAAAAAAGTATTTTTTTTATGTATCTTTTTTGGGGATATTATAGCAAAAAGTAAAAAATATTGCATTTTTTTCAAAATTGTCGCTCCATTTTTGTTTATAGCGCAAAAAATAAAAAAAATGCAGAGGTGATCAAATACCACCAAAATAAAGCTCTATTTGTGTGTGAAAAAAACCCTGCCAATTTTGTTTGGGAGCCACGTCGCAATTGTCAGTTAAATCGACGCAGTGCCGAATCGCAAAAAGGGGCCAGGTCCTTTAGCGGCATAATGCTCCGGGGCTTAAGTGGTTAACAGGCATATTTAATACCAAGATTCCAATAAAACACTAATCATTTTTGCTGCAGTGCTAGTCATTGATGTTCAGTTTGTAAAACACCACCTCTTACTAAGAAGCCATTTCTTTATTTTCAGTGACCCACAGCTGTACAAACACTTTACTTCTCATATAAAAACACACTAAACTATTTTCCCATTAGATCTCTTTATCCAGTGTATATATTATTCACTTCACTCAACACAAAAGTTCAAAAATAAGCATTAAAATTTATTAAGCATAACACACGCCCACAAAACTGTATCTTTCATACAAAGTCACGTTCATTAAAATTAAATCTCATCACAACATAGTAAATATGCACATCATTTGTTGGAACATATTGATATTAAAGGAATCCTCTGCAACTTGAAGCGCCACATTTGCACATTGTCCGAATTCTTTTTTTAGCTGGACTCAACTCAATAGAATCTGTACTAAAATCTCCAAAACCTAAAAACACAAGAAAACAAGTACATGGTTTTAAAATCAAACAAACATTCTTGAAATGCAATTCATAGTTAAAATACTTAAATTTTAGGAGGCAAATACATAATGTATAACAGACAATTTATACATAAGGCTGATACAGCATAATAAAGAGGGCAAGAATAATAGGATTTGTTACTCACCATAAAATCCATTTCTGCATTGACAGACACAGCTCTTGTATTCTTGACCATAGGGGTGTCCCAAAGCAGTTTCGCAATGAGGGGTGGGCAAACCAAAAAAACAGGCAAACATTCCAATCCCCGCCCCCAAGGGAACAAGAAACCATAAACAGCAACCTGCAAACACATCAACTGTGTAAAAGGTGGTAAAGGCGTGTGGAGTTGATCAGGTAACCGTCTTGCAAACCTGAGACACAGTTGTCCAATTGCTCTGGTGGGGTGTGCCATAATGGAAGGTAGGAGCCTGGTCCTTAAAAGCAATCATCTGGCAAAATCCAAAAGGAAATAGTGGCAGAACACCCCCAGGCCTTTCCCTGAGATGTCTGAGCACAAAAAGAATCCAGCCTCCAGAAAGAAGCCATAGCAGACAATTACACACGAGCTGCCCGGACCACATTCAAGTAGTACAGAGCAATCTCTATAGGGTGCGAAAGTCAGGACAATGTCCTCATTCAGATGGAAATTCAACATCACCTTTGGAGGAAAGAGGGGCATCTTTTCCCTGTGCAAAGCAAAATAGGGAGACTTAGGCCACCAGCTCCGATACCCGCCATACAGGAGTGCAACCGACCAAGAAGGCAACTTTTTGAGAAAGCGCAAGTAGGGGAATATCCCCAATACTCTCAAATGGATGCTTCTGGAGGACCAAAAGAATCAAATTCAGGTCCCACAGTGGCAAAGGGGAAATGCACACAGCAAACCCTTTGGATGAAGGTAAAAATCAAGGAGTGCGTGGCTAAGGGACATTGAAAAAAAAACCTCCAGGAAAGAAACCTGGCCCTAAATGGTACTCAATGCAAGCTTTCAATCAATGCCCCAAAAGCACAAACCCGAGCTACGGAGGAGGAGAGTGTGGATAGGCACCCCACAGCCTCGAACAATGCAATATAAGCCCTGCAGGTGCTATGATGAATCTTACGAGAGGTAGACATGCATGCCTGCAACATAGCAGAGATCACGAACCTAAAAACTTCCTCTCAGAACCTAGCTTTTAAATAGCCATGCCATGAAAGCCAGAGAAGGTAAAAACAGGGTAATAGGTCCATGAGACAGGAGGTCTTCTCAAATAAGCAGCTGGCAGGGGGCACCCACAGCACATCTGTTGCATCCGCCAGCGGGTCCCTCGCTCTCACCACAAACCTCAGTACCCTGTCAAGGTGAGGTACTAGAAGGTCCACGCCTGGGGTCCCCCGATGCAGGGAAATCCCACGGAACACATCTGGTTGTAGGAACCACTCCACCCCCCCCCCAGTGTCTGAAGACTGAGGTAATCTGTCTGCCAGTTCTCAATGCCTGGGATGTACATGGCTGCGAGAGCCAGCACATGCAGTTCTGCCCACCAAATAATACATGAGGCCTCCTCCAGCACCACTGCCACATTTCTAATGTCTCCCTGGTAGTTGACTGCGGTGGGGTTGTCCAATTGGATTCTGACTGGGAGTTCAGAGATGGTTCGTCCATTGCTCTAGACCCAGCCTAATTGCTCGCAGCTCCAGAACATTATTGGGCAGCTAAGCATCCTCCACCATCCAATAATCCTGCACCGATCTCAAACACAGTTTTACTTCCAGGCTTGCATTTCTCGTGACTGCTGTCCAGTGAAGAGTGAGGAAAAATTTCCCGGCCTCTAGGGAGGGCCCCTGGTAGATCGACCCAGACAAATCTGGTTGTCTAGGGAAGTGGGAGATTTGTCTCATTTTGCCAGGATTTCCCTTTGCAGAACCCTTGGCGAGAACCGCGCATATGAGACCATCTTGAATGTGAACACCATGAGACCCGGGGCTGCATGCAAGACTGCAGGGAAGACTGTGGCGTAAGAGTAGCTGGACCGCAGTACAAAGTTTTCAAAGCTTGTCCATCGGGAGGAATACCTTGGCCTCCACTAAGTCGAGGATCAGACCCAGATACTCCAGTCTCCTGGTAGACTTAGAAGTGTAATGTACTGCTCAACGAACAAATCACTTACCCTGCTACCTCTGTATGTAGCTGGGTGCTGGCCCTGCTTGCAACAGAGTAGAAAGGAAAAACATTGGCCGGATGGCCGCACTCTAATGCAAACCCCTTATTCCAATAAAGGCATAAATCATACAGCAATGGTAGGTGATCAACAAAAAACAGCTAAGGTTAGTTGGTTATTGTTCACCTACCATTACTGTATGATTTTATTGGAATAAAAAGTTTGCATTGGAGTGTAGCCATCTAGCCAATTTTTTATTTTCTAATCCTGGCGGACGTCTTCATATTCAGGACCCATCTGAAGTCCTGCAGCGTGTGCATCGTGATCTCAAAATAGTTTATTAGTGCAAGAGGAGTCTCTGCTTGCAGAAGCAGGTCGTCCAAATAACCAAATTACCACAATCCCCTGGTGTCTCAGCAAAGCCAGGACTGGGGCCAACACCTCAGTAAAAACCCAAGGTGCAGAAGCCGGGTTAAACAAATTGATAATGTGTGTCCCCGACCACAAAGTGCAAGAAATGTTGCCTATGGCACAGAGAGGGGGGATTATACCAGCTAGAACTGCCCATAGGTGGTGCTGTGTTCTTTTCTGCCCTGTGTTTTACTCCTATAGGTGGCACTTAAAAACCCTGTGGTCAAGAACAGAAGAGCTGTGTCCATCACAGAACGCAAGAGAGAAGCCCTTTTGGTATGGTGGTCTTATACAGGCAGATACTTATTCATCATGCCATGCCATCAGGGAGGCATATGACAGGACCCAAATTTATTCTGCAGCAGAATAACGACCCCAAAAACATACAGCCAAAGTCACTAAGAACCATCTTCAGCGTAAAGAACAAGGAATCCTAGAAGTGAGGGTTTGGCACTCACAGAGCCAAACCATCAAACCTGCCTAAAACTTTTTCACAGTAGTGTGTGTGTATACACACACACATTATATATATATATATATATATATATATATATATATATATATATATATATATATATATATATATATATATATATATATAAGCTTCAAGTCAGGTGGTAAGGCAATGTAAGACTTTCACTGGTTGTCATGGTCTTACCTCTCTCCTGTCTCCTTCGTTTGACATGTGCTGGCGGCCATCTTGGTTTCTGGGTCTCTTGTAGCCTCCCACCCTGCGGCTCCTCCTTCCCACTGGGAGGAGCTGGATGCCTGGCATATATATATATATATATATATATATATATATATATATATATATATATATATATATATATATATATATATATATATATGAGGTCTGTGGCTCTGTTCCTTGCTTGGTCCTCCTGTGTTCACATGCTTCTAAGACTGCTGCTGCTTCTGGTTCCGATCCTGGATTCGTCTGACTTCCCTGCTGGTTCCTGATCCTGGCTTCGTCTGACTTCCCTGCTGGTTCCTGATCCTGGCTTCGTCTGACTACCCTTCTGGTTCCTGACCTCTGGCTTCGCAAGACTCTGCTTCGGGTTCACCATCCGTTTGGACTTTTGCTTTAATGCTTGATATTCAATAAAGCCTTCTTATTTTTACTTATCTCTTGTTGTACGTCTGGTTCATGGTTCCGTAACATTAGGACCAAGCCATGAATTTTGACGGTACAGGGCCATCCTCGCTACCCACGCTGGTTGCCAGACTTGATCAGCTGGAGTCCCTGTTGGGTCAGTTCGCCGTGGCGTTGCAAACCCTGCTTGAACGCACGGCTCATTTCGCTCCCGTTGCCGATGGGTCGGTTGTCGCTCCTGGGCCCGCTCCTACTGCCGCTCCGGTTGTTGCGCCATAGTCTACCCCGACAGCTGTTGTTGCGCCTGCGGTGTTTCGGGGTATGACCGGTTCTGCCCCCCTTCCACAGCGATTTGGGGGAGAGCCAACTCAGTGCCGAGGTTTCCTTAACCAAGTGGGCATTTATTTCGAGTTGCTGCCACATGCCTTTCCCACTGAGAGATCAAAGGTGGGCTTCTTGATCTCGCTGCTCTCGGACAAGGCCTTGGCCTGGGCCAGCCCTTTATGGGAGAACAACAATCCGGTGGTTGCCGAGTTTTCCGGTTTTGCTGCTTCTCTTCGGAAGGTATTCGATGTGCCGGCTCACGCCGCCTCTGCTGCGAAGCTCCTTATGTCCGTCAGACAGGGTTCACGATCCGTAGCCGAATACGCCATTGAGTTTCGTACCCTGGCAGCAGAGGTAGGCTGGAATAATGAGGCTCTGGTCGCTGCTTTCTCTCATGGTCTCTCGGATGCCTTGAAGGATGAGGTTGCAGCTAAGGACCTACCAGTGGAGCTTGAGGCTCTTATTTCTTTCCTGATTTTGATTGACACCAGACTCAGGGAGAGACCTTCCTTTAAGGAGAGCCTGCGGAGGCCTCCTAACAGTTTGGCGCCTACGTTTGCTGTCCCACCCGTGCCTCCCTCTCCTCCCACGCCTCCTGGTGTTGACTTGTCTGGGGGTGAACCCATGCAGCTGGGGTTTGCTCGCCTGTCCGAGGGGGAGAGGGTACTCCGGAGACGCGAGGGCCGATGCATGTACTGTGGTCTCGGTGGGCATTTTCGGTTGGCATGTCCGAACCGTCCGGGAAACGCTCGCACCTGAGATCATGTCGGGGGCAGATCTTGGGTGGAGTCTCCTCGTCCCCGGGTTTCCCGTGTTGATAAACCACTGATCACTGTTGTCCTCTCCTGGGTCGGGGGCTCGGTGACGACCCAGGCGTTGGTGGACTCTGGTGCTGGTGGTTTTTTCATTGATAGTGAGTTCGCTGCCGCCAATTCCATTCCTCTACAGGCTCGAGGTTCCCCGCTGGCTCTAGAGGCGATAGACGGCAGACCTCTCCAGCCGTCACACGTGACTCATGAGACCCTTCCAGTGGGGATAGCCATTGGTGCCGTTCACAGAGAGTCGGTCTGCTTCCAAGTTATTTCGTCTCCACACTACTCGGTGGTCTTGGGGTACCCCTGGCTCCAGAAGCATAATCCGACTTTCGACTGGAGATCGGCCGAGATCCTCTCATGGTCACCACAGTGTGGGGCTAAGTGCATCCATGGGCCTGTCAAGTTGCTGTGTACTTCCTCGGACTCTCTGTTGCCTCCTGAATACGAGGAGTACCGGGATGTATTCGATAAGGTACGCGCAGTTGCCCTACCTCCGCACCGCCCATATGATTGTGCCATAGAGTTACAACCTGGTGCCGTTCCTCCTCGCGGCAGGGTCTATCCACTGTCGGTTGCGGAGAATGAGGCCATGGAGGAGTACGTGATGGAGGCGCTGTCCCGTGGTCACATTCGCAAATCCTCGTCCCCGGCAGGGGCTGGATTTTTCTTTGTGAAAAAGAAGGGCGGTGAGTTGAGGCCTTGCATCGATTACAGGGGCCTTAATCGCATCACGATCAAAAACGCTTACCCGATACCCTTGATTTCCGAGCTGTTCGATCGCCTTAAGGGGGCCACGGTCTTTACCAAACTCAACCTGAGGGCGGCATATAACCTGGTAAGGATCAAGGCGGGCGATGAGTGGAAGACCGCGTTTAACACCAGGACCGGTCATTATGAATCCTTGGTTATGCCCTTTGGGTTGTGCAATGCGCCCGCAGTCTTTCAGGAATTCATCAACGATGTTTTCCGTGACCTGTTGCAGCAGTGTGTGGTGGTCTATTTGGATGACATCTTGGTATACTCCGAATCCATGGAGGCCCACATTCTGGATGTCAAGCGAGTGTTGCAACGGTTACGAGAGAACAAGCTGTTCGGTAAGCTTGAGAAATGCGAATTTTACCGATCCCAGGTAACCTTCTTAGGTTACATCATTTCCGCTGAGGGGTTCTCCATGGACCCTGAGAAGGTTTCGGCTGTCTTACAGTGGCCTCAGCCCAGTGGTCTTCGTTCCTTGCAGCGCTTTTTGGGCTTTGCCAATTATTATCGGAAGTTCATCAGGGACTTCTCCGTGCTGGCCAAGCCTCTCATGGATCTGACCAGGAAGGGCAGTAATTCCCAGGTCTGGCCGCTCGAGGCCATCCGGGCTTTTGAGGCCCTAAAATCCGCCTTTGTGTCGGCTCCGATTCTGTCTCATCCCAACCCTGGGTTGCCCTTTGTCCTCAAGGTGGACGCGTCTGAGACGGGAGTAGGCGCCCTTCTGTCTCAGCGTAGAACACCAGAGGGTCCGCTGCTTCCTTGTGGGTTTTACTCCCGGAAACTGTCACCCGCGGAGTGCAACTATCAGATTGGTGACAGGGAGTTATTGGCCATAGTGCAGGCTCTCAAAGAGTGGAGGCACTTGCTCGAGGGCTCGGTGGTTCCGGTTCTCATCCTGACGGACCACAAGAATCTGACCTACCTTTCTGAGGCCAAGAGATTGACACCACGTCAGGCCAGATGGGCTCTGTTCTTGTCACGTTTTAATTATGTGGTCTCCTACCTACCCGGTTCCAAGAACATCAGGGCGGATGCCTTATCACGGCAGTTCTCCGAGCTGTCCAGGGAGGAATCTATACCGACTTCGGTCATACCTCCGAATCAGATCCTGGCCGCCATTCGCACCAGTCTGACCTCTCCCCTTGGTGAGCAGATTTTGGCGGCTCAATCTGGTGCTCCCTCTGGGAGACCCAACGGCAGATGTTTTGTGCCTGAGGAGTTGCGCACTCGGTTGTTGCGAACCTACCATAACTCCAAGACCGCGGGGCATCCTGGTAAGAATCAGCTGTCCTGGGCTGTTTCACGTCTGTTCTGGTGGCCTTCCCTACGTTCCGACATCGCCGCATATGTAGCGGCATGCTCCGTTTGTGCCCAAAGTAAGTCCCCTCGGCACCTTCCGTTGGGCCTGCTGCAACCCATAGCCACCGGGGAGCGCCCATGGTCACACCTGGGGATGGATTTCATTGTGGACCTCCCTGCATCCCAAGGCCATACGGTCATTCTGATGATTGTGGATCGGTTTTCCAAAATGTGCCACTGTGTTCCTCTCAAGAAGTTACCCTCTGCACAAGAGTTGGCCACGATTTTTGCCAGGGAGGTCTTCCGGTTGCACGGTTTGCCCAAGGAGATAGTGTCGGATCGGGGGAGTCAGTTTGTGTCCAGGTTCTGGCGCGCCTTTTGCTCCCAGTTGGGGATTCATCTCTCCTTCTCCTCGGCCTACCACCCTCAGTCCAATGGGGCCGCAGAACGATCCAATCAGGCATTGGAGCAATTCCTTCGTTGCTATGTCTCCGATCACCAGGACAATTGGGTTGACCTCCTGCCTTGGGCTGAGTTTGCCAGGAACACGGCGGTGAACTCTTCCTCTGGGACGTCTCCCTTCTTGGCCAATTATGGGTTCCAACCTGCCGTGTTACCGGAGGCATTCTCTCCCCAGGATATTCCGGCTGTGGAGGATCACCTTTCCGTCCTACGCGCCTCTTGGGTACAGATCCAGAAGTCCCTTGAGGTCTCTGCGCAGCGCCAGAAACTCCAGGCTGATCGCAGACGAGCGCCTGCCCCTTCCTACCAGGTCGGAGACCGTGTATGGTTGTCCACTCGCAACCTCAACCTTCGAGTGCCCACTCCCAAGCTGGCTCCTCGCTTTGTTGGTCCCTTCCGAGTGCTTCGCAGGGTAAACCCGGTAGCCTATGCCCTTGCGCTTCCTCCTGGCATGCGGATCTCCAACGTGTTTCATGTCTCCCTGTTGAAGCCACTGGTGTGCAATCGCTTCACTTCCTCGGTTCCTCGGCCTCGTCCGGTCCAAGTGGGCCTTCCACGCACGCTTCCCTCAGAAACCGTTTTTTGCACCGCGGAGGAGGGGCCCTTGAGGGGGAGGTACTGTCATGGTCTTACCTCTCTCCTGTCTCCTTCGTTTGACATGTGCTGGCGGCCATCTTGGTTTCTGGGTCTCTTGTAGCCTCCCACCCTGCGGCTCCTCCTTCCCACTGGGAGGAGCTGGATGCCTGGCTCATATATATATAGGAGGTCTGTGGCTCTGTTCCTTGCTTGGTCCTCCTGTGTTTACATGCTTCTAAGACTGCTGCTGCTTCTGGTTCCGATCCTGGATTCGTCTGACTTCCCTGCTGGTTCCTGATCCTGGCTTCGTCTGACTTCCCTGCTGGTTCCTGATCCTGGCTTCGTCTGACTACCCTTCTGGTTCCTGACCTCTGGCTTCGCAAGACTCTGCTTCGGGTTCACCATCCGTTTGGACTTTTGCTTTAATGCTTGATATTCAATAAAGCCTTCTTATTTTCACTTATCTCTTGTTGTACGTCTGGTTCACGGTTCCGTAACACTGGTCTTAAACTTTTCAAGCTTCAGGCTTCCATTCACATTATGCCCAACATGTTTTCTTTTTAATGCAGGAAAAGTTATCTGGGAAGTATAAACAATGTTTATGCTTACCAAATCAAGTTCTCCTGTATTTAAATGTAGCACAGTGGTTAAGTGGTTGGCACTTTTGCCTAGCAGCAGTAAGGTAGTTAATTCGAAACCCAACCATGGCACTACCTGCCTGGAGTTTGCATGTTCTCCATGTGCCTGCTTGGGTTTCCTCCGGGTACTCCAGTTTTGACTTCTCTTTACTTCTTCTCACAACATCCACACATTTCTTACATGTTCTCTTGACATCAATCCCCCTTGTGTATTCCATCCCATATTAATATACTTACAACATATGGATGTACTTTGAGGATGGGACAATGGACAAAAATACTAAATTTTTCCTCCTTAAGTGCATCGAGCCATTTTTAATAAAGCATAAATATCAGCACAACTCATAATTGACATCTTTATATGCGACTATGGGTTCTTGTTGTTTATCCATAGTACTACAGGGTTGGCGTACGGCGAGTTATTCACCTTACAACTGTTCTCTGGTTTTGTATCCCCATTGTTTCACACTCTAGGTGTCTGTATCTATGGCCCAAATAAGATCGCGGTTGGTCTTGGCCGAGATCAATTGCGATCGACAGAAAACAGGCATTCTGTGCCACTAACCTTTGTTATTATTAAACTATAAAGTTTATCTATATACAGTATCATGTGTTGTCTAGCCTAAACACACGACATGAGGTCATCTACAACCTCGATGGAGGACCTTGTGGTTTAAGCGGGTCGTCCGATAGGCTTCCTTATTCACATACGCATAGTGCCCTCTCCAGTCCATATGAAGATTTTGAATCATACAGCTTAATGGGAGAAATTCCGGGCATGGGGCATAAGCTTTACTTGTATGTGGGTGGGCAATATACACAGTTGTGGCAGTTCTGCCTTTGTATACATTTGCTTATCTTGTCTTTTTTGTTTTTGCTTTTCTGCTTTTTACCTTCAATTTAATTTCATTTAATATCTTGGTAGTGCTCACCATTCCGTGTGGGAACCATTTTAGTGATTTTCCAGTCTTGCTTTCAGGTCACTGCCCCGAGCAATCCATTACATTACATGAACTGTCCCCATAACTATGGCGAGTTCCCCCCGTCCTCTCCTCTCCTTTCCTTCCCCCCTTGGCATAATTCTTTTTTTTCACTTTTTTACACATGAAATCTATACACTTCATATATTTATATACACTTTTTATTAATTAGAAACGATCAGATATCTAAACAAATTTTAATTTATGCAAATGTATTATTTTACAATATTTTTACATGTGTGGTATATATACACACACACACACACACACACACACGTTTTCACACAATCTCCTTTTTCATACATACATGAGCGTTTTTTTACCAACATTAATATTTGTTTTCTTTTTCTATTTAGTATATTATGGGAGCGCTTCCTTCTCAATCACATGTTTTGGTTTGGACTTTTTTTGTTCAAAGGGGACACCAATTACTAATTGGTCGATTGGACCCAGAATCACCACCCCTTGTGGGAACAAGTATATATTTGATATCCATTTCTGTGTTTGTTAGCTATGACTAAGCACCAAGTAATAGTGTGAAACATGTCAGCTGGTATCCTGTTTGCTGTGACATGTATTTTGTGATCCTGTTTTATCAATAAAAGCAACATTTTCAGAGTGCGGCTGTCCAGACATTCTTCTCCATCTTGCATTGTTATATGCATTGCCAGCACCTGGGGCTTCAGATTTGGTGAAAAGGGTCATCATTTGCATCTTCTACCTTGAGCGGTGACTCCCTTTCTCTACTCCAGTTTCCTCCCACACATTCTGGTAGGTCAATTGTCTCATGTGTAAATTGGCTCTATTGTGTGTATGTATGAATGTGAGTAAGGCTGTTTTCACATGGGCTTTGTCCGTAGTCCGCATCCACCTGCTTAGCAGGGGATTTCTCTGCCGAGTAGGTGGATGACATGTCAATGACCACTATGCAGAGCAGACATGGACACAGCCCCGCTGTTCTCCGTGGGGCTGTCAGATAGAAACGGATGCTGGAGGGTGTCAGCGGACATGTCTGCTGACATCTGCCGCTCCATAGACAGCTATGTATGGTCCAATCAGGCCGGCCTGAAAAACTGACAGCCCATGTGAAACTAGCCTTAGAGATCTTAGATTGTAAGCTCCTTGAGGGCAGTGATGTGAATGTACAATATATGTGTAAAAGTGCTGCATAAATTGATGGCACTATACAAGTACCTACAATAAATAATAGTTTCTTTACGCATGTTTACACCCAGTGTCTAATATGCCCCTGGACGCATAGATAAACTGAAACGCACAGTGTGAATTATACCATTCAAAATTATTAAATGCGTACAGAAATGTCCTTTAAAAAAAAAAAAAAGTATATAAATCACAGGTTTGTCAAAGCACGTGTGAATGAGGCCTTATGCCTTGTACACACGACCAGTTTTCCAGACGGGGAAAAAAAAAAAAGGAGAACCAGCTCTCTTTTTTCCCGCCGGGAAAGCCGGCAGACTTTTGCCCAACATTTTTTGTCAGTTTTCCTGTGAGGTAAAACTGCAATGGAGCATACACACGTCCGGCATTTCAGACCAAAGTTTCCTGTCGGGAAAACCTCTCGTGTGTAAGGGGAAAAAAAAAAAAAAAACTTACCGAGCAGGTTCTTGCCTTTCCGACGGGAACTTTTTCCGTCGTAAATCACGCAGGTTTGTGCAGGGCATTAAGCCCACTAACCCATGGCAAAAATACTGGCAGTAACAATTTACTGTGTTTAGGTTAACAAAAGATTTTTGGTGCAGTTCATCGCTTTCACTTTTTGTTACTGAAGTCCATTAGGCACAAAACAATTGCTCTGTATTTGTTTGATCATATACACTACATGATAGATATCACAAAAATATAACTACATACAAGCTTATGTGAATAGTTACCTTTCATTTGGTAATCAAATGTTAGCTCTTCTCCTGCTTTGATAGGTCTTGTTGAAAATAGTGCAATACGAGGAAGACGGACATCAAGATTGTCTATGAAGACATTATACACTTGAAGGTTGGGATCACACTAAATGGAAAGAGAGAGCAGTTAAGGACTTTGCCCCTTTTACACATTTTTAAATGGTCCGACAGAAAACAGTTTCCCAATTCAGCTTGCTTTCAAAGCATAGAGTTTAAAGTACTACTCAAAATAAATACCAAGCAATACTACTTATATAAACTACATGTTAAAACAAACAAACAAACAAACAAACAAACAATCTAGGGCCGCTATCATCAGGGCCGCTGATAGAAATCATGGGGCCCCGTACAGCCTACCTGACGGGGCCCCCTTCAGCCCCACCCCTGGCCCAGCGACTTGAGAGCGGGACATGCCAATGCCATAATGTACTGCAGAGACAGTGCCACCCATGTCGCCAAAGCCATAATGTACTGCAGACAGTGCCACCCATGCCATATTGTGCTGCAGACAGTGCCACCCATGCCATTGGCAGCATGGGTGGCACTGTCTGCAGCACAATATGGCATTGGCAGCACTGTCTGCAGCACATTACGACATTGGTGGCATTGTCTGCAGCACATTACAGCATTGGCGGCATGGGTGGCACTGTCTCTGCAGGCAGCACATGCATTATGGACCATAATGCATGTGCTACCTGCAGACAGTGCCACCCATGCCGTAATGTGCTGCAGACAGTACCACCCATGACCTAATGCCATAAACGCATGTGCTAGCCGACAGTGCCGCCAATGCCATATTCTGCAGACAGTACCACCCATGCCGCCAATGGCATAATACCATTGGCAGCATGGGTGGCACTGTCTCTGCAGGCAGCATATGCTTTATGGCATTAGCGTCATTGGTGGCACTGTCTGCAGCACATTGCGGCATGGGTGGCACTGTCTCTGTAGGCAGCACATGCGTTATGGGCAGACAGAACCACCCGTGCCGATGCCAATCATGCCATAATGTATACATACTGCTGCTGCAGTAGTAGGAGATCTAGAAGCCAACCCCCCCCCCCCCCCCCCCCCAAGCACACATCTGTGTCATTTTTAGCTGCCTGGGCCCAAGGAGTCACTTCTTCCCTGATGGCTGCTGCTGCCTGGACTTGAGGGTCAGTTAGATGGGATGCCTCCGACGCCGCTGCTGCTCGCCTGAGTCGCCTTACTGCTACTTCTCACGCGGAGAGACTTAGACACAGGAAGGAATCACTCCGCGGCGCCAGGACGACGGCACTACACAGACGACGTGCTGGCCGGGACTTGAGCCAATATGAGGAGCAGATGCGGAAGAGATATTCTTCCGCGCCTGAAATACACAAAATAGTCCCTTCCCCGCCGCCACCTAATACTGCAATTAGCGATCAGAAACAAGGGCCGATCAACGTTAAGGGACATGGCTAAGGATTTTTATTTTTTTACATTAAATTATTTATCTGATCAGGTTGCCGGGCCCCCCTGCTGGCTGGGCCCGGTTCAACAGCGCCAGTTGTACTGGCATATTAGCGGCCATGGTCATGTGACCTCCAGCTGCTCTCCTCCAATCTAAGAGCTACAGCAGGAGGGTCCAAGATCCCCTCTGATGTCAGCCAGAGAGGTCACGTGACCCTTGTGCTGACTGCTTAGCCCCTCCCACTGTAGCCCTTAGTTTGGAGGAGGAGAGCGGCCGGAAGTCACATGACCATTTTGTACACTATATAAGATGGCTTGATAGAACAGAGTGGCTGGCTGGCTGGCAGTAATCCTTTAACTTTACTGCCAGCTACTAATAGTGGCAGGAGGAGAGAGGGAATGGACAGGCAGGGGAGGGAGGGGGGAGAGCAGCAGGAAGACGTAGGCACATAAACTGACCACAGTAACCATGAATCAGCAGGCATGATTACCATGGTCAGCACACTCAGGCAGGATCAACCAGGTTTTTTACAGCATTGAGAGGGAGAGATCAGACAGCACAAGCACGGTGCTGTTTAACCTGCTATAATGGGAACAGGATCTTTTTTTTTAGAAAATACTAAGCAACAGTACACATATTAGCTCAATGTGCTTCTGCTCTTCTAATATCCAAGTGTAGACCAGTGTATCCCCCACTTTACACCCCGTGTGGGTGTACAAAATTGTGTAGACCATTAAATCATAAATGGTCAACAGCGCACAACTGTCATTCTGATATAAACTGCGTCTCCAGTATTGATCACCTTCGTCACCCCCCCCCCAGCATACCATCAGGGGAAAACAACAGTAAATCCATTGTGAAGTACCGTATTTATCGGCATATAACACGCACCCTAACTTTAAAAGGGAAGTTTCAAGAAAAAAAACTTTCCATATACATAGGGGGCTAACACGCAGGCACAGTTTACCCTCTATTTTCAGGGTAAAAAAGTGAGTGTTATACGCCAATAAATACTGTATACAATAACCTAACTTATGGTCAGATCTGATGCTGCAGCTTCCTCTTCCAGCTCTAAGCCCGAGAACTGAGCAATCACACGATCGCTGATCGCTGTGATATAAAAGAACACAGAGCGTGCACATTGGCTCAGTGCAGGACTACAGAGTGTCGCTGTGGAGTGGAGAAAACTGCTTTTGCAGCTTTCTCCAGGTTTTGGAATACCTGAATGGGGCTCTGTAGTTGGGAGATTCCATAGAGTCTTGGGTGGGAAGGAATCTCCAACCCTGTGTCCAGGTTTTGTGGATGACCAGCAGGGTGTGTGCCTGTGTGACCCATGAAAAGAGCATACATACTGCTAAATAGAGAGCCAGGTGGGCTAGCATTTTCGTTTGTTGTACTTTTCCTGAAGAAAAACCCCCTGCGTGGGAAACTTATATGTTATAGACTTTTTGTTTGCCTTTTAATAAAAATGGGCTACCAGGCCCTTAAAATATATTTCCTGACTTCCATGAATCACTAAAAAATGCATCTACCACTAGAGCGAACGACCCCCCCATGTCACAATTTATTTTTAGCAGAGACCCTAGAGAATAAAATGGTGGTCGTTGCAATATATTATGTCACACTGTATTTGCGCAGCGCTCTTTCAAACACAATTTTTTGGGAAAAAATACACTTAAATTAATAATAATAATAAAAAAAAAAAAAGCGAAAAACTGTAAAGTTAGCCCTTTTTTGTATAATGTGAAAGATGATGTTGCGCAGAGAATCGTAGTCTTTATTCCAAGCAAAAAAAATAAAAAATTGTGAATCTCATTTTTTCCAGAATCGTGCAGCTCTACTAGATATTAAGCTTGTGTTCTATAGCTCCACACAAGCCTTCTGATTTCAAAGTCTGACATTTCTTCAAGCCATAACAAGGATGGGAAGTATGAAATCCAAACTGTTACAGTACAGAAATGGATAATACACCAATATATGGAAAAAGCACACTGTATGAAAGCATACAGCAATGCCAAATATTACTGTTTATATATAACATGTAACAAAAAGATAACCATTACACTTACAATATGTGTGCTGTGTACAACAAAGTTTTACTTTAAATTTACTGCATTTAATAAAAATAATACCACTTACACTGTGATTTACAAAGTGTGAGACATTTCCATATCGAGCGGCATCCACAGTGAACTCATCTGACTCATAGTCCAGATCAAACAGGTAAGTGATTCCCGTGCTGTCATACTGCTGACCCCTTCTTTCTGCCTCTTCACTTGTTATTACCTGAAATAAAAACAAACATAGGAAAGAACACACTATAAACTTTGTCTGGCCATATGCAAAACTCCCATAAAATATTTTTTCACAGTTTTGAATAAATTGGGTAAAAGGAACCCTCATTCCTAGGAGGGAGGAAAATCCCACTAGGACAGGGGATCACACTGTCAACGGCTGTATCCCTACTTCTCCTCACTTTCTCCGTTTCTGTCCTCTATACTTTAGAATTGGAGCTTCAACAGCCATGCTGTTAAAGTCAATGAGTTGAGAAGCAGGATGGAACAGAGGCTTTTGGCCAGTCTGATGTTTGGAACGGTCCTAAGATGAATCACTGGGAATCCTTCCACCTATCTTGAGCAATTGAAAAAGCTAAAGTTAGAAGCCGATTGGCTACCATGCACAGCTGCACCAGATTTTGCACTCTCCAGTTTTAGTAAATTAACCCCACTGTGTATAATGAATACAAGACCAATCTTCATACTGCTGATCATTCATGAATGTGTATCGGCTTGCTTCAATTCCCTATACAGCAGAACTAAGGCCCCTTTCACATTGGGCGAAGGAGGTGCGCGGGCGGTATGCCGCTACGGCTATACCGTCATTTTTACCAAGATATTCGGCCACTAGCAGTGCGGTTTTAACCACTTCCATACCGGGCACTTATACACCTTCCTGCCCAGACCAATTTTCAGCTTTCAGCGCTGTTGCACTTTGAATGACAATTGCGCGGTCATGCTACACTGTACCCAAACTACATTTGTATAATTTTGTTCCCACAAATAGAGCTTTCTTTTGGTGGTATTTGATCACCTCTGGGATTTTTATTTTCTGCTAAAAAATAAATAAAAAAGACCGAAAATTTTGAAAAACAAATGCTTTTTTTTTTGTTTCCGTTACAAAACTTTGTAAATAAGTACGTTTTCTCCTGCACTGATGGGGCTGCACTGACGGGCACTGATGAGGTGGAATTGATGGGCACTAATATGCGGCACAGATAGGCGCCACGGGTGTACTGTATTGTACTTATGGATGCCAATCAATGCCTGCCAATCAGTGATGCCCATTGTGGGCACTGATTGGCATCCATTGTGGGCACTGATTGGCATCCCTGGCGGTCTAGGGTGGCATCCCTGGTGGTCTAGTGTGGGCATCCTCGGGGGGGCTGTGTTGATAATCGATCAGCACAAACCCCCCCGTCAGAGGAGCAGCCAATCGGCTCTCCTCTACTCGCGTCTGACAGTCGCGAGTGAGGAAAAGCCGATAACCGGCTCTTCTTGTTTACATTGTGATCAGCCGTGATTGGACACGGCTGATCACGTGGTAAAGAGTCTCCGTCAGAGACTCTTTACCTAGATCGGTGTTGCCGACGCCTTTTTTTTTTTTTAGGGCGGGCGGCAAGTGGTTAACCCCCCCCCAGCGACCGAAAAAGGGTTAATACCGTTAATTGGGTTAATTTTCCATTGCCTTCAATGGGAAGAAGCTACTTCACCACTCCAAAGATGCAGCTAGCAGGACTTTTGGAGCGGTCCTGCTAGCGCACCGCTTAAGTGTGAAAGCCTTCGGGCCTTCACACGGAAGGGCAGGATTTTATCAGGCAATATTTAGGCGCCATTTGTAGTGCCTGAAAAACATGTCGGTGTGAAAGAGGCCTTAGTCTGGGAAAGGAGAAATGGGGCAGAACTGAGAGACAATTAAAGGGGTTGTAAAGGTAACCCCTTTAAATAGCTTCCTTTACCTTAGTGCAGTCCTCCTTCACTTACCTCATCCTTTGATTTTGCTTTAAAATGTCCTCATTTCTTCTGAGAAATCCTCACTTCCTGTTCTTCTGTCTGTAACTCCACACAGTAATGCAAGGCTTTCTCCCTGGTGTGGAGTGTCATGCTCGCCACTTCCCTTGGACTACAGGAGAGTCAGGACGCTCTCTACGTTGCAGATAGAGAAAGGAACTGTGTGTTAGTGGGTGTCCTGACTCTCCTGAAGGGAGGGGGCAAGCACGACACTCCACACCAGGGAGAAAGCCTCGCATTACGGTGTGTAGTTACAGACAGAAGAGAAGAACAGTGAGGATTTCTCAGAAGAAATAAGGACATTTAAAAGCAAAATGGAAGGATGAGGTAAGTGAAGGGGGACTACACTAAGGTAAAGGAAGCTATTTAGGAAAAAAAGAAAATTGTACCTTTACAACCCCTTTAAGTGTTGTACATGCAAATGTATTGACAGGAGAAAAAGGGCAGAGGATGACCACATCGGTCTGCTCTTGTTTCACTGTCTAATCACAAGGCTGGGGATGGAGAGAGGACCCGACAATAATGTCATCCAATTCACTGTTCTTAAATTCTGTCAATGACATCTATTTAACTTCAGTTTGAGATCATTCAGAATTTAATTTACAAAACGCATTTGACCTCCTTCAAGCATGGCTTCCATTCCCACAGTTGCAAAGACCACATGGAGTGAAAAAAAACCCTATTGACACAGCTACTTAATGGACACCAATAAACAATTGGCAGGTAGAGCTCCTGTCTGTTACTTCTGTTTTTAGCTGCATTCTTGGAGTTTCTATGAATGGAGGACAGGCAGATGCATGAAAGGTCGGCTTCCTCTATGTTTAGAGTGCTTTTCATAGTAGGAAGCTTTTATGAATGGAGCAGGGGTGTGTAAAGGGTGGGTATATAGTCGGCACAAGTGTCTGCAACATAAAAGTGGGTGAACTAAAGCGCTGGCCAACCGTGAAAATTAATATGTAACCAGTGAAAAAACAAACAAAATGCTGCTCGAATCTAAAATGTGCTAACAACAAATAAAGAGTTTGAATAAAGGATGATGAGCGCAAACTGAAAATCTAACAGTAAATAACAAGACAGTCCATGGGGACTGATAACAATCTATTTGTAAACTAAACCAATGGGCTGTGCATGGCACACCGGGCGAAATGACGTTATGATACATCCCTTCGCTCTGTGGCCATTAGGGGCTCACGCGCTGCCGGGGGCACGTGCACCCGCTGCTCGCCCCCAGGGCCAATGCGTGTGCCCAGCAGGCGCGGTACTGCACACTGCTTTGGCCTGAATCCTGCTCGTTTTGCAAAACACTCGCAAACCGAGTTAGGATTTTTCAAAATACAGTGCTCGTATTGCGAAACGCTCGTTAATCGCATTACTCGCAATCCGAGGTTCCACTTTGTGTTTTTTTATTTTTATTTTGTTTAAAGCAAAAAATAGAAACCACAGAGGTGATCAACTACCACCAAAATAAAGCTCTATTTGAGGGGGGGGGGAAAGGACACAATTTTGTTTGGGTACGGCGTTGTATGACCGTGCAATTGTCAGTTAAAGCAACGCAGTGCCAAATTCTAAAAAGTGCTCTGGTCAGGAAGGGGGTAAAATCTTACGGGGCTGAATCGGTTAATACAATTCTTAAAGCATTTCCCATATGAATCAAGGCCAGCTGGTGTGCTCCACCATCCCTTTCACACTGGGGCGGTGAGTGCGTCGGTGGTAAAGCGCCGCCATTTTAAGCGGTGCTTTACCGTCAATTTCGCAGTGCTATTCGCACACAAGCGGGGCGAAAAAGGGGTTAAAAACACCGCAAAGCACTGCTGCAGCAGCGGTATAGCCCATTAACCACTCCTTCACCGCTCCAAAGACGCTGCTAGCAGGACTTTTATTACCGTCCTGCTAGCGCACCGCTCCAGTGTGAAAGCCCTCGGGGCTTTCACATTGGAGACAAAAGTGGCTTTCAGGGCGCTTTGCAGGCGCTATTTTTAGCGTTACAGCGCCTGCAAAGCACCTCAGTGTGAAAGGGGTCTTAGATGTGGAAATACATGCAGGGTTTAGAATCACTTTAACCGCTTGCCGACCAGCGAACGACAATATACATCGAGACAATGGCACGGCCAGGCAAATGGGTGTACCTGTACGTCCCTTGAAATTTGCCTCCCAGTCGGCAAAGGCAGAACAGGGGCATGTCTTTGTAAACAAGGCATTCTCCTTGTTCTGCCTAGTGACACGTAAGGGATCTACTGTTCCCTGTGAATAGTGACGTGTCACTGGTAGCTCCTCCCCCTAACAGTTAGAATCACTCCCTAGGACACATTTAACCCCTTCAGCGCCACCTAGTGGTTAACGCCTTCACTGCCAGTGTCATTTTCACAGTAATCAGTGCATTTTTATAGCACTAATCGCTGTAAAAATTACAATGTCCCAAACATTTGTCAAAAGTGTTTGGTGTGTCCGTCATAAAATCACAGTCACAATAAAAAAAAATTAATTAATAGTAAGAAATAATAAAAATGCCATAAACTATCCCTTAATTTGTAGACACTATAACTTTTGTGCAAACCAATCAATAAAACGCTTATTGCAAATTTTTTACCAATAATATGTAGAAGAATACAAAATCGGCCTAAACTGAGAAAAAAAAAAAAAAAAAAAAGTTTTTTTTTTTTTAAAATAGATAAAAATTGGGGATATTATAGCAAAAAGAGGTGATCAAAATACCACCAAAAGAAAGCTCTATTTGTGGGAATAAAAGGATGTCAATTTTGTTGGCGAATCGCAAAAGTGCTCTGGTCTTTGGCCAGCCAAATGGTCCGGGGCTGAAGTGGTCAAAAAAGAGATTTTAATACAGCTTACCTGTAAAATCTTTTTCTTGGAGTACATCACGGGACACAGAGCGGCATTCATTACTATATGGGTTATATGGAGTACCTTCAGGTGTAGACACTGGCAATCTCAAACAGGAAATGCCCCTCCCTATATAACCCCCTCCCATAGGAGGAGTACCTCAGTTTTGTAGCAAGCAGTATGCCTCCCAAAATGGTCCTCAAAAAAGAGGGGTGGGAGCTCTGTGTCCCGTGATGTACTCCAAGAAAAAGATTTTACAGGTAAGCTGTATTAAAAATCTCTTTTTCTTTATCGTACATCACGGGACACAGAGCGGCATTCATTACTATATGGGATGTCCCAAAGCAATGCTTACAATGAGGGGAGGGAGAACATCTCCAAGACAAAAGGATTTAATTTAGAGATATACTCAAATCATAATAAATCCAACTTAGTTGAGAAAAATAAAATTTTTAAATTTAACTCGAACAAGAGGAGCCCCCGGAATCCGAGGGTCTCAAACTGCAGCCTGCAGCACTGCCTGCCCGAAGGCAGTATCAGTATTCCTTCTTACGTCCAACTTGTAGAATTTTGTAAACGTGTGGACAGAAGACCAGGTTGCCGCCTTGCAAACTTGAGCCATAGAGATCTGGTGGTGTGCTGCCCAGGAGGCGCCCATGGCTCTAGTAGAATGAGCCTTTAATGATACTGGAGGAGGCAACCCTTTCAAGCCGTAGGCCTGAGTGATTAATTGCTTAATCCACCTAGAAATGGTGGACTTTGCAGCTGCCTGCCCCTTCTTGGGCCCATCCGGTAGAATGAACAGCACATCTGTCTTCCGGATCTTCTTTGTAGCTTTAAGATAGGCCTTCATGGCCCTGACAATATCCAAGGTATGCAGCAACCCTTCCTTTCTGGAAGTAGGTTTAGGGAAGAAGGATGGTAATACCAAATCCTGGTTCAAATGAAAACTGGATATGACCTTCGGAAGGAAGGAAGGATGAGGGCGGAGAACGACCCTGTCCTTATGAAAAACAAGATATGGTTCCTTACAGGATAAGGCTGCCAGCTCCGAAACTCTTCTTGCGGAAACTATGGCAACCAAAAATACTAACTTCCTTGTCAGTAGAACCAAAGGAATATCAGCCAACGGCTCAAACGGTTGTTTCTGTAAACTTGACAGAACAAGATTTAAATCCCACGGACAAAGCGGGGATTTAACTGGAGGTCTAATACGTAAGACCCCTTGAAGGAAGGTCTTAACCAGCGAGTGGGTGGCCAGCGGCCGCTGAAACCACACTGACAGAGCAGAAATCTGTCCTTTGATTGTGCTTAATGCCAATCCTTTATCCACTCCTAGCTGGAGAAAACTTAATACTCTATCGATGGTAAATTTGCGAGAAAGCCATCGCTTGGACTCACACCAGCCTACATAGGCCTTCCAGACCCTGTAATAAATCACCCTAGAGACCGGTTTCCTGGCTCTGATTAGGGTAGAGATTACTTTCTGAGACAGACCTCTACCCCTGAGAATCAGGGATTCAGCTTCCAGGCCGTCAAATTTAGATGCCGTAAGGCAGGGTGGAGGATCGGACCTTGCGATAGCAGGTCTGGCCGTAGAGGAAGAGTCCAAGGGTCTCCCACTACCATCCTTAAGATTAGTGAGTACCATGCCCTTCTGGGCCATGCTGGAGCTACCAGGATGACTGGTATGTGCTCCACCCGGATCCTGCGCAGCAGGCGGGGTAGTAACTGGAGCGGGGGAAACGCATAAAGAAGTTTGAACTGATGCCAAGGGCAAACCAACGCATCGGTTCCGCAGGCCATCGGATCCCTTGAGCGGGACATGAACCTGTCTAGTTTCTTGTTGAGTCTCGATGCCATGATATCCACGTCCGGCACTCCCCATCTTTGGCAGAGTGCTTGAAAGACTAGTGGATGCAGAGACCATTCCCCCGGCCATAGAGTCTGGCGGCTTAAGAAGTCCGCCTGAAAGTTGTCCACTCCTGGAATGAATATTGCCGATATGCAGGGCACATGAGCCTCTGCCCATAGAAGAATCAAGCTCACCTCTCTCTGAGCGGCTTGACTCCTGGTTCCCCCTTGGTGATTTATGTGTGCCACGGCCGTGGCATTGTCTGATTGAATTCTCACCGGGAACCCCTGCAATTTTGACGTCCAAGCCCTGAGGGCTAGTCGAGCAGCTCTGAGCTCCAAGATGTTGATGGGCAACTGCTTCTCTGGCTTTGCCCAAGTACCTTGGCGAGTGCAACCATCCAAAATTGCTCCCCAGCCCGTCAGGCTGGCGTCTGTGGTCACTATCTTCCAAGCCACTGGGCTGAAAGACCTCCCCTTCAGTAGATTCTGAGGGTCTAACCACCAACACAGACTTTGTCGGACTCTTGATGAGAGCGGCAACGGGATATCCAAGGCCTGTGGCCTTCTGCTCCATGCTGACAGGATGGCTGCCTGTAGGATGCGAGTGTGGCTCTGGGCGTATGGTACCGCCTCGAATGTGGCCACCATCTTGCCTAGTAACCTCATACATAGGCGAATAGTCGGTTCTTTCTTGCTTAGAACCAGTAGGATTAATTCCTTGATGGCTTTTACCTTCCTCAGAGGTAGGAACACTCCTTGTTGTTCTGTGTCTAATCTCATGCCGAGATATTCCAACTGCTTTGTGGGCTGGAAAGCTGACTTTTCTCGATTTAGGACCCAGCCGAACCTCTCGAGGTATTGGACCGTGAGGGCCACTGCTCGCTCCAAGCCGGGAGACGAGTGATCTATGACTAGGAGGTCGTCCAGGTATGCTAGGATCGTGACCCCTTGGATCCTTAGTTTGGCTAGGATTGGAGCTAGGACCTTCGTGAACACCCGGGGGGCCGTAGCCAACCCGAAGGGAAGCGCCACGAATTGGAAGTGACGCGAAGCCACCATGAAGCGTAGATATCTTTGATGTGGCTGATAAATTGGAACATGAAGGTAGGCATCCTTTATGTCTATGGACGCCATGAAGTCGTCCTTCTGGAGTGTGGCAGCTGCTGACCGCACGGATTCCATCCGAAATGAGCGGATCTTTAGATATGCATTTACCATCTTTAGGTCCAAAATTGGCCTGACATCTCCATTGGATTTTGGGATGATGAATAGGTTGGAGTAGAAACCCAGCCCCTGTTCCAGGACTGGTACCTCTACTATTACTTCCTGGGAAAGTAGATGATCTAATGCCGATCTTAATGCGGCTCCCTTTTCCGGATCGTTTGGAATCCTCGACTTCTGGAAATGAGGAGGAGGAAACCTTAGGAAATCTAATTTGTAGCCTGTGGCCACGGAAGACCGTACCCACTCGTCGGGAATGCTGGCTTCCCAAATCTCTGAAAAGAGTCGCAGCCTTCCCCCCACCTTCGTGGGTGGGGGCGCCCCTTCATAAGGTTGGCTTGGGGGCTGGTTTTGCTGGTTTGCGAAACCACTGCCTTTTGCCTCTAACAGCCTGTCCTTGTGATCTGCTGTTGAAGCCGAAGTTTGCTTTTGCAGGAGGCCGTCGATACTGCTTGGCATTAGAGGGCCCCTGCCCAGGGGAATACTGTCGTTTAAACGCAGGTCCCTGAACCTTCTTCTTAGTTGGCAAGAGAGTACTCTTGCCGTTTGAAATGGTCTGAATGTATTTATCTAGGTCTTCTCCGAAGAGTCGTCCTCCATGGAAGGGGAACCCTACCAGGAGCTTCTTGCATGGGGGCTCAGCCTCCCAGCTTTTTAACCATAAGAGTCTTCTCATATGGATAAGGGATAACGATAAACGTGACGCTTGCTGGATAGAATCCTTGATTGCGTCTACCGTAAAACATATGGCCTTAGGGACATCCGAAAATTTTTCTGCCTGCTGGGCCGGAATAAGTTTAAGCATCTGCTTAAATTGATCCGATAATGCTTGAGCGACCCCAATCACAGCCACAGCTGGCTGTACTACTGCCCCTGCAGTAGTGAAGGAGTTCTTAAGTAGTGCTTCCAAGCGCTTATCAACTGGATCCTTGAACACCTGTATGTTTTCTACAGGGCATGTTAACGATCTGTTAACACATGAGATGGCTGCGTCCACTGCAGGAGTAGCCCATCTTTTGGAAAAATTTTCTTCCATAGGATATAGGACAGAGAACCTTTTAGGTGGTAAGAAGATCTTATCTGGCTTGTTCCAATCTTGGAACAAAATTCCCTCTAATAGAGGATGGATCGGAAACACAGCATTGCTTTGAGGCGCCCTCAGTGAGCCCAAAGCTGAAACCGTCGATACCTGGAGATCTGGTACTGGCAAGTTGAATGTCCTATGGACCAAGTCCGACAATCCTTGAATCCACCAGCTCTCCCTCAGGGAGACTGCCCCAGACTCCTCTGTATCCGGGTCTTCGATCCCTGAACCTACTTGGTCCGTGTCCAAGAGGTCGTCCAATTCCCCTGAGGAAAGGACCTCCTCTTCTGAGGGTCCGCGCTCGGGCGACGGAGATCTATTCCGCTTACTGCCCCGCATAGCTGCGGATATCATTTTTCCCATGCTTTTCTGCATCTCTTTTAAAGAGGTGAGTAATACCTCCTCCGTGACCATCTTAGGGTTGGACTGACCCGCGTCAGCTCCAGCCCCAGATCCCGATGGCCCCAAGGCTCCCTGTAGGGAAAACAGCGGCATACCATGGTACAATACCGAGGTACACCTGCTACCTATTGCTATTTGGAACTATAAAAGTTAATTGTCCAAACACCTGTTTGGGGGATAAAAAAATGCTTCCTCTCCCCTAGATGACTTTTTTTTTTTCGTTTTTGTTTCAAATCCAGGAAAGAAAAAACATTCTGTCCCCCTGAGTAGTATTGCAAAGAAAAACTATGAGATGGAAAAGAAACAGCCTATTTCTAGGCTTGACAAAACAGTCCTCTGAAGACTGCAATATCCTTTCTGGCCACTGTGTGTCCTCGGCGCCCCGTGCTGCCGCTCTGGTCTTTCTCCTCAGTTCCAAAGTATTGATGGAACAAACAAGGAAGGGCCGCCCCTTCCTTTAAGCCACTGACCCGCCCTTCCCCCCCAGCAACCTCAAACAGGAAATGCCCCTCCCGACAGGGGGAGGGGGGGGGGATTTTGGGAGGAAGGGACCTCTCTGTTCCAGCAAACTGCAGCCTGCAGCCTGGAACCATGAGGAGGTCAGCGTTTTGCCTGCTTGCAGGCTCTGAGGAGGAAGACTGAATGGAGCATCGCCTGGAGGCCTGCAGGTAAGCAAAGCTCTCTGACACACACATATATTTTTATATAACACAGGCCCCACTCAATGCTTTTCCAACACTACAAGGGAGGTCACATCTTATGGGGAATAATACATAGAGAGCCATCCTATCTTTATGATATGTGACTAGTTTGCCAGATGCAGTGCATAACTTTAGGCATGTCCCCTGTGACCCCCCAGAAAAAAACCTGCTAAGAACCAAGTTCCGCAAGTTTTCCCCTCACTTACCTGCTCCATGCCGCAGGACTTTGCCAAGCAAGAGGCCCAATCTTCCCCCATCTCCGTGGGGATGTCTAGACCTTCAGGCCCTGGGTTCCTATGAAGGATCCACTGTCCTGGGCCCATATAGCACCCTGGCAACAGAAAACTTTAGGTACCCAAAGGTTTCTAAGTTCTGGGCCCAGGGTCCAGCTCTCTAAAAAGAAAAGCATTATGGGCTATACCCCAAGGGTTTGGGGTCCGGTTACTGACCACTTTAGCGCTGAGGCTTTTTTGGACAGAACCGGTAGCTCACCTAATCCCAAGGATGCGGAGGCAAGCTAAACCATGACTAACACCTAAGACACTGGCGTAAAAACTGAGGTACTCCTCCTATGGGAGGGGGTTATATAGGGAGGGGCATTTCCTGTTTGAGATTGCCAGTGTCTACACCTGAAGGTACTCCATATAACCCATATAGTAATGAATGCCGCTCTGTGTCCCGTGATGTACGATAAAGAAAAGACAAAGCTGTCCAGACAAGTCAAACCAAACCATTTAAACTGCATCAGGTCACTCCACCAAAAAACACTATTTAATATTTTTTTTATTAGTCAAAGCAAACTCCCCTATCCATCCATGTCTCCATGCTTTATTTTAATGAAAATCACTTTGAAAAACAACCTCCTAGCATTTCTGGCCATGGACATTTTGAGTAAGGGCAGATGATCCATGTAGCATTTAGTTCCTAAAATGCCCTTAGACCAAGAAAGCATGCAGGAGGGTGAGCTTAGCTGAGAAACCCCTCCTCCTCTCCTGAAGATTCTTGGGATGTATGACATCATTTGCCTAGGCAAGAAGCAATGAAGTAACGGACGTAGTCCGTAGAAAACTTTATTTTATATAAAACAACAATACAATAGATTTTCCTATCTATTTACTAATGCCAGCAGCATGCAAATTAAAAATAACCAATATCGATTGGGAGAGTGAAGCTCCACTTTGACACTGGCAGGGGTGCTTACAGTGGTCAATTAATTAATTTATAATTGTGGTTGCAAGAAAGAAATGTGCATTTTCTATGGCCCGTCTAACATTGCCCTCTCCTCAGACTGACAATGCCATCTGCTTTGCTACTTCATCCACAATACAGACACTCTAAGACAGGAAGTCTTGGCCAGGTAAAAGAAAAGGAAAAGAAAAAAAAAGGTCCAAGCCACAGCCAAGGATTGGCAAGCAGCAATATTTTACAAATGTTGTATTTGAGCTGAATTTGTATCAAACTCGCACAGGACCCTTTCTTTTTGGTCGGCATCAGAATCGGATCGCATGGGTGTGAACACCCATGAGATCCGATTCCTGACTGAGTTTGCAGCTCGCACTGCGATTTTCAAACTGATTTGGGGGTGTCATTAACGTTTAACTGACACTCCCAGCAGTTGGCATAGGGCAGTGTGAACTGCTGCCGAGAGACATGCGATGCGGGAATCCGCAGTAGATTCGCAGGGTTCCCGCAGCAGTGTGATCCAGCCCTAAAAGGCAAAATAACTTTTAGTTTTGGATAGAGTGAAGAGAGAATAACTCGTTGTCAGGTTGTCATTGCTGTCTGTGCTCCCGTTAGGGAGATTCACCCTATTTGTTTACCATTATCATTGAACATGGAAGTAAATAAAATAAAAAAATATTGATATTAGAACAAACAGGATTAGAAGGGAAATCTTCCAACGGGGACCCAAATTCTGGTGACCCTCATGACACCTCAGGATTCCCTCACTTGAAGGATTTCTTCTCACTTCCTGTTTTCACTATGCAACCGGAAGTGAATGAAAATTTTGCCTTTAGTGACACTTTAGGGCTGGGGTCACACTAGTGCGAATTGGATGCAAGATTCCTCGCATCCAATTCGCACAGCAGGAGATTGTGACCGGCTCCCTAAAATGTGGGCTGAAATAGGACCCGAAAGGTGCGTGCTCATATGTGAACCCAGCCTAATAAAAACATATGCCAAAGTTGGTTACATTTACAGAGACAATAACATATTTACATACCTCACCAACATATTCCATAACAAAGCTGTGCTTCTTGATTTTCTGGAGTGTTTTAACCCCCCAGCCACGTCCATCTTCTGTCCTAAAGATGCACAAAGAGTAAGGCGGTCCTTTCTGCACCACTCGGTTTGGACAATCTGGACCACATTTACATCTAGAGTTGCATTCATAAATAGGGCGTCCAGGTTGAATCCTAATTTGTTGCTGCTCATTGTAAGCAAAGACAACGCCTGCCTCTATAGGGCAACATTTACCCGTAAAGCAGTCTGTGCATTCACAGCCAACAATGGCTTCACCCAAGGTGATAACTCCAGGAGTGGTCTTGTAATCATTAATGTAAAAGAAGTCTCTGGGAGTCCCTTCAAGGTCTACATTGTTTTCTACATACAGCATTCCATTATGAGATTTTTTCCTGTTCAGTTCCTCCTCCCAACGCTTGAGTGCAATTCGTTGTTTAGCTTTCTTCACTAAAAAGTCAGCAGCGGGTTCGCCCACAGATTTAATGTGGATTTTTAGCTTACTTAATTTACCAGTATTAAGTTTGGATAAATATAAGTAAAAGTCATTGTAAAACTGCTCTAAAAGTGCCCGGCACTTGAGGTTTTCTGCGGGCTCCCATGTATTAGACGACTCTGGCCATCCTTTCCACTTCACAAGAAATAATTCTTTACCCTTAAAATAAATACACAAAAAAGAATTTTAAAATTTCACAAGAAGCATTTAGTTATTAACATACAAACATACTGTACATATGCAGTTTCTGTTGATGCAGGTTTATTTATTTTTTTACTACAAAAAAATATTAAAAAGTTTAAAGCGGTTGTAAAGTTTCAAGATTTTTCACCTTAATGCAGTCTATGCATTAAGGTCAGTTTGCATTCTGTCTTGAGAATCTTACAGACTGATGAAAGGAGGAAGAATTTCCCCAACTACAGGACTAGATTTGAGCCACCAAACATGAGATGACCTGGATGTCAGATCAATCGATAAATCCAGAGACTAGAAAGTTGAATTACGTACAGTCTGGAGTAGAATTGGGAATATGAAACTGCCTTGAAGGAGGCCAAGATCAAACCCAGAACCCTCATGCAGAAGCTGAGAGGGGGCGGCTACAGGACTACAGCTTCAGATCATAGGTCAGGAGTTTGGCTTCCAGAAGAAAAACCTTGAACCGATCAGTACCTAGAAGACAGACCTAAATACTCAAAGCAAAGAGTCAGTTCCTGCACCAACTTCTGGATGCTCAGGATCCAACCAAACATCTCTACAAGGATAAACAATATGTTGGAAATGGACCAAAAAGTCTGTACCGACCATTTCCTGAGTAGGTGGACATCCAAGCAATGACTGACCTGGTAATCGCCATTCAGAAATTTGTGTACTTGAATGAAGATACCCAGAGCTTTTAAGTCCAGAATAGGGCATATGCCCCCATTTGCTCTGGAAATAAGAACAGTGGAGTAGAAACCTTAAATAAATAAATAAAATAAAAACATGCCTTTCTAGAAACATGGCAAGTTGAGACAGAAGTTGTGCCAGAACAGTGTGACGGTCTGTTAGTATTTGCAGAAAAGAACATTCCAGCTTGTTTCCCATGGATATTATGTTCTATACCTACACATCAGAGATGCTTTTAGTCCAGATTGGTCATAAAGGCCAACAGGCAAAACCCCACTACCCCCCTTGCCAAAAACCCACTTTTCAAAGAGTTCCAATATGTGCATACACACACACCACCATATGAGTCATACAATATCCATAACACAGTGGTGTTGGGCTACATCAGTGTTTCTCAATTCCAGTCCTCAGGCCCCCCCAACAGGTCAGGTTTTCAGGATTTCCCTCAGATGAAAAGGCTGTGGCGATTACTAAGGCAGTGAAACTGATCAAATCACCTGTGCAAAATAATGGAAATCCTGAAAACCTGACCTGTTGGGGGGGCCTGAGGACTGGAATTGAGAAACACTGGGCTACATGAATGAGTTCTAATCGATTCAAAACCAGTGATACGCGAGGATCAGGTGCCTTCGTCATATCCTTGGTCCATACCTCCACAGCGTTTGACAAATGGACCTGACAGCCATGGTTGGTTGCAGGGCAGACCCTGCCAAGAAGATCAATGAGATCCTTAAATACTGGAATGAACAGTCAGAGCTTTTTCTAATCATTCCTATTGGGATACATATTTCCGCACACCACCACACGTGTACAGAGCTGACTCAGGAGCGAGCCCAGACATCTGCCCCTATAGCAAGTGCCTGCTATGGGGGCAGACACTGAAAAGGAGCAGAAAGAGCCAGCAGGGGACCCCAAAAAGGAAGGATCAGGGCTGCTTTGTGCAAAACCATTGCATAAAGCAGGTAAGGCACAAAGCCATCCAAAATGTCCCAATTACACCCTTAATTAACCTCAACTACCCTGTTTCCCCGAAAATAAAACATACCCCTAAAATAAGACCTAGCGTACTTTTCCAGAACGACTGCAATATAAGCCCTACCCCGTAAAGAAGCCCTAGTTTAAAATCCTATAACCCAGTCTATTACAGTAGTACACAATGTACAATGTGTGTGTTTCTGTAACATAAATGCAGGGAAGAGAGCTCCGGCAGGTCACAAAAGCGCAGAGCGGTGCTATAATGAAGGTATTTGGCACAATTATATTACAGAAATACACACATTGTACAATATATACTACAGTAATAGAGTGGATTACAAGATTTTACAAGCATTTTAACTAAGTTAACACTGGGGATTCCTAACAGGCAGGTCGAGAGAGGGGAAGAGAAGACAGCACATTACATGGTAAGACCTACCCCAAAAATAAGCCCCACTGTGTCTTTTGTTACCAAAATTAATATAAGACCCAGGCTTATTTTCGGGGAAACACGCTAAGTGTATGCAAACAGCTGCAGGTGGAGGAGAAAGTGTAGAAGTACACTTGTGGCCCTGAGTGAGCTATCATGGCAGCGATTTTAGTCATAAAATAAGACATGGACTTTTGGCGGTACAGGTAGTTACCAGTAATGTAAAATAAATATCTATAAATATTTATTTGTAAAAAAACGCATAGATAGAAACTTGTATACACAATTTCATAAGACAGTGTCAGCATATGATATCAGTTCATCTAACACCAAATAAGAGAAGGGTTTATACTTATGCAGATACATTCATAACATAGGAACGCATAGCATCAGAAATATATATATATATAAAACTCTTAGTGTTTGAGGCTGAATCCGATATGCGTAATAGTAGATCTTGCTTAGGATAGGAGTGGATCAATCGAATCTCAAAAAGTCGATCCAACCACTGATAATGGGGTAAGGAATGTACAACGCTTTTTACCTAACCAGCCTCCTGGGCATGAGGTAGGTGCTTGTTGTGTGTAGAAATCAAAAAGGTTGGGCTATAACACAAGCTGTTGGTAAACAGTGAAAGTGGATAGGCGTGAAGACCCCGACCGAAACACCTCTGGCAGACCCTAGGCTTGAATAGACTCCAAATAACAGGTTGCCAATTGGCCAAACATTGGAGAAGAGGGAACCACCTCAGCACCGACCGACAGAGAGGTAGTTCTATCAGTGGGTATGATGGTGTCTCATCCGTCGCAACAAGAACAGCCAGGGGGAAAAAAAAAAACCAGAGAGCGGAGAAGGGTTGCTACACACGGGATTATGGATGCCTGTGCATTACGGACGCCTGTGCATTGACCCTGTGCATCGGACGCCGATACTATTACGCATATCGGTTTCAGCTTCAAACACTAAGAGCTTATATATATATATATATATATATATATATATATATATATATATATATATATCTTTCTGATGCTATGCGTTCCTATGTTATGAATGTATCTGCATAAAGTATAAACCCTTCTCTTATTTGGTGTTAGATGAACGGATATCATATGCCAACACTGTCTTATGAAATTGTGTATACAAGTTTCTATTTATGCGTTTTTTACAAATAAATATTTATATATCTTTTACATTAACTACCTGTACCACCAAAAGCCCAATTTATTAGTCCATTAATTTCCATTGTCACTCTATCAGGACGTTGGTACACTAAATTTAAATAAAATAAGACATAACTGCAGAAATTTCCTCTCTGGATAATGCAGAGGAGGGAGCCACACCAGAATGAACTAGTGAAAACATGGGAGAACGTGTGGATTCAAGCAGGGAGCAATGATCCAGGGTGCCTCATCAAGACTCCTTTGTTGGAACATACTGAATATAGCAATTGATAAGGAGAAGATATGCCTGGAGGGTGCCCACACCTCAAAGGCACAGGGACACCAGAAGCCCATCAGAGCACAATGGCAGCTCAAGCCTTCTAATGTGTCCCCATGCTATACCCAGCAACCCATATGCGTGTCTTCAATCTGTTGTTAAAACTGACACTAAAAATGAACCTTATTTTCAAAAATCAATCCATACACTTCCACTACTTAATGGCCCTGTAATCTATGTTACATTAAATATTTTTTTACTGTGTTTTTCTGCCTCTGTGAGATCCTAACCTGGTTATGTTCCTAAATACAGCAAGACCATGGTGAAAGAACATAGCCACCTTCTAACAGGAAGTTGGATTACAGCAGCACAAAATACACAAATTGGAGATCTGGAGTCATTGGAAGGTACTTTATTGAGTTAAGAATACATACAGTACTTAAATAGACTTTATTGTTTTTAAGCCTGAATTTAGTGTCACAATAAACTAAAAAAAAAAACACACACACACAATAAAAACGGAGAGCTTACCTTTGCCATTTTACGGTCACAGAGATACTCCACTTCATAATTGTTTAGATTATTTTTATTTATTCCAATGCGTTTACAGATCAGGGATTCTTTGCGGCATATCTCTTGAAGGGTTTCATTGGAGGCAAGACATGGCACACACCAATCTGTGAAAGCAGAATTCACCATTAGATTTCCCCTATATAAAATTTGCATGTATAGGTGTTCACCTTACGTGTACGCTTCTACCTTTTGTAATGCTACAGCCCAGAATATAGATTGAACTAGAAAATGTATTTCCTGCAGAAAATGCTGAATAGCTGAATTGCTAAAGCTAACTGGATGAACAGCTTAAATCCGTAAGAAAAAGTTAAAGGGAGAATCAGCATTCCCACTAATTAGCATCTTTTTAAAAGTAATTACTTTTTGCAGGAGCTGCCGCATAACATTTCTATCATCAAAACTGCCCCCATCATATTAACACCACAAAACTACCATCAAACCAGCCCCCATCCAAAACTGAACCATCAAAATTGCCCTCATCCTATTGCCCCATCAAAAACTGGCCCCATTCTATTGCCCCAGCAAAAACTGGCCCCATTCTATTGCCCCAGCAAAAACTGGCCCCATCCTATTGCCCCATCAAAAACTACCCCCATTCTATTGCCCCATCAAAAACTGCCCCTATCCTACTGCCCCATCCAAAACTTCCCCCATCCAAAACTGGCCCCCCATCATATTGCCCCATCAAAAACTGCCCCCATCCTATTGCCCCATAAAAACTGCCCCATCAAAAACTGTCACATGCTCTCATGGACTTCAATGTTAAAAAAAGTGTTAAAAATCTTAATATTTTAAAAAGTATAAATAGTAGAAAAAAAAAGAAGTCGTCCCATCATTAGCTGAATGAGCTAAACATTTTTAAAGTTGAATGGTTTTAATAGCTGAAAGTATGCAGAAGTTACACAGAGCCAAAAAAAGTAAAAATAAATAAAAAAATAATAGTGGGACTGCTGAAGCATTCCCACTAAATATAAAACGGTTTTGTGTTTTTTTTTGTTTGTTTTTTTTAAAAATCTGTCTTTTTTTTTTTTTTTTAAACAAAAAAATAAAAACCGCAGGACGTGATCAAATGCCACCAAAAGAAAGTTCTATTTGCAGGAAAAAAATATAAAAATGTCATTTGGGTACAGCGTTGTATGACCGCGCAATTGTCAAAGAGTGAGAAAGCTAAAAATTGGTCTGAACAGGAAGGGGGTTCAAGTGCCCGGTAAGCAAGTGGTTAAGAAAAATCCTCTTATTTTTGAGTCTTCAAAAACAACAACTCATGATGACTCAAAAAAAAAAAAAAATAACGGACAATTGTTTTTAAAGGAAAAAGCCTGACAGGTTCTAATAATCCCTCTCCACTCCATCCAACACTAACAATAATCAGGATTTCCTTTATTTATAATGTAACAAATGGGGGGGAAAAACTATTGGTTTGTCAGTTAAAACAAAAAAATAAGAAAACAAAAAAAATATGTTTTTAAAAACGCCCCGTCTCGACGAGCTCGCACGCAGAAGCGAACACATACGTGAGTAGCGTCCGCATATGAAAACGGTGTTCACACCACACTGCGATCATTAGAGCGAGAGCAATAATTCTAGCCCTAGACCTCCTCTGTAGCTCAAAATATGCAACCCATAGAATTTTTTAAACGTCGCCTATGGAGATTTTTAAGGGTAAAAGTTTGACACCATTCCACGAGCGGGCGCAATTTTGAAGCGGGACATGTTGGGTATCATTTTACTCGTCGTAACATTATCTTTCACAATATTTTAAAAAATTGGGTTAACTTTACTGTTGTCTTATTTTTAAATACAAAAAAGTGAATTTTCTCAAAAAAAGTGCGCTTGTAAGACCGCTGCGCAAATACGGTGTAACAAAAAGTATTGCAATGACCGCCATTTTATTCTTTAGGGTGTTAGAAAAAAACATATATGTTTGGGGGATTTAAGTAATTTTCTAGCAAAAAAAAAAAACGTTTTAGTCGTGTAAACGCCAAATCTGAAAAACAGCCAAGGTCCTTAAGTGAAATAGAATAATAAAAAAAACGAACAACAATACTGGGAATGCTATAGAGCATTCCCACTAATAACAATACTGGGAATGCTATAGAGCATTCCCACTAATAACAATGCTGGGAATGCTATAGAGCATTCCCACTAATAAAAAACAAATAACAATACTGGGAATGCTATTGAGCATTCCCACTAAATATCATTTTTTTTATCATACATCACAGGACTCCATCAACATGACTACTTGGCTTATGCTGCCACCTTCATGTGAATGGACATTGGCCAAAAAAATAAATAAGGCAGGAATCACCACCAAGACATATCTCTTCCGAGCTCAGCCAAGCTTCCGTTTTTAGCTTGTGTCTCTATGTAATAGATGTGCCTACAGAAGTCTCTCTGAAGGTACTTTTGTGGGCTTTAGTTCCCCCAATTCTTGGCCTATTCTTCCTAACACACACACACACACAGGGCTTCATCCACACTGGTCACTACCATCAGCATGCCAAGAAGGACTGTACCAAGACCCTGCATACAACAGCTGGGACAGACTGTTTTGCTTTCAGTCAAGCCGAATCCTAAGGGGAGCGATCTCCAGAACACAGTGTATCAGGACACATCGCTGTCAGGGTGCTTTACAGGTCCAGACAGTGAGTCTCTAGAAGGAAGTCTAGTCCCTGAAGGACTGGTGCCACTGGACTAGGCAAGTTTTTCCTCTAGTGCAAGGATTTCCAAACTTTGTAAACAATCGTCTAGTTTACGGTCCTCCAGGCTTTAGGGGGACACATACTGTGAACACGGTGGGGAGAAAAGGTCCTGATGTCAGTGAGAAAAAACAAATGCCCCATCTTTGGTGTCAGTGGGAGGAATTGTGCCCCCTCATTGGGCTCAGTGGGGAAAACCGATACATCGGCCGTTTTGGAGAAATCGGGATCGGCCGATTTTTCTCCAAATTTGGCCGATATTTAACATGGCCACTAGCGGTGGCAGCAGCTCCGGAGCTAGGCCGAAGCCGCGGCTTTTCCTGATGCTGTGACCGCGCCGGCAATCCGCGGATTGCCGCAGCGGTCACAGCATCAGGAAAGGCCGCGGCTTCGGCCTAGCTCCGGAGCCGCGGCCATCTTGGTACACCCAGCGCGGCGGCCCTCCTCTCTGTTTACACCCACAGAGGAGGAGGGGCCCGCGCTCGTGGGACAGACACCGCTCTCTGGTGTCTGTACTATGGGGGGGGGGGGTCTGTACTGAGGAGGGGGGGTGGGTGTCTATCCTGAAGGGAGGGGGTCTGTTGTACTGAGGGTGGTGACACTATATTTTTTTGCACCAGTGCCCCCTGACAGTGCCAATAAGTGCCACTTGCCGTCCAGTACCATCTGCCAATGCCAATACCAGTGCCACCTATCCAGTGCCACCTTCTATCCAGTGCCACCATCCAGTGCCAATTAGTGCCACCTTCTATCCAGTGCCAATACCAGTGCCACCTTCTATCCAGTGCCATCCAGTGCCACCATCCAGTGCCAATACCAGTGCCACCTTCTATCCAGTGCCAATACCAGTGCCACCATCCAGTGCCAATACCAGTGCCAATACAACCATCCAGTGCCAATACCAGTGCCACCTTCCATCCAGCGCCAACTAAAGCCATCAGTGCCACCTGCCAATGCAACCAGTGCCATCTGCCAGTGCTAACTATTGCCATCCAGTGCCAATTAGTGCCACCTGCCAGTCAGTGCCACTTGCCAGTGTCACCTGTTAGCGTCAGTGCCACGTGCCATCTGCCAGTGTCAACCAGTGCCATCTGCCAATCAGTGCCTTCTGCCAGTGTCAATTAGTGCCACCTGCCAATCAGTGCCATCTGCTAGTACCATCTTTCAGTGCCATCCAGTGCAACCTGCCAGTGCCAATAAGTGCCACCTGCCAATCAGTGCCTTCTGCTGGTGCCATCTTCCAGTGCCAATTAGTGGCATCCAGTGCCACGAGCCAGTGCCACAAATAAAATATCGGCCGCATAGATCGGCATCATATATCGGCCACCCCGATTTCTAAATATTGGCATCGGTCAGAGAAAAAACCATATCGGTCTACCTCTAAAAATGATGCCCCAATGTTGGCTTCAGTGGATGAAATGGTGCCCTATATGCCAGGTAAAAGCAAGCAAAGGGCAGCATCTGGCCCCCGAGCCACAGTTTGGAGATCGCTGCTCTAGTGTTTCTGGTGTGTAGATGTCCTTGGCTGCAAGTACCATCAAGGAACCAATATTGGTCTTGACTGCTCTATTGCAGGCTTATCGTGTCTTATTCTTTGATAAAACATTTGTGCAGAGTGTCACATGGACTGTTCTGACTGTGTGCCCCCTCTAGCAGCTGAACAGAGAAAAAAAAAAAAAAGGAAAAAAAAAAGAAGGAGAAGCTGGCAATGAAATATTAAGAAAAAAAAAAAAAAAAAAGGGAAGCGCGTGCGGTGTCCTCCCCTCAACCCTGTTAAAAGAGGCTTCCAGATTCCGATAAGCCCCCGCCTGCAGCCCCCGATAACCATCAGCCAGGTGGAGGTTAGGCACAGCTCACAATTCATTGGTTGTTAAGGACGCGGCGTGAATTGGTTGGAACTGGGATTATCTGCTATACCTACCAGTGAGGTATTTTTGTACACGTTTACACACCGAACACGAGAGTGTAAGGCAATTTGAGTTGGTGAGTTTTGCATCTGACGGGAGAGGATTCACTGACACCGGGTGTGGTGGAAGATTGGAAGCCATTATAATTTTTTCACAAACCTACTTGATGTGTTTTATGGACTTATATTTAATTAAATATTTAAAACACATTTATAATTTTTGGAATTTGTGCACATATTCACTTCTTCATCAGGCTCTATCTGGGATATAGGATAGAGCCTGATGAAAAGCATGCTTCGAACGCCTCCCCGCCTACTCCTGATCCGGACGTGACGTCACTAGCGGCAGTGCGCTTAGGAACTCTGTCCTCCTTCTGCATCCGCGGAGTGCGCCATGAATTTTCACCGCTGCCGATTGAGGCAAGGAGCTACAGGGACCCAGCCTAACAACAAGGCGAGATGAGCACCAGCTGGACCTGGGATCATAGCGGATGAACGTATACAGATAAGCCTTGCCACATAACTCGTTTGTGAGTGTATTTGCCGTATATGGTTTTTAGGCTAGGTTCACACTGCTGCGAATTCAAAATCGCGGTAAAATGCTGCCGATTTGAGATGCGATTTGACATGTGAAATCGCATCTCAAATCGTACCCAGTGTGAACCTGGGCTTAAACACATTTTTAATAAATTGACTTACTACGCTTAGAAGGCGACGCTTTTTTCTTTCTTTTGCCATTCCACAGGTGGACAGACATATACAGAGGGAGCATACCCATTCCACAAGTGGACAGACATATACAGAGGGAGTATGCCCATTCCACAGGTGGACAGACATATACAGGGAGTATACCCATTCCACAGGTAGACAGACATATACAGGGAGTATACCCATTCCACAGGTGGACAGACATATACAGAGGGAGTATGCCCATTCCACAGGTAGACAGACATATACAGGGAGTATACCCATTCCACAGGTGGACAGACATATACAGAGGGAGTGTACCCATTCCACAGGTGGACAGACATATACGGGGAGTATACCCATTCCACAGGTGGACAGACATATACAGGGAGTATACCCATTCCACAGGTGGACAGACATATACAGGGGGAGTATACCCATTCCACAGGTGGACAGACATATACAGGGAGTATACCCATTCCACAGGTGGACAGACATATACAGGGGGAGTATACCCATTCCACAGGTGGACAGACATATACAGAGGGAGTGTACCCATTCCACAGGTGGACAGACATATACAGAGGGAGTATACCCATTCCACACAAAACAAAAATGATCCACACACTACACAAGGTTGCTGTGCACCCCATTCACTTGAACAGATTGTGTGTGGTGGACAGGCCTGCCTCCTGACTGCCCCTCTGAAAAGCAATCCACCACATGTGTAAAGGGTACTTATTGTCCTGGTGACCTTCATCACTGAGAGTGAAAGTGAAATAAAATCCCACATTGTGAACTGACAGTTCCAAAGGGAAAATCCTCCAATGGGGACACGGGTTCTGGTGACAACACTTGGGGGGGAGGGTTTCCTCTCATTTCCTGTTTTGGTTTTGGGACATAAAGGGATAAAGGGAAATCTCACTAATGGGACACAGATATACATATATTTTTTAAACACACACTATAAAAAAATATATATATATATATATATATATATATATATATATATATATATATATATATATATATATATATATATATACACACACTAGGAGATAGACCGAAGTTTTGCATTTAGTTCTAATGTAATGTCTGTGGTCAGTTCTCTGAGGTCTCGCACACACAGGCGTATTATAGCTGTCTATGTGAGGTCCCCACACAATGCAGTGTACTGTAACATAAGGAATAGGACGTGTGGATATGACAGAGCGGTATATACAGCCCAGTGCTGTGTATAGAGGAGCGTGCTCTCCTATCACTGGGCGCTCACACACAACACAGCGCACTTCATATCCCGCGCGCTTACTACCTCAGCTCTACACTCACCTCCTCGCGCCGCAGCCATCTTGTCCCCCCGCCAATCAGCGACTCTATCCGTGACGTCACAGCCCCCTCTACCGTCTTCCATCGAAGCCGTCCAATCAGCTCGCGTTACCGGCTTGGTTAGACGCGCCCACGTGGTAACGTCACGGAAGGGCCGAGCAATCAGCAGAAAGCGGTTAACTTGAATGTGAGCTGTTTGCCGCCAATGGGCTATCTGCAGTGTACAGAGCTAGAAGGATTCCCCAATGTTGTGCTGACAGCTCAGCTTCATTGCTATACACACTACAGTATGGGGAGGAGTGATAGACTGACTGTACTACATAAACACTCCACCCATTCCATAGACAGGCACTCACTTCACCTCCACAAGGTTTTATCCCCTTCATGACCAGGACTTGTTTTGCTGGAGACTGGGCACTTTTTGTTTCCAAGTGAAAATCTTTTTTTTTATATAGAAAATCATATATTATTTTAAAGCAGAGGCCTCAAAGAATAAAGTGGTCAGTTTTGTAATTTCTTATGTGACACAGAATTTGCACAGCGGCTTTTCAAACGCAGTTTTTGTGGAAAAAAAATAAACACTTTTTAAAATTTTAATGCAAAAACAAAATACATAACCCAATATTTTTGTCAAATATAAAAGATGATGTCACGCTGAGTAAATAGATACCAAACATATTATGCTTTAAAACTGCGCACGCCAGCACAACGGTGGCAAACACCATCCATTTTACTATCCATAGGTGACGCTTTAAAATAGGGTGACCAGACGTCCCCGGTCTCCGGGGACAGTCCCCGTATTGAGAAGACTGTCCCCGGAGGAAATTTGTCCCTGGTCTTGTCCCCGCTTTGCAGGGCCGGGGACATCTGGTCACATGGCCTGGCTGCAGACAGGACGTCAAGGCGGAGCTCCAAGTTGCCGACAGCTCTGACTGGCCACAGAAGGGGCATGGAGGAGGAGCAGTGGCGTCACTAGGGTTGGTGTCACCCGGTGCGGTAAAACATGGTGTCACCCCCCCTCTGTCTAGGCTGCCCAGCACCAAGCAGGCAGCGCACGGGGCGCACCCCAAACCAGCCCCTGTAAATGATAGTATAGGGCAGTATAGTAGCAGGTTAGGGTAGTATATAGTGGTATAGTGGCAGGTTGGTGTAGTGGGGTGGTATAGGACAGGTTAAGGTGGTATAGGGCATGTTGGGGTGATATAGGGTAGTTTGGGGTGGTATAAGGCAAGTTAGGGTTGCATAGGGCAGGTTGGGGTGGTATAGGGCAAGTTAGGGTGGTACAGGGCAGGTTGGGGTGGTAAAGTGCAAGTTAGGGTGGCATAGGGCAAGTTGGGATGGCATGGGAAAGGTTGGGGTGGTACAGGGCAAGTTAGGGTGGCATTGGGCAGGTTGGGGTGGCATAGGGCAAGTTATGGTGGCATAGGGCAAGTTAGGGTGGCACAGGGCAAGTTGGGGTGGCATGGGAAAGTTTGGGGTGGCACAGGGCAGGCTGGGTGGTACAGGGCTGTTTGGGGGGGGGGGGTACAGGGCAGGCTGGGGTGGTATAGGGCTGTTTGGGGTGGTACAGGGCAGGCTGGGTGATACAGGGCAGGCTGGGGTGGTACAGAGCAGGCTGGGGTGGTACAGGGCAGGCTGGGATTGCACAGGACAGACTGGGCATGTCAGCTAAAAAAAAAAAAAAAAAAAAACGGGATGGTGTCACCCCTCTAGCGGGTGTCACCCGGTGCGGACCGCACCCCCCGCACCCTCCTAGCAACGCCTCTGAGGAGGAGCCTCCATCTTGCCATTGCCCTGACTGGCTGCAAGAGGCTCACAGAGGTGGAGGCAGAATCTCCATGTTACCGGCTTCTATGTTGATTACTGTGCAAGGAATATGAGTGCATGCAGCATAGTGAGTTGTAGTTTTTTTGTGTGTGTGTCAGGGACCAAGCAAAGGGTGTTAAGATGGTTGGGAGGGTCGGGGGGAGCAGGTGGGAGAAATTGAGAGCAGGATTATTTTTTGTGAGGAGAGTATGTACACAGATGGGTGTTAAACCAGTGCTGATGCAGTTGCTCTGTGCATGCCACTGTCCAGTTGCCCCTGTGGTAAATTGAGGCTCATTCACACTAGTGGTTGGGGTGGTAAAACTTTGCGTGTGATTCACACTTTTGGAGGCGCCAGAGTCTCTAGTGGTAGGCGAAAAAACGATAAACGTCCATTAGGGCCGCAGCTATGGATCATTGTTACCATAGATGCCAGCACAGCAGGGTGGGGCGCCACCTGCGAACAACTCAAGATCCAGGGCAGAGGGGAATTTCCCACTCAGGGCGTAGTTTCCAATATTCTGGAACTTCAAGCAGCATTTATGACGTTGGCCACCTTGCTGCTTCACATACAGGGTCTTGCTCCATCTGGATAACACGGTAGCATTGTCCTACATACAGCGACAAGGCGAGACGCACAGCCAATCCCTCTTGAGAGAGGTGCAACCAATCATGACATTGGCGCAACAATATCTCCCAGATTTGAGGGCCATATATCTCCCAGGCTGTCAGAACTTGGAAGCAGATTGCCTAGCCAGACAATTCATGGACCCCAACGAATGGTCCCTTCACCCCGAAGTGTTAAACAGATCATCCACGAGTGGGGGTGTCTGCAAGATGGATATTTTTGCCTCATCAACCATCTGCAAGGTGAGCCGGTTCCTCTTATGCTACCCTCATCCATTAGCGGAGGGGACAAATGCCTTTACCCATCCTTGGATTGGATTGGGCAACAGGCCTATGCCTTCCCTCCATTTTCTTTAATCCTGAAATTCCTGAGGAGATTGTTGACAGAATTTGAGAGTCATCACAGTATTTCCTTACTGGCCTCACAGACCATGGATCTCAGCGTGTGCACACCGATCACTCTGCCGGTGACTCCTCATCTCCTGTCTACAACCATCACGACTGCCCTTAGACACCTGGAGATTGTAAGGCAGGGGTTACAAGAGTTAGGATGTTCTCCATATGGTATTAGAACTTTACAAAGTTCCAGAAAGGGGTCAACCAATGCCATCCACTCCAGAATATGGAATCGGTTCACAAGCTTTGTAGCTGGACGTCAGTTTGACCCTAGTGACCCAAATCCTGTCTTTCCTGCAATCCGACTTAGATTTGGGGCTCAGTTCGCTTAATGTGAAAATATCAGCCATCTTGGCTTTTACCCAAAAGAAATGGGCAGCAAACCTGCTGGTGGAGCACTTCATAAGAGCATTACTTAGACTACGCCCTCCCAAGAGAAATAGGTTCCCTCAGTGGGACCTGCCAGTAGTCCTCAATTTTCTAGCAAACCTTCCTCGGACTCCGACAGAAGACTGTTGATGGCATAGCACCTTTAAAAATGGCTTTCCTATTAGCCATAACTTCAGGGGGAAGGGTGTCGGAACTCCAAGAAATGGGGGCGGCAAAACCTTATTCCATGTTCTTCCCAGACAGGGTTGTGCTGAGACCATTGTGTCCCAAAAGTGGCATTTATATTTGATTTCTCCAGTGAATGGGTGCTGCCAGCCTTCCTAACTGATGCACGAGTTGGACATTCCAAAAGTCCTCAAAGCCGATCTCCAGGCTACTTCTACATTCAGACGCTCTGACAGACTTTTTCATCATCATGAAAATTTAAAAGAGAAGTAAAGTTTTTTTTTTTTTATTTACTCTGGGTGAGCCACAGAAAGGAACGCTCCCACTGCTTGTAATAACAATCGAGCCGCTGGTGAACCGCTCCAGTTGTAATTACAAGAAAGATTACCATCAGCTATAAAAAAAAAAAAAAAATGGTACCAGGGTGATACCTGCAGGACGGCCGGCGGTGGTGTTGTTTGCTGCGTTTTTGATTTGACAGCCTGTAGGTACGTATTCCCTTTGGATGTCTGAGCGATATTAGTTCAGTTCTGCTGTCTGTCCTAGTTGATATGGAGCCATGCAATATTTATAAGACCAGACTTTATGCATGCTGTGGTTAATTGCTTCATATGTGATCTGTGTGGAATAATATCCGAGTCTTTCCAGCGCCCACCTCACCTCTGGCCACGTGCGATATTGCATGCAATAGAAGTCAATGCGGAACTAATTATCTTTGTTCCCATTCACTTCTATGGGGAAACTCGCTTTGATATGCGAGTGCTTTGGATTACAAGCATTCTCCTGGAATGGATTATGCTTGTAATCAGAGGTTCCACTGTATGTTGATTGAAGCTCCCTATGTTGTGGAGGATACGTTATTTATTACCCAATCTGTATTAGAGGAAGCTATGCCTTGTTAGAAAGGTGGTGTGTCCTCCATGGACCAATAATCTTCTCTTTGTTTTTGTGTTTCTTTATTTCCCAACTCCATTTCTATGGGTGTATTTTAACATTTGGTGTAATGAATATTTGTAATTTTAAACAAAAGTATCATGTCGTTCATACCGTACCTTAAAAGTCCTAAATGCCTCAATCAAATGATGTACACTGTACATGAACTATAGAGCGCTGTGTTCCTGGCAGTGGGAGGGGAACTTCCTGTCCTGCCCCTAGAACAAAAACGAGGCAGACGCAGTCCTGCTCAGCCATTCCAAACTGGGACAAAAGGTATTATGTAAATAAATTGCCAGTAGTAAATGGTTTGTTTCAGCCCCGTAACTGATATAATCTGCAGAACAGCTTGTTCTTTTGGAAAGAGGGGAAAAAAAAAAAAAAAAACTTACTTGCCAGATTAAAGTAGAAAAAAAGCAAAAAAATAAAATAAAAAATGCAGCCCCCACATCTAAGAATTGGTAAGCTGCAACATAATACATGTTTGCTTTTGGGTTTAATACTGCGTTAACTTTACTGCCATCATGAGGGATGAAAGAAACCATTTAGAATGAAAAAACCTTCTGTGTGCAGCAGCCCCCCTAATACTTACCTGAGCCCCAATCTCGATCCAGCGATGGTGCAGGAGTGTCTCGGCTGCCTGGGACTCACTTTTTCATTAGCTCCCGCTGCTGTCAATCAAAGCCAGTCGACCAATGAGGAGGGAAAGGAGGTGGGTGCGTGCCACAGCTCTGTGTCTGAATGGACACAGGGAGTCGTGGCTCGGCTCGGGTGATGTCATCTGTACTATGCTAGGTTCTCTTTAAGGGGGTCTATTAGATCCCTGATGTCAATTCTGCACTGTTTAAGCTGAGCCGGACCAGCTATGAACCTAGATATAAACTCGACGGAGCGCTCCTGGCTTTATACTACCCAAAGGAGATCAAGAACAGATCCTGGGCATGTCAGAGGTACAGGTGAGCCCAGGACACATGGTGGCCAGATGGGAAGGGGGGGGGGGGGGCTTTCTTCAGCAAGAAAGTCATCAGTTGGGAGAAAAATGCAAGCAAAGGCATAGTTTCCAGGAGTTTTATATACCAGGACTGCCACCTCCATCATAGTTATTCTGGCAGCAGTGAAAGGGTTCAAGTAACAAAACTTAGAGAAATGTGTATGTATTGCAAAGATGTACCTAATTGTTATTTTTAACTAAAAAGAAACAATACTTTACAAACAAGTTATACTTACCTGTTCTGTGCAGTGGATTTGCACAGAGCGGCCCCCCATCACCTTCTTGGGTCCCTTTTCGGTGCTCCTGGCCCCTCCCTCCTGTTGAGGGCCCAAAAGAAAGCAGCTTGCTATGGAGGCACCCGAGCCACGACTCCCTGTGTCCATTCAGACACAGAGCCGTGGCCCACACCCACCTCCTTTATCTCCTCATTGGTCGACTGGCTTTGATTGACAGCAGCGGGAGCAAATGGTGCCACACTGCTGTCTCAGCCAATGAGGAAGGGAGGCAGCCGAGACACTCCTGCACCATCGCTGGATCAAGATGGGGCTCAGGTAAGTATTTGGGGGACTAATGCACACAGAAGGTTTTTTCATTCTATGCATTAAGATTAAAAAAAAAAAAAAAAAAACTTCTGTCTTTACAACTACTTTACCCACTTCCTGACCAGGCCATTTTTTGTGAAGGGCACTGCCTTACTTTAACTGACAATTGCGCATTCGTGCGATGCTGTACCAAAATAAAACGTCCTTTTTTTCCCCACAAATGGAGCTTTCTTTTGGTGGTATTTGATCACCTCTGTGGTTTTTATTTGCGCTTATTAACAAATAAAGACCCAATATTTTTTACTTTGTGCTACAAAACATATCCAATAAATATAAAATAAAAAAATATCAAAATTTCTTCATCAATTTTAGGTCAATATGTAATTCTGCTACATATTTTTGGTAAAAAAAATCCCAATAACTGTATATTGATTTGTTTGAGCAAAAGTTATAGCCTCTGCAAACTATGGGATATTTTTATGGAATTTTAATTTACTAGTAAAGGAGGCGATCAGCGATTTTTAGCAGGAATGCAACATTGCGTCAGACAGATCAGACATTTTTTGGGGATCAGTGACACCAATACAGTGATCAGTGCTAAAGAAAAAAAAAAAATTATACACTGTCACTGTACTAATGATACTGGCAGGGAAGGGGTCAACATCAGGGGTGATCATAGGGTTAAACATGTCTCTAGGGGGTTCTACAACTGTGGGGGTAGTGCTTTGACTGGGGAAAGAGAGAGATCCACGTTTATGCTTTGCAGAAACACAAGAACTCTTTTCCTCTTGGCGATCTGCTTTGTTTACATAGGCAGACTGCCGTTCTGCCTCTCTATGAACATTGCATCTGCCGGTCCTGCTGTGTCCAATCACAGCGGGAGCGGGTTGCCGGCAGTGCACGCCCCAGACCTCGTGCACAAAATTATGCACGCGATTTTGCGCAGCCAGGCCGCCCTGCCGCAGTACATATGCCGGTAGGCCATCCGGAAGCAGTCAACGTTCTTTATTTTTCTTTGAAATAGGAAGTTTGTAAAAAAAATATTAATTTGCAGCCAGTGTCAACCTGAGGGCATCTACTATGTACAGTATGCCCCCAGTGTGTGCCAAATTTTGGGCATTCTCCACATTTAAATTTTTGGCAAGATATTTTCTAAAGCTCATCATCACATAAAGAGATACTGAAACGGCAGGCTTTTCTCATTATAAAACACAGAGAGCACACTGGGTGGTTGTAATGATAGGGGACCTTCCCATTTGGAAATCAGTTTGAGAAGGGGGATCAGTAAAACAGCTTCTTTAAAAAATAGAAAAGCTGGCTATAGATGAATCAAAATTGTATTGGTTTAGCAGGGATTGGCCAAATTTTAATCCATCCATGTCCATTCCTATGCCAGAGAAATCCATGTAATAAATCAACTTCTCTCAAACTGGCTTTTGATCAGCGCATTCTCACAGTGAAGTAGTCCCCACTTTCAGAATACAGCAACACAGTGGGGAGGATTCCTCCATCGACCTGACTTGTGGATGGGGGAATCCGTTCAGTTTTCGAAAAAAAAAAAAAAAAAAATTTTTAACCACATAGGACCAACTGAATAAGACTCAGAAGTGAGTTATTCCTCCGTCCTCTGTTTTGTAAGGCTCTATATAGACTTCTATTTAGGAGTATTGTAGTAGTCGTGGACCTTCCAGGTCAGTGGGTGAATACAAGTCCAAAAGGGCTGAGGTACAGAGTTGCCAGTTATTTACTAGTACACGCTGCATTGGGTAAGATTGGCTTAGCTGTGAAACATCTCCTAAGGATGCGATCCTCAAACAGATTCAGGTCGGCAACATCTGGCAACCAATGCAAAATACAACAATCGATAGACACACATGATCTTACTCAATGACAAGAAAGAGGCTGGAGCAGCAGCAAATATCTGAAAAATGGAGTATGGAATAAACATTTATATAGTAGCTTTAGGCCCCTTTCACACGTGCGGACCATATGTCCGCTTTTCATCCATCCGTTTGCGGATGAAAAAGGGACACATATTGGTCCTCATGTGATTGTGGGTGTCAGCGGATGAGCATCCGCTGACACCCGTAAACACCCACCTCCGCAAAGATCCGATTTTGCGGACGGAAGAAAACCCTATTATTTCTTCTGTCTGCGGATCGGATGATCACGGACACACGGTCCATGTTCATCCGATCCCCCATTGGGGAGAGCGGAGAAAAGACAAAGCACTATAGTGAAAAAGTGTGTGTGTGTGTGTGTGTGTGTGTGTGTGTGTGCGCGTAAATATAATCACATCACTCTTTTTTGTACTGCAGCTTTCATACTTCATCTTCTTTCCAGCAAGATCCCAAAGAATGCCAAGTGCCAAAATCTCAAAAGACATGCTCAGGGTGGTAAATGTATTACTCAACCTTTCCACACAGGCTTTGCTTCATTTAACTAATGTTATGGCAATGGGGGGGGGGGGGGGGGGGGGGTCATAAAAAGAAAAATGTCCAGGCATTGATTATTTTAGTGACAGGTCCACTTTAAAGCTCACTGCACACATTACAATAGGATGGTAGATCTAAAGGACAAACAACTATGTAGTACAAGGGCCTGTGTGATTGGACAGGTCCCATATTACACAGTTTGTAAATCTAAAGTTGACTGTACAAAGATTGTATGAGGTCCCTAAAGCTGGCCATAGATGGATTGAATCTCAGATGGTTCAGCAAGGACTGAATCGAATCTTGGTCAGTTCGGCAGGGACTGTGGGCCTGATCCACAAAAGGGATACGCCGGCGTATCCGATACGCCGTCATATCCCTGTTTCTATCTTTGGAACTGATCCACAAAATCAGTTTCTCATACATAGGCAGAAGATCCGACATGTGTAAGGGACTTACACTGTCGGATCTTAGGATGCAGTACCGCAGCCGCCGCTGGGGGCATTTCTCGTCGAAATCCAGCGTCTGGTATGCAAATTAGCACTTACGGAGATCCACGAAGCTTTTACGCTTCGTTTTTTTCTCCGTATTAGTTTTCCGTCGCAAAATTAGGGCTGCTTTTACAAAGTGTAAACTGTTTACACCTTGTAAAAGTAGACCCTTCTATCCCGCGTCGCTGTCTTTTTTATTTATTTTTATTTTTATTTTTTCCGCCGCAACTCTCGCGATTCTCAAAACCCGGCGCAACGTAAATCCGCGCAAAGCACGTCGGGAAAATAACGTCGGGAGCATGCGCAGTACGTCCGGCGCGGGAGCGTGCCTAATTTAAATGGGACTCGCCCCATTAGATTAGGAACGCCTTGCGCCGGACGGATTTAAGTTACACCGCTGAAAATTTCTAGGTAAGTGCTTTGTGGATCGGGCACTTAGGTAGAGATTTTGCGGCGGTGTAACTTAAATGGCAAAAGTTAAGTTACGGCCGGTTTTTGTGGATCAGGCCCTGTGTGAATATCAATCATCTATGGGTAGGCTGGTTGTACTGAAGGCGATCCATCGATTGACATCAGTACAACCAGCCTGTCTGTCTTTTGGCATGCGATCACTGCCGCAAAGCTATAGCAGCCAGCAGTGATTGTTTTGTTCTGCCGGCAGGGACAGCTCCCCGGCTCCACCTGCAGAACCCAATAGTGCTGCGGGAGGGTTTCCCCCTTCAACTCTGTGTGGATGGGTCAATTAGTTTTCTTTCCTTCCACCTGTGATGGAGGGAAAGAAAAATGCATAATCTTTGGCTTGCTTAAGACAAATTGATCTCTGAGCTGGTCTTCCCCCAGCAATGACATCTCTGCACTTTCCCTTGCTGCTCAGTTGCCAGTAATCTTCTTAGACAGTCCTCATGTTCCTCATTCGAATATCTGGCAAGCAGCAATGATGCACCTCTCAGGCCTTTAGCTCCACATCTTACAAATGGCGAGTGTGTAAATTGGAATGTGCCACAGGCAGGGTAAACTAAAATACTATATGAATAAACAGCAGACATAAAAAATAAAAAAAACATAAAAAATAATAAAAAAAAAAAGCCAAATGAGATAGATTTTGATATATGTTGGCTTTTACTGGATACAGTTTAAATAAAGCACATAACTTTGTGTAATCTAAACTAAAGGTTCTTTACAAAAATAGAAAGGCAACAGCAACTTAAATGTCGATTAGTCAGGTTTTAAAATACTAACAAACACAAAAAGATCTCCAATAACAGAAAAATGTAAGACTATTAATTGCCCTCCATAAGTCCTAGAGCAAATGGGGTTGATTTATACTGTGTACTTCCTCCAGAGCTTACTAAATGAGATAAAGCTTCACAAAGGCAAAGAATAACCAATTGCATGCAAGGAAAAGAAAAACATTTTTTTTGCTTGCACATGATCGAATGATAGAAATCAGCAGAGCTTCCCCTCAGATCTAGAGTAACTAAACTTGCAGTGCACAGTATATTTGCCTTTACAGTGTTTGTAAAAGGGTCAGATCTCAATATAATTGATTGAAAGAAGGATCATTTATGTGCAGTTCATTTTAAGGACGATATAACTCTCATGCTTTGTGGAAGGGTTTAAAAATATTCCAATAACACAGGATGACGTTATTTTTTATGTTACTTCCATATGAAGGTGCTGTGCTTTTGGGCAATTGCAACATGAATACTGAAATATTTCCAGATGCTAAAAGGGCCAGCAGAACCCTTATACTTTTCCATTAAAAGAAAAAAAAAAACCTCCGTTATGACCATATGATTTTCTGCTATTGTCGCAGCATTTGCAAGAAAAACATGCAACGCGGATGCGCCGTTCACTGCAAGCTTTCCTGGTTGGTGCATTTCTGGCATCTTCCCAAACATCTGGTTCTTTTTGTGGATTGATAGATGGTTATTAAGAATTAGGACGACTCTTCTACTGTGATCATCTCAAATCTTCCAGTGTCTTTGTCAGTGCAAGTTACATGTAAAGATCCATCTCTGGGGAAAAAAGAAAAAAACTGATGGGAAATAAAACCCAAAATACTGATGTAGTCCCATATGTTCCATTCATACAAATTTAGGCTTGTGAGAAGCCTCAGTGCCCTGGCATTCGTGTTTACACCCTCAGAGGCCAGCAACCCAAGTACTGCTGTGCCAGGTATGGCAGATACCCAGCTCCTAGAATTTGTAAATGGTGCCTGATCTTGCACAAGCCAGGGCAGCAAGACCTTATTCAAATCTATAATCTGTTTTCACATATATTATTTTCATCAGGAGGGCATATGAAACTTTTTATTGGGAAGGCAATTTATTCTTTAAAGGGGTTGTAAAGGTAATATGTTTCCCCCCTAAATAGCTTCCTTTACCTTAGTGCAGTCCTCCTTCACTTACCTCATCCTTCCATTTTGCTTTTAAATGTCCATATTTCTTCTGAGAAATCCTCACTTCATGTTCTTCTGTCTGTAACTCCACACAGTAATGCAAGGCTTTCTCCCTGGTGTGGAGAAAGCCTCTTGAGAGGGGAGGGGGTGAGCAGGAGTGTCAGGACGCCCACTAACACACAGCTCCTTTCTCTATCTGCAAAGTAGAGAGTGTCCTGACACTCCTGCTCGCCCCCTCAAGAGGCTTTCTCCACACCAGGGAGAAAGCCTCGCATTACTGTGTGTAGTTACAGACAGAAGAACAGAAAGTGAGGATTTCTCAGAAGAAATAAGGACATTTAAAAGCAAAATGGAAGGAAGAGGTAAGTGAAGGAGGACTGCACTGAGGTAAAGGAAGCTATTTAGGGATTTTTTTTTACCTTTACAACCTCTTTAAAGTGGTTGTAAACCTCAGGACTTGAAATATGAACAAAGCATATTCCTCTATAGTGTGTACCTGTTTCAATCCAAAGCACTGTTTCAATCCAAGTGTCATTTCTGTCCCCTGCTATCAGCAGGAGTCACTTCTCACAAGTTTTCCTGACACCAAGAGAAAAATGGTAATGGGGGCGGGGCCTCCAGCAGATTGACAGCCTCCGCTCTGGTCTTGTGTGCTGTGTGAAGGGGAGCGTGTCCCTTCCCTCCAATCAGCTCTCAGCGCTCTCCTCACTGATGCAATGTCAGCTCTCTGCCCCCTGCTTTTCTAGAGCGGAGAGATCCTGCACTTTAAATGGACGGCTGGAGATAAAACAGGTACAACTTATGTAGGAGGATTTGTTTCATCTCTGTGTATCACCTCAATATAGTCACTTCAATTGGTAGGTGTAATGCCATTTTTTGGTCATTAAAAACAATGGTGTGTAGGCTCCAGAGCATTTTTTTAATGTAAAAAATAGGCACAAAAAATTTAGAACATGCTCTATTTTTTCTCATTGTTATTCACGTTGTAAAAAACGGTCGTGTGTAGTGGAAAAAAACGCGCATGCTCAGAAACAAGTTATGAGAAGGGAAATTCGCATTATCAGCCCAAAGGGTGGCGCCATTCGAATGGAACCTCCCCTTTATAGTGCCATCGTACGTCACCGCGCTTTGTTAGAGCATTTTTTTTTTCACGATCGTGTGTGTGCAAGGCAGGCTTGACAAGAATCACATAGAGAAAAACTTTGTTTTTTCCCATGACGTGAAAAATGGTTGTGTGTACGCGGCTTAAGGATTTACAACCACTTTAACACCAACAATGTTGCGATACTAGACGATTATGAATGCTTCAAGAGAATAATGTGCTGTTTTATCATATTTCCAACATCTATGGCATCTGGCAAGACAATTTTTTAACCCCACCCCCACCCCAAATAATAATAATAATGTAAATGCGTTAATTCATTCACAACCCAAAACACTATTCAGTTATTTGGCGCCTAAAAGCTCTTTTTGTTCAAGTTACTTTTTGTTCTGGTGTGGCACCAGTGATATGGCAGGGGCCTTACAACTGTCCCCTGGGAAGGCCACATCAGCAGACCCTTCCAGGAAATCTATCACATGCGCTGTACGAGATCCATCTCGGTTTGCCATGTTCAATAGCAAAATGAAATACAGTGGAACCTCGGATTATGAGCATAATTCGTTCCAGGATTGGGGGGACACCGGAGAGCCTCGGAAAAGGACGAAAAGGCCAGAGGACACCTTAGCAAACCTCGGAAAGACTTCCTACCTGAGATTTGCCGAGGTCAGCCGTGCTGTCCTCTGGCCTTTCCGAATGGCTCCAGCGCCCCCCCACCTCAGGCCAAAAGCGGTACTGCACTCCAATTTGGCCTGAATCGTGCTCATTTAGCGAGACAACACTCGCAAACCGAGTCACGATTTTTTTAAATACAATGCTCGTTTTGCAAAACACTCATTAACCGCGTTACTCGCAATCCGGGTTCCACTGTAAATCTCATACACCGCATGCAGTTGGTCTCTTTTTTTTGTGCAGCACATTTCCAATACTAGCTCTAGTGATCTCCTATGCACAATCGCTAGTGTTATAAGAGATCTTCCTGTATGAGATACAGAGAATGCACAAGATCAGGCAAGATTTTATTGCTGGGCCGCCACTGAAACAGGAAGTAAAAGCTTGATGCCGATGGTATGTTTTTAAAAGATGTGGTTTCCACCCACAGAACAAACACACCAAAGAAACTGAAATTAACAATTTTGCAATCAGATTGTAATACTTTCTTTCAGTTTAAGTTGGGGATGGGGGGGGGGGGGGGGTCCACTTTGGCATCTTGGTACTTAGAAAAGATAAACCACTACACTTGGGGGTCCAATTATTAAATTTTCTTATCAACTGTCATAGGCATTCACCCAGCCATCACAAAAGTCCCATTGTATTTTGCCTAATAATTATTTTCCTATGATATCCAGCTACATCTAGGGACCATAATGCAGTATTTTCCTGATTGAGGTATTTTAGGAAAATACTGCATTAAGGCCACTAGATGAAGCGGATGATCATAGGAGATAAAAGTACAAGCTAAAATACGGTGAGAATTTGAGACGGTTGGGTGAAGATTTGTGAAATTTGTCCAACAATACTTTTTATACAAAGACCCCAAACAGTGCCCAGGAAACGAAAAACAGACAAACATTTTCTTTTGCACAGAAGTACACCCAACCTTGCCTTATACATGTGTGGCACCATAGAAGTAGAGATGCAACATTACCTGTTTATTTGTTTGTGAACTTTGTGCCATTAGGCCAGGTTCTAGCATTGCTAATACCGTGCACTTACTGAACCCTTTCCTGAACACTGTCAGATGTTTTTTTATGGGGAACTGACTGGCAGCTTATGGGCACATGTTAGCAGCTGCTGGGCACATCTGATGGGGCTGTGCCGATCACCAATGTGCCGATTATCAGCAGAGACCCCCCCTCTGACAGGGAGAGCCGCCGACCGGTTCTCCCTGTCAGTGTGAACCGAGGAATGCTGTTTACCGGCACTTCCTGGTTCATGTGATGATCAGCTGTGATTGATCATGTGATCTGTCAGAGGCTTCTTATTACGATCGGAGATGCGGGGTGTCAGATTGACACGCCGCGATCCCGCGTGGGTGCGCGCCGGCATGTTATGGACGCCCAGTCAAGATAACAGAACCACTTCCCGGCCGTCAATCTGCTATATGCCGGGCGGGAAGTGGTTAAGACTGACCAGGTCATTCAGCTGTCATAAAATAAGGTTAGGTAAAAAAAAAGAAAATTATATATAGCACCATAGGGTCTCTCATTTTTTTTGTTAAATGTATAAATAATCTAGGGTCTGTTGTAGTCCCCGACTCTGGTTCCAGTGTCACAATAACACTTTTCTTTTTTTTTTTTTGTAAACAAAAAGGATGTGAAAGAGTAACACAAACTTAAAATTCTAATCTGCAGAAAAAACACAGGAAGGAAACCTTACCTCTTCATTGTGAGTACAGTGACTATATCATGAACGCCATTTTCTTTCTTCTGCAGATCTTTAAGTACAATCTGTAAAAGAAAAACAAACATTTTTTGTCTCTCTACATATTGTAGGGGAATAGCTACTTCAACAAATTTAGTCAAGTTCTACTAAAATCATAACTAAACAATCTAGTACAGGAATCTCAGGCGCTATGGAGGCATATGTGTGAGCTCGAAGGCACACTCTCCTTGTTGCCGCACATATGGTTGGCAAGAAAATATATAGTGTCTGAAAAACCACACAAAACATTTGGATCATGCAGACGTAAAACAAAATGGTCATATGATAACATTCTAAACACACAGATACATCTTCCATCTTAGCAGTCATTGGACAGATCATTTGTGTCCCGCAAGCTGCTCAGCCGTTTGGAACAAAAATGATCTTATTAAACCACTTGACCTCCGGAAGGTTTACCCACCTTCCTGACCAGGCCATTTTTTGCATTACGGCACACTGCGTTATTTTAATTGACAATTGTGCAACACTGTGCTAAATTTTAAGTCCTTTTTTCCCCACAAATAGAGCTTTCTTTTAGTGGTAATTGATTACCGGTACCTCTGCAGTTTTAATTTTTTTGACCAAAACTCAAAACGACCAACAATTTTTAAAAATAAATAAAAATTAGATTTTTTATATATATATATATATATATATATATATATATATATATATATATATATATATATATATATATATATATATATATATATATATATAATCTATCTCTCTCAATATTTTTTCACTAAAACACACCCAATGAAAAAAAAATATTGAATTTCTACATCAATTTAGGCCAATATGTATTCTGCTACATATTTTTGGGATACATTTATGGAATATTTTTTTACTAGTAATGGCGGCGATCAGCGACTTACAGTGGGATTCCAATATTGCGGTGGACAAATCGTACAATTCTTTGGGGACCAGTAACATTATTACAGTGATCAGTGCTAAAAATATGCACTGTGACTGTACTAATGACACTGGCAGCGAAGGGGTAAACATCAGGGGTGATCAAAGGGTTAACCTGTGTACCTAGCTGGAGATTCAGTGTAGTGGGGGAGGTGTTTTTACTAGTGAATAAGCATGAGCTCCGGCATGTTCGCAGACCCCATGTGCAGAGCCCGCCAGGAAGTCGGCACTATGTTGCGCTAATCACAGTCAGTGAGACATTTCCCAATGCGCAGCTGCAGAGATCAGGAAATGTCTCACTGCCTGTGATTTGCGCAGCACAGCGCCGACTTCCTGGCGGGCTCTGCATGTGGGGGTTTGCGAACACGCCGGAGCTCACCCTTACTAGTGAAAGGCATGTCTGTGTTCCTGCTTTACAGGAACTTAGGATCCATGCCTTCTGTACTGACATAAGGGCAATTGTCTTGTTTACACAGGTAGACTGCCATTCTGCCTGTGTACCGAATGATCAGCGGGGTCCACAGGCGGCACGCCCACACACCCGATGTGCAGGAATAAGTTTGCATTTGTAGCACTATAATAGTTACTCACGTGTGTGTGTGTGTAAATAAATTATATATATATATATATATATATATATATATATATATATATATATATATATATATATATATATATATATATATATATATATATATATATATACACACACATACATACACACATACATACATATACACACACACACACACACGTGATCCTGCGCAGTGAGGCAGCCCTGTAGTAGTAAATGTGTGATGGGGTGGTCGGCAAGTGGTTAAATAGAACTTTCATACCACAGAAGGAATATCTTTTACGTCTTTGCATTGTGCTATATGGTGCATTTACTTACTTGTGCAAATTTACTGCTGTCAGATATAGTTGATTTAGGAACAGACTCGTACAACTCCAAACACACAGAGGCGATGTTCCCAGATGCTTGTAGTGTGTGCTGCCTACGAGCAGGGAGTGGGGTTCCTGAAGGCAGCAGAACAGTGAACTTCTCCGCTCCGGACTCATCAGCTTCCTGCAAAGACATATAGAATGGGCTAAATAAATACTACACACAGCTCTTTTCAGATAGATGTATCTCAATTCTTATAAAGTGAACAATCAATAAATCAACGCTAGGCAAATTTGGGGTGTTTAATCTAACAAAATGTGACGCTAAACATTGCTCAAAGTAAGCTAGTGTTTTGCCCATTTATTTCAAAGAAAGGTGTTACTTTAAAATACAGCTTCAGGCACAGATTTCCCATTGCCGCAGTTTACCTCCGGTAATAAAGAGTAACCTGATGTGATTCCAAACACACTCTTTACGCTGGAATTGGACTCTCTCCCACCTCAAAAAAGGAACAGCACTGGGGCCTGGTGATTAGCTGTTTGGGTATCCAGCATTGCAACACAGTAGGAACCGAAAGTACACAGTATTAGTTTTCCCTCCTGAAGGCGGGTCCCCCGTCAGCGCTCCTCTCTCCTGCCCCCAAGAGCAAGCAGCTTGCCATGGGGGCTCCTGAGCCACTGCTCTCGTGTTCATTCGCAACTGCAGCCCAGCCCCGCCCACTCTCTCTCCTCATTGGCTAACTGGCTATGACTGACAATGAGGGAGAGTCCCCGAAGAGCCGAGGCTCTCTCGTGCACAGGTAAGTATTGGGGGGGATGCTGCACACAGAAGGTTTTTTTAAAAATTCTTAAGCCACTTAAAAAATTAATAAAAAAATAATCTATTCAAGTGTATATTCTTCACTCAGCCTCTTGGGACAACAAAAAATTGCAAATAAACTAACTCTATTCAGCATGCTAGAACTATTAGGAGGGATTAACAGAGATAACGCACACCTCCCCTGACTCAAAGTACTAGGACAAGGACAGACAAAAATTGGTTCTGCCTGCCTAGTTCTGAATTGTAGCCACTCAACTGTATTGCAAAACTGTAAAGATGAACCCGTAATGACAAAAATTAGACCCCTTCTACACTGTGTTAGCAGTAAAGTGCTGCTAGTCTTAGCGCCGCTTTTCGGCCGCTAGCAGGGCACTTTTAACCCCCCGCTAGCAACAGAAGGGTTAATAGTCCCTGAAAAGCGCTGCTCATTTGTTTCAATAGGCAGGGGCGCTGGAGGAGTGGTTTTATACACCACTCCTCCAAAGACACTCCAAAAAATAAATGCACCGATAAGCTCACAAAAATCGGGTGCATTTATTTTTTGGAAAAGGTCCTGCGAGTAGCGTCTTTGGAGCGCTGGAGGAGTGGTGTATACAAGCAATGAGTGCTTTTACTTTGTGGGCAAGCAGCGCGGGTGGTGCGCTGGCGCGGCGTCCTGCAAGCAGTGCTTTAAAAAGCGCCTCAAAAATGCCCGTCCATTGATGGGGAAGTGCTTCCAAAGCGCCGCGAATGACCGTAAAAAAAAGTGCTGATGACACAAAAGCACCACAAAAGCGCTGCAAAAAAGCCCAACGTTTTATGGGCAGTTTGAGCTCCTCCCTATCGCTAGCTTACAAATACATACTGACAATAAAATCCCAAACATAAAAAAACAACACAAAAAGGGCAGTCATGGGAATGTCAGGAGAAATCTCTGGGTTCCCACAGACATACCACCATTTTCCAATCTAGCCAGCTATAGTAAAAATAATGAAGGCACCTTCAGTATGAATTAAATATGAATTTGGAGCTCATCAACAACAAATAAGGAATGACAACTACCCTGTATCATTGTAAAAAATAAATAAAAATCGAAGTCATCTCCAACCACTTAAAAACCCCCCAAAATTTGAGGCCCCCTCTCTTACGCACAAATGTAAACACACATATCAGGGGAGCCTATGCACCAAAATTACGAATGTGGTACACATTGCAAGAGAGCAATATTTCTAGCACCAGACCTCCTCCGTAACACTAAACTGATGACCTGTAGGAGGCTTTTAAAGCATCACCTATGGAAAATATAGGGTACTGAAGCTTGTCACTATTTCATGGGCACACACAAATGTAAGGTATCAAACCTCATCATTTATATTTTACAAAAACATGGTGTACTTTATTGCATTTTTGTACCCTAAAATTCACTTTCGCTTTTTTTTTTTAGCTGAACTTTTACACTAATGTATTGTAACCTAAAACATAAAATTACCACCATTTTATTCTCTGGGTGAATGCTTTCAGAAAATACATACTTTTGAAAGTTTATGCAATCTTTAGGCCCAATTTTTTTTTTGCACATTTAAAAAAAAGACACCAAAATGGCTGGCAGCTAAAGGGTTAACAGCGAATGCATTAGGAGTATAACGGCACCATGCAGAATTTTAGCAGGCGATGCACTTACTGCTACAATGGAAACTAGTTTGAGTCAATAAAGAACTTAATTCTTTTGCTACAAGTACAGCAGTAAAACCAACCTTCACTAGTATATCGCTGGCAGAGCACTCAATGGTAATGGAGTCCAGATCTGTAGATAGATCGTCTTTACCAACCAGAATTCCAGCTTCTATGGCAGCGCCAATGGGAATGACCTCATCAGGAGGTATGCTGTTTAACAGTTCCACCTCTGGAAATAGGTCCTTAATTAATTGTTGCAATTTTGGCATGCGAGCAGATCCTCCACATAGTACTACCTAAAGAACAAAGAAATCTTTAGTAAAAAGGTAAAAACACAATGCTCTACGGGTTCACTTGATTTACACCCTCCGTGGTAGTGAAAGGAAGGAGTATAAGCAGTGGGACGTCATCCAACATGGGTAAACTAGACGATCACATTAAAGAGTCATGCAGAACTGTAGAATTAGGGCCTCAAGCATGTGAAATAAATTTACAGCAAAAACTCAAAAAAATTCACATCAATGCATGCTTGATCTAAACTTGATTGAGCTACTTTAGTAGCTATAGACCTAAAACCATATTTTTATGTATCCTGCAGAGTGACCCAGCAGAATCAAGACTCGGGGCTCTCTGTTATGAAACTCAACTTTACCTCCTGTAGTCCCCCCTCCCCATGTCATATGAATAGGTTCACACTGACTGGGGGGTGGGCCTGGTTGGAGTCCAGGCTGAGGTAGCCACTCTATTCACTCTGGGACATCAAGATGTGCGACTTTAGGGGTCATCCCATTGTTCTTAGAGGTGGGAGGGAAGGAGCTGAAATCAAGCTCGGTATGCTTAAAGTGGTTCTAAAAAAGGTACAAGGGTTTTTACCTTAATGCATTCTATGCATTAGGGGAAAAAAAAAGAGATTTTTAATACAGCTTACCTGTAAAATCTTTTTCTTGGAGTACATCACGGGACACAGAGCGGCATTCATTACTATATGGGTTATATGGAGTACCTTCAGGTGTAGACACTGGCAATCTCAAACAGGAAATGCCCCTCCCTATATAACCCCCTCCCATAGGAGGAGTACCTCAGTTTTGTAGCAAGCAGTATGCCTCCCAAAATGGTCCTCAAAAAAGAGGGGTGGGAGCTCTGTGTCCCGTGATGTACTCCAAGAAAAAGATTTTACAGGTAAGCTGTATTAAAAATCTCTTTTTCTTTATCGTACATCACGGGACACAGAGCGGCATTCATTACTATATGGGATGTCCCAAAGCAATGCTTACAATGAGGGGAGGGAGAACATCTCCAAGACAAAAGGATTTAATTTAGAGATATACTCAAATCATAATAAATCCAACTTAGTTGAGAAAAATAAAATTTTTAAATTTAACTCAAACAAGAGGAGCCCCCGGAATCCGAGGGTCTCAAACTGCAGCCTGCAGCACTGCCTGCCCGAAGGCAGTATCAGTATTCCTTCTTACGTCCAACTTGTAGAATTTTGTAAACGTGTGGACAGAAGACCAGGTTGCCGCCTTGCAAACTTGAGCCATAGAGATCTGGTGGTGTGCTGCCCAGGAGGCGCCCATGGCTCTAGTAGAATGAGCCTTTAATGATACTGGAGGAGGCAACCCTTTCAAGCCGTAGGCCTGAGTGATTAATTGCTTAATCCACCTAGAAATGGTGGACTTTGCAGCTGCCTGCCCCTTCTTGGGCCCATCCGGTAGAATGAACAGCACATCTGTCTTCCGGATCTTCTTTGTAGCTTTAAGATAGGCCTTCATGGCCCTGACAATATCCAAGGTATGCAGCAACCCTTCCTTTCTGGAAGTAGGTTTAGGGAAGAAGGATGGTAATACCAAATCCTGGTTCAAATGAAAACTGGATATGACCTTCGGAAGGAAGGAAGGATGAGGGCGGAGAACGACCCTGTCCTTATGAAAAACAAGATATGGTTCCTTACAGGATAAGGCTGCCAGCTCCGAAACTCTTCTTGCGGAAACTATGGCAACCAAAAATACTAACTTCCTTGTCAGTAGAACCAAAGGAATATCAGCCAACGGCTCAAACGGTTGTTTCTGTAAACTTGACAGAACAAGATTTAAATCCCACGGACAAAGCGGGGATTTAACTGGAGGTCTAATACGCAAGACCCCTTGAAGGAAGGTCTTAACCAGCGAGTGGGTGGCCAGCGGCCACTGAAACCACACTGACAGAGCAGAAATCTGTCCTTTGATTGTGCTTAATGCCAATCCTTTATCCACTCCTAGCTGGAGAAAACTTAATACTCTATCGATGGTAAATTTGCGAGAAAGCCATCGCTTGGACTCACACCAGCCTACATAGGCCTTCCAGACCCTGTAATAAATCACCCTAGAGACCGGTTTCCTGGCTCTGATTAGGGTAGAGATTACTTTCTGAGACAGACCTCTACCCCTGAGAATCAGGGATTCAGCTTCCAGGCCGTCAAATTTAGATGCCGTAAGGCAGGGTGGAGGATCGGACCTTGCGATAGCAGGTCTGGCCGTAGAGGAAGAGTCCACGGGTCTCCCACTACCATCCTTAAGATTAGTGAGTACCATGCTCTTCTGGGCCATGCTGGAGCTACCAGGATGACTGGTATGTGCTCCACCCGGATCCTGCGCAGCAGGCGGGGTAGTAACTGGAGCGGGGGAAACGCATAAAGAAGTTTAAACTGATGCCAAGGGCAAACCAACGCATCGGTTCCGCAGGCCATTGGATCCCTTGAACGGGATATGAACCTGTCTAGTTTCTTGTTGAGTCTCGATGCCATGATATCCACGTCCGGCACTCCCCATCTTTGGCAGAGTGCTTGAAAGACTTGTGGATGCAGAGACCATTCCCCCGGCCATAGAGTCTGGCGGCTTAAGAAGTCCGCCTGAAAGTTGTCCACTCCTGGAATGAATATTGCCGATATGCAGGGCACATGAGCCTCTGCCCATAGGAGAATCAAGCTCACCTCTCTTTGAGCGGCTTGACTCCTGGTTCCCCCTTGGTGATTTATGTATGCCACGGCCGTGGCATTGTCTGATTGAATTCTCACCGGGAACCCCTGCAATTTTGACGTCCAAGCCCTGAGGGCTAGTCGAGCAGCTCTGAGCTCCAAGATGTTGATGGGCAACTGCTTCTCTGGCTTTGCCCAAGTACCTTGGCGAGTGCAACCATCCAAAATTGCTCCCCAGCCCGTCAGGCTGGCGTCTGTGGTCACTATCTTCCAAGCCACTGGGCTGAAAGACTTCCCCTTCAGTAGATTCTGGGGGTCTAACCACCAACACAGACTTTGTCGGACTCTTGATGAGAGCGGCAACGGGATATCCAAGGCCTGTGGCCTTCTGCTCCATGCTGACAGGATGGCTGCCTGTAGGATGCGAGTGTGGCTCTGGGCGTATGGTACCGCCTCGAATGTGGCCACCATCTTGCCTAGTAACCTCATACATAGGCGAATAGTCGGTTCTTTCTTGCTTAGAACCAGTAGGATTAATTCCTTGATGGCTTTTACCTTCCTCAGAGGTAGGAACACTCCTTGTTGTTCTGTGTCTAATCTCATGCCGAGATATTCCAACTGCCTTGTGGGCTGGAAAGCTGACTTTTCTCGATTTAGGACCCAGCCGAACCTCTCGAGGTATTGGACCGTGAGGGCCACTGCTCGCTCCAAGCCGGGAGACGAGTGATCTATGACTAGGAGGTCGTCCAGGTATGCTAGGATCGTGACCCCTTGGATCCTTAGTTTGGCTAGGATTGGAGCTAGGACCTTCGTGAACACCCGGGGGGCCGTAGCCAACCCGAAGGGAAGCGCCACGAATTGGAAGTGACGCGAAGCCACCATGAAGCGTAAATATCTTTGATGTGGCTGATAAATTGGAACATGAAGGTAGGCATCCTTTATGTCTATGGACGCCATGAAGTCGTCCTTCTGGAGTGTGGCAGCTGCTGACCGCACGGATTCCATCCGAAATGAGCGGATCTTTAGATATGCATTTACCATCTTTAGGTCCAAAATTGGCCTGACATCTCCATTGGATTTTGGGATGATGAATAGGTTGGAGTAGAAACCCAGCCCCTGTTCCAGGACTGGTACCTCTACTATTACTTCCTGGGAAGTAGATGATCTAATGCCGATCTTAATGCGGCTCCCTTTTCCGGATCGTTTGGAATCCTCGACTTCTGGAAATGAGGAGGAGGAAACCTTAGGAAATCTAATTTGTAGCCTGTGGCCACGGAAGACCGTACCCACTCGTCGGGAATGCTGGCTTCCCAAATCTCTGAAAAGAGTCGCAGCCTTCCCCCCACCTTCGTGGGTGGGGGCGCCCCTTCATAAGGTTGGCTTGGGGGCTGGTTTTGCTGGTTTGCGAAACCACTGCCTTTTGCCTCTAACAGCCTGTCCTTGTGATCTGCTGTTGAAGCCGAAGTTTGCTTTTGCAGGAGGCCGTCGATACTGCTTGGCATTAGAGGGCCCCTGCCCAGGGGAATACTGTCGTTTAAACGCAGGTCCCTGAACCTTCTTCCTGTCTTCTCCGAAGAGTCGTCCTCCATGGAAGGGGAACCCTACCAGGAGCTCTTGCATGGGGGCTCAGCCTCCCAGCTTTTTAACCATAAGAGTCTTCTCATATGGATAAGGGATAACGATAAACGTGACGCTTGCTGGATAGAATCCTTGATTGCGTCTACCGTAAAACATATGGCCTTAGGGACATCCGAAAATTTTTCTGCCTGCTGGGCCGGAATAAGTTTAAGCATCTGCTTAAATTGATCCGATAATGCTTGAGCGACCCCAATCGCAGCCACAGCTGGCTGTACTACTGCCCCTGCAGTAGTGAAGGAGTTCTTAAGTAGTGCTTCCAAGCGCTTATCAACTGGATCCTTGAACACCTGTATGTTTTCTACAGGGCATGTTAACGATCTGTTAATACATGAGATGGCTGCGTCCACTGCAGGAGTAGCCCATCTTTTGGAAAATTTTTCTTCCATAGGATATAGGACAGAGAACCTTTTAGGTGGTAAGAAGATCTTATCTGGCTTGTTCCAATCTTGGAACAAAATTCCCTCTAATAGAGGATGGATCGGAAACACAGCATTGCTTTGAGGCGCCCTCAGTGAGCCCAAAGCTGAAACCGTCGATACCTGGAGATCTGGTACTGGCAAGTTGAATGCCCTATGGACCAAGTCCGACAAGACTGCCCCAGACTCCTCTGTATCCGGATCTTCGATCCCTGAACCTACTTGGTCCTTGTCCAAGAGGTCGTCCAATTCCCCTGAGGAAAGGACCTCCTCTTCTGAGGGTCCGCGCTCGGGCGACGGAGATCTATTCCGCTTACTGCCCCGCATAGCTGCGGCTATCATTTTTTCCCATGCTTTTCTGCATCTCTTTTAAAGAGGTGAGTAATACCTCCTCCGTGACCATCTTAGGGTTGGACTGACCCGCGTCAGCTCCAGCCCCAGATCCCGATGGCCCCAAGGCTCCCTGTAGGGAAAGCAGCGGCATATGTCTGAGACCTCAGACTCTCTGGGGGAATCCCCACCTCTTGTACCCTCTGACCCGGATGCCATGGTACAATACCGAGGTACACCTGCTACCTATTGGTATTTGGAACTATAAAAGTTAATTGCCCAAACACCTGTTTGGGGGATAAAAAATGCTTCCTCTCCCCTAGATGACTTTTTTTTTTTTTTTTTTTTTCGTTTTTGTTTCAAATCCAGGAAAGAAAAAACATTCTGTCCCCCTGAGTAGTATTGCAAAGAAAAACTATGAGATGGAAAAGAAACAGCCTATTTCTAGGCTTGAAAAACAGTCCTCTGAAGACTGCAATATCCTTTCTGGCCACTGTGTGTCCTCGGCGCCCCGTGCTGCCGCTCTGGTCTTTCTCCTCAGTTCCAAAGTATTGAATGGCACAAACAAGAAAGGGCCGCCCCTTCCTTTAAGCCACTGACCCGCCCTTCCCCCCCAGCAATCTCAAACAGGAAATGCCCCTCCCGACAGGGGGAGGGGGGGGGATTTTGGGAGGAAGGGACCTCTCTGTTCCAGCAAACTGCAGCCTGCAGCCTGGAACCATGAGGAGGTCAGCGTTTTGCCTGCTTGCAGGCTCTGAGGAGGAAGACTGAATGGAGCATCGCCTGGAGGCCTGCAGGTAAGCAAAGCTCTCTGACACACACATATATTTTTATATAACACAGGCCCCACTCAATGCTTTTCCAACACTACAAGGGAGGTCACATCTTATGGGGAATAATACATAGAGAGCCATCCTATCTTTATGATATGTGACTAGTTTGCCAGATGCAGTGCATAACTTTAGGCATGTCCCCTGTGACCCCCCAGAAAAAAACCTGCTAAGAACCAAGTTCCGCAAGTTTTCCCCTCACTTACCTGCTCCATGCCGCAGGACTTTGCCAAGCAAGAGGCCCAATCTTCCCCCATCTCCGTGGGGATGTCTAGACCTTCAGGCCCTGGGTTCCTATGAAGGATCCACTGTCCTGGGCCCATATAGCACCCTGGCAACAGAAAACTTTAGGTACCCAAAGGTTTCTAAGTTCTGGGCCCAGGGTCCAGCTCTCTAAAAAGAAAAGCATTATGGGCTATACCCCAAGGGTTTGGGGTCCGGTTACTGACCACTTTAGCGCTGAGGCTTTTTTGGACAGAACCGGTAGCTCACCTAATCCCAAGGATGCGGAGGCAAGCTAAACCATGACTAACACCTAAGACACTGGCGTAAAAACTGAGGTACTCCTCCTATGGGAGGGGGTTATATAGGGAGGGGCATTTCCTGTTTGAGATTGCCAGTGTCTACACCTGAAGGTACTCCATATAACCCATATAGTAATGAATGCCGCTCTGTGTCCCGTGATGTACGATAAAGAAAAAGCCTTCTCCATGCAGCCCTGCCCTCAGCCCCCCCATCTCGATCCAGCAATGTGCACAAGAGCAGTCTCTCTCCTCACTGGACAGAGGCACCAGTGGGAGCCATTGGCTTCTGCTGCCGTCAATCACAGCCAGTGAGGAGGGAGTGGGGCCAAGTCATGCTTTGTGTGCTGGCGCGGGAGTGAGATGTAAGAGTGCCTGCAGAGTAAGCAGCTTGCTATGGGAGCACTTGGCGTGGGGGTGAGGCCAGGAGCGCCATTGGGGAACCCGAGGATTGGGGCTGCTCTGTGCTAAACCATTGCACAGAGCAGGTAAGTATGGCATGTTTGTCAAAAAAACAAACAAATGTACTGCCTTTATAATTACTATACAGGCAGTGCAGAATTATTAGGCAAATTAGTATTTTGACCACATCATCCTCTTTATGCATGTTGTCTTACTCCAAGCTGTATAGGCTCGAAAGCCTACTACCAATTAAGCATATTAGGTGATGTGCATCTCTGTAATGAGAAGGGGTGTGGTCTAATGACATCAACACCCTATATCAGGTGTGCAGAATTATTAGTCAACTTCCTTTCCTTTGGCAAAATGGGTCAAAAGAAGGACTTGACAGGCTCAGAAAAGTCAAAAATAGAGAGATATCTAGCAGAGGGATGCAGCACTCCTAAAATTGCAAAGCTTCTGAAGCGTGATCATCGAACAATCAAGCGTTTCATTCAAAATAGTCAACAGGGTCGCAAGAAGCGTGTGGAAAAACCAAGGCGCAAAATAACTGCCCATGAACTGAGAAAAGTCAAGCGTGCAGCTGCCAAGATGCCACTTGCCACCAGTTTGGCCATATTTCAGAGCTGCAACATCACTGGAGTGCCCAAAAGCACAAGGTGTGCAATACTCAGAGACATGGCCAAGGTAAGAAAGGCTGAAAGACGACCACCACTGAACAAGACACACAAGCTGAAACGTCAAGACTGGGCCAAGAAATATCTCAAGACTGATTTTTCTAAGGTTTTATGGACTGATGAAATGAGAGTGAGTCTTGATGGGCCAGATGGATGGGCCCGTGGCTGGATTGGTAAAGGGCAGAGAGCTCCAGTCCGACTCAGACGCCAGCAAGGTGGAGGTGGAGTACTGGTTTGGGCTGGTATCATCAAAGATGAGCTTGTGGGGCCTTTTCGGGTTGAGGATGGAGTCAAACTCAACTCCCAGTCCTACTGCCAGTTTCTGGAAGAGACCTTCTTCAAGCAGTGGTACAGGAAGAAGTCACCATCCTTCAAGAAAAACATGATTTTCATGCAGGACAATGCTCCATCACACGCGTCCAAGTACTCCACAGCGTGGCTGGCAAGAAAGGGTATAAAAGAAGAAAAACTAATGACATGGCCTCCTTGTTCACCTGATCTGAACCCCATTGAGAACCTGTGGTCCATCATCAAATGTGAGATTTACAAGGAGGGAAAACAGTACACCTCTCTGAACAGTGTCTGGGAGGCTGTGGTTGCTGCTGCACGCAATGTTGATGGTGAACAGATCAAAACACTGACAGAATCCATGGATGGCAGGCTTTTGAGTGTCCATGCAAAGAAAGGTAGCTATATTGGTCACTTATTTGTTTTTGTTTTGTTTTTGAATGTCAGAAATGTATATTTGTGAATGTTGAGATGTTATATTGGTTTCACTGGTAAAAATAAATAATTGAAATGGGTATATATTTTTTTTTTGTTAAGTTGCCTAATAATTATGCACAGTAATAGTCACCTGCACACACATATATCCCCCTAAAATAGCTAAAACTAAAAACAAACTAAAAACTACTTCCAAAAATATTCAGCTTTGATATTAATGAGTTTTTTGGGTTCATTGAGAACATGGTTGTTGTTCAATAATAAAATGAATCCTCAAAAATACAACTTGCCTAATAATTCTGCACTCCCTGTAGGTTCCCTAGATCTCCAGGTTCAAATGGAACTCTGTGAGCTTCTAGAATTTATCTACAGACCCCTAGTAGGGTCTAAGCAAATAAAGGATTCATTTTATTTCTTACAAATACAGTATCAAATATCCTTGCAGTGAAATATTAGATTTATCATTTGACTTGGAGGGAGATGAAAGGTTCATATTCATTAAGGGCTCGATCACACCATCCTGGGTGGGAGACAGATGAGGGGTGATACTGATGGTGGGAGACAGATTGGGGGGGGGAGATACTGATGGTGAGAGACAGATGAGAGGGGGAGATACTGATGGTGAGAGACAGATGAGAGGGGGAGATACTGATGGTGAGAGACAGATGAGAGGGGGCGATACTGATGGTGAGAGACAGATGAGAGGGGGCGATACTGATGGTGAGAGACAGATGAGAGGGGGGGGGGAGATACTGATGGTGGGAGACAGATGAGAGGGGGGGAGATACTGATGGTGGGAGACAGATGAGAGGGGGGAGATACTGATGGTGGGAGACAGATGAGAGGGGGGAGATACTGATGGTGGGAGACAGATGAGAGGGGGGCGATACTGATGGTGAGAGACAGATGAGAGAGGGGGCGATACTGATGGTGAGAGACAGATGAGAGAGGGGGCGATACTGATGGTGGGAGACAGATGAGGGGGGGGGGGGGATACTGATGGTGGGAGACAGATGAAAGGGGATACTGATGGTGGGGGCCCCAGATAAGGATTCTCTGATGAGAAGTATATGATGAAGGGGGAACTGATGAGGATGTTTCTGATGTAAGGATCACTGATGAGGGGGGCACTTATGAGGGGTCTCTGATGAGGCGTGACGATACAGGATGAGATGTCAGTCTGTATGGGGGGGAAAAAAAAAAGCGCACAGGAAAAACTGATGTCAATGTGCATAGAAACGTGCGTGAAAACCGATGTAAACTCATGTCTCGGCAAGTGTTTACATTCGTTTTTCTGCATGTATGGTATGAATTAGGCCTTAACCTAAAAGGAAAAATAATACAATCAAACTGAACAAAACTAATGGAATTCACACCTGATTCACATCAGTAGCTTTAAATTCAACTTCTTCCAAAAGCCTTTTGATTGGGTCCATGCACTGATTGAACAGGGAAGAACAGATGAGTTCAAAACGAGCCCTGAAAGAAAAGAGCAGTAAAAACAAGCTGTAAGACAATTGTGCATAAAAACAGTTTCCTTTTCCAGCGATAATGCATTTGTTAAACACCCCTGCAATCCAATTGTCCTGCGGACCTATCTGTATGGCTGAATAGCACGGACATCGCATGTGATTTGCAGTGCGACTCACATGCGATCTCGCACCACTTAGTGTGAACCAGCCCTAAAGGGATACATTTTTCTTGAGCTTATCTTGCGCTAAAGGTGTCAATAATGGCCGACGATCAATTCATATTCATTTAAATTGATAATAATTAAAAAGTCGAATTATATATATATATATATATATATATATATATATATATATATATATATATATATATATATATATATATATATATATATATATATATATATATATAAAAAATTTATTTATTTAAAAAAACAGTCATTTTCGGCCAAGTGCATCCTGCATTTTCGGAAGCAAAATGTCCTTTCGGTGCACCTCTAATCTTTACCTATAACAAACTTTTTTAGGCAAACATTCGAGGAATTCCAGGTATGGTATATTTTTCCATTCCCGCTAGGACCAATGTAACTATGTTATATACCAATATACCATACCCGGCCAATGCCACCAGAAGTAGACACCACTTCTCCAGTGACCCCCACCAGATTCCAAGTTCTATGCTGAACATAGGAGGTTGGCCACTCAGCACGGTCCCTGTTCAGAGAATGCTGTGCATTTTATAAAATGAATGCAATACATCCTCCGATTCTACAAGGTGGAGAGGTCACACTCTCCAGAGGTCCACTCAGAATGCTTTGATTTTACACGGCTATAATCAACACAAGCCAACCTGTACAAGGTTAGCATAGTATTTATATTCTTTTAGTGTTATTTGCAGTGGGCCAGATTCAGAAAAGAGATACAACGGCGTATCTCCTTATACGCCGTCGTACCTCTGAGTGCGGGAGGTCGTATCTATGCGCCTGATTCAGAGAATCAGTTACGCATAGATATCCCTAAGATCCGACAGGTGTAAGTGTCTTACACCGTCGTATCTTAGGCTGCAATTTCAGGCTGGCCGCTAGGTGGGGCTTCCGTATGTTTACGCAATGAATATGCTAATTAAGTACATACGGCGATTCAGAAACGTACGTCCCGCCGGCTCATTTTTTTTTACGTCGTTTACGTTCGGCTTTTTTCGGCGTATAGTTACCCCTGCTATATGAGGCGTAGCTAATGTTAAGTATGGCCGTCGTTCCCGCGCCGAGTTTTTAAATTCTTACGTCGTTTGCGCAAGTCGTTCGCAAATACGGCTTTACGTCATTTACGTTCACGTCGATTCCAATACATCCTTGCACACTGGGATATTTTACGGCATGCGCCGTTCAAAAAAAAAAAAAAAAAAGGAAAAAACGCGGGGTCAAGGCAAATTTAAATACAACACGCCCCCAACATCCCCATTTGAATTACGCGGTCTTACGCCGCAACACATACGTTACGCTGCCGTAAATAAGGGCGCAAGTTCTTTCTAAATACAGAACTTGCGCCCAATGTTACAGCGGCGTAACGTATCGGAGATACGTTCCGCCAGCAGAAAGATGCGTGCATCTTTCTGAATCTGGCCCAATGACTGCAAGTGGGCAGCATTCTCCAGAGCTGAAAGGAGATCTCGGTCTAAAGCCTCGTACACGATCGGATTATCCGACGGGAATTGTGTGATGACAGGCTGTTTGTATGCTCCATAGGACAATTGTTGTCGGATAGCATGCTTTCAAATTTTCCAAGAAATGTGTGTTGTCGGATTATCCGAACGTCCCAAGTCCTTCGGAAAAAAAATACAAAATACAAACACATGCTCAGAAGCAATGACAACATTAGCAGAAGTTGCCCAAAGGGTGGCGCTAAAGAGCTGAAAAAAACACATCGTTTTGTGTTTGTTGGCCGACAATTCTTTGCCGTTTGTATGCAAGACAAGTTCATGGCCAACGCCCTTCGGACAAAAGTCCTACACAGAAAATCTGATCGTGTGTACCAGGCTTTAGGCTGGCTTACAGTAAATAATTGCCAGTTCATATCTTACAGTGAAGCTATGAACGCTTTAAAACTAGCCATACCTGTTATAATAAGTGCTGACATCTTTCAGTACCCACAACTACCAACATCAATAACTATGCAAGTGACATTTCCCACCAATACATTTCCAAAAGTACAAAAAAATATTCTCATAAATATAAAAAACCCCATGATAGACTATATAGGATAGGAAAGTGTCATCTTACCTGGAAACACTGCAATCAAAGTCAATGCCATCATGTAACGAATCCACAAAACAATTGGCACTTCCTAAAGTCGATAGGGAGTGTTTAGCTCCATCAGCATTGTTCATAAGCTTCATCATTGCTCGAGCATTTCCTTTAATATCCTGTTTGTATGACCTATTCAAAAAAAAAAGTTTTACAAAATAGGGGTAAGAACAAGCTGTGTCTACAAATATATAACTAAAGCATACTACAAAAAACAAAAAATAGGATTTAGTATCACCTTGCAAAGTGTAGGGGCCTTAACAGACTGACAATATTTTGCAAGCACAAGCAACTCGCTGTGTCAGTTCCCACTTGTGTGATGTCCGACATCGGAATACGATTCACACCACACTGCAAATCACATGCGATTCTCTGTGCGATGCGATTTCAGCCATACAGACAGCATGGCTGAATTTGCCTTGCATTCAGACCAAACCCGCACAGGATGCTTTTTTTGGTCCGCAGCAGAATAGCATCGCATTGGGTGTTCAACCATGCGATCCGATTCCTGCTTGAATTTTCAGTTTGCACTGCGATATGCAAACTGATTTGGGAGTGTCATTAACTTTCAATTGACACTCCCAGCAGTTCGCATAGGGCACCGTGAACTGCCGCCGGGAGACATGCGATGCGGGAACCCGCCGTGTTCCCGCATTGATTTAAATGAGCCTTAATGCCACTATCCTATCCAAGTCTTCCAAATAGAGCTCATCTTACTGAATCTGGGGATGATCACATCAACACTGATAATTAGAATTGTATTTTCCCCTATAGAAAAAAGTTGCTTAGTATCTAGCTGGGGAAATTCAAAAATAAACATCTTAATTGATAAATACGGTATGTTCCTTCTGGCATCATGGCTTCAAGCACATGTCTGACTAGGGCCAGGATTCTAGAAATTTGCTGGGCTTTTTTGTAAAATTTCCTCCCAATACTTTCACTGATGTCATGTTTTCCATACTAATCAGGAAACACTGCATCATGGGTTAAAGTCTTTTAGCTAGATTCAGAGAGCGTTAGGCCGGCGTATCAGTAGATACGCTGACCTAACTCGGAATCTGCGCCGTCCTAAGTTTAAGTGTATTCTCAAACTGAGATACACTTAAACCTAGCTAAGATACGTCAGCCTGCGCCGTCGTATCTTAGGGTGCAATATTTAGGCTGGCCGCTAGGTGGCGCTTGCGTTGAGTTCGGCGTAGAATATGAATTCAGACTCCCCGCGGGGAATGGGCGTTCCTATCCAGAGGGAAGATGATTGACGGCCGGCTCTGGCGCGTCACGCTTCTCCGGAAATAGCCGAAATAGGACTTGGCTCTTCACGGCGCCTGCGCATATTCTGTGCCGGGCGCCGTATAGCGCCGTGAAGAGCCGAGACCTACTCCGGCTATCTTCGGGAAGCGTGACGTGCCATAGCTGGCCGTCAATCATCTTCCCTCTGGATAGGAACGCCCATTCCCCGCGGGGAGTCTGAATCTTCACTATAGGATTAAACAGTGAGTACGGGGCAAAAAAAATAAATAAAGGCATACTGTAGCTCGCGCTACTATGCTTAATTTAATGCTAGAATGTTGTCATTGAGGGTGAACCACCGCTTTAAGTATGGCCGTCGTTCCCGCGTCAAAATTTAAAAATTTTACGTTGTTTGCGTAAATCGTCCGTGAATAGGGCTGGACGTAATTTACGCACACGTCGAAACCAATACGTCCTTGTGGCGTACTTTGGAGCAATGCACACTGGGATATGTACACGGACCGCGCATACGCCGTTCGTAAAAAAACGTCAATAACGTCAGGTCACCCCCCATTATCATAAAACACGCCCCCTCAGCCTAATTTGAATTAGGCGCGCTTACGCCGGCCCCATTTACGCTACACCGCCGTAAGTTAGGAGGCAAGTACTTTGTGAATACAGTACTTGCCTCTCTGACTTAAGGCGGTGTAGCGTAAATACGATACCCTACGCCGCCTAAAAGTTGCGGCAAGATACCTGAATCCAGCTATTTGAGACTTAACTATGCAAGGCAAGGTAGAAGGCTGAAGGTGGCTCTAACCACTTGAGCTCTGGAACATTTACCTCCTTCATGACCAGGCAATTTTTTTGCGATACAGCACTGCGTTACTTTAACTGGCAATTGCGTGGTCATGCAACCCTGTACATTAATTAAATGAAATTTTTTTCCCCCCACTAATAGAGCTTACTTTTGGTGGTATTTGATCAGCGCTGGAGGAGTTTTTTTTTTTTTTTTGCGCTATAAACAAAAAAGACCAACACTTTTGAAAGAAAAACAATATTTTTTACTTTCTGTTCTAAAACCTATCCAAAAAATTAAATAAAAAAAATCTACATAAAATTTAGGCCAATGTGTATTCTGCTACATGTTTTTGGGAAAAAAAATCCAATAAAGCATAGCATATATTGATTGGTTTACATGAACGTTATAGTGTCTACACACTATGGGATATATTTAAGGATTTTTTTCTTAAACTAGTAATGGTGGCAATCAGCGACATGGGGGACTGCAATATTGCGGTGAACAATCAAACACAAACTGACACTATTGAAGTGATCAGTGCTAAAAATATACACGGTCACTGAAGTGACGACACTGGCTGGGAAGGTGTTAAACATCTAGGGCGATCAAAGTGTTAACCGTGTGCCTAATGAAGTGTTTTGATGTACTGTGTTAGCTCCCTTTACTAGGGGAAGAGATGGAATGTGTTCGGTGGGTGTCGGCAGACATCCTGTGCCTGACTCCCACAGATTGGCTTCTGCTGTGAATAATTACAGCTGAAGCGGCCCGCCAGGAGCATGCGCACGCCCCCTGCAGGTGGAAGTGCAGGATCACACACACATATGTGTGTGTGTGATTCTGCACAGGAGAGTCACCCTGTAGCAGTGAAACTGCTATACAGAATACTTTAACCACTTCCCGACCGCCGCATGTAAATGTACGTCCACAGTATGGCACGTACAGGCACATGGGCGTTCATGTACGTCCTTGCCTTCTAGCGGGTCCGATCGGGACCCCCCCCGCTACATGCGGCGGTCGGGTTCGCTCGGGGAGCATTCCGGGACGACGGCGCGGCTATTTGTTTAAAGCCGCTCCGTCGCGATCGCTCCCCGGAGCTGAAGAACGGGGAGAGCCGTATGTAAACACGGGTTCCCCGTGCTTCACTGTGGCGGCGCATCGATCGTGTCATCCCCTTTATAGGGGAGACACAATCGATGACGTCAGTCCTACAGCCACACCCCCCTACAGTTGTAAACACACACTAGGTGCACCCTAACTCCTACAGCGCCCCCTGTGGTTAACTCCCAAACTGCAACTGTCATTTTCACAATAAAGAATGCAATTTAAATGCATTTTTTGCTGTGAAAATGACAATGGTCCCAAAAATGTGTCAAAATTGTCCGAAGTGTCCGCCATAATGTCGCAGTCACGAAAAAAAATCGCTGATCGCCGCCATTAGTAGTAAAAAAAAAAAAGAAATTAATAAAAATGCAATAAAACTATCCCCTATTTTGTAAACGCTATAAATTTTGGGCAAACCAATCGATAAACGCTTATTGCGATTTTTTTTACTAAAAATAGGTCGAAGAATACGTATCGGCCTAAACTGAGGGAAAAAAATGTTTTTATATATGTTTTTGGGGGATATTTATTATAACAAAAAGTAAAAAATATTGCATTTTTTTTCAAAATTGTCGCTTTATTTTTGTTTATAGCGCAAAAAATAAAAACCGCAGAGGTGATCAAATACCACCAAAAGAAAGCTCTATTTGTGGGGAAATAAAGGACGCCAATTTTGTTTGGGGGCCACGTCGCATGACCGCGCAATTGTCTGTTAAAGCGACGCAGTCCCGAACTGTAAAAACACCTTGGGTCTTAAAGCAGCATTTTGGTCCGGGGCTTAAGTGGTTAATAATCCCAAAAGTGAAATTGGGAAACTACTACAGGCGGTCTTTAAGTGGTTAGTACAAAAACTTTAGTCTTTCTGTATGCGAGTAACATATGTTTTTTAATGTTGCCCCTACAAATCTAAAAGGAATTTTAACATGCCATACCTCTGAAATTCAGATGCCAGATATTGAGCTAGAGCTTCTGTGAAACAGACTCCTCCAATGTTGTCATAAGTCTTTGTTGCTAGAACTCGATATATTCCGCTGTTAACTTCAATCACCGTAACAGATAATGACGTACCTCCTAATTTGTACACCAATACATTGCTGCAACCAATAAGGAAAATATTTGAAGTGTGTTAAAAAATAATGGGATTGATTTACTAAGGGGTTAGTACATGTTCACTTTGCATGGAACTTAAGCTTACTAAGTGGGTGGGAGGCAGGGCCGATCCGCCCTATAGGCTCACTATGCAAGCCGCTTAGGGCCCCGCAAAGCTGTGGAGGGCCCCCCCAAATTTTACTAGACTCCCCGCCTGGTGAGAAGTCATTTTCGGCCTCTCACCCCGCTTCTCAACTTGATGGCTGCATGGGAGAAAAGGTAAGAAGTCGCCCCCCCCCCTCCTACTCACTTTAATGCAAGATGTAATTTCCGACAGCAGAACCCCCCTACCGCTTCTCAACTTTAATGTCACATGTCACTGTCGGCAGCGGCCCCCCCCCCCGCTTCTCAACTTTAATGTGACATGTCATTTTGCTTAGGGCCCCAAGGAGGTCAGGATCGGCACTGGTGGGAGGAGTTGTCCAAGATTGAACATACCTTGCACAATTTTCTCCTTTCCAATAAGGTTGTTAAAGACTCCAATCCAGCAACATCACTGGTCTTGCGAATCAGTTTATGGAGTCTGTTGGTGCCGGCTATACTAAGCCTGCTTCCCCAGCAAGCAACCACATACAGTAGAGCACTGGTAACCACAGACTCATAAAACATCTTCAGCATCATCTGGCAAATGTTATAAGACCTCAAAAAATAGAGGCGGCTCTGGCCCTTCCCATTATTATCTATATGCACCCTCAGATACTTATAATTCTCTGCTACCTCCACTCCTCAGATAGAAAAAGGGGGTCTCAGATGCCTTCCTCCTTCTCAAATCCACAACCAGCTCCTTTGTCTTAGTCAAATTTAAATGCAGATGATTATCCTCATACCATGTGACAAAGTTCTCCACCACAGTCCTATACTCAGTCTCTTTCCCATCCCCAATACATCCCACTACCGCTAAGCCATCAGAAAACGTCTGAAGATGGCAAGTCTCTGCCTGGTAGCCTAAATCAGTGGTATAGACAGTAAAGAGGAACTTTTCTGATTTATTCCTAAATCGTGACCCCCTTCTCAAGGCATTTATACTTTGAGAAATGTACCTCTTTAGTAAGGTTTCTTATTTGTACTAAAAAGGATAAAGGGATTTTTAATACAGCTTACCTGTAAAATCCTTTTCTTGGAGTACATCACGGGACACAGAGCGGCATATTCATTACTATATGGGTTATATGGAGTACCTTCAGGTGATGGACACTGGCAATCTCAAACAGGAAGTGCCCCTCCCTATATAACCCCCTCCCATAGGAGGAGTACCTCAGTTTTGTAGCAAGCAGTATGCCTCCCAAAATGGTCCCCATAAGAGGGGTGGGAGCTCTGTGTCCCGTGATGTACTCCAAGAAAAGGATTTTACAGGTAAGCTGTATTAAAAATCCCTTTTTCCTTTCTCGTACATCACGGGACACAGAGCGGCATATTCATTACTATGTGGGATGTCCCAAAGCAATGCTTACAATGAGGGGAGGGAGACATCTTTCCAAGACAAAAGGATTTAATTTAGAGATATACTTAAATCATAATAAATCCAACTTAGTTGAGAAAAAAATAATTTTAAATTTTACTCAAAGGGGAGCCCCCGGAATCCGAGGGTCTCAAACTGCAGCCCGCAGCACTGCCTGCCCAAAGGCTGTATCAGTATTCCTTCTTACGTCCAACTGGTAGAATTTTGTAAACGTGTGGACAGACCAGGTTGCCGCCTTGCAAACTTGAGCCATAGAGATCTGGTGGTGTGTTGCCCAGGAGGCGCCCATGGCCCTAGTAGAATGAGCCTAAACAAATAGCCGCGCCGTGGTCCCGGATCGCTCCCCGAGCGGACCCGACCTCCGCATGTAGCGGGGGGGGTCCCGATCGGACCCCCCACCCGCTAATAGGCGAGGACGTACGTGTACGCCCATGTGCCTGTACGTGCCATATTGTGGACGTATATGTACATGCGGGGGTCGGGAAGTGGTTAATGATAACGGAGGAGGCAACCCCTTCAAGCCGTAGGCCTGAGTGATTAACTGTTTAATCCACCTCGAGATGGTGGATTTTGCAGCTGCCTGCCCCTTTTTGGGCCCATCCGGTAAAATGAACAACACATCTGTTTTCCGGATCTTCTCTGTAGCTTTAAGATAGGCTTTCATGGCCCTGACAATATCCAAGGTATGCAGCAACCCTTCCTTTTTGGAAGTAGGTTTAGGAAAGAAGGATGGTAATACCAAATCCTGGTTTAGATGAAAACTGGATATAACCTTTGGTAGGAAGGAAGGATGAGGGCGGAGAACGACCTTGTCCTTATGTAAAATAAGATATGGTTCCTTACAGGATAAGGCTGCCAGTTCCGATACTCTCCTGGCGGAAACCATGGCAACCAAAAATACTAACTTCCTTGTCAGTAAAACCAAAGGAATTTCAGCCAACGGCTCAAAAGGTTGTTTCTGTAAACTTGACAGAACAAGATTTAAATCCCACGGACAAAGTGGGGATTTAACTGGAGGATTAATACGCAAGACCCCTTGAATGAAGGTCTTAACTAGCGAGTGGGTGGCCAGCGGCCGCTGAAACCACACTGACAAAGCTGAAATCTGTCCCTTGATTGTGCTTAATGCCAGTCCTCTATCCACTCCTAGCTGGAGAAAACTTAATACTCTATCGATGGTAAATTTGCGAGAAAGCCATCGCTTGGACTCACACCAGCCTACATAGGCCTTCCAGACCCTGTAATAAATCACCCTAGAGACCGGTTTCCTGGCTCTGATTAGGGTAGAGATTACTTTCTGAGACAGACCTCTACCCCTGAGAATCAGGGATTCAGCTTCCAGGCCGTCAAATTTAGATGCCGTAAGGCAGGGTGGAGGATCGGACCTTGCGATAGCAGGTCTGGTCGTAGAGGAAGAGTCCAAGGGTCTCCCACTACCATCTTCAGGATTAGTGAATACCATGCCCTTCTGGGCCATGCTGGAGCTACCAGGATAACTGGTATGTGCTCCACCCTGATCCTGCGCAGCAGGCGGGGTAGTAACTGGAGCGGGGGAAATGCATAAAGAAGTTTGAACTGATGCCAAGGGCAAACTAACGCATCGGTTCCGCAGGCCCTGGGATCCCTTGTGCGGGACATGAACCTGTCTAGCTTCTTGTTCAGTCTCGATGCCATGATATCCACGTCCGGCACTCCCCATTTCTGGCAGAGTGTCTGAAAGACCTGTGGATGCAGAGACCACTCCCCCGGCAACAGAGTCTGGCGACTTAAGAAGTCCGCCTGTAGGTTGTCCACTCCGGGAATGAATATAGCCGATATGCAGGGCACATGGGCTTCTGCCCACAAGAAAATCAAGCTCACTTCTTTCTGAGCGGCTTGACTCTTGGTTCCCCCTTGGTGATTTATATATGCCACCGCCGTGGCATTGTCCGATTGTATTCTCACCGGGAACCCCTGTAGTTTGGACGTCCAAGCCCTGAGGGCTAGTCGAGCAGCTCTGAGCTCCAAGATATTGATGGGCAACTGCTTCTCTGCTGCTGCCCAAGTGCCCTGGCGAGTGCAACCATCCAAAATTGCTCCCCAGCCCATCAGGCTGGCGTCTGTGGTTACTATTTTCCAGGTCACAGGACTGAAAGTCTTTCCCTTCAGGAGATTCTGAGGGTTTAACCACCAAGATAGACTTTGCCGCACTCTTGGTGAGAGTGGCAAAGGAATTTCTAAGGCCTGAGGCCTCTTGCTCCATGCTGACAGGATGGCTGCCTGCAGGATGCGAGTGTGGCTCTGAGCGTACGGAACCGCCTCGAATGTGGCCACCATCTTGCCTAGTAGTCACATACATAGGCGAACAGTTGGCCTTTTCTTTCTTAGAACTATTTGTATTAGCTCCTTGATGGCCTTGACCTTTAATAGGGGTAGGAACACCTTTTGTTGTTCTGTATCCAATCTCATGCCGAGATATTCCAGCTGCCTTGTGGGCAGGAATGCTGACTTGTCTCGATTTAGGACCCAGCCGAACCTCTCGAGGTACTGAACCGTGAGGGCCACTGCTCGTTCCAGGCCAGGAGACGAGTGGTCTACGACCAAGAGGTCGTCCAGGTAAGCCAGGACCGTGACCCCTTGGGTCCTTAGATTGGCTAGGATTGGGGCTAGGACCTTCGTGAATACCCGGGGGGCCGTAGCCAACCCGAAGGGGAGCGCCACAAATTGGAAATGACGCTGAGCCACCGCGAAGCGTAGAAATACTTGATGTGGCTGAAAAATTGGCACATGAAGGTAAGCATCCTTTATGTCTATGGACGCCATGAAGTCGTCCTTCTGGAGCACGGCGACAGCTGACCGAATAGTTTCCATCCGGAATGAGCGGACCTTTAGGTACGCATTTACTCCCTTTAAGTCCAAAATTGGCCTGACATCGCCGTTGGGCTGATAAACAGGTTGGAGTAGAACCCCAATCCCTGTTCCCGGACTGGTACTTCTACTATCACCTTCTGGCATAGCAGATGATTCAATGCCGCCATCAATGCGGCTCTTTTCACAGGGTCGCCTGGTACTCTTGACTCCTGGTAATGAGGAGGAGGGAATTTTAGAAATTCTAGTTTGTAGCCCGTGGTCACGGAAGACCGTACCCAGCAGTCGGGAATGCTGGCCTCCCAAACCTCTGCAAAGAGACGCAGCCTTCCCCCCACCATCGTGGGTGGGGGCGCCCCTTCATAAGGCCGACTTGGGGGCTGGCTTCGCAGGCTTGCGGTACCACTGCTTCTTGCCCCCCGTGGCTTGGCCCTGCAGCTTATTGTTAAATCCTGATCTTGCAGGAGGCCGTCGATACTGTTTGGTATTAGAGGGCCCCTGCCCCGGGGAGGGCTGGCGCTTAAATGCGGGCCCTCGGGCCTTCTTCTTGACTGGCAAGAGAGTGCTTTTGCCGCTTGATATAGTCTGAATATATCTATCCAGATCTTCTCCGAAGAGACGTCCTCCATGGAAGGGAAACCCTACCAGGAGTTTTTTGCACGGGGGCTCAGCCTCCCAATTCTTCAACCATAAGAGCCTTCTCATATGGATTAGAAATAAGGATAAACGTGACGCCTGCTGGATGGAGTCCTTGATAGCATCCACCGTAAAGCGTATAGCCCTGGGTATATCCGAAAATTCCTCTGCCTGTTGGGCAGGGATCAGTTTAAGCATTTGTTTAGTCTTATCTGATAATGCTTGGGCAACTCCAATAGCAGCCACAGCGGGCTGAACTATCGCCCCTGCTGAAGTAAAGGAGGCCTTAAGTAATGTTTCCAAACGTTTATCAACCGGATCCTTAAACACCTGTAAGTTTTCTACAGGGCAAGTTAAAGATCTGTTCACACAGGAGATGGCTGCGTCCACCGCCGGGGGCGCCCACCTTTTGGAGAATTTCTCCTCCATAGGATATAAAACAGAGAATTTTTTTAGGTGGTAAAAAGACTCTATCTGGTTTGATCCAATCCTGAAATATGACATCCTCGAGTAGAGGATGGACCGGAAAAACTGCGTTGCTTTGAGGCGCTCTTAATGAGCCTAAAGCTGAAACCGCCGATACTTGAGGTTCTGGTATGGGTAACTTAAATGCCTCATGGACCATGTCCGTTAAAGCTTGAACCCACAAACTTTCCCCTTGGGAGGTTGAACTAGACTCCTCAGTATCCAGATCCTCGATCTCTGAACCACCCTGGTCCAAAACGTCAGGATTATCCAATTCCCCTAGGGAAAGGATCTCTGAGTCTGAGGGTTCCTGCTCGGGTGACGGAGACCTAGTCCGCTTTCTACCCGATATAGCCTTAGCTATTCTTTTTGCCATTCTTTTCTCTAGTTCTCCTAAAGAAACAGCAAGCACCCTCTCAGTGACAAAGCCGGGGTTGGACTGAACTGGACCAGCCCCAGATCCCCCAGGTCCCATCAGGGCGTGCCCCGATATGTCCTGTGGGGAGAGCAGCGGCATAGCCGTGTCTGAGCCCTCGGATTTTGCGGGGGAATCCCCACCCTTTGTACCCTCTGACCTAGAAGCCATGGTACAATACCGAGGTACACCTGCTATCACCCAGCCACAGACGTAGCTAAGGGGATCTGCCGGTTTGGGAACGATAGAGACTAACGCCCAAACTGAGAAGGGAGATCAGAAGTACTTTCCCTTTTTCTTCCTCTTTTTTTTTTATATATATCTTTTTTTTTTTTGAAGAGGAAAAGAAAAAATACTCTGTCTCCTAATAAGTATTGCCAATAGCCATCTGCTGAAAAAAAGGAAAAGGAAACCTATCTGTAGGTTTGACAGTCTATTCTTTAGAAAACGACTGTAATCTTTCCTTCCGCCACTGGGTGTCCTCAGCGAGCTCCGCTCTGCGTCCTCCTCCTCTGTAACTCAGGAAGACACTGAGCCTTTTGGCAGCTACTGGAAGGGCCTCCCCTTCCTATATGTAAATCGCCGCCCACAGGGATGCGCCCCCACCCCAGCCAATGGCGCGAAAACACGTTCATATCTCGGGCACGCGCGCGCCCCTGTCGGCGGGGGCCATCGCACATGGAGGAGGACGGAGCGGCGCAGCACCCAGGCAGGTAAGCCCTCAGGTAGGTCACAGACCTCCTCTTAGCATGGGAAACACGGCTCCTGTATTTCACAGAGATCCCACACCTAGCGCAGCAGACCCAGCTAAACAACACTTACCAGGGAGGACACCTATCACTGGGGGAAAAAGATTTGAATCATCCTGTCTCTGACCATAGACATAGTGATTCCTTGCCAATGCAGAGCATACCCAGGCATGACCCCCTGTGCACCTCCCTCCAGGGAATCTGCTAAGAACCAAGTTCCGCAGGCTCCCCAATACTTACCTGCTCCATGCCGCAGGACTTTTGCACAGCAAGAGGTCCAATCTTCCCCCATCTCCGTGGGTGGCGTCTAGACCTTCAGGCCCTGGGTTCCTATGAAGGAGCCACTGTCCTGGGCCCATATAGCACCCTGGCAAACAGGAGCTTTAGATGCCCAAGGTTCTAAGTCCTGGGCCCAGGGTCCAGCTCTCTAAAAAGATAAGCGTTATGGGCAAACCCCATGGCTTTGGGGTCCGGATACTGTCCACTTTAGCACTGAGGCCGTTGGACAGATCCGGTTAGCCTGCCTTGATCCCAAGGATGTGGAGGCAAAGCTAAACCATGACCAACACCTAAGACACTGGCGAAAAAACTGAGGTACTCCTCCTATGGGAGGGGGTTATATAGGGAGGGGCACTTCCTGTTTGAGATTGCCAGTGTCCATCACCTGAAGGTACTCCATATAACCCACATAGTAATGAATATGCTGCTCTGTGTCCCGTGATGTACGAGAAAGAAATAAATCTATCTGGAGAAGGAAGGGGGAGTTTTGAAGGGACGGGAGACTGTGGGTAAGGCTAAACAGAAGGAAAACAAAAAGTATGCAATATAAAGTACTTGGAATTGTAGACGCGTGTCATACCTTTTACCAGTAGCTTCTTCCTGCCCAATACCATATGCCAAGAGAGCAGCGGATGGTTCATGAATCATACGCAAAATTTTGAATCCAGCAGCTGCTGCCGCCTCCCTGTGGAGAAAAAAAAAATACACGTATAAAGAAATCCAATAAGTGAATATCTATACATCCACCCAAGCTAAAACCGCGAACTTAAAGTGGACCCTTCACCATTTTCACAAAAATTTACATCAACGTGCATCACTGCATGCTGATGTGAACATTATCTAACACTGGTTTAAAAAAAAAAAAAAAAACAACACACACACACACACACGGACTTGTTTAGGTGTACCGTTTAACACATTATAGCTTTTTTTTATGGGGGGGGGGGGGGTTCTTAGAAGCTCCCATTACAGTAACTAGGAATTGTGCATCCAGCTTGAGCCCACCCCTCTCTTTATGGAGAATTGGAAGGGGTAGGCAAAACTCTTACTTTGACTTCAACAGTCTACTGTAGCTCTCTGTATCTACTGATTGTTCTGATGAACAGTTTTATTGAAGATAATGTTCACTTAGAAATATTTTTATCAGAGGTTCTTCTTCAGTCTTTCAGGTTTAGTTTTAGGGCTCTTTCACACGGAGCGGACCGTTTCTGGGTCCGCTCCGTGTGTCTCCGTCGGCTCAGCGGGGATCCCCGCTGAGCTGTCGGCGGATAGGGCGGTCCCCGCACACAGTGCAGGGACCGCCCTGTCTCAGCTCCGCTCTGCCCTATGGGGAACCGGATGCAGACGGACCGTCTGTCCGTCTGCATCCGTTTCTTTCCGCCGGACGGAAGAAAAAAAGGGTTTTCTTCTGTCCGAAAACCGGATCCCGACGGACGCGGACGCTAGCGGATGCTCCATCCGCTAACGGACGCGATCCCATAGGGATGTATTACAAGTCCGTTAACGGACTTGTAATAACGGACAGGCGGAGCGGACGTCTGAAAGGGGCCTTAAAGTGTTTGTAAATGTATTTTTTTTTAAACAACAAACAGGTTATACTCCCCTCCTCTGTGGAAGGTTTTCTGTGGTCCCCCTGCCGACACTCCTCCGCATCGAATGGCCCCCACAGAGAGCCGCATTCCATGGGGGCACCCATATGGGCATGCTCCCGAGTCCTGCTGCTGCATTCATTGACACAGACAGCAGGACTCTGCCCCGCCCCCCCCAGGTCAATGGATTTGATTTACAGCAGCTGGAGCCAATGGCTTCTGCTGCCATCGATCTACCAAATGAAGACACTAGACAGCGGCTTGGCTTGCTCTCATCGCTGGAAAAACTGGGTTCAGGCAAGAAAAAGGGGGGCAGCCTCCCACCACAAAAGGTTTTTCATCTTAATGCATAGAATGTATTAAGGTGAAAAACCTCAAGACTTTACAACTCCTTTAAGCACAAACACAAATTTACTGAATCTTGGTTCTGTACTTACCCAAGAGACTTTTTCTGACTTGGACCAAAATCAAAAGGAACAGTGATAACCACATCACTGACATCTGATCCCAAAGCTGATTGGGCGGTCTCTAAGAAGAGACAAAATAAAATAATCAAGCCAGTGTTGTACAAAAGCAGAACAAAAAACGGAGCACTGAGTACTATGTCTGAATTACGGTACCTTTCATTTTACTAAAGACAAGTTTAGCAGCATCTTCTGGGCTTACGAATTTCACAGTTTCTCCTGTATCTATTTCATACTTTGGTTTTCCTGCTTTATCAACTATCTGGAAACACATCAAATGCATATAACATTTTAAATAACACTGCATCATTCCAATTAACCAAACAAAGACAATTACCAGCGCTTGTAACCACTATTATAGCTTTGTTTTTCACCAATACAATAATTCTAATTAAGAAGGGAGGACTCCCACCATGACAACATCCATGATTGCATTAAAAAAAAAACAAACCCAAACAACAGATACCCAAATAACCAGACAAGGAGGGATGGATCCTTTCAGAGTCGAAGAACAGTCCATTATGTAAAAATAATGTATATAACATCGAAAAATGGGGCCCATGAACTCCTCCAAGCTTGTTAGTCAACGCGTTTTGCATTAAATTGCTTCCTCAAGACAAAAAATGGGTAGGTGCTTTTGTTAGAATTGAATATGTAACATAGGTATTAGATATATGTATATCCACTTCCCGCCCGGCCTATAGCCGATTTACGTTCGGGAAGTGGTTTTGAAATCCTGACTGGACGTCCATGGACGTCCTGCAGGATTTCATGCCGCGCGCGCCAGTGGGGGCGCGCGGCGATCAGTGATGCGGGGTGTCAGTCTGACACCCCGCATCTCGGTAAAGAGCCTCCGGCGGAGACTCTTTACCACGTGATCAGCCGTGTCCAACCACGGCTGATCACGATGTAAACAGGAAGAGCCGTTGATGGCTCTTCCTCACTCTCGTCTGACAGACGCGAGTAGAGGAGAGCCGATCGGCGGCTCTCCTGACAGGGGGGTTCGCGCTGATTGTTTATCGGCGCAGCACCCCCCCCAAAAAAAAGGTGCCAATCAGTGCCCACAAATGGGCACTGACTGGCAACATGGGTAAGTCAGTGCTGCCCCAGTGTCCATCAGTGCCACCCCACAGTGTCCATCAGTGCCACCCCACAGTGTCCATCAGTGCCACCCCACAGTGCCCAACCATGTCCAGTGCCCAATCTGTGCCACCCATAAGTATCCATCAGTGCCACCCATAAGTGCCGCCCATGAGTGCTCATTAGTGCCGCCCATGAGTGCCCATCAGTGCCGCATACCAGCGCCGCCAATCAGTGCCACCTCATCTGTGCCTGTCAGTACTATCTCATCGATGTCCATCAGTGCCATCTCATTGGTGCCCATCAGTGCCAGTAATTGAAAAATAAAACGTACTTATTTACAAAAAAATAAATAATTCTTTTTTTAGTTGTTGCGCAAAAAAAAAAAAAAAAAATTGCAAAGGTGATCAAATACCACCAAAAGAAAGCTCTATTTGTGGGGAAAAAAGGACGCCAATTTTGTTTGGGTACAGTGTAGCATGACCGCGCAATTGCCATTCAAAGTGCGACAGTGCTGAAAGCTGAAAATTGGCATGGGCGGGAAGGTGCGTAAGTGTCTGGTATGGAAGTGGATATACATCTTGGAAGAACTAGCATAAACACCACAGATAGGACAACATAACAAACACCATGTATGTTTGCTTGATTGACCCTGAACATCAGGTACTGGAAGAGCTAAAACATTCTTTCAACAGGCTGAAAATCCAAAGGCTATCGGCATTTGCAAGACCATATATGTCTCCCAGATTGGTGGAAATCAGCCCACTATGGTGACTGCGACAAGGATATTATTTCTGTAAATAAAGTAAGTATAATTGTATAGAGCTATTATTTTGGTTTATAGTGTACCATCCTACCTAGTCAAGATAGAGTAGTGTGGATAAATTTGAACTTAAAAAAAAGGTAGAGACTTGGGAGTAAATTACTTGGAACACATCTGTTCAGATCTGAGTATCTAAAGATAGAAAAAATACCCCTTTTGTTATATCTTTTCACTCTTTTATCAGCACCTACCCATTCTTGTCCTCAGGAAGCACAAAACGCGTTGACTAAAGAGCTTGGAGGAGTTCATGGACCCCACTGTGTGTGTGTGTCTTTGTATATATATATATATATATATATACACACACACACACACACACATATCTTAAATAATGGACTGTTCTTTGACTTTTGAAAGAATCTATGCCTCCTTGTCTGGTTATTTGGGCATCTGTTGACCTTGTTCCAGGGCGTTTGTTACACTTGTGTCCATTTCCTGTTTTTGTATTTTTGTAATAAAGACGTATATTTTTATATATTTATATATTCATTCTGCCTCATGTTGTGCCCACAAAGTTATTTTATTCTTTGAGAGAGTTTCTACTCCCTCAATACTTTTTATATCATTCTAATTACATAAACATCTGTATACCTCATAGAAGTAATGCTGCGTACACACGATCATTTTTCGTTATGAAAAAAAACATCATTAAAACGACGTTGCCCACACACCATCTTTTTTGAAAAATGCTCTAGCAAAGCGCGGTGTAGTACAACGGCACTATAAAGGGGAAGTTCCATGCGGATGACGCCACCCTTGGGGCTGCTTTAGCCGATTCCTTGTTAGTAAAAGACGATTCGCGCTTTTCTGTCTGTTACAGCGTAATGAACGTGCTTACTCCATTATGAATGCAAATTGTATTATAACTGTACTGTCTTCTCTCGTGTTGTAAAGTGTTGTGCAAACTGTTGGCGCAATATAAATCCTGTATTATAATAACATTGAGCATGCGCCAATGCCCCCCTAAAAATGTTTATACAAGACATCCAAACAGAACTTGAACTGACCAGACTGGAAAAACAACAATAACATTAACTTACTGAACATTTGCTTTCAGAGATGTGCTTTTGAGTCTGTGGGTCTCCAAAGCTAAGATACAGAAAGAAATAAAACAAGTTAGATGATATAAAAAAAAATAGAGAAATTCATAACAACCAATCAATTTATATAAAGCTGAACTGGATTTATCTGTATTGCATACTTACATTGCTGCAGCTTGTAAGTATGCATATTTCATACCCTAGGGGCTGCTAGGAAAGTGGACGATTACTGTAGTAGTTAGCACTGCTATAGAGACCGCCACCATCTTCCAAATTCTGTGGCTTCCCCTGACTATAGGGAGTCGCTCACTCAGCAGTTCCACCAAAGAACGCCATTGTATTTTTTTCAATGCATACAAGGTGTTCTCTGACTAATCAGGTGGAGAGGATTGGTGATGTCTCCACCTATTCTGATTAGAGAACACCTTGTGTTCAGTGGAAAAAAGTAAATACAAGGTGTTCTATGATTGGAGGCAGTGCTGCGCATGCGACCCCCCTGTAGTCAGTGTTTATTGGTGAAATTGTTTAGCACAGGACCCAGAAGATAGTAGCCATCACTGTAATAGTGCCAACTACTACAGACCCTTGGTATGAAATATGCATACTTACACTGGTGCCGGCCTGAGTACTGTAAATCATATCTGGACTTCAGCTTTAAATTTCCATAAATGCCTGTATCTACAACCAAAGAAAGCTTTTAGTCAGAGCTGTACAAAGCCAGCAACTATGCAGCCAATGGGGGTTATTTACGAAAGGCAAATCCACTTTGCACTACAAGTGCACTTGAAATTGCACTTGAAGTGCACTTGAAGTGCAGTCGATGTAAATCTGAGGGGTAGATCTCAAATGAGGGGAAGCTCTGCTGATTTTAACATGCTATCATGTGCAAGCTAAAATGCTGTTTTTTATTTTCCTTGCATGTCCCCCCTCAGATCTACCGAGACTGCACTTCCAAGGGCACTTTGCACTTGTAGTGTAAAGTGGATTTGCCTTTCGTAAAGAACCCAAATCTGGGCATAGAGGTTTTTTTCCCCCCAGCTGGAAGTCTAAATAGAAAAGAAACAAACAGATTCCTCCATCTACACAAGCAAGGTGAATGGTGGAATCCCCTCCCACTGGGACATTATGTTTTGACAGTGGAATCCACTGATGTAAGAATACATTGAATGACAGAAGTCATTCTAATGATCCATTCTAATGAGCCCTACACACAGATCGAAATTTGGACTGTCCCTGGCGAATTTCGATCCGTCCATGCCCAGCTTACTAATACTTAAAGTAGAACTTTACTCTCTCAATCAACACAAACTATTTTTTTCTTGTACATTACTTCAGTTACTACCTGGTATCCAGGGCAAATTATGTCATACATCCCAGGAGTCTAAGGCTGCTTTCACACTGAGGCGTGCAGCCGCGGTGACGGTATAGCCGCGCTATTTGTAGCGCGGCTATACCGTTGTATTTACCGCGAAAAAGGGTTAATACCGCCCGAGTTGCGGGCGGTATTACCGCGCTTTCCCATTGATTTCAATAGAAGGCACGGTATAGGAGTGGTGAACACCCCGCTCCTATATCGCGGTAAAGATGCGGCTAGCAGGACTTTTGGTGCGCTCCTGCTAGCGCACCGCTTCAATGTGAAAGCCTTTGGGCTTTCACATTGAACACTACAGGGCATGATTTTTCATGCGGTATAGCAGCGCTATTTTTAGCGCTGTACCGCACGAAAAACGCCCCAGTGTGCAAGGGGCCTTAAGGAGGTGAGGAGGGGTTTTCCCAGCTAAGCCCAACCTCCTCCTTGCATGCCTGAGGATGGCTTCCAGGAAGTAAATGCTACACGAATCATCTGCCATTACTCAGGATAGCCACAAGAAAAAATGCTAGGGGGGGGGGGGGGGGTTAAGGTGATTCCTCAGCAAAATAAAACACAGAGACACAGATGGATAGGCGCATTTGCTTTGAATGTTAAAAAATGAATTAAATAGCACTTTTGGTTAGTGATTCTCATTTGTGTAGTTCCGCTTTAAAGTGTTTGTTACCTCAACATTTCATATTCCTGATATGTGCCTGCTATACCATGTACTTGTATGAAAAATCCTCCTGTTCTCTTTGTATTGCTTCCTTTGTGTCAAATCCCTGGTGTTCCTGCCAGTCCATCTGCTTTCCTATTAAAAACTGACCACCCTAAGCACAAGAACAGACTGTGTGCTCTCCTCCAATGATCAGACTTGCCCTGACACGCCACCGCTGCACAGCCATTCACCTGGAAGATCAGCTTGGTGCTACTTAGCTCCCAAGCTCCTATGCAACTGAGAACAGAAGGATCACTTATAAAAATAAATGGAAGGAAGGCATTTAGTTTTTTTTACATGTATACAAACTTTCATTTCCATCTTAAATGGAATTGGTTGTTTTACAAGGTGATCGCTTACAATCACTTTAATAAAATTACAGCTGGTACAGAACAAACTGAAGCCTTTTGGGCCAAAGAAGAGTCATATTCTTTCAAATGGCAATCGTCTCTTTTAGCCAGATTCAGAGAGAGTTACGCCGGGGTATCAGTAGATACGCCGTCGTAACTCTGAATCTGCGCCGTCGTAAATTTAAGTGTATACTCAAATTGAGATACACTTAAATCTAGCGGGACGCCGTCGTATCTTAGCTGTCTATTTAGGCCGGCCGCTAGGGGCGTGTACCTGATTTACGCCTAGAATGCGTAAATCAGCAAGATACGCCTATTCACGAACGTACGCCCGGCCGTCGCAGTAAAGATACGCCGTTTACGTAAGGCGTTTTCAGGCCTAAAGATATTCCACCAAAAAGATGGCGCAGCCAATGTTAAGTTTGGACGTCGGACCCGCGTCAAATTTTAAAATGTTTACGTCGTTTGCGTAAGTTTGCACACTGGGATATGTCCACGGACGGCGCATGCACCGTTCGTTAAAAATGTCAATCACGTCGGGTCACGATTCATTAGCATAAAACACGCCCCTTTTTACAATTTGAATTAGGCGCGCTTAGGGTGGCACATTTACGCTACGCGGCCATAACTTAGGACGCAAGTGCTTTGTGAATACAGCACTTGCCTCTCTAACTTACGGCGGCATAGCGTATATGAGATACGCTACGCCTGCCTAACGTTAGGCCCATCTACGTGAATCCAGCTATTAAACTGCACTGTCCAGCTCCTAAACTCTAGCTCCAGCTAAACTGTAAGAAAAATTTGCAACATACCTCCTCCCCAAGATTTGTTTCACTTTCACAATAGTGTTTGCTGCATTTCTCACTCTGCTCTGTTTTGCCGCCAAGCCAACAATCTGAAAAGATAAAATGGAGAAAGAACAAGCCAATCTTAGCTGGTTGCAGGCTGGACCTGTGCCAAACATTAAGCTAATACAGAACTGCCATACCACTTCATTTTCCGAGAATCCAACCACAGCAGGTGTTACTCTGTCACCGGCATCATTGGCGACCACATCAGCGCGACCATCCTGGAAGAAAACAGAAAAACACGGGTCTGTTAGGAGGGAAAAAAATGGTGACCAGAAGTAATGCAAGGGACAGCAATGTCAGATACTGAAGATTGTCCTAGAGGAAGTTCGCCAATGAGGACTCAGTGCCCATCGACCTAACTCCATGAAAAGTAAACAACCTCATTGACATTGGTGCTGCACTCACACTGCGCGAGTTATATGCCCATTTAATTAACCACTTCCATACCAGGCACTTATACACCTTTCTGCCCAAGCCAATTTTCAGCGCTGTCGCAATTTGAACGACAATTGTGCCGTCATGCTACACTGTACCCAAACACATTTTTTTATCATTTTGTTCCCACAAATAGAGCTTTCTTTTGGTGGTATTTGATCACCTCTGCGATTTTTATTTTTTGCAAAATTTTTGAAAAAATAAAATAAAGTTTTTTTTTGTTTCTGTTAATTTATTTTTATAAATAAGTACCTTTTCTTCTTCAATGACGGGCACCCATATGGCGGCACTGACGGGCACCCATATGGCGGCACTGATAGGTGGCATGGACAGGCACTGATAGGTGGGCACTAATGGACACTGGTGGGTGGCACTGATGGACACTGGTGGGTGGCACTGATGGGCATCCCAAATTTGTTTTTACCATGCTGGTGCCAATCAGTGCCCATTTGTGGGCACTGATTGGTATATGTTATGCATACATTTTTACATGTGGATGGCCATGGGGACTTACCTGGCCATCCACATGTTGGGTGCTTCCCTGGTGGTCCTGGGCATCCGAGGGGGGGGGCTGCGCTAATAAACAATCAGCGCAAACCCCCCGTCAGGAGAGTCGCCGATCGGCTCTCTTCTACTCGCACCTGTCAGACGCGAGTGAGGAAGAGCCGATCAAGGGCTCTTCCTGTTTACATTGTGATCAGCCGTGATTGGACACGGCTGATCACGTGGTAAAGAGCCTCCGCCGGAGGCTCTTTACTGAGATCGGTGTTGCGGTTTGTCAGACTGACACACCACACCACCGATCGCCGCGATGCGCTCCCCCACGGGCGCGCGGCGGCTGTTATCCTGCAGGACGTCAATAGACATCCAGTCATGATAACACAACCACTTCCCGGACGTCAATATGCTATTGACCGGGCAGGAAATGGTTAAAGGAGTCTTGGTAAAGCAGTCTAATCTCACCCGATCCTCAACTCCCACAAGTTTCTCTGCCCTGCTAGGCCGGTCCAGGCAGCCTCTTCTTCCCTGAACTCTGGTGGCCTAAAGTCCTTTGATGTCATCAAGGCCAATGAAGGGCCTCACAATGGCCGGGACAACCCCAAGAGACAGTCCACTGCCAGAACATAATGGAGTGCCATTAGCCAGGCGAGCAGAGGATCAGTTAAAGAGGTTGTAAAGGTAAATGTTTTTTCACCTTAATGCATCCTATGCGTTTCGCAATAATTGCTTTCCTGATGACGCAATTATTACGAAACGCGTAGAGGCTGTTTGGACGCACACGGAGGGGGAAGCACACCAACGCGACAGGACCGTTTGTAGCAATACATGAGGACAGGTATGCACACCTTCCGAGACACAACATGAATGCTGGTGAGCGTCTAACGTTTGACACTGCCAGAGATACTCAGTGCCGGTCAGAGGCACTTTTTCTTGAAAGTGCGCTGTTTTTATTATTTTAATAAACAAGTTTTTTTACATACTACACTATGATGAGCCCCTTGTTTTTGAGGAAATACCCAGTGACGGACAAAGAAAGACACCAGTTTGGGGCCTTTTATTATCCGGGGTCTGGTGAGTGTTGAGTTTAACCATTGGTGATGGTGGCACATCTTTGCCGATTTTCTTTTTATTTATTTTTTAAATCGGTAACCGATATTATTCAAGTGGTTGTACCAGGGTACCATTCTTTAGAGCGGACGGTTGGCTTTCTTGTAATAACCGATGTGACTAAACAGCAGCTCGGCTGTTATCCCGCTTTTGGACACAGTGATCACAGGTCATGGTAAAGGGCCAATCACAGCAGCCCTTTACCACATGATCAGCTGTGTCCAATCACAGCTGATCAGTATGCACACAGGATTGCCAGTAGCAGATTATCAGTGCAGCTCCATCACTGAAGAAAACTTACTTACCGTATTTATCGGGGTATTGCGCGCTCCGGCGTATAGTGTGCACCCCTAATGTGGACCCGCATTCCTGTAAAAAAAAATGTTTTAGTACTTACAGTCTTGCATGGCGGCCTCGTCGGGTCCGGCATCCGTCTGCGGCTTCGGTGGTGTCCTCCTCGCACTGAATTTTAACCACTGCGCCGGCATATACCGAGCGCAGTACACTCGGGCAGGCTCCTCTCGCGGTCACGTCCTGTGCGTCCAGGACGTGACCGCGAGAGGAGCCGAGCCTGCCCGACTATACCCGAGTGTACTGCGCTCGGTATATGCCAGTGCATTTGTTCAAACTCGGCGCGGGTATCGGCGTATATCGCGCACCCACGATTTTGCCCTGATTTTCAGGGCAAAAAAGTGCACGTAAACGCCGATAAATACGGTATTTGCAAAAATAAAAAAAATACAGAAACCAAGAAAACTTTTTTTTTTTAGCAAATAATAAAAAGCCCAGTGGTGATTGAATATATTTTATATGGGAATAGCGTTGAAAATTGTGTCAAAGTGCGACAGCGCTGAAAATTTACCCTGGCAGGAAATGTTACGAGTGTCTGGTATTGAAGCAGTTAAAGAACAGAAGGAGGCAATGGACATGTGAAGATAGTAGGGTTGCCACCTGTCCGGGATTTACCCGGACAGTTCGGGTTTTGAATCGGGTGTCCGGGTTTCAGGTAGACTGAAACCCGAACACATTTTTTAGACCGGGTTGTGGCTCCCCAAGTTACCAAGAAAGTCACACAAATCTGTTGCCATCCAGGAACTTTAGGCGGCTGTCTGGGGGCAGGTTTGGCATCACTGGGAGCAGGTCGGTGGTCAGCCAGAGCAATTTGGCCACACCCACTGTAGCGCGCCATGCGCATTGCATTACTACGCTCCTTGGGGGCACCGAAAGGTGTCCCAGGTGCACTAAAGTGTTCAGGTTTGGCTTGAACAAAAGGTGGCAACCCTAGAAGATAGATGTCATTTATATTACACTTTAAGCCTGTAATGTCACATATATAAGAGGGCAGCAATGTATTAGAGGTGATAGAAGGGACTATGGGTCACATTCATCTACACACCATCCTTGCTCATGGCATGAGGACTGTGGCTCCATAGCCTGTGTATGGGTGCCTCATCACAATGAACACCGGCCCTCCAGACCACGTGCCAGCACTAACCAATCCCCACCCGTTCTCCGATCCCCTTTACCTTATACACGGCCACACACGCACACGTGCACCCCAAGTGCACACCGATCGCCGCCATACCGGTGTTTGGTACAGAGAATCCTCATGCAGCCAATGCGGTAGCAGTAGGGTGAGAGATTACAGCCAATGAGAGCGCAGATGCGGTATCACATCGCTCGCTCTGGTTCCTATATTCAACCAATAGTGTCCGGCTGAGCGGAGGGGGCGGTCCCTGAGCCTGGCCATTGAATATGACATCAGGGTAGGGGCGGAGCGGCGTACCCGGCGGGTAGATGGATAGGAGGAGGATGACGTTGAGGCATGTGGTTGTCTGGTTGTTGGTCGGTGTGGTGTGTGTCCTCCCGGTGACATGGACCTCTCCGGCAGAGTGTGAAGGTGAGGGGGCTCTGCCTGCATGGAGTGCGGTGCTTCCCGTGTGTATACAGCATGTCGGAATGAGAGCTGCACTGGGCTGTCCTATGTAATCCACACAACCAAGGGAGCCGTCCTCCATGTCACTGGTGTGTCCCCTGACCTTCTCTGCTTACACCACACTTGTACAATGTCCCCTCCCCCACCTCTATTATTGGGCAGCTGACCTTTCACTAGTGTTGGGCGAACGCTTCAGTCCAAACATGAGTTCGGTCCGGACATTGGCTCTTCACCCAATCAACACCTGAATTTCCAGAGCGCTTGGTGGGTTTTTGCTCCGCTGAGCGCTCTGCATGCTGCACAGTGCAATCTGAGCGCGCCTCAAAAGCTGGTTGTTAAGAAGCTGGGCCGGGAACCTAGCTGCGGTGTCCTTAAAGTGGTGTTCCACCCAAAAATTGAACTTCCACTTTTTGAACCCCACCCCCCCTCCGGTGTCACATTTGGCACCTTTCAGGGGGGAAGAGGGAGCAAATATCCGTGTAATACAGGTATTTGCTCTCACTGCGTGATCGCAGTGACCTACGCCATGTCCGGCGCCTACTCTGTCGTCCCCCGCTGTCTTCTGGGAGACACACAGGTCCCAGAAGACAGCAGGGACCAGTGAGGACGCGCAGCACGACTCACAAATGCACAGTAGGGAGCCAGGAAGTGAAGACGCACGACTTCACTTCCTGATTCCCTTACCGAAGATGGCGGCGGCAGCACCCGAGAGCTGACAGACAGATCGGCTTTGGCTGCCGACATCTCGGGCGCCCTGGACAGGTAAGTGACCATATATTAAAAGTCAGCAGCTGCAGTGTTTGTAGCTTCTGACTCTTAATATATTTGTGTTCGGCGCAGTGTTGCCAACCGTCTGTATTTTTAGGGACAGTTCGTAAAAACGGGTACTTTTTTTCCCTGTTCGTAAATGTCCGTGGTTGTGTGAATGTGCCAGTAAAAATAGCCGAGATCGGTTCGGCTTGGAACTGCGCATGGAGATTGGAGGCAGGGGGTGATGGTGGCTGCAGTGGCACCGCAGAGGGGGATGGAGGCAGGGGGAGATTATAGGCACCACAGAGGGTGGGGGATGGAGACAGGGGTTGTTGGTGGCACCGCAGAGGGGGATATTGTGGCACCGCGGAGGGGGGGGTGAAGGCAGGGGTGTTGGTGGCAAAGGAAGATGGAGGCAGGGGGTGATGTGACTAAATAATTTGCACTTATTATATCGAAAATAACAAAAATGTTTTTTTACCTTAAAGGAGTTGTAAAGGAAAACATTTTCTTTGCTGAAATGACTGTTTACAGGGTATAGAGACGTAATAGTTAACTGATTCCTTTTAAAAACGATTAAAAATAGATAGAAATCAATCATATAATAAAGTTTCAGTTTCGTTTTTGCATCTAGTTTCATGCTTCTGTACACACAATAGGACTTTGCACCGTAGGACTTTTGTTGCCGAAAAGTTTGTCCATTTGCAGAGCGAACTTTTGTACGATGGAAAAGTTTGTCCGATGGAGCGTACACGCGGATCGGATTTTTTTGAAAACTTGCTCATTTTGAAGTTTATTGTCAAAAAGTCTGACTGACCAAGTGTATGGGGCTTAAAGCGGGGGTTCACCGGAAAAATGTTTTTAACATTACATTCAGGCGAGTTGACATAATGACATTAGGCTGTTTTTTTTTTTAAATCCTTGCCGTACATACCGTTTTATCTATATTTCCCCCCCCCCGGCTTCCGGGTATGTCTTCTGCGGGACTGGGCGTTCCTAATTGATTGACATGCTTCTGACCGGCGCATCCTGCGCGTCACGAGTTTCCGAAAGAAGCCGAACGTCGGTGTGCAGGCGCTGTATAGAGCTGACTCGCAGTCCGGCTTCTTTCGGCAACTCGTGACGCGCTGTATGCGCCGGTCGGAAGGATGTCAATCAATTAAGAATGCCCAGTCCCGCAGATTACATACCCGGAAGCCGCCGTGAAAATGTAGATAATACGGTATGTACAGCCTAATGTCATTATGTCTACTCGCCTGAATGTAATGTTAAAACATTTTTTCTGGGTGAACCCCCGCTTTAACAAGTACAGAAAGTTCTCACAGCTGGGAAAACAAAATAAAAAATCCAGGCAGCCTGCCAAGTTTTATCACAACACCTGAATAAGTAGAAACAAAGTATCTTTTTATTCTTTCATCAAAGGAAAGCACTCCAGAGTGTAAATGAGGGAGGTTTAACCATTTAAAGACCATATATTTTCTGACATTTGTTGCTAGAAAATTACTTGGAACACCCAAACATGATATATATCTTTTTTTTTTGCAGAGACCCTAGAGAATAAAATGGTGGTTGTTGCAATATTTTATATCACACCGTATTTGCGCAGCGGTCTTTCAAACGCAATTTTTTTTTGGAAAGATACATTTTAATTAATTAAAAGAAAACCGAAACAGTAAAGTTAGCCCAATTTTTTTTGTATAATGCGAAGATGATGTTACACTGCGAGAATCGTGATCTTTATTCTAAGCAAAAAAATTGTGATTCTCATTTTAGCCAAAATCGTGCAGCTCTAGTGTGGGGTTTCCCTTAACCACTTCAGCCCTGGAAGGAATTGCCCCCTTCCTAACCAGGCCATTTTTTATGATATGGCACTGGGTTGCTGACAATTGCACGTTGTGCCCAAACACAATGTATGTCCCTTTTCCCCCACAAATAGAGTTTTCTTTTGGTGGTATTTGATCACCTCTGCTTTGTTTTTTTTGCTATAAACAAAAAAAGAGCGACAATTTTGAAAAAAAAAACAATATTTTGTACCATTTGCAATAATATCCCTAAAAAAATGTAAAAAAAAAAATCTTTATCAGTTTAGGCCGATATTCTACATATTTTTGGTAAAAAAAAATCATTAAGCGTATATTGATTGATTTTCGCAAAAGTTATTGCATCTGCAATATAGGGGATAGATTTATGGAATTTTTCTTATTATTATTGTTTTTTTTTTACTAGTAATGGCCGTGATCTGCATGATTTTTATCGGGACTGAGACATTGTGGTGGACAAATCTGACACTTTTGATACTTTTTTGGAACCAGTGACATTTATACAGCGATTAGTGAAATAAATAGCCCCTGATTACTGTAAAAATGTCACGGGAAGGGGTTAACATGGGGGCGATCAAGGGGTTAAATGTGTTCCCTAGGTGTTCTAACTGGGGGAATGTGGCTGACTGAGGAGGAGAGAGATCGTTATTCCTACTTAGTATGAACACAGGATCTGTCTCCTCTCCCCTGACAGAACCGGGATTTGCGTGTTTACACACATAGATACCGGTTCTTACTCTGTCACGAGCGATCGCGGGTGCCCAGCGGTCATCACGCCCTCCAGGCACGCATATAAGCTCCAGAGACGCTGTGCGCGCGCCTGCTACAGGGTCTTCAAGAGCCGACATACAGCTACGACGTCTCGCGCAACAGTGCCAACCTGTCGCACTATAACTGCAGCAGCTGGTTGGGAAGATGTTAAATTCCATACCATCGGGTCTGGTATGGACAAGGGGGGGGGCCCACAAAGTTTTTTTTCTTAATTTTTAAATAGCTGGGTGCCGGTAGTTGCAACCATGAGTCTATTTAGATGTGATTTTTTTTTTTCATTAGAAATGTAATTTTTGCTGCAGCATGTTTTATGCATGATACATATGCACCACTTTACAGACAGGCTAAGGTGACCTAACTTTACTGTTGTCTTATTTTTTTAATTAAAAAAAGTGTAATTTCCCCCAAAAAAGTGCGCTTGTAAGACCGCTGTGAAAATAGGATGTTACAAAAAGTATTGCAATGACCGCCATTCTATTCTCTAGGGTGTTAGAAAAAAAATGTATAATGTTTGGGGATTCGAAGTAATTTTCTAGCAAAAAAACTTGTTTTTAACTTGTAAACAACACAACTGAAAAAGAGTCTCGGTCCTTAAAGTGGAGTTCCAACCACAATTAGCATTTTTTAAATGTATGTCCTTTCATCCTGGGTTTTTATAATATAAATCTGGTCACTTACTATTTTACAATCCGCCGCCGATCTGCATAGATATTCAAAAAAGATTGTTTATAAAACTATGTCCACACCGTTGTCATTTTGCTTGTGGGCATTGTGAAGCCTACAAGCACTTACTTCCTGGAAGTCTTGGATGGGGAGTGATAATTGGACAGCGGACTGTATCCTGGGAAATGATGACACACATTTCCCAGGAGCATTAGAGGGAGAAGATGTCAGAATCCTAGGTGATTCCAAAGGCAGATTTCGTTGGACCGCATAGCAACAGGCATTTCCAGAGGAGTAAAAAACATTTTTTTTTACTTTTTTAGGTCTAATGAGCACAATAATGAAAAAAAAAATTTGGGATGGAAACTCCACTTTAAGTGGTTAAGTAAAAATCAGCATTTTTTTTTGCTAGAAAATTACTTGAAGCCCCCAAACATTCTATATTTTTTTTCAGCAGAGACCCTAGAGAATGAAATGACGGGCGGTTTTTTGCGCAGCTGTTTTTTTAACGCAGTTTTTGTCCCAGAACAGCTATTTTTCAGAGTAGTGGAAGACGATCAGGGACATTCTCATGCGGAAGCACATCAAAAACACATGACAAATGCATGTACACTACTGTGTAAAAGTCTTAGGCAGGTGCGAAAAAATGCTGTAAATTAAAGTGAAAATTTAGTCAGAAAACTAACTCCTGCCAGATAACTTCAGGCTCCTTTTTCAGATATAGCTATTAAAAACAAGTGCCTATACTTGTACTGGTTAAAATCCAGTGATGCACTGGCTCACTGTGCTCTGCATATGTTCAGTTGCTCTCTATTCTTAGGCAATGCTGAGTCTGTAGAAGCCGATGCACTGACAGCCTTAACCACTTCAGCCTCAGAAGGATTTGCCCCCTTCCTGACCAGGCAATTTTTTGCGATACAGCACTGCGTCGCTTTAACTGACAATTGCATGGTTGTGCGACGTGGCACCCAAACAAAATTGATGTCGTTTTTTCCCACAAATAGAGCTTTCTTTTGGTTATATTTGATCACCTCTGCGGTTTTTATTTTTTATATGCTATAAACAAAAAAAACGTAAATTTGGGGAAAAAAAACACAATATTTTGTACTTTTTGCTATAATAAATATCCCAATTAAAAAAAAATTATAAAAATGTTTTCCTCTCTTTAGGTCGATATGTATATTACATATTTTTGGTAAAAAAAATCGCAATAAGCGTATATTGATTTGTTTGCTCAAAAGTTATAGCGTCTACAAAATAGGGGATAGATTTATGGCTTTTTTTTTTATACCAGTAATGGCGATGATCATTGATTTTTATCGTGAATGCGACATTGCAGCCAACAGATTGGACACTTTTGACACATTTTTGAGACCATTGACATTTATACAGCGATCAGAGCTAAAAATAGTCACTGATTACTGTATAAATGTCACTGGCAGGAAAGGGGTTAACACTAGGGGCGATCAAGGGGTTAACTGTATTCCCTAGGTGTGTTCTAACTGTGGGGGGGATGGGACTGACTAGGGGAGGAGACCAATCGGTGTTCCTACTTAGTAGGAACACACGTTCGGTCTCCTCCCCCCTGAGATAACCGGGATTTGTGTATTTACACACAGATCTCGATTCTCGCTCTGCAAGTGATCACTGGTGCACCTGCTAAAGCGTCTTAAAGAGCCGACGTACAGCTACGAAGGGTCGCGCAGGGGAGCCAACCTGCCACAGTATAACTGCGGCAGCTGGTCTGGAAGCAGTTAAAGTGGTTGTGAAGGCAGAAAGTTTTTTTATCTTGATGCATTCTATGAATTAAGATAAAAAAAACTTCTGTGTGCAACAGCCCTGCTAAAACTTACCTAAGCCTATTTCGATCCAATGATGTTGCAGGAGTCTCGGTTGCCCAGGACTCGTCATCCTCATAGGCTGAGACAGCAGCGTGGCACCATTGGCTCCCGCTGCTGTAAATAAAAGTCAGTGAGCTAATGACGAGGGAAAGAGGGGCGGGGCTGAAACGCAGCTCCGTGTCTGAATGGACACACAGAGCAGTGTCTTGGCTCGGGTGCCCCCATAGCAAGTTTTTCTGTACACGTTCTGCGAGGGAACACAAAAAAACAATCGTTCTCTATGTGCCCTATTCACACCACAATGTACGGCTTTTTTCTGCACAGGAATCTGCAAAGTGTATGCAGTTTTATGCACAGGAAAAAGACTTTATATTTTATCAAGTTGTTATAGGTAAAGTTCCATTTCATTTTAACCACTTGCCCTCCATGAGGTATCCCCCCCCCCCCTTCCTGACCAGGCCATTTTTTACGATAGAGCACTGCGTTCCTTTAGCTGATAATTGCACCAAAATAAAACATATGTCCATTTCCCCACAAATAGTGCTTTCTTTTGGTGGTACTTGATCGCCTCTGCAGTTTTTATTTTTTGAGCTATAAACAAAAGAGTAAATTTTGGGAAATTTTATTTGAATTTTTTTTTTGCTCTAAAACACATCAAATGTCTTCATTAATTTAGGCCAATATGTATTCTGCTACATATTTGTGGTAAAAAATTCAAATACGCGCATAGTGATTGGTTTGCGTAAAAGTCACAGCGTTACATGCTATGGGATATTTTTATTTATTTATTTTTACCAGTAATGGTGGCGATCAGCGACTTATAGCGGGACTGCGATATTGCGGCGGACAAATTCGGACACCTAACTGCCACTTTTTTGGGGACCTAAAAATATGCCCCTGACACTAATACAGTGATCAGTGCTAAAAATATGCACTATGTACTAATGACACTGGCTGGGAAGGGGTTAACAGGGGTGATCAAAGGGTTAACTGTGTGCCTAGCTAATGTTTCAGTGTAGTGGGGGAGGTGCTTTTACTAGTGGAAGGCATGCATCAGTGTTTCTGCTTCACAGAAACACAGGATCCATGTCTTTTGTACTGACAGAATGACAATCTGCCTTGTTTACATAGGCAGACTGGCATTCTGTCAGTGTAACAAATAATGGGCCCAAAACCCAGGCATGCACAATCGTGTATATATATATATATATATATATATATATATATATATATATATATATATATATATATATATATATATATATATATATATATATATATATATATATATATATATATATATATATTATACTGTACAGCACTGGTGACCGTATATAAAAAAAAAATCCTTTTCATTTCTTCATTTTCCATTTTTTTTTGACAAATGCAATATTTTTTACAGGAAAAAATACATTTTAACCACTTAAGCCCCGGACCTTTAGGCAGCTAAATGCCCAGGCCAGGTTTTGAGATTCGGCACTGCGTCGTTTTAACAGACAATTGCGCGGTCGTGCGACGTTGCTCCCAAACAAAATTGGCGTCCTTTTTTCCCCACAAATAGAGCTTTCTTTTGTTGGTATTTGATCACCTCTGCTGTTTTTATTTTTTGCGCTATAAACAAAAATAGAGCGACAATTTTGAAAAAAATTCAATATTTTTTACTTTTTGCTAAAATAAATATCCCCCAAAAATATATATAAAAATTTTTTTTTTCCTCAGTTTAGGCCGATACGTATTCTTCGACCTATTTTTGGTAAAATAAATCGCAATAGGCGTTTATCGATTTGCGCAAAATTTATAGCGTTTACAAAATAGGGGATAGTTTTATTGCATTTTCATAATTTTTTTTTTTTTACTACTACTTTTACTACTAATGGCGGCGATCAGCGATTTTTTTCGGGACTGCGACATTATGGCGGACACTTCGGACAATTTTGACACATTTTTGGGACCATTGTCATTTTCACAGCAAAAAATGCATTTAAATTGCATTGTTTATTGTGAAAATGACAGTTGCAGTTTGGGAGTTAACCACAGGGGGCGCTGTAGGAGTTAGGGTTCACCTGGTGTGTGTTTACAACTGGTGGGAGTGTGTGGCTGTAGGACTGACGTCATCGGTCGAGTCTCCCTATATAAGGGATCACTCGATCGATGCAGCGCCATAGTGAAGCACGGGGAAGCCGTGTTTACATACGGCTCTCCCTGTTCTTCAGCTCCGGGGAGCGATCGCGACGGAGCGGCTATAAACGAATAGCCGCGCCGTCGTCCCGGATCGCTCCCCGCGGGAATCCGACCGCCGCATGTAGCGGGGGGCTCCCGATCGGACCCCCCACCCGCTAGAAGGCAAGGACGTACATGTACGCCCATTTGCCTGTATGTGCCATTCTGTGGACGTACATTTACATGCGGCGGTCGGGAAGTGGTTAATGAACTTTAGTGCACACAAACAATCTTTTTTGGTAAAATATAAAAGATGATGTTATGCCGGGTAAATGGATACCTAACCTGTCATGCTTTAAACTTTTGTAGTCAGTGACAAACTACAGTACCTAAAAATCTCCATTGGTGACGCTTAGCCTTTGCAGGTTACTGGTTTTGAGTTACACATGGGTCTGGCACTAGAATTATTGCTCTCACTCTGATGTTCACATGATACCTCACATGTGTGGTGCGATCACCGTTTACATATGTGTGCATGTGAGTATGGGGGATGGGGAGGTGGTAAGAAAAAAATCTTATTTAAAAAAAAAAAACTATTTTTGACACAGTACCTTGTGATAGCATGGGCTGTGACAGGTACTCTTTCAGGAGAGATATGGGGTCTAATTGGACCCTAGATCTCACCTCTGCCTTTTAAAACATCTGATCAAACCGAGCTCTGTTTGAACAAATGCTTTACAAGCCAGTAACGTCTTGTTGTCACCAAAACCCAAAGTGACAAAATCCTTGTCGCTTCCAGTTTCTGAGGGGAAGGAACAACAGAAGTTGCTCACACTCTTTCTTGTGCATCAGATGCAACAGTTGTATTTGAATTGGTCTCCCCGGTGTGACGAGAGAGCCTGGTAAAGGTGGATGGGGGTGGGGGACCCCTTCTTGTGCCTGTAAAAGTGATCAAGCAGCTGTATAACTGCTGGGATTACTTGTATATGAAGCCCATTGCGTAATCTAAAAAATGCCCATGATTGTGGTCAGGTGATCTAGTTTTTTTAAGCTGCCAACTTCAGAAACATTTTTTTTTATTTTAATGGCACTCATGTGCAGATCCTGAATGGCCAGAGAAACCTCCAGTTGCTTTACATTGGGAGGCAGATTAGATCCATAAGGAAACAAAAAGGAAAGTGTCTGCAAATATCCAAAACTGTCCCAATATTTATTGCTTCTATGTAATGCTTGCTGACGTTTTATGTTTTTTTTGCACTGTTATGAGATGAATAAAATAAAAACAGTGATTACTAAACAATTGTCCTCTGCTGTTTGCTTTTTGAGAGTGTTGGAATGTATTGTGTTTGCATTTATTGTTTTAACAAGTACTGAGCACAAAATGCTAATACTAATATTTTAAAGCCCACATGATCCTTTATTTTAAATCGGCTAAATACAAAACAGATGCAGCGAAACAAAATGGTTCACACTGGGGCGTCCCATTCTATTCAATTGAACCGTTCTGATAGGAGCGACGCAAGTCACTCCGACTTCGACAAAGGTTCTTGTGCGACTCGGGGCGACTTGCATTGACTTCTATACAGAAGTCATTTTGCAAGTCGCCTCTGAAGTCGTCTTCAGGACGCCTTAACAAATCGCCTCTGAAGTCGTGCTCTTACAGTTTGCATTCTTTTAGAAGAAAGGCCAGTTTTTTTTTTTAAAAGCAGAGTTCCAGCTTTTTACTGTTTATTAAAAGTCAGCAGCTACAAAAAGTTTAGCTGTTAACTTAATAAACAGACACTTACCTGCTCCATGGTCCAGCGATGCGGCCCCCCGGGTATAACCCACACCCTGCTCTAGCAGCCTCAGTTTTTCTCTGCCTGACGACAGGAGAGGACAGGCACTCTGGAGATTTTTTTCTTGCGATTTTTTCGCTTTTTATTATTTTGTTCCTGCATTTTTGGATCCTGAGATTCTTCTTTCAACTGCCGACTGGGTGACAGGCTGGGTCTTAGACTCTTGTAGTCCCCCCATGTTCGGCCTACGAGCGTGTGCCGGCCCTCAGCTCAGCTCTGGGTCGTCCATGACAGGCCCCTTTGCTCCAGGGGCGGCCGGGGAACATCTTGTTCTAGGGCACACATATGACCAGCCTTTATGGCTTTGTCACAGTGTGTCTGGCCGACAGCCATGCCGTTTTATGCGGACGTTGGTTCTGTCTGGGATACCTCCAGCTGGTGGTCGCAGGACGGGTAAGTAGTGGCCCCTTGCTCAGGTAAGGTGGTATGGTTGGAATTTTCCCCTGGGAGGTTGACTGAGGGTTTGCCCTGCTTTCCTCTCTCCCTTAATTCCTCTCCCTCCTTTCCCATTTGGGTAGCGGCTGTGAGGGGGGCTTTCAGGGGTCTCTTTATTACACCGGGGCCTGTGTGTGTTCACTACAGGGTCTTTTGTGTGCGGTGGTATGTTATGTGCTGTGCTGTAATGCTGTGTCACTTTGGGCTTTTTAAATGTGCAACGGCCGCCATTTTGATGTAGTCGCGTTTTATATGGCTCGGTGGCCATTTTCCTGTGGTCCTATGCCGTTTTTTGCATATACGGTGGCCATCTTGGATTTCATTTGGCCTCGTGTGGCCGTTTTAGCGCTCAGGCGCGAATCTCTCTGAGGGGACAGACAGCAGCGCGGCCGGCTTCTCAGCACACTTCAGACTCCTCTCAGCTCGCGCTGCACCGGCGGGGTGGTGAGTTCCCTGGGGGCCCCCATGCTTTGTGTAACGGCAGGGGGGTGACCGTGGGTGTTTTCTGCTTTGCAGTATTGGGTGACACCGCGGTGGGGCACTATGGAGCCTGAGCCAGGTACTACTTCCCCACACATGCCTGAGTTAACCCTTGATGCCCCTTCCCCTGCCGCATCTGTTGAGGCCATGTTGGCTGCCCTGGAGGTTTTTTCTCACCAGGTTTGAAGCAACTGGTGCCCGGATGGGGGGTTAAAAGCGCCCCCTCCCTGAGCTTGCTTCTGGGGATGCCTCTGACACAGAACCATGCCTGGCTATTGCCCCTGCCTCTGGTTCTGTAGTGTCAGAGGATGCGGGCTTGACCCACGCGGACAGTGAGGATGACTCTGTTTCAGGGTCAACTACTGACAAGGAATTTGTTGGAGCTCTTATTTCTACGGTGCGTGAAACTCAGACTTGAGGTTTTGGCGGAAGTACCAGATGTGCCGGTCCCTTTTGGGTTCCGCAAACCGCCGCGCGCAACAAATGTGTTTCCTTGTGTTCCTTATTTGGACAATTTATTGTACAAGGAATGGGATACACCGCAGAAAGTTTTTCCTTGAGGCCGTGTCCTGATTGAGCAAAGCCACCACGTTACGTGGAAGGGACTCCTGCCTTTAAGGACCCTGCTGATAGGAGAGTGGAGGCTGTGGCCCGCTCCTTTTTTCACTGTAGTGGGTTCGGCGGTGAGGCCGGTTTTGGCTGGGACTCTAGTGTCACAGACTCTGACTGAAGGGGCAAAGCTCCTGCTGCAGGAGCTGGAGGCACAGGATGCTTCCGAGACCTGTAAGGACCTGGCTGAACGGTTAGTTCAGGGTCTGATGTTCGTTTGTGAGTCAGTTCTGGGTACGCTCCCCTTGCTTTCCAGGGCCTCCGCCTATGCGGTGGTATTGCGCCGCCTTGTGTGGCTGAAATGCTGGTCCGTGGACCAATCCTCAAAAAAGGCCTTGGTGGATTTACCCTTTAAGGGTGAGCGGCTTTTTGGGTCATCCCTGGATGACATCATTAAAGCGGTGGTTCCCCCTTAAAACAAATGTCTAACAATACATTCGGACGACTGCTTACACTGCGGGTAGGCTGGCTTTTTTTTTTCCGTACATACCTCGATATCGCCGTTTCATCCCTCGACTTCCGGGTATGTGGCGGTGGGCATTCCTAGTTGATTGACGTTCCTCCGACCGACGCATACTTGACGTCACGACTTTCCGAAAGAAGCCAAACGTTGCTGCGCAGGCGCCGTATAGAGCCGACTCTATACGGCGCCTGCGCAATGACGTTCGGCTTCTGTCGGAAAGTCGTGACGCGCAGTATGCGCCGGTCGGAGGAACGTCAATCAACTAGGTCCAGCAAGACTCATACCCGGAAGCCGAGGGATGAAACAGCGATATGCGATATGATCGAGGTATGTACGAAAAAAAAAAAAAAAGCCAGCCTACCCGCAGTGTAAGCAGTCGTCCGAATGTATTGTTAGAAATTTGTTTTAGGGGGAACCACCCCTTTAAGAATGCCACGGGTGGTAAGAGCACGCTGCTTCCACAGTCTGGGAAGGGCAAGGAGCCTCCTTTTCTACCCCCAAGCGTTTTTTTTTCGTGCGCCTAGCACGGCGGGTAAAAATCTGCAAGGCGCTGAGGCCCCGCTGCGGGGCAGAGGCGTGCCTGGTACCGCAAGCCTGCGGACAAACCTGCTTCCGCATGAAGGTCTGCCCCCGCCCGTGTCTCGGGTGGGGGGCCGACTTTGCGAATTCCTGGCTCGGTGGAGGTCTCTTCTTTCCGACCGTTGGGTTTGCGACGTAGTTTCCTCGGGGTACAAGATAGAGTTTCTCTCTTGGCCACCAAACGGATTCTTTCCTTCCAACCTCCAGCTTCCTCCGGAACGCCGGCTGGCTCTGGCGGGGGCTGTCCAGGATCTTCTGGTCAGGGGAGTGATTGTGCCAGTTCCCTCACAGGAACGGTTTCAGGGATTTTACTCCAATCTGTTTGTGGTGCCCAAGAAGGAAGGGGTCCGTCCAATCCTGGACCTCAAGGCCCTCAATTGTTTTGTCAGGGTACAAAAATTCAGGATGGAGTCGATTCGCTCGGTGATAGCGGCACTCCATTAGGGGAACTTCATGGCATCCTTGGATATCATGGACGCGTACCTGCATGTCCTGATATGCTCAAAGCACCAGAGATTTCTGCGCTTTGCGGTCGGGGAGGACCACTTTCAATTTGTGGCCCTCCCGTTCAGGCCTGGCATCAGCACCACAGGTTTTCACCAAGGTGCTCGCCCCGATGCTGGCCCTGCTGTGACAGCGAGGGATCACTATCGTGGGGTATCTGGGCGACCTTCTCCTGAGAGCTTCCTCAGGCTCAGAGTTAGAAGAGGATGTGTCGGTATCACGTGTCAGACTCTCCAAGGGTTCGGCTGGCTTCTGAATGTCCAGAAGTCAGTGTTGGTTCCGTCTCTGCGTCTGGAATACCTGGGGCTAGTCCTGGATTCCGCGGAGGCGTGAGTTTTTCTCCCAATGGAGAAACTCCAGACACTGCATTCTGCGGTGCAGCAGCTGTTGACCCAGAAATGGTCGTCTCTTTGATTCTGCATGAGGGTTCTGGGTCTGATGGTGGCCTCTTTCGAGGCGGTTCCTTATGCCCTATTCCACACCAGGGAACTACAGAAGGAGATTCTGTCACATTGGGAAAAGCTCCGGTCTTCTCTGGATTACCAGATTCAGTTGTGTCAACTGGTCAAGTCTTCCCTGGTGTGGTGGCTGATGACTCCCGTGCTTCGGACTGGGAAGTAATTTCTACCGTGCCGATGGACAGTGGTCACGACGGATGCCAGCCTCTCCGGTTAGGGGGGCGTTTGGGGCACCCAGTCAGCCCAGGGGCGCTGGACTCAGGAGGAGTCCTGCCTGCCAATCAATATACTGGAGTTCCGAGCAATCAAGTTGTGCCTTGCCAGGTGGTCCCTGGATCTGCAGGGCCGACCGGTCAGGATCCAGTCCGACAACGCCATGGCCGTGGGGTTCGTCAACCATCAGGGGGGCACACGGAGTTCAGCTGCAGCGGCGGAGGTCGCGCAAATCCTTCGGTGGGCCAAAAGATCCGTTCTGGTTCTATCGGCCGTGTGCATTCCGGGGGTACAGAATTGGCAAGCTGTCTTCCTAAGTCGCCAAACGCTAGACCAAGGAGTGTGGTCACGCCACCCGGAGGTGTTTCAGAGTCTGTGCCCAAAGTGGGGCACTCCAGATGTGGTCCTTCTAGCGTCCCGTCTCGATCGGAAGGTGCCACGGTTCGTGGCCAGGTCGAAGGACCTGTGGGCGGACGCGTCAGACGCGTTGGTGGCACCTTGGGGTCACTATCGCCGGATTTACACCTTCCCTCCTCTGAAGTTCTTCCTCACCTGCTGCGCAGAGTGGAAGCTGTAGGGATTCCAACAATCCTGATCGCCCCAGACTGGCCGCCGCTCCTGGTACGCGGACCTGGTGCATCTGGTGGCAGACGCCCACTGGCATCTACCTCTGAGAATAGATCTTCTGTCGCAGGGTCCTATCTTCCACCCTGCTTTACAGTCGCTGGCTTTAGTGGCGTGTCTGTTGAGAGCCAGGTACTGTAGGACCGAGGCCTGTCAGGCTCGGTGGTCTCTGCCATGCTGCATGCATGGTAGTCTACCTCACGTAGGTTTTACCATCGTACGTGGAAGGCCTACATCTCTATGGGTGAGGAGATGAAGTGGCACCCTCATACGTGTTGTTTAGGATTCTGCTGTTTTTTACAGCGGGGAGTGGACCAGGCTCTCGCCTTGAGTACGGTTAAGAGTCAGTTTCTTGGCCGTTTTACGTTTAGCGACCCTTGGCGGCGCACTCCTTGGTGCGTACGCCTGTAAAGGGGGTCCGACATGTCGCTCCTCCGGTGCGCCCTCCACTACCCCCATGGGACTTGAATTTAGTCCTTTTGGTGCTTCAGGATACTCCCTTTGAGGACATCCGAGAGATCCCTTTGTTGACTGTCACAAAAGGTGTTTTTTTTTCTGGTAGCAATTACCTCGATCAGACGGGTGTCTGAACTGGCGGCCTTGTCTTGCAAGGCTCCCTATTTGGTCATCCATGAGGATAAGGTGGTGCTGCGGCCGCAGCCGTCTTTTCTCCCGGAGGATGTTTCGGCCTTTCACATTAATGAGGACATTGTTCTTCCATCCTTATGTCCTCAGCCGAAAAACCAGAAGGAGGCCACTTTACCTTCCCTGGATGTGGTTTGGGCCTTACGTGTGTACTTATCTGCTACGGCTCCGTTCCGAAAGTCAGACTCACTGTTCGTGTTGGTGGCTGGTCCCAGAAGAGGTCTGGCAGTCTCGTCGGCCACCATTTCTAGGTGGATCCGACAGGTTGTGCTTCGGGCCTATGCCCTGAAGGGGCGGGCGCCTCCCTTTCGGGTTACGGCGCATTCGACCAGGGCGATCGGTGCCTCTTGGGCTTTCCACCATCAAGCCTCTGTTACAGGTGTGTAAGGCAGCGACCTGGTCGTCGGTCCACACTTTTTCAAAGTTTTACAAGGTGGACGTGTGTGCATCTTCTGATGCCTCCTTCGGCCGCAAGGTGTTACAGGCGGCAGTTTAAAGTTGGAGTTCCTCCGTTGAGTAGCTCCGGTTTTGTTTGGGGTGTAAGCTTGGTTGCTGTGTTGTTTTTCCCACCCCTCGAAATTTTTGACACTGCTTGGGGACGTCCCTAAGGTCAAAGGCTGCTGTGTCCGTCCATGAACGGAAGAGAAAATAGGATTTTTGTACTCACCGTAAAATCCATTTCTCTGAGTTCATGGACGAACACAGCACCCACCCCTCCTTTGTTTGTACTGCTTATTACAAACTGAGGCTGCTAGAGCAGGGTGTGGGTTATACCCGGGGGGCCACACCCCCTGGGAGGAGCTGCACTGAGGAAAGTGTTAACACTTAAAGTGAATTTTTTCTGCCTAAACTCTCCTGAAGGAAGCGGATATAACCCTAAGGTCAAAGGCTGCTGTGTCCGTCCATGATTTTACGGTGAGTACAAAATCCTATTTTTACACCCAGGCTATAAAAAGAAAAGAACTGATTCCGTGTACACACGATCATTTTTCAGCATGTCGAAAAAACAACGTTTTCCCACTTTTATCATTAAAACGATGTTACCTACACACCATCATTTAAAAAAAAAAGCACAGTGCGGTGACGTACAACACGTACGACGGCACTATAAAGGGGAAGTTCCATTTGCCTTTGGGCTACTTTAGCTGATTCCGTGTTAGTAAAAGATGATTCGCGCTTTTTTGTCTGTTACAGCGTGATGAATGTGCTTACTCCATTATGCACGGTAGTTTTACCAGAACCAGCTCTCCCGTCTCATAACTTGCTTCTGAGCATGCGCGGGTTTTTTACGTCGTTTTTGCCCACACACGATCATTTTTTACAACAAGAAAAACAACATTTTTTAAAACGACGTTAAAAAATGCAGCATGTTTGAATTTTTTTTTTTTTTGTCGTTTTTCAGAACCTGAAAAATGATGTGAAGCCTACACACGATCATTTTAAATTGCGTTTTTGAAAAACAATGTTTTTTTCATGTCGAAAAATGATCGTGTGTACGCGGCATAAGACTTTGTACACCTTTTGTTTTGATGCACCTAGGATAGTTGAGCTTTAATTATGTGCATGTTGTGTATATGTAAGGGTTACATCTAATAAAGAGCACTATTTTTAGCGTACTACACTGCACTTTTGGTAATAATAATTATTTTTTTTCACTTTCTCTAGAAAGCGCAGCAGAGTCTAGAATTAACGTGAAAGAAATAAAATTCAGCTGTCCCACAGCTGCCCAGTAGATGGCAATACTGAACTAAGATTGAGATTTGAAGCTGTCACCAAACAATAGTTCGCCTGGAAGTTTACATGAACTGTATATGAATCACACAGGAACTGCACTGCTTTCCTGTTCAATTCTCATGCGATTCAATGCAGTGCAAATCACACTTCATCTCACCAAAGTCGTGCATGCACCAATTTTGGCACTGAACTGCAATCGGATCTTGTGATTGTTCTTCTCTATGTGATCCATTGCAGGGCAAACGCACTACATTTGCGACCTGCAATTGGGGCATCGTTAAGATTGCACTGACACCCACATATTGCAAGGGCAGTGTGATTTGAATGCAGTTCGGGAAAGTCGCACGGATCACAGGTTTTCCTTCACTACAGTAGTGGGAACCTAGGCTAAAGGAAATCTGAACTGTAAGAAATGAAGGGTCTCTATTGATTATTTCTAAGTATGACTTGGCTATCACTCTGGCTCCATTACTTTCTGGCACTCTGACCCAGAACAAGCAGATGTGTACATCAGTGGGAAGGACAGTACCTCAAATACTACAGCCATGACAAAAGTTACAAGGCAGACAATTTAGCATTTTAACCACTTAAGCACCACCTAACGCTGATATACGTTGGCAGAGCGTAGGTCCTGAGCTCCGCGGACCCAATCGCCGCCAGTGTCCCGTGATCAGGTCACAGAGCTGAAGAACAGGGAGAGGTAAGTGTAAACAAACCTGTCCCAGTTCTTCCTAGTGGCAGTGTCACTGATCGTCTGTTGTTCCCTGTCATAGGGATCGACGATCAGTGACGTGTCAGGCCAGGCTCCCCTACAGTAAGAATCACTCACTAGGGCATACTTAACCCCTACAGCACCACTTAGTGGTTAACCCCTTCACTGCCAGTGTCATTTTCACAGTAACCAGTGCATTTTTATAGCACTGATCGCTGTAAAAATGGCTGGTCCCAAAAATGTGTCAAAAGTGTCCGCCATAATGTCAGTCACGATAAAAATCTCTGATCGCCGCCATTACAGGTAAAAAAATAATTATTAATTAATTATAAATGCCATAAAACTACCCCCTATTTTGTAGATGCTATAACTTTTGCGCAAACCGAACAATAAACGCTATTGCGATTTTTTTTTTTTTTAACCAATAACATGTAGAAGAACACGTATGGGCCTAAACTGAGGGAAAAAAAATGTTTTTTATATATTTTTGGGGATATTTATTATAGCAAAAAGTAAAAAACATTGAATTTTTTTCAAAATTGCCGCTCTATTTTTGTTTATAGCGCAAAAAATAAAAAAACGCAGAGGTGATCAAATACCACTAAAAGAAAGCTCTCTTTGTAAGAAAAAAGGGACTCCAATTTTGTTTGGGAGCCACGTCGCACGACCGCACAATTGTCAGTTAAAGCAATGCAGTGCCGAATCGCAAAAAGTGGCCTGGTCCTTTAGCTACAAAATGGTCCGGGGCTGAAGCAGTTAAGGAGTGTTTAGTAAATATGCTGATCAGGCCAGTATTTATATGCATGCTTGTACTTGGTCAGGTTAAATTAAGAGCATTTGCAAGAGTGAAGGTCAACAATGGCAACCTCCACATTGTCTCATGACATGTTTCCCTTTAAATGATGACCTCTGTACCATGGACAGTTACACAACACTACTTATACTAAATGTCTCTATATTGTATTTGCCCAGTCTGATCTAAAAGTATAACTAATGGCAAATGCCGCGTACACACGATCGGAAATTCCGACAAGAAAACCATGGATTTTTTTCAGACGGAATTCCACTCAAACTTGTGTTGCATATAAACGGTCACACAAATGTTGGCTGAAATTCCGACCATCAAGAACGCGGTCACGTACAACACTACAACGAGCTGAGAAAAATTAAGTTCAATGATGTCTGCAACATCCATACAACCTGTCTCCTGCATTTGGGTTCATACAGAATGTGACGTGTTCATGCTGTGCATATTTTTCATCGCTTTTCTGCATCATTTCTGATTCTGTGTTAAAACGCAAATGAAAGGCCTTGGATAAGCAGCACTGGGACAGGATATGGGAAGTGACTGACACTGTAGCTGCTTCTATTGTGGGAATGAGAACCAGAAATGGTGCAGACACAAAAAGTTGTGATGTTTGTTCATGCTCTTTCCGTTGAGCCCTTGACAGCGCATATCAAAGAGCACTGACCGAGAACTGTAAATGCATACAAGATAAGTAAATATGATGAACAAAGCAGGTGTTGGGCTGCATGTGACAATTTTTTTCCAACCCTCACCCGTTTTCGCAAAATGATATCCCAGACTGTTCTATAGCTCATAAAGCCGATACTTTGAGTTTTGAACCAACAAGGAGTCAGAACTATAATGCCCCATTCATACCACGTAATGCCAAGAAGAAATCCAGTGTTCCCTGTTGGTTTAGAGGAAAGGGTAACCACTCAGATGAGACCAAAGAGCCTTCTCACTGGAACCAAACCATGGGTGCCGGTAATTAAAACTGGTCACAAAAAATACATGCCACAGCAAAAATTAGAACAGAAGCTGACACGTTTCACACTGTTACACAGTGCTTAATCATGATTAAGCACTGTGTAACAGTGTGAAACGCGTCAGCTTCTGTTCTAATTTTTGCTGTGGCATGTATTTTTTGTGACCAGTTTTAATAAAAGGAAAAGGTGTTTTGGAGTGCGGCTGTCCAAGTTTTCCCTGTTGGTTTAGTTCACACCAAATCATTGTGCTGGGTGCAACTGGAGCATACATTGTGCATTTATTTGTAACACATTGCAATGTGGGAGTCTATTCACGGAAGTGGGTGCAAATAGCTGTATTATACAGGTATCTGCTCCTCCTCCCCCCTGAAAGGTGCCAAATGTGACACCGGAGGGTTCCAAAAAGAGGAGGTTCACTTTTTGTGTGGACCTCCGCTTTAAGGCACTTTAGGAGAGGTGTATACACCACTCCTAAAGCACCCCTACCTATTGAAATCAATGGGCAGCGGCGCTTTTTAAACCTTTTTTGGCCGATAGTGAGTGTTAAAAGCATACCACTATCGGCCAAAAAGCGCAGCTAAAACAACAGTAAATTTAGTGGCGCTTTATCGCCGACGCCTCACTGTGAAAGTGCCCTTGGAGCAGTCTTGTAACTTCTATCAGTGTCCAGCCGAGCACTGGTTAAAGCTTGTAGGAGGAGTTTTCTAACTGTCCTATGAAACTGCAAGACTCATGACCCTCTGCCTGGAAAGTGCTGATTGGCTCTGTGCTGATCACATGCACCCTCCCAAAAAAAAAAAAACTCTCTAACAATACACACCAAACTGAGCATGTGCAGCCTGACTCCATAGGCTCTGTGTTATCAGGAAATTATCAGGGGAAAGTGGAAAGAGGGGAGGATCAGAGAAGATAGGATCACTGTTGTGGGTTTAGTAACCCTCCTACCCTTTACTGCCAAGAAAGCTGCTTCTGTTTGTTCTGCAACTACCATGGTGCTGCACATGTGATCAGTTATAACACCAGTCATTTGATGGTTTGACAATTTGATTGCGGACACTAGTAACTGTTTTTTACATAGTTACATTGTTAGTCTGGCTAAAAAAAAAAGACACAAGTCCATCTAGTGCAACCGATTTTTTGAAACCATTAAATCGATGTGTGGGTTATCCTATGTTCCCATTTCCAGGGTGCATCATAAAGAGTGGTTACATACAAGAGGAGTTTGAATTGTGCAGTTGTCAAATTTTTGGGCGTTTGTTTTAAAAGGACCCTATGGCATATTTTAGGATGATGACCAGGAACACGTATTAAGATAAAGGCCCGGATTCACAGACACTGGCGCATATTTATGCCGCTGTAGCGTATCTCCTTTACGCTACGCCGACGCAGCGCAGAGAGGCAAGCACTGAATTCACAAATCACTTCCTCCCAAATCTGCGCTGGGTTTCTCAGGCGTAAGTCGGCGTAAGTGGAGGTGGACGTGAGCCATGCTAATGAGGCGTGACCCCATGCAAATGATGGGCCGGGCGCCAGACAGATACGTATCGCCAACTGCGCATTGCGCCATCCCGTGGGCGCATCTCAGTGCGCATGCTCACAATCACGTCGGAACAACTGCCTAAGATACGTCGGATCACTGCCTACGGCGTGAACGTAACCTACTCCTAGTCATATTCACGTCCTACGTTAACTACGTAAAATACGTCGGCTTGTGTTCCCTGGTGCAGCACTTTGCATGGATGCTGCTGAGTTACACCTCCTTTATGGGGCATAACTTTATGCCAGATGTATGACTTTACGCGCACTGCGTCGGACGGACGTACGTTCGTGAATCGGCGAATCTCCCTTATTTGCATATGTGAATAGAAAATCAATGGGTGCGCCAAATACGTCCAGCGTAAATATGCGCCCACTCAACGCTGGTGTAGGCAAGTTACGTCGGTCGGATGAAGCCTATTTTCAGGCGTATCTTAGTTTTGTGGGCACGGCGCACAGATACGACGGCGCATATTTGCACTTACGCGGCGTATCTCGAGATACGTCGGCGCAAGTGCTTTGTGAATCCGGGCCAAAGAGTTTTGATTTTTCCTTTAATTTGCTAAATGTCCCTACTCTACCAGGTCAGTGACTCAAAAAGCACCAAAGACAGTGGAACAGCAAAATAGTCTTAGGCCCCGTACACACGACAGAGGAACTCGACGTGCTTGGCACGTCGAGTTCCTCGTCGAGTTTTGGGATGAAGCCGCCGAGGAGCTCGGCGGGCCGCCTTCTCCTATAGAACAACGAGGACAACGAGAAAATAGAGAACATGTTCTCTATTTTCTCGTCGAGTTCCTCGGCGGCTCCATCGAGCCAAAACTGTACAGACGACAGAGTTTCTCGGCAGAATCCGGGTTTTGACCGAGTTTCTCGGTGAATTCTGCCGAGAAACTCTGTCGTGTGTACGAGGCCTTATAGTTATCATTTCCATAGGGAGGTCAGAGCCTCCACCTATCCCTGTTGACAGTCTGTAAAAAGATGACCTTTTCTCTGCAAACCAGTATTAGCTGCATACATATGTAAATTTTCCTTACCAGCAAAGCTGGTTGGATCTGCTTAGATCCAGTGATGTAGAGCACATTACACATACGTATAACATCACTGTAATATTGGCAGGCACTTAATTATTACTGGCAACGAAACACAAGAGGATTGACACTAATGTCACACAGATGTATTACAGCGCTGCATTCTACAGTCATAAAATAATGACTTTGTGAACTTTCTGACTATAATGTCACATGAAACATCTTTTCCTATCACAGGGGAAGTATTGTACTTCGAGGTTTCTTGCAGTTATGACTTTTGCATTTGCTTTTGCGTGTTGTTCAAAGAGCATCTCATATGAAAGGAAAGTTTGCTAGCGTAGCACTACCCCTGAAGAGCTGCTGGTTTGTTTTGGGTGGCACCTCTATTCCTCCGCCGTCTAGGGTACACGATGAGAGCTGAGAAGAATTGCAATGTCCACACTTTAGATGTCTTTTTCTGTGCTTTATTACCCAACGGGGTAAAATAGTAAAAATAGTAGTAGCTGAAGAGGTAGAAGAGATATGTAGGTTCAGGTGTATAACTTGGTTTGGAAACATGCCTGCTTCCAGCGATAAACTATCGTCGCCACTCTGGCCAGAGTGGGTATTGTGCCCCTGGATGAGCCTCTCTCACCAGCCTAGAAGCCAGAGTCTCACTCGGAACTTTAGCAAAGTCTCTGCCACAGACCTTCCCAAAAATGGAGATATTCTCGGTCCAGAATCCTTCTTAAAGCGGGGGTTCACCCTAAAAACGTTTTTTTTAAATTACATCCAGCTCACTCTCTACATTGACAGTATGGCGTTAGTTTTTTTTTTTTGCTGTACATACCTCGTACAGCTATTTTCTTCCCCGGCTTCCGTGGTAGGGCCTCCCGCGGGACTGAGCGTTCCTATCCAGCAGGTTATTGACGTGATGACAAAAACGACCTCCCCCCGTTGCATAAGGAGCGTCACGAGTTGCCGAAAGAAGCCGAACGGCGAGTCGGCGCTATACGGCCCCTGCGCACCGACGTTCGGCTTCTTTCGGCAACCCGTGACGCTCCTTATGCGACGGGGGGAGGTCGTTTTTGTCATCACGTCAATCACCTGCTGGATAGGAACGCCCACCCCCACGGGAGGCCCTACCATGGAAGTCGGGGAATAAAATAGCTGTACGAGGTATGTACAGCAAAAAAATAAAAATAACTATCGGCATACTGTCAATGTAGAGAGTGAGCTGGATGTAATGTTAGAACATCGTTTTTAGGGTGAACCCCCGCTTTAACACAGGATTAAGCACCTGGATCTCTCTTGAATAAACTTGGGTAAATTCAGAACTGATAGGCGACCATCATCCAGCCTTTCAGTAATGGCACGTCCTTCGATGAAGTCTAAGGCCTCTCCTGAGATACCAGCCTCGTGCTCGGTACTCCCCCAGACAGGCTCTTCATCGGGAGGCTTCCTCCCTCAGGACGCACAGCACAGGACCACTCTGCGATTGTAGACCCAGTCTGACTACCAGGCCCACTCAGTAGAACATAACCTCGAACCAACATGGTCCAGAAGCCAGGAACACTTGAAGACGCACCCCCGGCCATGAGGGCCACACACGGGGGGTGGTGGGACGACAGACCCGCGATCGACGACCACAAACCAATGGCGTCTGTCCCTTAAGTACTCTCCCCCAGCATGCACAGCGGGGCGACCAACCACCACTGATTGGTTGCAGAGGAAAAACACCCAATACACTTGATATGACTTGACTGCTGCCACCCTTGGCCTGGGGTGGTACAGGCACCCCACACAACATTAGTGGTCACTCACAGTACAGCCAAGGCTGGAACAGAGGCCCAAATTTGGCCAAAATAACATTGTCAGAGGTAACTAAATCTCTGACCATCCTCTAAATTTAAAGCAGCACCAGCTATGAAAGTAGCAGGGTGCTACACTAGTAAAAACCTTATTTACTAAATCTGGTCAAGTGTTAAAGTGATTTTAAAGCAGAACTGAGCACCACAATCCAAAAACCCTGTATGATAAATGTTTAATATTCAAAGTAAACTCATCCATCCACTTCTCCACATTGAAAAACACCCCCTAGCATTTCTGTTCATGGGCATCTTCAGTAAGGACATAAGATTCATGTAGCATTTACTTCCTGGAATTCATCTGCCCTTAGCTCAGGGGTCTCCAAACTTTCTAAACAAAGGGCCAGTTTATTGTCCTTCAGACTTTGGGGGTGGGACTGTGGCCAGCGGGATTGGAAATTGTCCTGACATCAGTGGGAGTAAACATCACCACATATGGTATAAGGTGGAGGCATAGTGCCTCATCGTTGGTATTATTGGGATGAATAGTACCCCATTGTTGGTGTCCGTGGGAGAAATGGTGCTGCATTGTTGGTGTCCGTGGGAGAAATGGTGCTGCATTGTTGGTGTCCGTGGGAGAAATGGTGCCGCATTGTTGGTGTCCGTGGGAGAAATGGTGCCGCATTGTTGGTGTCCGTGGGAGAAATGGTGCCGCATTGTTGGTGTCCGTGGGAGAAATGGTGCTGCATTGTTGGTGTCCGTGGGAGAAATGGTGCTGCATTGTTGGTGTCCGTGGGAGAAATGGTGCTGCATTGTTGGTGTCCGTGGGAGAAATGGTGCTGCATTGTTGGTGTCCATGGGAGAAATGGTGCCCCATTTGGTGCCAGTTTATTGTCCTTCAGACTTTGGGGGTGGGACTGTGGCCAGCGGGATTGGAAATTGTCCTGACATCAGTGGGAGTAAACATCACCACATATGGTATAAGGTCGAGGCATAGTGCCTCATCGTTGGTATTATTGGGATAAATAGTACCACATTGTTGTTGTCTATGGGAGAAATGGTGCTGCATTGTTGGTGTCTGTGGGAGAAATGGTGCCGCATTGTTGGTGTCCGTGGGAGAAATGGTGCCACATTGTTGGTGTCCGTGGGAGAAATGGTGCCGCATTGTTGTTGGTGTCCGTGGGAGAAATGGTGCCCCATTGTTGGTGTCCATGGCAGAAATGGTGCCGCATTGTTGGTGTCCGTGGGAGAAATGGTGCCGCATTGTTGGTGTCCGTGGGAGAAATGGTGCCGCATTGTTGGTGTCCGTGGGAGAAATGGTGCCACATTGTTGGTGTCCGTGGGAGAAATGGTGCCGCATTGTTGTTGGTGTCCGTGGGAGAAATGGTGCCCCATTGTTGGTGTCCATGGCATAAATGGTGCCGCATTGTTGATGTCCATGGGAGAAATGGTGCCGCATTGTTGATGTCCATGGGAGAAATGGTGCCCCATTGTTGGTGTCCATGGGAGAAATGGTGCCGCATTGTTGATGTCCATGGGAGAAATGGTGCCCCATTGTTGGTGTCCATGGGAGAAATGGTGCCGCATTGTTGTTGGTTTCTGTGGGAGAAATGGTGCCCCATTGTTGGTGTCCATGGGAGAAATGGTGCTGCATTGTTGATGTCCATGGGAGAAATGGTGCCCCATTGTTTATGTCCATGGGAGAAAAGGTGCCCCATTGTTGGTGTCCATGGGAGAAATGGTGCCCCATTGTTGGTGTCAGTTAGCTGAATAGTGTCTCATATCAGTGGGAGAATAGTGCCCCGAGGGCTGGATAAAGGCAAGCAAAGGGCCGCAGTTTGGAGACCACTGCCTTAGCTCAAGCATGCAGGCAGGAGGGTGTGCTTAGCTAAGAAATAAACCCCTTCCCTCCTGAAGACTCCTGGGGTGTATGATATCATTTGCCTCGGCATGAAAACGAGAAAGTAACTGAAGAACCATAAAAAAAAGTTTACAACTAGCAAATACAGTATAATATACTTTCCTATCTCTTTACCAATGCCAGCAGTATTAGGATAAAAAATAGCCAGTGTTGACAGAGGGTGAAGCTCTGCTTTAATGCCACTTTTTTGTTGATAAATGAGCTGCTAATACCACTTATATGCTCTGTTGTTTATATCATTTTTCTTCTCTGAGCTTCTACTTCATACTGCCCATCCATTACTGCCTTTCCTGAATTGACAGGCATTGTAACCCTTGCTTTCTCTACCCGAAACTAGAGAACATCTTCAATAGAGTACCACTTAAATTTATATAACAATTCATTTGTTAAAAGAAATGTCTATATCAAACTCTCAACATTATTTGATTGGTCATTACAGGTAACGCCACTGGGATTATTCAAATAACAATTTTAGGTGTAATAGCCCATAAAAAAATCTATGTAGATTTTATCAGTGAAGATTTATAGATGATGGCTTATGATTGGTTTAGAGCATTTCTCTTTGTGATCAGCTATTGCACTTTATAAGCCCACATATTGGTGGCTAATTTTCCAGATACAAAAAAAATCCACTTGACTGCTTTGTGTCATCTGGGGGGATACAGACTTTGGGGGTTATTTACGAAAGGCAAATCCACTTTGCACTACAAGTGCGAACTACAAGTGCAAGGTGCACTTGAAATTGCACTGAAAGTGGACTTGGAAGTGCAGTCGCTGTAGATCCGAGGGGGACATTCAAGGAAAAGAAAAAACAGCATTTTAGCTTGCACGTGATTGGGTTATAAAATCAGCAGAGCTTCCCCTCATTTCAGATCTTCCCCTCAGAATTACAGCCACTGCACTTCCAAGTGCACTTTCAGTGCAATTTCAAGTGCACCTTGCACTTGTAGTTCGCACTTGTAGTTTGCACTTGTAGTTTGCTTTTCGTAAATAACCCCCATAGTCTACATCTATATAATGCCTTTGTGACCATTTTATAAGTTGGACTGTCATCTGTTGCTGTAGGAGCAGGCATCTTCTTAGCTGTCAACAACAGAAAATACATTTTAGGCTGCATTCACATCTAGACGGACGAAATCGCGGCGTTTTGTCGCCGCAAATCGCGGTAAAAATAGCTGCGTTTTGTACCGCGATTTGCGGCGACAAAACGCGGGTATTGTCCGCCTAGATGTGCCCCAAGATGACCCCCTCTATGGAGATGATTGCCATCTCCTAGCCGAACGCTCGAAGACGCCTGAAAAAAAGGTCCGGGACCTTTTTTCACGCCGCAGGCGACAGGCGTCCGGCGTTCGGCGTGGAGATGTGAACCATCTCCATAGAGGGACATGTATTTCCAGCCCTCTGGCGGCAGAGGCGTAGCGCTACAGGCGTAAAAACGCCTAGGTGTGAATGGGGTCTAAGTGTGCACTTGTAGTGCAAAGTGGATTTGCCTTTTCGTAAATAACCCCAATAGGCTAACATTAAGGGGGGTTTAAAGGGGTTGTAAAGGTTTGTTTTTTTATTTTATAGGTTCCTTTAACCACTTGGGATCCGCGAAAGACGTCCACAGCGTGGCTCTCAAGTGCCGAGTGGACGTCTTTGGACGTCCTCTTGTTGACATTCCCCGTGCGCCCCTCTGGGGGCGTGCAGAGGGGAAACAACGTGCCAGGCGCATCGCTGGGCAGCCGATGCGTGTGCCTGGCGGCCGCGATTTCCGCCGGGTACCCGCGATCGGCGGTGACAAACACAGAGCTCTACGTCCTGTCAGGGAGAGAGGAGACCAATCTGTGTCCCTTGTACATAGGGACACAGCATCGGTCACCTCCCCCAGTCAGTCCCCTCCCCCCCACACAGTTAAAACACACCCAGGATACACATTTAACCCCTTCCTCACCCCCTAGTGTTAACCCCTTCACTGCCAATCACATTTATACAGTAATTAGTGCATTTTTAAAGCACTGATCGCTGTATAAATGTGAATGGTCCCAAAATTGTGTCCGATACGTCCGCCGCAATATCGCAGGTCTGACAAAAAAATCGCAGATCGCCGCCATTACTAGTAAAAAAAAAAAAAATCATAAATCTATCCCCTATTTTGTAGGCGTTATAACTTTTGCGCAAACCAATCAATATACGCTTATTGCGATTTTTTTTAACAAAAATATGTGGAATATTATGTATCGCCCTAAACCGAGGGAAATTTTTATTTTTTAAAAAAAAATTGGGATATTATTATAACAAAAAGTAAAAAATATTGTTTTTTTTTTTCAAAATTTTCTGTCTTTTTATGTTTATAGCTCAAAAAAAAAAAATCGCAGAGATGATCAAATACCACCAAAAGAAAGCTCTCTGTGTGGGAAAAAAATGATAAAAATATATTTTGGGTACAGTGTTGTATGACCGCGCAATTGTCATTCAAAATGCGTCAGCGCTGAAAGCTGAAAATTGGTCTGGGCACGAAGGGGGTTTAAGTGCCCTGTAATGAAGTGGTTAAGCTAGTGCATTGTTGGTTCACTTACCTTTTCCTTCGATTTCCCTTCTAAATGTTTTTTTTCTTTGTCTGAATTTATCACTTCCTGTTTCTCCTCAGTAAGCTTTCCCCCATCATCGGAGAGGTGGTTAGTCAGCCAGAACAGCAGAACAGCTTACTGAGGAGAAACAGGAAGTGAGAAATTCAGACAAAGAAAAAAACATTTAGAAGGGAAATGTAAGGAAAAGGTAAGTGAACCAACAATGCACTAGCTTAACCACTTCCATACCGGGCACTTACGCCCCTTCCTGCCCAAGCCAATTTTCAGCTTTCAGCACTGTCGCACTTTGAATGACAATTGCGCGGTCGTGCTACACTGTACCCAAACAATTTTTTTATCATTTTGTTCCCACAAATAGAGCTTTCTTTTGGTGGTATTTGATCACCTCTGCGGTTTTTATTTTTTGCGCTATAAACAAAAGAAGAGTGACAATTTAAAAAAAAAACACTATTTTTTACTTTTTTATTTAATAAATATCACAATTTTTTTAAAAAAAACGTTTTTTTTCCTCAGTTTAGGCCGATATGTATTCTTCTACATATTTTTGGTAAAAAAAATCGCAATGATCATATATTGATTGGTTTGCGCAAAAGTTATAGCGTTTACAAAATAGCTGATAGATTTATGGCATTTTTATTTTATTAATTTTTTTACTAGTATTGGCGGCGATTTGCGATTTTTTTACTGTCACCGTGACATTGCGGCGAACACATCGGACACTTTTGACACGTTTTTGGCGCCATTCACATTTATACAGCGATTAATGCGATAAATATGCACTAATTACTGTATAAATGTGACTGGCATTCAAGGGGTTAACACTAGGGGGTGAGGGAGGGGTTAATATGTATACCTAAATTGTGTTCTAACTGTGGGGGAAGGGGGGTGACTGGGGGAGGTGACCGATCTATGTCCCTATGTACAAGGGACACAGATCGGTCTCCTCTCTCCCCTGACAGGACATGGATCTCTGTGTTTACACACAGAGCTCCACGTCTTGTCCCTGTAGCCGCCGATTCCGAGTGCCTGGCGGACATCGCGACCGCCAGGCACGCGCAGCGGCATCTCGGGGACGCGCCGGGCGCGCGCTCGCGCGCCCCCCAGTGGCCGCAGGAATACAGGACGTCAATTGACGTCCTGTTGAATTTTCAGAGTCACCGTGGAGCCGTCATTTGACGATGGCCCGGTGCTCTAGTGGTTAAAGAAACCTATTTAGAAAATAAAAAAACAAACCTTTACAACCCCTTTAAAGGTAGGGGAACAAAAATGTCTGACACCCCTAGGAGCAGCTGCAAAAATGTCCAGTGTGCATGTGGCCTTAGACAGCTTTCACACTGAGGGCGTTTTGCAGGCGCTATAGCCTTAAAAATAGCGCCTGCCATCCGCCCTTAAACTGCTGCTCTGTTCACTCCAGTGTGAAAGACCAAGGGCTTTCACACTGGAGCGGTGCGCTGGCAGGGCGTCAGAAAAAGTCCTGCCAGCAGCTTCTTTGGAGCGCATTAGCAGCGGTGAACTCAGTGCTGCTAATGCGCGCCTGCCCATTGAAATCAATGGGCAGCGCCACAGTACCGCTGGCAATACACCGCTGTAGCGGCACATTGCCGCTATTTACCGCTATTTAACCGCCAATGTTATGGGCGTCGGCAGTGTGAAAGGGGTCTTTGAGAAGTCCTATGAGTCTGTCCTTCAAATGATGTGGTTTTGAATTAAGCACGTTTCTTTTTTCCCTTCTTTAGTCTGTATGGAGTATCTGCAGAGATTTTACCAGTCTTTATTGGAAAAAAAAATTGAATTTACTTCGACTGCCATAGAGAAAGAATTATTCCACACATGTAGAGATGCTACAGGAAAAGAAAACCGCCTGGTAAGAATCAACATGTTTTTTTTCTGTGGCCAAATCTTTCAGCAAAGGTTTGCTTCGAAGTGTACTTGGCAAAGTGACAAACATGTCCAAAGCACATTGATGTGAAGTGGAATATGCAAACTTTTGTTCCATTTTGCAAAGATACAGAAAGCAGGTTGCTAACTAAGAAAATGGTTTTCCTTTCTGAATGCCAGTATCTACACCTCATAATTTATTCAACTAAAACTATGTAATATAAATCAACTTACAATTATACAATTCTATGTGACTATGCATTATTCACTATTAAAATAGGGGTAATATTTTTCCCAATATAATATTTAACATTTAGGGCTGCAGAAATAACGATTAATTCCTCGATTAATCGTTAATTTCTTTGATCGATCAAAAATTTTTTGATCGGTATGAGCCGTGGATTGAGCTCCACTGTCTTGCCCATAGGAAAGGCCATGGCTTCGGCCTAGCTCCGGAACGGCGGCCATCTTGGTACACCCGGCAGTTTCCTAGTGGGGGGGGGATGTGGACATTACACTATGGGGGGGGGGGGGAGATGTGGACATTACACTATGGGGGGAGATGTGGACATTACACTATGGGGGGGGGGGGGGGGAGATGTGGACATTACAGTATGGGGGGAGATGTGGACATTACAGTATGGGGGGAGATGTGGACATTATACTATGGGGGAAGATGTGGACATTACAGTATGGGGGGAGATGTGGACATTACACTATGGGGGGGGGGATGTGGACATTACAGTATGGGGGGAGATGTGGACATTACACTATGGGGGGAGATGTGGACATTACAGTATGGGGGGAGATGTGGACATTACAGTGGGGGGGGATGTGGACATTACAGTATGGGGGGAGATGTGGACATTACACTATGGGGGGAGATGTGGACATTACAGTATGGGGGGAGATGTGGACATTACACTATGGGGGGGGGGGGGGAGATGTGGACATTACAGTATGGGGGGAGATGTGGACATTACAGTATGGGGGGAGATGTGGACATTATACTATGGGGGAAGATGTGGACATTACAGTATGGGGGGAGATGTGGACATTACACTATGGGGGGGGGGGGATGTGGACATTACAGTATGGGGGGAGATGTGGACATTACACTATGGGGGGAGATGTGGACATTACAGTATGGGGGGAGATGTGGACATTACAGTGGGGGGGGGGGGGAGATGTGGACATTACAGTATGGGGGAGATGTGGACATTACACTATGGGGGGGGGGATGTGGACATTACAGTATGGGGGGAGATGTGGACATTACACTATGGGGGGGAGATGTGGACATTACACTATGGGGGGAGATGTGGACATTACACTATGGGGGGAGATGTGGGCATTACAGTATGGGGGGAGATGTGGACATTACAGTATGGGGGGAGATGTGGACATTACAGTATGGGGGGAGATGTGGACATTACAGTGGGGGGGGGAGATGTGGACATTACAGTATGGGGGAGATGTGGACATTACACTATGGGGGGGGGATGTGGACATTACAGTATGGGGGGAGATGTGGACATTACACTATGGGGGGGAGATGTGGACATTACACTATGGGGGGAGATGTGGGCATTACAGTATGTGGGGAGATGTGGACATTACAGTATGGGGGGAGATGTGGACATTACAGTATGGGGGAGATGTGGACATTACAGTATGGGGGGAGATGTGGACATTACAGTATGGGGCGAGATGTGGACATTACAGTATGGGGGGAGATGTGGACATTATACTATGGGGGAAGATGTGGACATTACAGTATGGGGGGGGGGACATGTGGACATTACACTATGGGGGGAGATGTGCACATTACAGTATGGGGCGAGATGTGGACATTACAGTATGGGGGAGATGTGGACATTACAGTATGGGGGGAGATGTGGACATTATACTATGGGGGAAGATGTGGACATTACAGTATGGGGGGAGATGTGGACATTACACTATGGGGGGGGATGTGGACATTACAGTATGGGGGGAGATGTGGACATTACACTATGGGGGGAGATGTGGACATTACAGTATGGGGGGAGATGTGGACATTACAGTGGGGGGGGGGGGAGATGTGGACATTACAGTATGGGGGAGATGTGGACATTACAGTATGGGGGGAGATGTGGACATTACAGTGGGGGGGGAGATGTGAATATTACAGTATGGGGGAGATGTGGACATTACACTATGGGGGGGGGGGGTGGACATTACACTATGGGGGGAGATGTGGACATTACACTATGGGGGGAGATGTGGACATTACACTATGGGGGGAGATGTGGACATTACACTATGGGGGGAGATGTGGACATTACAGTGGGGGGGGGGGGGAGATGTGGACATTACAGTATGGGGGGAGATGTGGACATTACAGTATGGGGGGAGATGTGCACATTACAGTATGGGGCGAGATGTGGACATTACAGTATGGGGGAGATGTGGACATTACAGTATGGGGGGAGATGTGGACATTATACTATGGGGGAAGATGTGGACATTACAGTATGGGGGGAGATGTGGACATTACACTATGGGGGGGGATGTGGACATTACAGTATGGGGGGAGATGTGGACATTACAGTGGGGGGGGGAGATGTGGACATTACAGTGGGGGGGGGAGATGTGAATATTACAGTATGGGGGAGATGTGGACATTACACTATGGGGGGGGGATGTGGACATTACACTATGGGGGGAGATGTGGACATTACACTATGGGGGGAGATGTGGACATTACACTATGGGGGGGAGATGTGGACATTACAGTATGGGGGGAGATGTGGACATTACAGTGGGGGGGGGGAGATGTGGACATTACAGTATGGGGGGAGATGTGGACATTACAGTATGGGGGGAGATGTGGACATTACAGTGGGGGGGGAGATGTGGATATTACAGTATGGGGGAGATGTGGACATTACAGTATGGGGGGGAGATGTGGACATTACAGTATGGGGGGAGATGTGGACATTACAGTATGGGGGGAGATGTGCACATTACAGTGGGGGGGAGATGTGGACATTACAGTATGAGGGAGATGTGGATATTACAGTGGGGAGATGACGACATTACAGTTATAATTAATAGAAATTAGTAGATTAATCGATTTAAAAAAAATCGATTGATCAAACACGAAAATTTTAATCACTAACAGCCCTAAAAATGTAAATAATTTCAGTGTCAAACCTGGATCTCCCATTTAAAAAAAACAAATGCACTTCCTATTATCTGCCAAATTTAGGACAGTTGACAAATATGTTTATGTGATAATAACTGTATACAGTGATACCTCGGTTTGCGAGTAATGCGGTGTACGTGCGTTTCGCAACATAAGCTATATTTTTTTTAACACCCTGACTTGATATGCGAGGAGTTAAGCCTCTGGTTTACATTATTATTGATGTGGACAGAGGTTTGGGGGCGCTGGAGAACTCGGAGACACCCAGAGATGCTCGGAGACACTCCCAGCTGGGTGGGGCGGGCGTAATGTATGGCGGACCACCTGAAAGTGTCAACAGTTCCCGAATGTCTCCGAACGTCACCAGCGCTTCTCTGCACCTCTGGCCACATACAGTACTGCATACAGCAGCAGTGGTTGTGGAACGAATGATCTGAGTTTCCATTATTTCTTTTGGCGAAAAATTGCTTTGATATACAAGTGCTTTGGATTAAAAGCATGCTTCTGGAATGAATAATTCTCGCAATCCAAGGTATTACTGTATAGGCAGAATGAAACAAGAATTCAATATTTCTGTGGGAACCTGCAAGGGAATAAGTATTTTCTGCTGAAAAACTACTATGAGTTTTACAAGTATTTTAAAGGTACAAGCAGGGCCGGATTCCAGACAAGGCCAGGCCTCGGGGCGGCAATGGGTACAGGGGCGGCACTGCGGCTGAGAGGAGAGGACACTTTTACTTTCATATCGGGAGTTCCCCCCTGTCATGCGGATGGTGAGAGGAGAAAAAACAGAGGGAAGAGGAGGTGAGATAGTTCTTGGCAGCAGCACCCCCCCCCCCTCCCGGTTCTCAATGTCATTTTGTCATTTTCGGCAGCAGTACCCCCCAATGCTTAATGTCATTTTTGGCAGCAACACCCCCCCCCCCCCCCGCTTCTCAGTGTCGGGCCGAAAAAGTCCCCCGGCGGATAATGTCCCCCCTATTTCTTGCGCAGGCGGGGGCGGCATTGAAGGACCTGGCCTTGGGGCAGCAAAGGGAGTAAATCCGGGCCTGGGTACAAGCTTTTGGGGAATAGAAGCCTGTAAAACGTAAGGAGGAAATGTTATTAGGAAAATGTCCAGAAGTGAATCCAAATATTTTTTTTTGTAAATAAATAAGATTCTTTCTGCAGGGTTAAATATGGGAATCAAGCTGTTTGTATTTGAGTTATGTATTTATTTATTTTAATTTATGGCGCATCATTTTAGATCAAATTAGTAAAGTTTTTTATTTTGTATTTCTCTATTTCTTTTATTATGGTCAGGAATATTATCTACTGATATGTCAAGTCATTTATTGGATAGTGATGTTTTTAGCAAAATTATTCAAGATAAGGTGTTAATTAAAGCGTTACTAAACCCAGGACCCTGCATTTACTATAGCTGATCTCCCACAGAACACAGAAAATATAAACTGCTAAATAACTTTTCTCATCAGCAGTTAGAGCAGTCAGTGTCTGGTTAACGCTTCTAGGAGGAGTTTTCATTCTCTCTCGATTGTCCTATGAGACTGCAGGACCCCTAACCCTCTGTATGGACAGTGCTGATTGGCCCTGTGCTGATCACATGCATTCTCCCAAGAAAAAAAACCTCTCTATCAATACACACCAAACTGAGCATGTGCAGAGTGCCCCCAAGGCACCGTTCTATTAGCAGATGGATTGAGGACAGTAAAAGAAGGGGAGGATCAGAGAATACAGGATCAAACAGCCTTTTTACACAATGTGCAAAATTTACCCCTTAGCATCCAAAGTGAATATAACAAGCATGCTTTACTGCATATACAGACTGATTTTACTGTTGTTGGTTTTTTAACACTTTAGGTGGGAGAGTGCTTTTAATAGGATGTTCAGCCTTTCCTTGACAAAGACTGATGTTCCCAATTGAAACACACAAGAAGTTAGGGCTGAGGAGGAGCCAATGGCTCCAGCTGCTGCCTCTCTGTCCTCTGAATGCAAGGAGAGGGAGGAGAGCTGCTACAAATGGGAACAGCGCTGGATCAAGTGAGGGTAAGTATTTAGGGGGTGAGGGGACATACTGCTACTGGGACATTTTTTTACCTTAAAGGAGAAGTCTAGCCTGAGCTTGTTTGGCTGTACTTCTCCTATGGGTCACATGAGTGCAATTTGTTTTGCACTCCTGTGACTTTTCTCTGCAGAGAGCGGGCTGAAGTCTGCTCTCTGCTGATTTCACTGGAATCAGTCCAGGCACTGCGTCATCACAACAATAAAGTCTGGATCCGCCAGGTGCCTGGACTGATGCCCCTCTCAGCAAGCTGCTGAGAGCCTGAGATGGCCGCTCCCTGCCCCTTAATAGCTCAGCGCTCCAGTGAGCGCAGGGGGAGAGGACAGAGCGAAGAGCTGCTGATTGAGAGGCAGCAGCACTCTGCTCGGGGAGCTGTGAGAACCGAGCCATCTACGGCGTTCGATCGCCCGGTTCTATGTGCAGAGGCAGCGGTGGACAGATGGAACATTGGACTGATGCTGCATCAACCTAGGTAAGTATGGATATGGAAAAAAAGAAACCATACTTCTCTTTTAATGCATTGCATTAAAGCGGAGTTCCACCCAAAAGTGGCCACAAGGCACCTTTCAGGGGGGAAAGGGGACCTGTTTTTGACAGGTCCTCTTCCCTACTCATGTAGACGGCGCTGCAGCACCATCTCTCGGGTGTTCGCCTCCCATCCTCCTTCCTCTGCCACCGGACCAATTAGAAAGCACAGCACGCTTCGCACATGCGCAGTAGGAAAGTGTCACAGTGATTTTTAACCACATAGACTAAGCTTAGGGAAGATTGCCTTGCAGAATAAAAATTACAAAGTAAACAGTGTATTTGCCTTTAGCAAATCAACCCCTATGTGTTCAAAATTATGGTTGTGTTCATTTGGGAAAAGTATGTTAGCCATTTTGACATGATGTTAGTGCATTTGGAATTATCTAGGTTATCTGTGAGGAAGAGGTAATATTATGAATCTGCTTTCTGTGAGACATTGGGCGTTAATGTGTCGTGTGAAAGTTTTGAAATGAATTGTGTGATGTATGATTTAGCTTGAAGGAATGTGTAGATGTCTGGGGAAAAAGGTGGAAACTTTTGTGTTAGTTCTGGAAAAAGATAACATTTGTGGGGTTTTTTGAGTTCATTGGTTGTTTGAAGGAGGTGGGTCTATGATTGTTCCTGGTCAGGAATTTGGCCAGGGCTGAAGTTTTCATTGCCTGCAAGTGGGAGAAATAATGTCAAACTAACTGCTTCTGTAGATGACATACTGCTAATTATCTCCAACCCTAAACAAGCCCTTCCCCACATTATCCACCTAATAACTCAATTTCAATTTATATATAATTTTTCTTTTTATATATAAAATTTATTTTTTTATAAGTCTGATGCATTCTATTTACACTCTTCTCACAAGCCACCATAGAGTTGATTATACCCGTTGGGCCAAAAATTATATAATTATAACATTTCTTAGCGTTATAGTCCCTAAAAACACAAATTTTCATTATGCCAAAACATATCCCCTGCGCCCAAGCACATTCAAAAACCATTCACAACATGATCCAACTTTACTCTTTCCTATCTTGGCAGAGTTTCTTTGATCAAAATGATCGCCTTCCATCATTTGCTTTTCTTAATAGAAGTGAAGAATGTGGTAATACTGCACTGTCAAGTAGATAAACGGAAAACAAGTATGCATGCAACTTTAAATGTGAGACACACACACAAATAGGACCAATGTAAAGTAAAATAAGCTGCGCAAATAACGTGATAGTTCAAACATAAAATCAACTAGCATACATAATTATAACATTGTGCTATTGTTAGATTGAAACCACTTGAAACGAATGAGTTGCCCTATTCGTAATAAATTTTAATGAGTCCCAGTGAAAAAAAGGATTGAAAAACTGAGAAAATCAATGTCTTATTTTCAAAAAAAAGGACGCATCAGATGGTAGTTCGGTGGCTGAAAATACACTGCTCTCCTTCAAATAAAATGGTGACATCAAACCAAAGGGAACCATAGAACAGTGAAAAGATAGATAGGAAATCCTCCACTTTCCCAAAAAACTGCCTCTTACCGAAAGGGAAGATCCCAACCAGAGATCTTCTGTTGGCGTGTGGCTTTCTACCCAGCCTAGGGGTCTATGCATCAGGATATCCGGTATCCGATAAATCTTCCACCGCTCACAGATGATCATTAGTGATTATAGCCAAGGTAAGGAAGGAAAGAAGGCTGACATAGCGTAATCCAGTAAAACAATTTAATGTAAAAAATATTTAAAATCGCACTTACAATAAGTAGATAAAAATTTGCATGTGAAAATATGTAGCCGGCCGGCTAACACAGCCCGTTTACTCCGGGACACTGGATGACGTCAGCACGCCGCTACCCTACTCCATTTCGTCACAATTGACTTTGTCCTGGGGTTTTTCTTAATAGAAGACCTATTCATCTAAACTCAAAGGACATTCACAAAATAAATCGAATGATACTCCTCTTTATATGGAGGAAAAAGTATGCCAAGATTAGTAGACTCAAGCTCCAACAACCAACAGCAAATGCCTCTTCAGCCACTATTTTATAACATTTAATGCCGCGTACACACGGTCGGAATTTCCGACAACAAATGTTCGATGTGAACTTGTTGTCGGAAAATCACACCGCGTGTATGCTCCATCGAACATTTGCTGTCGGAATTTCCGACAACAAATGTTTGAGAGCTGGTTCTCAATTTTTACGATAACAAAAGTTCTTGTCGGAAATTCCGACAGTATGTACACAATTCAACGCACACAAATCCTACGCATGCTCAGAATCAATTAGACGCATGCTCGTAATTATTGAACTTAATTTTTCTCGGCTCGTTGTAGTGTTGTACGTCACCACGTTGTTGACTTTTAGATTTTCTGACAACATTTGTGTGACCGTGTGTATGCAAGACAAGTTTGAGCGAACTTCCGTTGGAAAAAATGCATGGTTTTGTTGTCGGTATGTCTGACCGTGTGTACGCACCATTAGTATTTTTTGTAGGCCATGAATTTGGGAAATCTCTATTCACAAGTTAAAAAAAAAGTTAAATATCTGGCAATTTTAGAAACTATAGCTGGCTAGAGATTGAAACAGGTAATTTGGCTTGTGTAGTAATTATATATACCTGTTCTGTCCGCCGGGCTTCTATTTAGTTTACTTATGTTTATATGCTTGAAATAACCTGTTGGGTTTTCTTGTTTTACACCAAGCTAGTTATATGCAGAGCACAGGCGCTACCTACTGTTCCCTTTCTGGTATAGCTTTGCTGTTTTGTAGACGTTACATATTGTATTCTTTATTATGTGTTAAAGTTGTTAGAAACCAGTGCATTCTGGGAGATTTCTCTAGAGGAAGTGACTCAACTTCCATTTTAAGTATCTACAGCAAGACAGTAAAGCATGTTTTCTCGTGAGTTCTTGTTATCCCATTCTGTTTTATAGAGGATTGTTTCTTTATTATATGCAACATTGTACTGATTGATGTTTATTTTATCAATTTGTAGTTTCATCTGGCTTGTTCTAATAAATTTAAGATCAAAGAAATATGGTATCTGAAGTTTATGGAGCAGAAAGCTCTCTGTCCTAGAGTCAGAACAATAAAAAACACTGTAAAGGCGCTTCCTTGGATGTTGCAAATATCTTAAATATACAGTCTAATAGAACCAGTTGCATAGCTCCCAACTGTCCCTGATTTCGAGGGGCTGTCCCTGATTTGGAGCAATGTCCCCCTATTCCCCATTCCTTCTCATTCGTCCCTCATTTTGGTCTGATCTATATAGTTGTATATAAAATGCACTTTTTATCTATCAAAACGTGTTTTCCAGCCTTAAACCTTTCATCTGTTTTCTAAATTGCTGCATTTGTAAATTCCAAAATCCAAAATAAATGAATAGTTGTGGTAAAAAAAGCACTTATGGGTTTAACCAATCTTGTTTTTTTGTACAATTCTCCTTTAAGGGGGCATGGCAAGGGGTGTGTCCTATGCCTGCATACTTTTGCTGATAGGTGTCCCTCATTCCCATCTCAAAAAATTGGGAGGTATGCAGTTGTGACTTTAAGTGTATAAACACCAATAGTACAAGATATAGCAAAAAAGCAGTTTCTCACTAATGAACCAATTACCACATGTATATTTATAAATTATCAACCTAATGCAAGGATCCTCAAACTACGGCCCTCCAGCTGTTGCGGAACTACACATCCCATGAGGCATTGTAAAACTCTGACATTCACAGATATGACTGGGCATGATGGGAATTGTAGTTCCTGAACAACTGGAGGGCCATAGTTTGAAGACCCCTGACCTAATGCATGTCTATGTTGCATAATATGAAACATCACTACAAAGTATTTCCAATCCACCGTGCTCTTTTGAAAACATATATATGGGTTAATAAAAGCTTTCTATACATGAAGTGTGCACTCACCAGATGAAGAAGTGTGCACTCACCAGATGAAGACTATGCGCTATGCACAAAATACATTCAGGCTGAGCTGAAACATCATATCCAGTCTATTGCCTGTCACATATCTATTATTGCTATCTAGCAATTATCTGTACTAACAATTTTTTTGTTGTTGTTGACAGAACTGAAGCTTTCCTTTAAATATACCATTAACTCATTGAGGCAAAATACCCTTACATATACCCAGTGAAGTGACTGGCCTCAGGCGATACACAGAGATGAAACAAATCATTGGACATAGCTGTACCTCTTTATTTCCAGCCATCTGACCTGTCCAGCCTACAACACATAGGTGAATAGATTTTTCTCAGCAGCAGAAGGCAGGGGACGAGGAACTTATGTCACACACACAGCAGAGCTATAGCATGAAGCTGAGTGTAATCTGAGAGCTGATTGAAAGAAAGTGACACCTCCCTCTTCATAGATTCTGAAACATAGAGCTGAGGGTTTGAGTCATCTGCTGTGTGTTGGAGGGGAGGCTGGCCATCTTCCTGGAGGCTGGAGTGTTGGCTTAAAGTCGAGGTTCGCCCACCACTGCAAAAATTAAAAGCCAGCAACTGCACATACTGCAGCTTTTACTAATCGAACACTTACCTGTCCTGGAGTCCAGCGATGTCGACACCACAGCTGAAGTTTCCATCAGCTGTCGTGTGCATGCAGCATCCATTGCGAGTAAGGGCACCTTGGGAACCCTACTGCGCATGCATCCTCTCTCCTATTGGCCCAAAGGCCGGGAAAAGAGGAGGGTGTCCGAGCGGTGACATCAATACCCGCGGTTGAGGCTCCCGGAAGTGGGAACAGGATACCTGTGAAAAACAGATATCCTGTCCCCCCTCCCCCCGAAAAGTGCCAAATGTGACACCGGAGGGGGGAAGAGTACAACGAGCGGAAGTTCCACTTTTGGGTGGTACTCTGCTTTAATCTATTTGAGTGAGTCATGCAGATAGCAGAGAAAGCATAAATCAGAGCGGAGCCAGATTTGGCTTTGGATTCAGGTTAGTACATACTAAAGTCGGATGTGCTTTGTTAATTTTTAATGTCTGAGGTTTACAACCACTTTACACTGCTGGCTTTCTTTACATGCTTGCTTTCCTTACAACATCATACTCTTTAAACTGACTAGTTTTCCTGTGAAAAAAAAAACAGACTCGTTTTACTGTATTTATGTCAGTACTGACGTTTCACAAGATTAATATATACATTTGTTTTTATTAGTGTTACTATTTAGGGGCCACGAGTGATGCAGCTACAAAAATTGTAAGTGAAGTTACTCGTCCTATGAGTGCTCATGTGCCAGTATCCAAAATCTGTGAGAAACTGAGGAAGATAGACATTCAGATCTGCGAGCTGAAATATGGTATGTATAGGATATGTAAAGCCATTGCACCTATTTTGTCATATCAAAAGGTCACGCCTTAGAATTAGGTGACCAAATTTTCAAACTGAAATCTGGGGACACCCTCCTGACCATGGCCACTTTTAATGCGGGGTGGAGCAGGGCAGAGCAGTGGGTGGAGAAAATAGCAGCACGTAAAAAAATAAATTTAACCTAGTAGCTTAACTAAGGGAGGGCGATACAAGTGCTTGGAAAAATAATGAAAGGATAGCATCTTCAATGTTGATGGAAAGCACTCTTTCAATTATAGTCTTCCTTCATTTACACTGAAGTGGCCCTTCATGGGAATGTTCAGGATGCGTAGGGGTGAGGATGGCACACACGATAGGGATTCAAGTCGCAGAGCTCTCATGGGTCCAAGCACATAGTAGAAGGGGCCATGCATGATTACATCAACACAATGGGGGTTATTTACTAAAGGCAAATCCACTTTGCACTGAAAGTACACTTGGAAGTGCAGTCGCTGTAAATCTGAGGGGTAGATCTGAAATAAAGGGAAGCTCTTCTGAATTTATTATCCAATCATGTGCAAGCTAAAATGTTGTTTTTTATTTTCCTTTCATGTCCCCCTCGGATCTACAGCGACTGCACTTCCAAGTGCACTTGCAGTGCAATTTCAAGTGCACTTTGCACTTGTAGTTTGCACATGTAGTGCAAAGTGGATTTTTCTTTAGTAATTAACCCCCACTGTCCCAGATGTCAGGACTCATGAAGAGCTGCTGACAGGGTCTTAGGGCCAGATCCACAAAGAAGTTACGCTGGCGTATCTATTGATACGCCGCGTAACTTCTAGTTTGCTACGGCGTATCTTGTTTTGTATCCACAAAACAAGATACGCCTGAAGCTGTGCTTGATCCGACTGGCGTACGTCTTAGTACGCCGTCGGATCTAAGGTGCATTTTTACGCTGGCCGCTAGGTGGCGTTTCCGTCGATTTCCGCGTCGAGTATGCAAATTAGCTAGATGCGGCGATCCACGAACGTACGTCCGGCCGGCGCATTTTTTTACGTTGTTTCCGTAAGGCTTTTTTCGGCGTATAGTTACCCCTGCTATATGAGGCGTATCCTATGTTAAGTATGGACGTCGTTCCCGCGTTGAATTTTGAAAATTTTATGTCGTTTGCGCAAGTCGTTCGCGAATAGGGCTTTGCGTAGAATGACGTTCACGTCGTAAGCATTGGCTTGTTGCAGGTTAATTTCGAGCATGCGCACTGGGATACCCCCACGGACGGCGCATGCGCCATTCAGAAAAAACGTAATTTACGTTGGGTCACGACGTATTAACATAAAACACGCCCCCATCTCATCCATTTGAATTGCGCGCCCTTACGCCGCCAAAGTTACTTACGGCGTAAATTCTTTCAGGATAAGGAAAATACACTGTAAGTTACGGCGGCATAGTGTATCAGAGATACGCTACGCAGGACGCAACAATGCGCCAGGCTACGTGGATCTGGCCCTTAGTTTATATCATAGGACAGGAGAGAGTATCTAAAAAAAAAACAGAATTTCTCTTTGATAGGGTTAAGGTCCACTTTGGAACATCCATATGCTTCTGCTATGCATTATGATTTATATATATATATATATATATATATATATATATATATATATATATATATATATATGTATATATATATATATATATTGTGCAAAAGTCTTAGACAGGTGTGAAAAAATGGTGTAAATTAAGAATGCTTTCAGAAATAGAAATCCTGCTGCAGAATACATTTGGGGCCAATGACATGCCTCCCAGATGGTATGGCATAATGGATAAGTGTCTGCCTGTATTTCTCAGCATTTAGGCTACCATTGATCCTGACCAAATCTCCAACTCCATTTGCAGAAATGCAGCCCCAAATGTGCAATGAACCTGCACCATGCTTCACTGTTGCCTGCAGACACTAATTATTATACCACTCTCCAGCTCTTTGGTGAACAAGCTGCCTTCTGCTACAGCCAGACACAGTATTTATTATTAATTTTGACCCATCAGTCCAGAGCACCTGCTGCCATTTTTCTGTACCCTAGTTCCTATGTTTTTGTGCATAGTTGAGTCACTTAGCTTTATTTCCACATCGGAGGTATGGCTTTTCATGAATACCATTTGTAGCCAGACCTCTCCGGACAGTAGATGGGTGTACCTGGGCCCCCCTGGTTTCTGACAGTTCTGTGTTGATGGCACTGCTGGACATCTTTCCATATCGAAGGGAAGTAAGCATTATGTGTCTTTCATCTGCTGCATTATGTTTCCTGGGCCAACCACTGCGTCTACAGTCCTCAACATTGCCCTCTTTGTGCTTCTTCAAAAGAGCTTGAACAGCACACCTTGCAACCCCTGTCTGCTTTGAAATCTTTGCCTGGGAGAGACTTTGCTGATGCAGTATAACTACTGGTAAATTGTGTCTCATTGCCGTGCTCAGTCTTGGCATGCTGTATGGCCTGTGACATGAAATTGTCTTCCACAATTTCACCTTAGTAGCAGGGTTTGGCTGTTCCTCACCCAGTTTTAAGCCTCCGACACAGCTGTTTATGTTTCAGTTAATAAATGTGTTTCAACCTACATATGAAATTGATGATCATTAGCCACTGCTTGGTATAATAGGTTAATCATACACCTGACTCTAATCCTACAAAATCCCTTACTTGCGCAAGTGGACAAAGTGTGCAAGTGTAAGAATTGATGCTGGTGTGATTTTGTTAATTGGTAAAAATAAACAATTAAAATATATATTTCTGGAAGCATTCTTACTTTACAGCATTGCTTCACAACTGCATACAACATTTGAACAGTACTGTATAAATATATATATATATTAATATATATATATATATTGTGACAGGAAGTCAGGTAAATCTGTGGGTGTTGTCACAGACGGGACATACATTTCTGCCTTGTTTAGACAATACACCAATTGTTATTAGGCGTCGGCTGCAACAGTAGCCAGAAAAGGTCTAAGGGCATTGGAAAACTTCAGCTGTTCAGAATGAGGCAATTAAGGCCTCTATACGTAATCCAGAGGATTACCACTGATTTGCTGCATCCTGAGGCTTTGTGAGAAGGAGAGCAGTGTACTGAAAGTCTTCTGAGGAGGTGAGGAAGATTGATTTTTCTGTGTGATAAAAATCAAAAGACTATTGTTTTTCTGCTGTATGACCAGCAGTGTCTGCCCAGCACTAGGCTGAGCCAGACTCCCTACATAGGTTCCTGTGTGGTGAAGGTAGACGCCCCAAGTGGCCAGGGTTTATTTTATGTTTGATTTTGTTTATGCTGTTTGGATGCTTGCACTTGTTTCCATCAAGATGGAAGAATAAACCAAAATCTTTGTTTTCAACTGTCTCCGACTGCCTGTCTGTATAAATTCAGTGTGTAGTGAACCCATCCAGGGGGGTCACACACCCCGCTACCGAGCTAACCCCTTACAATATATATATACAGTAAAACATTGGTATGCGAGCGTAATTCATTCCAGAAACATGCTTGTAATCCAAAGCACTTGTATATCAAAGCATTTTTTTTACAGGGTATAAAAGAGAAGAGAGGCGCCTCTAAGTGTAGCAATATGTTGCTAAATGTTGTACCTTCGTTAAATGTAACCATATTGCTACACTTAGGAGCGCCTTTCTTCTTTTTTATACTCAGTTGTGACATGACACTACTCTTATATCATGACATCGCTTGTATATCAAGACATCGCTTGTATATCAAGGCAAAATGTATTAATACATTTTGCTTGTCTTGCAAAACGCTCTCAAACCAAGGTTTTACTGTAGTATTTATTTATTTTTAATAAACTTGCGTTTTGGCAATAATTTTAATAATTTAGATTTTTTAACTATGCAGTACATCTACCAATCATAAGACTGAACAAAATGGAAATCTGATGGGCTCATATGGACTAGGCCATACTATAATAAAATATATTTTTTAAATGCTCAATTAAATATGCTGGATTTATGTAGCGGTGTACCTCTTTCTCATACATATTCTCTTTGTCCATGTGTTTTGTGATGCAGAAAAGAAGATTGATCCAAATTCTGTGGACCTGGCTAAATTGAGGGTGGCAGAGTTAAAGAAGATACTGGGCAGCTGGGGAGAGACATGCATAGCCTGCGTAGAGAAAACAGATTATGTTCAGCTTATAAAAGAACTAGCTCCAAAATATACTGCACAAAATCAAAGGACAGATCTGTGAAATCCTCTACTCTAATTAAAGATGAAGCTGCTGTATAACAGAGGAATGGAAAATGGATATGCTGTCCATAACAATCCTTTAACTATAAGATTTCATATTCTAACCTATACAAATAATGACAGCTGAAATCATGGTTGCTATGGGCAACACAATTACATTTTCTTCCTATTTTAATAAGTGAATGTTAATTATACGTTTAATGAACTCTGGATACATCAATGTTAAAACATGTATAGTTAATAAAAGGTACCGAAAATAACACCCTGACAATTATATGTGCATTTAATATCATTAATATTTTATAATAATAATAATCGTCATCATCATCCTCATCATCCCTGAATAGAAGTATGGTAAATCCATTTGAATGTGTGGGAACATGTGTGATCTCAGCAGAATAGATGCCATTGTTAGTTACTTAGGAGGCTTCCTAGGTACAATAATGAACATTATATGCAACGTGTTATTACAAAGAAATTAAGCTGCTTTCCCTTAGTCATTAATTGGATTCAAACCAGCCCTAAAGATTTAATCAGGTTGGTGGCTTTTAAGGAATCATTTTGACATGATGGCATTAGTACCTACAGTCATATGAAATAGTTAGTAGTAAGTACAATCAATTGAAATAGTTGACCTTTTGAACATGTTTTAAAATATAGGTAAACGTGTATAGGCAAAAGCGATGTACTGTACTTGAAATAATAACACATAAAATTGACATGGTGTATTCATTTTCATGGTCTAAATTTAACAAAATGAAGATTTTTCATATAGAAAAGTAAGTACACCCCTACAGTTATTACTTCAGATCCATGAAATTAGAATCTGGTGTTCCAGGTTAGGTGTCATTGATTATAACCTCTTTAGGCTGGATTAACACCTATGCAGTTTTAGGGCCAGATTCAAGTACATTTGCGGCGGTCTAACGTATCCCATTTATGTTACACCGCTGCAAGTTTTAAGCGCAAGTGCTTGATTCACAAAGTAGCGTAGCGTAAATGCGTCTGGCGCAAGTCCGCCTAATTCAAATGGGGCGTGTACCATTTAAATTAAGCGCGTTCCCGCACGGCATAAGAGGGTATGCAGGTGAACCTGTCTTATTATAACCTTAGGCATCTAGGGTCTGGTCAGGGGCGGACTGACAACTCATTGGGCCCCCGGGCAATAGGAGATTATGGGGCCCTGGGCAATAGGAGAATATGGAGACTGGGTGAAACTCCTGCGCTGTCTTGGATAGGTGAATGGTGGAGAGGGGAATGTGGGACGTGAATGGGAACACTGCAGCAGACAAAGAAAGTCTATCCTAATTAGACAATAAAAGATAATTTGCAAAAGGTGATGATGTCTGCGCTGTGAATGATTACCACTGTGGGCAGGGGAGAGAGGAAGGTGAGGGGGGGGGGGGAGAGGGGGGGGAATTAAGGTTAAAGAGGGGGGGGGGTTGAAGTCAGGTGGGTCTCTGGAGCAGTAATGAAATCACAAAAATGGTAGAGGTGCAGTTGCAAAGTGGTGATTAAATCAACATAAACTAGACAAAACTGTGCATATCACTGAAGAGGACTGAGAAAAAACTACAGTACATATATCTGACAGTCCCAAGTTAGATGAAAAAAAGAACCAAAATCAAATTCCAAAAAGTGCTGTTGCAAGAAAGCATACTGAGTAAATAATCAAAAATAAAGTTCCAAAGCCAATGATGAATGAAGATGTGCGGGGAAATCAAATCCAAATGAATGAAGATGTGCGGGAAAATCAAATCCAAATGAATGAAGATGTGCGGGAAAATCAAATCCAAACAAGTGCGCCCACACCGTTAGTGATCCAAGCAGCTTACCTCCTGGTTATCATTCAACAACCCCAAAAATGGGTGCTCTGGCCTTTCATTTGGTGGGGATCTTCCTGGTGAGTCTCAGTAGTTGGTCATGTATGGAAAATATATAATAATAAAGATAATGTGGCGTGATGCTGGTATCACATAGATAAAACAAAGGGGGAGCTCTGTATAAGGTGGATGGAAACTCACACAACTTACACGCTGTGTAGAAATGGAGTGCTTGTCTCCACGAGCGCCGAGCTCGTCTCCCTAAATTCTCCTGCACAACTTTTCTTCCCTAGATGTCCCTAGACGTGACGTGACGAACACGTGTGGGACACTAAGCACTGGCAGCAGCCCCTGACGGACGGTAAACGAGCGCGGCGCTCGTAGGATATGTAACCGATACCAGACTGCTACATGTGAGTCTTTTAAGATTGTTTTATGTTTTAATTAAATTGTTTTTATACGGAATCACGCGATGTGCCCCCTTTCTTCTCCTTCCTCCACCCCCTCTGCCTTCGCATGGGCCATCTGCTCCGCGGACATCTAGGGAAGAAAAGTTGTGCAGGAGAATTTAGGGAGACGAACTCGGCGCTCGTGGAGACAAGCACTCCATTTCTACACAGCGTGTAAGTTGTGTGAGTTTCCATCCACCTTATACAGAGCTCCCCCTTTGTTTTATTTATGTGATACCAGCATCACGCCACATTATCTTTATTATTATATATTTTCCATACATGACCAACTACTGAGACTCACCAGGAAGATCCCCACCAAATGAAAGGCCAGAGCACCCATTTTTGGGGTTGTTGAATGATAACCAGGAGGTAAGCTGCTTGGATCACTAACGGTGTGGGCGCACTTGTTTGGATTTGATTTTCCCGCACATCTTCATTCATTTGGATTTGATTTTCCCGCACATCTTCATTCATTTGGATTTGATTTTCCCGCACATCTTCATTCATTTGGATTTGATTTTCCCGCACATCTTCATTCATCATTGGCTTTGGAACTTTATTTTTGATTATTTACTCAGTATGCTTTCTTGCAACAGCACTTTTTGGAATTTGATTTTGGTTCTTTTTTTCATCTAACTTGGGACTGTCAGATATATGTACTGTAGTTTTTTCTCAGTCCTCTTCAGTGATATGCACAGTTTTGTCTAGTTTATGTTGATTTAATCACCACTTTGCAACTGCACCTCTACCATTTTTGTGATTTCATTACTGCTCCAGAGACCCACCTGACTTCAACCCCCCCCCTCTTTAACCTTAATTCCCCCCCCCCCCCCCCCTCACCTTCCCCTCACCTTCCTCTCTCCCCTGCCCACAGTGGTAATCATTCACAGCGCAGACATCATCACCTTTTGCAAATAGGAGAATATGGGGCCCCCAGGCAATAGATTATGGGGCCACACAGTATACACACACATATATACAGTATACATACACAGTATACACACACAGACACGCAATATACACACACAGTATACATACACACAGAATACACATACACACACTGAAAAGGTACTGGAGAAGCGGGCAGCTATAATCTTGGGATTTTTTTTAAAACACAGATTTTTAGATACTGTGCTTGGTTTTACTGAGGCTGGCAACCCTGATGGGCCCCCTAGTGGCATGGGGCCCTCAGGCAGTGCCCAAGTGCCCGAATGGTCAGTCCACCACTGGGTCTGGTGTTCTCTTATGTCTATTGACATGTGAGGTGTCATCATGCCAAGACCAATAGAGTTCTCTAAATCCTTCAGAAAGAAAGTTGTAGATGCCTATGGGTCTGGCAAGAAATTTAAAAAGATTGTCAAATGACTTAAAATCAATCATTCCAGTGTAAGGAAGATAATCTACAGGTGGCATAGATTTCAAACAATTGCTAATTTGACCAGGACAAGCTGGCCTAGAATATTTAACCCAAGAGCTGACCATTTGCTACAATTCTTGCAAAAGTTGGGGCCAAAGTGCATGCATCTACTTTCAGATAGAGATTGCTCCTCTTCAACCTGCAGAGTTGTGTTAGAAAAAAATTATTTGCCATGTCCAAAAAGAACATTAGAGCAAGATTACAGTTTGCTATTAAATATAAAGGCAAAGATTGGGCCTTCTGGAACAATATGCTGAAGACAGACCAATGATAGAGATGTTTGATCGCAGTAACTGTAGACAAGCTTGCTGCAAAGCAAAGACAGTATTTCAAAAGAAAAACCTCATAACAACTGTAAAGCATGGTGGTGGAAATGCTAAAGTTTGGGGTTGCTTTGCTGCTTCAGGGCCTGGGCAGCTTGTAGCAATCAAGACAGCCTGAGGAAATTGTAGCCTCAGGAAACTGAGGCTACAATTTGCACAGACTCACCAAAATTGGACAATAGGAGATTGGAAAAATGTTGCCTGTTCTGATGAGTCTCAATGTCAGCTGCGACATTCAGATGGTAAGGTCAGAATTTGGCATAAACAACATGAAAGCATGGATCCATCCTGCCTTGCATCAACGGTTCAGGCTGGTGGTGGTAGGGTAACGGTGTGGGGGATATTTTCTTGGCACACTTTGGGCCCCTTAGTACCAATTGAGCATTGTTTAACCACTTAAGACCCGAACCTTTAGGCAGCTAAAGGACCCGGCCAGTTTTTGCGATTCGGCACTGCGTCGATTTAACTGACAATTGCGCGGCCGTACGACGTGGCTCCCAAACAAAATTGGCGTCCTTTTTTCCCCACAAATAGAGCTTTCTTTTGGTGGTATTTGATCACCTCTGCGGTTTTTATTTTTTGCGCTATAAACAAAAATAGAGCGACAATTTTGAAAAAAATGCAATATTTTTACTTTTTGCTATAATAAATATCCCCCAAAAACATATCTAAAAAAATTTTTTTCCTCAGTTTAGGCCGATACGTATTGGTTTACCTATTTTTGGTGAAAAAAATCGCAATAAGCGTTTATCGATTGGTTTGCGCAAATTTTATAGCGTTTACAAAATAGGGGATAGTTTTATTGCATTTTTATTAATTTTTTTTTTTTTACAACTAATGGCGGCGATCAGCGATTTTTTTTTCGTGACTGCGACATTATGGCGGACACTTCGGACAATTTTGACACATTTTTGGGACCACTGTCATTTTCACAGCAAAAAATGCATTTAAATTGCATTGTTTATTGTGAAAATTACAGTTGCAGTTTGGGAGATAACCACAGGTGGCGCTGTAGGAGTTAGTGTTCACTTTGTGTGTGTTTACAACTGTAGGGGGGTGTGGCTGTAGGGCTGACGTCATCGATCGAGTCTCCCTTATAAAAGGGATCACTCGATCGATACGCCGCCACAGTGAAGCACGGGGAAGCCGTGTTTACATACAGCTCTCCCCGTTCTTCAGCTCCGGGGAGCGATTGCGACGGAGCGGCTATAAACGAATAGCCGCGCCATCGTCCCGGATCGCTCCCCGAGGGAACCCGACCGCCGCAAGTACCGGTGGGGGGGGTCCCGATCGGACCCCTGACCCACGTCTAGGCAGTGCCATTCTGCCGACGTATATGTACATGAGGCGGTCGGGAAGTGGTTAAAAGAAAAACCTCATAACAACTGTAAAGCATGGTGTGAAGCATGGTGGTGGAAATGCTAAAGTTTGGGGTTGCTTTGCTGCTTCAGGGCCTGGGCAGCTTGTAGCAATCAAGACAGGCTAAGAACAGGACTCACCAAAATTGGACAATAGGAGATTGGAAAAATGTTGCCTGTTCTGATGAGTCTCAATGTCAGCTGCGACATTCAGATGGTAAGGTCAGAATTTGGCATAAACAACATGAAAGCATGGATCCATCCTGCCTTGCATCAACGGTTCAGGCTGGTGGTGGTAGGGTAACGGTGTGGGGGATATTTTCTTGGCACACTTTGGGCCCCTTAGTACCAATTGAGCATTGTTTAACCACTTAAGACCCGAACCTTTAGGCAGCTAAAGGACCCAGCCAGTTTTTGCGATTCGGCACTGCGTCGATTTAACTGACAATTGCGCGGTCGTACGACGTGGCTCCCAAACAAAATTGGCGTCCTTTTTTCCCCACAAATAGAGCTTTCTTTTGGTGGTATTTGATCACCTCTGCGGTTTTTATTTTTTGCGCTATAAACAAAAATAGAGCGACAATTTTGAAAAAAATTCAATATTTTTTACTTTTTGCTATAATAAATATCCCCCAAAAACATATCTAAAAAAAAATTTTTCCTCAGTTTAGGCCAATACGTATTCTTCTACCTATTTTTGGTAAAAAAAAATCGCAATAAGCATTTATCGATTGGTTTGCGCAAAATTTATAGCGTTTACAAAAAAGGGGATAGTTTTATTGCATTTTATTAATTATTTTTTTTACTACTACTTTTTTACTACTAATGGTGGCGATCAACGATTTTTTTTTTGTGACTGCGACATTATGGCGGACACTTTGGACAATTTTGACACATTTTTGGGACCATTGTCATTTAAAAATGCATTGTTTACTGTGAAAATGACAATTACAGTTTGGGAGTTAACCACAAGGGGGCGCTGAAGGGGTTAAGTGTGACCTCATTTGTGTTTCTAACTGTAGGGGGTGTGGCTGTAGGTGTGACGTCATTGATTGTGTTTCCCTATAAAAGGGAACACACGATCAATCACGGCGCCACAGTGAAGAACGGGGAACACACAGCTCTCCCCGTTCTTCAGCTCCGGGGACTGATCGCGGGACTCCAGCGGCGATTAGGTCCGCGAATCCCGTGGCTGCAGTCACGGAGCTTCGGACCGGTCACGTGCACGCGCCGGCGGCGCGCGCGACCCCACGGCTGGGCTTAAAGAGCCACGTACATGTACGTGCCAAGCCGTGCCATTCTGCTGACGTATATCGGCGTGAAGGGGTCATTAAGTGGTTAAACACCATGGCTTACCTGAGTATTGTTACTGACCGTGTCCATCCCTTTATGACTACAGTGTACCCATCTTCTGATGTCTGCTTCCAGCAGGATAATACAAAATGTCACAAAGCTCAAATCATCTCAAACTGGTTTCTTGAACATGACAATGAGGTTTTACTGATCAACGTCCGATAAACAAAATCAAAACCAATTCTGTTTTATCTTATACAATAAATACCTTGTAATATGGCATCTTTCATTTACACAGAGAAAAAAACATGTCAAGGCACATTAACAGATAATGAGGTGCCTTATTGAATCACATACCATGTATTTATTTTCAGTGAGAACAATGTATTACTATGATAATGATAAGCCCTGGGTATGATTCACGTCTAATTCTCATTTTCTGCTGTCTGCTAGGCATTTTCTGCTGAGGTTGTTCCATGAAGAAATTATACTGCATGCTTAAGCACAGCGTCTGAGACTTCATTCTATTAAAAAGCAACAGTCGGAACTTCAGTATTTTATGCCTACTGGGAAAGGTCTGTTTTCATCTGCAAAATGCACCGTAATGTGTAGCATTTCATGGGTGGACAGATCGAGTTAATGACCAGATTGACGCTAATGATTCTAAGCGAGTGAGCTGAAATGCTGTATTATATTTGATAACATTTTTTTATGTTCTGTAATGTGTGCTGACTGGTTTCATTTAAAGGGAAAGTACTTTTTTTTTTAAATGCTGATATAACATACAGTGCCTTGCAAAAGTATTCACTCCCTTGGCTTTTTACCTATTTTGTTACATGTGAGGGATCAGAACACAATAGTCAAAGTTGGTGAAGTAAAATTAGAAAAATACATACCGTATTTATCGGGGTATAGCGCGCACCCCTAAAGTTGCCCCGAATTCCTGTGGAAAAAAGTTTTTTTGTACTTACAGTTTTGGTGTCTTGCGCGGCGTCCATCGGAGGCCTCGTCGGGTCCGGCGTCCGTCTGCGGCTTCGGGTGTCCTCTTCGTCGGGTCTGGCGTCCTTCTGCGGCGTCCTCGTGTCCTCCCTGCTCGTTTCCCGCGCCGAGTTTGAATACTGCGCCGACATATACAGAGCGCAGTACACTTGTGTATTGTCGGGCAGGCTCGGCTACTCTCGCGCTGACGTCCTGTACGTCCAGGACGTCAGCGCGAGAGGACCCGAGACTGCCCGACAATACACGAGTGTACTGCGCTCGGTATATGTCGGCACAGTATTCAAACTCAGCGCGGGAAAGCGGGTATCGGCGTATACCGCGCACCCACGATTTTGTCCTGATTTTCAGGGCAAAAAGTGCGCGGTATACGCCGATAAATACGGTACATAAAACGATTTTTCAGAAATTAAAAACGGATAATTGGCATGCGTATGTATTCGCCCCCTTTGTTATGAAGCCAATAAAAAGCTCTGGTGCAACCAATTACCTTCAGAAGTCACATAATTAGTGAAATGATGTCCACCTGTGTGCAATCTAAGTGTCACATGACCTGTCATTACATATACACACCTTTTTGAAAGGCCCCAGAGGCTGCAACACCTAAGCAAGAGGCACCACTAACCAAACACTGCCATGAAGACCAAGGAACTCTCCAAACAAGTAAGGGACAATGTTGTTGAGAAGTCAGGGTTAGGTTATAAAAAAATATGCTAATCTTCGATGATCCCTACAAGCACCATCAAATCTATAACCAAATGGAAAGAACATGGCACAACAGAAAACCTGCCAATAGTTGGCCGCACACCAAAACTCACAGACCGGGCAAGGAGGGCATTAATCAGGGAGGAAGCACAGAGACATAAGGTAACCCTGGATGAGCTGCAGAGTTCCACAGCAGAGACTGGAGTATCTGTACTTAGGACAACAATAAGCCGTATGCTCCATAGAGTTGGGCTTTATGGCAGAGTGTCCAGAAGAAGCCATTACTTTCGGCAAATAACAAAATGACACATTTTTAGTTTGCGAAAAGGCATGTGGGAGACTCCAAAATGAATGGAAGAAGGTGTAAATAATGGTAACAAAGATAAATCCGCCCTTTCTGTGTTCCCACCACTGTGCATATGAACAAATAGTCATAATCAAATTTGCAAAAGAGTGAAGCAGCTACTTTAAAAAAAATCAAACTGTGAAAAACACATTCTAAAACCCTAAAATTAGTGTAATAAATATAAGCAGCGCTGTAAACAATGTAAGATGAAATATCCGTTTTCACAGGTATTCAAAAATAATGCTAATTTCCATAAATATCACCATGTGACAAAAGTGAATATGTGCACAAATTCCAACAAATATATATAAATGTGTTTAAATATTAATTAAATATAAGTCCATATATTACATCAAGTAGGTTTGTGAAAAAATAATGATAATAGCTTCCAATCTTCCACCACATCCGGTGTCAGTGAATCCTCTCCCGTCAGATGCAAAACTTACCAACTCAAATTGCCTTACACTCTCGTGTTCGGCGTGTAAACGTGTACAAAAATACCTCACTGGTAGGTATAGCAGATAATCCCAGTTCCAACCAATTCACTGCCAGAAAGCTCTGCAAATAAAAGAAGTGCTCAAAATAGCATGATACTGTAAAATCTGTTTAACCACTTACCCCCCGGAACATATTGCTGCCTAAAGACCAGAGTACTTTTTGCGATTCGGGACTGCGTCGCTTTAACAGACAATTGCGCGGTCGTGCGACGTGGCTCCCAAACAAAATTGGCGTCCTTTTTTTCCCACAAATAGAGCTTTCTTTTGGTGGTATTTGATCACCTCTGCGTTTTTTATTTTTTGCGCTATAAACAAAAATAGAGCGACAATTTTGAAAAAAATGAATATTTTTTACTTTTTGCTGTAATAAATATCCCCCAAAAATATATAAAAAAACATTTTTTTTCCTCAGTTTAGGCCGATACGTATTCTTCTACATATTTTTCGTAAAAAAAATCGCAATAAGTGTTTATTGATTGGTTTGCGCAAAAGTTATAGCGTTTACAAAATAGGGGGTATTTTTATGGCATTTTTATTAATATTTTTTTTACTAGTAATGGCGGCGATCAGCGATTTTTTTTTTTCGGTATTGCGACATTATGGCGGACACTTCGGACATGTTTGACACATTTTTGGGACCATTGGCATTTTTATAGCGATCAGTGCTATAAAAATGCATTAGATTACTATAAAAATGCCACTGGCAGTGAAGGGGTTAACACTAGGGGGCGGGGAAGGGGTTAAGTATGCCTGGGTGTGTTCTTACTGTGGGGGGGGGGGTGGCCTCACTAGGGGAAACACTGATTTTCTGTTCATACAGTGTATGAACAGAAAATCAGCATTTCCCCTGCTGACAGGAACGAGAGCTGTGTGTTTACACACACAGCTCCCGTTCCCCGCTCTGTACCGAGCGATCGCGTGTGCCCGGCGGCGATCGCGCCCGCCGGGCACACGCACGGGAGTCGGGGGCGAGCGGGGAGCGCGCGCGCGCCTCCGGCGGCGCGCGCGCGCCCCCTAGTGGCGGCTATACGATAGGACGTATAGCTACGGGCTCTCGCCCAGGAGAGCCGACCTGCCGCCGTATAATGACGGTGGCTGGTCGGCTACTAGTTAATAACACGCTTAAATCTTCAAATATAGCACTCACATGAATCTCAAAAAATAGAGCAATACACTGCACAGCAAACACTTGTTCAGAGAAGAAGCGAAAACCGAGTATATTGGTCGCGGCGGACCCAAAGTGTCCACTGATTGCTCACCACCTCCCTGCTGTGGCTGTGCGGCAACCATCTGAAGGGAACGTGTGACGTGTCAAGGCCGATCAAGGAAGCGGAGATCCAGGAAGGAACAGCGGGGAGGTGGTAAGCGATCAGTGGACACCTTGGGTCCGCCGCGACCAATATACTCGGTTTTCGGTTCATCTCTGAACAAATGTGGGGCGGTGCGCTTTCGTTACAGTGAAAAAACCCTGCTTGCAGCATCTTTAGAGCACATTTGGGGAGCTAGAAAACGCATCAATAAAACTCCTCACCATTGAAATTATTGTGAACTGCCTCAAAAGCGCCTCAAAAATGCCCCACTAGCATTTTTGGTGCAGTTTTTGAGCCTTGTGTCCTTTAAAAACTGCACCAAAAGCACTGCAAAAGTGCTCCATTAATGCATAGGCGTTTTACTGGCAGTTTTGAAGCGGAAGTAAACTTTACAAAAAAATGAGAGACAATACCTTAAAACAAAGCCCTCCATTGGCAACTTGTCACCAACGTCAGGGCTTCCATCCTCACCCGTTCTTCCTTCTAGGTTCGTGGATTCCTGCCATTTGAATGGACGAGCAGTGAAGACGACACTTCCACGCATGTTCGCTAGAGTCACGGCTGTTCCATAGAGCTCCACAGCAAAACAAGCTTTCCCCTCCTGGCAGTTTCTTTTGAATATATTTTAGCTGCGTGTACAGACCAAATAAGCTTGTATTTAAAAAATTTACCATTTAAAATGCATTGCTATGAATCAGAGTCTGTAGTAAATTGTTAGCAGAGACATTTTTTAGACGCTAGCTCACAGCAGCTAAGTTGTGGTGGTTTTCGTGGACAGTAGGATATGAAAAAAAAGACAAGTCAATGGTTTACAATTTACAATGGCCACTATTGTGATAGCAAACTTGTATTTACTACAAGGGATATAGGGGTCAGTAATGATGAAGACATCAGGTTAAATAAATGCCAAGTCAGTAGGTTAATTTTTCATGTGCGACCATTGGAGACTTATAAGTAAACTCAACATTAGATCTGTGGAAAATTGAACTGTTGGGGAAAGGGGGGGAATAAAAATCACAAGAGTCTCTGCACTTCCAAAGCATAATTTATTTGATAAACTAATCAGTCCAGTATAATCTCTAGATAACACACACACACACACACACACATATATATATATATATATATATATATATATATATATATATATATATATATATATATATATATATATATATATATATATAAATATATATATATACCTGTTACAAATTAACTTAATTACGGATTGGTGATCAACTGGCAGATTTCATTTTCACCCTTTATTCACCTTGAACCAAACTGCTACCCATCGGGCTGCAGATATATATAAAAAATAATGTCCTATAAGGTTCTGGATTAGTCAAATGTGTGGCCAGATGTGCGACATAGAGAAGCCTATCCTACCCACACCTAATAACTGTATGTCTATTTTCTCCATCAGCTAATCCCCCACAGTTATTACCTTTTGTTTTCAATTTATTTTTATTGTTTTTTTTTTTCTTAACCACTTGACAACTGGGCACTTAAACACCCTTAATAACCAGACCAATTTTCAGCTTTCGGTGCTCTCACGTTTTGAATGACAATAACTCAGTCATACAACACTGTAACCAAATGAAATTTTTGTCCTTTTTTTCCCACAAATAGAGCTTTCTTTTGGTGGTATTTGATCACCTCTGCGTTTTTTTTTTCGCTATTAATTAATAAAGAACGAAAATTTTGTAAAAAAATGAATTTTTCTTTATTTCTATCATATCATTTTGTAAAAAAGTATTTTTTCCTCATACATTTGGCCTAAAATGCATACTGCTACATATTTTTGGTAAAAAAAAAAAATTGGATATTATTTAGTCTGGGTGAAAGTTATAGGGTCTACAAGCTATGGTACCAATTTCTGAAAATTGAACAATTTGATCACACCTGAAGTACTGACAGCTTTTCTCATTTCTTGAGACCCTTACAAGCCAATAAAGTACAAATACCCCCCAAATGACCCCTTTTTGGAAAGTAGACATTCCAAGGTAGTTAGTAAGAGTCATAGTTAGTTTTTTGAAGTTGTCATTTGTTCCCACAATTCTTTGCAAAATTAAGATTTTTTTTTTTCCATACCAATATTGTCATTATAACAGGTTATTTCTCTCACATGGCATGTATATTCCACAAATGACACCCCAAAATATATTCTGCTGCTCCTCCTGAGTATGGCGATACCACATGTGTGAGACTTTTACACAGCGTGGCCACATACAGAGGCCCAACACCGAAGTAGCAACTTCAAGCATTCTAGGAGCATAAATTACACATCTAATCTCTCAACCACCTATTACACTTTTGAAGGCCCTGGAGCACCAGGACAATGGAAACGCCCACAAAGTGACCCCATTTTGGAAAGCTAACACCCCAACGTATAATCTATGAGGCATAATGAGTCTTTTGAACAGTTCATTTTTTTGCAGATGTTTTTGGAAAATGTGGAAACAAAATTACAACGCATTATTTTTACACAAAGTTGTCCATTTATAGGATATTTCCAACACATAGCATGTACATAGCAAAAATTACACCCCAAAATATATTCTGCTGCTCCTCCTGAGTATGGCGATACCACATGTGTGAGACTTTTACACAGCGTGGCCACATACAGAGGCCCAACACTGAAGTAGCAACTTCAAGCATTCTAGGAGCATAAATTACACATCTAATCTCTCAACCACCTATTACACTTTTGAAGGCCCTGGAGCACCAGGACAATGGAAACGCCCACAAAGTGACCCCATTTTGGAAAGCTAACACCCCAACGTATAATCTATGAGGCATAATGAGTCTTTTGAACAGTTCATTTTTTTCCAGATGTTTTTGGAAAATGTGGAAAAAAATAAAAACGCATTTTTTTTTACAGAAAGTTGTCCATTTATAGGATATTTCCAACACATAGCATGTACATAGAAAAAATTACACCCCAAAATATATTCTGCTGCTCCTCCTGAGTATGGCGATACCACATGTGTGAGACTTTTACACAGCGTGGCCACATACAGAGGCCCAACATCCAAGAAGCACCATCAGGTGTTCTAGGGACATAAATTACACATCCAATTTCCTTACAATCTATCACATTTTTGAAGGGCCTTCATATTTCTAACACAGCATGTACATACCAAGAATTACACCCTAAAATACATTCTGCTGAGTAATGGGTAAAAAAAAAAGAAGATTACCTGTGGTTTTAGTAGTGCAATTGTCCACAGAAGGAGAGCCCCGATCCAGGCAGCAGGCAGGGACGTGGTCACTGGTCAGCGACAGTGAATGGAATTGTCCAGGCAGCAGGCAGCAGGCAGGAATATTGTCCATAGTCAGTACAGTGCCAGCAGTGGCAAAATATTCGTCCTGGTAGGAACATGGTCCAAGTAGCGGGCCAGGAAAGAATGGGGACAGGGGTAGAGGCTTCTCCCACCCAAATCTCTTTGAAGCCTCCGGGCAACCAGACCCTAATCCGGGAATGAGAAAACTAAAAAATTATTTTTTTCATCCAGAAAAACAATTCTGGAGCCCCTCACATATGTGAGACCCATGTGTTCCCACTAGTATAGCAGGGTAAAAGATCAATCCAAGGGGCAGGCAAAAAACGTGGTCAAACAGTCCAGGGTCAGTTCCAGAGCAGGCAGAGGTAGGTACAGTTTAGGGTTAGGCAAAAGAGTGGTCGTATAACAAGCCAGGGTCAGTTCCAGAGAAGGCAGAGGTATGTTTAGGGTTAGGCAAAAGAGTGGTCGTATAACAGGCCATGGTCGGTTCCGGAGAAGGCAGAAGTATGTTTAGGGTTAGGCAAAAGAGTGGTCGTATAACAGGCCATGGTCGGTTCCGGAGAAGGCAGAGGTATGTACAGTTCAGTGCAGTGGCATAAGGGGTGTGGGGGGAAATTACAGGAAATGAGAATTGCGTTTACCATACGTCCCTAATAATGTAGAAACGTATGGTAACGGCGGAAACATGTTCCAATACAGAGGCCTGGTTGGGAAGGACAATCGGGACAGTAATACGTGGTGTCTTTTCGAATTCCTCTTCTGGAGCACACCCGGCACCTCTTCTGATTTCTGTTGCCTGTTTCACGGGGGGGGGGTTTGCTCAGGAAAGTGACGCTCGTGCAGTCTGCTCACAGAATCAGAGCGAATATTTTCCGGTGGGTTTTCAGGGTACAAAAGGGCGGTGATGACTTCTTCTTGATAGTCCAGATATGATACGGGGTTCTCTGATGATTTTTTGTAAATTACATAGGAATTATAGAAGGCCAAACTAAAAAAATAAATGGACACTTATCATATCTGTACCAGTGGCGGGATTTTCTTGTGGGCAGGTAGGGTTCTATCATCTGGTCATTGAAGTCCACTCCCCCCATGAACAAATTATAGTCATAGATGCATTTTGGTTTTTGGATTGGGCCGGTTCTTTTGGGGACTTCCACACAGGTGTCGTCATGGATTGATGTGAGCATGTGGACGTTCCGTTTGTCCCTCCACCTGACAGCCAATATCTCCTGGTTCCTCAATGCTGCAGACTCCCCTCGTCTGAGCTTTTGATCCACCAGTTTTTGCGGGAAGCCTTTTCTATTGGGTCTTATTGTGCCACATGCTGGGGTATTCCGAAGGTAAAGACAGCGAAACAGGGGCAAGCTGGTGTAGAAATGATCCACATAAAGGTGGTATCCCTTTCCAAAGAGTGGATAGATCAGATCCCAGACCACTTTTCCGCTGACTCCCATATACTCTGGGCATTCAGGGGGATGCAGTTGGGAGTCCTTCCCTTCATACACCATGAATGAGTAGAGGTACCCTGTGGCTCTGTCGCAAAGTTTGTACATTTTGACCCCATATCAGGCCCTTTTGCTGGGGATGAACTGCTTGATGCTCAGCCTGCCTGAGAATTTGACAAGGGACTCGTCCACGGATATGTTTTGTTCAGGGGTATATAATTGGGGAAATTGTTGAGCGAAAAAATTTAGAAGTGGCCGAATTTTATATAGCTTGTCAAAAGCAGGGTCATTTCGGGGAGGGCACTGGGCGTTGTCGTTAAAGTGGAGGAACCGCATAATTATTAAATATCGGGATCTTGGCATAAGGGAGGAGAAGAGTGGCATGTGGTGAATGGGTTTGGTGGACCAGTAGGAGTACAATTGTTTTTTTTTTTAAAGTGCCATAGTAAACGTTAGGCCTAAGAAAATGTTGAATTCGTCCACGGTTAGTTCTCTCCACTCAAAGGGGCGGGCATATCTGGAACCAGGGTTACTTCTTATGTACTGTTGTGCGTAGAGATTGCACTGGGCCACAATGAAGGATAGCAAATCTTCGGTGAAAAGTAAATTAAAAAAATTAAGCATGGAAAAGTTTTCGGTGTTCACCTGGACACCTGGCTGGGCAGTGAAGGGGGGGATATTTGCTGCTCCAGAATTAGGGGGAAGCCACAGGGGGTTTTGAAGGCCATAGGGAAGGCTGGCATGGCCCCTATCCCTTTGGGGCTGAGATGACACCCTACTGGTGCCTGGGCTTTGTTGCAGTGGCACATCGCTTGAGGTGGACGGCACAGCTCTTGAGGTGGACGGCACAGCTCTTGAGGTGGACGGCACAGCGCTTGAGGTGGACGGCACAGCGATTGGGGTGGACGGCACAGCGCTTGGGGTGGACGGCACAGCGCTTGGGGTGGACGGCACAGCGCTTGGGGTGGTAGGCACAGCGCTTGAGGTGGACGGCCCTGCGTGTCTGGGAGTAGGCCGCTTCTCCACGCCTGCACCCCTTCTTTTCCTGGGCACACGTTCCTCTTCAGATTCTGAATCAGACCCACTGTCTATAACGGGTTCATAGGCCGAATCAGAATCGGACAGAGACTCCTCGCTGCTCTCATCGCTCATGGCTAGTAGACGCTGTAAGGCCTGCTCACCGGTAAAGAATTTGTTTGCCATACTGGTGGCTGGTGAGGCTGTACTGCAGAGTACTGTGGTGGCACTGGTGGACACAGGTGGGCACAGGCGGCACTTATGTGCACTGTAGTGGCACGGGTGTGGCTCTGGTGGGCACAGGCGGCACTGGTGGGCACAGGCGGCACAGGTGGCTCTGGTGGGCACAGGTGACTCTGGTGGGGCTCTGGTGTGCACCGATTAGCAGAACAGGCAGCACTGGTGGGCACAGGCAGCACTGGAGGGCACAGGTGGCACTGGTGGGCACAGGTGGCCGTGTTGGCACAGGCGGCACTGGTGGCACAGGCGGCACTGGTGGGCGCAGGCGGCACTGGTGGGCGCAGACGGCACTGGTGGGCACAGGCGGCACTGGTGGGCACAGGCGGCACTGTTGTGGCACTAGTATAGGACTGTTGTGGCACTGGTGCGGCTCTGGTGACTCTGGTGGGGCTCTGGTGTGCACCGATTAGCAGAACAGGCAGCACTGGTGGGCACAGGCAGCACTGGTGGGCACAGGCAGCACTGGAGGGCACAGGTGGCACTGGTGGGCACAGGTGGCACTGGTGGCACAGGCGGCACTGGTGGGTGCAGGCGGCACTGGTGGGCGCAGACGGCACTGGTGGGCACAGGTGGCACTGGTGGGCACAGGTGGCACTGTTGTGGCACTAGTATAGGACTGTTGTGGCACTGGTGCGGCTCTGGTGACACTGGTGCGGCTCTGGTGACACTGGTGTGGCACAGGTGGCACAGATGTGGCACTACTGGGCACAGATGTGGCACTACTGGGCACAGATGTGGCACTGTTGGGCACAGATGTGGCTCTATTGGGCACAGATGTGGCACTTTAGGCACAGATGTGGCACTATTGGGCACAGATGTGGCACTGATGTGGCACTATGGGCACAGATGTGGCACTATGGGGCACGTTTTAACTATGGTAAGGTCAGCAACACTCACAGTTTATCTCCTCTTCTCTCCCGCTGATACTGTGTGAGGAGAGGAGAGGAGGTAAACTTTCCCTGACCTCCTTTGTTTACATTGTGATCGCGCCGTCATTGGACGGCGCGATCACATGGTAAAAGACAGCTGTTACTGGTCAATTACCTTGATCTGTGTAGCGCCGGGTCTCATAGACCCGGCGCGCACAGAATTTTCTGTGTGCGCGCCCGAGGCGGCGCGCATTACTGCTTCTGCTGGGTGCCGTTTCAGAACGGCGACCCCCAGTTAAGCAACCACCTTGCCGCCGTTTTTCGACGGCGGCCGGTGGTTAACTGGTTAAATACAAAAAGTTTTCATTCAATCAAGATTCTAACACATTGTGTATCTGTTCCTACTCATTATACAGAACCTTGATCAATATCCATAAATCACATTACCTTTAATACAGAATTTCTCACAACATATCCCTGCATATATTCTACTGTCTTCATTTCCCTTTCATCCTCAAACCCATTCATCCAAAAAAAACAACAAAAACAAAACCCATAACCCTCCTATTCTCTCCCTTTCCATGTACTCATTTTATACTTCATTTATATTTCCCCTTCATATTTTTTCTTATTTTTCATTTATAAATATTCTTTCATTTTTTGAGAGACTAAATTCATCCGATTTTTGCCATAATTCTGGCATTTGATAATTTATGTGTCCTTCTTCTCTTATCTGTCTTTCCATATATTGTATTTCGTTCATTTTACATATCCATTCTGCTATTTTTGGACTTTTATTTTCTCTCCATTTATGAGCTATTATTGTTCTAGCTGCTGATGTCATATGATAAAAAATATCCTTCTTAATACTCTTTATTGATTCTGGCATCAAAGATAATAATGAGATATCTATATTTGGATTCCTTTCTATTCCCGATATTTTTTGATATATCTCATGAACTGTTTTCCAGGATTTTCTCACCATATGACATTCATACCAAATGTGTTATTACCTTTTGTTTCACTTGACCCTCCCTTCTAGATTGTAGGCTCTAAAGAGCAGGGCCCTCTGATTCCTCTGTATTGAATTGTATTGTAACTGTGCTATCTGCCTTCATGTTGTAAAGCGCTGTGCAAACTATTGGCGCTACATAAATCCTGTATAATAATAATAATAAAGTCACTTGGGGCAGAGCCAGATGCAAGATAGACAAGTTGAAAAATAAGAGACTCTGTACCACCTTTGAACAATTTACAAATGAGATTAATTTTATAACCACACAAATGTAGTTCATATAGAAGTAATTTAAATTGAAAAACATACATGAAAATCCTATAGCAATGTGTTACACATTGTATAAATTGTATGTATTATTGAGACAGTGGAATAGTGTGACCTTCCTTTTGTGATAAATCAGCATGAAGGAAGGCCTGGGAAGTGAATTTCTTCAGAATGGCCAGACAGGACAGGATATCTGATGATGGTCTATTATTGGCTTGGGACCAACAGACATTATAAAAACACAATAGATTTCCTTCATTTATTTGCTGATAAAATCTCAAAGGTTAATGATTTGTTGGAAAACTGAATCAAAATACCTAAATAAATCTCTCATCGGTAAACTCAACTAGGCAACCTGCAATGTTTAATGGAATAACTTTTATTTTGGGCAAATCCCAGAATTAATAAAACTTCATGATGTTATTTTTCACGTACATAATATACACTATATGCTACAATATGAGAGATTGCAAAAATGTCATAGAATATATATTTATATATATATATATATTTATGTATACACTATATTACCAAAAGTATTGGAATGCCTGCCTTTACATGCACATGAACTGTAATGGCATCCCAGTCTTATTTCATAGCACAGGTGTATGAAACGTATATGTTGAAGCAGTATGTGCACATTGTGTTGCTGATTTTAAGATTTTAATGAACTTCAATAAACTACTATTTTTCTATGCTGATGGTGCCACCATTTTCCTTCCTTTTTGCTGTACAAATCCTGGTTGCGGACCAAGGCTGGCACACGGCACTTTGTCACACCAAGAGGAGAGCTCAGATTTTACCTGGAGCGGTGCAACCTTTGTGTTATATCTTGTCAATATTGAGTTGGCCTACCATTTGCAGCTATAACTGCTTCAGCTCTTCCGGGAAGGCTGTCCACAAGGTTTAGGAGTGTGTCTATAGGAATATTTGATCATTCTTCCAGAAGCGCATTTGTGAGGTCAGGCACTGATGTGGACAAGAAGGCCTGGCTTGCAGTCTCCGCTCTAATTCATCCCAAAGGTGTTCTATCGGGTTGAGGTCAAGACTCTGTGCAGGCCAGTCAAGTTCCTCCACCCCAAACTCATGCACAGCCATGTTGGAACAGAAAGGGGCCCCAAACTGTTCCCACAAAGTTGAGAGCATGAAATTGTCCAAAATGTCTTGGTATGTTGATGCCTGGAACTAAGGGGCCAAGCCCAACCCCTGAAAAACAACCCCACACCATAATCCCCCCTCCACCAAATGATTTGGACTGGTACACAAAGCAAGGTCCATAAAGATATGGGTGACACACTCCTAAACCTTGTGGACAGTCTTCCCAGAAGAGTTGAAGCTGTTACAGCTGCAAAGGGTAGGCCAACTCAATATTGAACCCTATGAACGAAGACTGGGATACCATTAAAATTCATGTGCATGTAAAGCAGGTGTCCCAATACTTTTGATAATATGTAATGCTTGACAGTGTAAATCTTTTCACTGCTACAGACTAATTAACCTGAACAAATTACTACATTCTATTTTCTAAAAAGACAAAGCTAGATACCTGCAATCTTATTTGTTGACAGAAGAATTTTTCCAACAATCTCAGTTGCCGTTAGCTATACATGTCTAGACCACATGGGAACTCACTTTTCTATATTCTACACAAAATTCTTCTGACATCTCTCTTTTCTAGCCCCCATTGGCATGGCCTATTGCTGGTCCCCTCTTTGAATGGGCCTGGGGCAGACTAAACCCCCAGCTACAGATGCCTGCCTTGTGTAAAAAATTCTTTCAGGCCCCGTACACACGACCGAACATGTCTGCTGAAACTGGTCCGCGGACCAGTTTCAGCAGACATGTTCAGTCGTGTATACGGCCGCCCGGACAGGTTTCCAGCGGACATTTGTCCAGCCGACCGTTTTCCGGCAGACAAATGTTTCTTAGCATGCTAAGAAACATGTCCGCTGGAAGCCTGTCCGTCGGACATGTTCGGTCGCCTCTACAGACTCACCGTACATGTCCGATCGGCCGCCATCCCTCGCATGCATCGAAGTGATTCGATGCATGCATGGAAGCATTGAACTTCCAGGGCCGCGCATGTCGCCGCGACGACGCTGCCACGTCACCGCGTATCGTGTACGCGCGGATTTCTGTCTGATGGTGTGTACAACCATCAGACAGAAACCTCCGGGCGGACATGTCCGCTGAAAACGGTCCGGCGGACCGTTTTCAGCGGACAGTCCGTCCGTCTGTACGAGGCCTTACATTTCTTTTAAAATGGTCAGATGTACTGTAACTTATGACTACATGAACTTTACAGTGGTGAGAAAAATACGATTTCAATCAGGCAGGATAGCAAATATTTGCAAAATCTTATCAAAATACCAGGCAAGCCAAACTAATCATTTAATAGGAAACTGTATTGGTTGGAGGTCAGTTGGACAGTATGTTATTCCTTGTTTTTATAGCGTTAATACTTTTTTAAACTGTTGTTTTTAATTTTAGTTCTTTGCCCTCCACTTGACTTTTCCTGGGGGCAAACAAGACCCATTGCCATAGCTTTGGGCAGGTGACGGGTATACTTGTTGAAGACATCAGGAGCCATTTCCGGCTTCTTCCATCACAGGGGACTGGGTGTTCCTCCATATCCTTTGTGGGAAGCGATCCTGACAGCTCGCCACGGCTCTGGGCTCCCTGGAAGAACAGGAGAGCCTATAAACCACCATAGGCAGTGGCAGGGGGAGGGCGCTCCAGCGCTCTAAAAGTGATAATTATCACATGACAGCTGATCGCTAGCTGAAAAAGCTTTGCAAGTGGTATTAAAGTGGAGTTCCACCCATAAATATAACATTACATCAGTAGTTTTAAAAAAATGTCATTAGTCCTTTAGATGCCTTCAAAGTGTTGTTGCTAGGCAGAATAGTTAATCTTCCCACTTCCTGCACCTAGGTGCTCAATGCTTCCTAACCTACACCGCACAGACTCCTGGGAATGTAGTGGGTGTAACTTTCCAGGAGTCTGTGCACTCCCCAGTCTCAAAGAATCATGTGACTTGAACAGCACAGGTGCTGAAACCTGATCTGACACTGCTTGTGCAGCACTGAGCATGTGCTAGATCTGCAAGGCTGAAATCCAGGAAGTCATACAGTCTGGCTTCATGATGCCCACACTTAAGATGGCCCCAGTCAATTTATATTTTATAAAGTGTCTAAATGCTGTAACAACCTAACAAAACGGACCTTAGTTTACAGACTAACTTTACTAGAATACATTAAGCTTGTGTATTACAGGGGTATTTATATTTAAAAAGTGAAATTGTGGCCGGAACTCCGCTTTAACTACTTCCCATCAGGATGTTTATATATGTGATTTGGAATTGTATATATATATATATTAAAAAAAAAAGAATACACAATGCAACAATAATTTTTTGGGAATGTGGGAAATTAATTATTATAAATTTATAGTGAATAATAAATGAAAGATTAGCAATCTTAATTTTATTAGGTTTGTCATAATAGTCCAAATCAACACAATACTGTGTAGAAACTTAAAGCGGGGGTTCACCCAAAAATCTACTTTCTGCCATTAGATCCAGCATACTGCTGACATCTGCAGTATGCTGTTTTTTTTTTTTTGTACTTATCGTTTTATCAGCCGTTGTTATCCGGCTCCGAGCGGGGATTCCTTCCGGGTATAGGCGTTCCTAAGCCAAGCGGAGTTGATTGACGGGCTGCTAAAGCACGTCACGCCTTCCGAAAATACCTGACGTGACACTCGGGTGTTTACGGCGCCTGCGCAGTCAGCTCTACACGGGAGGCACAGGCGCGGTATAGCGCCGTAAACACTTCGGGTATTTTTCGGAAGGCGTGACGCGCTTTAGAAGCCCGTCAATCAAATCCGCTTGGCTTAGGAACGCCTATTCCCCGCAGAAATTCCCGCTCGGAGCTGGATAACAACGGCTGATAAAACGATAAGTACAAAAAAAAACCCAGCATACTGCAGATGTCAGCAGTATACTGGATCTAATGGCAGAAAGTTGATTTTTGGGTGAACCTCCGCTTTAAATGTGTGCTTAATACCTAGGGCATACCACTTCTATCACATGGGATTGAACTGGAAATTAAAGTGGTAGCATATTCTTCTTTTTGACATGTACCTACTGGTAAGCCTATAATAAGGCTTACCGGTAAGTATGGTGAATATCTTCTAAAGGTGCACTGTTTTGGAGATATTCACACTGCATGCTGTCCCTTCAGATCTCTGTGCCGCGGTCACAGCTCGGCCAATCAGATGGAACCTGGAAGGAAGATGGGGTGAAGATGGAAGTCCTGTCAGCAGTGAGAGCGCACTGTTGTAGGGCTTTGTTCTAACATAAGTATTTCATAATGTGCTAGTATGTGATGCTATTGTCTTGCAGTTTTTTTTTAAAAAAAAAAGGTGCGGTTTACCACTGCTTTAAATAAAAATATCTAGCCTCATGTCCGCTCTCCCACTAGCCATAATCTGCCTGCATTGGATAGAGACGCACAAAGACCAATTAATGACATCACTAAGTTTAAAATAAGATATATAATAAAAACAAAACTTTATTTTTTATTTTATTTTTATTTCATTTATATTGTTGAGGAGGAGGAGTGAGGAACCAGGGAAAGCAAAATATAAGCAAATTAAACTTCACATTTAAGACATTTTAGCCTTAAAAATAATGATAACAATGAACGAATTTCTGTATAGAGGACTATGAAGTACGTTGTCTGATTCTGGGAAAGTTCATATCATTTCAAAAACACCAATGTTTTTACTGAAGCACAGAGCTCTATGCACTGCAACCTGATGCATGCCCTGCAGTTTAGGGGTTAATTATTAAAGACCATGACAGATCTTAAACGTGCAATCTTGATCTTCATTACCGACATCATTTTAAATATATTTTTCTTCATAAATATTTAAAGGAAGAAACAGGAGAAGGTTATTCTTTTGTTATGATGTCACTGATACATGCTTGGATACTAGTATGGCTTGAACGATCAGGCTACAGTGCCTATTCGTACTACCGCAGCGAGGTAACTCCATATGCAACGCAGTCATGTTTTTCCTGACCTACAATTGAAATTTTAGATAGCGGCGAAACGGTTTTGCTGGATGTTTTACTAGCTGCTAAAAGCTTGGAGAACGATGAAAGGAATGTTCAGTACCGGTATATTTCTCTTTGGGTACCTCACTGGTTGCACTGTTTAAAGTCTCTTGGTTGGCACAAATGAATGAAGAATAACAAAGAAACTTTATGTCTCAGGATCCCGGGGGATCATAGAAAGTCACTAGATCTGGCTGAGGATATCATTACTTCATGTTCTTTTTTTCAAAGTTTTTCCTTGACTTTGGGATTGGGATTTTTGGATGTAAGCAAAAAAAAAAGAAGTTTGTTGTTTGAAGCAGAGGATGCAATGGTGATACCTGTTACTCCCATCAGGTTTTCGGTGTGCTGCAAAATATCCAGAGGACTTTAGGTGAAGATAAGGGATCCTGCGAAGAAAATGCACGCTTTTCCATGTTCAGGGCTTCTTACCTGCTTTGGGCATGAAAGGGAGACTGTGCCGTTTGAGCAACCTGGCACCAACACGCTTGATGTACAAAAGTCGGATGCTTCTTCTGTTGTTCGCAAGCAGCCATGTGGACCTGTATCATGTGGGCACAACACAAAGGCAGATCCTATCCCAGAGGGGGACGTTATCCGCTGTTGTTTTTCAGAAAGAAACGGCGTAAAAAATGGCAGCATTAGAGCGCCATCGTGCAGCCACTCCAAATTGTCAGATAGTAATGCTACCTTAGGTTCTAAACCGGAAACTGACTTTGTCTCCATCCACACTCACATTCCTAGGCCTACAATAATCACTGTGCCAACGGTAAGTGTTCTTGTGTGGCAAAGCCTGATATTTAAATCAATGGGGTTCTGACAACTCCTAAAATTACTAAATTGATCACTATATAGTTGACTGGGTTAAGGTGAAAGTTTATGTTGGTGCAAGAAATATTGAAAATATTGCACTGCAAGTTAATGCACCACAAGCCATGCAATGCTATAGCTGATATATTTAAAGACATTTTTGTTGGAAACAGCAAATAGGATAGAAGGTTTAAGGTCCCATTAGCTCCATTGCCATGTGTTAATGCGTGTTGCATTAAGCCAGCCAGTTTATGTGTCTGAACTACCTAATCATCCAATGACTGTACCATTTCTGGCAGTTCACCACAACGAACATTAGTGCATTGCCACACGATGCACTACACTGCAATTCATGTTTGCAAGGTGTGTTGGGGTGCCATTCAGTATAAATGGCTCCTCAACGCACCAATGCCTTGTAGTTACTGTATGTAAATACTGCAACAGAAGTCCTCCCTTGGGTTGAATATGTTGAATGCTCGTTTCTGTCTAGGGGACGGAAAAGCACTTTTTCTTACCTGAACCTTCCCAGCGGACTGTTCCTCAGTGTATTCATGTTCAATGTGAAACTATGGGCACCCTCCATAAGTCTTGATGTATGAGGGCTTTTGACCACTGGAGTGCAGGTTCGGAGAGGCCTGTGGAAGTAAAATCGTGTTACCTGGTCTCTGTAAACATAAATGTGCCATTAACCTTTGCAGTGAAGGAGCAGCCCCACAGCAGAGGAGGGCTTTAAACGTAATTTGTACTATAACTACAAGTGAAAGCACAATCTTTGTTTTTCTCTGTGGGTGGTCATGGTTTGTACCTCAGAAATGGACTTCCAACCTGTGTGGGAGATAACCTGTTGAGCTCAGATTTTTTTTTTTTTTTTTTATCTTGGATGCTAAGGGGCAAACTGGGTTTCCTTAGGATTGGGGTCATTAGAGTGGTGTTTACATCTTTTATCAGAAGCCCTTGGTGATTTTCTGGAGAATGATTCCAATCAGTGGATGAAGTTTAATGCAGGATGGAAGCTTCTGTGTGAATCCACAGAATGCCCTGTTTATGATAGGCAGTGCTTCCTTGTTCAATTTGGACTGCTAGTTAAAGTGGAGTATGTTTATAACAATCCCAATGAGAAATGTTTTCAACCCATGAAGTGGGGGTCATTTATTTAAGTGGGATTACTTCCGACTCTGCACTTCAGCGAATGCATGAAGCAAAAGGATACTGGAAAATACTTTGAAAAACACCACACAAAACGCAGATGACTCTGTTTACACCTTCTCTCTTGTCACTAAACATGTGCTCTCTACCACTCCTTCTGACAGTTGTGTCCTCTCTCCTTAAACTCTCTTTTCTTCACCTCTATTTTCCACCCCACACTTACATATAACTCCCTCACTTCTGTTGTCTTCCTATTACTGCACTCACCAACTCTTGCTAATTCTTAATCCACATGCTAATAAAACCTCCAGGACGCTGGGGCATGTCACTTCATATAAATTACACTCCCACATTACCTCCCTCACCCTTTTTCCTCTTTTTACCTCTGGAGTTATATCCCCAAACCCTGGGCCTCCATCATTTAACTGTACTCTACGCACCCATACCCTGGACCCTCTGGCAGCAACCACAATCCACACAATTTTCCATTTGTCTACTTCCCAAGACCAGACCCCCCTTTTTCTTGTGCCCTATGGAATGCCTGCTTTGTCTGTAACAAACTTGCTTCTCTCCATGACCTTTTTATCACTAACTTATTTAATCTACTCGCTATTATTGAAGCCTAGCTTCATGAATCCGACACTGCTTCTTCTGCTGCCCTCTCCCACTGTGGCCCCCTCTGCACTCACTCCCCCAGACCCAATGGATGGAAGGGAGGGGGAGTGGGAATCCTTGCCCCACATAGCACTTTTTAGGCACTTCACCCATCTCCCTCTCTGTCACTCTCCTCAATTGAGGCATATTGCATTTGTCTTTTCTCTCCCATTTCTCTAAGAATAGCTGTGATCTATCAGCCCCTTGGACCAGTATCAGCCTTTCTTGATTACTTTTCTGCCTGGCTACCCTACTTTCTCTCTTCTGAAATCCCTACAATCATTCCCTGTAACTTCAACATCCCTGTTAATACTAACACCCCTGCTACTTCCAAACGTCTCTGTTTAACCTCCTCCTTTGACCTAAAGCAATGGATACATGCTCCCACTCACTCTGACGGTAACACCTTTGACGCTATTTTCTCCCACCTATAAACTCCATGCAAACTCTCCAACAATCCTTTCCTTCTCTCTGACCACTAATTTATTAGTTTCACTCTCTCCCTCTGTGTCATGGTCTTACCTGTCTCCTTCGTTTGACATGTGCTGGCGGCCATCTTGGTTTCTGGGTCTCTTGTAGCCTCCCACCCTGCGGCTCCTCCTTCCCACTGGGAGGAGCTGGATGCCTGGCTCATATATAGGAGGTCTGTGGCTTCAGTTCCTTGCTTGGTCCTCCTGTGTTCACATGCTTCTAAGACTGCTGCTGCTTCTGGTTCCGATCCTGGCTTCGTCTGACTTCCCTGCTAGTTCCTGATCCTGGCTTCGTCTGACTTCCCTGCTGGTTCCTGATCCTGGCTTCGTCTGACTTCCCTGCTGGTGTCTGATCCTGGCTTCATCTGACTTCCCTGCTGGTTCCTGATCCTGGCTTCGTCCGACTACCCTTCTGGTTCCTGACCTCTGGCTTCGCAAGACTCTGCTTCGGTTTAACCATCCGTTTGGACTTTTGCTTTACAGCTTGATTTTCAATAAAGCCTTCTTATTTTCACTTATCTCTTGTTGTACGTCTGGTTCATGGTTCCGTAACATTAGGACCAAGCCATGAATTTTGACGGTACAGGGCCATCCTCGCTACCCACGCTGGTTGCCAGACTTGATCAGCAGGATTACCTGTTGGGTCAGTTCGCCGTGGCGTTGCAAACCCTGCTTGAGCCCCCCTTCCACAGCGATTTGGGGGAGAGCCAACTCAGTGCCGAGGTTTCCTTAACCAAGTGGGCATTTATTTCGAGTTGCTGCCACATGCCTTTCCCACTGAGAGATCAAAGGTGGGCTTCTTGATCTCGCTGCTCTCGGACAAGGCCTTGGCCTGGGCCAGCCCTTTATGGGAGAACAACAATCCGGCAGACCCCTCCAGCCATCACACAAGACTCATGAGACCCTTCCAGTGGGGATAGCCATTGGTGCCGTTCACAGAGAGTCGGTCTGCTTCCAGGTTATTTCGTCTCCACACTACTCGGTGGTCTTGGGGTACCCCTGGCTCCAGAAGCATAATCCGACTTTCGACTGGAGATCGGCCGAGATCCTCTCATGGTCACCACAGTGTGGGGCTAGTTGCATCCATGGGCCTGTCAAGTTGCTGTGTACTTCCTCGGACTCTCTGTTGCCTCCTGAATACGAGGAGTACCGGGATGTATTCGATAAGGTGCGCGTAGTTGCCCTACCTCCGCACCGCCCATACGATTGTGCCATAGAGTTACAACCTGGTGCCGTTCCTCCCCGCGGCAGGGTCTATCCACTGTCGGTTGTGGAGAATGAGGCCATGGAGGAGTACGTGATGGAGGCGCTGTCCCGTGGCCACATTCGCAAATCCTCGTCCCCGGCAGGGGCTGGATTTTTCTTTGTGAAAAAGAAGGGTGGTGAGTTGAGGCCTTGCATCGATTACAGGGGCCTTAATCGCATCACGATCAAGAACGCTTACCCGATACCCTTGATTTCCGAGCTGTTCGATCGCCTTAAGGGGGCCACGGTCTTTACCAAACTCGACCTGAGGGCGGCATATAACCTGGTAAGGATCAAGGCGGGCGATGAGTGGAAGACCGCGTTTAACACCAGGACCGGCCATTATGAATCCTTGGTTATGCCCTTTGGGTTGTGCAATGCGCCCGCAGTCTTTCAGGAATTCATCAACGATGTTTTCCGTGACCTGTTGCAGCAGTGTGTGGTGGTCTATTTGGATGACATCTTGGTATACTCTGAATCCATGGAGGCCCACATTCTGGATGTCAAGCGAGTGTTGCAACGGTTACGAGAGAACAAGCTGTTCGGTAAGCTTGAGAAATGCGAATTTCACCGATCCCAGGTAACCTTCTTAGGTTACATCATTTCCGCTGAGGGGTTCTCCATGGACCCTGAGAAGGTTTTGGCTGTCTTACAGTGGCCTCAGCCCAGTGGTCTTCGTTCCTTGCAGCGCTTTTTGGGCTTCGCCAATTATTATCGGAAGTTCATCAGGGACTTCTCCATGCTGGCCAAGCCTCTCACGGATCTGACCAGGAAGGGCAGTAATTCCCAGGTCTGGCCGCTCGAGGCCATCCGGGCTTTTGAGGCCCTAAAATCCGCCTTTGTGTCGGCTCCGATTCTGTCTCATCCCAACCCTGGGTTGCCCTTTGTCCTCGAGGTGGACGCGTCTGAGACGGGAGTAGGCGCCCTTCTGTCTCAGCGTAGAACACCAGAGGGTCCGCTGCTTCCTTGTGGGTTTTACTCCCGGAAACTGTCACCCGCGGAGTGCAACTATCAGATTGGTGACAGGGAGTTATTGGCCATAGTGCAGGCTCTCAGGGAGTGGAGGCACTTGCTCGAGGGCTCGGTGGTTCCGGTTCTCATCCTGACGGACCACAAGAATCTGACCTACCTTTCTGAGGCCAAGAGATTGACACCACGTCAGGCCAGATGGGCTCTGTTCTTGTCACATTTTAATTACGTGGTCTCCTACCTACCCGGTTCCAAGAACATCAGGGCGGATGCCTTATCACGGCAGTACTCCGAGCTGTCCAGGGAGGAATCTATACCGACTTCGGTCATACCTCCGAATCAGATCCTGGCCGCCATTCGCACCAGCCTGACCTCTCCCCTTGGTGAGCAGATTTTGGCGGCTCAATCTGGTGCTCCCTCTGGGAGACCCAACGGCAGATGCTTTGTGCCTGAGGAGTTGCGCACTCGGTTGTTGCGAACCTACCATAACTCCATGACCGCGGGGCATCCTGGTAAGAATCAGCTGTCCTGGGCTGTTTCACGTCTGTTCTGGTGGCCTTCCCTACGTTCCGACATCGCCGCATATGTAGCGGCATGCTCCGTTTGTGCCCAAAGTAAGTCCCCTCGGCACCTTCCGTTGGGCCTGCTGCAACCCATAGCCACCGGGGAGCGCCCATGGTCACACCTGGGGATGGATTTCATTGTGGACCTCCCTGCATCCCGAGGCCATACGGTCATTCTCATGATTGTGGATCGGTTTTCTAAAATGTGCCACTGTGTTCCTCTCAAGAAGTTACCCTCTGCACAAGAGTTGGCCACGATTTTTGCCTGGGAGGTCTTCCGGTTGCACGGTTTGCCCAAGGAGATAGTGTCGGATCGGGGGAGTCAGTTTGTGTCCAGGTTCTGGCGCGCCTTTTGCTCCCAGTTGGGGATTCATCTCTCCTTCTCCTCGGCCTACCACCCTCAGTCCAATGGGGCCGCAGAACGATCCAATCAGGCCTTGGAGCAATTCCTTCGTTGCTATGTCTCCGATCACCAGGACAATTGGGTTGACCTCCTGCCTTGGGCTGAGTTTGCCAGGAACACGGCGGTGAACTCTTCCTCTGGGACGTCTCCCTTCATGGCCAATTATGGGTTCCAACCTGCCGTGTTACCGGAGGCATTCTCTCCCCAGGATATTCCGGCTGTGGAGGATCACCTTTCCATCCTACGCGCCTCTTGGGTACAGATCCAGAGGTCCCTTGAGGTCTCTGCGCAGCGCCAGAAACTCCAGGCTGATCGCAGACGAGCGCCTGCTCCTTCCTACCAGGTCGGAGACCGTGTATGGTTGTCCACTCGCAACCTCAACCTTCGAGTGCCCACTCCCAAGCTGGCTCCTCGCTTTGTTGGTCCCTTCCGAGTGCTTCGCAGGGTAAACCCGGTAGCCTATGCCCTTGCGCTTCCTCCTGGCATGCGGATTTCCAACGTGTTTCATGTCTCCCTGTTGAAGCCACTGGTGTGCAATCGCTTCACTTCCTCGGTTCCTCGGCCTCGTCCGGTCCAAGTGGGCAATCTTGAGGAGTATGAGGTGAGCAATATCCTGGACTCACGCCTGGTCCGCGGGCGGGTGCAGTTTTTGGTCCACTGGCGTGGTTATGGTCCAGAGGAGCGTTCCTGGGTTCCCTCCGCAGATGTCCATGCTCCTGCCTTGCTCCGAGCCTTCCACGCACACTTCCCTCAGAAACCGTTTTTTGCACCGCGGAGGAGGGGCCCTTGAGGGGGAGGTACTGTCATGGTCTTACCTCTCTCCTGTCTCCTTCGTTTGACATGTGCTGGCGGCCATCTTGGTTTCTGGGTCTCTTGTAGCCTCCCACCCTGCGGCTCCTCCTTCCCACTGGGAGGAGCTGGATGCCTGGCTCATATATAGGAGGTCTGTGGCTTCAGTTCCTTGCTTGGTCCTCCTGTGTTCACATGCTTCTAAGACTGCTGCTGCTTCTGGTTCCGATCCTGGCTTCGTCTGACTTCCCTGCTGGTTCCTGATCCTGGCTTCGTCTGACTTCCCTGCTGGTTCCTGATCCTGGCTTCGTCTGACTTCCCTGCTGGTGTCTGATCCTGGCTTCGTCTGACTTCCCTGCTGGTTCCTGATCCTGGCTTCGTAAGACTCTGCTTCGGTTTAACCATCCGTTTGGACTTTTGCTTTACAGCTTGATTTTCAATAAAGCCTTCTTATTTTCACTTATCTCTTGTTGTACGTCTGGTTCATGGTTCCGTAACACTCTGTTAAACCTTCTCTCCCTCCTTCTCTCCCTCCAACCACCTAACAATTACCTGTAGAAACCTTCGCCACCTCAACCCTTCTGTTCTCTACCCGGCTACTGACCCCCTTTATGACATATTTGCATCCCTGTCCTGCCCCAACTTAGCCACTTCTGTCTACTACAGCTGGATATACTGGCCTCCCTCACTACACACAGAATCAGGCCTGCCCCTACAACCATGGCAAACTGATGACACCAGAATTTGGATAAAAATGAAAAAAAAAAAATGATAGAAAAAAACGATCGTCTGTGTGGAAGTCCATCGGTCAAAAATCCATGCATGCTCAGAACCAAGTCGTACAATATTTTTTCCTCCCCCATGTGCTTCTTCCCCTGATTTCTCTTTCAAGATCGATAGATAGCACTACTATCAGCCCATCCCCACATGCCAAGGTTTAGGTGTAATCCTGGACTCTGAACTCTCCTTACGGGCCCACATCCAATCACTGTCTAAATCTTGTCGCCTCAACCTCCTCAACTTCTCCAGAATATGCCCCTTCCTAACCAATGGCATCACAAAGCTCCTAGTTCACTCCTTGGTCATCTCCCACCTTGACTCTCTCCTCACAGGATTACCCTTACATAGGCTTCAGTCCATCATGAATGTTGCTGCTAGACTCATCTACCTTACCAACCGTTCAGTGTCTGCTACTCCTCTCTGTCAATCCCTCCACTGGCTTCCACTAACCCAACTAATGACATTTATAATACTATAACAATAACTTACAAAGCCATCCACAACTCGGCCCCCAGCTACATCACTAATCTAGTCTCAAAATACCAACCAAATCGATCTTTAGGTTCCTCCCAAGACCTCCTGCTCTCTAGTTCTCTTGTCACCTCCTCCCATGCTCACCTCCAGGACTTTTCCCAAGCCTCTTCCATCCTCTGAAACTCCCTACCTCAATCTGTCCAACTAGCTCCTACTCTTCTTTTTTTTTTTAGACGATCCTTGAAAATCCTTCTCTTCAGAGAAGCCTATTCTGCCCCGCCTAACAACTGTACATTTATTTTCTCCATAAGATCGCACCCCCCCCCCCCCCACAGTTAATACCTTTTGTATGTATCACTTGTACCTCCTTTCTAGATTGTAAGCTCTAATGAGCAAGACCCTCTGATTCCTCCTGTATAGAATTGTATTGTAACTGTACTGTCTGCCCGTATGTTGTAAAGTGCTGTGCAAACTGTTGGCACTATATAAATCCTGTATAATAATAATAATTATTTGTTTTATGTGTTCTGGTGCTTTGGAAGGCCACTCCTATCAAATGCAATGCGCCAGTGAACTGGCCTTAAAGCCAGCCATAGACGGTTTAAATCTTGGCTGGTTCAGCAGGGACGGGCTAAGATTTGAACAATGTATGGGCAGACTGAATGTACCTAAGTTGATTGATCGATCAACTTGGGTACAAACAGCCTGTAGGATTTGATAATCTATTATGCATTAAAAATCACACATGTGCTAAGCAGTCTCTTGTAAGTTTTTGTATTATCAAATGTTTACAGAGGAGGATTCTACAGTTTCTTGTATCTCAGAGATAACATAGTAGTTTATAAACAGTTCTTTGAAACGGGAAGATTGGCAAAATTAGCTCAACTACATCAAAGAGCCAGAATCAACTACAAAAAGATCCAAGGTCCATGATATTGAAAAAAAACAAGAGGCTTCTATTACACAGAGGCTACACCGAGGAGGCTCTGAACAAAACCAAAATTTTAGTGTTTGCTCCGTAGGTAAGAGATTTTTTTTATCCTAAATTTCACTATATAAGATAGATAACTACTAGAACGTAACATTAGAATTTCCTTAAAGTAATCCAAATTATAAAATTATTATAGTGTATATACTGATTGCTAGCCATAAAGATAGCAATTGCAAGAATAACTTTACATTTTAGGCACTAAGGGCCAGATCCACATATAATTGGATAGGCGCAGCGTATCAGAGATACGCTACGCCGCCGTATCTTACCTGGCTTTAAGTCAAATCCAGGAAGATTTTGCGCCGTAAGTTACGGCGGCGTAGTGCATTTCTGGTGGCGGAATTCAAATCGGCGGGTAGGGGGCGTGATTCATTTAAATGAAGCGCGTCCCCGCGCCGATTGAACTGCGCATGCTCCGTTTCGAAATTTCCCGCCGTGCTTTGCGCGAAATGACGTCGCAACAACGTAATTTTTTGAACTTAGACGTGACTTACGTCCATCCCTATTCACGGACGACTTACGCAAAAAAAAATAATAATTCAAATTTCGACGCGGGAACGACGGCCATACTTTAACATGGCAAGTCTATCTATACGCCGCAAAATAGCAGCTTTCACTATACGCCGGAAAAAGCCGACTAGAGACGACGTAAGAGAATGCGACGGCCGCACGTACGTTTGTGGATCGTCGGAAAAAGCTAATTTGCATACCCAACGCGGAAAACAACGCAAACTCCACCCAGCGGGCGCCAAAGTATTGCACCTACGATCCGAAGGCGTACGAAGCCGTACGCCTGTCGGATCGAACCCAGAAGCCGTCGTATCTTGGTTTGAGGATTCAAACTAAAGATACAACGCGGGTAATTTGAAAGTACGCCGGAGTATCAGTAGATACGCCGGCGTACTCGCTATGTGGATCTGGCCCTAAATTCTTTAAGGTCATAGAATAGATAGATAGATAGATAGATAGATAGATAGATAGATAGATAGGTAGATAGATAGATAGATAGATAGATAGATAGCATTTTTCTCCCTAAGTACATTTTTCTATTTTTCAGACTTATGGAAATATAAAAGTATCCTATTTCAATCAGTTATAAGGTGCCTTGTAAAAGTATTCATACCCCTTGGAATGATTCCACATTTTGTCATGTTACAACCAAAAAACGTAAATGTATTTTATTGTGATTTTATGTGATAGACCAACACAAAGTGGCATTTAATTGAAGTGGAAGAAAAATAATAAATGTTTTTAAAATATTTTTACAAATAAATATCTGAAAAGTGTGGCATGCATTTGTATTCAACCCCCTTTACTCTGATACCCCTAACTAAAATCTAATGGATTCAATTGCCTTCAGAAGTCACCTAATTAGTAAATAGAGTTCCCCTGTGTTTAATTTAATCTCAATATAAATACAGCCTTTATGTGAAGCCCTGTGAACAAACAGCATCATGAAGGCCAAGGAACACACAAGACAGGGATAAAGTTTTGGAGAAGTTTAAATCAGGGTTAGGTTATAAAAAAAATATCCCAAGCTTTGAACATCTCACAGAGCACTGTTTAATCCATCATCAAAAAATGGAAAGAGTATGGCACAACTGCAAACCTACCAAGATATGGCCGTCCACCTAAACTGACAGACTGGGCAAGGAGAGCATTAATCAGAGAAGCAGCCAAGAGGCCCATAGTAACTCTGGAGGAGCTGCAGCGATCCAAAGCTCAGGTGGGAGAATCTGTCCACAGGACAACTATTAGTCGTACACTCCACAAATCTGGCCTTTATGGAAGAGTGGCAAAAAGAAGGCAATTTTTTAAAGAAAGCCATAAGAAGTCCCATTTGCAGTTTGCGAGAAGCCATGGGGGGCAGTTCCAGTGCGCGATAGGTCACGTCATTAGGCCGGTTCTTTCCAGCTCACTTTGTGGTTCATGAGTCCGTGCATTAGATTACCAGTGTGTTGTGGCTTCTCCGATCGTGCTATTCGTCTGCTGTTCTTGCTCGCTGTTGCAGGTAGGATTCAAATATTTTTTCGTATCATCTGCAATGTTGCGATTTATTATGGTTCCTATCCTGCATCCCTTTCGTAGTTAGCTGCCGCCAAGTCATTGTCGATCGTGTCTCAACATCATTTGGCTCGGGCGTAGTACATTCGTAGGTTCTCTCTACCTTGTTTGGCATCTCATTTACAAACATACGATTCATTTGTAGATCCAAGCCGCCAAGCTGCTATCGGTCATTGTCTGACATTGCTCGGCACAGTCTTTGCTGGTTATAGGATTCACATTCTATGGGGTTGTCGCCTCGTCCCATTGGAGCCAAGCGTGTATTGATTGCACAGGTTCTGTGGCTGATTGAGGTGGTAATTAGACTCACTTGGTGCCTTGTCTGCATTTGATTAGCCTCAGGGGCTGGGTGGTTGGTATGTGTTCAGCTTTGGAGGGTTGAGGTGGCAACCCTAACACACTACCACTGCCCAAATTTAATCCCAATCGTGAAGGCAAAATAGCGATTAGAATCCTCAGTACAACATAACGTATTTATCTTTGACACACACCACAGCTTCCTGCAGCCCGGTCTCCCCCTCGAGGCACCTGCCACAAGCAACCAGTCGTTACTCATACCTTTCATACGTACGTTTGCACTCATTTACAACTCATACGATACTCCAGGTTCGCAACTCCGATACAAGTCGGCATGATTCTTTTCATTACCACAAATACGCGATTACAACATATGATTAAACATGACCATGGTTCATCCCCACACACGCTCCAATTTATCTGCTGTCCTTGTTTTTGCCCCCCTCATGAGGTTACTTTCATGCATCACGCTATTGCAAGCACGTCGCCAGTGGCACACGATTCACTACTCATCTTCTCCAGTGGCACACTACCCGGCCGCTGACGTTTTCTTGTCTGTCTTCTCTCCCTTAGGTCAGCCGAGTTCAGGTTGTTTTACCCTGCACAAGGTTGGATGTTTTTTCCACAAACATAAAAAACAAAAACAAAGGGAAAAAACAAAACAACAGGGCCCGCACATGTTCTCCCATCGGGGGGGGGGGGGGGGGGGATCAGTCATATTTAAGGGGGCGGGGCTGAATTAGACGTCTATTTATGCCAGGTTAAAAACCTGGACTCTCATGTCATCTTTTCCACAGGTTCCTGGTCGACTGAGTATTCTCGGCCTCAACCAGGACTTTCGCAAACCAAGGCAGCGAGTCAGGTGTGTAGTACACCGGTTCCAACCTTACATCACCCTGCAGCACCCTTTTCACCACAATGTTTTTACATACATAATTTGGGCTGCTCATTGGGCGTTAGCTGCTGTCACATTTCCTTTCCTCAACTTACTATTTTCAAAGAACATCACCTTCACCTATGCAGACATGGTTGCTATATGGTGGGCTTGTAGCATTCGAACATACGTCATGTACTACAGAACGCAACATTCCTATTTAGGCCATCCCAGACATCAGCTTCTCGCCCCTGTACACCCTGGGGCTCTGGTTTCACAGGTTCGTGTTTGACACAGACCAGGCACTGTCAACTCCTGGCTCATCTTGGTTGCTCCGCACTCTTTGGAGTTTTCTAAATTTCCACTCAACAGCGTTCATCGCCCAGAATGCAATCGGCTTTTTCACTGAACCTGTCGTTCCTTTATCTGTCCTTCACGTTCCTTTGTTACCTGTTTTTGTGTACGCAACTCTCCTCTTCTGTTCTTATCTTTATGGCTCTTCTTAACACATACTTCCACCCTCTGTCACCCTTCGTGGGTTTAGCATGGCTGCGCTTACTAGATATGTGCATTCCCGTTCGTACGAATGTTATTTTCGTACGAAAATGTTCATTTTCGTACCCGCAGAATAATGTGTACATACGAAAAAAATAAAGCACCAAAATACGAAAACGACAGGATTACGAATGAGCTGCATAACGAACAACCGCAAATACGAACGAACAATCTGACGAAAATACAACAAAACGAAAAAAGAACAAAAATTACATCTATAACAAAAGATTTGCATTCTGTATCCTGTTTGAATCCCCTCTCTGCTCGTATCCTCAGCCGTATGTTCACACGACATCCACAACAAAAGATTTACATTCTGTATCCTGTTTGAATCCCCTCTCTGTTCGCACCCTCAGCCGTATGTTCACACAACATCCACAACAAAAGACCCGCACCCTGTATTTTGAATTCCTTTTTTCTGTTTGTATTTTGGATTCAACAGAATGCAAATCTTTTGCCACAGATGTCACACGAACACACGACCGAAAACACGAACAGAAAAAGGAATCCAAAACACAGAATGCAAATCATTGACGAAAATTATTGTCTAACAAGTAACGAACATGAATTAAACAGAATAACGAACCATCCCGCATGTACGAAAATAAAACGGTAACGAAAATACGAAACGATCGGAATACGAAAAAATCTCGTCGTACGAAAAACGAACGGGAACGAACAGGAAAACGGGCGTCTTACGAAAAACGAACGGAAACGAACCTACGGAACGATACGAAACAGAACAAAAAAAAACGAATTTTTTTTCTGTGCACATGTCTAGCGCTCACACCCTGAGGGGATGGACTAAACTTGCCGTGGAACTGCAGTGTAGAAGGCCTCGTCACTGTCGGCGGGTCAATTCTGCATACCCACCATAGCCTAATTCGAATCCCGGTCGTATCTGCAACACAGGGATTCTAATCTTCGGCATGATTTGACACATCCTGACTTACACATACACCACAAGCTTCCGCCGCTCGGTCTCCCCCTCAAGGCACCTGCCACAAGCACCCAGTCGCTACTCATACCACTCATTCGTACGTTCGCTCTCACTTGCAACTCATACAATGCTTCACATGCAGCTGACTTTGCCCCACAACACCATCAGGCTGTCCTTCACTGGCATCCAACATTTTCTGTCCTTACAGGACACTGAAAATAGACAGTAGTGAGCGCTTACCCAGCTCAAATGGCACGTTCCAGGTCATGTTGGCTATCCTGTTGTGGTCCACCTTTGACTTACTGCCAAGAATGTTGGCTAGCCACCTGGCCTTATACGGTTTCCTATGGCTAGGCGAGTTTACCTACAGTGGCCCTGGTTTCCAGCTTCTATGCAGGTGCCACCTGGCCCGCCTCCAAGACCATTTCGTTCTACACCTAGCAGTGTCCAAGACCCACTAGTCCGGCACCAGGGTCGACATGAAGTTCTTCCTAACCCACAAGGATTGGTGCTCAGAAGCTGTCCTTGACCAGTTGTTGTTACACCTGCCTAGCCAGTCTAGCTCCAGCCCGTTGTTGCCTTTTCCTACCAGCCCCCTGTCAGGGAAAACGTATGCATAACCATGCACAAAGACATGCACGAAGATGTGGACTTGCTAATAAGAATTCTCGAGTGACAACTAGACTTGCAAAAAAGAATTCACAAGTAACAACGAGGCGTTCCTGACTCCCCAATGTATATTCGCATGTGCATATGCGCATTAGCATGAGTACTTGGTGCCCTCTTGCATATTTAAACTAGATACATAAACCAGAAGATTGCTAAGTGGTCGTCACGTCAGCTTCTACCATCTGTGACCTGATCCTGTCCTTGTTCCTGTGTATACCCAGCCTGTTTGACTCTGCTTGTTCCTGATACCTGATTGCTAACCCGGCTTGTGATCCGATTCTTACTTTTTGCCTTCTCTGCTCACTTGATACTGACCCTGGCTTGGCCCTGACTCTTCTCTGGATCTGATTTGGTTCCTCTGTTGCTTGCCTGTTACCGGCTTCTGCCTGCCTGACCACCCATGACCCTGCATCCGCCTGCTCTCCAGCTTGGTTGCTGTCTGCTGCCCTTCTCCTGCTGCTGTGTACCAGCACTTGCCAGTCTACCAGTCTGCCTGCTGTCCTGCACCGGTTGGCATCGGCCAGTCTACAAACCTGCCCGCTGCTTGGCACCTGCTGCAAGTACCTCTGTCCAGGATCTCCAACCAGGCACCCGTGCCACTCCGCGCCCTGTTATATCCTGTCACCACCTTCAGGAGAAACAGGACAGGAGGTGTAATGGGAAAGCCCTCCAGTCAGCTTAGCCTCAACCCGGACACCCCCTGAGTGCTAGCCAGTTGATTAGACATGTTTGTGCCGTTGGCCTCCAGGCTAACCTAAGCCTCAACCCCAGCCAGTTTTCCGGACACTCCTAAGCCGCCTCTCAGCATGGTGTACCGGACCATGTCATCAGAAGGTTGGGCAGGTGGAAGTCCACCTGTTTTGCCTGGTACATTCCGAACCCTCAGGTTAAAATGTTGCAAGTCTTTACTAAGCTTCCTTAATAAATGTTGCATGTCCAATAAAACATTATTTCCCTATCCTGGTATTTTTGGCCCCTTTTGTTGGCATACCGACCAGCTGACCAGGGCACACCCCAGGTCTGTGTTATGTTGTGTGGCTTGTGGAGTCTTTATGTGGTTCCTGATCTTAAATAAGAAGGCCAGCATGGTGGCCTGAATTTATGGGAGGACCCCGGGGGGTATTTAAGCAGCCCACTCACCTATATTCTTTGTTGGTTCTTGTGCGCGATACCCTCCCACCCATTCCCCTTTTCAGGGCACTTCCTTGCGCATCTCTCTTATCTTGGGTATGCCCCCTGTTTTGAGTCTTGTGGCCTCTTTATGTGATTCCATATCCGTGGGCTCTGACCATAAATATACCGTATTTATCGACGTATAACGCGCACAGGCATATAACACGCGCCCGAAAAAACTTTCCATAACCCCCTGTGTATAACACGCAGGCACAGTTTATCCTCTATTTTCAGGGTAAAAAAGTGAGTGTTATATACCAATAAATACAGTATATAGTTTGTATTTGAAAGAATCAGATGTTATGTAGGGTTTTTCATTTTTGCTAGATTTCTCTCTTTTAACGGCTCATCCTGATGTTTATGTTGAGTTAACAATATTAAACATGCGATTTTACTACCTATATGTATGTGTTGAATCTTTGAGAGATTATACACTGTAAAAATCCCATTAGACTTTTTAGTGCCTCGCACGTTCACCTGTTCATATGTAAAATGTGTGGCTATTCTAAGTTTAATCTTCTAGTATAGGTAATTATTCTATTTGATCTTGGCTTGGTTGTACCTCCTATTAATATTATGTCTAATCTCCACAAAGTACCTTTAGCCAGTACTAAAACATACCAGAGAAGAAGGTTAAAAAGTGGTGCAGCCGTCATTACTTCTAAGCTAGGAGCCATCCCTCAAAGGAGTCTTGTCAGTTATTATAGTCATATTTCTTGGTTTAAAAAAAATTAAAGATTCATGGCTTGAAATGAAGATATATCTTTAATTCATAGAATTTTTGCAGGGGTGAATTGGAAAATCGTGAGCAGTGCATTTTTTCTCTTTGTGATGAAAATGAGTGGTGTATTAAGCGGGGTCATATAAAGTTGTGAATAATCGCATTGACTGTTTATCATGTGTGGGTGTGTTTGTATCTTTCTCATGGGTTTATTTTGGGTGTTTGCATTATACAGGTAAAACCAGTTCTGAATTTTGGCAGTCAGCATTACCACCAAAGAACAATATATTATGCAAGAGAATTTTTTATGTTGCGGAAGCAGTGACAATTGTTGGCATTTACTTCTTTATAAAGCTTATCAGCTTGTCAGTGATGTCATCGAATATGAATACTCAGTAGGGTAATCAAGGCTGATTCCTGTTCTCTGAGTAAGCCCTTACTTACTCCACCCTGGGGCATGTCATAGACAAACTAGGCAGGAAAAGAGGAAAATAAAAAGGAACAGTACAGATTTAATTTTAGGCACCAGCTAGTATTTTGTTTTGGTAGCCAAACACTATACCTATACATAGCATCTACTTGCGATGAAAGCAGGCAGTTAAGTTGTGATTTAACCACTTAAGACCCGGACCTGGCCAGTTTTTGTGATTCGGCACTGCGTCGTTTTAACTGATGATTGCGCGGTCACACGACGTGGCTCGCAAACATAATTGGCGTCCTTTTTTACCCACAAATAGAGCTTTCTTTTGGTGGTATTTGATCACCTCTGCGGTTTTTATTTTTTGCGCTATAAACAAAAATAGAGCGACAATTTTGAAAAAAATGCAATATTTTTTACTTTTTGCTATAATAAATATCCCCCAAAAATATATATAAAAAAAATGCTTTTCTTCAGTTTAGGCCGATATGTATTCTTCTACCTATTTTTGGTAAAAAAAATCGCAATAAGCGTTTATCGATTGGTTTGCGCAAAATTTATAGCGTTTACAAAATAGGGGATAGTTTTATTGCATCTTTTTTTTTTTACTGCTAATGGCAGCAATCAGCGATTTTTTCGTGACTGCAACATTATGGCGGACACTTCGGACAATTTTTACACATTTTTGGGACCATTGTCATTTTCACAGCAAAAAATGCATTAAAAATGACAATGACAATTGCAGTTTGGGAGTTAACCACAAGGGGGCGCTGAAGGGGTTAAGTGTGACCTCATTTGTGTTTCTAACTGTAGGGGGGTGTGGCTGTAGGTGTGACATCATTGATTGTGTTTTCCTATAAAAGGGAACACACGATCAATGACGGCGCCACAGTGAAGAACGGGGAAGGTGTGTTTACACACAGCTCTCCCCATTCTTCAGCTCCGGGGACTGATCGCGGGACTCCAGCGGCGATCGGGTCCGCGGGTCCCGCTTAAGTTGAATTAAAGCCTCTCAAAAGCTGCAGGTGTTTCAAGCGAGCTTTGCCATAGACTTTTGTGGAGGCTTTGAAGACGCTTTGAAGCACCACTAAAGCTACATGGGGTTTAATTTTTTAAGCAAACGCAAGGTGTAAACAGGACTGTAAGCTAACCATTTTATTTAGTGACAGGAGCTTTGACTGACTTTCAGAGAGCTTTAACAAAGCGAGTCTGAAGCCATGTTTTGAAGCAAGTGTAAACAAGCCCTTACTGCAACACATACCACAGTTGCAATGTTTTGCATCACTGCATGGCAAAAATGATCTACTACACATGTGCAGTTCAATTAAAATTCAAATTCAAATTAATTTTTGTCTCAGCAGCAGGCAGCCGGTGCACCTGTTCGCATATAGTGTCAGAGGCGCAGTGGCGGCGGAGGACTGCCTGTGTCCCAACTCCTGAAGGAGTGGAAGCAAGCAAATATTCATTGATGGGCGCTGATGAGGCTGCATTGATGGGCGCTGGTGAGGCTGCATTGAAGGGCGCTGGTGAGGCTGCATTGATGGGCGCTGGTGAGGCTGCAGTGATGGGCGCTGGTGAGGCTGCAGTGATGGGCGCTGGTGAGGCTATAATTGATAGACGCTTCATTAAGAAGTTAGGGTATACATGGGTGCGGCAAAATTAGGTTTTGCCTAGGGTGTCAAAAATCCTTGCACCAGCTGGGGCCCCTGGGCAGTGCCCAGGTGTGCCCTCTCATTAAGAAAGCCCTGGATGTCAAGGGTGCAGACATGCCATCGCTGACGTCCGCTGCTCCATAGGGGAGACTGGAGGGTCCGATCAGGTCCACCTGAAAAAGTTTTTCAGGCAGACCTGATCAGACTGTCCGTGTGAAAGAGCTTTAGGTCCCTTTCACACGGGCACCTCCGTTTGCCGGACTCTGCTTGCACATCGGGAGATCGCTCTGGTGATCCCCACTAAGCAGTCAGATGAATGCTCTGTCTCCGCACAATGAGCACCAGCACGGACCTAGTCCCGCTCTCCTCTATGGGGAGATCAGATGAAAACAGACTTCTTGTCTGTTTTCATCCGATCATATCCAATCCGATTCATCAGATGGATGGAAAATAGGACCACAATCCCTTCGGATTTTGCAGACAGGATTGAATAGGATACCAGCGGATGTCAGCCGTCATGTTTCAGCTAAAATCCGCCGCTCCATAGAGGTGGGTGGAGGGTCCGATCAGGTCCGCCTTACAAACTGACAGGCAGACTTGATCGGACAGCCCGTGTTAAAGGGCCCTTAAAGGTTACATTTTTTATTTTTGTTTTGGATAGAGTAGAGAGTAATTAGAGCACCTGTCAGCTTTGTATTGCTGTCTGTGCTCGCGTTAAAGAGTATACCCTCTCTTACCATTATCACTGAGAGTGAAAGTAAAAAAAAATCCCAAATTTGGAGTTGTTACAGAACAGGAATAGAGGGGAAATTTGATGAGAACCATGGATTCCCTCAGTTTGGAGGGATTTCCTCCCTCTTCCTGTTTTAGCTATGGGACAGGAAGTGAAGGGATTTCTCTGCAATTGGATACAGATAACATAAAAAAAACTATACAAAATGAAAAAAAAATAAAAGTCGCCTTTAGTAAAGGTAAATAAATATGAATACTTTACCTAGTGAATAAATGAAATGCTAAACTAGGTCATTTTCTGGCTTTTGCAGGACTGATTATATTTATATGCTGGTTAAATTCTTTCCTTGCATAGAACACACCAGTCATATTCAGCATTGGATACCCTAGCAATATTTACAAGTGTTTCCTAATGCCGCGTACAGACGGTCGTTTTTTGTGATGAAAAAAAAAACACGTTTTAAAAAACGTTATTTAAAATGATCGTGTGTGGGGCAAAACGTTGTTTTATGTCTTCAAAAAAACGACAAAAAAAATTCGAACATGCTTGAATTTTTTGTGTCGTTTTTCAAAACGTTGTTTTTTGTTTCACAGAAATTGACCGCGTGTAGCAAAAAACGACGTTTAAAACGACGTTTTCAAACCCGCGCATGCCCAGAAGCTAGTTATGAAGCGAGCTTCAATGGAAAAAAGTGGTGAACGTAACCTCGCTTTGCTAGAGCATTGTGAAAAAACGATGGTGTGTAGGCAACATCGTTTTTGAAAATGAAGTTTCAAAAACGTTGTTTAATTTCATGATTTAAAACGTCGTTTTTTTTCATCACAAAAAACAACCGTCTGTACAGATTGGAAAATGAATTACAAAGCGTATTCACATTAACTGGTTAGCAGTCATTTAAAACACTTCTCTTTTCATGGTAAGTATTAGTATATCTAGGTGCATTTTAAGAACTTTTCTATTTAGTAATATGTATTTTATGGGGTATTTTTTCACAATTTCCTCCAAGTGCTGGGAATAGAAGTCTTGGAAATGATCACCCTTCACGTATTTCACATGTGCTGCAATAATAGGTACTTCTCATTGCCAGTAAAACAGAAAATACACATAAATTACAGCTGCTTCCAAAGCAGAAGTGACAGCATCCAAAAATACATAGAAAATAATTACCAAGCTAAATTTTGGTGCAATTTCCTATTTTTGCATGAAATTGCAAAGCTATTGTTTGTCCAAAATGATAAAAATATTTTCGTTTAAAAAAAAAAAAACTCTGAGTAAACAAAAGTAACGTCTACAGAGCAAAATAGCTATGATATCTATCCAAAAATGTAAAATAGGGAGTTAAAAAAATGTGAAAAGCAGTATGTGAAACTCTATGCCTCTGGATGGTCTTGTATCATTAGCAGTTGCATTTCCACTGATTACTGATTCATTGTTCAAATCAATGTGTTTATTCATGCTCTACGATCTGTATTCTGTATAATTGAAATTTTATTAAAAGTGAAAAACAGCACGTGACATCTACCGCAGAGGCCCCAATTCCTGGGTTCTAGATCGATGCTGGCCCGTGGCCTGTTGGGGACCGGGCTGCATGGTGGGCGAGTGGCCAAGGCATGATCTGTATTTGCGGCCACTCACGTTACCGCCTGGGCTCCACCTCTTTTTGGATTGGTTATGGGTTGCATTTGTCTTTCGTGAAGATGGTGCCAGGGATGTTGGGCACTGTTGTTCTTTCTTTAATTATACTGATCTAAAATCATGCACTTAAATACAAATTTACGCATACCCAAGGGATAATTCCACTTTCATGGAAAAAAAAATAGCAAATAAAAAAATAATAATATTACCTATATAATTGCTGCAAAAAGCCATATGGTAATTGAATGTTATTAAAAATTACCTTTTCTTTTCAATCTGCAGCACTGTAATTTTCTGTATAATTCAATGTAATATGGCAACCTGAAGGTGTTCCATACAACATTTTTGTTTGAAACGCCCCCAGAAATGTAATTTCCTGCTTGTGTGATTGGACCACTGATTTTCCCAGAAGTCTGCACTAAGGCCCCATACACACGAGAGGATTTATCCACGGATACGGTCCACCGGACCATTTCCGCGGATAAACCCTCTCGAGGATTTTGATCCGATGGAGTGTACTCACCATGGGATCGAAATCCACGCCGAAATCCCATCGCGATGACGTGTCGCGCCGTCGCCGCGATGATGACGCGGCGACGTGCGCAACGCTGTCATATAAGGAATTCCACGCATGCGTCGAATCATTACGACGCATGCGGGGGATTGATTCGGACAGATTGATCCGGTGAGTCTGTACAGACCAGCGGATCAATCCGTTGGGATGGATTCAAGCGGATAGATTTGAAAGCATGTCTTCAAATTTTTATCCGCTGGAAATCCATCCCAGGGGATAAAAATCCGTGGAAACAGATCCGCTGGATCGTACACACCAGGGGATCTATCCGCTGGAGCCAGTCCGCGGATCAATTCCAGCGGATGGATCCTCTCGTGTGTATGGGGCCTAAGACACACGTACGATTTTAAGCATCTACTGCAGAAAAAAAATAATAATAGTTTTGGTGGGATGCTCCTAAAGGGTCAATCACTTCTGAAGGTATGCTGACACAGCAAGTTTCCTCAAACTTCAGAGTAAAGGGGGCTGAATACAAATGCACACCACATTTTTCACATATTTATTTGTAAAAATTTGGAAAACTATTTATTATTTTCCTTCCACGTCACTTTGTGTTGGTCTATCACATAGAATCACCAAAAAAAATACATTTACGTTTTTGGTTGTAACATGACAAATTGTGAAAATTTTTAAGGGATATGAATACTTTTTCAAGGCACTGTATATTCTACCTACTGTAATAGTAAGACGCAATAGCTACATTAAAGGGATTGTAAAGGTTTGTTTTTTATTTTCTAAATAGGTTCCTTTAAGCTAGTGCATTGTTGGTTCACTTACCTTTTCCTTCGATTTCCCTTCTAAATGTTTTTTTCTTTGTCTGAATTTCTCACTTCCTGTTCTTCCTCAGTAAGCTTGCCCCCATCATCTGAGCCGTTTTGGCTGTGGGTTAGTCAGTGTGCTCGCCCCCTCCCTTGGGACTACATCCCTGCGGGGAGACGCTGTGTTCACAGCATGTCAGGGCATGTGGCCTGGTATGGTTCAGGAGGGGGGTGCTCTCTCATTTCCCCCTTTTCTGTCCTGCCAGGCTGCATGCTCAGATAAGGGTCTGGTATAGATTTGGGGGGGGGGGGCATGGTGTTTTAAAAAAAAATCAAGTGGGGACCCCCACTTTTTTTTTTTTTTCACTTTTTTCTGGCAATGTTTTTTTTTATTCAGCTATCAGCAGAGAAGCCGGTTGACAGTTGATGACTCATCTGTTGTTAAGGAAGCAGCGGACAGCTTCCCCTCCCTAACAACCAGCTATTCACTGTGCCCTGATTGGGCAAAGCTTTGCCCAATCAGGGCTTAGAATGCACTGTACAGTGTGCAGTGCATTGAGGGCCAATCGTCGAGTGAACATCCCGCCAATGTTCGGCCCGAACTTTTGCTCAGGCTCCAACTGTTTTCCCAACTCTATTTGTAAGCTCCTGGATGACTCTTGCACACAAGCTAATCAACAGGATGGATTTTCCCAGCTGATTACTTATCTTTTCTGTGAGGCAGGTTGTCACCTGCAATATTCTCTTTTGCCTCCTTTATCAGCGCTTGAATGTTTGTAGAATGATCTTTTATTAGATTTTTCAATAGTTGGGTCGAGAGTGCATGGCCAGCTGCTATTTATTGTCTGTATGGAGCTTTAGCTAGTATTATGGTGACGTCAACATCTCTTGGATTGGAAAATGATTAAAATGAGCTGGCACTGGGCCTCCAATTAATGCAAAACTCTTCCTTGCATTATCGATTTAAATCTCAAGGACAGATCTAAATGAATGAAACAAGAAAGTTCAAATATTTTCATTATCTATAATTATTAATTATTGGCACTACAATGTACATATCTTTATCTCAGAATAATACTTTCTATAAAATAATTGATTATTGGCTGTTGTTGGAACTCAGTGAATTAGTTAAACAATATCCAGAACTTTATTTAATGGAAGCTACTGGCTAGTGTAACCTCTAAAATAAAGCTATCAAGTCGCTAATAACTCATAGTTGGTCTTCAAAAGCAAACCATTTAATTCCAACTGTACATTAGCCATATTATCTGAATATATTAGCTAAATCCTTCTTCAAATAGCTTTAAAAAGAAATCAATATCTCCTTCTTGAACTGAGGATCTCAACTATTGTGTATCATTAATATTCTTGCTCACGTTTCATGCGGCCATTACTAGGAAGAGCTGCTTAACACTCCTTTAAAGGGAACTTGTCAGAAATGCTGATATGCATCTCAACTGGGATTTACATTTAGCATTGCCAACAGCAAGTGCCTGGAAGTGTTGCTAATTCCTTAATAGGCAAATCAGGAGTTGACAATGGTAAATCTCATTGGTTGAGACTTTTTGGTTTTGCAATATCACAGGGATCCTCACAGATTCTCTTTCAGCCCGTTGCTTTATTATACAGGAGATATAGAAAAAGGGCAGGACACAGGGCAGCCAAAGGGGTTGGTTTGCTAAAAGCAAATTGGTTGTTCACTTTGCAAAGGAATTTGCACTTTACAAAGGAATTAGCCTCATAACTTATAGCATAGGTGTCAAACACAAGGCCCGCGTGCTGAATCCGGCCCTCCGGGCCATTTCATGTGGCCCTCGCACCTCTCCTGCAGCTGCAGGAGAGCTCCAGCCCGCCTCTGGTCCTCCTCCAGACCCTTACTTTCTGCTTTTTAGCAATGCATCCAGCTTCTTCCCCGCAGCAGCATAAGGGGGTCCACTGTGATGTAAGGGAGAGTGGGGGACGCAACTTCTGATGATGGGGACATCTAATATATGGGGAGGGGATGCGCTGGACATCTAATCTTACAGATACAACCGGCCCTTTTGAGGGAAATCATAATGCTGATGCAGCCCATGGTGAAATTGAGTTTGACACCCCTGGCTTAACGAATGAGGTGAACCTCTGCTAACTTTCATCATCCAATCACGTACAAGCACAACTGCTGTTTTTTTTTCTTTGTTTTGACTAAGCTCTGGGGAAAATGTATTTGCAAAATGAACAAGGATTTCTAAAGCCTCGTACACACGACCGAGGAACTCGATGGTCGAAACACACGTTTTCCTCGTCGAGTTCCTTGTTAGGCTGTCGAGGAACTCGACAAGGCAAGTTTCTCCATTCCCGTCGAGGAAAAAGAAGACATGCTCTCTTTCCTCGTTGAAAAATGTACACACGACCGGTTTCCTCTGCAAAAAAAAATCCCAGCAAGTTTTTTGCTGGTTTTTGCAGAGAAACTCGGTCGTGTGTACGAGGCTTGAGCCTCAGGCTCCTGACACCTATATACCGGGGCTTAGAACCAGAGATTACCGCGGTCCAGGTCACCGGGACCAGGGGACGAGGAGGGGGACCTGTGTAATACAGAAAACAGTTTGGAGGCACCTGCTTCTAAAAACTCCTTACAGAATATAGAACATCAGCCCCTTTAACTGCTTACAGTACGGGCACATGCCTTTTGTGGGCCTTGCAGGTTTCCTTGGACAATTTGTGCCAGCTGTGTCTGTGCTTTGCTTGAGATAATTGTCTTAAGTGGTCTAGTTGGCCAAAATTGATAAATGAGTCCTGGCTTATAACAGCTGTGCTGAAAATGACAGTTGGAATACAGTTTTTCCCGTACATTTCTTAGCAGACATTATCTCCCCCCCCCCTTAATGCTTCAATATCAATCATTTAATTTGATTTAAGGCTTTTGTGCTGTCATTAGCTTTTCCAATATTAACTTTATGTATAGTCAGTTTTATTACCATAGAGATCTGTTAGGAAAGACTCCATCAGGGAATGGCATTCACATTTCTGTGTGTATGAGACCAATATCTATTTATTTCTCAAGGCTTGGAACATTTATGTGGAATTTCTTCTGCATTCTAAAAATGTTTTCCTACCCTTTACAGATATCCAGTATTTATGGAGGTTTAAAGCACCTCATAAACTATATCATGCTTATCTGTACTGGAAATTTCTTACCTGCGTAATCAACTATATATGCAACTTCGTTATCCTGATGTTGTCTGTTACCCTAATCTGTCTAGTTTCTATATAAAGCCATAAAAACTCATTTTTATCATAACAAAAACCTAATCCAGTCTGTGTAATTCTGTATGTTTTAAACTGAAACCATGGTAAAGGAAATTCCCATTGCCTGCCCAAGAAAGAAAGTACCTTTAATAATCAACATGTCATCATTAAATTTAAATTGTACATAAATGCAGTTTTTAACAAAGTACTGTCAATGCTATTGATGTAATAATGTTAAATGCGGCATACAAAAATATTAACATAAAGTTTCTTTGGTGTAAATGTCAAAGTGAGTTTTGTGTAAGCAAAGGGAAATGCCCTGTCCTCTTGATCAAATCATCCACCATGAAATATAGGGCCGTGTTTAGCATAAGGCTAATATGAGTCTGTGCATGAAGGACAGTCACAGGGCAAAAACGGGCAGGCACGCTGTAAAAAATTTACAATTAGTACATACTTTTTTGTATTTGTGCCATGTGTACCAATCTCTACAGCAGTCAGCTTACATCCAGCAAAAATGGAGAGAGAGAGAGTACATTGATATAAAAAGTAACTAGCAGCTCTCTTTATATAGGTCAGTGTACTGAACAATCCAATGGCATAGTTGCCAACATTTGTCCAGGGACACTTTGCAGCACAGCTATTAATTAATTACCACACTCACTTCCCCGAAGCTCCACCCACTACGCATAATCTTCGCCAGGCAACTATGCAATGGGAGTTATGCACCTATAGCCGGATTCAGGTAGAGCGGCGTATATTTGTGCGGGCGTAGCGCATCTGATATGCGCTACGCCGACGTAACACAGAGAGGCAAGAACAGTATTCACAAAGCACTCGCCCTCAACGTTGCGCCGGCGTAACGTAAACAGCAAAGCCTAAGGCCCCTTTCACATGGAGTGGATCCGCTCAGCAGATTCCGCTAGCTCAGTGGGAGATCTGGATGACAGATTCATCTTTGCTCACTGAGCAGAGAGAGACCTGTTAATTTCTATGGGGAGATCAGACGAAAACAGACAGCATGTCCATTTTCATCAGATCCCTTCCGGCCCGCCAGACGGATGGCGAACGTATCGCCATACATCTGTTTTGAGCAGATCGGATGGCAGACAGGTGTCAGCAGACTCATCTCGGCTGACATTCGCCTGCCCATATAAGTCAATGGGTGACCTGCTCGGATTTGCCTGAAAAACAGACAGGTGGATCCGATCGGGCTTATCATGTAAAAGGGGCCCAAAGCCTAGTAGTACACACAGCACGAATGTTGGGCAACATCGGCCGGTTCAATATAAAATGGCCAACATTCGGCCTGTGTGTACGGCAGCCGGTCTGATAGACAGACGTGCATGCTGGATAAACAGCAGCCGACTGGCTCCCGATTAGCACTCTCAACAAATGGCTGAAAGCGCTGCCCGGAGTGTTCTGGCAGGGGGCCTCCCCCATGTCATAACACAAGAGAACAGTAAGAGAGATTGCTGTACGAAAGTTGAATTGTTAATACAGTGGCTCCAACCAGAGCTTTCAGGGGGTTGACGGAAAAAGACGGAAAAAAATTAAAACTAGTGGCGTGCACCAGGCTTTAAATCAGCCATACATGGATTGAAATTTGACTGGTTCAACAGGGACTGGCCAAATTTGGATCTATGTATGGGCACTGTGGTTGTACAGAAATTGGTCTACTTCTATACAACTGCCCTGTTGGGTTTTCCCCAATTGATCAGCAGTGCAGGCTATAGCGTGCAAGGCCAATGAGTGTATTGTGATGGTGGGGACATCAGCGGGAAAGATTCCCCTATCCACCTCAAGTGTGTGTATGAGGGAATCAGGCCAGTTTGTTTCTTTCCACCCTCTGAACCAAAAAAATAAATTTATGGGCTGCCTTACAAAAGGATTTTTAATCAAAATGTTGTTTAGGTCATACAGATGGTTTTGAATTAATATATTGCATTTCTGGTTTCCTTCAAACCCAAGTCAATAGCATGATGTCATTTTTATGAACGCTAGATGATTTTATTAAACCTAACAAATGAAGAGCATGTTATTATGGTTGCATACATGTCAAAGAAAATCATCTACCATTGTATACATCTGCGGATGTCACTTTGTGTGCTCGCTGAGGCATGCTACAGTTTTTCCCTTGGGGGCTGCTCACTGTGATAGTTACTTAAAAATAAAAAATATTCTCATTTTCTCCAGCTGAGATCACAGAGCGCCTTTCTCAATCTGGATTTAGACTTTTTTTTGATGCACATCTTTTTTAACATACTGTACGTGTAATTATCTCTATTTAAAACACAGTGAGGCTATAATAGTCTGAAGGATTATGCAATCTGTGCCTCCCCTGCATGGTCTATATATTGTATTCAGGAGCCAGTGTTGTTTACACGGCATTGCACAGAAACATTCCATTATTCAGGACAAAACATTCCTAGTTATATCTGCTGGTAATACAACCATCAACTGCCTGATTTACTTAGCCTTGCCGAGAAACCAGAGACATCGAACAGTGCACATATTATTTGGATATAAATAATAGATAATGAGCATATTTATGCTTTCAACATTGTTCAGCATCATTAGGGCCATTTAACGGCAACATCAGACTTCTTGGTGGAGTGTTCATTCTTTGCCGTTTATGAAATATGAATGAAGTTATGGGACGCAATGCTGTGTGAATAATATTAGCACATTATGCTTTCAGACACTGCATTATTTAATGTACCTCTTGTCTGGTGAACCACATAGCACTGAACTTGATGTAATCTTATTACAAAAGTGTCAGATGTAAGAGGGATTGTCATTGCAATTCACCTATCAGTCACACTGATGCAGCAATCAAAAAAGCTGAGAAAATGAAATATGTGAAAAAGGAAATATTTATTAATCGGGGGTATAAGAGATTAATTATTGAACTGGCAAGCATTAATCTTGGTACCAGTTATAGGCAGAGCTTTTTTTCTCAGAAAATAGGTGCAGGAACTCAACCACGACCCGTTCAGATTTCAAAAACAGTAGAAGGCCTCGTACACACGACCGAGAAACTCGACGGGCGAAACACATCGTTTTGCGCGTCGAGTTTCTTGTGAAGCCATCGAGAAACTCGACAAGCCAATTTTCTCCATTCCCGTCAAGGAAATAGAGAACATGCTCTCTTTTTGGCTCGTCGAGTTTCTCGATAGTTTCCTCGACGAAAGTGTACACACGACCGGTTTTCTCAGCAAAAAAATATCTCCCAGCAACTTTCTTGCTGGTTTTTGCCGAGGAACTCAGTCGTGTGTACGAGGCCGAAAAGTCTTAAAGGGGCATTAAATACCAGGATTGCATTACATACCGAGTGCAGAGTTCAGGTGGTTACACACAGAGTGCAGAGCTGTGACTTGTAAACACAGAAACCGGACTTTAGTGTTTACAAGTGATTGTGGTGAGCAGGCACCAAAGGGTCTGAGCCAGAGGTGGTGGAACTGAGTTCCCCCAAGTTCCCGCTGAAAAAAAGGCCTGGTTATAGGGGTGGGTTTACTAAAGGCAAAAAGACTGTGCACGTTGCAAGTGCAGTTGCACTAATTTCCCCCAGAGCTTAGTAAATATGGTAAAGCTTCACTTAGAGAGAATACCCAATCAGGTGCAAGGAAAAAAAACAAACAAAAAAATAATTTTCCTTGCACATGATCGGATGACTGCACCGTCTATTTATCTTTAGTAAATCCACCCCATCGTATTCTGTTGCCTGCATTTTGGTCAACCAAGGCAAAGGGAAAATGGTATTGTTATCCATGTAATCAAACGTTTTAAGAAATTGTTATATTTACATTATAGTGACCAAATTCGTTTAATTCAAAACCTAAAAATGTGCCTTTTTTATATTCTGTAATGCAAAATGATTCCAGGAACCATGCTTGGTAGATAACATTAAAATTCTTGACATATTGGTACTAAGACGTTTTTGAGATTATTGACTAAATTTAAAAAGTAGGACACTGATGATCTCACTATTGTGTTCTGCTTTTGCCTCCTATCCTGAATTACATGAAGAATGGCCAAGGAGAAGAGTCAGCCATTAAAGCGGATGAAGTCGTTTCTGGCAATGAGGCCTTATCAGGTAGGACATAGAAAGTGTCTCATATCTGTCATTTCCTGTCTGCTAATTGTTTCAGGTTGGATGGGTTCTTTCACTGACAACTATAAAAACAAGTATATCTTTATTTGATTGCAAGCTAAGTGATTATGACAGAGGACATATAGCAGACTTCAAGAAGGCAATTACATCACGCTAAAGCTGTTCTTTATTATCTCTTAACTTTAGAGTGATTAGCAGATCAAGAGGAATTCTCCTTTCCAGTTAACTAAAACCCATACCAGTATGTTGAGGAAAGGAAGGTTGTTTATTGGCATACAATGGAGGCTGAACATGCTGGCACAACCCAAATTTTTTTTTTATTAAACAACTGGCGCATAAGTGTGTATGCTTATATCAACTGAGCATGCATGTTCATTCACAGGTCCAAGGCTGGCCATACGCTGTACAATCTGAATGTACAATCTCCTTCAGATCTCCCGACAAGTAATAAGTACAGGGGCCTGCTTGATTGGATACAAATTGAATCAGTTGGTTAGGCTTGTCCTCATATTGCAAAGTTTTGGTAACTCTAAAATAAATTGTACATGTTGTATAGTGTAAGGTCACCCTTAACAATGTGTTCAGTGATGCTGGTAACACACATAGCAGATGGTATCCATATAAGTATAGAGCGGTGAGCCGAACCTCAGTGTGGAGCAGTGACAGACTGGGGCAAACGGCACTAATGGGAAGGACAAAGATTCCTCTTTATGCTTGAGCTGGTTTTTATTGTGCTACCGAGCACTAATATCGTGTGTCTGTATTTCTTTACATTGAAAATCGTGAAGCTGGTTTGCACTATGGGCGATCCTTTTCTGTTTTCTTATATGGTGGATATCAATGGTAGCCGGTCCATAAGGAGCGCAAAGGCGCCACCCCCCACAATTTTGTGGGTACAAGTTAGAAATGGAGAGCCAAGAAAACATCCATATGGGCAGACTTTGGAAATTGCTGAAAGATAATTACTGCAGATCAGAAAAGGGTCTTGGCCTGGAGCCAGTTGCAGCCCAGTTCATCCTCACCACTAGAGGCTCTGGTGAACACCTGCTGGCTCTTAGACTTTGCGCCCTGGGGAATCTTATACTCTAGCTCCCGGTGTGATCCGTGTTGGTTCTCCAGTAGACCTGCCTTCCTTAACCACCCAGAGTTCCATCCGCAGCAGTCAGCTGTAGGGTCCACTACCGTAGCGGTGCACTCCTGACTCCATCGGTGTGCATCTTTCATCTGGCCTCAGGTGACCTGACAATTCCAAACAGAAGCAGACTTGCTACTTAGACCAGTCCTTCGCACTGTGCTGAGCGCCGGACTAATAGGTGTCTACTAGGTTCGTAAATTTTTGAGAAGCAGGTGATTTGAGGCTGAGGCTCTAAATTGGCTTGTTTTAGGTTGTCCTCTGGGCGCACTGCACCCTGAACCCTTTCCACATTTGATTTTAGTGAATTAATATTCGTCATCTCGTCACCTCCGGTTTCCGGCTTCTCATCCCGTGGAACGCAAGGCGTCCCCTGGTGAGTGCAGACCTCGAGGAGTTTGTTTGCACCCCCACCCCAATGTTTTTAGCACCAACTAGTGGATATGTAAAAATAGATAAGTCAACACAAAGAGTTTGTTCTATCTGATCATGTGCTGCTAGAAGCAACCCTGTCAAAATAGGAATTATCTATATTTTGCCTGTCTTGAAAGAGAAGGCAAATGAGGTTTTGGTTTTTGGTGGAGGCCTTCATATGTGTTGGGTGGGAAAGAAATTTATTGTGAGGAAAAAAAGGAACTTTTTAAAGGAAATTTTAACAGCAATAGAAAAATACAGATACATCTTGCTTAGTGCACAGAGATCTCACAATTTGGTATGTTCGATTGTTAATTATAGAGTATAGGGAAGTGGATATCATTTAAGCACTGCATTAAATGTATATATTTGTTTGATTGTAAAGTGTATGGCCAATTCAAGAGTTGGAAGAGACGACTAATGTGGAACTGAAGAAAGAACAATGATTAGATAAAAGAAAATCGACTTTGGCTTGGGGCGCTTCCCCAAAGGACAGTCAGCTGAAGGTGTCACTATCTCCTGTATAATCAGTGGATTTTGGCTGGATCTGAAAAAATCCTTTTTTTTTGTCTTTATGTGGACACCTTTATGTGTGCTTCTATGTACATCAAAAATAATAATAAATTAATGTCCAAAGAAGTAGTGCAAGGCAACAGGGGATCTTGTCCACATGTTCTGGAGATGCCCCAAGCTTTTCAGATATTGGACAGAAGTGGTAAACAGGATTAATAAAATCTTTAAGACCTCTTTAGAGCCGGAGGCCAGAACTTGCCTGCTAGGAGATATGGAAGACCATAGAATCCCCGCAGGAGCTTTGAAAAGCGTGCTTAGGTGCCTATTCCAAGCTCGGAAGCTAATAGCACAGAGATGGCAAGCGCATGCTCCTCCATCAATTGAGAACTGGGTTGAAACCATCAATGCCTTGATTTGGTGCGAGAGGGTGGCCTTTATTAAACAAGGAAACTATAATAGATTTAAGAGAGTGTGGGGGCCTTGGTTGATAGAAATGGGTGTTCCCTTGGAGAGATAGCCTCTATATGGGGTTCGTAAATCCCCCCATCTCAGATATGGTTAATGCTCTCCAACGACAAGGAGAAATCAAGTTCCCTCTGTTTTTTTTGGCTCCTGATCGGCTCGATTTCTTTTCTAGGCCTCTAGGATTTGACTTTTTTTTTTTTTTTTTTTTCTCTTTTCCTCTTTGTTAACAAATCAAAAGACAAACTTAGATGAAGATACCTGCCCCTATTTTTCTATAATATTAGCAGGGGGGGTGGGAGGGGGGAGAAGAGAGGGAGGGGATGTGGTAAATTAACTAATTTAAACAATATATGCTTGTTTATATATATCAATGGAATTGAACTACACTATCTATACCACCGATATGTAAACATATAAATCTGTATTTATATTTATTTTTTGGAAAACAATAAAGAGAAATTAAGATAAAAAAAAATGTCCAAAGAAGTAACTAATGCTATGGTATCCTATCCTCTTTACTGAAATCCACATAAGATCTAAGGCAGCCATATTCCTTGCCTGCAATTATTTAAACCAGACGGAATTTTTCAGTGTCTAATCAGATGAATTTTGTTTACTCTCATCAAATCATATTTGTGCATTGGGACACTTTATTCATCATAAAACTAAAGCACATTTTTTTCTAAGGGCCGTATTTCTAAAAACAGAAAAAGTTTAGTTAAGAAATAGATTTAATTTTGTTACCTGCACTAAATACAAGACAGCAGAAATTGTGACTGCATGGGTCGGATTTTTTTTGGTTGTGGTAAATGGAAGGATATATCACAGCCAGGAAAGTTTTATGAGTCATATGTTAGAAATAGCTTATTTTAATTATATTGTAGAATGAGATATATTTTCTGGCTCCTGGATAACATTTATAGTCTTTGTACCTGCTGTGGATATGGAGATTGTTTAACCACTTGTGGACCGCCTAACGCCGATATACGTCAGCAGAATGGCACGGCTGGGCACAGGCAAAGGCACGTACAGGTATGTTGCCCTTAAAGTGCCCAGCTGCGGGTCGTGCGCTTTGCCGGCGGCGTGCTCGCGACCTGGTCCGAAGCTCCATGACCGCACCCGCGATCAGGTCACAGGAGCTGAAGAACTGGGAAGAGGTGAGTGTAAACAAACCTTCCCCGTTCTTCTCTGTGGCTTGTCACTGATCGTCTGTTCCCTGTTATATGGAACGACGATCAGTGACGTCACACATCCAGCCAAGCCCCCCTACAGTAAGAATCACTCCCTTAGGGCACACTTAACCCCTCAGTGTAATTTTCACAGTAATCAGTGCATTTTTATAGCACTTTTCGTTGTGAAAATGACAATGGTCCCAAAAATGTGTCAAATGTGTCAAAAGTGTCCGATGTGTCCGCCATAATGTCGCAGTCATGAAAAGAAATCGCTGATCGCAGCCATTACTAGTAAAAAAAAAAAAATATTAATAAAAATGCAATAAAACTATCCCCTAATTTGTAAACGCTATAACTTTTGCGCAAACCAATCAATAAACGCTTATTGCAATTTTTTTTTACCAAAAATATGTAGAAGAATACGTATCGGCCTAAATTGTCGCTCTATTTTTGTTTATAGCGCAAAAAATAAAAACCGCAGAGGTGATCAAATACCACCAAAAGAAAGCTCTATCTGTGGGAAAAAAAGGACGCCAATTTTGTTTGGGAGCCACGTCGCAATTGTCAGTTAAAGCAACGCATTGCCGAATCGCAAAAGGGGGCCAGGTCCTTTACCTGCATAATGGTCCGGGTCTTAAGTGGTTAATACTAGGGATGAGCCGAACACCCCCCTGTTCGGTTCGCATCAGAACCTGCGAAAAACACCAAATATTCGTGTGAACTTTAGAACCCCGTTAAAGTCTATGGGACTCGAACGTTTGAAATCTAATGTGCTAATTTTAAAGGCTAATATGCAAGTTATTGTCCTAAAAAGTGTTTGGGGACCCAGGGCCTGTCCCAGGGGACATGTATCAATGCAAAAAAAAGTTTTAAAAACGGCAGTTTTTTCGGGAGCAGTGAATTTAATATTGCTTAAAGTGGAACAATAAAAGTGAAATATTTCTTTAAATTTCGTACCTAGGGGGGTGTAAAGTAAGCATGTGAAATATTGCATGTTTCCCGTACTTAGAACTGTCTCTGCACAAAGTGTCATTTCTGAAAGAAAAAAAGTAATTTAAACCGGACTCGCGGCTATAATGAATTGTCGGCAATTCAAAGAGAATTCAATTACCAGGCCCTTTAGGTCTGGTATGGATATTAAGGGGAACCCCGCCATCAATTTTAAAAAATAAATGACGTGGGGTTCCCCCCAAATATCCATTCCAGACCCTTCAGGTCTGGTGTGGATTTTAAGGGGAACTTCACCCCAAATTAAAAAAAAAATGGCGTGGAGTTCCCCCAAAAATCCACACCAGACCCCTTATTCAAGCACGTAACCTGGCCGGCCGCAGAAAAGAGGGGGGGACAGAGAGGGCCCTCCCCTCTCCTGAACTGTACCAGGCCACATGCCCTCAACATGGGGAGGATGTCCCCATGTTGATGGGGACAAGGGCCTCCTCCCCACAACCCTGGCCGATGATTGTGGGGGTCTGCGTGTGGGGGGGGCTTATCAGAATCTGGAAGACCCCTTTAACAAAGGGGACCCCCAGATCCTGCCCCCCCTATGTTAATTGGTAATGGGGTAAATAGTAAATAGTAAATAGTTGTAAAAAAAACACACACACAACGTGGAAAAATGTCCTTTATTAAAAAAAAACAGCGGTGGTAATCCACTCGGTCCCGGCTCCTCGCTCCAACGTTTTCGATATCCAGCGACAGGTGATCTCCTCTCCGGTCTAGCGCTGAGAAGATCGTCCGGGATCCAGAGCGCAGCATCGCCGGCCGCCTGTCTCCACCGCCGGAGACAGACTGGCGAATGACGCTGCTGAAGCTGTGACATTTCTTTTATAGGTGAGGCGGGGCCACCCGTCACGTGACCCCGCCCCCTCTGACGCAAGGGGGAAGCCTGGGCTTCCCCAGTGACGTAGCAGAGGGTGCGTCAGAGGGGGACGGGGTCACATGATGGGTGGCCCCGCCTCACCTATAAAAGAAATGTCACAGCTTCAGCAGCGTCATTCGCCGGTCTGCCTCCGGCAGGGGAGACAGGCGGCCGGCGATGCTGCGCTTTGGATCCCGGACGATCTTTTCATCGCTGGACCGGAGAGGAGATCACCCGTCGCTGGATATCGACAACGTTGGAATTTTTTCCACGGTGTGTGTGTGTGTTTTTTTACAACTATTTACACTTCCTTCATGAAATGGTAGGGGTACAATGTACCCCATTACCAATTCACATAGGGGGGGGGCATGATCTGGGGGTCCCCTCTGTGAGTCCGGTTTTAAATGACTTATTTTCCTTCAGAAATTACACTTTGTGCAGGGACAATTCTAAGCACGGGAAACATGCGCTATTTCACATGCTAACTTTACACCCCCCTAGGTATGGAATTTAAAGGAATATTTCACTTTTATTGTTTCACTTTAAGCATTATTAAATTCACTGCTCCCGAAAAAACGGCCGTTTTTAAAACTTTTTTTTTGCATTGACACATGTCCCCTGGTGAGGGCCCAGGCCCCCAAACACTTTTTAGGACAATAACTTGCATATTAGCCCTTAAAATTAGCACTTTAGATTTCTCCCATAGACTCTAACAGGGTGTTCTGCGGCTTTTTGAATTTGCCGCGAACACCCCAAATTTTTCGTTGTTCGCCGAACAGGCAATGTTCGAGTCGAAACACGAGTTTGACTCAAACTCGAAGCTCATCCCTAGTTAATACTGTATATTGGCCTTTGTATGTAAAAGTTGGCAGAAAAGTATCAAGAAATATAGGTAATTCCTATTTTGCCTTATAGCATCCAATCAAAATGCATGTTTTCGTCTTCCGGTCCTAGCAAAATAACAAAAAGATTCCTATTGGCTGTTACACGCAAGATATTCCTTAAAGGACATTTAAGACCAAAACACAAAACTGTAATGTATTGCAGCTTACCAGTCCTTAGATGTGGTGGATTCATTTGTTTTATTTTTTCTGGTTAAAGACTATAATCCTCTCTATTACAGTAGTATATAATGTACAATGTGTGTGTTTCTGTAATACAATTTCAGGGAAGAGAGCTCCGGCGGGTCACAGAAGCACAGAGCGGTGCTATAACATAGGTATTTGGCACAATTATATTGCAGAAACAAACACATTACACATTATATACTACTGTAATAGAGTGGATTATTGGATTTTACAAGCATTTTAACTCAGTTAACACTGGGGCTTCTTGGCAGGGAGGGAGGGAGAGAAGTCAGCACATTACATGGTAAGACCTACCCCAAAAATAAGCCCTACTGTGTCTTTTGTTGCCAAAATGAATATAAGACCAGGCTTATTTTCGGGGAAACACGGTAGCGCTATCAATTTATGCAGCGGTTAGTAGTTACTCATCTTCAAAGCAGACCACGGAACCCTGGTTGAGAAAGGCTGGCCTAGGGTGACAACTCTGTTACTTCATAGATATAATACAGTGAGTGAGCATTTTTATTCTACAGACCAGTTTACACAAAAACACATTCCCGTGCGGTGTGTTTTTACTGCCCATTCATGTCAGTGGATTGAAAAATGCACTAGACTGTGGAAAAAGCAGTGCAAGCACTACTTTTTCAAAACACACTGCACCATAATGCATGATGCTGCAGTACCATGTAAATGGTGCCCACAAATGCACTGAGTTTGGGGTGCCATTAACAATGCATTGGCACCCACATGCAAAGTGCAAGGGCAGCGTGTTAACCTGTGATGCAGAAGCACATATGAAACTTGCCTTTTGCATGTGTTTTGGTGTGAACCGGCCCTAAAACAGAATAGGCATTACTGGCAGGGTTACCAGGTAAAAATAAGAGGGAAAAAAAGTCTGAAAAAGGAAACAAATGCAGCCGACACAGCTGCAAGGACTGGCAAAGTGCAATACAGTAAAACCTTGGTATGCGAGCATAATTTGTTCCAGAAACATGCTTGTGATCCAAAGCACTTGTATGTCAAAGCATTTTTTTTACAGGGTATGAAAGAGAAGAGAGGCACCTCTAAAGCCGCGTACACACGATCAGTCCATCCGATGAGAACAGACCGATGGACCGTTTTCATCGGTTAACCGATGAAGCTGACTGATGGTCTGTCGCGCCTACACACCATCGGTTAAAAAAACGATCGTGTCAGAACGCGGTGACGTAAAACACAACGACATGCTGAAAAAAACAAAGTTCAATGCTTCCAAGCATGCGTCGACTTGATTCTGAGCATGCATGGATTTTTAACCGATGGTTGTGCCTACTAACGATCGTTTTTTTCCCATCGGTTAGGAATCCATCGGTTAAATTTAAAGCAAGTTGGCTTTTTTTTAACTGATGGCCCACACACGATCGGTTTTGACCAATGAAAACGGTCCATAAGACCGTTGCCCTCTGTTTAACCTATCGTGTGTATGAGGCCTTAGTGTAGCAATAAGTTGCTAAATGTTGTACCTTCATTTAATGTAACCATATTGCTACACTAGAGGCTCCTTTCTTCTTTTTTATACTCACTTGTGACATGACGCTACTCTTATATCAAGACATTGCTTGTATATCAAGTCAAAATGTATTAAAAAATTTTGCTTGTCTTGCAAAACGCTCTCAAACCAAGTTACTCTCAAAGCAAAGTTTTATTGTATATTACTTTATTTGTGCTTAGATACACTTTAAAGCGGAGGTTCACCCAAAAACACAACTTTGTACCATCCAAACTAGCATACTAGCATCAGCTACAGTATGCCTTTTTTTTTCCCTGTACTTACGGTTTAATCTGTAAGTTTTGTTTCAGACACCCGCGGGGAGTAGGCATTCCTATGAAGAGTGGAACATGATTGACGGCCGGCTATGGCGCGTCACACGTTCCGAAAATAGCCAGAGTAGGATTCGGCTCTTCACGGCGCTATACAGTGCCCGTGCACAGACTAGGAGCTGACGGCGCAGGCGCCGTATATGTCCACATCCAATTTCGTTTTTTTCCGAAAGGCATGACGCGCCATAGCTGGACGTCAATCATGTACCCCTCTTCATAGGAACGCCCATTTCCCGGCCGGAGGCTGAAACGAAAGTTACGGATTAAACCGTAAGTACATCGCAAAAAAAATAATAAAAGGCATACTGTAGCTGACGCTAGTATGCTCGTTTGTATGGTATGGTATTAGGGTGAACCCCCGCTTTAAGTTGTAAGGTTGTACATCTTTTTGTGCTAAGCCTATATCTATAGCTGTTTTTAGCCAAAATGTTGCCTTAGGAGCCAATGCCAAATATATATTTTATGAAGTTGGGATGTTTTTTTGTTCATAGGAAATGCCGTTTGTAAAGAATTATTACATCTAAAAATCACTTTACAAAATCTAGCCTTTTGTCTTTATCTCTTGCCAACTCTTTTTCCAGATGTAAATGGCCTGTGTTTAGCAGTAGAGTAGCACAGACTTGTTAGGGGTCTGGATTGGTTAAAAAGGATATAATAAGATATGGAACTTCCCAAGCCAAGAATATGATGCTGCTTTTTACAATCTATACACGTTATGGTCTAAGAAATGGAATGGATACGTATTAATCCTATTTCCTCTAAAGGATTATAAAATATATTTGATTAGAAGTATGCAAAGTATATTTTACCCCTTATACCTGTGATATGAAGAGTTTAAATACAATACAGTGTATCTGCACACTAAAATATATTTTTCTATTTTTCTCTCTGAGTGAATAGTACTTGGACTGATTATGAAGCAGACATTTTGGCAGCTAAGAGAGCTGACTTGTGGGAAAGGAATCATCAGCTGTAGGAGAGAGCTTGATAGTGCGGAATGACAGTAAAACTCACTTTGGTATCCTTTCAGAGAAATGGAAAAAAAAATAAGTTATCATTCTGGGCTGAGAGCCCCTCCTAAAATATGCTGAGGTAGCTGGCATTGATTATAATAGTATATCAGAAACACTTATTCATTAGGAATTATGCCAAGCAAAATGGTAGCATTGTACCCACCTAGAGATGTCATAACCAATCCAAACCTGCGTTGAGAAAAGAAGACGGCTAGGTTTTGAACTAGCAAGCTGGTCCCACACCTGCCTTGATAAGCATTGGGTGATGTGCCAGTGATCTAGTATAACACACACACATACAGTAAGCATATGCATTATCTGACGAAGAGGACAACAAACCACAAAATCTACACCACTTTTTGGCCATTTATTTTAACTAGCTAGACCACAGCTGGCTACTTGTGGTCAGGTCGTCCCGAGCTGGCTGCTCCTCTTTCCCACAACTTTCCATTACTCCGATACCCTGAAGTATCAGCATGTAGTACTCACACTCTTCTTAGTATACACAGACCAAAGCACATGCTGTATTTGAACAGTTTTCGGAAATCCGGAAACAGAATGTCAGTCCTAGGCATGTGCATTTCGTTTCGTATCGAAATTCGGACGAATTTGTCATTATTCGGACATTCGGATGCATACGAATTCCCGAATTGCAATATTAATGAATTTACCGAATCCGAACGAACGTTTTCGATTCCGAATCGAAAACCCGCGGACGAAATTCGATCGGAATTAGATTTTTTTTTTTTTTTTTTTTCGAATTCCGATCGAATTTCGTCCGCGGGTTTTCGATTTGGAATTCGAAAAAAACATTTTTTTTTTTTTTTTTGGAATTCCGATCGAATTTTGTCCGCGGGTTTTCGATTTGGAATTCGAATTTTTTTTTTTTTTTTCGAATTCCGATCGAATTTCGAAATTATATTCGAAGAGAGAATTTTCGAATTCGACCGGATTTTTCGAAATTCGGTCGAAAACGAACGAGTTCCGAAAACGAATTTAACACATGTAACAAACCTAACTTAACGAAATTAATTAAATAACGAATTAAAACGAAACAAAATTTTCCCTTTTGCACATGCCTAGACTCAGTCCACATAATATCATATTGATGCATAACATTCTTTCCATGGGGTCCCCAAGGCTCTGTTCTTGGACCCCTTCTCTTCTCTATCTACACCTCCTCCCTTGGTCACATGATAACCGCCCATGGCTTCCAATACCACTTATACACAGATGACTCCCAAATCTGTCTACTTTTCACCTCACTCCTTCAGTCTCCTCTCGCATTACTAACTTACTAACTGACATCTCAAGCATGGATGTTGCACCACTTCCTTAAACTAAGTCTCTCTAAAATTAAGTTGCTAATATCCCCCCCCACCCACGCCCTCCTCCATGACTTTTCCATCAAAAACAACAATGCAACCATCAGTCCCTCCCCTCACGCCAGGGTACTAGGTGTAATCCTCAACTCTGACTTTTAATTTCAGCCTCAAGTATAATTGTTGTCAAAAGTTTGTAGAATTCAGCTTCGCAACATCTCTAAAATTCGCCGCTTTTTAACAAATGAAACCACCAAGCTCCTCATTTACTCCCTCGTTATCTCGCCCCTTGACTATTGCAACTCCCTTCTCATTGGCCTACCTCTCCACAGGCTACCCCCTCTTCAGTCTATCATGAATGCTGCTGCCAGACTTATCCATCTTACCAACCGCTTAGTGTCTGCCAACCCTCTCCTCCAATCTCTACACTGGCTCCCGATCACCCAGCGAATGAAATTCAAAATACTAATCACAACATACAAAGCCATTCACAACTCTGCCCTGAGCTACATCTCCAATCTCGTCTCCAAACATCACCCAAACTGTCCCCTCCGCTCCTCCCCGGACCTCCTGCTCTCAAGCTCTCTTGTCTCCTCCTCCCATGCTTGTCTCCAGGATTTCTCCAGAGCCTCTCTCATCTTCTGGAACTCGCTACCTCAACCTGTCTGGCTATCCCCTACTCGTGCTACCTTCAAGCGATCTCTGAAAACTAATCTCTTCAGGGAAGCCTATCATGTCTCCAACTAATCTTTTACCACCTCCATCAACTCAATACCCACAGTTACAACCTTCTGTACCACCTGCCCCACCCTATTAGATTGTAAGCTCTTCTGAGCAGGGCCCTCCTAATCCTCTTGTATTTTATTGTATCATAACTGTATTGTCTATCTTTTAATATTATAAAGCGCTGCGTAAACGGTTGGCACTAAATAAATCCTGTATAATAATAATAATAATGCCCTTCCATATGGTGCTGTGGTGTGCATACATTCACTGAATCAAGATGCCCTGTACTGACAAAATAGGGAATAATCCAAGTCCATGTCCATCATCCCTTTGAAGGGTCCCACTCAGGGGTATGTTGATTAGCAATCCTTCACCAACTACATCCTATAGTGTGTAGATCCTAACCTTGGCAGCTCCTCCCAATCTTCTTCCTCCTGTATTTATAACCCCTGACCTGACAGGAAGTCACACAGACAGGAGGAAGTACACCACAGCAACATTGAATAACTATTTAAGCACCTGTTTACAGGTGCTTAAATATTACATGTAATATATTACATGTTTTGGATTTAAATATACATAAGAACAGAACCATATGTAGACAACATCTTTAGGCCGGATTCACACTAGTGCGGTGCGAATTCCAGCTCTGTTATCTCTGCAAAAGATAAGAGAGCTGTTCAGCAGATCATCTCCGTTTTAGCTGCGAATTTGGAGACCTGGGAGAGGGGAGGGGGAGGGGGGAAGTGTATTGAGTTGAATGCGAGAAATCCTGATGAGAAATGAACACATCTGCGAATCAGATGCGTGCCCATAGAAGATAATGGGTCTGAATTCGCACTTGAGCCGCACTGCAATGCCTAGAAAACGCACACGTTTTTTCGGCAATGCGCAGTGCGAATGCATCGCACATATGTGAACCAGCCTCATTGAAATTAATGTATTTAGAAATGTCCTAAAGCTACGTGAATACATTTGCTGGTGTTCTCATATTAATACCACAGGCAGTGACTGATCAGCAACTATTGTCAGTTCTAAGCACGGGAAACAAGCACTACTTCACAGGGATACTATACACCCCCCCCCCCCCCCAGGTACAAAATTTAAAGGAATATTTCACTTTTATTTTTTCACTTTAAGCATCATTAAAATCACTGCTCCCAAAAAAATGGCCGTTTTTAAAACTTTTTTTTGCATTGATACATGTTCCCTGGGGCAAGACCCGGGTCCCCAAACCCATTTTAGGACAATAACTTGTATATTAGCTTTTAGAATTAGCACTTTTGATTTTGAACGTTCGAGTCCCATAGACTTCAATGGGGTTCTAAAGTTTGCGCGAACGTTCGGGTCCGTTCGAAAGGTTCTGATGCGAACCGAACCGGGGGATGTTCGGCTCATCCCTACCTACAAGTACAATTACAGTAGGGACGCTGGAATATGTAGTCTGAATGGCAATGTCACGTGTCAGAGTTTAAATATGCACAACCATTTTGAGCACAGATGCACAAAAAAAGAGGTACACGTTTAGAGGTCAATGCAGCTAAGACTTGAGAAGTAGGATTTTTATCTTTGTGCATGATTTATACAGAAATTGCTCGGCAACAGTTATACACAATAAAAAAATAATAATTCAAGACACATTTAGTTCTAATTTAACATGACACTGTGGAGTTGATTTACTAAAATTGAAGAGTGCAATATCTGGTGCAGCTCTGCATAGAAGCCAAATAGCTTCCAGGTTTTATTGTCAAAGCCTAATTGAACAAGCTGAAGTTAAAAGCTGATTGGCTACCATGCACAACTGCACCAGATTTTGCACTCTCTAGTTTTAGTAAATAAACCCCTATATCTCTAATACTAGGTTTGCTTAACCCCCCTGGCGGTATTCCCGAGTCTGACTCAGGGTGGTATTTCATTACCAAAAGCGGTAACCCCCGAGCCAGACTCGGGATCGCCTCGCAGCAGCCACAGGCATGGTTTACTTACCTTGTCCCTGGATCCTGCGATGCATCCGCGCTGTGTGATCGAGCTGTGTCTCCTCGCTCGATTCACAGTGTCCCTGTGTGCCGCCGAGCTCCATTCCCTGCGACGTTAAGACGCACGGGGGCGGAGAACGGCGCAAAATTCAAAAAAGTAGATAAACACAATACATACAGTATACTGTAATCTTACATATTACAGTACTGTATGTAAAAAATATACCCCCCCCTTTGTCCCTAGTGGTCTGCCCAGTGTCCTGCATGTACTTTTATATAATTAAAACTGTTCTTTCTGCCTGCAAACTGTAGATTGTCCATAGCAACCAAAAAGTGTCCCTTTATGTCAAAAGCTAGAAAACAGCGATAATAAATTATAATCACTTGCAGAATTGTGCGATAGCAATTTGTGGAGAAATTTTCCATCAAAAACAACAATGCAACCATCAGTCCCTTCCCTCACGCCAGGGTACTAGGTGTAATCCTCAACTCTGACTTTTAATTTCAGCCTCAAGTATAATTGTTGTCAAAAGTTTGTAGAATTCAGCTCCGCAACATCTCTAAAATTCGCCGCTTTTTAACAAATGAAACCACCAAGCTCCTCATTTACTCCCTCGTTATCTCGCCCCTTGACTATTGCAACTCCCTTCTCATTGGCCTACCTCTCCACAGGCTACCCCCTCTTCAGTCTATCATGAATGCTGCTGCCAGACTTATCCATCTTACCAACCGCTTAGTGTCTGCCAACCCTCTCCTCCAATCTCTACACTGGCTCCCGATCACCCAGCGAATGAAATTCAAAATACTAATCACAACATACAAAGCCATTCACAACTCTGCCCTGAGCTACATCTCCAATCTCGTCTCCAAACATCACCCAAACTGTCCCCTCCGCTCCTCCCCGGACCTCCTGCTCTCAAGCTCTCTTGTCTAATCCTCCCATGCTTGTCTCCAGGATTTCTCCAGAGCCTCTCTCATCTTCTGGAACTCGCTACCTCAACCTGTCTGGCTATCCCCTACTCGTGCTACCTTCAAGCGATCTCTGAAAACTAATCTCTTCAGGGAAGCCTATCATGTCTCCAACTAATCTTTTACCACCTCCATCAACTCAATACCCACAGTTACAACCTTCTGTACCACCAAAGTTTGCGCGAACGTTCGGGTCCGTTCGAAAGGTTCTGATGCGAACCGAACCGGGGGATGTTCGGCTCATCCCTACCTACAAGTACAATTACAGTAGGGACGCTGGAATATGTAGTCTGAATGGCAATGTCACATGTCAGAGTTTAAATATGCACAACCATTTTGAGCACAGATGCACAAAAAAAGAGGTACACGTTTAGAGGTCAATGCAGCTAAGACTTGAGAAGTAGGATTTTTATCTTTGTGCATGATTTATACAGAAATTGCTCGGCAACAGTTATACACAATAAAAAAATAATAATTCAAGACACATTTAGTTCTACTTTAACATGACACTGTGGAGTTGATTTACTAAAATTGAAGAGTGCAATATCTGGTGCAGCTCTGCATAGAAGCCAAACAGCTTCCAGGTTTTATTGTCAAAGCCTAATTGAACAAGCTGAAGTTAAAAGCTGATTGGCTACCATGCACAACTGCACCAGATTTTGCACTCTCTAGTTTTAGTAAATAAACCCCTATATCTCTAATACTAGGTTTGCTTAACCCCCCTGGCGGTATTCCCGAGTCTGACTCAGGGTGGTATTTCATTACCAAAAGCGGTAACCCCCGAGCCAGACTCAGGATCGCCTCGCAGCAGCCACAGGCATGGTTTACTTACCTTGTCCCTGGATCCTGCGATGCATCCGCGCTGTGTGATCGAGCTGTGTCTCCTCGCTCGATTCACAGTGTCCCTGTGTGCCGCCGAGCTCCATTCCCTGCGACGTTAAGACGCACGGGGGCGGAGAACGGCGCCAAATTCAAAAAAGTAGATAAACACAATACATACAGTATACTGTAATCTTACATATTACAGTCCTGCATGTACTTTTATATAATTAAAACTGTTCTTTCTGCCTGCAAACTGTAGATTGTCCATAGCAACCAAAAAGTGTTCCTTTATGTCAAAAGCTAGAAAACAGAGATAATAAATTATAATCACTTGCAGAATTGTGCGATAGCAATTTGTGGAGAAATTCGTCATAAAAAAATAAATTTTGCAACAATTCTGCAACTGAGAAAATTTCAGTGTTTTTGAGTTAATTACATTATTAAATAATTTTTATTATTTGTTATAATTATTTATAGTTATTTATTATATTATAATTTATGATTTTGTTTTTCAAACTTTTTCATACCCGAGATGTCTACTAGTCTCTTGTTCGGACAGATTTAAATGAGTTATTCCTAAGAATTACAGGCCTACAGTATAAAACGCCAAATTTCCTTGCAAAATAATGGTACCGCTTTCAGCACCTAAAATCTGAAATTCATACCGCCAGGGAGGTTAAAGGGGTTGTAAAGGTTTGTTTTTTGTTTTCTAAATAGGTTCCTTTAAGCTAGTGCATTGTTGGTTCACTTACCTTTTCCTTCGATTTCCCTTCTAAATGTTTTTTTTCCTTTGTTTTCTTTATCTGAATTTCTCACTTCCTGTTCCTCCTCAGTAAGCTGTTCTGGCTGACTAACCCCCAGACAGAATGGCTCGGATGATGGGGGCAAGCTTACTGAGGAGAAACAGGAAGTGATAAATTCAGACAAAGAAATAAAAACATCTAGAAGGGAAATGGAAGGAAAAGGTAAGTGAACCAACAATGCACTAGCTTAAAGGAACCTATTTAGAAAATAAAAAACAAACCTTTACAACCCCTTTAAGCAGTGTTCAAAGAATGGTGAGCGCAGACACATATCAGCTATACTTTGAGCAGGTGGCAAAAAGAAGATTAGTGTCTACTTTGCTCTCAAAGGACATCGTATTAATGTTTTCTCTATGAAATAATGTAGGAGACGTCTCATAATTAGACTTTCATTAATGTTACACCAGCTGTTGTCTGTAGGGTTCCTCCCATGTACTCCCTGCTGTTCTCCCACATCTGTCCTTATATATATGTGCAGACCCCCACAGATACCCAGAATCTTTAGGAATTCCAGATTACATTGACAGTGTCACAGGATTTTTTGCAACTCAGCAAGTATTGAAGTGTGAGCTAATCCAAGTATTTTTATTTTGAAACCCGTTCTTCACAGTTCAGTAGTTATTGGGTGGTGGGAGCATACAATTTAGTATCAAATGGTCTGTGAGCACTGACAATAAAAATTATTAATGATGTTTGTTTAAAATCATCAGCATCAGGCTGTATTTTTCATTCTCCATTTAGTTTAACTCCCCCAAACGAGCCCCCCCCCGGCCCCTGAGGTGAACTGTAACAAAATGCATATGATGTCTTCCTAATCCCCTGTCCCTTGTCATGCTCTGGCACGAGCTCATGGATTATCTAACAGCTGTGTTAGCAGCTGTGAGGTTTTTTGCTTAACTAGTCTGTTAAACAACAATCTATTAATTGACGTATACGCTAAATTGGAAGGGGAGGATTTATGTTAAAATACCGACAATTGACCGAATGAAAGCTAGCAGGGTTTTATCTTTGCAGATCAAATGAAATCAACCTTTAAAATAGTATTAAAACCTCAGCAATCTCAGTGGGGTGGATTCAAGAAGCAATTGCGCCTGTGTAACCATAGGTTACACAGCGCAATTGCTTACTTGCCCCGGCGTAACGAGTGCTCCTGATTCAGGAACCTCGTTACGCCGACTGCAGCCTAAGATATGCGTGGCATAAGGCTCTTATGCCCGCATATCTTAGGCTGCATTCTTGCGATGGCCGCTAGGTGGCCGCTAGGTGGCGTTCCCGTTGTGCTCAGCGTATTCACAACGTTACGCGAGCCCTGCGTACGCAATTTACGTTGTTTCCGTACGGCGGTTTTTGCGTAAGGCTGCCCCTGCTATTAGCAGGGGCAGCCAATGTTACGTATACCCGTCGTTCCCGCGTCGCGAAATGAAAAATTTACGTAGTTTGCGCAAGTGAATCGTGAATGGCGCTGGACGCCATTCAAGTTCACTTTGAATCAAATGACGTCCTTGCGACGTCATTTGCCGCAATGCACGTTGGGAAAGTTTCCCGACGGAGCATGCGCTCTACGCTCGGCGCGGGAACGCGCCTAATTTAAATGATTCCCGCCCCCTACGGGATCATTTAAATTGCGCGCGCTTGCGCCGGGCATTTTGCCGGCGCGCCCACGCAATTTACGGAGCTTTTGCTCCGTGAATCGAGGGCAGCGCAAAAAAATTGCGGGGGCGCAGGGCAAAATCGTTGCCCTGCTCCTCCGTAATAAATGCGCAAGTGTCTTTTTAGCTTGAATTGCAAGTTTTTATTTAAAATAAAAAGCAGGTTATACTTAGCTGGTCCCTTAGCTCTTATTTTGCAGCCCCCACGCTGGCACTGTCCTCTCCTTCTCCCTGAAAATGCCCCCCCTGGAAAGCCATATGTTATAGGGCCACCTGTGCAGGCACGCTCCTGAGCAGGGCCGTGTGTGTCCATAAGCAAACACAGTGCAACTCGGCCACGCCCCTTCTATCTCCTCAAAGGGTGTGACTGACAGCAGCAGGAGCTAATGGCTCCCACTGCTGCTTGTGTCTCCTGTGAGAAGCGGAAGTCAGTGGAGTGGTGCTGCAGATGGGGAGAGTGTTGGATCATGAGAGGAGGCAGGTAAGTGTTTAGGGGGGAAAACTAATGAGACGGGTTTTTTTTTACCTTAAAGCGGGGGTTCACCCTAAAAACGATTTTCTAACATTACATCCAGCTCACTCTCTACATTGACAGTATGCCGTTTTTTTTTTTTGCTGTACATACCTCGTACAGCTATTTTCTTCCCTGGCTTCCGGGTCGAGACTCCCCCGGAAGTGGGCGTTCCTATCCAGCAGGTGATTGATGTGATGACAAAAACGACCTCACCCCGTCGCATAAGGAGCGTCACGAGTTGCCGAAAGAAGCCGAACGGCGAGTCGGAGCTATACGGCGCCTGCGCACCGACGTTCGGCTTCTTTCGGCAACTCGTGACGCTCCTTATGCGACGGGGTGAGGTCGTTTTTGTCATCACGTCAATCACCTGCTGGATAGGAACGCCCACTCCCGCGGGAGTCGCGACCCGGAAGCCGGGGAAGAAAATAGCTGTAATAGGTATGTACAGCAAAAAAAAACGGCATACTGTCAATGTAGAGAGTGAGCTGGATGTAATGTTAGAAAATCGTTTTTAGGGTGAGCCTAAAAACGATAAAAAGCCTTTAATGTAGGGAATGCAAGAACCTGGTTGTAAACCTGCAGAGCATGCTTTATAAAACAAAGGCACCATAATAATGTGTCCACATATGCAAATGAAATCAATGTAGTTTTACCTGAAAATTATTTTGCCCTGTGCCTGTATGAGCCCTGTGAATATCGGAGATTGGTCTGAATGCTGGAGTTTGGGAGGCGGAGTCGGGACTTCACAGGACTCCCCTCCCATGTCTTCTGCTGATCGCCTTAATGACAGCAAAATTTCTGAATCCTGGATTTATCGTTCTTTGCAAGACTGGGCATAGATGACTTGTTGTGCTTTAGTACAGCCCTCAAAATTTCCACTCATCTGTTCCCATTCGGCAAGTGGAAATAAGCTGAGGGCGAGTGTGGAGCTGCATCGGAGGTGAAGGTGAGGCATTTTCACGAAGGGCAGATGAATTCATCTTCCTTTACATCCCGGGACTCTGCCCATGCTACATGGGAGTGAGTTGAGTGCTTTACTGGTGTGATAGGAGGAACTTCCCAGGATACAGCTGTAAGATCAGGTTTACATCATCAGTGCCTTAAAGAAACCAGGAAGTGAAAAAACAGGAAGTGTAAGTAAAGAAACCAGGAAGTGAAAAAACAGCAAGTGTAAGTAAAGAAACCAGGAAGTAAAAAAACAGTAAGGCCTCGTACACACAATAGGTTAACCAGAGGACAACGGTCTGATGGACCGTTTTCATCGGTCAAAACCGATCGTGTGTGGGCCCCATAGGTTATTTAACCATCGGTTAAAAAAAAGCTAACTTGCTTCAAATTTAACCGATGGATTCCTAACCGATAGGTCAAAACCGATCGTTAGTAGGCACAACCATCGGTTAAAAATACACGCATGCTCAAAATCAAGTCGACGCATGCTTGGAAGCATTGAACTTTATTTTTTCAGCATGTCGTTGTGTTTTACGTCACCACGTTCTGACACGATCGTTTTTTTACCGATGGTGTGTGGGCGCAACGGACCATCAGTCAGCTTCATCGGTTAACCTATGACAACGGTCCATCAGACCGTTCTCATCGGATGGACTGATCGTGAGTATGAGGCTTCAGTGTAAGTAAAGGCAAAAATGTTTTGTTTAAAGCGGGAGTTCACCCATTTCTAAAAAAAAAATTTTTCTCCCCTTAGATTCCTGCTCGTTCGGTCTAGGGGAATCGGCTATTTGTATTAAAATATGAGCAATACTTACCCGTTTTCGAGATGCATCTTCTTCCGTCGCTTCCGGGTATGGGTCTTCGGGAGCGGGCGCTCCTTCTTGATTGACAGGCTTCCGACGGTCGCATCCATCGCGTCACTCGTAGCCGAAAGAAGCCGAACGTCGGTGCGGCTGTATACTGCGCCTGCGCACCGACGTTCGGCTTCTTTCGGAAAATCGTGACGCGATGGATGCGACCGTCGGAAGCCTCTCGGAGGACTGTCAATCAAGAAGGAACGCCCATTCCCGCAGCCCATACCCGGAAGCGACGGAGAGGATGCATCTCGTAAACGGGTAAGTACTGCACATATTTTAAAACAAATTGCCGATTCCCCTAGAGAAAACGAGCAGGAATCTAAGGGGAGAAAGTGCCCTCTAAGGGTGAACCCCCGCTTTAATCACTTGCTACCTCGCAACATACCCACACGTTGCGGGATTTCCAGTGGTTATACTGGAATGATGCTTGCAGCAGCAGGCATCATTTTGGTATTGTCTTTTTCAGCCGGCAGAACACTTTCCTGTAAAAGCAATCCTAGTGGCTAGGGTTAGGGAGATTCACCTTCTCTACTGTTATCACCACAAATAAAATGAAAGAAAATCCCTAATTATGAGTTATCACTAGAACAGTAAAGGGGAAATCTTCCATTTGAAACACTAGTTCTGGGGACCACACTCATGCATTTGTTCAGGTAATTGATGCCATTTGATACCTAACATGATTTTCTCTCTTTAATGTGAAATTGAGGTCTCACCCTAACAATAGAAATGTTACATCTGCAGACCAAAATCTGTTTTGTACCAATTATTTAAAGAAGGCAAATTATAAAATGTATCAATAACCATTGCTTTCTATACATGCTTGCTTTTTCTTGCTCACTGCAACATGCATTCTGCACATTTGATGTAGGATGTGACTAAGAAAATGTCAGGAAAGACCTACTAGAACAGCTGAACTTTATTTGGGGTTAATCAGAGGTACACTACATCAGGGGTCCTTAAACTTTTTAAACAGGGGGTCAGTTCACGGTACCTCAGACTGTTGGGGGGCCAGACTATAGTTTAAATATGAACAAATTCCAATGCACGCATATTATTTGTAGTGCAAAAAAAACAGGAAAAAAACCATTTAATATTTAAAACAAAAATAAAATAAAAAACAATTTTAAGCAACATAAAATTAGTATTTCACAGACTCCCCTCATCACAGATCCCCTCCCCATCACAGATCCCCCATCACAGAACCCCCTTTCGCATTACAGAACCCCCTCATCACAGAACCCCCCCATCACAGACTCCTCTCCAATCACATATCCCTCCCATCAAAAAGCCCCCATATCAGGTCATCCATCACAAAGCCCCTCATAAAAGATCCCCATCACAGACCCCCCATCACAGATCTCCCCATCACAAAGCCCCCCAACACAAACTCCTCTCCATCACAAAGCCCCCCGTAACAGACACCCCCATCACAGAGCCCCCCATAACAGATCCCCCACAACAGACTCCCACCATCACAGATCCCCCTATAAGATTCCCCCCACAACAGACTCCCCCATCACAGACTTCCCATCACAGTCTCCCCCATAACAGACTCACCCATAACAGACTCCCCCATCACAGATCCCCCCTATAAGATTCCCCCCATAACAGACTCCCCCATCACAGTCTCCCCCCCAATCACAGATCCCCCATAACAGACTCCCCCATCACAGACTCCTCCCATCACAGATACCCCCATACCAGACTCCCCCATCACAGATCTCTCCCACCACAGATCCCCCATAACAGACTTCCCCATAACAGACTCCCCAATAACAGACTCCCCCCCATCACAGATCCCATATCACAGACTCCCCACATCACAGATCCCCCATCACAGATTCCCCCATCACAGACTCCCCCATAACAGATCCCCCATCACAGACTTCCCCCATAACAGACTCCCCCATCACCGACTCCGAGCACAGCAATAAAGGAAAATAATAAAATTATCATGTTCAAAAGTTTGCATTAAAGTTTTAAAGGGATTACTAAAGTGCCACTGTGAAATTTTGCTTGGAGACCGGAGTTTTTCTTTTTTTTCTTTTTCTCATGTCAAAAGAGACATGTAGTTTAATTTTGCAATAAATTCAAGATTAATCACTGTGCTAGTATTACAGAAGCAGGTGGCATAAATTGTATGGTGATAATAAAAAAATATAAAAAATGGGTGTATGCAGCGCTAGTAGCATAAAATTAAAGGTAAGAGTCCATAGTGTTTAAAGTAAAGTCCTTGTTCAGGAAAGGAAGCTGGAATCACCCACGGTGTAAACAAAGACACAACCAGATGAGCATGAAATTATCCTCCACTGAACATCAACACACCGGGCCTCTTACCAGAGAAAATGGACCACTGAATTACAGGTGGTCAAACAAGTGGATCATAGATGGCTGGGTCTTGTAGTCTCACCAAATAGAAGATCATAGGTGCATACATAAAATACAAGAAAGGCAACTTGCAGTAAAACCTTTGGTCCACACTCGTAAAAATGTTTGTTTTTAAGTACGCTGTGTAATGTGCATCTATTCATTTTTGGTATGTAAGTCCTGTGCACACGTGCAAGAGTTGCATCTTCCGTAGCCAGAGGAAAACATTGCCAGACTGGAATAAGCAGTGGCAAAGGTGGTGGTGGTGAGCAAAGGTTGGATCTTTCATCTCTGGAGGAGGGCACTGTATAAGATAAGTGTGCCATAATGTGCAAGTTTGTTGTGCATACTTTCCTATTATGGCAGCAGTACACCATCATCCTGCGGAATCTAGTTCCCACTTGTATATCATGCATTGTCCCATTTAGCATCAATGATGGCTTGCAGTCTTTTGAGATAGTGAATGAGACCCTTGTTTTCGCATGTCGTAAAGCTGCCCATTCTTCTTGGCAAAAAGCCTCCAGGTCCTTTAAATTCTTTAGTTTTCTATCATGAACTGCAAGTCTGGGCTTTTGCCAAAATGACTGAGAGATGTTAATGTCAGGAGATTGTGACTGCTGCCCAGAACCTAAATTTTTTTTGTTTTTTTTGGATCGTTCAAGTGCTCCCCATGCACAGGTTCCATGCTATTAAATACACTTTTTTCTCCAATACTCTAAAATATTTAATAATTTTCTGAAATTTTCTTATAGTTTGGACTAAATTCTATGTGCCACAGTAACTTACACACCCGAAAACAGCAGATAGTAACCTCTATGCTTCATTGTAGGGATGATATGCTTCTCTTCATTTGCTGTGGCCGTTCGCACTGCAGGTAGTTTCTCCACTAGCAAGAATTGTAGAATCCGGCCAGTCGCCACCAGTGTGAATAGGCCCTAAAGCTTAACTCTAGGTAGATATACTGTATAAGACATACATTAATGTAGCACCATAATCATTATTGTATCATTAAAGCGTTTGTTCCCCTTTTTACAAAAAATAAAAGGTACACTAACTCAAAACAGCTCCCAATGTCTTTGGTCCAGTGGCGTGTCATCCATGTGTACAGGGTGTTCCCAAGGGGACACACATTGCACCCATGAATTATGGTCCCTGGTTAACAGTCAGGGACGATCGGTGCGGGTGGGGTTAGTTGCAAACATTGATCTCCCTGTATAGTTCAGTGAAGCAGCTGACAGCCGCTTCTCATGCTCTCCCTCCCGTGGCTGTCAGCTGACATTTATACAAGGAGATCTGTGCTGTGGCACTGATCATCCTGACTGTGTCTTGTGTCCTCCTCCTCCAGCCCCCATGTCCTCCTCCACCCTCCGTGCTCCTCCTCTGGCCCCCCTTGTGTCCTCCTCCTCCAGCCCCATGTGTGCTCCTCCTCTGCTCCCCCTCGCCCCCCCCCCCCCCGCAGCCGGCTTTCCTCCTCTCCCCTCCTGCCGAATGCTGTATTGCAGGGGTGCCCAAACTTTTGAAGAGCAAGGGCCACTTGAGCGACTTGGTAACCGGTCGCGGGCCACAATGAGCGGAGCAGGTGGATGGCAGCCCACTCGGCTCTATAGAGCCCACTCTTCTCTCTGCACACCAAACTGGCAGGTAATAGAAGTCTATGGCTCAGTGCAGGTAATCCGCAGGTGCTCTTCTCTTCACCTGTGGATCAGTTTGAAAGCAGCCCAGTAACCACTGCAAAACACGTATGTCCATATATACTGTGATTTTAGTAATAAACTTACCTAACAGTATTCTATTCTATTCTATTTTATTCCATCCCAGAGCAGGAGGTCGTGGGCCACATCAGAGGGCTCTGCGGGCCACATGTGGCCCCGGGTCACTGGTTGGGCACCCCTGCTGTATTGGATCTGTCAGGATAGAGAGTGGAGGAAGGGGCTGGTAAATATGTAATTTATCGGCCCCTTCCTTTTCTAAATTGAACACAGTGAATGATCGCTACCGATCGCTTCTGTGTCATTTGATAACTTAGCCTAGTAACCTGAAAAATAACATTAAAAAAAAGCTTTAAGGGGCTTAAAAAGCATTCTCATTGGTCAGTGCAGCGTAAGGAGTCAATAAGTTCATATGCTGACAAAAAGCATGCCGATACGAAGGTAAAGCAGAGTGACAGAGAGACAAGCTTATCTTTGTGCTGCTTATTTTTCACTGTCTAGTAACAGGCTGAGGTGGGTCCAGGTCAACTTGGGCTCAGAGGAAGTGGGTTTAATAATAATGGCCATCAGACTAAGGACATCTAGTAGAGAAAAAAGTACTACAGGGGAAATCTGTGGATTATGGTTCCTTTTTTTAAATGGACTATTTCATTTTATTCATTTTTATCTTGATCTTTGACTGCAGTTTCTCTTATAAATGTAAATATTCAAATGTTATCAAAAGACACATTTTACAAGCATAGATATCTGAAAGCCCATAGACATTTGTTAATCCAGGAGACATGCCCCATCTTACTGAGTGAGCTGAAAAAATGTGGTCACTGGACTGCTGCAGAGAAGTGTATGTGGATGCCATGTATGAGCCATGGGAATGTTGTAATTCATAAAAACGTAAGAGATTGCATAATGCTATTCCCTCTACACAGAGCAGTATATTGACTGGATCAAAAAATGCCCGATAACATATTAGGTAAATACCCAGTAACATATTAGGTTAATAATACCCAGTAACATATCAGGTCATTAGTAAGACTTCATCTGGAATATGCAGTTCAGTTTTGGGCACCAGTTCACAAAAAGGATATCGGGGAACTGGAGAAATTGCAAAGAAGGGCAACCAAACTGAAAAGAGGCATGGAGGAGCTCAGCTATGAGGAAAGATTAGAGAAACTACATTTATTCTCTCTTAAAAAGAGGAGATTAAGGGGGGATATGATCAAGATGTATAAAAACATAAGTGGTTCATATAGTTTACTTGGTGTTGAGTTATTCACTCTAAGGTCATCACAGAGGACAAGGGGGCACTCTTTACGTCTAGAGGAAAAAAGATTTCATCTCCAAATATGGAAAGGTTTCTTCACAGTAAGAGCTGTGAAAATGTGGAATTGACTCCCTCCAGGTGGTTCTGGCCACCTCAGTAGATTGCTTTAAAATATGCCTGGATTCTTTCCTAGGTGTACATAATATAACTGGATACTAAAATTTATAGGTAAAGTTGATCCAGGGTATATCCTATTTTCTGGGGTTTTTCACCTTCCTCTGGACCAAGTATGCATATAGGATTATTGGATGTAATGGTAAGTGTATATGGAATTGTATGGTTGTGTTTGTTTTTGTTGAACTAGATAGACTTTGTCAGGGCACAGACCTTTTATGGTCACATTCCCCAGTTGGTTCTGGGTAGAATCGAACCTGGGACCTCTCCATTTACAAGTCCAGCTCTTTGCCTCTGAGCCACTGCTCAGTGCTATTCTGTGTGCTGTCCGATGGAGCCTGGTTCTGAACCTGTACTTCTGTGGACCAATCAGTGGCCAGTGCAGCCTATTTAAGCCAGCCCCTTCCTCTTTGCTAATTGCTGGTTCGTTGTCAGCTTTACCCTGTGAGAGAACCTTGAAACCTGAATACCCTGACCTGCTTGACCCGGATTGGACCTTGACGATTCTCTGCCGTCTCCTACACTTGACCCCTGCCTGCTTATCGGATTTGCTGTTGTCTCCTGCCCCTTGACCTTGGCTTGCTCTCACGGACTTCCTCTGATCTCTCCAACTCCTGACCCACGGCCTGTGACCCGGATTTGCCTTTGTTTCCTGTTGGTCCCTTCTGGACTTACCTGCCTGTTCCTGTCTGATCAACGACTGTCTCCAGTCCTCTGCACCTGCCCTGTTTTCGTCAGCTGCACCAAGTCTGCCTACCAGTTCCCGGCACCGGTGCCTCCTTGTGCCGTCCCTCCTCTGTTCTAACTCCAGGGAGTGGTCTGCACAGGGTCGCAAAGGTGAGCCGCCCTCAGCATCTCGGCCTCGGTGAGTACTTACCTTAATGGTCCTGACAGTACGAACCAGCCATTATGTCTGAGGCCGACAGGGCATGCTCACCCCTTGAAAACCTGTGTCAACAGGTGTCTGTTTTGACGGTTGCCGTTCAAAAATTGCAAGAAGGTAAACCCTTACATAATGGACTAACTAATAATATGGAGTCCGCAGACTTGTACAAGATGCTCACCTCCCTGGCTCTGCAAGTCTCCAGCCTGAACCATACTATTCAGGAACTACAACAAGAAGTCCAAAAATTTAAAGGGACAACACGCCCAGCCCCGGAACCAGCATGTTATGAACCTTTTGTTGTCATGCCAGAAAAATTTGGTGGTAGCCGTGCATCCTTCCTGTGCTTTAAAACCGACTGTGAGCTATTGTTCACCCTTAAACCTAGGACCTATGCCACGGACTATATTAAGGTTAGAGCCTCCGTCAACTTGCTAACAGGGCAGGTCAAATCGTGGGCTCACCTGCTGCTGCAGGAAAAAAGTCCAGTCTTGGACAGCTGGGAGACGTTCATGTCTGCTCTGGACTCATATATCCCTGCTTCCAAGAGGACCAGCACTCCCAGGTCTGCTCTTAGTTCACGGGGCCTACGGGTACCCAAGGATAGGAAGCCCCAGTACGGTTATGACCTCCAGCCAGCCCAGTGTGTGCCAAATTATGAGACTCCGTATGTGCCCAGCCTGGAAGTTTCCCCATCCCAAGGTCTTGACATTTCTGTGGATGCACACACGCCTACCTTGGAGGAGGAAGAACCCATGCAGATCGGGGCCATCCGGTCTAGCCTATCTGAGGTAGAAAGAGAGCGGAGGAGAGGCTATGGACTTTGCTTTTATTGTGGTGCTAGCGGGCACCTTATATCGCTCTGCCCAACTCGCCCACCTCGGCCAAAGCTTCTTCAGCTGGGTACTATTGGGAGTTTTTTCTATGCCTCAGAACCTGTACCTACCTTTCCAGTGTCTTCAGTTCCTGTGTCCCCAGTTCCAGTGTCTTCGGTCCCTGTGTCCCCAGTTCCAGTGTCTTCGGTTCCTGTGTCCCCAGTTCCAGTGTCTTCGGTTCCTGTGTCCCCAGTTCCAGTGTCTTCGGTTCCTGTGTCCCCAGTTCCAGTGTCTTCGGTTCCTGTGTCCCCAGTTCCAGTGTCTTTGGTGCCTGTGTCCCCAGTTCCAGTGTCTTTGGTTCCTGTGTCCCCAGTTCCAGTGTCTTCGGTTCCTGTGTCCCCAGTTCCAGTGTCTTTGGTGCCTGTGTCCCCAGTTCCAGTGTCTTTGGTGCCTGTGTCCCCAGTTCCAGTGTCTTTGGTGCCTGTGTCCCCAGTTCCAGTGTCTTTGGTGCCTGTGTCCCCAGTTCCAGTGTCTTTGGTGCCTGTGTCCCCAGTTCCAGTGTCTTTGGTTCCTGTGTCCCCAGTTCCAGTGTCTTTGGTTCCTGTGTCCCCAGTTCCAGTGTCTTTGGTTCCTGTGTCCCCAGTTCCAGTGTCTTTGGTTCCTGTGTCCCCAGTTCCAGTGTCTTTGGTTCCTGTGTCCCCAGTTCCAGTGTCTTTGGTTCCTGTGTCCCCAGTTCCAGTGTCTTTGGTTCCTGTGTCCCCAGTTCCAGTGTCTTCGGTTCCTGTGTCCCCAATTCCAGTGTCTTCGGTTCCTGTGTCCCCAGTTCCAGTGTCTTCAGTTCCTGTGTCCCCAGTTGAAATTCCAGATCATATCTCCCCAAGTGAAGTTCTCCCTCCAGACTGCACATATGCCTCAAATGGTACCATGGTTTGTAAACGGGATCTGGTGATTTTTGAACGAGCTTTACAAGCGAGGAGGGCACCCCCTACCAGAACTTCAGGATCAACTAAGCCCAAAAAGAAAAAGTAAAGATCTACATGCTCTCTGTTCTATCCGAGCTTCCATCAGGAGCATCCGGAACTAATGGACAGTTTGGGCGCCTGGAGTCCGCCCCTAGGGGGGGGGGGGGCACTGTCAGGGCACAGACCTTTTACGGTCACATTCCCCAGTTGGTTCTGGGTAGAATCGAACCTGGGACCTCTCCATTTACAAGTCCAGCTCTTTGCCTCTGAGCCACTGCTCAGTGCTATTCTGTGTGCTGTCCGATGGAGCCTGGTTCTGAACCTGTACTTCTGTGGACCAATCAGTGGCCAGTGCGGCCTATTTAAGCCAGCCCCTTCCTCTTTGCTAATTGCTGGTTCGTTGTCAGCTTTACCCTGTGAGAGAACCTTGAAACCTGAATACCCTGACCTGCTTGACCCGGATTGGACCTTGACGATTCTCTGCCGTCTCCTACACTTGACCCCTGCCTGCTTATCGGATTTGCTGTTGTCTCCTGCCCCTTGACCTTGGCTTGCTCTCACGGACTTCCTCTGATCTCTCCAACTCCTGACCCACGGCCTGTGACCCGGATTTGCCTTTGTTTCCTGTTGGTCCCTTCTGGACTTACCTGCCTGTTCCTGTCTGATCAACGACTGTCTCCAGTCCTCTGCACCTGCCCTGTTTTCGTCAGCTGCACCAAGTCTGCCTACCAGTTCCCGGCACCGGTGCCTCCTTGTGCTGTCCCTCCTCTGTTCTAACTCCAGGGAGTGGTCTGCACAGGGTCGCAAAGGTGAGCCGCCCTCAGCATCTCGGCCTCGGTGAGTACTTACCTTAATGGTCCTGACAGACTTTTTTTCAAACCTGACTAACTACGTAACCAAAGGCGGCTCTTTAATTAGGCAAATTAGGTGATTGCCTAAGGCCTCACACTCACAGGGGCCTCGTGCCTGCCTAACCCAATGCATTACCCCAGTTTTTAGGGACAGGGGACCTTAACGCTGATGTGCTCAGGCAGTGTTATGAGCCCTGACTCAGGAGCGGGGCTGCCAGTGTCCCTAACAACCAGTAAATATCAATGACACCGCCCTTTGTGACGTCAATGACCCAGCATGCCCTCAGTCAATGACGCTACACACGAGGGGGTTCACCAGGTGACATCACTGGGTGGCCCCCGCCCCTTAGTTATTAAAGAGCAGGATATGGGGGCCACCTTGTTAAAGGGGGCTTCCAGATTCCGATAAGCCCCCTGCCCGCAGACCCGCACAACCACTGGCCAGGGTTGTGGGGAAGAGGCTCTTGTCCTTGAATTATTTTTCCCATCATGGGCGAGAGTGGGGCCCCATGTCAAGTTTTGCCTAAGGCCTCACAAAGCCTAGAGCCGTCTCTGTACGTAACTATATATTAATTTAAACAGAAGTAGACCAATTGTTCCCAGATCAAAGGGTCACTAGCAACAAAGCAGTAGTAGCAAACAGCACAGTAACTTGGAGCACTAAAACCATGAAGAGGGGCTTGGCAGGTAGCCCGTGACCACTGTACATATTTCAACATTTGATGTCATGTTCAGCGATATACTTTGAGCTGTAATAATTGAACCAGCAAACATTTATTGTCTAGGTATTAAGTAATATTTAAACTATACAACCAATTCATTACGCCAGAGAAACAGTATATGAGCCAGAACTGTACTGTATGTGTGTATATATATATATATATATATATATATATATATATACAGTATTTATATATAGTTACGGAAAATCCCCTGTATTGTGTCGGCTGTAAGTTTATGGGAAATAGACTTGTGGTAATGTTTATGTGCGGCCCCGAGGATGCAGGCTAATCTGCCACAGCTGTGAACATGCAAAAAAAACCTCCACGTTTTATCAGGAAAAGAGGTCACTCTAGGTCTATGGCTCTAGTCAGATTCAAAACAATGTTCCAAGCCTCATTTCCGCATCTACTTGTGTGCTTCCTTTCCCTTTGCACACATTAAGAACCAAAATCAATATTATACAAAAAAATTCTAATACAGAGACTCCGAGCTGGAATAATCTGTACCCAATTAAATCAGTTTTTTTATGAGTAATTACATTAATTGTAACTGTAACCAAAGTGATTTAGATGATATTCAGAGGTAAAAAAAAATTGTATAATATGAAACAGCTAAGCTCTAACAGGAAAATATAATTAAATACATTAATATTTGTGACTGGCAATTTGATATAATAATTATTGAATATGAAATGTATTTCAGCCCTTCATCATTATGCCTTTAGAGATTTGTTAGCATCTCCATTTTTTATTTCAATGTGCATTTGAAAGCACAATAGACTTCTATAAGCACGCGAGGGAAAAGCAATTGGGTGTTGCCCAAAACAACCAAAAAACACTTGCATTAGTCAAAAGGCATTAAAGTTAATGTAAACCCTCCATACACCCAGTGAAGTGAACAGCCTCAGATGATACACAGGGATGAACCAAATCTCCCTACCTAGGTCTTACATGTATATCTGCTGTCTTTACATTTTATATACTGTTTAGAAAGCAACCTCCCCTGAAAGAAATTTCAGGCTGCTTTTGTCTTAAGTGTCAGAGAATTTGACACTTTATCAGGTTGATAACAGAGGAACAGTTTAGGAGAGAGTTAAGGCTCCATTCACATCTAGGCGTTTTCACGCCAGACGCCCGCCGCTATTGCAGCCTGCAATACGCTGGAGGGGTGATTTTACATTGTCGGCTATGGAGATGGTTCACATCTCCACGCCGAACGCTGAAACGCCTGAAGCTCAAAACAAGTCCCGGACCCTTTTTTTCGGGCGGCTTCAGCATTCGAGCATAGCCGACAGTGTAAAATCACCCCTCCAGCAAAAAAAAAAGGCTGAAAAACGACGCGTTTTGTCGCCGCAAATCGCGGGACAAAACGCCTATTTAATGTCGCCGTAATACGCCACATATCGCCGACGCAAAGGTGTGAATGCAGCCTAAGGGACATAGCTCATTAAAGAGAGATAACAAAATAAGGCAGATATATGTGCCCAGCTCAAATTTCATGAATCGGGTTTAAATCCACTTTAAGGTGTATAAGCATAGGACATGGTGACCATAGTAAAACTACATTGCATCTGAGCACCATCAATTTAAAACACCATTTAAAGCAGAGTTCCACCCATTTTTTATCATTGCAATGTATGTTAAAGCTATTGAGAACACTTTTATCAATGGTAATTTTTTTTTTTTTTGTATGTAAATATCTTTGAACGTAAATATTTATTTTTTATTTTTGGACGTAAATATCTTTTTTCTTCTCTTTTTCAGCAGCACTTTTGACTGCGGCCACCTAGGCGATTACGTCACTAGGTGACTCGCAAGGGCTCTTGGGATAGCAGCGTTGTGTATACCAGGAGTCCTTGCGAATACCCCAGTTGAAGTCTTTGTAGACGAAAAGCATTGGGTTTGATGAGTTCTTTCCATATACTGTAATTGCACCTTTTTGAATTTATGCTTTTGTGTTCACAGAGGAGATTTTTTACTTGATGCAATGCATCTTGGAATCTATGTAAAGCCTTTTTATTTCCAAATAAACCTGTAACCATACAGTTTTTCATTATGTGGAGGCTTTCTGTTGTTTTTATGGATGCCGTTAACCATAAACCTACCAAACGGTTCTGTGGTGGAAGGAGTTTTTTTTACCATCTGGGACATTGCCATCCTGATCCATATTCTCACGTGCCAGGTCGAGGTTGCCTGAGGTGGCTCAGATGAGGAGGAGGAATTGCACCACTCACTATCCAGAGCTCTGATATCACATTCATAAAATTATAAAACGGTGCTGTTAACTTGATTTTTGTTAAAAAAAACTACACAGCCGCAACAGACACACACAGCACCAAATCACTTAACCCATAAAGCTGCGCTCGTGAAATAAATGAAAAATGTATTGTGTAAACAGTGGCCCGGATTCAGATACAATAGTGTATCTATCGGTGGGCGTAACGTATCTCAAATACGCCATAAAGAATCCCAGTGCGCATGCTCCAAATTAACCTGCAAAAAGCCAATGCTTTCAACGTGAACGTAAATTACGCCCAGCCCTATTCGCGAACGACTTACGCAAACAACGTAATCGAGGGAAAATACGGCCACTTAACATAGGATACCCCTCATATAGCAGGGGTAACTTTACGCCGGCAAAAGCCTAACGTAAACGACGTAAAAAAATGTGCCGGGCGGACGTACGTTTCTGAATCGGCGTATCTACCTAATTTGCATATTCCTCGCGTAAATCTACGGAAGCGCCACCTAGCGGCCAGCGTAAATATGCAGCCTAAGATTCGACAGTGTAAGAGACTTACGCCGGTCGGATCTTAGGGAAATCTATGCGTAACTGATTCTATGAATCAGTCGCATAGATACGACCCCGCAACTCAGAGTTACGACGGCGTATCCAGAGATACGCCGTCGTAACTGCTATCTGAATCCGGGCCAGTATGAATAAAAAAAAATATTGAATAGAGAGATCTGTGAAAATAATCAAGTCTATTCACTATTGGGTGTACCTCCTATCACCGAATGCTGACTGCACCTCGTGTGGAAGTCCCGGAGGGAAGAGTTTCCTAGGATTTTGATGTAAGTGCATTCTTATATATTACAATAAACGTATAAAAGGATTGTATGCCATGGCAAGTTTTTATCATTTCAAGACCGGAAATGACACGAACAGAAGGAGTTAGGTGCCATTCTCGAAGAACTGCATCTGCCGGGAGGAAGAGAGGCATATTTGCTCGGGACCAGTCTGGCATTACTGCGCAGGCGCCAGATTGGGAGGTGCATGCTGGGTAGCCAGCTGCAACGAAATCTCTGAAATTAAGAGAAGAGGGCTTCAGATGCCCACAGCTAACATGAAACCTGCCTGCTTCCAAGATCTGGTTAGTAATCAAAAATGTTAACAAAAACTAAAACTACCACACATATTACATGCTCTAAATGTTATTATATATGTTTAGACAAGTACAGACTGAGGAGTCTTTTTTAAAAAAAAAATCCTCATGCATACTGGATGTTATAAAAAGGGCAGTAGCTTTTGCTATAGAATTCTGCATTAAAAACCACAAGTTTTGATGTGTTTTGCAGCGTTTTTACATTAGCATTTTATTTTGCGCTTTTTACTTAAACTATACACCCACAAAAGTGTATGGCTCAAAAACGCTCATAAACACCAAATAGCAGCATTCTTCAGAGTTAGAGCATTTTTACAGCTGAAAAACTCTGAAACCCACTAGTTCTTGTCACATACCTGGTCCTGAAGACAAAATCCTGAGAGGGTTCTCCTTGTGGCTGAGTGCTTGGTGCCCCTGAAGGTGATAACAAGGGACACAAAGCCCAAAGAAGCAGGTGTTGCCAGCGAAGCCACAGAAGAGACATGGTGGTGTGGAGATCTCTCTGCAGGTGAATCCCAGATGAGGTGTGCAGTGGGACTCAGGAGAGCTGAAGGTGGTGCAGACTGCACACAGCAGGGAACAGGTTGCAATGGTAAGTGCAGAAGGCTGGATACAGTAGGTAAGTTCTGCAGGCTGGAGGAACAAGTGAGTACTGTAGACAGGTACTGCAGGCTTGTTACAGCAGGTAGGTATCAAGGTGGATCACAGCAGACCGGGCACAACAGAAGGCATAGTCAGGGACAATAGCAGAGGTCAGGAAGCCAGTGGTCAGCAGATCAGGTGTCAGAACCGTGGTTAGGCAAGCCAGGGTCATACACTTGGGCAATCTGTGGTCAGAGCTGGGAGGAAGACAAGAGGTATCCAAGTAAAAGTCGGGTCGGTAACAGGTGATCAGAAACAGCAGCAAACACAAGAACAGGAAACATAGTTACATAGATTACATGGTTGACATGGTTGAGTAAAAACAACAGTGCATCCAGTTCAACCTGTGTAGGTGTGTGTGTTGTAGAAAAATAATTTCCCATATCCTCATTAGCTCACAGACTTTGATTGACAGCAGCAGGAACCAATGCTGTCGCAGCCATTGAGGAAGGAAGTGCCGGGCAGCCGATTCTCTCGTGCAACATCGTTGGTTTGAGATGGGGCTCAGGTTAGTATTAGTAGGGTGACCAGACATCCCCAGTTTCAGGGGACAGTCCCCTGATTGAGGACACTGTCCAAGGACAAAGTCTGTCCCTGGTTTTGTCCCCAGGTTGGATTTAATAGGGGGCAGGGGCAATTTCAAAGACAGTCAGTGCAGAATTCAAATAAAAAAATTAGAATTACACACCCCCACTCCGTCATACCTACTAGCTTAGGGGGTATTTTTACCATTATCTGTGCCCCTTTCTGATGATCATGTGCTGGTCGGAGCGGAAGGGAATATTTCTTCAGTCTCGGGCGCATGCCCATTCAGCTTCCCTCGCATGTTCTTCTACCTTGGCTCAAATCCTGGCCAGCCACCTGCCTATCTCCTTACCTTCCCTGGCGGAGTGATCTTCCTCCACTCCCCATCCAGTCGCTGATTGTTGCCATTACTAGTAAAGAAAAAAAATGTCCCCGGATTCCATTTAAAAAATCTGGTCACCTTAGTATTAGGGGGAACGAGGGGGGCCGCTGCACACAGAAGGTTTTTTATCTTAATGATGCATTAAGAGAGAAAACCTTCTGCCCTTACAAACACTTTATTATTTAAAGCAAACTCATGCTGGCCATACACTCCACGAAAAATCGTTCGAACGAACTTACGAAAAACTAAAGTTCGTTCGTGAGCGCAAACGATAGTGCCATCATGTTATAACCGATAAATCGTTCAGTGGACATAAAAAAAAATGGTTTGTTTTTTTTACATATACCTAGTGCAGAAAGTTCGGACGGGAAACACATTAACCTTCCGATTTATCGTACGTTCGGCAGACAATTTCCAAACTTGTCCTTCGTTTTTTTTGCTCAAAAGCGTCCAAGCGATTATCGATTTTGTGCCCATTAACTGGCCGAAAAACGAAAGATCTTTCTTAACGACCGAATGTCGGCCGAATTTTCGTATAGTGTATGGCCAGCATCACCCATCCATCAATGTCTCCATGCTTTTTTTTTTTTTTTTTTGAGAAATCACATTACAACCACCTCACAAAAATTATGTGAGAAGACTGCAGTTCCTCCTTAATGTTGATTGGGAGAGTTTAGTTCCACTTTAAGGCTCCCACCAGAACTGGAAGTTATTTTCTTGATCCAATATATTCATATATTATATGTACCCAGTGATTACTTTAACAATTCCCTCCATGGTTAGGATCATTAGAACATGTATATGTTGTTGATTTGCCCACCCAACCACAAAGACACAACCACAATGAAATAACTATGGCCAGGGTGTATCTGTGTCATCGTGTTATCTGTAATAATACCCTACAGCACGCTCAAGACTTTGCATGTTTTTTTCTGTGCAGATGGACTTCTGATGAACCCTGCTTGTTACCTAAGAATACTATACGAATTATTAAATCATTTCAACGGGTTGGGTTTGTTGTTTTTTTCCCCAACTTTAATTATGTAACTGTCTGAGAAAATTGGTTCTTATCTGCTAATGACTGGGTTCATAGAGGTGCTGAGGCGTAAGTGCCGTCTGTGTGCGTTTTTGTTTTTTTCAAAGTCAGTTACAGTTATTGTAAGTAAACGGGGTTGAAGAGGAAGCAAAGAAGGATGTTCTCAGCATCTGCTATTTGACCTTGATAGCAGGAGAAACTGGCAGGGCTGAGTTGTTATTTCATTGACCATGTGCAGCAAAACATATATCGGTGACTTTGTTGGCTGCTTTGACATGTTGTGCAACACTCATGACTCTGGGTGTTCTTGAGAGTTTATTTCATTGTTAATAACATGCGTATGTGTCCTGTATCAAAAAGACAGGTTGCATTCTGCAGAAAACAAAAAGGAAAGAATAGAGTATTTTCAGTGAGCACATATTTTGATTTAAAGTGGTTGTAAACACATATAAAACAAAAACCTGCAAGACAAAGGCATAATGAGCTAGTATGCATCGATCTACGTACCTTAGATCAGGGGTAGGCAACCTGTGGCGCTCCTGCTGTTGTGGAACTACATTTCCCATGATATGCAAAAGAGGAAAGATATGGACAGCCGCACTCCAATTTCTTAAAAAGACGTGCCCTTTATTGGGTAAAGGAAAAATGCACTACAGGTATCAGCACACAGTGGGAAAAACAGCTGATGCGTTTCGCATTGGATATCAATGCTTAGCTATAGCTAATGACTAAGCATTGATATCCAATGCGAAACGCGTCAGAAGTTTTTCCCACCGTGTGCTGATACCTGTAGTGCATTTTTCCTTTACCCAATAAAGGGCACGTCTTTTTAAGAAATTGGAGTGCGGCTGTCCATATCTTTCCTCTTTTGCATATCCCGTGCATTGCCTGCACCCATTGGTTTCTGAGTGGACATTGATTGTTCTAGTGTGCTCACCTGGAGCGGCAGCCTTCCTACATTTCCCATGAGGCATTGCAAGGTTGGCAGTTACAATTACTCCCAGAGGCATGATGGGGTTGGCAGTTACAATTAGAGCTGCACGATTAATCGTAAGAAAATCGCGATCTCGATTCACCCGGCGGCGGCTGTCTCATAGGAAGTGACGTTTCGGCGCCGCCATCTTGCTCCACCCCACACTCCTGCACAATCAGGGAGCTTCTGTAGGAAGAACCCACACTCCTCCCCCTTGTAAACATCTTGCAGAGGGGGCCGGGCTGAGGATGATCTGTGTCATTTGACTAGCCTGATGTACAGGAGCCCGGCTGACTGATAGCGGAGGCGACGCACACAGGATCGGGCGCGCAGGCTGGGGAAGCTGCCTTGTAAACCTTAGAAGGGGATCTCATCCCGGCGGAAGGATCTAGAGGACGGATCGCGGAGATGGGCTTCGAGTGACCGTGGCAGTACATCTTCCCCCCTTTCTACACGTAAGGAGCTGTCATATGATTGGTGATAGGAGGGTCCCCCGGCCAGTGTGATTGGAGGGTGTCTGAGGAGCCCAGTTTGGGGCGGAGTTTTGGATTTTGAGGAGTTCTTCTTCCTGTGTGATCCTCTCCCCGCATCTGATACAGGGAAGGAGGATTGGCAGCACTTCCTTATTATTTTAGTTTGGGATGGAGAAGGGAATGGTCATCACTTGTCAGGTTTGTGTGGCTGTTTGAGGAAATTTCCCTTCACTTCCTGTGCCACCACAGGAAGTGCGTGGCATAAAGAGCGGGATAGGTGGAGGAGTGGCTTGGTAGGTAGAGGTGGGAGGGTGGCTTGGTAGGTAGATGCAAGCATGGCTTGGTAGGTAGAGGTGTGGTAGGTGGAAGCGTGGCTTGGTAGGTAGAGGTGTGGCGGGGTAGGTGGAGGAGTGGCCTTGGTAGGTATAGGTGTGGCAGGGAAGATGGAGGAGTGGCTTGGTAGGTAGAGGTGTGGCGGGGTAGGTGGAGGAGTGGCTTGGTAGGTATAGGTGTGGCAGGGAAAATGTAGGAGTGGCTTGGTAGGTAGAGGTGTGGCGGGTAGGTGGAGGAGTGGCTTGGTAGGTAGAGGTGTGGCAGGGAAGATGGAGGAGTGGCTTGGTAGGTAAAGGTGTGGTGGGGTAGGTGCCTGTTTACATGTTAAATTTTAAAAGCAGCAAACCTTACATGCGTGCTAATGTGACAGAACACCTCTGATTTTCACATTTAGTTAAATGTGAAAATCAGAGGTGTTCTTTCACATTAGCAAGCATGTGAGGTCAGCAGGTTTGCCTCGGCTTTTAAAATTTAACATGTAAACAGTCTGTCAGATTTACATATTCTGTATTTAACCACATAAGCTCCGTTTTGTGTTGAAAAAAACTTTAAAAAAATAACATTTTGAGAATCGTGAGAGAATCGTGATCTTCATTTTATACAAAAGAATTGCGATTCTCATTTTTCCCAGAATCGTGCAGCCCTAGTTACAATTACTCCCGGAGGCATGATGGGACTTGTAGTTCTGCAACAGCTGGAATGCCACAGGTTGCCTACCCCTTCCTTAGATCAAAGCTGTTGCAGTGGTCCCCGTACACCGCTGTGACCGGCGACATGTCTCCCAGAGTTATTTTGCTGTGATTGGCAGGAGCCGCGATGACGTCACGGGAGCCACAGGTCACGTTACAGGCCCTTTAGAAATGGCACAATCGATGTATGTCAGTGCAAGCGTATATGGTAAATATCTCCTAAACCATGCAGGTTCAGGAGATATTTATAGCACCTGCAGGTAAGCCTTATAGGCTTACCTGTAGGTACAAGTGGTGTAAAATCAAGACAGATCCAAGCTACCTTTCTATATATGCAACTATATTTGTCTGAGCCTATAGTTCTACACCAAAAACCCCCCTAATTTCAATTGATATATTATTTTAGACAATTCCTGGAAACTAAAAATAGATAAGTTTGGCCTGTACATGCCATCACCCAGTTATACTAGAAAGAACAAAACCTATTTGAGAAAACCCTAAAGCCCTGTACACACGATCGGTTTGTCTGATGAAAAAAAAAATAGTTTATATGGAGACCTCTCAGTAGAGAAAAAGTAACATAACCTTAAAGTACCATCATCCTAACATAATTTTGAATAAGGAGAGGGTTCCTTGGGACCCCAGAGACCCAAAGAATCCAGGGGGAGTGGGTAAGGGCAAGTGGACTGTATCGGTACTAGGTAAATCAGTTATACAAAGAAAGTATAGTAAAGGTACAAAAGTTTAATTTATTAAAAAATAAACATAACATAAGAGAATTGAGGAATACACAAAGTTTCGTCTCGAGATACACTCGGCGTGTCTTCCGGGTATCGCCGCTCCAGCGCTGTGGTTGGCTGGAGTGGCGATGACGTCACTCCCACGCATGCGCACGAGAGATTTTAATTCGGCAAGGCTTGGCGGCTGCCGGTCCTTTAGCCGAGGATCCCCGCTGCGCATGCGCCGCTGCAATCAGCGGCTCATTGCAGGGGGAATATCTCCTAAACCGTACAGGTTTAGGAGATATTCTTTATACCTACAGGTAAGCCTTATTATAGGCTTACCTGTAGGTAAAAGTTATAAAAACAAGTTTATAACCACTTAAAGTTGGACTTTATGTTAAAACCTAAGGTCAAAACACATTTTCCCCAGCAACTGGGATTAAATTCTTGGCTCGCTGCCACTGCTCCCTCTTTGGCCTTGTACACACGACCAGACATGTTCGATGAAAACGCAGGGGATTTCGGTCCGATGGTTAGGTGTACTAACCATCGGACATGTCCGACGGACAGGTTTCCACCAGACAAGTTTCTTAGCATGCTAAGAAACTTTTGTCCGCTGGAAACCTGTCCGCTAGGCCGGAAAAATGTCCACTAGGCCCTACACACGGTCGGACATGTCCGCGGAAACTGGTCCGCGGACCAGTTTCAGCGGACATGTTCGGTCGTGTGTACGAGGCCTTACATGCTTTCTCTGCAGTAACCTAAAATAAAGTAAATCGAACCACAGTGTACACATATTTTTTTATTTGAGAATCTAAAATCACTCACATTTAAAAGTGCACTTCAGCGTGCGCCGACTTGTCAGCATAAGAAATGAGACTGTTCAGACGATTCGCTTCAGGAGCGCATCAATGCCACACACTGCTGACTGGTCCTGGATTAGCTGACATGATGACGTCACCAACAGCTCCGTCCTATGTGTTTTGAAAGACTTCATCAGGGACACCTTTGTGATGGAGATTGATTGATTTTATATTTTTATTATTTATAATATGATTGTTAGGTTTGTGGGATGCATGTACATTATTTTATTTGTATCTATTTTTAGTGCTGCGCTATATCAATTAAAATTACATATTTTGTTTTATTTATACAGTGTTTGCCTTAACCACTTTAGCCCCGGAAGGATTTACCCACTTTCTGACCAGGACATTTTTATTTTTAAGTGTTCCCTAGGGAGGTGTTTCTACCTGTGGGGGGAGTGTACTGACTGGGAGTAGAGAGAGTTTGCTGTTCCTGATCACTAGGAAGCAGATCTCTCTCTCTACTTCCCTGACAGAACAGGGATCTGTCTGTTTACATACACAGATCTCTGTTCTGGCTCTCTATGGAGTGATCATGGGTGGCTGGCGGACATGGCCCCCGGCCATGCACATCGGCTCCAGCATCCCGCTACGGGCGCGCATGCACCCCCTATACCTCTTAAAGCGGCCGATGTACACCTACTACGGTTTGCGCAGCTGTGCCAACCAGCCGCTGTATGACGACGGCTGGTCGGCAAGAGGTTACATTTATTTTTAATATGATGTTAAAATCTTTACAATCTTGCTCTTACACTGTATTTGGTATTGTATTCAAAAAAGTATAACCAGACAGGTTATGGTGATTCTGCCTAATGATGGTCTCGGTTGCTACTCCATAAAACGTATTGCTTCCATACACTGCACGGATTATGGCCAACATGTCTGAAGCAGCTGTATGCTATTTAGAATAAATGGCTCAATACTATTAAGCTAAGTTTGTAATGTAAACCAGTGATTATGAAAGCATATATGACCAAGGGTCAGAAGGCTCTATGAAACACCCAAAAATACGAAATAATGACCAAATTGTTTAAAATTTGTCAAGTCAATGAGACTTAAGGCCCATACACACGATCTGACTTTTCGACAATGGTCCAACGGACCTGTTTTATCGGACAATCCGACCATCTGTATGTGTAACGCTATTAGCGTTAATTTGTGTACAAGGAGCGCAGCTTTACCTGCAATAACAGCTGCGCTCCATTCAAGAAGACATCCGCGTCACTTCCGGTACGCGGACGTCTGCGCTCCACGCTGGAACGCGGAAGTGCGTTCCAGTGTGTGGCGCTCGGCGTGGATGGGAGACCGGGCTATTTAAACCTCCAGCACTGGCGGCAGGTTGTTGGAATATTCCTGTTGGACCCTGCCGCCACCTGGAGACCCTCCACCAACCTTGAAGTTCACTTTGTGGGACACTTGGATCCAAATCTCATTGCTATACTGGATAGAAGGACCACCAGCTCTGCATACTGCTAAGGAGATACCATCAGCACCTGTGTTAACTTTCCCAGTCTGGACTACCTCCTAACCGCAAGTATATTCTGATCATATTACTGCATATTGGGATTACCATCTACTCCTGTGCAAACAGACCTGGTCCACACTATCTCTTAAACTGCATGAGTATATAGAACATATTACTGCATATTTGGAAATACCATCTACTCCTGTGCAAACAGACCTGGTCCACACTACCTCTTAAACTGCATGAGTATATAGAACATATTACTGCATATTTGGAAATACCATCTACTCCTGTGCAAACCGACCTGGTCCACACTACCTCTTAAACTGCTTGTGTATAAAGACTATTTTGCCACATAGATAGTGTTGCTATCCATACTCTGGACTGTCTCTTTCTCTCTCTCTCAGAAATGCATATTAACTATTGAGATACTTACTCTAATTATATTGGGGCTTCTTTCTATATGTTATATCAAGAGTGCTAATTTTCTACATGACTCTAGTTCACTACCTATATATGCAGAAAGCACCTACTAAAGACTTATCCTTGTTATTTTGTAGATAAAAGATACAACATAGTTTAACAAGTATTAAACTATTACTACATGTTTTGCTCCAATCAGAGGATATGATGATATAGACCCCATACTCTTATAGTTCAGTGAGAGTGAGCTGGTGGTTAATTCTGATAGGCCTCTACAGCTGGAGTCTAAACTTGAGACAGAGTGTTCTCAGAATCAGGGTCGTAACAGTATGCTCCATCAGACAATTGCTGTTGCTTTTTCAACGGACACATGTTCGCTGTGCATGCTCTCAAACTTTTCGACAACAAACACGCATGCTCAGAACCAATGCTAAAGATCAGACAACAATAGCAGAAGTTGCCCAAAGGGTGGCAGTAAAGAGCTTAAAAACCACATGATTTTGTGAAAGTTGGCTGAAAATGTTCCGCCGTGTGTATGCAGAACAAAATCCACAGAAAAGTCCAATGGAAGTCCGGTCGTGTGTATGAGGCTTAAGATTCAAATTTTAGTCCTGCATTGCACTTACAGTATACAGAATGGTCTTGAATAGACTGTATAAACGATTGCACCAACTTCAGCTGGCAAGCCATTCTGTCTTTGTTTGCCAGCACTTACATTGGTATGTGAATAAAGTTAATGATAAATATGATATTCTAAGTATGGTGTAACTTATCATATTGTGTGAGAGGCACAAACATCTCACTAAGCTAATAGAATTCCAGGAAGATGCAATATTTCTCCTTTCTCTTTCTGCCCTAGTGCTTTCTATTCTATTAATAATCCACTATTCTGTTATAAAAGGCATCTCAAGCTGATGACTTTGCTCTAACCAGGTCTCACAACTGCTATACTTGAGCTCTTGTATCAATTAGTCATCTGTTCTGGCAAGTGCTCTAAAAGACAAGAGGGACCTAGTCTTCCTCTGGTGCACAGCTGTGACACGCTCCCTGCCAGAACAAGCGTGGACACTGTCTGGGAAGTGAGCTTCATTCCAGGGATATTTACTCAGTGAACCCATTTTCCCTAAATAGAAAATCACTACGTAAAAATTTTAATGGGGGCATATATCAAAATGCCCATTTTTAGCAGCACAATGGGTGTTCTTCGTTATATATGGGCCTCGGAGCAGCAGTTACAAGAAGTCCTGTTGTTATCTATCCTTCTGTCTTGTTCTCTGTATCACTATATATTTTTTATTGGTCGCAGTGTTTTATGGTGCTGATATATAGTTCAGTATCTTGAAATGGGAAATGACAAAGCAGATGGTAAAAAATAACAAAAAAGAATGGATGGCAAAATAAATGATAGTCTAAATGATAGACTTGAGGAACGATTACTTAATTGTATAAAATAGCAACCACAACCAACAACCAAATAAAACCAAATAAAATAGTTTTTTTTAGATTTTTTTTTTATCAAGCAGTCACCCATCTAGATTCTGGCAAAAGGGAGCATGCAAGTTAAGAATAAATGACAGTAATATAAAGCATTACAAATTCAAGTGCAGCATTTCTCAACCTTTTTGCACTTGCAGTATCTTTTAAAACTAAAAAACCTGATGCACCTCAGTCTAAAATGTAAAAAACCTGTAAAAAACATAGATGTCATTTATCAATGGGGAAACCTGTGCCTGGGACAATGTACGCAACAGCCTTGATAACTTCACATCAGAAGTCACCATTCACGTCAGAAGTTCTCTAATCACATCAGAGGTCCACCCACCAAATCAGAACCCTCTTACATTAGAAGCCACCCTTCATGTCAGAAGTTCTCTAATCACATCAGAGGTCCACCCACCAAATCAGAACCCCTTTACATCAGAAGCCACCCTTCATGTCAGAAGTTCTCTAATCACATCAAAGGTCCACCCACCAAATCAGAACCCCTTTACATCAGAAGCCACCCTTCACATCAGAAGTTCTCTAATCACATCAGAGGTCCACCCACCAAATCAGAACCCCTTTACATCAGAAGCCATCCTTCACGTCAGAAGTTCTCTAATCACATCAGAGGTCCACCCACCAAATCAGAACCATCTTACATCAGAAGCCACCCTTCATGTCAGAAGTTCTCTAATCACATCAGAGGTCCACCCACCAAATCAGAACCATCTTACATCAGAAGCCACCCTTCACGTCAGAAGTTCTCTAATCACATCAGAGGTCCACCCACCAAATCAGAACCCCTTTACATCAGAAGCCACCCTTCATGTCAGAAGTTCTCTAATCACATCAGAGGTCCACCCACCAAATCAGAACCCCTTTACACCAGAAGCCACCCTTCACTTTAGAAGTTCTCTAATCACATCAGAGGTCCACCCACCAAATCAGAACCCCTTTACATCAGAAGCCACCCTTCACATCAGAAGTTCTCTAATCACATCAGAGGTCCACCCACCAAATCAGAACCCCTTTACATCAGAAGCCACCCTTCATGTCAGAAGTTCTCTAATCACATCAGAGGTCCACCCACCATTTAGAACCCCTTTACATCAGAAGCCACCCTTCACGTCAGAAATTCTCTAATCACATCAGATGTCTATCCACCAAATCAGAACCCCGTTACATCAGAAGCCACCCTTCACATCAGAGGTCCTCTATCATGTCGGAGGTTCCCCCATCACATCAGAGTCCCCCCCTTTTATGTTATGTCTTCATAACAGAGGCCCCCCAATACACAAGTCTACCCATCACATTAAAGCTTCCAATTTACATCAGTGTCCCATCTTCAACATAGAGTTCCCCCATCACACCAGAATGCCCAGTCACACAATCCCCCCATCACATAGTCCCCTCAGTCACAAAGCCCTTCCCAATTACACAGTCCCCCTCTTCACAGAGCCTCTTTATTTTACAGCCCCCTCTTGATATCAGAACTCTACCATTTGGCTCCTGCAGTGCATCTGCCTGCCCTGCTTCATAGTCATGCTTTTTCAAGGTGCAGATGACCCAGCTGCCATCACCATAGTAATGAATGATGCTGTGTGTCCTAGTGGAACCTAGATGGCACTAGGCGTGGCACCCTTGTTGAGAAATAAAGTTTTATTGTAACAAGATACATTTTAATTTTTATAAATGTGTCACTCTGTTGCAACAAACACACATTATGTGGTTCATTTACTAAAAACAGAAGTTCATTTGCTTAGTGAAGTCATTGTTCACATAGCTTAGAACAATTAAATAAAATAGTAAATAGAAAGAAGAAATAGAAAGAAGATACAGTATTTAAAAGTTCATTTTTCTGACCATGTTTCATCTTAGACCTATATGTAGGGTATAGCATGAAGCATGTAAAAGTCTGCAGCATGACCCTTTATCACTACAGGGCAAAATAGTAATGTAGTGGCTGGCAGGAGAAACAAAGCATGCAGAAGGGAGACCAGGCACATTTGTTAATTTTAAAACTGCCTTCATTTTGGAAACCCCCATCATGAGCAAAGAAATGTAAAAAGTTAGATTTTTTCATGCACGTATTTTGGACAGAAGACAGGGGGTCAGTAGAGCAGGGTACAGGGGTAAGCAGGATGGAAGACATGGGGTCAGTAAAGCAAGGTACAGGGGTGAGCAGTACAGAAGACAGGGGGTCAGTAGGCTAGAGCACAGGGGTCAGAAGGACAGAAGACAGGGGGTCAGTAGGGCAGGGTACAGGGGTCAGCAGGACAGAAGACAGGGGGTCAGTAGGTTAGCGTAGAGGGGTCAGGACGGAAGATGGGTCAGTAGGGTAGCATACAGGGATCAGCAGGACAGAAGACAGGGGGTCAGTAGGGCAGAGTACAGGGGTCAGCAGGACAGAGGGCTGGGGGTCAGTAGGGCAGGGTACAGGGGTCAGCAGGATGGAGGACCGCGGTCAGTAGGGCAGGGTATAGAGCCTTAAATCCCCCGATTCCTCTTCTTAACCAAATCCCCCCTACCCCCTCCTAGCACAAATTACCCCCCCAGTCTATCCCCTTTACTCTTACAACCCCCCAATCTTTCTCCCTCCCCCGTCACATAGGACCCCCATTCAGGTACCTTCAGGCTGACAGCGGGTAGCTCTATCTCCGCTCTTGAATCCAGTGATCAGTAGGCAGAGCTTTCCATCACGTGTCACTTACACAGACCTCAGATCACCGTTCTGGCAGAGTGTAACGGCTCTGGTGAATGGAGTGAACCACAACTGCGGTTAGCAAGGATTCCAGTGCACTTCTCTATGTGAGACTTTAGTATTGGACCCCAGGAGTCACTCCACACAAACAGGAGTTTGGGGGTTCTCTACATCATCTCTCTCCCACATAAAGGAAGCCGTTGAGCTACTAGGGGAGGACGTATTACAACATGTGACCAAACCGTAGCGTTAAAGAATATAATGCACGTGAAGATTCCAATGCACTTCTATATGCAAGTGATTATCAGTACGGGACCCCAGGTGTCGCACCACGCAAACAGGAGTTTGGGGGTTCTCTACATCATATCACTTAAACATAAAGAAATGCATTAGGCCACTAAGGGAGTTGGTATGAAATACCTTCAACCCTTAGCATAGAAAAGTTAAAGCGAACATGTTCAGTAACTTAGTGCATATGCCCATAAACAAGTTATAACTTATGTCAGGCACGTAGTATATGAGGATACCGTATGCAATAGCAGTTTACTTTAGAGAGACAACTTTAGCGTAATTGAATTGAAAGTGTATGTTCCTTTAAGATACTCCACAGCAAACAGCCAACAGGCACAGCAGTCAGTCCCAAGCAGTATCTTAGTATTCACTAAGCCAGAGTTAAATACAGTACTTCATAATGGCAATAAGTAAACAGGTTATTCTAAAGGAGTAGTTGTTACTTATCCGTTTTGCAGGGATGAATGTTTTTCCAGAGTATTGCAGCAGCAATGGGATTCTTCTATGGAGGGTGTCAGCAAGGAAGAACTCTTAGGTTGTCCACAGCGATGGCAGCCTGGATGTAGTGAAGGTCCTTGCTAGCTGGCCATAATGTTGCTGTCTGGCTTGAAATTTAGTATGGGGAGCGTTGGTACCTTTATTGTAGCGTGGCCAACACGGCTGATAATAATAGAACAAGGTTTCTTTTTAAGGTAAATGCCTTTATAGGCAGGGGACAGCTGGAGTGCATAAGCACTGATACGAGCCGGCGGTGAGGCACACTTCCGCGTTCCAAGCTGCAACGCACGCGGTGCCGGGCGATGAGGTCATTGCGTGGCCGCCGTAATGCGTTCCAGCGTGGAACGCATTACGGCGCTGGGAGTGCCTGTTACACAGAGTGGCGTGCATGCTCCCTGCCTCCTCCTCTGTACAGAAAAAACAAAACATCACAGCAGGAGGAGGAGGGGGAGGGTTCAGTGCGCTCCACTCTGTACTGTGCATGTGCGTATCACAGGCAGCCAGACCGGCGGGGAGAGATGCTGGCTGGCGGCTGCCATATACAGTGTTGCTCACAGCATGCAGGGATGTTAAAACCCCACACATGCCGCGGGTGATCCAGGACTCAGCCCTGATTCGCCGGGACTCCGGGACAGGGTCCAATTTCCGAGACAGTCCCGGCGAATCAGAGGAGGTTGGGAGGTATGATATAGATATATTTAGGGTATACAAAAAAAGCATATGCTATGAGGTTGATCTATTACATTTGGAGAGGGCAAAATCTGGTGCAGCTGCGCATGGTAACCAATCAGCTTCTGACGTTAGCTTATTCAATTAAAGTGGTTCTAAAGGCAGAGGGTTTTTTAGCTTAATGGATTTTTTGCATTAAGCTAAAAAAAACGTCTGTGCGCAGCAGCCCCCCTATCACTTACCCCAACCCCATCTTGATCCAGTGATTTGCACGACAGCCTCGGCTGTCCAGGACTCCCTCCTCATTGGCTGAGGCAGCAGCCCCCCAATACTTACCTGAGTCCCATCTCGATCCAGCGATGTGCACGACAGCCTCGGCTGTCCAGGACTTTCCCTCCTCATTGGCTGAGGCAGCAGTGGGTGCCATTGGCATCCACTGCTGTCACTCAAAGTCGGTGAGCCAATGAGGAGAGAGAGAGGGGGTGGGGCCGAGCCGCGGGTTCATGTCTGAATGGACACACAGAACAGTGGCTCGGCTCAGGTGTCCCCATAGCAAGCTGCTTGCTGTGGGGGAACTCGACAGGAGGGAGGGGCCAGAAGTGTTGGCAAGGGACCCGAGAAGAGGAGGATCTGGGCTGCTCTGTGCAAAACCACTGCACAGAGCTGGTAAGTATAACATGTTTGTTATATTTAAACCAAAAAACATAAGACTTTACTATCACTTTAAGCTTTGACAAAGAAAAAAACTAGAGGCTGATTGGTTTCTATGTAGAGTTGCACCAGATTTTGCACTCTACAGGTTTAGTAAAGCCACCCCTATATGTCTTACTTGTGGTTTGGTTTTTAATTAAACACAAATGCTAGTCAGTCTCTCAGCATCACTCTGCAGAAAATGAGAAGGCTCTCTTTATGGAAAAATAGTTTTTACTCCCTGTTATTGCAGAGCTGTGGGTCTTTAGACAGCTTATACATTTTACTAGAAATGGGGCTGAGTTAATCGCCATTACAGAAGTTGGACACCTACCATTTACCTTTTTCTGTAACTTCGGTACATTTGGGTCTTTTAAATCATGTGTCAACCCAAAAATACAATGTACTTGTATGAGAAAGTATCCTGCTCTCTTTGTATTGTTTACCTTGTGTGAAATCCCTGGTGTTCCTGCGAGTCCCTCTGCTTTTTTATTAAAAAAGCTGACCACACTGAAGCCTCGTACACATGCACGGTTTTCTCGGCAAGAAACAGCAAGAAAACTGCTGGCAGAGCTTTCTTGCCGAGTAAACCGTGCGTGTGTTCGAGGCTTTGTGGTTTCTCATCAAGAAAACTACCCAGAATCTAGACGAGAAAAATAGAGAACCTGCTCTCTTTTTTCTCGTGGTGAGATTCTCGGCAGTGTTTTCCTGCCAAGAAACCCGAGCATGTGTATACTTACCTCTCCATGGAAACCCGCGCATGCTCAAAATGACTTTGACGCATGCGCGGTAGCTTCCAAGGCATAGGTAGGGTGGAGCAAGATGGCGGCGACAGCATCGAATGTGACGAGCGCATGCTCGTCATAGTCGATGACGTCACCGCGTTTGTGCCATTCAAAAGAACGGCGGTTCTTTTGAATGGTGTGTGTGTACATTCGGCCGGCGAGAGAATCTTGCCAGGAATCTCGTCAGGAAAAACAACGGTTTTTTTTTCCTGACGAGAATCCGGGCCGTGTGTACAGGGCTTAAGCATGAGAACACTGGGAAAACCAGTGTACTGCTGCTTTTCCGCTCCCAGCTCTCTAGGGACCATATGCAGCTGAGAACAGAGGGAATGGGATCACTTTTTAAAGAAGGGGAAAAAAGTTTTTTGTATGTGTACACAAATGTTTGGCCTTTCATTTCAATTTTAAACTAAACGGGTTGTTTTACAGAGTGAGGTTTTACATATACTTTAATTGTAACCCAGAGTATAAAGAGCACAGAGCAATTATGATACCAATGAAGAAAAATGTTCTGAAGATTAACTTTCCTGTTTAAAAGAGGAGATCATTTTATCTGAGAGAACACAAATGTTATCATTAATGAACATACTCAAATATTGTGCCTGCTTTGTTCTTTGTGTACATGTAAACATTAATATGCAAAACCTTGTGAAGCATCCATTCTGTTCCTATAACTTGTATTATGAAAGCACATACCAAAGTATCAAGCTGCCTAATGATGTAGCATTCCTTTTTTAAAACCCACTGGGTGTGTGATCTGCTGCAGGTGTCACTCAGTAGCGCTCCTCAGAGAGGCAGGGATTCTTTTAGATCTGGGTTACAATATTAGAGACACAAATATATGTGGCCCCACTGGACTAGGCTTTTTTTCTGCGGGGCTGCATATTTGCGTATCTGTCTTTGTGCTGGTAGCGCTAAGAGCCCCGGGGCACGTACTAAGGATCGGGATCCGGAACTCTCGATTCCAGGTCACCTGATTGGCGTGATAGATAGATTGACTATCATAGTGATTAGTCACTGTGAAGCCCACCCCATAATTTTCCTTCAAAGCTCATTTGACAAAATTGGATTGAAAAATCGACTTTTGAAGACAGTAGAGCCACCAATGGCTCCAAATTTAGTTGGTTATTGCAGTCCTAACTGAGCCAAAAAATGCCAGATGGAGGCTGTTTCATAAAATGGAATGCATTACCACCCATGGAAAGTAAATGCAAAACTGAGACAAGCTCCTTTCCGCACAGTGCCAGTTTACTGGATTTGGATGCAGAGACCTGAGTGGCAATGCAAAATTTTCCTTTCAGGTTCGCATTACCTCCCATGTTATTGGTCCTTTTTTGGCTGCTGACGATTACCAGCATTAACACTGTGACGGAACCGTTTGGCACCCTGATTAGGTGCTACCTTCTGCCAAACAGTGCCTCCTGCCCTCCAAACTGTTCCGAGCAGGCCCAGAGTTAATACCAGCCCTGTTACCTAAATCACCATACACAGACAAGGTGTTGAGGTCAACTCCAAAGGAATGACTGTTTATTGAAACTCAGACACATACCTTATACCCCACAGGAGGACATTACCCTCCTAATCATATTACCTTAACAATACAAACAGGAATATAATTAACATAGTCAAACAGCCAACATATACAATAAACATTAAGTTAATTAAATAACTAGCTATTGGCAGGTTATTGAATCATGTACTGGAAGCTTGTTGTATGCAGAGTATACCTTTACTTTCATGGAGGATATCAAGGCATGTCTTACAGCATTAGAAACATGAAACAGGAACAAGGAGCATACAACTTCACACACTTAGGAACAAAGGTACTTCCTCTAAATACATTACCATAGAATACACAATATAACACTGCAGTACCACCTGCTGGATAGAAAGGTATAATGCATATATATAGTTCACAATATAAAAAACAACTTTACATTACATGTTGTTGCTCTTCCAACACTAGCCACCTGGGTGACTCAGTGCCAATCCAGACTATTTGGCACCAAGCCCACTCCCTGGATACAAAGTAGATTACACATTATCATAAGCATAAGCATAAACATCCTCCAATGGTTCGATAACAAGGTATAGTGGTCACAATATTAATTACCTTTTCAAGAGCTGATCGGACAGACAGAAACAATAGGTGACTTAATTAACAATGGGAGAAAGAAACCTAGGTGGCACACTATGGGAGAGACCTACTTACAATGAACACATTATAGCATGAGACCCAAACAGGTTGCTTTGAGATGATCACATTAACATTTGCTATGAGCCTCACAGTGTGAAGCAGTCATTGTGGGTTCGGGCCTAGAGACTCCAAATTTGTATATGGATCCTCAAGTTCCCAGAAACTGTGTGTTTTGGGGAGACATAGACTTGAATCCAAAGCAACATTACTCCAAGGGTCCCCCAGGCACCCGCCTCCAAAAGAATAGTGTTCCCTTAAAAGCCAGGGCCCATAGTCAGTAGGCAAGGAGCTAGCCTGCAGTCCCCTTCAGCAGCCTCTGTCCCAGTTGAGTCTGTCACAAACACAATCTTAAATTATGTGTAAATCTCTTGTTAAAGTCATTTATAGACATTTTTTATATTTTTTAATCTTTTGTGTTAATAAAAATAATACAAAGTGATCTTGCTATGAATTTCCTTGTTTAGGCATTTCCTGCTATAGGGTAACAGTACTCTGCCCCTATCTCTACACTGTGATCCTGTGTTGTCACTCAGTTACATTGACCTATGATAAAGAATGCACATGACTGCTTAAACACACACTACACTGGCATGTTCCTCTGTTGTCACCATCACATCATTAGTCTTTTTCCATACCAATGGCTATTTATTGTTATATTTTGATTGGGGCATGAATAGGCACATACAAACTCACAAAGCATGGCAATTCATTACTGTTTGTAAGTGACCCCTGTTATTTGATGCATAAGTAGTGCAAATATTGGGGAAGCAGACTGTTTACACTAACTTGTGGATTTTATTTTTAAGTCTTTGTAATACTGTTTACACTGCTGACTATTACTCTATGGTGACATTTGCAAACTAATTACATTACAGGTACAAGTATTACAAGTGTCCTACTTACACCTGTTTGGGCAAAGGTGTGTCCAGATTATTTTCAATACCTACATCATGAATATCCTACTCTATAATTATATTAATATTTGTATTGTGATAAATATACACTTACACACTTTCACATGAACCCAAATGATCATTGTGCTGTCGGTCTGAAAACTCATGCAAAAAAGAGTTTGGAAGATTTTAAATAACATTTTTGGAACCCTGTACTCGGTTGACCTAATTGTCCCTCCCCTTCCTCAGCTACCTACTTACCTAGTTTTCGTACCATGTGCAGCCTTGTTGCCAGTCAACCAGTTCTTTTCTTCCTGATGTCAGCATACTTGCAATAGAGCTTATATACTTCTATGGAGATTTCTATCGTCTTTCAAGAGAGGTGCAGGCACCAGAAAAAAGAGGGCCATCTGGAGGTAGACATCATGGTGGGACATGGTTGGACAGGGTAACAGAACTAGTAGTTAAGTATGCAGATGAAGGTGGTGGCGGGTTAGGTCAACTAAGAAGGGGGTGGCAAAAAAGGCTAACGGAGTGGAGTGGGTTTAGTGTCCCCGGACAGGCCTCTCTCACTGACCTGACAATTTCAGGATAAAGTATCTGCCACAGACCCTCCTTGGTGAACTTGAACTTGAGGAGAAAGTCTCTGCCACAGACTCTCCTCGATGAGCCTCAGAAAGGTACTTCTGCCACAAGCCCCCTTCTGAATTGGATTCTCGGAGGTATCCCTCCTTGGATGAATTACGTCTGGATCTCCTTCAACTTGTCGCCCGGGTACCAACTGACAGGTGATCCACCCCTCAGTGTCTGGCTACCTCGATCCCCGGTGGTTTGTCCAGCTTGGTTTGTCCAGGCCCTTTTGGACCGCCAGCCTCTCAATGGCGCTTCCCAGACTGACTCCCTACCCAACAGCAGTACAGCTTGGGATCCTCAAAGGTGGGAACCCAGTCACTCACTGGATTCTTGTCGCTGTTCAGATGCTCCGGGCCAACATGGTCCCAGAACCAGGAACACCGCGTGGCACGCACGCCCCGGCCAGGTAGGCCATAACGCTGGGGCGCTGTGATGTAGCCACCCTAAAGGTGGGTGCCACACTGGACGAAGAAGACCCAGAACCAATGGCATCTGCCTCATAAATACCCCTCCCCAGCATGCACAGCGAGGACAAACCCTCCTGATTGGCTGCTGGGAAAGAGCACCCAAACCTTGACTCCACTGCTGCCACCTGCAGTACCAGGGCTGGAAGAACACCCAGCACAACAGAATAAGTGCACAGCACAGCCAAGCTGAGACAGAGACCCTGTTTTGCACTTAACAATCTTGATCAGAGTTTAACTACACTCTGATCTACCTTTAAATTTAACTAGCACCAGTACCATAAAGTACACAGGCGCTACATACAGATAACATAATGTCCTCACAGTCTGTGTTTTGTGACTGGCAAAGCAGAGCTTGTGGACAGACACCTTGCTAATATTGGAAACTGCCAGGAAGAACATTGAGAGTTTTACTAGATGAGTAGGGTATGGGTAGCCAAAGGATGATGGCTTTACAGTAAAGGTAAATTATGGCTAAAGAGTCAATGTTTAAAAATGTTTGCGATTGCGTGTTCAGCCCCAATTTTCAAGGTCCGAGACTATGGAACGCTTTGCCAACCAGCATTCGGTTGGAGGAAAACCACCTGACTTTCAGAAGACAGATCAAAACTCTGCTCTTCTGATGTCATGAGACACGAACAACTAGCGCCCAGAAGCGATTCAGTTCGCATGCGCCGCGCTTTATACGTTTTTCATTCATTCATTCAACATTACATGTGATGATTCTTTTTTTTTTTTTTTTTTTTTAAATACTTTATTTTTACCACCAAAGGCGAGTCCAGATTCTTTTAACAATCATATATAAACAGTTACATAACAGATATATCAAAATACAAAATCAAAGAATAATAATCATATCCTTCATAGCATCCTCCCTGCACCCCTAGGGAGGATATCCTGCCAATTTTGCAGCGAGTAGGTGGACCACCTCCACTCGCTCTATCTGGGATCGCCCTATCCATTTTCCATTTTCTCAGTATAAACAAAAACCCAAAGAAGACAAAGGAGAAAAAAAAAAAAGGAAATTCTTAAAAAAAGAGGGGGGGGGGGGGTACAGGGGAAAAAAGGGGAGAGGAGAAATAAGGGTAGGGGATACCCTGAGTAGGCGATGGGTAACTAGTTACCGTATTTATCGGGGTATTGCGCGCTCCGGCGTATAGCGCGCACCCCTAATGTGGACCCGCATTCCTGTAAAAAAAAACATTTTAGTACTTACAGTTTTGGTGTCTTGCGTGGCGTCCATCGGCGGCCTCGTCGGGTCCGGCGTCCGTCTGTGGCTTCGGTGGTGTCCTCCTCGTCGGGTCCAGGGTCCGGCGTCCGTCTGCGGCTTCGGTGGTGTCCTCCTCGTCGCGTCCGGCGTCCGTCTGCGGCTTCGGTGGTGTCCTCCCACGCTGTTACCCATCGAATCGCCACTTCCCGCGCTCAGTTTGAATGCCTGCGCCGACTTATACCGTCGTGCAGTACACTCGGCTACATTCGGCCAGGCTTGACTTCGCTCGTGCTCACGCTCTGTGACGTTTATGCGTGAGCACGAGCGAAGCCGAGCCTGGCCGAATGTAGCCGAGTGTACTGCACTCAGTATATGTCGGCGCAGGCATTCAAACTGAGCGCGGGAAGCGGGTATCGGCGTATATTGCGCACCCACGATTTTCCCCTTATTTTGAGGGGAAAAAAGTGCGCGGTATACGCCCATAAATACGGTATTAACTATTTTAAATTGTACTACCTATATCTGACCTTCATGAATTAAGCAGGATCAAACCTTCTTCAGAAGCAATAAACCTATTCCACTGTCTCCATACCTCCGCATACTTTTCTTGTTGGTTTTGTGCTGAAAGTGTAAGATCTTCCATCTTATTTATCTCTTCCACTTTATGAAGCCAACCTCCAACCGTAGGAGGTAGCATATTTTTCCACCTAAGTGGAATACATGCTTTGGCTGCATTTACTAAGTGTCGTAAGATAGATTGCTTATATTTTTGAACAGGTATATTCATAACATGTAGTAAAAAAAAGGCTGGGTCCTCCAGGATCCTGTAGTCTGTAAATTTTTGACTAATGTTCCGTACCTCCTTCCAGTAAGATGTTATTTTTGGGTACGACCAAAAAATATGTAACATACATCTCCAGCACCGGTCTGATATTTCCGGATAAAATGTATGTAGTCTCTGTGGGGTATAGTACCATCTTGTTCAGTGGTCTCCAAACTGCGGCCCGGGGGCCAGATGTGACACTTTGCTTGATTTTATCCGGTCCTTGGGGTGATATTCTATTTATTGGCACCAATGATGGGGCAGGAATTCTCCCAATGACCCCAATGATGGGGCAGAATTCCTCCCAATGACACCAATGATGGGGCAGAATTCCTCCCAATAATGGGGTAGAATTCCTCCCAATTACACCAATGATGGGGCAGAATTCCACCCAATGATGGGGCAGAATTCCACCCAATGATGGGGCAGAATTCCTCCCAATGATAGGGCAAAATTCCTCCCAATGATAGGGCAGAATTCCTCCCAATGATGGGGCAGAATTCTTCCCAATGATAGGGCAGAATTCCTCCCAATAATAGGGCAGAATTCCTCCCAATGACACCAATGATAGGGCAGAAATCCTCCCAATGACACCAATGATGGGGCAGAATTCCTTACAATGAAACCAATGATGGGGCAGAATTCCTCACAATGATAGGGCAGAATTCCTCCCAATGATGGGGCAGAATTCCTCCGAGTGATGGGGAAGAATTCCTCCCAGTGATGGGGCAGAATTTCTCCCAATGACACCAATAATGGGGTCCAATGACACCAATGATGGGGTCCAATGACACCAATTATGGGGAATTTTGTACTCCTGATGGCCACAGTCCGGCCCCCTTAAAGTCTGGAGGACAGTAATCTGGCCCTTTGTTTAGAACGTTTGGAGACCCCTGATTCTTGTTAATATTTTATAATTCATCTCCTGAATCTTGGTGCAGATAGATGATTTCAGCGAGAGATCGATTATATTTTGTCTTTGGCTAGCTGTAAACTTACAGTTCATCTCTCTCTCCCATTTCTCTATCCAAGATAAATTTAGTTGTTCCGGAGGGAAAATCAATAAATTGTAAATTTTTGAGAGTGTTTGTGTCAAAGTCTCCTCCTTCATGCAGTATTCTTCGAATATCGTTAATTGTCGTCTAAACCTCTCTGGTGACTTAAGTGTATAAAGGAAGTGGTGGAGCTGCAGAGCGTTCCAAAAAGGTAAACAGAAGGGGCCCGCCGGTTCCATTAGTGCAGTTATGGATGGCCAACCGTCTGATGCTAGGAATTGTGATGCTCGAAAGCGATTCGTTTGTCGAAGATTGGAGAAGTGATGATCTCTCAAACCTGGAGGGAATCCCAATTCCCGAGGATAGGCATCAGAGGCGAGTCCATTGTCGAGAGGGAGGTTTTAATGATCACTTGTGAGCAAATTCGTATTGTAGGGCCTATCAGTGGGTGCCTCTTTAGGTCGGGCGATAGCTTGTCATAACACAATGGTGCTCCTTTTAATAGAACATCAGTTTGCTCTTGTTCAATCTGAACCCAGAGTTTGTCTATTGAAAGTCGGCTCCAGTCTATGAGTCTCCCCATATGTACCGCCTGGTAATATTTAAGTACATCTGGAAATGCAATCCCTCCACTATGTTTAGGTCGAGATAATTGGAGTCTGGGAGTGTGTGGTCTCTTATGTGCCCATAAACCTGTTTAAAGTATTGAGATGGTATCTTGATCGGCAGAGTTTGAAATAAATATAGATACTTGGGTAGAATACTCATCTTTAAAAGAGATTGCATCTAGCAAACCACGAATGCAGTCCCCGATTCCATGTCTCTTATGAAATACATGTTCTAATCAATAGGGGGGGGGGAGTTAATTTCGAAGGTTCGTGATAGATGAGGGGATATGTTCCCAAATATTTCAAGGCTGTATCTGTCCACTTGAGCCTGGAATTTGTGTGTAAGGTCTGTAGCTTCCTGATAGGTACGCCTACCCGATTGCATCTGATTTATTCAAAATAATCCGTAAATTAGATAGTTGACCATAAGTCTCAAATTCGCGGATAAGATTCATCAGCGAAACCACGGGGTTGGTGAGGGAGAAGAGCATATCATCCGCAAAAGCTGAGATTTTATGTTGCTCCTCTCTCACACCAACTCCGATATTGTCTGGGTTCAGACGTATCCTACACAAAAAAGGCTCAAGGGACAGAACATAAAGTAAAGGGGATAGTGGGCACCCCTGCCTCATCCCGTTTGAGATGGAGAAAGGGTCTGATAGAACTCCGTTAACTTTGACCTGGGCCGTCGGGTGTGAGTAAATCTTGGATATCCATTGCATCATATGTTCCCCCAGACCTATATGGCGCAGGACTGCATGTGATGATTCTAAGACTACAGAAAAAAGCTTGAGGGAGAGGAAGCCCGTTCACTCCTCTCTAACTCTGTTTTACCCTCACAGCGGGGGGGGCCTTAAAAAATAATTGCATTTCCATATTTTGTGTACTGTGGGAGACCAGATATATTGAATGCAGGGTGCTGGGTTTAGTAATACTTTAATAAAAGGGCAACATTTAAAAAGATTAAAACCAGCATTTGCAATAACATTACAGCTTACATGATATTTTAGTGATTGGCTTTTTCTTTGCTTTAAGCATTAATGGTTCATTTTTAGGATTGGGTTAAGTGTTAGGGTGAGAATTAAAAAGACAGATGTAAAGCCCCCACCCACCCACTGATGCCTACTTCTCTAATGATCCCTAAAGATGCTTCTTCTGTCTCATCTGGCACAAAATACCCAGTAATTCCATATGTGGCGAAAGCCTGTGATGTCCCCTATGATGCAGTGTTCACTGCTCAGAATAAATCAGTAGGCCTGAAGACTATCACATGACAAAGGGGGTTATGCCACCACTCTTTAGGAATTCGATATCAGACAAAAGCAAGTATTTTAGAGGTGGATATGATGGCGAGGTGAGTATCAGTTGTTTGTGGAGTTGATACCGGTCCTAACAGTGTCTGGACAGTGGAAGTTCCATTTTTTCAATAGAGCTCCAATTTAAGTGAAGTATTGGGGTTTAGAAAACAGCTAGAGTTAAGTGTTGGGATCAGGTAATGAGTAAGGTACAGCTTAACGTTTGGGATCATTTTGTTAGGTTAAAGTGTTACTAAACCCATAACAGTAAAATCAGTGTGTATATGCAGTAAAGCATGCTTGTTATACTCACTATGGAACCTAAGGGGTTAATCCTCTGCTTTGTGTAAAAAGGCTGTTTGATCCTGGCTTCTCTGATCCTCCCCTTTTTCCACTGTCCCCTGATAATTTCATGATAACACGGAGAGCCTGTGGAGTCAGGCTGCACATGCTCAGTTTGGTGTATATTGCTAGAGAGGTTTTTTTCTCTTTCTAGGGAGAGTGCATGTGAGTTCATGGCAGGGTTTTTAGTAAAAGATCCCTTTAGGCTGAATTCACACTAGATTTCAAATCGGCTCACAGCAGGGGTTCTGTGCGTCCAGGTTCACCGTTTCAGGTCCGATTTTAGCCCAAATTTTGGGCTGAATTCGGACCTAAACCGGACCAAAAGACGCACAGAGCCATCACATTCTCCTGCTATTGCGAATTGGATGCAGTGATCCTGCATCTAATTCAAATAGTGTGAACCCAGCCTAAAGGCTGGGTTCACACTGATGTGAATTGGATGCTGGTTTCCCTGCATTCAATTCACATGACAGGAGACTGTGACCGGCTCTCAATGGAAAAGGTTCCTGTGCGTCTTTAGCTCAGTTTCAGGTGTGAATTCAGCCAAAATTCAGACCTGATTTGCACCTGAAACAGTATACAGGGGCGCACCAGACCCCTGCTGTGAGTCGTGGCTGCAGCTAGTATGAACCCAGCCAATTTGAAGGTGCCCTCCCTCACTTGCTAGCCCCCTTGTGATAATGTTAAATGAAGAAAAAAGAGTTAAAGGGGTTGTAAAGGAAAAAAAAAGATTGCATTAAGGTGAATTTTTTTTTTCATTTACAACTCCTTTAACATTTAAGTTATAATAAAATAAATAACAAAATGCTATTTAATGTAACCGCTTCTGCAAGCACATGCATAGGGAGTCCATTCTTTTTAAACAACAACTGCACCACACATGTGAGGTATCTCTGCAAATGTCATTCATGGTCCTTTTAAATGCCTTCAAAGTATTGTTAATAAACAAATAAAATGCTAATAAATACTTGTTTGTGGAAAATGAAAAAATTGCCCTGAGTGCAAAGTGGTTAACGATAAATTATTTTAAAGAGTCTAATCTATTGCTGTGTCATTACTTAGAAATAACAGATGCTATGCTCCATTAACAGTACATTTCCAGCATGCTGCAATACCAACTGGAATTGCTTTTTTTTATACACTCTTTGATCCATACACTACCTGACATTACAAGCAGAATTTTTCACATTGCTTGTGGAAAAGTATAGCACAGGCCTGTCAGTTTCAATATAATAATTCTCAGTGCAGGGGGCATTAATTTTTAACACTTCCCTTCTAAAAATAAAAATATATTTTTCTTTGTAAAGCAGCCACAGCCTGAAAGCTTGGAAAAGAAAAGACTGTGCCCTGCCAGCAGCCACAGTGTGTCTGAAAGTAGCGGTGTCATTACAGATGATCTACAAGCTCCTGGCTGAGTCAAACGTTTAGCTCTGGAATCAGCAAATCTTTTGTTACCTGCTGACTGGGGAGCTCTGGCTCAGCAGACAGCATGTCAGACCTCTTCAAAGTGAATACTACTTCCTAACAGAGAGCAAAGGACACACTCTGCAGCATGCTGGCCGGGGACGGGCTTTATTTTTACACAGCTGATTATAAGAAAAATGTAAATTGACTTTGTTTTGATACAGTTGTACAGTTGTAATAAATTCAGAGTGATTGTAAAGTCACATTTTTTTAAATTGAAATAAAAAAGAGGTTTATATAATTACCTGCTCGGTGAAATGGTATTTGCAATGGTGCCTACTGACTCTTTTGAGGTCCCCTTGCTGGCACTATCCACTCCTCCTCTTCTGTGTTTTCCCCCATAGAAAGCCGCTTGCTATGAGGACACACATGTGAGTTCCTTCTCGAGCCGGACTGTGTGCATACATAGACACACAGCTTGGCCCCGTCCCTTTCTCCCTTTTTACACAATTTGATTTACAACAGCAGGAGCCAATGGCTCCCGCTGCTATAAGACAGGTCTGTGAGAGCAGGAAAAGAGGAGAAAAGTCCGGTACAGTGCTCGATTGATAAAAGGCTCAGGTAAGTGTTATAGGTGGATGGGGTGTATAACAGGCAGTGCAAGCAATTTTTACCATAAAGTGGTTTTAAACCTAGTTACACCACTTTTACCTACAGGTAAGCCTATAATAAGGCACTGTAGGTACTGGAAATATTTACCATATACGATTGCGCCGATTGCGAAAAAAAACTTTAGGCTGGATTCACACTGTGTGGGGCACAGCAGGGGGTCCGGTGCATCCCCGTTCACTGTTTCAGGTTCAAAAACAGGCAAACATTTGTACCTGATTCAGACCTGAGCTAAAGACGCACAGGGCCCTTCTGCAGTGCGCTCCGCGGCCACCCCGGAGGTGTGTGAACTGACTCTATTGAGAGCTGGTCATACTCTCCTGTTGTGCGACCGCATCCAATTAACATATGTGTGAACCCAGCCTTTGTGTTTAGAACTACTTTAAAGATAGGTTCACATTTTGACAAAAAAATTATGAAAATGTACATTTATTATTTTTTGTTTTGGGAACCTGTAAAGCATTGCATCAGCAATCAGCAGATCACAGATGCCATGCAGGACTCCTGCAGACCTGTCAGTGTATCGGCTTTCCCATACCTCGCACGAGGAAGCCGATACATACTGACTGAAATAATCAATAACCTACAACAGCGCTCACAGTACCGTGGTAGTTCATTGAAAACTTGTTGTTTTCCATTCACAGAGGACGTCCGGGTGGGCGGAGCCCTGCACGGCCGCACCTTTTTATTCAATTGTGGCAGCAGACACGTGGAGAAGATCCCCAGTCTGCTTTCACAATAGGGATTGGGGTAAGGTGACCAGATTTTTAAAATGAAATCCGGGGACATTTTTTTTTTTACTATTAATAGCGGTGTAACGGAATGACCCGGGACAAACAGAGACTTTGTAAGGATGAGGGGTACTCCTGTACCGGCGTCACCAAGGAGTCTTATGTCTAGGGTCACCTTATGTCCGATAGGGCCATAGGGTGACTGAGAAATTATATCCTAAATTACAGGACAGGGGACATCACTGATAGTTCATATTGCAGGATCTTGAGATATTGCAAGTTGTTGGTTAATTGTGACCCAACCAGTCAATAGTGACTCATTTCTATGATTAGCCCTGGCTAGTGACATGCTAATTGAGTCTGCTTCTAAAAGACCTCTCATTATGTGATGCTGCTTTGTGTGAATTCTATTGATATAAGATGTGGAATGGAACTTGCCAAGCTGTATGCGGAGACAGAACGTCTGTCTAGGGATGTGGATTAAGAAGAGATCATTGTGTGATGGTGTTTTGTTTGAGTTCTGTTAATGAAGGAATGTGCAGTGATTAGATCATGATAATTATAGGCCGGCGCCGACATGTCTAGAATGTTTAGCAATTAGCCATCTGAAGGTGTATTGAAGCCCTCCCAGGGTGTTGGTGGAGAGTTTGATTGTTCCTTTCATGCTTAAACTGTATATAAGACTGAAAGCTGACCATTAAAGTTGTCTTCATTTTGAAACCAGAGAACACGGAGCAAGTCTCGTTATTCTGGGAAATGGGATGCCTGCTGTTTTGTCTGTGTGTCAGATGAGCTGTCGTAGTTAATGGAAGGTCGTAAACGGTGGTGACCGTTACAAGTGGTGGCAGCAGTGGGATGTTTTCATCGGCAGAAGGACGGCTACAAGGACACAGGACAATGTAGACGCTGTATGAATGGCTGAAGCTCTCTTCCCTCAAGGACTTACTGGAGAGCCAGGGCAGATCGGCCTGCAATCGTAAGAGAAGGGACATTATTACAGAGCTTGTCCAAATGGATAGAGCTGAAGGGCCCAGCATAACAGAAAGGCCCAGCATAACAGACAGGACACCCGATGAAGAGTTTATTGACCGGGCTGTTAGACGTGGACTGGCACAGTATGGACCTAATCCTCCACCAGAGATCATAGACCGGGTTATAGCGGCTGTGGATGCCACTTGGCTACAGCAAAGAGGTGCTGTAGCAGCAGAAGTCACAGCAGCACCAACTGAAGATAGGGGAGAGGTACAGATGCCAGTCTCCATGAAAGTGGAGTTCCAGGGAGCCGGGGCAATTGGCCCCTCTCCCCAGCAACAAGCTGTGGTGGTAAAGCATTTACCCCCAGCTGAATCACTGGCAGCAGGGCAGGATGCTACTGGCTGCTGCACACAACTGCAGCTTGAGCTGACATCGGGGGATGGGACTGTGGTCTCCCCTCACAGCAACACAGCGGAAGAGCTGGCAACAGAGCAGAGTGCCACAAGCCTCTGCTCTCAACTAGCAGGAGAGGGAGTTCCTGTGGGAGTGGATGGGACTGTGGTCTCCACTCAAAGAGACCCAGCAGAAGAGCTGGCAACAGAGCAGAGTGCCACAAGCCTCTGCTCTGAACTAACAGAAGAGGGAGTTCCTGGGGCAGTGGATAGGACTGTGGTCTCCACTGACACAACCCCAGAAAATGGTGCGTCACAGAGACAGGAGGATGTCGGCTTTGCTTTGCAAGCATCAGGGGATTTCCTACCACCAGTGGATGGGACTTCAGTCTCCACTGGTATACCCCAGGGATGGGGGCCAGTTGGCCCAGATCCCCAACAACATGATGGACTGAGCCCAGTCACCCTGTCTTCTCTCCAGCGGCTGAAAGGACTCCAGGGAGAAGGGCCAGTCCAGGCCTCTCCCCAGCGGCAGGCAGGTTCTCTGAGAGAGACAGAGGTTGGCGGGGTGAGTAATGCTCTGTTTGGAGCAATTTATTTGGGGTACGGTATGAATACCAGCATTGAGGGACTGGTACTACTGACTAACTTCGGAGTCAACCCGTTTGGGGTCTCCTCCTGTGTCAGTCTCCCACCGAAAGGGGAGAGATGTAACGGAATGACCCGGGACAAACAGAGACTTTGTAAGGATGAGGGGTACTCCTGTACCGGCGTCACCAAGGAGTCTTATGTCTAGGGTCACCTTATGTCCGATAGGGCCATAGGGTGACTGAGAAATTATATCCTAAATTACAGGACAGGGGACATCACTGATAGTTCATATTGCAGGATCTTGAGATATTGCAAGTTGTTGGTTAATTGTGACCCAACCAGTCAATAGTGACTCATTTCTATGATTAGCCCTGGCTAGTGACATGCTAATTGAGTCTGCTTCTGAAAGACCTCTCATTGTGTGATGCTACTTTGTGTGAATTCTATTGATATAAGATGTGGAATGGAACTTGCCAAGCTGTATGCGGAGACAGAACGTCTGTCTAGGGATGTGGATTAAGAAGAGATCATTGTGTGATGGTGTTTTGTTTGAGGAAGGAATGAAGGAATGTGCAGTGATTAGATCATGATAATTATAGGCCGAATGTTTAGCAATTAGCCATCTGAAGGTGTATTGAAGCCCACCCAGGGTGTGGGTGGAGAGTTTGATTGTTCCTTTCATGCTTAAACTGTATATAAGACTGAAAGCTGACCATTAAAGTTGTCTTCATTTTGAAACCAGAGAACACGGAGCAAGTCTCGTTATTCTGGGAAATGGGATGCCTGCTGGTTTGTCTGTGTGTCAGATGAGCTGTCGTAGTTGATGGAAGGTCGTAAACGGTGGTGACCGTTACAAGCGGCAATCAGCGACTCTCTGCCCGTCTCCGCCCACCTTACAGCCAGTCAAGTCTTACTCTCCTTGCCAGTGGCGGCCCGTCCATAGGGGCGCCCGGGCGCCGCCCCCCATCCTCCAGTCAGTATAAAAAATATATATATATTTTTTTTAAATCTGTCCCTTTAAGAAAAAAAAATGCCAAAAAAGGGCCTTATGTGCACTGTGTCCGCGCGCCGGACGCCGGGCACAGTGCTGTAAGAGTAGCGCCACGTCTGTGCAATCACGGGATTGCAGACGCGGCGCTACATTGGCAAAAAAAATATGGCTTTGTGGCGTTCTCCATCGCGCCACTTGCTTCCGGCGCGATGTAGTGTATTGTTATGGCCGGGCGGGTGCATACACTTTCTGTGTGCACCCACCCGTCTCTGTGCTCGTTCCGACGGAAAAACTCAGTGCGCCCAACAGAGGAACAGGTAAGCCTGCCTGTCTCTAAGCATCGGCGGCCGCTCCACAACACCCCACCATCTAACCTCCCCCGTGAATTCCACAAAGTTTCTCTTTTCTCTTATTCTTATTCTTATTCAAAGTCTTTTTTTTATCTAATATTCGGCGGCCACCCCCACCCCCCGCTTATTTAAAAAAAATATAATATTTAATAAAAAATATAATATTCGGCGGCTGGCGTCCAATCTCCAATCCCCCACCCCCCCTCCCCCCACCGCTTAATCGAATTTTTTTTTTTATATTATTTCATATTTAATATTCAGCAAAAATAATGCCAGGCAACAACCCCCCCCCCCCACAATCAATGTTTTTTTTTTAGATTTAATATTAGTTAAATATATTAAGCTTATTAACAGTTTATTTTTTAGATTTGATTCAATTTAGCAATAAGTATAAAAAAAAGTTTTTTTTTTTAATAACTGGGGGGGGTGGTCTGCTGGGGTAGTGTTCCCGGCCGCTATTTGTGCTGTAATGAATTTTTACAGAAAAGAAATGTTGTTAATAAGTGTATAAATTAATTATAAAAAAAATTTTTTTTCAATAACCGGCTTTTTTTATAATTCATTTACCCACTTATTAACAACATTTCTTTTCTATGTAAAAATTCATTACAGCACAAATAGCGGCCGGTAACACTACCCCACCAGACCACCCCCCCAGTTATTAAAAAAAAAACTTTTTTTAAACTTAATGTGCAGGGAAAATATCGGCCGTCAACACCACACCACCCCCCGCTTGCAAATTGTCCTGCGACTTGGGACTGGAAAGTTGCAGGATGAGTTGGACCCAATGATTTCCAATGAGAACTGTTCATATCTGTGCAACTTTGAAGTAGTCCCTGCATTACTTTTGTCCCACCTTGATGTGACTTGAGATCCATAGACCTCCAGAATACATAGGCATTGCTTCAAGTCGCTGCAAAATCGCACCAAAAAATTGTGGCAGAATCTTGCGACTTTCAGGCTAATGCAGTCTGAAAGTTGCACAATTCTACTGCAATTTTGATGTGACTTAAAGCAATGCCTGTGTATTCTGGAGGTCTATGGACCTCAAGTTGCATCAATGTGGGACCAAAGTAATGCAGGGACTACTTTGAAGTCGCACAAATATGAACGGTTCTCATTGGAAATCATGGGGTATGACTTGTCATGCAACATTTAAGTCCCAAGTCGCAGGACAAGTAATTCCTGCAGTCTCTGGTAATCTTGTGCAGTATGTCCGCAGTCTCTGGTAATCTTGTGCAGTATGTCCGCAGTCTCTGGTAATCTCCTGCAGTATGTCCGCAGTCTCTGGTAATCTCCTGCAGTATGTCCGCAGTCTCTGGTAATCTCCTGCAGTATGTCCGCAGTCTCTGGTAATCTTTTGCAGTATGTCTGCAGTCTCTGGTATTTTCCTGCAGTATGTCTGCAGTCTCTGGTAATCTCCTGCAGTATGTCCGCAGTCTCTGGTAATCTTGTGTAGTATGTCCGCAGTCTCTGGTAATCTTGTGTAGTATGTCCGCAGTCTCTGGTAATCTTGTGTAGTATGTCCGCAGTCTCTGGTAATCTTCTGCAGTATGTCCGCAGTCTCTGGTAATCTTCTGCAGTATGTCCGCAGTCTCTGGTAATCTTCTGCAGTATGTCCGCAGTCTCTGGTAATCTTGTGTAGTATGTCTGCAGTCTCTGGTAATCTTCTGCAGTATGTCCGCAGTCTCTGGTAATCTTGTGCAGTATGTCCGCAGTCTCTGGTAATCCTGTGCAGTATGTCCGCAGTTTCTGATAATCTCCTGCAGTATGTCCGCAGTCTCTGATAATCTTGTGCAGTATGTCCGCAGTCTCTGATAATCTCCTGCCCATTTCGAGTCCTTCATTACTAACAGTGTCATATTTTAGTTTGTTTGCACCGATCTGTAAGGCTGCGCTATATACCATGATTTGTGATGCTGGGGCTATATACTCTGTGCTGTGACGCTGAGCTGTATACTTCTGACATTGAGTGGAAGCAAGTGGAATACAGGGGACGGAGTGGTGGATTCTATAAGGGGTGTGGCTTATGAGAAGTGGGAGGGACCAAATGTGGAAGGGCGGGGTATTGCGCCCCCCATCCTAAAACTTCACCAGGCGCCACTGCTCCTTGCCCCGGCTACTACTGGGTGGGGAATGGAGGAAGATCACTCCGCCAGGGAAGGCAAGGGTATAAGCAGGCAGGCAGCTGGCCGGGACTTGAGCCAAGGCAGAAGAACATGCGAGCGGAGCTGGATGGGCATGCACCCAAAACTGACTCCGAACCACACATGATCATCAAAAAGGGGCAAAGATATTGGAAAAAAATACACCTCCCTAAGCTAGTAGGAGCGGCGAAGCGGGGGTGTGCAAGTCAGATTTTTTTTATTAATTCTGCACCGACTGTCTTTGAAATTGCCCCAGCCCCTGTTCAAATCCAATCAGGGGACAAAACCAGGGACAGACTTGATCCGGGGACAGTGTCCTTAATTCGGGGACTGTCCCCAAAAATCGGGGATGTCTGGTCACCCTAGATTGGGGGAGGCATGGGGGCTGGCGCATTTATAACATGTTACATATTACACACTGGATATCGGCGTAACATGTTATGAAAGCTGAACTTCTCCTTTAAAGTAAAAAAAATTCAATATGGCTTCACAAAGAAATCTAATAAAAGCCCTTCTCTGTAGTTTCCAATTTTAGGCTAGTTTATACAGTATCTCTAAACATACCTCATAACAATTCTGTCTCTGCTCCCGTGGGGGCTGGAAATGCTGCAACTGGGAAATAGCTGGTCTCCAAAATCAGACAATCAACATAAGTTGTTTTCTGCATTGAGTCTGTTTGAGGGCCTCTGTCATGGGTATTTGTTGGTGTTCTAATTTCTCTTCACCCCAGTACAAGTCAGATTCAGAGAATTCAGAAGCAGATTTATGCAGCTAAACATGAGTTCAGAAGCACCAATGATAGAATGCAAATGTGATAGAATGTCTCTAAAAGGTTTCAACTACATCAACTACGACTGAATGCTTCTGAAAGCATACTACATGTTTCCCTCTACACAATCCCTAGTTGCATTACAAAGTTAAAGCATAACGATAGGAAAACATGGTTTCATTTTGGATAGAGTACGGGAGGGTCATGTCAGTTTATATTTCGCCATCTGTGTCCAATTGGAGAGAGTTCCCTTCACTTCCTGTCTCTAACGGGGGAACCAACAGCAATAAAAGCTGACAGGTGTTCTAATCCATCTGCACTTTATCCAAAGCTAAAAAAAAAGTTTTTCCTTTAGTTGTACTTTAATACAGCATATGAAATTGATATACAACCAGTCATTTAATACTAATAAAACATAACATTTCCATTTCAAGCTGCAGAATCTATAATTCAGTAAAATGTCAAAATAAAAAAACAATATGGCATAGCCGTATGGATATGGAAGGACCCCAGGAATGTAATTTCCAGCTCATTGATTTTTTCAGAAGCCTTTACTAAGAGACAAGTAAAATATATGCATCTCCTGCAATACGAATTTCATTTTTGATGAGATGTTGGCCAATGGCCATTGATTTCAGCAGGTTGTGCAAAAAACAAAACAAAAAAACAGAAAGATTACTCCATCGGTGGTCTCCGCCGCTTACCATAGCCGCTTACCATAGCCGCCGGTAGCGGCACTGATTACTGTAAAAATGGCACTGGCAGGGAAGAGGTTAACACTAGGGGGTGATCAAGGGGTTAACTGTGTTCCCTAATGTGTGTTTTAACTATAGGGGATGGGACTCACTATAGGAGATGACAGATTGTGGTTCCCAGCTTGTAGGAACTCACCATCTGTCTCTCCTCTCAGAACAGGGATGTGTGTGTTTACACACACACACACACACACACACGTCCCTGTTCTTCCGCTCGTGCCCGCTATCCTGCTTAAGGGGACCGACGTACAGCTACCACGGTCTGCGGGAATGAGCCGACCTGCCGCAGTATAATGACGGTGGCTGGTCAGCAAGCGGTTAATTGTCTTTTCAGCTAAAATTTGGGCAGCTCTGAACCTGGAAATGCGCAGAGCTGAGTGCTCCCATATTTCATTAATCACAAAAGAGATCGCTCCTTCCACTCACCATGCTGACACAGTTTATGAAGGTCCTGGGCTCCCTGGAGCAGCGGGAGAGCTTGAGCATCATGGCAAGGGGTGGGGGTAACACCGGTGTAAATTTTGGCAGCAAATTTCGATTAAGTTTTAGTCTTAAGCCCTGTACACACTATCGGTCCATCCGATGAAAATGGTCTGATGGACCGTTTTCAACGGTTAACCGATGAAGCTGACTGATGGTCAGTCGTACCTACACACCATCAGTTAAAAAAACGATTGTGTCAGAACGCGGTGACGTAAAACACAACGACGTGTTGAAAAAAACGAAGTTCAATGCTTCCAAGCACGTGTCGACTCGATTCTGAGCATGCGTCGGTTAAATTTAAAACAAGATTGCTTTTTTTTAACCTATGGATAAATAACTGATGGGGCCTACACACGATCGGTTTGGACTGATGAAAACGGTCCATCAGACCGCTCTCATCGGTTTAACCGATCGTGTATACACGGCCTTAGTCTTAGGACTTAAATGGCATTTTAGTTTTAGTCCCATTTTAGTCTTCTGCAATTGTTTTACTTTTAGTTGTATTTAGTCAACTAAATCTCCAGTACATTTTAGTAGACTATGGCCTCGTACACACGATAGGATAGCCAGACGACAACGGTCTGAAGGTTGTCTTAGGTTAACAGATGAAGATGAACAGATGAAGCTGACTGATGGTCCGTCACGCCTACACATCATAGGTTAAAAAAACGATCGTGTCAGAACGCGGTGACGTAAAACACAACGACGTGCTGAAAAAAACAAAGTTCATTGCTTCCAAGCATGTGTCGACTTGATTCTGAGCATGCACGGGTTTTTAACCGATGCTTTTGCATACTAATGATCGGTTTTGACCTATCGGTTAGGCGTCCATCGGTTACATTTTAAAGCAAGTTCATATTTTTTAATAGAAAGTTAACTAACCTATGGGGCCCACACACGATCGGTTTTGACCGATGAAAACGGTCCTTCAGACCATTGTCCTCTGGCTATCCTATCGTGTGTACGAGGCCTAAAACGAATTTTAGTCATCTAAAATCTAATGGGTGTAATAAATTGTAATGTATTACGGTAGTGAACATTTCTCTACAATTTCCAAACTCATTAGATACTGCTGCAGTGAAAAATCTCATATGTTATTATTTATGGTATTAAGGTATGAACATGCACTACAGACCAGTGTTAATTTTGACGTAAAATTTAAATTTAGTTTTAGTCTTATGCCGCGTACACACAATCATTTTTCGGGTTGTAAAAAACAAAGTTTTTCAGGCTCTAGAAAAAATTACGTTTTTTTTCAACTTGATCATTAAAACGGACTTGCCTACACACGATCGTGAAAAAAAAATGCTATAGCAAAGCGCGGTGACGTACAACACGTACGACGGCACTATAAAGGGGAAGTTCCATGCAGATGACGCCACCCTTTGAGCTGCTTTAGCTGATTCCGTGTTAGTAAAAGACGATTCGCGCTTTTCTGTCTGTTACAGCGTGATGAATGTGCTTACTCCATTTTGAATGGTAGTTTTACCAGAACGAGCGCTCCCATCTCATAACTTGCTTCTGAGCATGCGCGGATTTTTCACGTCGTTAAAGCCCACACACAACCTTTTTTTACCGAAAAACGACAACGTTAAAAACTTTGTGAAAAAATAGAGCATGTTCGGAAAAAAATGTGGCCGTTTTTCAGAACCCAAAAAATGCTCTGAAGCCCACACACAATCATTTTTAATGACATTAAAAAAAATACGTAATTTTTTAGAACCTTTTCACTAAAATGCCATTTTAGTTTTAGTTTTTTTTTTAGTCATCGTTTTGTTTTAGTCGTATTTTAGTCGACTAAAATGTTTTAGTTGTTTTAGTCTATGAAATTAACACTGGGTAACACTTCACATTACCGTAAACGTGATTGAGTGCCTTTATAGCCGGCTGGGTCACTTTTACATGAAATCTGGCAGCTGTCTGAAAAAAAAAAACAAAAAAAAAACAATGCTAAGTTGTTGCAGCTGCTGGTAGATTTTTTTTAACCACTTCTATACCAGGACATTTATAAACATACCTTGGTAGACAAGGTGTTAAAGCCATTATAAGTCAGTGGTAGCCGTGATATATGTATACACATCTTCTGAATTACGTCGTGGCTGACTCAACACAGACTTTTTGGCCCGGATTCACAAAGCACTTACGCCGACGTATCTCCAGATACGCCGTCGTAAGTACAAATGTGCGCCGTCGCATCTGTGCGCCGAACCAGAAACCAAGATACACCTTAAAATAGGCTTCATCCGACCGACGTAACTTGCCTACGCCGGCGTATCGTGGGCGCATATTTACGCTGGATGCATGTGGCGCTCCCATTGATTTTCGATTCAAATATGCAAATGAGGGAAATATGGCGATTCACAAACGTACTTGCGCCTGGCGCATAATATATGCAGTTTGCGTAAGTCGTACGTCCGGCGTAAAGTTATTCCCCATATATGAGGCGCAACCCATGCAAAGGTATGGACCAGGGAACATAAGCCGTCGTATTTTACGTAGGTTACGTTGGACGTGAATATGGCTGGGCGTAGGTTCCGTTCACGCCGTAGGCAGTGATTCAATGTATCTTAGGCAGTTGTTTTGAAGTGATTCTGAGTTTCCGCACTGGGATGCGGCCACAGGACGGCGCATGCGCCATTCGTTATATGTATCTGTCTGGCACTCGGCCCATCATTTGCATGGGGTCATGCCTCATTTGCATGTCTCACGCCCACTTCCACCTACGCCGGCTTACGCCTTAGAAACCCAGCGCAGATTTGGGAGCAAGTGCTTTGTGAATTCGGTGCTTGCATCTCTGCGCTGCGTCGGCGTAGCGTACAAAAGATACGCTACAGCGGCATAAATATGCACCAATGTCTGTGAATCCGGGCCTTTGTTTTTTTCCGATTTGTGATTCAGACCTGTGCGGAAGTAGTCATGTGTAATTTTTATAAATATTTCACATGTGTAGGACTACTGAAGGCTTGGGAATCCCGTAAGGTACCTGGTAGGGGAATGAAAAAAATATAAATTTTCCAAACCACAGCTGAATAAACCACAACAAGTTTACTCATTTCTACACTACTTAAAAAAATGCTGATATGGAAGATGTAAAAACAAAGTGCAACCTTAAAAATGGTGAAAAATAGAAGCTTTGTTGAAAAAAGTGCAAAATTAGCAAATCAAATAAAAATCATGGTGCCTTGGGGTAAGTTTCATAATAGATTACATCAATATGAGTGTTGTGTGAGTCAGTAAAAGTAAAGTGTTTGTAAATTGAAGAAACCCGTGTATACATCAGATTTCTCTGAATTATTTCTCGTTTTCTTGAAAAATGCCCATATATACTGTAAGCAAAGAAACATGGCCTTATAAGTAGGCTCTTGAAACAGATATTGTGAAGAAGATTTTTTATTTGAACTTGACTTCTTAGTCAAGTGGGCCCCTAAGTGCTTTTGTCACACAACGGATTGCTGTTGTTCTGGAACTCCCCTGGGCTATACCAAATTTTCAGACACAGACAGTACTCTTTTTAATATTCGTGTCGTAAGAGACGTAGTAAATGCTCACAAATGTTCTTCTGGTGACTAGTCTTGCATCAGCCACACAGTCACATTTTCTCCCATGAACTCTTTGATCGAGTAAAGATAGGGAAGTGTTGTCATTTCCAGGCACTGCATGAGTCAGCTATACAACAGATCTGACTAGAGGTTTAAATGATCTCTGGCATTGATTAGCTGTGCTAGTAGCATACATCAGGCCCCTCTTTAACTACATTACATAACTATTAACTTATGATTTAAGAATGGATTTTATAATATTAATAAACATTTGAACTTTGCAGTGTTTTTCCCAAAGTGTTATTAGATAATGCTAGAGTCCTAAAAGCATTTAAAGTGAATCTCTACTGAATTAAAAGTAAATAAACCGATCCCATAGTATAAGTGCAGTTACTCAGAGGTACCTCGAGTTCCCAAAACATGCACTCCTCCACAGCAGCCTTAACGGGATTGTAAAGGTTTGTTTTTTATTTTCTAAATAGGTTCCTTTAAGCTAGTGCATTGTTGGTTCACTTACCTTTTTCTTACATTTCCCTTCTAAGGGCTAGATTGAGCAAAAATTTACGCCGGCGTATCTATAGATACGCCGTGTAAATTCAAAGCTGCGCCGGCGTATCTTCTTTCTGTATTCAGAAAGCAAGATACGCCGAAATTAGGCTAAGATCCGACTGGCATAAGTCTCTTACGCCGTCGTATCTTAGGGTGTATATTTACGATGGACGCTAGGTGGCGCTTCCGTCGTTTTCGGCGTAGAATATGCAAATGACCTAGATACGCCGATTCACAAACGTACGTGTGCACAGCGGAATTTTTTACGTCGTTTGCGCAAGGCTTTTTCCGGCGTAACGTTGCTCCTGCTTTTATGAGGCGTACGCAATGTTAGGTATGGACATCGTTCCCGCGTCTAATTTTGAATTTTTTACGTCGTTTGCGTAAGTCGTTCGCGAATAGGGCTGGACGTAATTTACGTTCACGTCGAAAGCAATGACGATTTGCGGCGGAATTTCGAGCATGCGCACTGGGATTCTTTCAGATGTTTGGAAATTCTTGCCATAGGCCCTATTTTCTCTAGATACAACTCTGGTGTAACACATTTCAATTCATACTGTTTAACCATAGCATTTAAATTACCACAATTAAATTCATCCCCTTATTTTTATGAGACATGGTCTCTAAATTAGAAAATTGTAAATTGCATCAATCTTACTCCCTCCACAACTTATTCTATGGATCTTAGAATCCAACATTCCATACCTTCCATATTGCAGATGATGTTATAGTAACCCAACCAGAGCTCAAGTCCTGCGGAAACGCGTGGGAATGGAGTCCCTGCACTTTTTTCACAGCAGGAACGCAGTTCCCTTTGCAGGACTAGAGCAGCCGAGAGCAGCCGAGCCGCCCGAGCCAATCCTTCACTAAGCGGCGATGCCCAGCTCGAGTCACTGTCAGGGGCAGACCTCCGCAATGTCTCCTGGGAACAATGATAAAAGCTCCCAGGAGACATTGCGGCATTGAGGAAATGACGGAATACCTGCACACTAACCGATGAATCCATATACAGGAAGCGGCCAGTAACATAAAGGTTTACTAAGGTACAGTGGATCGAAAAAAAAAAAAAAAAACACATGCGGTTTAGTAATTATGCATATGAGCGTATCATTTTTTTTTTGGTGGGGGAGGGGATCTTGGGTGGGAGTTCCCACACTTTTTTCCCCAGGACTTGACCCCTGAACCCAACCGAACATGATGCACTGTGTCAAGCTCCACTAACACATCAACCCAGTGATTTACTCCTTGCCCAGTGCAGCTCTACAAGAGTTTGTCTTGCATGATCATTAACAGGATAGAAGAGAAAGATGGAAGCATAAACCAAAAGCCGCTTAATTTCAAATATAACAGGAAGGCTTCTGCTCCTTGCCCTCCCGATCCATGGGCACGGTCTACCATTAAAACTAATGGTGCGTGAAATGCACTGGAGGGGCTCTAACCATGGGCGTCCGCTGAAATTTTTTCAGAGAGGGGCGCTTCGGCAGCGGCGATACACAGTCGCATTTAACCCCTTCTTCAAACGCTAGCGGGGGTTAAAAGTGCCCTGCTAGGGGCCGAATAGCGCAGCTAAAATGATGGTAAAGCGCCACTTTACCGATAACGCGGCCAGCTGGCAGTGTGAAATAGCTCTTGAGATAATTCAGCTTCACTCCATACCCATATAAATATAGCCTAGAGAATGTACAGAACCCCTTTCAGCACAGATGGACCCCACCTTCAGCACAGACTCCCTCTTCAGCACAGACCCCTACATTCAGCACAGACCCCTCTTCAGCACAGATGGAGCCCCTTGAAGCACAGACACCGCTTCAGCACATACCCCCCTTCAGTACAGACCCCCCTTTCAGCACAAACCCCCCTCCCCCATCCCATTCAGTACCTCAGATCAGCCATCAGCGCAGCACAGGCACAGCAGGTTCCCTCCCCCTGTGTACACATAAACACTGGAGGGGAGGCAGCTTCACTCTGCTCGCTGTGCCTGTGTGACATCCAACCCGGGACCGTTTAGACAGCCCGTGGTCGCAAAACTCTTCAACACCTTCTCGATTTTCCAGGGGGGGTCAATTGCCCCCCCTTGCCCTATGGAGCGGACGCCCATGGCTCTAACTGAGGTATATCGATGGCTAGATTTCATAATTATTGTAACTGGGGATTTTTCACTGTTCACTGTTCTCTATTCCCTTTTACTGTTGTAACAATTGTCTTATGTGCCTTTCAGACTTGGTGCCTGTCCTCTTATGGTCATGGACTGCTATTTTGTAATTTTTTTGTCCTCTATTTTGTTTTGTAAAAAAAAAAAAGGGGGAGTGTCACATATATTCCAATACAAGGAGGACCCAAATGACTTCCACTCACAGTAAAGATCATAAAGAGCTTCCAAGAGCAGAAGAAGGATGTCCAGAGGTCCCAGTTGCCTACTGTGAAAAATAAGGGAAAACTACCGCAATGCAGCCACCACATTTTATGATTGGCAAGCTGCAATATATTACATTTTTGGTTTTGGGTTTATTACAGATTTAATCCATCATCATGGTACATGCCAAGGCAGGGCCGTCTTAATGCATGATCACTGCTCAGGGGCCCCATGTGCATGGGGACCCCATGATAATCTTGCATTACATCATACTTGTCAACTGCCCTGGATGTACCGGGACAGTTACACTTTTAACTAAGCTGCCCCGGGATAGCCGTTTCCCGGACAGCATCCCAGCAGAACCTGTACTGTGCCCTCCTGAACCACCCCATACTGTGCCCTTTGTATTGATTAGCAGTGGCGGGCTGGTGCTCAAAATTTTTTGGGGGGGCGCAAACAAGTGAAAAAAAAAAATAAGACAATTGCAGCCTCACTGTGCCCATCAAAGGCAGCCACTGTACCCATCAAAGGCAGCCACTGTGCCATGCCATCAATTGTCACCACTGTGCCATCAATTGTCGCCACTGTGCCATCAATTGTCGCCACTGTGCCATCAATTGTCGCCACTGTGCCATGCCAAACGCAGCCACTGTGCCATCAAACGCAGCCACTGTGCCATGCCATCAAACGCAGCCACTGTGCCATCAACTGTCGCCACTGTGTCATCAATTGTCACCACTGTGCCCATCAATTGTCACCACTGTGCCCATCCATTGTCACCACTGTGCCATGCCAAACGCAGCCACTGTGCCATCAAACACAGCCACTGTGCCATGCCATCAATTGTTACCACTGTGCCCACATCAATTGTCGCCACTGTGCCCACATCAATTTCCCCCACTGTGCCCACATCAATTGTAGCCACTGTGCCCACATCAATTGTCCCCACTGTGCCCACATCAATTGTAGCCACTGTGCCCTGTAAAATGCTGCCAGTCAGATTGCCCCCCCCCCCCCCGGCACTTACCTTTCTGGGGTTAGCCATCCTCCTTCCACGGTCTTCTGCCACCCTCGATTACGCTTCAGCCAATCAGGTTAACGATAACCAGAATCTGTGAACCTGATTGGCTGAGACGGCCGTCAGTCTTATCCAAGGGACACAGCCCCCGTACGTTCCGAGGATAAGACATCCGGGAGCCAAAGGGCTGTACTCGGAAAGCCTATCAGAGCCGCTGGCTCTGATAGGCATTTCTGCACAGCCAACCAGCTGCCGTTATCAGGGCCGTCTTTACCGCAGGGCAAATGGGGCAGGTGCCCTGGGCCCTGTCACTGTTGGGGGCCCAAAGCAACCCCCTTTGAAAAAAAAAAAAAAAAAAAATATTTTTTTTTTTTTTTTTTTTTTTAGGGGTTCGGAGGCCCCCAGGGGCCCGGCGGCCCCCAGGGCCCCAGATGGCAACCCTCCTTTTTTTATTTATTTTTAAATAAAAAAAAATATTTTTTTAATATATTTTTATTTTTTATTAAAGGGACAATTTTTTTTTAGGGGTCCCCAGGGGCCCGGAGGCCCCCAGGGCCCCAGATGGCAACCCCCCTTTTTTTATTTATTTTTAAATAAAAAAATATTTTTTTTTAATATATTTTTATTTAATTTTTTATTAAAGGGCCAATTTTTTTTTTTAGAGGTCTGGGGGTCCCCAGGGGCCCGTAGTTCCCCAGGGCCCTGGATGACAACCCCCCTTTTTTTATAAAAAAAAAATATTTTTTTATATATTTCTTTTATTTTTATATATATATATATATATATATATATATATATAATATAAATGTTGTTATTATTATTATTATTATTATTATTAAAGGACCCAGAGATCCCCAGGGCCCCGGATGGCAACCCCCCTTTTTTTATAAAAACATAATTTTTTATATTATTTTATTTCTTTTTATTTCTTTTTTTTTTTTAATATATATATATATATATATATATATATATTTTTATTAAAGGGCTCAGAGGTCCCCAGGGCCCCATGTGACAAACACCCTTTATTTTTTTTATAAATGTTTATTTTTTATTTATTAAAGGGCCCAGAGGTCCCCAGGGCCCTGGATGGCAACCCCCCCTTTTTTTTTATAAATGTTTCTTTTTTATATATATTTTTTTATTTTTTATTAAAGGGCCCAGAGGTCCCGGATGGCAACCCCCTTTTTTTTGTAATTTATTTTTATTAAAAAAAAATATTAAAGGGCCCAGAGGTCCCCAAGGCCCCAGATGGCAACCCCCTTTTTAAAATATATTTTTTATATATATTTTTTATTTCTTTTTTTTCTTTTTATTAAAGGGCCCAGAGGTCCCCAGGGCCCCGGATGGCTACACCCCTTTTTTTATATATATTTTTCTTTATTTCTTTCTTTATTTCTTTTTTTGTAAAGGGCCCCCCGCTTCTAAATTCGCGGCAGCCCCCCCCCCTGCTTCTCAATTTCAGGTGGCAGCACCCCCCCATCCCGGTTCTCTGCTCCAGGGGGCCCATGCCTGAAGCTGTGTAAGTGGCCCCATAATTCCTGATCCCTGCCGCCCATTAAGCCCCTATGCTGCCCACAAATCCGGCTGAAAATCATCAGCGGCACGCAGCCAGTGACAGTACTGCTTCCCTTCCCAGTGTTTTAAAATGTACAGCACCCCTGGCTTCCCTTTAGACGTGCACTTCTCCCTTCCTGCCACTGGGTGCTGCTTGTATATAAAAGTGAATTAGAATGTGATTTTATAACATCCCCAGTTTGCTCTTCCCGAGGCTGACTTCTTCATGTCCTGCTCCTCAAGGTATGTCACTGTTTGCTAATCTATATTGTAAATAGAAGTTTTCTCTAGAGTGTGCCCAAAGTCTTTATAATATTTGATGATTCACTGCAGGTCTGGTCAGTGTTTTAAAAAGTTCCTCTATTTTACACATGGCATGGCATGGGGGTCACAGCACCGTCTGTCCATTCTGCTTTAGCACCATGGGACCCCATGCCATGCCATGTGTAAAATAGAGGAACTCTTTAAATCACAGACCAGACCTGCAGTCCAGGCTGAGTAAGGCCTCAGAGCACATGGCATTACTGTCTGTATTTAACTGCTTGATGGGCTTATTTTGGGCCTGGCTGGTTCACATGTATGTGTTTTGGAGGCCCACATTTGCGCAGGCACAGCAGCCCATTCATTTGAATGGGCCGCCATGCCTGCGTTTCCTGCAAAGAAAAGCGCATGCCTCATGTAATAGGCTGCGCACATGGCACACCTATGCCCATCAAGCACTGAAATACAGCACTGTCTGTCCATTCTGCTGTCTGCTGTGACTTATCTGCAGTTCCCGCACTGTCAAACTTGCTGCATTTTTAGACGTTTAGGTGACGCTTTTAAAAACACAGTGCGTTTGTGTGTGCAAGAACTGCAGGTAAGTAGCATGGTGCAAGAACTGCAGGTAAGTAGCATGGTGCAAGAACTGCAGGTAAGTAGCATGGTGCAAAAGAATGGATTTCAAGGCAACTGTATTTTTAAAATGCTGAATGCACCTTTTTTCTGCAGGAAACAAAGGCATGGCAGCCCATTCAAATCAATGGACTGCTGTACCTGCACAAATGAGGGCCGCCAAAACATACATGTGAACCAGCCAGGCCCAAAATAAGCTGGAGGGGGGCCCAAAAAAAATGTTTGCCCAGGGCCCAAACCATATTAAAGACGGCCCTGGCCGTTATTCAGTTAGCCGGCGCCCTATGCCCGGCCATCTGAATAGACCAGCGGCAGCTGGCCACAATAAGCTGCAGAACGACATTCTAAAAGCCTTAAAGGGCCCGTTTTTTTTTCTGACTACAGGAGGGGAGGGGGGGGGGGGGCGGCGCCCGGGCGCCCCCTATGGAAAGGCCGCCACTGTTGATTAATCTTTGTTTTATGGAATGTTTTCTTTTTTGTTTAAAATCGATTTTATTGAAAGTACTAATAAATATATTTTTAATTCTATCAACTATTTATACTTAAAATCTGAGTAAGGGCAAAAATTGGGGCATGCTGGTAGGGGCCCCAGTGCGTTACTTTGCCCAGGGGCCCATGATGCTATTAAGATGGTCCCGGATAGGAGGCTGGAACGTGCTTGAAACCATCCTATTCTAATTACATACAGTAGTCCAAATTACAGTATATATCTTAATTGTATAAACTATTACAAAGTAAGTAAAGTGCTGCTAAAAAAAAAGTATTAAAAAAAAAGCATGCTGTCCAGAAAGTTGAAAGGTTTGCACGTCATACATCCCTATGTTCAGTGTCAGCAAATATTAGGAATATAAGAGGGAAACAATTGGAGGATTTCCCTTCTGTCACTACATTAGTGCAAGTATTTGAGGTATGCCGTGGCTATAGCAATGATGTGCTAAACTGTACACTCCTTGTTCCCATACAGTATATGCTTTGTAGAGATAACACACAGAGGTCATGATTTTATTAGGTACACCTGCCTTAGCACTACTATCTGAACTTGTACCTAAATCCTGACATACACACCTGGTCAAATGTTGTTCAAACAAACATTAAAATGGGGAAGATACATGATCGTGGTGACTTTACTGTGGAAAAGTGGTTAGATCAAGGTCTTACATGATTTTAAAGAAACATTTTTGATAAATTGGCCGCTGAGCATTTTACTCTGGAACTGCAACGTGTCCATTAACCGCACGTAAACCAGGGCTTTTTTTGCGCATTCAAAACCATAATGGTTTTGCATCAATTGTATTCATTATTTTTTTTTTTATTTACATCTTTTTAAACTTTAAACCGTTTTAAACATTTTTATCACGTATTAAATCGTATATAAAAAAAATATTTGTTTTACACATAAACATTTTAAAGACTCAAGGTTGATTTCAATTTACAAATACCATACTGGTGACCCCAGAATAGGGATAAAAAAAATTCACGGAAGGGAGTTTAACAAGACACGTGGCCACTCATTAACCACTTCCCGACCGCCTCATGTAGATATACGTCGGCAGAAGGGCACGGACAGGCACATCAACGTACCTGTACGTGCCTGCCTAGACGTGGGTCGGGGGGGCTACATGCGGCGGTCGGGTTCCCTCGGGGAGCGATCCGGGACGACGGCGCAGCTATTTGTTTATAGTCGCGATCGCTCCCCGGAGCTGAAGAACGGGGAGAGCCATATGTAAACACGGCTTCCCCGTGCTTCACTATGGCGCTGCATCGATCAAGTGATCCCCTTTATAGGGGAGACTCGATCGATGACGTCATTCCTACAGCCACACCCCCCTACAGTTGTAAACACACACTAAGTGTACACTAAATCCTACAGCGCCACCTGTGGTTAACTCCCAAACTGCAACTGTCATTTTCACAATAAAGAATGCAATTTAAATGCCTTTTTTGCTGTGAAAATGACAATGGTCCCAAAAATGTGTCAAAATTGTCCGAAGTGTCCGCCATAATGTCGCAGTCACGAAAAAAATCGCTGATCGCCGCCATTAGTAGTAAAAAATAAAAATAAATAAAAATGCAATAAAACTATCCCCTATTTTGTAAACGCTATACATTTTGCGAAAACCAATCGATAAACGCTTATTGCGATTTTTTTTACCAAAAATAGGTAGAAGAATACGTATTGGCCTAAACTGAGGAAAAGAAAAATTTTTATATATGTTTTTGGGGGATATTTATTATAGCAAAAAGTAAAAAATATTGAATTTTTTTCAAAATTGTCGCTCTATTTTTGTTTATAGCGCAAAAAATAAAAAACGCAGAAGTGATCAAATACCACCAAAAGAAAGCTCTATTTGTGGGGAAAAAAGGACGCCAATTTTGTTTGGGAGCCACGTCGCACGACCACGCAATTGTCTGTTAAAGCGACGCAGTCCCGAACTGTAAAAACACCTTGGGTCTTTAGGCAGCATATTGGTCCGGGGCTTAAGTGGTTAAAATGAGAAGAAACAAGGTTTAACCTTAAACTACGTAGACGGTTCTTTACTGTAACAGCGGCAAAGATGTGGAATTCCCTTCCACAGGCGGTGGTCTCGGCGGGGGGCATCAATGATTTCAAGAAACTATTAGATAAGCACCTGAATGACCACAACATACAGGGATATACAAGGTAATACTGACATATAATCACACACATTGGTTGGACTTGATGCACTTGTGTGTTTTTTCAACCTCACCTACTATGTAACTATGTAAGTATGTAAGGTTTGTTACCTTCATGCACTCTATGCATGAGGGTAAAAAAACCTTCTGTGTGCAGCAGCCCTCCCAGCTCCCCTAAGTGCCGGTTCACACAGGGGCAACCCGACATACAGCGAGACTTTGCAAGGTGACTTTAGTGCGACTTCAGCGTGACTTTGAGCAACTTATAATGCGACTTAAAGTTGCCTCCAGGACAGGCGCCGTTGGCTGTGGCCAATCACAGAATAATCAGCTCTGTGAGAGGGAGGGGTTTGCCTGGTTAAACTATTTTCTTTTCCTGTAAAGTTGCTTCAGTTAAGACAGTGATCCGACTTGGAGGCAAATTCCATTGAAATCTGTGGGTACAAGTCGCCTTGAAGTAGTACAGGAACCTTTTCTGAAGTCGGAGCGACTTCAATAGTGTACAGGAAGACGGCTCCCATTGACTAACATGGGATTACTGATGTCAAGCGATTTTGGGGCGACTTGAGGTCTGACAAACGTTGGATCCCAAGTCGCTGTAGTGTGAACCGGCACTAATACTTACTTAAGCCCCATCTCGATCCAGTGATGTGCATAAGAGCAGCAGTTCTGCTGGGTCCCTTCCTCTTTTGTTGCCGAGACAGCAGCAGGAGCCATTGGCTCCCGATACATCAATCACAGCCAATGAGGAGAGAGCAGGGGTGGGGCTGAGCCACGCTCTGTGTGTAAATGCACACACAGAGCAGTGGCTCAGGAGGGAGCCTGCTCAGGTGCCCCCATAGCAAGCTGCTTGCTATGGGAGCACTCAGCAGGAGGGAGGGGCCAGGAGCGCCAACAGGGGGCCGGAGCAGAGGAGGATTGGGGCTGTTTTGTGCAAAACCACTGCACATAATAGATAGGTGTAACATGTTTTGTATTTATTTATTTTTTATCTGCCTTTAATATCAATTTAGTACACCAGGTTCTTAAGGTAGTACTGTGGGCTCATTTACATGGGCGTACCAATCTATATGCCTGTGTGATGGAGCCAGACTGGTACGCCCATGGGCCTGTCAGCCTTACATTTGCTGTTGCCCACCCCTCAGTTGGACTGCTTTTGGACATCCCATTGGTTCCAAAATACATGCTGTGTCCTGCAATGTAAGAAAAAAAGTATTTCCCAGCGCTTAACCTTTCATCCAATTTCTAAATTGCTGCATTTGTAAATTCTAAAGGCCAATATAACAGAATAGTAGTGGTAAAAATGAACCTGTGGGTTTAACCAATCCTTTTTTTGTACAGTTCTCCTTTAAGGAGGGTGTGGCAGGGGGTGTGTCTTTTGCACACATACTTTTGTTAATAGGTGTCCCTCATTCCCATCTCAGAAAGTTGGGAGGTATGCACAAGCCCCTCACCTCTGGGAGCAGGGGGGATTATACTGGGCTGTGCTTACAGCCTTTGATTGCCAGTATCCAATTCTCCTGATGGTGGCAGTATAACCCACTTGTATCAAGATACTTCATCCTGTTACCTGGACTTTAGGGTTTACGTTTAGCAAAACTATCACAAAGGATACTTTTAATTTTTTTTTTAAAACATGTAAAATAAAATGTAGTTGTGTTTAGTATAAGAACTGTATATGAAAAGAGAAATAGTATTCTAAAACATGGCAGTTCTGTTTTAGCTACAAACAAAATGTGGACAATTGCAAGAATTTATTTACCAGTTTCATCTTTCTATGGAAAACCTTAATTGTCTTTAAGGTATGCAGTATATGTTACCATTTACATATTAGATAAATGCCTTTTGTACTCCAAATTTACAATATGCTTTGCTTCACATTGTTTACTTTTGTTACCTAACAGAACTACTGCTACTCTACAGTCCAATAAAAGTTGTAATTAGTTGTTTACTATCCTTCGGTTTATTACAGGTGGTAGCTGACACTAGACAGTACATTGTGTCTGTTAAATGATATAAGGCAGTTATGCAGCAATTGCAGTTGTGAATGAAAAGTATTTACAATGATAGTTGTTAAAGCTGTCACCAGGGTTAACAGTAGTGGCTTGCTACAATAGAGTTGTCTTATGATAATGTACAAAAATAAGGGAGTGCTCAATTTGAGAGATTGCAAACATTTTCATAGAATACATTATATATTGTGACAGGAAGTCAGGTAAATCTGTGGGTGTTGTCACAGTCGGGACATACATTTCTGCCTTGTTAGACAATACACCAATCATTATTAGGCGTCGGCTGCCAGAAATAGCCAGGAAGGCTAAGGGCTGTTGGAAGACTCCAGCGGTTCAGAGTGAGGCAATTAAAGGCCTCTATAAAGTAGCCCAGAGGATATCCACTAATGAGCTGCATGCTGAGGCTTTCTGTGTGAAAAAGCCCAGTGTTGAAGGTCTCCTGGAGAGGTGAGGAGACCATTGACTTTTCTGTGTGATAAGGTAGACACCCGAAGTGGCTAGGATTTATTTTATTGTTTTCCAGCAAGATGGAAAAATAAACCAGAAACGTTGTTTTCAACCGTCTTTGACTGCCTGTCTGTATAAATTCAGTGTGTAGTGAACCCATCCAAGGGGTCACACACCCTGCTACCGAGCTAACCCCTCACAATATACATATATATATATATATATATATATATATATATATATATATATATATATAATTACAGTGTATGTATATATATTGTAAGGGGTTAGCTCGGTAGCGGGGTGTGTGACCCCCTGGATGGGTTCACTACACACTGAATTTATACAGACAGGCAGTCGAAGACGGTTGAAAACAAAGATTTTGGTTTATTCTTCCATCTTGCTGGAAACAAGTGAAAGCATCCAAACAGCATAAACAAAATCAAACATAAAATAAACCCTGGTCACTTGGGGCGTCTATCTTCACCACGCAGGAACCTATCTATGAAATCTGGCACAGCCTAGTGCTGGGCAGACACTGCTGGTCATACAGCAGAAAAACAATAGTCTTTTGATTTTTAGCACACAGAAAAATCAATCTTCTCCTCACCTCCTCAGAAGACTTTCAGTACTGCTCTCCTTACTCACAAAGACTCAGGATGCAGCAAATTAGTGGTAATCATCTGGACTACTTATAGAGGCCTTAATTGCCTCATTCTGAACAGCTGAAGTCCTCCAACGCCCTTAGACCTTTTTCTGGCTACATGTTGCAGCCAACGCCTAATAACAATTGGTGTATTTTCTAAACAAGGCAGAAATGTATGCCCCGTCTGTGACAACGCCCACAGATTTACTTCCTGTCACAATATATTATATATATATATATATATATATATATAAAATTTATTTTGTATAAAAAAAAAAGTACTTGTGATAGTTCATAAAATGTCCACTTTACAACCATTTGCAACCAAATTGTTATGTACTATAATTCCGCGTACACACGATAATTTTTCGGCTTGTAAAAAACAAAGTTTTTTATAAATGTCATTTAAAATGATCGTGTGTGGGCTTCACATAATTTTTTGGGTTCTGAAAAACGACAAATAATTTTTTCGAACATGCTGCATTTTTTAACGACGTTTTAAACAATGTCGTTTTTCGGGTTGTAAAAAATTATCGTGTGTGGGCTTAAACGACGTTAAAAACCTGCGCATGCTCAGAAGCAAGTTATGAGGCGGGAGAGCTCGTTCTGGTAAAACTAGCGTTCGGAATGGAGTAAGCACATTCATCATGCTGTAACAGAAAGAAAAGCGCAAATTGTCTTTTACTAACACGGAATCAGCAAAAGCAGCCCCGAGGGTGGAGTCATCCGCATGGAACTTCCCCTTTATAGTTCCGTCGTACGTCTTGTACGTCACCGTGCTTTGCTAGAGCATTTTTTTTTTTACTATCGTTTGTAGGCAACATCGTTTTAATGATGAAGTTGAAAAAAACTTTGTTTTTTCTAGAGGCTGAAAACGTTGTTTTTTACAAGCCGAAAAATGATCGTGTGCACGCGGCATAAGTGTAATGTTAGCTGCTTTAGTCATCACAGATTTGTATATGTGGTGTATTTATCGTGCAGTTTTATACAGTTTTTTTGGTTTGTCTTTGCTAATAAAGACCAAGGCCGCCCATTGATTGTGTAAACCTTGGGGCAGATCCACGTAGATCGGCGCTTCTTTCCGCCGGGCGTAGCGTATCTAAGATACACTACGCCGCCGTAACTTATTTTTTTTCCGAATCCTCAAAGAATTTGCGCCGTAAGTTACGGCGGCGTAGTGTCTCTTTGGCGGCGTAAGGGCGCAGATTTCAAATGTATGTGATGGGGGCGTGTTTTATGTAAATACGTCATGACCCGACGTAAACAAAGTTTTTTTGGAACGGTGCATGCGCCGTCCGTGGGGATATCCCAGTGCTCATGCTCGAAATTAAACCAGAACAAGCCAATGCTTACGACGGTGACGTCATTCTATGCAAATCCCTATTCGCGAACGACTTACGCAAACGACGTAAAAAAATATAACGCGGGAACGACGGCCATACTCAACATTGAGTACGCCTCGTAATAGCAGGGGGTAACTATACGCCGGAAAAAGCCGAACGCAAACGACGTAAAAAAATGCGCCGGCCGGACGTACGTACGTTCGTGAATCGCCATAACTAGTTAATTTGCATACTCAACGTGGAATTCGACGGAAACGCCACCTAGTGGCCGGCGGAAAAAATGCACCTAAGATCCGATGATGTACTAGATGCCGTCGTATCTTGTTTTGTAGGTACAAAACAAAGATACGACGCGGGAACTTTAAAATTACACGGCGTATCAATAGATACGCCGGCGTAATTCTTTTGTGGATCTGCCCCCTTATCAGTAACGATCGGCGTGAAATGCACCGGATCTGCTCTGTGTAATTGCTCTGGACCTACTGCAATATTGTACTGTCAGGGTTTGTTCCTACCAGAACCTATGGGTTCAGTGTGCATTGTTTACATGTGTTGAATTACATTTTACCGGGACATTGAATTCACTTAAATGGCAAACTGCAAGTCTAAGCAAAAATCTAAATGCAAACAAGCCCTGACTTGGACAGAGTTACATTCTTGGTGAATGTGCTGTAAAAATAATTATTTATTTTACATATCAAAAAGGGAATGACCGTTGTATGACTTCTGAGATTCTCTCCCATGTTGTAGCATCAATCACAAAGCACTGTCATTTTCTGACAGTCTTATGATCTTTCACATAAAGTGTTTCTCTGGGCAAAACATTTTTTGGTTAGACTCTTTGGCAAGTTTTATTTATTACTGTCTGTGTCCCCATTGGGGAGATTCACTCTTCTGGTAACTACTGTCACTTAGAAAAATAGTGAAGAGAAATTTAAAAATGTACAGTTTTCCCCAGGACAAGCGGTAAGAGAAGATTGTCGAAAGGGGATATCATTTCCAGGAAAATCTTTCTAAGAGGAGAATTCCCTTCTCTCTGGGAAATTTCTTCTAACTTCCTGTTGTGTCTCTGGATCAGGAAGTGAAGGTGAAAGTGAAGAATGTCAAAATGGCCCGATGTGAACGTGGGCTAAGACTGAGAGTCTAGACAGGAACCAATTAATTATAAGTTGTGTACAAATCTACAAATGTTTTGATCATGCCTCTCTGACTGTCTTTGGGGGGCTACAAGCTTACTGTCAGGACCCGGATCGCCTGCTGGTGGCACTGTGGTTCCCTGGATGAGGGTTGTAATTCCAATATCCTCCAGCAGGTGTCTACCAGCAGCCATCAGACACCAGCAATCAGTTTCCATCTAATGCAGGCTGCTGAGATGGTACTTAGATCCTCCCCTACTAAGTGCTTCTTGCTCCAGTGTTTTGCTGCTGCCAGATACTGTGTGCCATTTATTCTGATTCTGACCCTGCATCCTGCTGCCTCTTATCTGGGCCCCCTTCAGCCATGCCCTTGACCTCACCCCTGTCCCCGCCCCTGACCCAGTCTCAAAACAAAATGCAGGTTTGTTGCTGTTTACACAATCATGTGGGGCCAGCGTGTGAGTTCGCAATTGTGCATAAGCAGGAAAGAGCGGGGGCAGTTTAAATTTTACTTTATTAAAAAAAAAAAATGTTACCTTTTTTTTTCTTTCTTTTTTTTCTTTCACAAGGGATGAATAACATCCATTGTGATAGCAAGAGCCATGACAGGTCCTCTTTATGGAGAGATCTTGGGTCAGGGGTGTCAAACTGGCGGCCCTCCAGCTGTTCCGAAACTACAAGTCCCATCATGCCTCTGCCTGTGAGAGTCATGCTTGTAACTGTTAGCCTTGCAATGCCTCATGGGACTTGTAGTTTTTCAACAGCTGGAGGGCCGCCAGTTTGACACCCCTGTCTTGGGTATTTTAGAGCCCATATTTGTCCTCTGGCCACCAAAGCGTATGATCAAACCACGATCAGTTTGATTAGATCAGGGTTTGACAAATTTGCTTGGAATCTAGGAGCCAGCTAAAAAAATTAGGAGCCAGACAACGCGCCCCGTCCTGCCAAGCTTGCGCGCAGAAGCGAACACATACGCGAGTAACGCCCGCATATGTAAACGGTATTCAAACCACACATGTGAGGTATCGCCGCGATCGATAGAGTGAGAGCAATAATTCTCGCTCTAGACCTCCTCTGTAACTCAAAACATGCAACTTGTATAATTTTTTAAACGTCGCCTATGGTGATCTTAAAGGGTAAAAGTTTGTCGGCATTCCACGAGCGGACGCAATTTTGAAGCGTGACATGTTGGGTATCAATTTACTCGGTGTAACATTATCTTTCACAATATAAAAAAAAATTGGGATAACTTTACTGTTGTCTTATTTTTAATTATTTTTTTTAAATTATTTTTCCCCAAAAAAGTGCGCTTGTAAGACGGCTGCGCAAATATGGTGTGACAGAAAGTATTGCAACAATCGTCATTTTATTCTCTAGGGTGTTAGAATAAAAAAATATATATAATGTTTGGGGGTTCTAATTAGAGGGAAGACAGTAAAACACACATTAGATCTGCTGTTTTACTTGTAATGCCAACGGCCACCACCAGATGGCGCCAGGTCACAGAAGGAAGCTTGGGCCTTCACAAGGCTGCAAAGCCACGGCCTAAATTACCGGCCGTCGTGGGCCCGCCGCGATTGTGCGGCGGTGGAGGTGGGGGCACACAGAGACACGACGGGCCCGCCACGGCCGGCAATTGAGGCCCCGGCTTTGCGGCCTTCTAGGCGTGGGCGCCAGGTCACAATTGCGACCTGGCGCCCTGATTTTGTCAAGCCCTGGATTAGATACTTGTTTAAGCTGGTAATGGCTTGTGTACATTGCTGGGGCTAAACAATTATATCTCAATCATTGCTGCAGTGATGACCAAGATATCACACTTCCCATCCAGCAATGTACTAGTACGTCACTGGATGGGAAGCAGTTAAAGGGGATTGATTTTGGCAGGACCATCTCTAATGTTGATTGGACCCTGGGCAAAAAATTCTTGGGGTGTAAACACGGCTTCCCCGTTCTTCACTGTGGCGGCTGCATCGATCGTGTCATCCCTTTTATAGGGGGACACAATCGATGACGTCACTCCTACAGCCGCACCCCTCTACAGTTGTAAACACACATTAGGTGAAACATAACTCCTACAGCGCCCACTGTGGTTAACTCCCAAACTGCAACTGTCATTTCCACAGTAAACAATGTATTTTAAATGCATTTTTTGCTGTGAAAATGACAATGGTCCCAAAAATGTGTCAAAATTGTCAGAAGTGTCCACCATAATGTCGCAGTCACAAAAAAAATCGCTAATCGTCGCCATTAGTAGTAAAAAAAAAAAAAATTATAAAAATGCAATAAAACTATCCCCTATTTTGTAAACGCTATAAATTTTGCGCAAACCAACCGATAAACGCTTATTGAGATTTTTTTTTTACCAAAAATATGTAGAAGAATACGTATCGGCCTAAACTGAGGAAATTTTTTTTTTTTAGATATATATTTTTGGGGGATATTTATTATAGCAAAAAGTAAAAAATATTGCATTTTTTTCAAAATTGTCGCTCTATATTTGATTATAGCGCAAAAAATAAAAACCGCAGAGGTGATCAAATACCACCAAAATAAATCTCTATTTGTGGGAAAAAAAGGACGGCAATTTCGTTTGGGAGCCACGTCGCACGACCGCGCAATTGTCAGTTAAAGCGACGCAGTGCCGAATCGCAAAAAGGCGCAAGGTCCTTTAGCTGCATTTTGGTCCGAGTCTTAAGTGGTTAACATATGAAGGCTGCCTCTATTTACATATGAATGCTCCTGTTATTTACATATGAATGACTGTTATTTACATGTAAACACAGGGTCTGCAGGTTAGACATCTGTACACAACAATAGGGCAGAGCTGGGCAGCAATAGTAGCAGCACTTCACACTAAGATATCAGGACACAGCACATGACTAAAATTTCTAGGGACAAGGGAATTTAAACTGGGATAGTTGGCAAGTATGAGGCAGCTGCTTTGGGCCCCACAACAATGACAGGGCTCAGGGCAGCTGCCCCCTCAGCCCTGCCTTAAAGACAGCCCTGGGTTTGGGGAGTGGTAAAAATGCAGCTCCAATGCACTTGTACTGCTCCTCCAACTGAAGTGTAAAGTAGTATCTTACCGTCTTATGATCAGTATTACAATAATCATCACAGGCAGCAGGTGCTCTATCATGCCTCTGTGTCACATGGCTGTTTGCTGACTTTTTAACTTATGGCTGTACTGTATGTAACAGATTGTAACACAGCACAGTCATAACAAAGTCAGCACCCTCAGCAGCCATGTGATATAGAACCACGATAGAGCACTTCCTTAATGTGATTTCTGTGATGATTATTGTAATGCTGATGAAAGGCCGCTGTGCAGCTGTGAGATATACTGTATATTAGGACACAGTGAGGATTCTATTCTATTCTCCACTCACTGTGTCCATTGCAGCCACAATCTCCTTCAAATGTTTCCTGTCGGCCACCTCGCATTTCTGAAAGTGAGAACTGGAGGTGGGCGCTGAGCGGGGAATCATGGTATCACTCCACCGGCCGGGACCAATTGAGTAGTGGGAAGGCTTGATGTACATGTGCCCTGAAAATGAAAAAATAGTCCCTCCTCTGTGCACACCTGGGCCGCTCTGTTTACCTGATGGGGCCCAGGAAAATGGTATAACCCTGCACCATAAACAAGTAGGAGCGGGGGAACAGTTTGCCAAGCTCGATTTTTTATTTCTTTATTTAATGCAGCAATGAACAGTAATGCTGCCGGGCCCCGCTGTCTAGCTGATGAGGCTGGGCCCTTTACAACAGGGCCGGTTGTACTGCCCTATCAGTGGCCCTGCATAGCACTATGGTTGTGAGTCACACAGCCATTCTCGCTCAAGAGTGTTCTGACATGTTCTAACTTGCACTCGCCTGGGTTGCAGACCAGTTGACTCAGTCTTTTCAGAGTAGAAGAAATAACACGTGTGTGCATTGCGCTGCTGGCAGAAAATTAGTGGGAGGATCTGGAGCAGTGGATTAGCATCACATTTTGTGTACAAATTTACAAAAGTGGGAGTGAAACGTTAACTTTGTTACAAAAGCCTTATAGTGGGCCTTCCATGAAGAAATTAAGTGTTTTTGAATGGCATAGGTGGTATAAGTAGGTGTGGGAGGAAATCCTCGATGAGCAAGAAGTGGGCAGCCAAAAGTGCAAAGGACCTAGGCAAATGTTGGCAGAGTACAAACCCTCATATGCTAATGATGATGTGTTTTTTTTTTATCACAAGGGGATTGTTCACTATGAGTTCATAGAACATGGTACAAAGGTCAACAAACATTGTAACTTAGAAATTCTGAGAAGGTTACAGGAATATGTACACAGGAAAAGACTGGAACTCTGGCCTGACAATTGTATTCCCCACCATGACAATGCTCCTGCACAAACATTTTTTTATAGCCTTTTCCAGGAATTACATTTTCACACCTCGTATACTGAACAGTGTCCATGTACAGTGCCAATAAAAAGCTGGAAATTATGGAATTTCCCAGTATCTCCATCTAGTCTATGCAGCCAGCTACATTTTCCACAAATAAAAGAGAAAGTACACGTGGATGCTCAGCAGCCTTATAAAGATCAAATATTTTAGTGACAAGGCTTAGCCTGGTCATACATGACTGCTGAGGTGCATAGGTCTAGGCAAAAAACAGCTATTGACATAAGGGGGCAACCGTGCCCCCACCCCTTATAAGAAACCACACTTACAACCATTAAGTTGGAAAGGGCATGACCACAGCTTTATTTAATTTCCAACACGGAACATGTGAACACTTTAAACCAGTGCCAGTCACAGTTGTACTGTTACCATGCTTTAACATTAACAAGTTGAATTCCAAAAGGGGGCCTGTCCTTACCATAAAAGCTGGACAGACAACCCACTTCCAATTTCCAATCAAGGATATAGCCCATTACAGCAACTTTAACAGCTGGCAAGGTCAAGAAACCGCTTTAAAAGCTGTGACAGACCATCCAAAAAAGGGGCGGGAGGGTGGGCAGCTCTTTTAGCCATGTTTTCTTCAAAAGGCCCATAATTCTTTGGGGGCAGTACTTTAACTGAGCTCAGGCCCAACCCATCCCCCATGACTTTACCCAATCTTCATTGACCACTCACATAATGTTTACTCCCAGCTCCTGGCCATGCCTTCATGCCCCCATCCATAAAGGGGTTTAAGAGGCCTTCATTATAAAATGTTCTCATTCAATTTCCTTTAGATTTACCTTCAACTATTTAGTGCAGAGGGCTGCCCAACTGTATACAAATTTAAGGTGTTTAGGCTTGACCTCATATGGTTTTGGTAAATCTAAACAAGGATTGTACAAGAAAATTGTATGGCCAGCCTCAGTATGAATGTATTACTTGATGTAGCACCCTGGAGCTTAGGCAGGGATGCTCCTCACAAATTTACTTGTCAGGAGTAATCCACCTGGTCGATTGTTAGAGATCTATTGATTTCTCCCTGAGTTTGGCCTTACTGCACTTTTCTCTTCTACCACTAGGTGGCCGGGTACTTGGTGGTACTAGATATGAGAAGGGCAACTCAAGGCCAGGTTATGGGTATGTGGGGTATCTCAGCCAATGAGCAGGGGTTTTGTTGGATTCCTTGGCCTGCTGGGAGGACTTATATATTCGGGTGGAGTCAGGTGATCTATGTTCTGTGCCACCTGGATAGCTGTCTGTGTCGTGTTGCCCCGGGCTGCTAGGCCAGAGATTGGGTCTATCCCAGGGGCATCTGGCTGCTAGGCCGTCTGAGGCCTATTCAGAAAGAAGAGAGCAGTGCAGGGTTGGAACTGCGGCTTGCAGTCCAACCAGAAGTGCCGGTTCTGCCGCCTGGAGAACCTGTCAGTGGTCGGAGGTAGAGGGGAAGTTGCCACCACCAAGGGACCATCCACCTTATTACCAGGGACCTCAGTGAGTAACTGAAGCAAGTCCTGGAGTGACATTCTCACCGAACGGGCGCGGTGGAGAGTCGGGAAACTTCAGACGGTGATCAAGTCAGGGACCCAGCCAGCGGAGGTGATGCTTGCAGAGCAGCCTTGTGTGCCAAGTCAGGGACCGAGCAGGCCAGTGGGGTGAAGCTTGAGAAGTAAAGGGAGTGCCAAGCTAAGGACCCAGTAGAGAAGCGGGGGTGACACTTGAGGAACATACCAATGTAAAGATTGAAAGAGCTCAAGGGATTCAGTGGCAGTGAATCAGAGTGTCACAAACTATGGTGAATGGGAGTGAACCACAACTGCGGTTAGCAAAGGATTTCAATGCACCTCTCTATGTTATGTGAGATTTCAGTATTGGACCCCAGGCGTCACTCCAATCAGAACACAGGAGTTTGGGGGTTCTCTACCTCATCTCTCTCACACAAAGGAAATGCGTTGAGCTACTAAGCGAGGACGTATTACAACATGCATCCAATCCTTAGCGTTAAAAGATTACAAATGCATGTGAAGATTCCAATGAACTTCTATATGCAAGTGATTATCAGTATTGGACCCCAGGAGTTTGGGGGTTCTCTACATCATATCACTTTAACATAAAGAAATGCATTAGGCCACTAAGGGTGTAGGTATGAAATACCTTCAAGCATTAGCATAGAAAAGTTAAAGCGAACATGTTCAGCAAGTAAGGGCATGAGCCCATCAACAAGTAACAACTTATGTCAAGCACATAGTAAATAAGGAAAGTATAGGCAACTGATAGTTGCATGAGAGAGGCAAATATAGCTCAGGTAAATTGAGAGTGTAAGTCCCTTTAAGATACTCCACAGCAAGCAGCCGAAGACTCAGACAATCTCAGGTAGTATGTTAATACTTAGTAAGCCAGAGTTGAATACAGCAATTGATTTAGCAGCAGTATATGTAGCAGGTGAATCTAAAGCACTACAAGTGAAACAATGGCTACTTATCCGTTTGCAAAGGATGAGTCGTGTTGTATGATGGCAGCAATAGGATTCCATTATGTAGGTTGTCAGAGAGAAAGATATCCTTAGGGTGTCCGCAGTAATGGCAGCATGGAGTTTAGTGAAGGCATTAGCTAGATAGGCAAAGAGTTCCAGCCTGGCTTCATGTCTAGCGTAGGGAGCGATGGTACCAGTGTTTGCAGCGTGGCCGAGCTATGGCTGACAATAATAGAACGGCGTGTGTAATACACACCGTTTTGTTTATACCTAAGAGGCATGTGTGCCGAATGCAACGCTGATTGCATTCGGCACTTCCGCATTCCAAGCTGAAACGCACGCGGCGCTGGGCGATGACGTCATTGCGTGGGCGCCGTATGCGTTCCAGCGTAGAACGCAATACGGCAACAGCACTGTTTACACAGAGGGTCTAGTGAGAGAGACCGGGAGCTCAGTGGGCTGAAGAACTACAAGGAGAAGATGTAGTGAAAGTGAAGGAACTGTTACGTTGGGTGTTAGGAACTGTTAAAGACTGTGACCATAGGAGACAGCATCCCTGCACGTGCAGATGTGGCTTCTTGCTGGAGGCTTTTCCCTGCACGGTTGTCCTCTTATTAAACCCACAGAGTCTGCTAATTGAACTTGCAACTACTCAAGGGTGTCCTGTCCCTAACCCCCTTGCCCCTATAAAAGTTTGTAAGAGAAATAAACATCTCTTTTGCATTCAAGAAGTGCCTGGAATGGGGAACAGAACAATCGGGATGGTTACACTGAAACCGGGGATGTAATATTTGCCAACGTCATGATATTGTTTTGCTATTTACATAATAAATATTTAAAAAACAAATACACAGTAACAAGTGTCCTTGTATGAGCTCACTGAGAACATTGCTGTTTGCCCCGAATCCTTGGCAGACAGATTCCTGTAGTGCTAGGACACTCCTGTACACTCTCGTAAACCTTGACATTCGAGTTTGGATTCTGCTCAGATTATATGTACAATGCCAATGAAGTATACATGGCTTTAGTGTGATTAGGAAAGAAAATGTGTATAGTGATGACTAATAATGAGCTGAACGTACCTGGGCTAGGCTTGGGGCAGGTCTGCTAAACGTTACTGAAGTTTGGATGCCGAATCAGAGCCTCATTGAAATCAATAGGGGGAACCCATGTCTTTTTTTTTGTGTGTGTGTGTGTTCCCTTTTTTAAGCCGATAGTAAACTCAACAATTTTTTTATGGACTCCCTGCAAGTTTGTACTATAATATGTTAGTATGCACCACATTATGGGTATAATATTTTTTTCTAGTAGGGGTATTGACGGAGCAGGGATGTGGCTAAGAGGGGTGATTTGTGCTGGGGGGTGGGAGGAAGATGATTTGGACTAGGAGGAAGGAATTGGGGGGTTGTATTAGAAGAGGTGATTTGTGTGTGGGGGGGATGTGTACTAGGATGGGAAATTTGGAGGCTGTTAGGTGGAGGGGGGGGGGTATTGATGACCGGAGATGTTTGGGGAAAAATGTTTTGGGTGGGGAGATTTGTGCTCCGAGGTTGGATTTGGGGGGACAGGAGTAAGATTTGTCCTAGGGGCAAAATCCTGGAGCTGTTATAAGGGGGATGGGGGGGATGTGTGTAAGGATGATTTGTGGTAGGACAGGGAATTTGGGGAGTGACAGAGGTAAGATTTGTGCTAGGAGGGGGGATTAGTGCTGGGAGGATGATGATTTGTGCCGGGGGGGGATTTGTGCTGTGGGGATGGGGGGAAGAGGTTTTGTGCTGGGAGGGGGATTTGGGGGGGCGTGCTAGAAGAGGTTATGGGGGGATTTGTGCTAGGATAGGAAATATTGGGAAATGGGGATTGGGGGGGAATTTATGCCAGTAGGGATAATAGAGGGATATTTGTGCTAGAGGGGAAATTTGGGGGGGAGGATTTGTGCTAGGAGGGGAATTTTGGGGTGCGACAAGGGTAAGATTTGTGCTAGGATAGATAATTTGAGGGGTGGTTGGGGGGGTAGTGGGTTGTGCTGGGGGGATAGGGGGAAGAGGATTTGTGCTAGAAGGAGGGATTTGCATAGGGAGGATTTGCGAAAGAAGGGGAAAATATTTTTTGGGGGGGATTTGGAGGAGAGGGAAGAGGATTTATGCTAGTTGGGATGACCAGGTGTTATTTGTGCTAGGAGGGGACATTTGGGGGAGGAGAGGATTTGTGCTGGGAGGGGGGATTTGGAGATGTGTGCTTATACATCTTGTGTGTGTGTGTGGGGGGGGGGGCAGTTTGGTGTCTTTGCCCTGGGTGCTAAATTACCTTGCCCGGCACTGCCCCTACTGCTGGAGCTGCTGGTCTCCGAGCCTGACCTCTGATCATACCATGTGTGTACCAGGCTCAGGTATGACAGTGGGTCTAAGCCAAATTCTACAGATTGGCTAAGAGTGCTGATCGAGAGTGCTGGTTCCACGGACAGGTGAATGTCGCCATTTTTTTTCTAATCGGCCATCGTCTCTCGACATTCTGCCCGTGTGTACCTGGCTTAAGCCTTGCTCTACAACCTAGATACAACCCTCTGGATCACATTTACTACAGTGGAAAGTAAACCTGTGCATCTTTGTGAAGTGATAGCTTGTGATAAAAGTTTAAAACTAAGATTTCTTGATGTACAACACAACCAGCCAGCTGTCATTTCTGCAGCGCAGAGTTGAATGCCAAACCAAACAAAACAAGGACTCTGGTTTCTATAGGCACCAAGATATATTCTTATTGACAGGGACAGTCCCTCCTTCTTGAAGAGGAACTGCAGTCTGCTCACATAATTTGTAATAAAAATATCTTTGCCATCCTAAAGCTTCCTTCTGACCACTTTGCATATTATTTTATATATACTGTGATTCTCCACTGAGTCTGACGCACCCATTTTAATTGTGGGCATCTGCCTGTTTACTTCCTGGAATTACACAGAGGCCCACCTCCTCTGCAGCCCTGGAGCTCTCATTGGCCCTCTTATGACTCACCCCCCTCCCTACCTGGCAAACTCTTATGAGAGTGAGAGAGAGAAAGCTGTGCATGATGTCATAAGCCTAGGCTTTTTACCAGACAAGAAACAGGAAGTGGGCTGTATAAGGTATTTACTGGCAGAAAAAACATGTTTTACTATCCAAAGATAAAACAACAAGGGCAGAAGATTTAATAGATGGAAAGTTGAAAAAATTACTTATGCCGCGTACAAACGATCATTTTTCGACATGAAAAAAACGTAGTTTTAAATAAATGTCATTTAAAATGATCGTGTGTGTGCTTCACATCATTTTTCGGCAACAACAACATTTTTTTTTCGAACATGCTGCATTTTTTAACGACGTTTTAAACTATGTCAGTTTTCGGGTTGTAAAAAATGATCGTGTGTGGGCTAAAACGACGTTAAAAACCTGCGCATGCTCAGAAGCAAGTTATGAGACGGGAGCGCTCGTTGCAGTAAAACTACCGTTCGTAATGGAGTAAGCACATTCATCATGCTGTAACAGACAGAAAAGCGCGAATCGTCTTTTACTAACAGGAAATCAGCTAAAGCAGCCCCAAGGGTGGCGTCATCCGCATTGGAACTCCCCCTTTAGAGTGCCGTCGTACGTGTTGTATGTCACCGCGCTTTGCTAGAGCATTTTTAAAAAACGATGGTGTATGGGCAATGTCGTTTTAATGATGAAGTTAGAAAAACATCGTTTTTTCTACATGCCGAAAAACGTTGTTTTTTTTCTTGCCGAAAAATGATCGTGTATACGCGGCATAAAGGTCCGCTTTAATGAATGTCATGTTTTCCTTCTTTTTCTTTTGGTCTGATGCATATACCTCCATAAATAAATGTGCTAATTAAAGTGGATGTAAACCCAACATTTTTGAAAATTAACAGAATTCCAGATAAAAACTTGCCAAATTATAAAGTCCGTCTCTCTGTTCTTGCTTTGTGTTACAGGTTATTTACATATCCTGGTAATATACAATGAACTTTGGATCACCTCATATTATGATAAACATAACATAACATATGATAAACATGTCCAAGCTCTAGATATGTAAATAACCTGTAACACAAAGCAAGAACAGAGAAACAGACTTAATAATTTGGCAAGTTTTTATCTGGAATTCTGTTAATTTTCACTGAACATTAAAAGAGGATTGCTCAGCGCTGGATTAACTCTGTGTGGCAAGACTGGGCACAGATGATAGGAAATCTTATACTCTACATTGTGACATCAAAAACAAAAAAACATTTTTTTGGGTTTACATCCACTTTAACTCTAAAATGCACCACATTGCACTAAATATCTTGTCCAGCATATAAATGACCGATTTGCTATGTCCAAAAAATAGTAGAAGGTGTAAGTATAAGCATATACAAATTGAACAGATCATTTTTTGTGTATGCATTTTTCATTATGCAGCTGGAGGGTTGTTAACCTTTGTCTGCATATTCTGCTTTTCCATCTCAGATATGAGGTATACTGTATATGAGGAATATATTACAGGCAGGTGAGCAGATGCAATCTATTAATGGACATTATATATATATATATATATATATATATATATATATATATATATATATATATATATATATATATATATATATATGTGTATAAAATTGTCTATGTGGCTTACCACAGATGAATTAGAACTGAAAGAAAGCAATTGTATTAGCGTTTCCTTCTTGATTAGCACATCATGTTCTCTGTTCTGCATATTATTTTATATGGAAACTGCTCAGGAAATTTGGTCTACAGGGGACATAAATTGTTACCAAATGTAAAATTGAAGCCCGTCATCCCAGCCTACAGACTCGCTGACACAGAACAAATTCATTTAAATAAAAGTTCCTATTGATTATTACTCTATTCTGTGACTACAATTTATTGATACCTTCCATGGCATATTGACCTTCCTAATATATCTTATGCCTGTTTTAGGTAGCACATTATCCATGTGTTCATAGCAACTTCTTTTCACCACCATCTATTGAGTCTTTATCACTTGACAGCTGTGTTTTCCCCAAACCTTACAGTGCTTAAAGTGTGTGTTTTACAGCAAAATCTGTAAGGTGAACTTACACAGGACCCCCTCCTTATCCCCCCTCAGTCCTGCTGACCTGCAGCGTGGCGATCTCACGTTCTGAGCCCTGCTATAGCCGCCTCATGGCTCCGGGACCTAGAAATTCCCTTGGCATTTACACATCTTCCTCGCTGAGAGGACAGGCTACGTGGGTTCTCATTAATTGGCGCTGCCCATGTGAAGGTGCCAACCAATTAGAATGCCCCTAAATGTCCCTCTTGATGGGGTACGTATAGGAAAATAGGGCCAGATTATCAAAGGCGTTAGGACGGCGCAAAGCCATTTGCGCCGTCGTAAGTCCTCATCTGGCCCGGCCTATCTATGCGACTGATTCTTAGAATCAGTTACGCATAGCTATCCCTTAGATCTGACAAGCGTAAGGCTCTTACGCTGTCAGATCTTAAATGCATTTTTTTTTCCGCCGCTAGGTGTCGCCGACGTCTTTTTCCCCGTCGCTTATGTAAATTAGCAATTTACGACGATTCCCGAACGTACGCGCGAACGACGCAGAGAATTTACGACGTTTACGTAAGCGTAAACTTGCCCCTGCTAATATGAGGGGCAAGTTTACGTAGGTCCGTCGTATGCCATGTTAAGTATGGCGTCGGGTCAGCGTCGGCTTGTTCCGTCGGTTACGTCGTTTTCCTAAGTCGTCCGCGAATACGACTTTATTTGGCGTCATTGACGTTTTCCGTCGAGAACTGGAGCATGCGCACTGGGCTATTTTAAGCCTGGCGCATGCGCAGTTCGATCGGCGCGGGGGCGCGGTTAATTTAAATACAAGCCGCCCCCTTTGAATTACGTGGCCTTACGCCGGGCCAATTACACTACGCCGACGCAAATTACGGAGCAAGTGCTTGGAGAATACGGCACTTGCTCCAGTAAGTTGCGGCGGCGTAGTGTAAATGGCTTACGCTACGCCGCCGCAGATTCTACAAGAATCTGGCCCTTAATCTCCAAGGATTTCTAAGCCCCGGAGCCATGAGGCAGCTATAGCAGGGCTCAGAATGGGAGATCGCGGCGCTGCAGGTCAGTGAGACTAGGGGGGGGGGGGGTCCTGTGTAAGTTCACCTTACAGATTTTTCTGTAAAGGTGAACTTACTCTTTAAGGACATTGTGGATTCATTAAACTGGTTGCAAACCCTTACGTATAACCAGTGACGCTACTGGCCTTTTATGAAACAAATCTCCCTACATAAGTTGTGCATGTCTATCTTCAGGCTTCTCTTCTTTACATCCGTTCAAATCGCTGAATTTTTAAAGCTTGTCTGAGCGGTCAGAAAAAAGGGGGTGGAAAGCTGAAGTCACAATCTGCAGAACTCAGTGAGGAGAGCTCTGATTGAAGGGAAGGGACCCCTCAAACTTCACACAGCACACAGGAACAGAGCTGAGGCTGTCAATCAGCTGGAGGTTCCTACGTGTCCCCTTTTTGCTCTTGGTGTCAGGAAAACTTGTCAGAATTGATTCATGCTGATAGAGGAACGAAGCAGCAGACAAAAGTGACACTTTGTGGTCTTAACTGAGACAAGTACACACTATAGAGGGATATACCGTACTTTGTTTATATTTAATGTCTGAGGTTTAAAACCACTTTAACCACTTAAGACCCGGACCAATATGCAGGGAAAGAACCAGGCCCCTTTTTGCGATTCGGCACTGCGTCGCTTTAAATGACAATTACGCGGTCGTGCGACGTGGCTCCCAAACAAAATTGGCGTCCTTTTTTTCCCACAAATAGAGCTTTCTTTTGGTGGTATTTGATCACCTCTGCGGTTTTTATTTTTTGCGCTATAAACAAAAATAGAGCGACAATTTTGAAAAAAAAACAATATTTTTTACTTTTTTCTATAATAAACATCCCCCAAAAATATATAAAAAACCTTTTTTTCCCCTCAGTTTAGGCCGATACGTATTCTTCTACCTATTTTTAGTAAAAAAGGTCGCAATAAGCGTTTATCGATTGGTTTGCGCAAAATTTATAGCGTATACAAAATAGGGGATAGTTTTATTGCATTTTTATTAATATTTTTTTATTTTACTACTAATGGCGGCGATCAGCGATTTTTTTCCGTGACTGCGACATTATGGCGGACACATCGGACAATTTTGACACATTTTTGGGACCATTGTCATTTTCACAGCAAAAAGTGTTATAAAAATGCACTGATTACTGTGAAAATGACAATTGCAGTTTAGGAGTTAACCACTAGGGGCACTGTAGGGGTTAAGTGTGACCTCATATGTGTTTCTAACTGTAGGGGGGCGGGGCTGGACGTGTGACATCATTGATCATCGTTCCCTGAATCAGGGAACAGACGATCAATGACACTGCCACAACGAAGAACAGGGAAGGTGTGTTTACACACACCTCTCCCCGTTCTTCAGCTCCGGTGACCGCTCGCGGGACACCGGCGGCGTTCGGGTCTGCGAGTCCCACGGGCGCGGTCACGGAGCTTCGGACCGGCTCGCGACACCACGACTGGGCTTAAGGAATCATGTACGGGTACGTGATTGTGCACAGCCGTGCCATTCTGCCGACGTGAAGTGGTCCTTAAGTGGTTAATATTACAATGTATACTGTGCAAACATGTCCATATCAAGGGTATCATACTTTAATGACACCTCCAGCACTGCAGTATATTGGGAGGGTGCAATAGTGATCAAAAATGACTCCCCACCAAAGAAGGCTTGGCCTGGGGCTGCTGGAGGAGGCCTACCGAGTGATTAACATTTCCCCATCTGCCCAATCATGGTGAGTGTACATGCGTCTCGGGCTTACACAGATGCTACATGTTTCAGTTTTAGGACCTACCTTGGGTTTAATGGGCCAAATCCACAGAAAAGCTGCCTAACTTAACTTTTCAGAGTTAAGTTACACGGCCGCAATTCTCAGAATTTAGGTAGCGATCCTCAAAGCACTTACCCGGAAAATTGCGGCAGTGCAACTTAACTCCGTGCATCCTAAGGCGTTCCTAATTAAAATGGGCGATTCCCATTTAAATTAGGCGCGCTCCCGCGCCGGACGTACTGCGCATGCATGTGATGTAATTTTTCCCGACGGGCAGCGCGCGAACGTAATTTACGCCGGGCTTTGTGGATTGCGACGGGACAATAAAGTTGCGATGGGTTAAAAAAAAGTTACGCGCCAAAAAAAAAAATCAAAATTAAAAAAAAAAACGCGGCGATCGAAAAAAAGGTCTGGTTTTACATGGTGTACTAACTTTACACATTGTAAAACCAGCCCTAATTTTGCGCAAGCAAATCGTAACTTACGCAGAAAACACAAAGCTTAAAAGCTTTGTGGATCTGCTTAAGTACTCATTTGCATACGCTAGTCGGCATTTCAACTCGAAATGCCCCCAGCGGCGGATGCGGTACTGCATCTTAAGATCTGACAGTGTAAGTGTCTTACAGATGTCAGATCTTCTGCCTAACTTTGGAAAAATCCTTTTGAGGATCGTTTCCAAAGTTAGGCACAGACTGAACAGCAGTTCCGCCTGCGTATCTCTTTTGTGGATTTGGCCCCATGATTCTGGGCCAGATTCTCAGAAGAGATACGACGGTGTATCTCAGGAAACACCGGCGTATCTCTGTTTTTGGCCCCGGGTATCTATGCGTATGATTCCTAGAATAATTTTCGCATAGCTACGGCGTAGATCCGACAGGTGTAAGTCACTTACACCGTCGGATCTTAGATGTAATTCGACGCTGGCCGCTAGGTGGCGTTTACGTTCAGTTCTCTTTTGACTATGCAAATGAGCCTGATACGCCGATTCCCGAACAAATTTGCGCCGCATCGTCGTTGTTTACGTCATTTCCGTAAGCGTAAGATTACCCCTGCTATATGAGGGGTAACCTTACGCCAGTCCGCCGTATGCCATGTTAAGTGTGGCGTCGGGTCAGCGTCCTCTTTTTCCGTCGGTTACGTCGTTTTACTAACTCGCTCGCGAATACGACTTTATGTCAATGACGCTCACGTCGGCGTCATTGGCGTTTTCCGTCGTGAGCTGGAGCATGCGCACTGGGCTATTTTTCCGATCGGCGCGGGTGGCGCGCTTAATTTGAATACAAGCCGCCCCCTTTGAATTACGCGGCCATACGCCGGGCCATTTACACTACGCCGCCGCAAATTACGGAGCAAGTGCTTGGAGAATACGGCACTTGCTCCAGTAAGTTGCGGTGGCGTGGTGTAAATGGCTTACACTACGCCGCCGCCGATTCTATGAGAATCTGGCCCTCTATATTTTTAAATAATGCAATGAACAAGTTGTTATACAATGTTTATGGTTTTTGCATCATGCTTTTTATATGCACTGTCATGTATGTTTACTATTATGTATACATTCGAAATCGCATGCTCTGCTATGTGTTTTAGACAAATAAACGCATCCATATCACACTGTCTTATCTTTGAGTTCTCTCATGCATACCTCATTCAAAGTCCCAAACCTCTCTTCTTTTGTACATGAGTATTTATGTGTATACCATGTGTATACCATGGAATTTGGGATGATTTCGTATTGACATGTACAGAAGAATACAACTGGCTATAATTATTCTGAAAAGCCGGTGTGCACTAGTCCTTGTCCCGCAGGGAAATGCATCCAATACAACTATCCTTCAGATTATGGTTTGAATGTGGTGCTTCATTATCTGTCACAGAACGTTATTACGGGCAGTATTTGATTAGATTATATTGTAATACTGTCCACCTTATTTCTTAAATGGCTGACCACGAATGCAAACATACAAAATCCATTTTAGCCTTCATGGTATTGTTATGATTTCCATATGAACTGTTTTAGCAAATCCCTTGTCCTGAACAGTCTTTTAATACTAGTTAAGATAATACAATAAAATCCAGTCCAAGCAAGCAATACAGTAATGTGCAAGAATAATTTACCTCTGACATCATAAATCTACTTAGATGTGTTCAAGACAATCACTGTAATGCAATGCTGGCAACCATCCAAAGTCCGGATAAAGATATTGCTATTAAAAGCTTTCTGGGGAGAGATACAGACTTGACCGTATCATGTTCATAAGAATACCTGCGGAATATATATAACCAGCAAAATGCAACCTGGGCCATATGATATCCTTCAAAAATGTGATCTCTATAACATCCTCTATAACTCCTATTGGCTACATGTATTGTTTTTATGTAATGACAGAATACCACCAATGTAGAATGTGTAGCACAAAGAGCAAGTCAGTTCACAATTACCATACTGTAAATGCTGCCAATGAACATGTAGATGTAGTACATTGCCTGTCATTGCAATGCACACGCCTTACTACATCTGCATAAAAGAACATGCAAACAGGAGATTATTTTAGGTTCCTTCAAATGTGTCAAATTGGAGATACAACTTAACATGCAAATGACTGTATTTGCTGCGCATATGTGTCAGTGTAGGTCAATATGTGTCAAAGCGCTGAAGCATTTACTCCCCTCTAAAGGGTAATCCTATGGTGCACGTGTAACACACTTATTAGTTTGGCTTGCATTTAATTAAAACAGAAAGCTCCAAACTGCACAGTCTGCACCTTTACGCATACCATGTGAGGGAACAAAGTCAACAGCACCCACAGGCACCGGGAGTTTCCCACACTCTCCAAATGGCTCAAGAAAACAATCTAAGGGTTTTAGTTTAGGTTGTTTATTTAGGGAACATGGGGCCAAATCCACAAAGATCGTGCCTAACTTAATTTTTTCCATTTAAGTTACACTGCCTTAAAATTTCTACCTAAGTGCCCGATCCACAAAGCACTTACCTAGAAATTTTGGGCTGTGTAACTTAAATTCCGCCGGCGCAAGGCGTTCCTATTCAAATGGGGGCTATTGCCATTATTGCTATTGCCGGCCGTACTGCGCATGCTCGTGACGTCATTTTCCCGACGTGCATAGCGCGAAATTACGTTACGCCGAGCTTTGTGGATTGCGACGGGTCAATAAAGTTGCGTCGGGGAAAAAAAGAGATACGGCGAAAAAAAAAAATCTAATTTAAAAAAAAATCGCGTCGCTGGAAAGAAAGGTCTGCTTTTACATGGTGTACTAACTTTACACCTTGTAAAAGCAGCCCTAATTTTGCGCATGCAAACTAAAACTTACGGAGAAAAAACGAAGCTGAAAAGCTTTGTGGATCTCCGTAAGTGCTCATTTGCATACCCGAGGCGGCATTTCGACACAAAATGCCCCCAGCGGCGGATGCGGTACTGCATCCTAAGATCCGGCAGTGTAAGTCCCTTACACATGCCGGATCTTCTGCCTAACTATGGAAAACTGATTCTGTGGATCAGTTCCATAGTTAGGAACAGGGATACGACAGAGTAACAGCAATTACGCCGTCATATCCCTTTTGTGGATTTGGCCCATTGAACTTGGATAAGGATTAGAATACATGGGATGCCCAGAACTGACAACATTTGTAGACTCCAAATAGTTGAGGAACCGCTAAAGTCTCTGGCTGTTAAAGTCCGATTGAATTATGCTGCACGCTAGTTGGTCAATGTTCAAGAAACAACACCTGGCTGTATTGCATGGCACCTGGCTGTTCTAGGCCCAAAGTAGAGATATTGGGGTGCTCCTGGCACTGCACTCCAGCTGTCCCCTAGGTCCCAGACATGTGCGGTATTGCACTACACTGTCTTCTCTGTGGCTTTGGATGTGATGCTGGTTTGTACTCCCTTGTAATCCCCTTTAAATTGTTTCTTAAATCCAGAAAGCTGCTGCCCTGACCTCTCTGCTGGGCAGGCTGTTGCTGGCTTGGCTTGAAGTCTGCAGCCAAGTTAGCTTGAGTGATGTCTTGAAGGATTCCTTCTCTCTCTCTGCTCCTGCCCCCTTTTCTTTTGCCCCAGGGGCAGAGCCCCCAGCACAGGGGTCCCCTCCAGACATCAGACATCTGGACTGCCAGGCTTCAGAGTATTTATGGGCTCTATCCCTCAATTTTTGGGCCTCACCTCCCCAGGGATTAGTGGAAACCCCATAAATATGTTCCTTCACCCACTATGTTCTGGAAGTATCCAGAGAGTTCCAGAAGACAGGGGGAGGAAACCGAGCCACAGCCTTTGAAGCACTGCACAGCCTCCCAAACAAAAGTAACACATGCCTCTCTGCCTACACGGGAGCCAAAGTAAATGTACCTAAACTAGCAACAGTGAGGGTGCTACACATGTAATTGTAAAGTGGAAATGCCAGGCACAGGTTGGCACACATATACAGTGTTATCCTGTACACTCCAAAAGCAGTTCACAGGATTGAAAATGTGTCCAGTCCTATGCTTAAGGACTACATAGGATAGGCTAGTAATTGGATCCCCAAGCTCTCTAAGCAAAGGGTCTCTCAGGCTTTAGGGGGTGCTAGACTGTCTGTGGCCATTGGGAGCAGAAAATGCCCCTTCATTTATTTCAATGGAAGAAAGTGTGCCCTATCAGTGGAAGGATCCATCAATGGTGTCTGTTGAAGGAATAGTACCCCAAGAGCTAGCTAAAGGCAAGCAAAGGGCCCCACCTGGCCTTAGGCCATAGTTTGGAGACCACTGGGCTAGTGCATAAGATTCTGAATAATCCTATACATGCCTCTGTAGTCCTCTGCACACGTATTCAGATGTATGCAATTCTATGTGCCATTAATATTCTATGAACTGTGCAAGATTAAACATCTCAGCAGTCCTAGGCAGCACCTGTGAATGAATATACCCAACAATGTGTATAAGACATTACTGAATAAAACTGGAGATTTTCCTTGTGTTTAATATTACAGAAGCATCACACAATTCCAGTGCCCATGAATCCTCACAAGAAGAAATTATTTGGCCTGATTTCTCAAGGTTTATAAACTCGATCACCAGGTCATTCATTTTAACAGATGCAGCGAGCATAGCTTAGGCCCGGGTGATTTTTAATCTTGAGATTTAAAAATCTCCTAGTGGTAAAAAAAAATTGTTCCTTTGTGCAACTGCGGGAGATTGCTGTGTGATTGTTAGATTAGATTCGATTTATGAGATTAACATTGCAGGAGTATGCTTGATGGGAAAAATCTAGCAAAAATATGAGCGATTGTTGAGTGAATAATCTCCTGCTCTGATTCAAGTCTATGGAGGGGATTAATTGCTAATAGTTTCTGCTACATAATTAAATTTACTGTTGTGTGATTGTGGGAGAGCAATACATTGGCCATACTGCTAAAATGTCATTCATGTAGCAGCTCACATAGCAGTAATGTGATACAAACAAGACATCAAGCTCATCAAGCAAATTTAATTATAAATTGGGTTACTAAATTTTGCTCATGAAGCTTTATTCTTACTTTGAAATATTGAACCCCAACTCAAGTGTGTGCCCCTAAACTTCTCACATATCGCCAGTTCATAACTTTGTGAATGTGAAGCTACTGAAATGAATACCGGGCCAGATTCAGATACATTTACGTTGCTCCACGGCAGCGTAACGTATCCCATTTACGTTACACCGCCGCAGGTTTACAGCGTAAGTGCCTGATTCACAAAGCTCTTACCTGTAAACTTGCGGCGGTGTAACGTAAATCCGCTCGGCGCAAGCCCGCCTAATTCAAATGGGGCGGGCACCATTTAAATTAGGCGCGTTCCCGCGCCGAACGCACTGCGCATGCTCCGTTGGGAAAATTACCCAACGTGCATTGCGCTAAATGACGTCGCACGGACGTCATTTGTTTAGACGTTAACGTAAATGGCGTCCAGCGCCATTCACGGACGACTTACGCAAACGACGTGATTTTTTTAATTTTGACGCGGGAACGACGGCCATACTTAACATGCCTTAGAACACCTAGGGCTCAGCCCTAATTTTACGACGCGTATCTCGACGGAAACGACGGAAAGTTAGAGCGACGGGTAACGCGGACGTTCGTGGATCGCCGTAACTAGTCATTTGCATATTCTACGCCGACCGCAATGGCCTCGCCACCTAGCGGCCGGCATAGAATTGCATCCTAAGATCCGACGGTGTAAGTCAATTACACCTGTCGGATCTTAGGGCTATCTATGCGTAACTGATTCTATGAATCAGCCGCATAGTTAGGACGGGCGGATCACAGAGATACGACGGCGTATCAGGAGATACGCCGTGGTATCTCTTTTGTGAATCTGGCCCACCATTACTAAAAAAAATTAATTGGGTAGCTTTAGGCAGTAAACACATATAAATGATAGTGAATGAAGTATTCAATATACTAGTTTAAAAATTGTATACTTTTTTACGCATATTCTTCACTACAGTTATAGTGGTATTAACCACTTCAATACTGGACCCTTTCACTCCCTTCCTGACCAGGCTGTCACACTTTGAACAACAATTGCGCAGTCATGCAACACTGCACCCATATGAAATTTGTATCATTTTTTTTAGAGCTTTCTTTTGGTAGTATTTAATCAATCTTGCTAAACAAAAAAACAACAACTTTTTTTTAGTTTCTGTTATAAAATTTTGCAAATAAGTGATTTTGCTCCTTTGCTGATGTGCACTGATGAGGCTGCACTAATGGGCACTGATAGACTGCACTGATGGGCACTGATGAGGCGGCAGTGATGAGCACTGATGAGGTGGCACTGATGGGCACTAATAAGGTGACACAAATGAGGAGGCACTGATGGGCACTCATGAGACTGCACTGATATGTGGCACTGATAGGCAGCACTAAGTGGCACTGATAGCAGACACTGATGGGCACTGTTAGGCGGTGTAGTGTCACAGTTTGCTGCCTAACCTAGAATGCTGCGGAAGTCACGTGGCGGCCAACTGCGCATGCGCGATACGTTCCAAACGCAAGTGCGATGCGTTCCAATGGATTTCCGACAGTACACACCAGCGAACCCGGCATTCAGGGCGACGTGGATTTAGAGGAAAGTGGCCAGTCGGCCTCACGTCCTCGCTTCGCTCACTGTGCCATCACTGATGAGATGGCACTGATGAGGCTGCACTGATGGGCAGTGATAGGCGCCACTAATAGGCTGCACTGATAGATGGCACTGATGGGCACTGATAGGGGACACTAATGAGGAGGCACTGATGGGCACTAAGAGGTGGCACTGATGAGCAGCATTGATGTGCAGCACTGATATTATCCTGATTATCTGTGTACATGTCCCCTGTCACACTTTCCCATTACCGACTCTGCATTCCTCATATTGTGACAGTGCAAAATGCAAGTGTGTTTACCGTGTAATCAGCTGTGATTGGACACATAGCGATCACTTACAATGATTAGCTTTTAGTTATACATGTTCAAAGGTTTAGCCTAAAAGAAAAAAACTGTTTCTGTAACTGCTTTTGTAACTGCGGTGTGAGCTGGAGTTGGGCTTCAATTTTTTTGTGTATCTAAATCTGCTAGTCCATGTAACGCTCCCCTCCCCCCAGATGAACAATGCTGCTGTGTCCCCTGGGCTCCCTTATCCAGAGTGGAGGCACTCTAATACAGGAAGTGTGTTACCGATCAGATCACCAGGTGAAAACAGAGAGAAATGGGGCCAGATTCACGTAGATCTGCGGCGGCGTAACGTATCTCATTTACGTTACGCCGCCACAAGTTTTACGGGCAAGTGCTTGATTCACAAAGCACTTGCCTGTAAAGTTGAGGCGGCGTAGCTTAAATCCGCGTAATTCAAATCAGCCGGGTAGGGGGCGTAGAGCATTTAAATTAGGCACATTCCCGCACCGAACCTAATGCGCATGCGCTGTCCCTAAAATTTTCCGACGTGCATTGCGCTAAATGACGTCGCAAGGACATCATTGGTTTCGACCTGAACGTAATTGACGTCCAGCCCTATTAAAGGACGAGTTACGCAAACGACGTTAAATTTCAAAGTTTCGACGCGGGAACGACGGCCACACTTAACATAGGATACGCCACCTAGGGGGCATGTTTATATTTACGCCGCGTATAGCTTACGGAAACGGCGTATCTTTTCTGCGACGGGCAAGCGTACGTTTGTGAATCGGCGTAACTACTCATTAGCATATTCTACACCGACCTCAATGGACGCGCCACCTAGCGGCCAGCGTAAATATTGCACCCTAAGATACGACGGCGCAGGCCGTCGTATCTTAGGCATGTTTAAGTGTATCTCAGTTTGAGAATACATTTAGACATACGACGGGCTTAGATTCTGAGTTACGTCGGCGTATCTTTGTGAATCTGGCCCTTAAAGTGGAAGTAAACCCTTCAATTTGATAGTTACAAAAACAGTTAACATTCCCGGCATGCCAGAAATGCTAGCTGTCACATTTGTTTGTGCTCTCAACCAAACTGCCACACCATCCAATGGCTGGTTTCATAACAGGTCACATGTACAGCATCATGGCAGTTACAGATTAAACAGAGGTCAAGATGGCCGCTTCCTTGGCTGAAAACGATAGGAGGGTTTACTTCCACTGTAAAGTCTAAGGCCCCGTACACACGTGCGGGATTTCTGACAGGAAAAGTTCCCGTTGGAAATTCCAAGGGGAAAGCCGAGAACCTGCTCGGTTCAGTCTTTTCACTACACATGGCCAGTTTTCCCGACAGGAAAACGGCAATGGAGCTTTGGCTGGGACTCCTGGCCGTGTGTACAGTATGCTCCATCGCAGTTTTTCCCATAGGAAAACTGCCAAAAACCACCAGGCAAAAGTCAGCCGTTTTTTACGGCGGGAAAAAAGAGAACTATTTTTTTGACCAGTGTTTTTTGGGCAGTTTTACCATCGGAAAAACTGTGAGGAGCATACACACGGCCTGAAGTCCCGGCCAAAAGCTCTCCTCACAGTTTTCCTGTCGGGAAAACTAAGGCTTGGTTCACACCTATGCAGGTTGCAAATTCCAGGTGCATTTTGCGTTTTTCAATACACGTTTTTAAACCATTGAAGTCTATGGAACCAAAAACACAACCTGCCGGTCCCTGGCCCTTTCCATAAAATGCACAGATGTGAACGTGACCAATAGGAAACCATGTTAAATGGACTGTAGTGTGTTTCTACAAAACTGAAGGCACACTAAAAATGCATAGGTGTGATAAAGGGGGGGGGGCAGGGGTGATAGGACATTAGGGACACCCAAGTGGAGACTCTGGAGCTCCATACATAGGGAAGAGTTGCTCTCCACTGGCAGTGAGGGGTGGGTGTATTGTACCCAAGGAGATCATGCCACAAAGAATTTCTTATGGATGTCTGAAAGAATGCTGGTGAGTTATTTGTGTATAAAAACACAACGACTAGGCGACGAACTTCAATAAAGCTGACAAATTGCTTTTTCCAAGCCTGCGCCATGGTCTGTTTCACGATCAATAAAATATAGGTCGCTAATTTGAATTGGGAGCAGTCAGATTTTCTAGAAAGTTCAAAGGCACATTGCAAGTGATTAAAAAATAATTTATGGAAAGGGAAATCACTGCAAATACGCATCTGCAAATCTTGATTTTATGTGCTATTATCAGATTTCCTTTTTTAACTTTGTGAATAAAGGTCGACTGTTGTAAGCCCTTAAGTCGGTTTTCCAAGACCCGTCCACTTTTTCTGAGCAGCTTAGGTTGCATTTAAATTTGGGGAATAATAAAGATTAAAAAAAAAAAAAAGGATTTAAAGTGGAGGTTCACCCTAAAAACATGTATATAATATTACATTCTGCATACTTCCAACATTTACAGTATGCTGTTTTTTGCTGTACATATCGTATTATTGCTATTTTCCACCCAGCTTCCGGGTGCTTACTCCCGTGGGTGTAGGCGTTCCTATGCAGAGGCGCAGTGTCATGTGGGACTTTGCCCAGATGATTGACGTCTTGAGAAAAACTTCCCCCCGGCGGATAAGGCGCGTCACGAGTTTCCGAAAGTAGCCGAACTGCGAGTCGGCTCTATACGGCGCCTGCGCAGTCAGCTCTACATGGCTCCTAGACGGTGCGCAGGTGCCGTATAACGCCGTATAGAGCCGACTCGCAGTTTGGCTACTTTCGGAAACTTGTGACGCGGACCGAACGTTCGTGCGAACATTTAGAACCCCATTGACGTCTATGGGACTCGAACGTTCGAATTAAAGTGCTCATTTTAAAGCCTAATATGCAAGTTATTGTTGTAAAACGTCTTTGAGAACCCGGGTCTTGCCCCAGGGAACATGTATCAATGGAAAAAAAGATTTGATGATCTGAATATACGTGAATGCCGACCATTTTGCCTGACATTCTTTGAACCATTAAAATTCAGTCAGTGTGTTTGTTCGAGCACAAATAATTCTCTTGCCTTTGTGGCTTTGTGTGGAGAAGTGTCTTGTCTTGAATGCAGCATCCCCCTTGTCATGAATGCAGCACCCCCATTGTCCAGAATGCAGCACCCCCGTTGTCCTGAATGCAGCACCCCCTTGTCCTGAATGCAGCACCCCCATTGTCCTGAATGCAGCACCCCCTTTGTCCTGAATGCAGCACCCCTTTGTCCTAAATGCAGCAGCCTCTTTGTCCTGAATGCAGCACCCCCTTTATCCTGAATGCAGCACCCCTTTGTCCTGAATGCAGCACCCCCTTTGTCCTGAATGCAGCACCCCCTTTGTCCTGAATGCAGCATCCCCTTTGTCCTGAATGCAGCATCCCCTTTGTCCTGAATGCAGCACCCCCTTTGTCCTAAATGCAGCACCCCCATTGTCCTGAATGCAGCATCCCCATTGTCCTGAATGCAGCATCCCCATTGTCACGAATGCAGCATCCCCATTGTCACGAATGCAGCATCCCCATTGTCATGAATGCAGCACCCCCATTGACATGAATGCAGACTCACCATTGCCATTGGTGCATCCTGATTCATGCCTATCTGCAGCCTTGGAGAAAACAGGGAGGGGGGCGGGACGAGCACCAACAGACATACAGGAGAATCTCCTGTTTTCTCGGTGGCCTCTTTAAAGCGGAGGTCCATCTAAACAAAAAATATTAAAAGCCAGCAGCTACAAATATTGCAGCTGCTGACTTTTAATAAATGGACACTTACCTGTCCAGGGTGCCCGCGATGTTGGCAGCCGAAGACAAGCAATCGCTCGTCTCTCAGCAGCCCCCGCCGTCATCCTCGGTGAGGGAACCAGGAAGTGAAGCATTGCAGCTTCACTGCCCGGGTCCCTACTGCGCATGCGCGAGTCACGCATTTTCACTGGTCCCCGCTGTGTTCGGGGAACTGTGTGTTTCCCAGAACACAGCGGGGGGGGGGGGATGGGGTACGGGATTCTGCAGATATCTGCACCCCCTCCCCTGAAAGGTGCCAATTGTGGCACCGGAGGAGGGGAGGAATCCGATGAGCAGAAAATCCACTTTAGGGTGGAACTCCGCTTTAATAGAAAGTCTCGCCTCCTATGATGGACAGAACAGTCTTCCAATGGCAGTGCAGGAGACGGGACTTCCTTTTACAAAGGCCACCGTGTAAACAGGAAATACTCCTGTATGTACAGAACTCGTACTGCCCCTTCCCTGTCTTCTCCAAGGCATCCAGCACGTATATCTTTTGTGGTCCCTGGCGCTCTGCGATTTGTTGGGGGCCACAAAAGATATACATGTCAAAATTACCAGGTGGGCCGTCCGAAGCCGGACTTTGGACATACCTGCTTTATGCGGTCCTTATGGCCATTAGATGTGTTCTGTTAAATCTGTTTTATAAGTGTTAAATATACCTGTTAATTATTATAGGGTAAAACTGACAACACATGCTTTAGAACTCAAAGGCACAAATACAATGTGTTGTCATGGCAAAGAGGAAGGAAACAGCACGCTATATTTCTGGCACATCAACAGTTATTTTCTTTTGTACTTAAAGGGATAAAGCATGAAGAAATGTGCATGTATTGCACAGATGTAAGAAACTTTTTTCTTTTTTATCTTCACAGCTTTAACTAATAGTTGTGCTGAGCCGCTCGTCTGCATGTTATAGCTGGAAATTTATATTGGGCCCCAGGGGTGGGATGTAGTACTAAGAGTGACAGGCCTTAGTACCAAGCTTGGCTATCATTAATCCCATTAAAGGCATAGCTGCATGGGGATCCCTACAAACTAGGTGGTGAAGTCCCTCATATGATCCATAAGGGATGCCTCGAGAACTGTGGCCGCGTCACCATCATACTTTAGCAACCATAGGTGTGCAAATGCCATTTTTTCAGCTAGAGGATATTTGTATAAGTCAGGTAAGACTAGGTGGCCCCGACCCAAGGGCTATTTATGTGTACGTATTCATTTTCTAGGTTAGGATGAGGGCCATAGGATGGAACTGAAAAGACCTTAACATTTTTTTAAAATATAAACGAGGGACCCAAATAAACTTTAGCAGCATTGTTAGCTAAAAATGAGTATACCGTACAATGAGAGATTCATGATTGTAGTCTGCTGCGACTTTGCCACGATTGTCACATGGCAAATCTCAACGCATGACGCTGTCGCCCAAAAGAAGCTCATGTTCCTTTTTGAACGACAAACATTATGGGGTAGATTCAGGTAGAATGGCGTATCTTTGTGCGGGCGTAACGTATTCTATTTACGTTAAGCCCGCCTAATTCAAATTGTGAAGAGGTGGGCGTGTGTTATGTAAATTAACCATGACCCGACGTGATTGACGTTTTTCACGAACGGCGCATGCGCCGTCCGTGGAATTTCCCAGTGTGCATTGCTCCATAGTACGCCGCAAGGACGTATTGGTTTCGACGTGAACATAAATGACGTCCAGCCCCATTCACGGACGAATTACGCAAACAACGTAAAATATTCAAAATTTGACACGGGAATAACGTCCATACTTAACATTGGTACGCCGCATGTACGCCTCATATAGCAGGGGTAACTTTACGCCGGAAAAAACGTAACGTAAACGGTGTATCTGTACTGCGTCGGCCGGGTGTACGTTCGTGAATTCGCGTATCTAGCTGATTTACATATTTCTAGGCGTAAATCAGTGTACACGCCCCACGTAAATATGCAGTTAAGATCCGACGGCGTAAGAGACTTACGCCGGTCGGCTCTAATATAAATCTATGTGTAACTGATTCTATGAATCAGGGGCATAGATACGATGGATCAGACTCAGAGATACGACGGCGTATCTGGAGATACACCGTCGTATCTCCTTTGTGAATCTACCCCCAAGTGTTGTGATTGCAGCGGGATTTACCACGTGACAATTGCTGCAAAATCGCGGTGCGATCAGGGTGCAATAAGAAACAATTTCATCACAAACACGTCCCGCATTTTGCACCCACTTAAAACCGTCGGAAGAAATCGCTGCGTTTCCGACCACGATCATGAATGTAGCCTAACAGCATACATGCAGGTAATTCATAAACTTGGATCATAGGAACTTCAAGCACATTACTCCTCACTTCTATTCCCTTTGGTCATTAGAACGACCTTGAAACATTGTATACTTCAGAGAGGGATAAGGTTTTCTCCAACAGTAAAAAAAAAAAGGGAAAAAATAATCCATCATCAAGAAATATGGTATATCAGAAAAGAATAACGATTCAGGTATAACTGGAGGACTAGTAGCTACTAAAAAAACATTTTAGGTATTCAGAATTTGCAGTTTCTCGCAGTTCCATACAACAAGAGAATGCAATGTGTAGTATTAACATAGCATATCTGATGCCTGAAGCAAGGGCATGGAGTTATGACTACATCATGAAGATTAGATATAGACTGAACAATGACTGAATGAGAATATTTCTTTCCTAGGTAGATATACCCCCCCCCCCCCCTTGCATATTTCAGACTCTTTTACACCATCAATCCACATAAAAGTGCATATACAGTAGCTTTGGGCTTTCCCAGCAACTAATGTAAAAGATTCGAAAGTAACAGATAACTCACTGCAATAGATGCCAAAAGGTTTTGGTCGTGTGTACGCTTTAACGAGGGGGAAAAAACGTGCATGCTCAGAAGCAAGTTATGACGGGAGCGCTCGTTCTGGTAAAACTAGCGTTTGTAATGGAGATAGCACATTCGTCACGCTGTAAGAGACTGAAAAGCACGAAGAATGAAAGGCGCGAATCGTCTCTCACCAAACTTTTACTAACACGCGGTAACACAAAATCAGCAAAAGCAGCCCAAAGGGTGGCGCCATGCGAATGGAACTTCCCCTTTATAGCGCCGTTGTACGTGTTGTCGTACGTCACCGCGCTTTGCTAGAGCATTTTTTTTCACGAACGTGTGTATGCAAGGCAGGCTTGAGGCTCATATTCGTTGCTTATGTATATTGTTCACATACTAGTACTTCTATGCAAAGATGTACTATGCCTGTTCATCGTGCTCGCATTCGTGCACGCACTTGCACAGGCACGCATATGAATTAGCGTGCATACTTGGTGCCCAGATGCCAGTTTAAACTGACTTGTCACCTTGAGCAGTTGTTGAATGGTCTTCAGTTTGTACCTGTTTTCCTGTGACCCGATCATCGATTGAACCTGCTTACCTGTGTATGATCCGGCTTTCTCCTGGACTCTGACTTTGCACCTGCATTAACCTTGTTCACCTTATCTCTCTGACCTAGACCAGTTCACTGGACTCGTACAACACAGAAATAAACATTTGTCCCACGGGACTTTTAAAGAGTCACACCTCAGATAGTAGATATAAAGGTGTGACTCTTTAAAAGTCCTGTAAGCAAAATGTTTTCTTCTGTGTTGTACAAACTTTCATTGTCTGTCCCTGTTTACTGGACTCGTCTTTGCCTGCTTATTCTGTACTGCACTGCCTGACTGTCACTGACCTTGGCCTGCTTCCTGGGCTTGCTCTGCCTGCTGACTCTGTTCCTTGTTACCTGGCTGCCACTTTTCGCTGCCTGCATACCGGCTCTGCTACCATCTCATACTCTGATGCCAAGCTGCTTCAGTATCCTGTTCCTAGGACTGCAACCCCCAGCTTCATCCACCTAAGAGCGGACTTCACCAGCCAACTACTTTGGCACTCATGCCACTCTGTGTCCTCAAACTCTCTCTCTCTCTCTCCACCTTCAGGAGTGTTGGGCAGGAGCTGCAAGAGAGGCCTCCACAACATTCCAGTTGTCATCAGGTACGTGATTGTACCCCTTAAGTTTCCCTTTTCTATAGGTGTGATGCTCTGCCTGATGCCTAGGTTAGGAACTATAGCTGTCGAGTGTTTCTTCTACCTTTAGCAGCACCATAAGACAATCGGTCCAAAAATAAGTGAAGGAAATGGGCAAACGTGATCCAGGAAACAGTTCAAAGGTCAAGTCAAGTCAGAGGGCAATCCAAAAGAGTAGTCTAAGAACAAGGCAAGGGTCAGCAATCCAATGACAGGGTAACTATAAGCAAGGCACGTTACGTAGGGAGCTAGGTAGCTAACTATCAGAAGCCTGGAGCCCTAGGTTTGTTATGTTAGAGCGGAGTGCCAGGGTCCTTCAGAAAAAAATAAAAGTCAGCAGCTACAAATAGTGTAGCTGCTGACTTTTAATATTACGACACTTACCTATCCACAAACCTATTCCCTGCTGCACATGCACAAAGTGCGTTGCACTTAGTGACTGGCCCGGTGACAGGGGAAAGAGGTGGGGGCCGAACTTCCAGATGTGTTTTCTACGGCAAAGTATGTGTTTAGTCAACTTGTCCTTCCCAGGAATGTTTAGCATTAGGCAGCCCATAACCATTATAATCTGTACAATTTTCTTTAGACTAAAGTGTACAGCTTTAGTAAATGCAACTGTAGCGCTCACCCCCGAAGGAGCCGCTGATTAGTTTTGGGATCTACTCTCTTTCGACCTGGCTCACCCCTATTTAATTTGCTCGAACCCTCCCTTGGCACACCAGAAGTCTGGAGGGTGTATTGTGACCCCTACTGGGCTGGGGGGACACAACAATAAGCATACAATTTCAAAAAAACAATGCAATAATAGTATTACCTGAATTATGGGTGGCCCCTCCAGACAAGAAATGCACTCCACACAGTAAATATATTTGAATATATGGAGTAGTTTACTGCATATAGAAAAAAAACTCAACAACCATACAGTATAGGATTTTGACTTAGACACTATTAATGGCAGTAACTCAGCCTGATCCGCAAGGGCCCTTGCTGGAATCAGGGATGAATATAGGTAACAATATTCTAAACCTAAAAGTGGTACCACTTTCCTAAGTCAGTCTAGGCTCGCGAGCGCCCCTAGCGGGCAGTCCTGTGTATTCGATGAAATTTACGTTGCGGCCGGTTGGTGCACGTTAAAATTTGTAATCCACGGGTGATAGTTAGAGAGGGGAATCACACACTAAAACGTCTATGGTAGCAGGGTAGTGTGAAGTTGATCGCCCATCCGCGTCGATCACTCCGGTGAAGTACTAAAACAATTTAACTAGGCCTCTAAATCTCAACCATGGGCCAACATGTGTTTGTGGCCTAGGGAATAGGCTGGATGTCTGTGATAGTCAAAGAAAAGTCAGGAACTTTGCAGGTACTCTCTCATCCAACAGGCCGGCCCGCCTGATCTCTCTCTCTTCAGCCAGGGACGCATTGGTGGAGTACTGTTCCACAGTACCCGGAAACCTGGATGGTAGGCTGGTACGCTGAGGTCTTGCTTCCGTCTGGACGGCTGGTACCCCGGTCAAGCTAGGCCCCGTCTTCCGGCCTAACGGTACAGTTTACCCTGTACACAGCTCCGCGCAGGAGAGAAGGCTGGTTTAGAGAGAGAAAAGGCGCAACTCCCCTCCTTTAAGTAACCTCCTCCACTCGTCTGGGCGAAAACGTCACATCCTCCTAGATGGCAAAGCATTGTGGGAAGTGTAGTTCGTTTCTCCGAAGAGCCTATGGAGTCCGTGTCTCCTGCTACTAGTAGTCCCGCAATGCATAAACTCCTAACAATATGCAACATATTTACAATTTAGCATATAAGTCCAGCGGGAATGACCTGTCATGAAGCTCTGACAGGGAAGGGCCTGCTACACAACGAAAATCACAAACAGAAAAATCAGCATAAGGGACAAGGAACTTACAGTCAGTTCAATGTGTCCCTTCTGCCTATTCTTCTTTTGTAAGTTAAAAATTTCCTCTGTCCTGCCAGTAATTCTTCAGTGAGGCAGGGGGTTAATACAACGACATTAGGGGCTGTCAACAGGCCCTGATGAAGAGAGCCCAGCTATGTTCACCTTTGCACCCAGCTCTGCCGGTCATGGTTGTGTTACAGCTTCTATGAATGAAACAGCTTTTATAAATGGAGGACAGGAGCATGATTGATCGGTCCGCCCCTACATTCATAGATTGTGATCCATTCTATAAATGTAGCAGCTAGTAGGCATAGTCACACTTTCTTGAAGCTTGAAGTTGTATTAACTCTGTGCCACATCAGAAGATTAGAGCGGTAGTTGAGGGGGGACAGGACAGAGGAGGATTTTCATTAACAGCATAGGAATCAGCACAAGGGACACGTCCTACTAACTATAAGTTATATCCTTTGTGCCGATTTGCTGTTTGTAATTTTGGCTGGACCCAGACTTTAAAGCCCCCACGTTAGCCAAAACTTTGTTGTAGATTGCGGAGTTTTTAAAACATCAGTCAACTTTTTATTGCTGTGCACCTGTTTGGGAGGTTTCTTTTTACTTGCTTTCCATTTGATGAGTGTCAGGCAGAACAGGAAGTAATGGAGAATGTCATCACTTCCTGACCACTTAATGGGTGTGAGACAAACAGGAATTAAGGGAACATCCTGCCCAAAAATACAAGCCATAATAGAAACAAATTTCTCATTTTTGTTTTATTAGATTGATGGAGGCCTAAATCCTCTGTTGTGATTTTATTGTGGACTCCATGAAGGATTTTACCATCAGAACAAAAATCATAATCATACATACTACAGTAATAATCTACATACATTTTCTGTTTGAAAAAAAAAAAAATGAATTTCCTCCTCTAAGCTTCCTTATGAAACTGTCCCCTGGCCACCAGTGTTGGCTGGTGTTTTTTTTCTTTTGGGGCTGAGGCGATTCAGTGTTAGAAAAGCGAATATTAATTTGCTTTTCTAACATTTGGGTACAGTGTTGCATGACTGCGCAATTGTCATTCAAAGTGCGACAGCGCTGAAAACTAAAAATTGGCCTGGGCAGGAAGGGGGTGAAAATGCCCTGTATTAAAGTGGTTAAAGTATAACTAAAGAGAATTTTCTATTGCTTTAAAGTTGGAAAGAGTGGCAAGGGGTTAGAGCCCCCATCATACTTTTATTGCTTTCTGTGTTCCTGTAAGGCTGCATTCACACCTAGGCGTTTATTCGCCTGAAGCGCGACGCTACAATACGCTGGAGGGGAAAAATAACATTATTGTCTATGGAGATGGTTCACATCTCCACGCCGAACGCTGAAACGCCAAACGCCTGAAGCTGAAACAAGTCCCGGACCCTTTTTTGTCACGTGTATCGGGCGGCTTCAGCGTTTTCCATAGTCGACAATGACCTATACAAAACCGCGGTTAAAAACGACACGTTTTGTCGTGGCAAATCGCGGTACAAAACGCCACAATTTGACGCAGCAAATCTTGGTACAAAACGCCGCAAATCGCCTACGCAAAGTTGTGAATGCAGCCTAAGGAAGATTTGCTAATAGTCCTCATGTAATAGCAGAATGGACATGACAGCTTCTCTTTACAGCGCCACTCCTGGCAACTAAAGCCTTGCAGCAGGGCTGTGCCTGCACTGAATGCTTGTTTTGCTTGTTTTGTTCTTGGGGAACAAAAAGACGATTTATTTACCCAATCCTTTGCATTTAATCAGGCTATAGATGGAGCGATTTTTTTTCCTGCAACCAAGAAAATCGCTTGATTTTCCCATCAACACAGTAAGGCTGGGTTCACACTTGCTGCAGCCGCGGAGCAGGGATCCAGTGCGTCCCTGTACACCGATTCAGGTGCGAATCAGGTCAAAATTTCGGCCTGAATTCGCACCTGATTCGGAGCCAAAGACGCACAGGGCCCTTTCCAAATGCAGACCGCGTCTGCCCCGGAGGTGTGTGATCCGGCTCCATTGAGAGCTGGTCACACTCTCCTGTGATGAGAACTGGATGCGGAGAAACTCGGATATCCAATTCGGATAAGTGTGAACCCAGCCTTCGTGTTGATGGGGGAATCCCTCCCACTGAGCTATTATTATAGCCACTGACAATAATCGCATGAAAAATCTGATAGGTTGGTTGTAACCATCGATCAACTTCGGTACAATCAGCCTGCCTATACATGGTTTGACTCTTGTAGGTAGATTCAGGTAGAGTGGATTAAACTTGCGGCGGCGTAGCTTAGCGTGTTTAGGCTACGCCGCTGTAAGTTAGCTAGGCAAGTACTTGATTCTCAAAGTACTTGCCTGCTAAGTTACGGCGGCGTAGCCTAAAGCGGGCGTAAGGGCGCCTAATTCAAATGTGTCTAAGGGGGCGTGTTTTATGTTAATGGAGCTTGACCTTACGTTTTTGACGTTTTTCTTAAACTGCACATGCGCCGGGCGCCTACATTTCCCAGTGTGCATTGTGGCTAAGTACGCCGCACGGGCCTATTGATTTCGACGTGGACGTAAACGACGTAAATCCCTATTCACGGACGACTTACGCAAACGACGTAAAAATTTTGAATTTCGAAGCGGGAACGGCGGCCATACTTTAACATTACTATTCCATCTACAAGATGGAATAACTTTAGGCCTGATATTGCCTTACGGAAACAGCGTAAATGTACTGCGGCGGCCGGGTGTACGTTCGTGAATCGGCATGTCTACTAATTTACATATTCTACGCCGACCGCAATGGAAGCGCCACCTAGCGGCCAGCCTCAATATTGCAACCTAAGATAGGACGGCGCAAGCCGTCCTATCTTAGATATGTTTAAGCGTATCTCTGTTTGAGAATCCACTTAAAGCGGGAGTTCACCCAATGATGTTTTTTTTCCTCTTTTCCCCTTAGATGGATGCTTGTTTTGTCTAGGGGAATCGGCTAGTTGTTTTAAAATATGAGCTGTACTTACCCGTTTTCGAGATGCATCTTCTCCGTCGCTTAAGGGTATGGGTCTTCGGGAGAGGGCGTTCCTTCTTGATTGACAGTCTTCCGAGAGGTTTCCGCGTCGGAAGCCTCTCGGAAGACTGTCAATCAACATAGGAACGCCCAGTCCCGCAGCCCATACCCGGAAGCGACGGAGAAGATGCATCTCGTAAACGGTAAGTAATGCTCATATTTTAAAACAACTAGCCGATTCCCCTAGACAAAACGAGCATCCATCTAGGGGGAAAAAGTTTTATGTACGGGTGAACCCCTGCTTTAAAAAAAAGTTGGCGCAGATTTTGAGTTAGGTCGGCTTATCTACTGATAAGCCGGCCTAACTCTTTGTGAATCTACCTATTGGCCAGTCCCTGCCGAACTAGACGAGTTTCGAACCATCTATGGCTGGCTTTAACCCTTGTGGTGTGGGTTCAGCACCACCACATGGGAGAACTTTTACGTTTCCTGAACTGGGACTTTAAATACTGTAGACATCAAGGGTCTTTTAAATTCCTAATGCCACCTCTTGACCCCAAAGAAGCTGATCAAGCACAAATATTGCCTATTCAGCTCTTTCCCTGTCCACAGCAGCCAGGGAATGACAAAAGCTAAACCCTGGATTGACATAATCCTCATCACTTCCATGTTCTGCTCTTACCGTTAACTCCCACCATGCCTGTCTTAGGCCAGCAGGAGGGTAAGTAATGCCCAGGATAAATGGCAGGGGTGGTACATTACTGGTGGTGTGAAGGTTATTAGGTGGCTTTAGCCTGCATTCATACCTGAGCAGAGTGTATTCCTGGTGATTAAGAATTTTCTTCAGGCTTATTACAGCTGTTTTTGCACGTGTGTCAAGCTTCAGGAATTTGTTTCTTGGGCAGGGCAAGGGGAGGAGAGGAGTTTTTCAGGTTAAAAAGCACGTCTAAAGGAGCTCTCACTGAAGACCAAAAACACCTAAATACTAAGGGCCAGATTCACAAAGGGGATACGACGGCGTTTCTCCTGATACGCCGTTGTATCCCTGTTTCTATCTATGCGACTGATTCATAGAATCAGTTACGCATAGATATCTCTAAGATCCAACAGGTGTAATTGTTTTACACTGTCGGATCTTAGGATGCAGTACCGCGGCCGCCGCTGGGGGGAGTTCGCGTCGTAAACCAGCGTCGGGTATGAAAATTAGGAGTTACGGCGGATCCACGACGGATTTTCGCGTTCGCTACGTCGCCGCTAGTCTAGTTTCCCGTCGCAAAGTTAGATGTCGTTTTAGGTGCCCTAACTTTAGTCAGCAAACGTATTGCTGTCTAAAGTATGGCCGTCGTTCCCGCGTCGAAATTTAAAAATGAACGTCGTTTGCTTAACACGTCCGGGAATACGGAAGTACGCTACGCGCGTCGCCGTTTGAAAAAATGACATCATGGCGCGCAAAGCACGACGGGATTTGCGAAACGGAGCATGCGCAGTAGGTCCGGCGCGGGAGCGCGCCTAATTTAAATGGCGCACGCCCATTTGAATTGGCCCGCCTTGCGCCGGAGGCCGCCGGCGTAGTTTTCATCGCAAGTGCTCTGTGAATCAGGCACTTGCGATGAAAACTTGCGGCGGTGTAACGTATCTACGATACGTTAAGCCGCCGCAGTTCTATGTGAATCTGGCCCTAAAGAACGTTACGGTATTTTCCTGAGCAAAGGACATCTGAGTGTGAGTGTGAACAGGAACAGATAGAAAGAAAGGGACTCTGCATAGTCAGGTGTAGGGAAACAAGCAGAAAAACACTCAAGTGTGATTGGGGGGTTACAGCCATCTGAATCTCTTCCACCAGAAAGCTGACAGTCAACTTAACAAAGACCCCCATGACTGCCATAACTTGGCCAGAAACTGCTTAACGACTGGAGCGTCCTAGTGACAAGGCAGGATGCGGGGTAATGCTAACTATGGGAGTTTTTCGGCCATGCTATGGGAGGTGCACAAATGGCAATTGCATTAACCAAAACTATTTGCCTACTGCAGCCCCTTGACTGCATAGACAATTTTCTTGAATGGGTGAACTTAGCCTTTACAGTGGTTATAAAGCTTTGTTTATGTAGCGATACCCCTGAAGGAGCCGCTGATTTGTTTTTGGGATCGGCATATTGAGTTACCTTAATGTGGCGTATGGGTGCAGTTGGAGAACAAAGTAGTGAGCGAAGGTCCAGACAGTGAATAAAGGTTTTCCAATGCTTTATTTCCTGGCCAACACGGCCAACATCAACTTCAAATGGGAAGAAAAGGTTGATGAGGAGAAAAGGGAAAACCTTGCGATATCTGGCCTGGATATGAACAAAGCAGTCCTGCTCTCAGTAGTATCAAATTGTGATTCGTCGCCACTCTTTCTGAGTGGGTGAAGTGCCCCCGGACAGACCCCTCTCACCAGCCTGGCAGCCGAGGTGTCACTTAGGATTTGCTGGGAGGAACAGATCTCTCTCACAGAACTGGCTCTAGGGCCTCTGCCACAGGCCAATTACTTTAGGTGAGCTAAAGGGATGAATGGAGCGAATCCTCCCAGTAGGTTTTAGCATAGGTCACCAGATGACAGCAAAGCGTACCTGTCAGCATTCCGGTCACCAAATCCCCGATTGGTTCGTTCAAGCTCTGTTGGACAACCTGCCTCCGGGTTCCCCTCAAGCCAACCCCCCAATCGAACGGCACCTAGCCTGGGATCCTTTCAATAGAACCGGGGACCCAGTAAGTCACTGGAGTCCCTCTTTACCTCCGGATGAGGTTTTGTGTAGCCTGCAATTCTGGCCTGGTGGGCCGCGCTGGCGGGGTCCATTGATGTGCGCACCCTGAAGGTGGATGCCGCACCTGGAACCCGGACCCCACAAAGACTTTTTAGCACATGACACCTGTCACAGATATACCCCTCCCCAGCATGCCCCGCGAGGGAAAACTCCTCTAATTGGCTGCTGGGGAAAGTTGCTCTGCCAGAACCCCTCTGGTGCCAACTGCTGGCCAGGGATGGTATCACATCCCTGGAGTACAGACTGACCCAGTGGACATTTCTAGAATGACAGAAGTCCCAATTTAAATAAATTGTGAATAGGAGCAAAGTAACTTTCCCTGGGAGCACCTGTGTGTGCTCGCTCCTGAGTCCCGCTGCTGTGCCCATTGACATAGACCATTGTTTCTCAACTCCAGTCCTCAAGGTGTCCCAACAGGTCATGTTTTCAAAATTTCCCTCAGAGGAAACGGCTGTGGTAATTACTAAGGCAGTGAAACTGATCAAATCACCTGTGCAAAATGGAAAGCCTGAAAACATGACCTGTTGGGGCACCTTGAGCACTGGAGTTGAGAAACACTAAAGTAGACAGAGGGACACAGCCCCGCCCCAACTCCCATGTCGTCATATTTGATTGACAGCATCAGGAGCCAATCACTTCTGCTGCTATCAATCTGTCCAATGAAAAGTGAGACAGCGGCAAAACTAGCTGTGCTCCTGCACATCGCTGGATCATATTGGGCTCAGGTAAGTAAAAGGGGGGTCTGGGGGGGCAGCTGCAGCACAGAACATTTTTCACCTTAACCACTTAAGGACCAGCCCATGTACATATACGTCCACAATATGGCACGTACAGGCACATGGGCGTATGGGTACGTCCTCGCCTATTAGCGGGTGGGGGGTCCGATCGGGACCCCCCCCGCTACATGCGGCGGTCGGGTCCGCTCGGGGAGCGATCCGGGACCACGGCGCGGCTATTTGTTTATAGCCGCTCCGTCGCGATCGCTCCCCGGAGCTGAAGAACGAGGAGAGCCGTGTGTAAACACGGCTTCCCCGTCCTTCACTATGGCGGCGCATCGATCGCGTCATTCCCTTTATAGGGAAGACACGATCGATGACGTCATTCCTACAGCCACACCCCCAAACAGTTGTAAACACATACTAGGTGCACCCTAACTCCTACAGCGCCACCTGTGGTTAACTCCCAAACTGCAACTGTCATTTTCACAATAAAGAATGCAATTTAAATGCATTTTTTGCTGTGAAAATGACAATGGTCCCAAAAATGTGTCAAAATTGTCCGAAGTGTCCGCCATAATGTCGCAGTCACGAAAAAAATTGCTGATCGCCGCCATTAGTAGTAAAAAAAAAATAAAAAATAAAAATGCAATAAAACTATCCCCTATTTTGTAAACACTATAAATTTTGCGCAAACCAATCGATAAACGCTTATTGCGATTTTTTTTACTAAAAATAGGTAGAAGAATACGTATCGGCCTAAACTGAGGAAAAAAAATGTTTTTATATATGTTTTTGGGGGATATTTATTACAGCAAAAAGTAAAAAATATTGCTTTTTTTTCAAAATTGTCGCTCTATTTTTGTTTATAGCGCAAAAACTAAAAACCGCAGATGTGATCAAATACCACCAAAAGAAAGCTCTATTTGTGGGGAAAAAAGGACGCCAATTTTGTTTGGGAGCCACGTCGCACGACCGCGCAATTGTCTGTTAAAGCGACGCAGTCCCGAACTGTAAAAACACCTTGGGTCTTTAGGCTGCATATTGGTCCGGGGCTTAAGTGGTTAAAGTGTTTTTTTTTAATGTATTTTATGCATTAAGATAAAAAAAACTGTGTGCAGAAGCCACCCTCGCCCCCCCCCCCCCAAATACTTGCCTGAGCTGCCTCTCGATCCAGTGATGTTGCACAAGAGCCACGAAGCCCAGGAACTCTCTCTCCTGATTGACCGACACACAGCAGCAGGCGCCATTGGCTGCTGCCAATCAAAGTCAGTGAGCCAATGAGGAGAGAGAGGGGGTGGGACCAAACTGTGGCTCCGTGTCTGAATGTACACACAGAGCAGTGGCTCGGCTTGGGTTCTTCCATAGCAAGCTGCTTGCTGTGGGGGCGCTCGGCAGGAGGGAGGGGCCAGGAGCGCCAGCTGGGCCCAAAAACCATTACACAGAGCAGGTAAGTATGACGTTTTTTATCCAAAAAAATAAATAAGACTTTAGTATCACTTTAATGCATAGAATGCATTAAGGTGAAAAACCTTAAAGGATCACTAAAGTAAAAACATTTTTTTTTTTTAATAACAAACTTATTGGGCCAGATCCACAGATGAAGTACGCCTGCGTATCTACTGATACGCCGGTGTACTTTCAAATTTCCCGCGTCGTATCGTTGTTTTGAATCCTCAAAACAAGATACGACGGCTTCTGGGTTAGACAGGTCCGACAGGTGTAGGTCTTCGTACGCCTTCGGATCTAAGATGCAATACTTCGGCGTCCGCTGGGTGGCATTTTCCGTGTCGGGTATGCAAATTAGCGATTTATGATGATCCACGAACGTATGCGCGGCCGTTGCATTTTCTAACGTCGTCTGTAGTCGGCTTTTTCCGGCGTATAGTTAAAGCTGGTATTTTTCGTACATAGACTTGCCATGTTAAGTATGGTCGTCGTTCCCGCGTCGAAATTTGAAAAAAAAAAAATTCTGCGTAAGTCGTCCATGAATAGGGATGGACGTAACTCACGTCTAAGTTCAAAAAATTACGTCGTTGCGACGTCATTTCGCGCAAAGCACGGCGGGAAATTTCTTGACGCGCTTCATTTAAATGAAACCCGCCCCCAACCCGCCCAATTTGAAATCCGCCGCCAGAAATACACTACGCCGCCGTAACGTACGGCGCGAAATCGCTGAGGATTCGAAAATGCACCAGGTAAGGTACGGCGGCATAGTGTATCTCTGATACGCTGCGCCGATCTACATGTATGTGGATATGGCCCATTATACTTACCTCCACTGTGCAGCTCGTTTTGCACAGAGTGGCCCCGAACCCGGTCTTCTGGGGTCCCTCGGCGGCTGTCTCGGGTCCCCCCGCAAGGACTCAACATATTCATGCGAGCGAGCATGGTGTTGAGTTCTTGCGGGCGCGCTCCCTTGATACAACCGGCGGCCATAGCCGCCGACTGTATCACTCGGCCCCTCCCCCGGTGCGCTGTGTCATTGGATGTGATTGACAGCAGAGCGAGCGAATGGCCTCTAATCCGCAGATGTTTTTTCACCTTAATGCATAGAATGTATTAAGGTGAAAAAACTTTTACCTTTACAACCCCTTTAAAGTACAACTAAAGGCATTTTTTTTTCGTTTTGGATAGAGTAGAGATGGATTAGAATGCCTGTCAGTTTTTATTGCTGTCTGTGTCCCCGTTAGGGAGATTCACCTTCTCTATTTGTCTTGTTTACCATTATCATTGAAAGTGAAAGTAAAAGAAAACCCCAAATTTTGGCTTGTCCCCATAAAAGTGTTAGAGGGAAAATCTTCTAATGGGGACACTGGGGGCGCCCAAGAAATTCCCTTAATTTGCAGGGATTTTCTCTCACTTCCTGTTTGGCTATGGGACAGGAAGTGAAGGTAAATCTCCGCAACGGGACAAAGATGGCGGAAAAAAAATCTGACAGGGGTTTTAACCCTCCCTCAAGTGGGGTACACACTATAAGAAAATCAGGGGAACGATCGTCCTAATTTTCCTCATTGTTTCACAACAATTTGGAACCGAGGAAGGAAATCTCGTACGACAAAGGTTTTTTTTTGTTGTTTATCGTATCTGATCATGCGCAGGCTTTCTTTTCTGATTTTTCTCGTACGAAAACGGTACACATTAAATGGAAATCGTTCGTTCTGTTCCCGTCCGAGAAGTTTTTTGAAGTTTCTCCCTTCGAAAACACTTGTGCGGAAAGTTGGAATCGTCTGTTGAAAGTTGCGTACACACTATCAGAAAATCGGACGATCGTTCCTGGGACGAAAATGTTCGCCTGATTTCCTTATAGTGTGTACGTGAGCCCTGAGTCCCGGTTCACCCATATGCGATGCGGGATAACAGTGCGATTCCAGTGCATACAACTGTCAGGCAGTTCACACTGTCCTTTGCGAACCACTGCGGGTGTCAATAAAAAGTTAATGACACCCCCAGATCGGTTTGCATACCGCAGTGCAAACTGAGAATTCGGACAGGAATCGGAATGGATGGGTGTCAACATCCAAGTGATCCGATTCTGGTGTCCACGATATATACCGTATTTATCGGCGTATACCGCGCACTATTTTGCCCTGAAAATCAGGGCGAAATCGTGGGTGCGCGGTATACGCCGACACCCGCTTTCCCGCCACGAGTTTGAATACTGCACCGGCATTTACCGAGCGCAGTACACTCGTGTATCTTCGGGCAGTCTCGGCGCCTCTCGCGCTGACGTCCTGAGCATACAGGACGTCAGCGCGAGAGTTGCTGAGCCTGCCCGACGATACACGAGTGTACTGCGCTCGGTATATGTCGGCGCAGTATTCAAACTCGGCGCGGGAAGGACGCGAGGACGCCGCAGAAGGACGCCGGACCCGACGAAGAGGACACTCGAAGCCGCAGACGGACGCCGGACCCGACGAGGCCGCCGCGCAAGACACCAAAACTGTAAGTAAAAAAAAAACTTTTTTTCCACAGGATTCGGGGCAACTTTAGGGGTGCGCGGTATACGCGGGAGCGCGTTATACTGCGATAAATACGGTAGGTAAAATTTGATCCAGGGAAAATCCAATTGCCTCTCAGGGAATCAGGAAGTAATTTTTTCCCCTGCTGTAGCAGATTGGATCATGCTCTGCTGCGTTTTTTGCCTTCCTCTGGATCAACTGTAGATGTGGAATTGGGTGTATGGGATTGTACAATATTTTTTATTTTATTTATTTGTTTTTTTTATGGTTGAACTAGATGGACTTGTGTCTTTTTTTACCCTGACTAACTAAATAACTATGAAATTGGTCCAAATGCAATGCGAATTCAGCTATACAAGCTGCATGGTTGAATTTGCATTGCACAGACATCGCATGTGATCGCAAACCCCAATGCGATGCATATGTGTGAACTGGCACTGACTATAAAAAATTAAAAACACATTTTCGCAGATAGGCATAGCTGTGCGCACAGGCGCACACTCTGGTCCAGATTCTCGTAGGAGATACGACGGCGTATCTCCAGATACGCCGTCGTATCTCTAAATCTGAGCCGTCGTATATTGGCGCCTGATTCAAAGAATCAGATACGCCAGAATTTGTATAAGATACGACCAGCGTAAGTCTCCTACGCCGTCGCATCCTAACTGCATATTTACGCTGGCCGCTAGGGGCGTGTACGCTGATTTACGCCTAGAAATATGTAAATCAGCTAGATATGCCGATTCACGAACGTACGTCCGGACGTCGCAGTCCAGATACGCCGTTTACGTAAGGCTTTTCCTGGCGTAAACTTGCCCCTGCTCTATGAGGCGTAGATGAGGCGTACCAATGTTAGGTATGGACGTTGTTCCCGCGTAGAATTTTGAAAATTTTACGTCGTTTGCGTAAGTCGTTCGCGAATAGGGATGTACGTAAGTTACGTTCACGTCTAAAGCAATGACGATTTGCGGCGTAATTTTGAGCATGCGCACTGGGATTCTTTCACGAACGGCGCATGCACCATTCGTAAAAAACGTCAAATACGTGGGGTCACAATAAATTTATATAAAACACGCCCACATCATCCACATTTGAATTAGGCGGGCTTACCCCGGACCACATACGTTACGCCGCCGTAACTTAGGGCGCAAGTTCTTTATGAATACGGAACTTGCGCCCTAAGTTACAGCGGCGTAACGTATCTGAGATACGTTACGCCCGCGGATAGATACACCATTGTATCTGAATCCGGGCCTCTGCGTTTTTTATCTAAACGCAGCTTTTATTTCTGTCCTGTGCCCTAAATAGAATGTGGCTCCAAATTTCCATAAAGAAAAGTAACATTTGTCAGCCCTTGAGTTTGGATTGTGACAGAGGCACAGCATGTCTCTCCCAGGCTCGGATCAGATGAAAGCATGATGTGTGTGTACAGATTACAGGGGAACTAAATTAGTTCCAGTCCATCTCAACAAACAAAACAGGCAGAGCATGGGAACCACTACAAGCTGCCTGTGTAATGATCAGAGGAGGAGGGGCTTGGTGTGGGCTAGAACTTCCCTCTCCACCCCTCTCCAGTGTGAGCTCTAAGAGGTTAGTGAGAGGTAGACAGGGGCTGAGAGCTGTCCAGGCACAGCAGACACCCCAGGGTGCAGCTCCCGGACACAACGAGCCTCCCTCCCTCCATGCTGACACTGGACTAAGGAATACAAGGCATCCAAGGGAAGGGCGCTGGCTGCAGGCAAGGTATGTCTGGCTCCAACTTTCACAGCACATGCCACATCTCCTCCACACCATGCTTAGCAAGTTCATCATTCAGCAAGACATCAGCTAAAGGACAAGCCTCTTTGTGTTTTGCCTGGGATCACTGATTTCTCATCAAGGAGGGGATCTATTAGGAGGATCGGACTTTTCTGATCTTTGCTATGTTTTCATTGAGGATGAGTGCTAAAGAAAACAATGAGTGTGCATTGTCAGTGTGATCCTTTCTATAGATCAGTGTGATCCTTTCTATAGATCAGTGTGATCCTTTCTATAGATCAGTGTGATCCTTTCTATAGATCAGTGTGATCCCCTCCTATAGATCAGTGTGATCCCCTCCTATAGATCAGTGTGATCCCCTCCTATAGATCAGTGTGATCCCCTCCTATAGATCAGTGTGATCCCCTCCTATAGATCAGTGTGATCCCCTCCTATAGATCAGTGTGATCCCCCTCCTATAGATCAGTGTGATCCCCCTCCTATAGATCAGTGTGATCCCCTCCTATAGATCAGTGTGATCCCCTCCTATAGATCAGTGTGATCCCCTCCTATAGATCAGTGTGATCCCCTCCTATAGATCAGTGTGATCCCCTCCTATAGATCAGTGTGATCCCCTCCTATAGATCAGTGTGATCCCCTCCTATAGATCAGTGTGATCCCCTCCTATAGATCAGTGTGATCCCCTCCTATAGATCAGTGTGATCCCCTCCTATAGATCAGTGTGATCCCCTCCTATAGATCAGTGTGATTCCCCTCCTATAGATCAGTGTGATCCCTCCTATAGATCAGTGTGATCCCTCCTATAGATCAGTGTGATCCCTCCTTTAGATCAGTGTGATCCCTTCTATAGATCAGTGTGACCCTCCCTTCTATAGATCAGTGTGACCCTCCCTTCTATAGATCAGTGTGCCCCCCCCTTCTATAGATCAGTGTGACCCCCCCCCTCCTATAGATCAGTGTGACCCCCCCCCCTCCTATAGATCAGTGTGACCCCCCCCCCCCTCCTATAGATCAGTGTGACCCCCCCCCCTCCTATAGATCAGTGTGACCCCCCCCCCCTCCTATAGATCAGTGTGACCCCCCCCCTCCTATAGATCAGTGTGACCCCCCCTCCTATATATCAGTGTGACCCCCCCTCCTATATATCAGTGTGACCCCCCCCTCCTATAGATCAGTGTGATCCCTCCTATAGATCAGTGTGACCCCCCCTCCTATAGATCAGTGTGATCCCTCCTATAGATCAGTGTGATCCCTTCTATAGATCAGTGTGACCCCCCCCCTTCTATAGATCAGTGTGATCCCTTCTATAGATCAGTGTGACCCCCCCCCCCCTTCTATAGATCAGTGTGATCCCTTCTATAGATCAGTGTGACCCCCCCTTCTATAGATCAGTGTGACCCCCCCCCCTTCTATAGATCAGTGTGACCCCCCCCCTTCTATAGATCAGTGTGATTCCCCCCTATAGATCAGTGTGGAGCATACTTCTGGCATAGGGGAGCACATTGTGTGTGATGTGTTGTGCTGCACATGGTGACTTGTGTACAGTTGTGGCCTCTGTGTCATTCTGGGGAACTTTGTGATGTGTAGATCTTATCAGGAGGGATTGTGCCATCTGGGCCACCTTCTGATCCCTCCAGGGGTTTAGGGAGGTGGGTTCTGAGCCATTGCTAAAGACTCAGAAATGATCCCCCCTGGGTCTGCTTTATTATCTGTACAGTATTTGTAGTTATTTGTAGACGATGCACAGTAAATCCCATGCAGTCATTGTTCTGGTGACTAACGGTAATGTGTTACCATATAGGAAATGGTGTGACAGTCCAGTGACCACACACATTGTGACAGCTCTACTACTCTACTAGTTACTATTCTATTGTGGGGGGAAAAAGGACTTCAACAATTGTCCAGACTGAAAATTTAAAATAAAAAGGCAGAAGTCCTTTTTTTCTTTTTTTTTAAGTAATGAAATTATTTCTAAGAAATTTGAAGTAATGTTATGCTTAAAGTAAAATCAATTAAATTAATAATAAAAAAAGATGAATATAACATACGTTTTCATTAAAAACAATTTGTGTTATTATCCATAATATACTAATAATAATTCTAATGAAATATATTATAATTTAGAAGTACTAGTACCATTCATAATATACTATTAATAATTTTATAAATTTTAACCAAGTTAATATTATTTACTAATAGTGTAATCATATGCTATTAGTTTTTATATTTATTATCAATAGAAAATAAATTACAACAGTATAATACAGTGGTCTCCAAACTACGACCTGGGGGCTTAAAGCGGCTTTTTGCATACCCTTATCTGGCCCTTGGGGCACTATTCCTCCCACTGACATCAACAATGGGGCAATCATTTCTGCACCGGCGATGGGGGCGCTGTAACTCTGTACCTCTTCGCTGGCACTAACGATGGGGCACCGGCGATGGTGGCGCCGTACCTCCTTGCTGGCAATGGGGCGATGGCACCGACGATGGGGGGTGCTGTTTCTTTCGCTGGTACCGACGATGGGGGGTGCTGTTCCTTTCGCTGGCACCGACGATGGGGGGGTGCTGTTCCTTTCGCTGGCACCGACGATGGGGGGGGGGGTGCTGTTCCTTTCGCTGGCACCGACGATGGGGGGGGGTGCTGTTCCTTTCGCTGGCACCGACGATGGGGGGGGGTGCTGTTCCTTTCGCTGGCACCGACGATGGGGGGGTGCTGTTCCTTTCGCTGGCACCGACGATGGGGGGGGTGCTGTTCCTTTCGCTGGCACCGACGATGGGGGGGTGCTGTTCCTTTCGCTGGCACCGACGATGGGGGGGTGCTGTTCCTTTCGCTGGCACCGACGATGGGGGGGTGCTGTTCCTTTCGCTGGCACCGACGATGGGGGGGGTGCTGTTCCTTTCGCTGGCACCGACGATATGGGGGTGCTGTTCCATTCGCTGGTACCGACGATGGGGGTGATGTTCCTCCCAATGACATTTTGACATTCAAAACCAAAGATGGAACATTATTTACTTCCGCTGATGCCAGGGTATTTTTTTACTTCCGCTGGCCACGGTCCGGGCCCCCTAAAGTCTGAAGCACAATAAACCTGTCCTTTGTTTAGAAAGTTTGGAGACCCCTGGTGTAATATAATACAATTATTGTTATTATTGACATCATTATGTGTTTTATTAAATGTATTATATATATATATATATATATTCCAAAATATTGTCCTGGGAAATTAAAAAAAATTCCAGATTTCTGCTAAAATGGAACTAAAAAAAAAAAAATCCAATGTAAAAAAAGTCATTTATTTCCATTAAAAAAAAAATATATATATATATATATATATATATATATATATATATATATATATATATATATATATATATATATATATATATATATAAATATATATATAAATATAAATAAATAAATAAATAAATAAATGACTTTTTTTACATTGGATTTTTTTTTTTTAGTTCCATTTTAGCAGAAATCTGGAAATTTTTTAAATTTCCCAGGGCAATATTTTGGAATGGGCTGAAGCAGTAGTAATGTTTCCAATGAAAATCACTGCTAAATAGCGTCCGTTGTGAATAGGCCCCCGAGTGTGGCTGAGCCATGCTGCATGCTGATCATGTTGCTGTGTCTGAGGCCCTTTCCCATGGTAGGCCATGTGCAGTAATGTAAACACGGCTCGCAATTTGTAGCCAATCGGTTCCCTTCCCTTTTTTATTTTGTTTAGGTTTTGTGACATGTTTGTTTTAGGTTTTCCTAAATGTATACTCTATTGTTGGAGATGTTAGCATTGTGTGAGTTCTGTAAGTGATCTCTATTGTGGGCAGCATAGCATTACTCAGCTTTTATTTGGTGACGGAAGCTCGCTATAGTCCACCCAATGTTCTTCTGAATCATCCTAAAAGCATAATCTAAGAATAGTAATAAAGAACCTCATTCCATTAAATAATCAATGTGATCCGCAGCACTATACACCATCGCACACCCTCCGCAGACCTGTTTGGTGAGTTCATTAGTTCCAGGGCCGGTTCTATTTCCGTGTCCTCATTTTGGACTCTCTGGTTTTGACTTGGGCCTCGTTCACATGTGCCAACCTGCATTTATTTGCATTTAGAGAACATTCCCGAACGCATATAAATGCAGGTAATGATATTCAGACTGGGCATCTCTCTGGTTTTGGGTCGTTCAGTTTGGTTGTGGCTTTACCTGTCAGGACAATATCTGCATGGAGTTTGCATGTTCTCCCTGTGTCTATGGGGATTTCATCCCACACTCCAAAGACATGCTGGTAGGTTAATTGACTCCTGTCTAAACCGGTCCTGGTATGTGTATGTATACATGTGAGATAGGCATCTTAGATTGTAAGCTCCTTGAGGGCAGGGACTGATGTGAATGTACAAATTGCCAGGGCCAAATACCTGAAATGAATAATGTAAACAGATGTAATCGCAAATGAGTCCAGGACATTGTGGGGAGCCGTTTGTTTATCTTTTTGGGCTAGAGGGGCGCTGCTCATTGGCAACCTATAAAAGGGGCATGGCTTGCTGGGCACAATGTAGTTGATTTTCCGAAACAGAAAAGTGCAACGTCTGAGCATGGTAGCCAATCGGCTTCTAACTTCAGCTTGTTCAGTTAAAGTGGAGCTCCACCCAAAAGTGGAAGCTCTGCTTGTTCAAAACCAGGTACCTGCTCCCATTTCCAGGTAAGATCGCCAAACAATGATGGCGGCGATCTACGATATCTTCAGCCCCCCCTGCTGCTGCCTTCTGGGAGACACGCCGTTCCAGAAGACAGCGGGGACCATTCAGAAAACGCAGCGCAACTCGTGCATACGCAGTAGGAAAGACTGTAAAGCTAAGAGCCCATGTACACGGGACGCTGCTATAGTACGTTGGGGGGTAGTTGGACGCTTTTTATAACTGCCCTGAGCTCATTCAGTGTTATCCTATGTGACCGTGTACACAGTCCCGTTTATTGCCATTTTTAGGCAGTTGCGTTTAACAGCGTTTCTTTGAAAGCAAAACGGACGTTTTAAACGTGGGTTACTATCTGTCGAGTTTAATCATTAAGGAACAGTTGTAAAAACGTCCCGTGTACATGGAGCCTTAAAGGAGCATGGAGCCTTCCACCCCTTTCACACTGAATCGTTTTTACAGCGTTTTAGCGTTAACAATAGCGCTATTAAAACGCTCACAAAACGCTCTTCATGCATCTCAATGGACAGAGTCCTGCAAGCAGCATCTTTGGAGCAGCTTTTGGGTGCTGAAAAAAAAAAACCTCAAACGCCCCTCTCCATTGAAATGAATTGAAAGCGCTGTAAAAACGCCTTGCTCTTTCACACCGAGGCACTGCAAAAACGCCCTAAATCGTTAGGGTCTTAGTGGTGCTTTACCAGCGTTTTTTGGGCGCTGGCAGTGTAAAAGAGCTCTGAAAGCACTCAGTCTTTCACATTGCAGATGAGGCTTCTTTCAGGCGCTTTACAGGCTTTTATTTAACGCCAAATCGCCCGGAAAATGCCCTAGTATGAAAGGGGCCTTCCTGTCTCCCTTTAGGCTACTTTTACACTGAGGCGCTTTACAGGCGCTGTATCGATAAAAATAGCGCCTGCAAAGCACCTTGAAAGAGCCTCTCCTCTCACTCCAAAGTGAAAGCCCAAGTGCTTTCACACTGGAGCAGTGCGCTGGCAGGATGGTAAAAATAAGTCCTGCAAACAGCATTTTTGCCGCGGTGTGTACACCACTCCTAAAATGCCCCTGTCATTGAGATCAATGGGCAGCGATTGGCAAAGTGCTGCTTTGCAGGTGATTTTTAACCTTTTTTTTCCGGTGCTAGCGGGCAAAAAGTCCCACACAAAAAAAATCAGGGCTGTGCAGTCGGTAGATAAATGTTTTGACTCCTAAATGTTCCGACAATCAAAATTTAGTAGGAGTCGGAGTTGGGGTCGGTGCATTGTTTGCAGACTCCGACTCCAGGTACCCAAAATTTCCTCCGACTCCACAGCCCTGCAAAAAATATCGCCACTTTACTGCCGACGCCCCCAACGCATCGGTGTGAAAGTAGCCTTAGTAAGGATGCCGGCGCCTGCACCCGAAGCCGACATTGCATGATACCCGGGTAAGGTAAGTGTCCTTATATTAAAAGTCAGTAGCTACAGTATTTGTAGCTGCTGACTTTAACTTATTTTTTTACTACAGGCTGAAACTCCTTTCTACGGAGTCTGGCTGCAATCATTTTAACTGCGGGCAGCTGAAGCTACTGCCTGTTTACTTCCTGGATTTACACACACACACACGCGCCTCCCAGCTCTGCCGCTCTCATTGGCCCTCTTATGACTCGCTCCCCCTCCCTTCGTGACAAACTCTCTCGAAAGTGAGAGAGTTGTGCATGATGTCATAAGCCTAGGCTAATGACCAGACAAGAAACAGGAAGTGGGCTGTATAAGGTATTTACTGTCAGGAAAAAAAAAGGGCAGAAGATTTATTGGATGGAAAGATGAAAAAATTACTTGTCCACAGCTTTGACAAAAAACAAAGCTGGAAGCTGATTGGTTTCTAAGGAAAGTTGCACCAGATTTTGCGCACTCCAGTCTTGGTAAATCAACCCCCAAGTGTGTTTGAATGGACGCACCCAGACCCAGCTGGCAAGCTAAAGGAGACACCCGCAGATGGAGGCAGGGGCCACTGATTTAGGAACTATCCAGAAAAAAAGACTTTACATTTTATGTAAGTCTTAAAGTGACTTTGAACAACGCCCTTATTCTTAAACAACAATCCATACACATCCACTACCTAATGGCCGCCCTGTAATCTATTGTTCATTAAATCGTATCTCCCCCCACTCACTTCCATTTGTTTGGAACAAGCATTGCAGGTTAGCTGCGTTCATGTACATCACAAATCTCAAAATTCATAGTCAAGGATACCGCTCCTTAACCAGCAAAAGCGCACCAAAGATGCAGCATGCAGGACTTTTGAAACCGCGGCGCAAATGCAGCTTAGCAATGTGAAAATGTAATTTTGATGTGCTTTTGTCCCGCTGGAAAGGTGCGTTCCAGGGCGATAAAAGCGTATTAGGAAAAGGCCCTAATATACATTTATTTTCTAAAGGCTCCATTCACACTAATGCGTTTTTTCATAAATGCAGGATTTTTTTTTTTTTTTTTTTTAACATGGGTTTTTATGGAACATGTTCACATCAATGCATTTTTGTGCCTCTGCGTTTTTGGGGTCAGGGACTTCTTTTAAACATGCTTTTTTTGGTTCAATAGATAAGCGACAGAAAAGCATGTAGAGTGTTTTTCCTGCATTTTTAAATCTGCTAAAAAACACAAATCGCTGTAAAAAAAAATACAGAAATCGCAGCAAAAAACACTACAGAAACAATCAAAAGCAACACGCATAAATGAATCAAGCCTAAGGCTCCTTTCACTCAGGGTGGACTCTGCCTGCTTAGCGAGGGGTCTCTCTCTTGAGCAGGCGGATGATAGGTCTGTGTCACGGTCTGGACACACCCCGCAGTTCTCTATCGGACGTTTGAATGGAAACGGCCCGCCTGTCCACTTCCATCCGACTGTCACCAGATGTCGGCGGGTGTCAGACACGTGCCCACTGATATCTGCCGCTCCTTAGAGAACAATGGATGGTCCGATCGGGTCCGCCTGAAAAATGGACAGTCAGACCCGATCGGATTGCCTGTGTGAAACCAGCTTTAGTCTCTGTAACTTGTGAACGGGGAGGCTCCTGAATTGGTATATTGATCCATGAATACTCTTTACAGCACCATAGTATGTATTATTATTATCATAATACAGGATTCCTATTATGACAACATTTGTGCAGCATTTACAAAATAAAGGAAGACCGTACAGTTGACAAACAATTGAGTAGACATGGGCCAGGAGGCTCTTGCTTATGAGAGCTTGCATTCTAAATGGGAGGGGCAAGGGATACAAAAGGTAATTGGGGATGGAGAAAGTAAAGAGCTCAGTTTTTAAGTGGAGGGATCATGGTCTTCTCAGTGATGGCCTAAAGGCGCACAGAGTAGGAGATGGTAGGAATGCTCTTATCATTGCTATACTTATCAAAACTTCTCCCTTGCAGTGGGGCTGCAGCGGCTCCTTTAGGTCTAGGTAATTTGGTAAAGCGGCTTACCTGATCCTCCGCTCCTGCAGGCTTCTCCACGCTGCTAGACTGGTCCTGACAGCCTCTTCTCCCCTATGCTCTGGTGGTCTAAGATCCTCTGTTGTCATTAAGACTGATGCAGGGCCCATAGCGCTGCACTGGGATGCCAAGTAACCACCACCAGAACATTGAGATGGGTGGTCAGCCCGCGGAGGGAAGGGGGAGAGTGTGCAGACAATCAGATAAGTAAATACGTTTAGGCTGGGTTCACATACGAGCTGCATGCGGCTCACAGCAGGGGTCCGGTGCGTGCTGGTTTACCGCTTTCAGCTCGAATTTTGGGCTGAATTCGGACCTGAAACGGACCAAAAGACGTACAGCATTTTTGTGCAAAACGCACCGGACCCGCTGCGGAGATGTGTGAACTGGCTCCATAGCGAGCCGGTCAAAATGTCCTGCTATTGCGAATTGGATGCGGTTCTAGACATAAATTGGCACCAATTGGGTGAGAGAAGAGATAACCGCTCAGATGAACCAGAGAGCCAATCTCCTTAAATCTGAACTATTGGTGCAGGCAATGCAATGGAAATGCAAACTTGAAGAAAGAAGAGCTGGGACAGCCGCACTCCAAAAAAGTTCCTTTTTTTTTTTATAAAAAATTGGTCACAAAATTACATGCCACGGCCAAAAATCAGAACAAAACTGACGCGTTTCGCACTGTATCTCAGTGCTTATTCATGGCTATGAATAAGCACTGAGATACAGTGCGAAACGCGGCAGTTTTTGTTCTGATTTTTCGCCGTGACATGTAATTTTGTGACCAATTTTTAATAAAAAAAGGAACTTTTTTGGAGTGCGGCTGTCCCAGCTCTTCTTTCTTCAAGTTGGCACCAATTGGGTGCTGGTTATATGGTTCAGGCTGGAGTTCTCAGATCAGTGGGCCGCTTGCACTCCAGCTCCTCCATACAGTAGACATCTTGCATCCCCTTTTTTTTTTATATATATAAAAGGCTTTCTAATGCTGCTATTAAGGGCGTCTGGCATTTTTCTTTTTTGTCCTGCCTCTAAATGTCCCTGGATATTGTGTCCATGTACACATAGGGGTTTAGAGGCAGAAATAAACCTCATTGCCATTGTGCGTGTAAACATGCGTTATCACTAGGCATATTTAGTGATTGAGCATTAAAGTGTTACTAAACCCACAACAGTAAAATCATGTATAAGCAATAAAGCATGCATGTTATACTCGCTATGGAACCTAAGGGGTTAATCCTCTCCTTCTTTTACTGTCCCCAATCCATCTGCTGATAGAACAGAGCATTGGGGCCAGTGGCGGCTGGTGCTCAAGTTTTGGGGTGCGTGCAAACGAACTGAAAAAAAACATTAATTGCGGCCTCACTGTGCCCCATTAAACGCAGCCACAGTGCCCATCAAAATTAGCCACTGTGAACCCCCCCCCCCCCCGCTCATTGTCTGCCCAGCACTTGCCTATCTCGGTGGGGCAGTGACCTTGATGGGACCTTGCAGCGGCAAGCTGTGTCCTCCATGCTTCTCCTCCTGATAGGCGTCCAATCACAACGCCTGTCGTTTCTCTCAATCAGGTGATGGGTCACACATCCGCGCTTGGCGGAGTGGTGGTTCAGTGTTAGAAAAGCGAACATTCATTCGCTTTTCTAACACACCTGGGTGATCTGCAAGCGCAATGCAATTTTGAAGCCTATTGGACCCTATGGGCCATATTCTCATAGAAGTTACGATGGAGTATCTCAGGATACTCCATCGTAACTCCCTTTTTTGGCCCGTGTATCTATGCGACTGATTCTTAAAATCATTTTCGCATAGATACACTTAAGATCCGCCATCTGTAAGTCACTTACACTGGCGGATCTTAAATGTAATGACGCCGGCCGCCGCTAGATGGCATTTACGTGAAGGACTCATTTGCGTATGCAAATGATCCTTCTACGCCGATTTCCGAACGAGTTCGCGTCGCGTAACCGTCGCTAACGTTGTTTGCGTAAGCGGAAACTTACTCCTGCTATATGAGGAGTAAATTTCCGCAAGTCCCACGTAGGCCATGTTACGGATGGCGTCGGGTCCGCGTCGTGTTTTTTCGTCGGGTACGTCATTTTACTAAGTCGTTCTTGAATACGACTTTACGTCAATGACGCACACGTTGGCGTCATTGACGTTTTCCGCCGAGAACTGGAGCATGCGCACTGGGCTTTTTGAAGCCCGGCGCATGCGCAGTTCATTAGAATCGGGGGCGCGCTTAATTTGAATACAAGCCGCCCCCTTGGAAATCCGCCAGGCTACGCCGGGGCATTTACACTCCGCCGTCCCAACTTATGCAGCAAGTGTTTGGGGAATACAACACTTGCTCCTGTAAGTTGGGACAGCGGAGTGTAAGTGCCTTAAGCGCAGCCCGCGGATTTTTAGAGAGAATATGGGCCTATGTCTCTAATCAAGGTGCTTCGAAAATACACCCCTGCCGCTGTAATTCAGGCGCCCGGCGTCCGAAAAGGGGCGGGACCCATGAAAAGGGGGTGGCGGCGGCAGCTATGGAATGCATGAATCTATTCATATAGAGGGTGGCTGGAGAGAGGGGGCGGCGCCTGTGTGCCCGTAATGGACACACTTCTACTGCTTGGGGCACTCTGCTCTGGGTGGGAACTGACTAACTACCACTGACATCACCAGTGACACTAATATAGTGATCAGTGCGAATAATCTACGTCACATGTTAATAATGAGCACTGCGCTGCGTCAGCCTATTCATATGAATAGCCTGCCTAATGCGCCACAATAAACCAAAAATGTGCGTGCGCCGCGTTCTCCAGCACAGCGCACTACCATGAAGGTGTGTAGGTGTGCCGTTTGGAATGAGTGCATATAATGTGTGACCACAACTCACTGGGGTGAATAGGGTCCTAAGTGAGTTGGAATATCTTCCCCATGTGACCACAAACGCCTCCGACTGCAACAGAAGATGTTTGCAAATACAAAGAAAAAAAAATAAACGGCACTGCAGTGCTCAGCCAATTCAGGAACATCAAAACAATGATGGGTGTAGATAGAGAGAGAAAAAAAAAAGGTAAAATAATACTACTAAAGCTTGTTTATACAATTGTAATTTGTTTAGTATGTTTGGCCAGGGAAGTGATGAATTTGTACGTAGGTGTGTTTTTCTGCCTTTTCCTTGTCTGATAAAACTGTTGACAAAAGTAAACAATACGCATTCCGATGGAGTCCTTTAATGGGATGGGCAACCTCTGATGCATCTGTCGCTATTCTTTATTCCTAATGCTAGCCGAACAGCTGGGCTTCCATTTGTTGTAGGTGCAGCTCTGTACGGTGGGAGATGAACATGACCTTCCCTGAACAGAATTCAAAGTCTAGATGTACGCTATTGTAAGAAAAATCACACTTTTTAATGAATGAGAAAAAAAAAACAATAATGCAAGGAATCATTTTTTTTTTCATTTGTCAATTAACCACCTACAAAGTGCACACACTGAAAATAAATCAATTAATATTTGCTGACTTCACCCTTGGTCTTTACCCACGTCAGGCCTGGAAGGTTTTACCCCCCCCCCCCTTAATGACGGGCCCATTTTTTGCAATATGGCACTGCATTAACTTTGACAATTGCGCGGTTGTGCGAAGCTATACCCAAAACAAATTGATATCCCCCCCCCCCCCCCCCACAAATAGAGTTTTCTTTTGGTGGTATTTGATCGCCTATGCGGTTTTTATTCTTTGCGCTAGAAACAAAAAAAGACAGACCATTTAGAAAAATATACTTTCTGCTATAAAACATATCAATTAAAAAAAATATATATCAAATTTCTATGTCTATTTAGGACGATATGTATTCTGCTACATATAATACTACAATAAGCGTATATTTATTTGGTTGGCGCAAAAGTTATCGTGTCTACAAATATAGGATATTTTTATGGCATTTTTAGTTTTTTCTTCCCCCTTTTTCTTAATTCTTTTTTTTTTTTTTTTTTTTACTGGTAATGGTGGCAATCGCCACTTTTTAGCAGGACTGCGACATTGCGGTGGACAAATATGACACCTAACTGGCACTTTTGACACTTTTTTGGGGAACTGGTGACATTATTACAGTAATCGGTGCTAAAAATATGCACTGTTACTGTAATAATGACACTGGCAGGGAAGGGGTTAAAGCGGGGGTTCACCCAAAAATAAATTTTTAACATTACATTCAGCCGTGTTGTCCTAATGACAATCGGCTGTTTTTTTTTTTTTCACCGCCGCTTCCAAGTATTTCTTCTGCTGGACTCGGCGTTCCTAATTGATTGACAGGCTTCCGACCGTCGCATACAGCGCGTCACGAGTTGCCGAAAGAAGCCGAACGTCGGTGCGGCTCTATACGGCGCCTGTGCACTGACGTTCGGCTTATTTCGGCAACTTGTGACGCACAGTATGCGACAGTCGGAAGCCTGTCAATCAATTAGGAACGCCCAGTGCCGCAGAAGACATACCCGGAAGCGGCGTAGTTGTGTAGAGTGTAGCCAGCTAAAAGGGGAAGCTGCGCTTGCCTGCCTCCACGTGGAGCTCCTCTTTAAGGATATTTGTTTAGTGTTACTTTGTGCTTGAAATTCTTCATATACCGGTGTTAAAGTGAGACTATCTAAAGATAAGGGCCTGCAGACTGGCTTATCTCTAGGCTAATTATGTGGATGAAATGGATTCACTGGAACCAGTTGTGTGTATGGCTGCAGTGCCACCTTGCTGCATTGATTGTGTTATAGACACAAAGGATTCCGACAGGGAGACGCACGAACTGTAAAGCCTTGTACACACGATCAGATTTTCATTGGACAAAGCGTAGGACTTTTGTCCGAAGGGCGTTGGCCGTGAACTTGTCTTGAAAACTAACGGCAAAGAATTGTTGGCCAACAAGCACTAAACTACGTGTTTTTTCAGCTCTTTAGTGCCACCATTTGGGCAACTTCTGTTGATGCTGTGTTATGGCAAGCATTGCTTCTGAGCATGCGTGTTTGTACTTTTGGAGTTTTGTCCGATGGACTTTGTGTACACACGATCGGAAAAACACGCAATTGTTTAAAAGCATGCTATCCCACCTTTGTCCGTGGAAAATCCGACAACAATTGTCTGATGGAGCGTCCAAACGGTCTGGATTTTCCACCAACAGCCTGTCATCACACAATTCCCGTCGGATTATCTGATCGTGTGTATGAGGATTAAATGGCTAGATGGTATAGATGTCGCATCACTGCATTAACATATTGAAGTATAAGCAAAGCCACAACTTCTTCTTTTTTTTTTTTTCTTTTTTTTTTTTGGGTGATTTGCCTTCACTTCCTGTCCCAGAGACATAGTAGGAAATGGGGGATTTCTACAAACCTAGGGGCAGCCCCCCTCCTAACAGTCGTGAGCAGAACAGGTGTCCCCATCTGAAGATCTACCTTCCCTCTCTGGTCCTGTGACAATTTAACCACTTGCTTACTGGGCACATATACCCCCCTCCTGCCCAGGTGAAATTTCAGCTTTCGGCACTGCGTCACTTTAACAAACAATTGTGCGGTCGTGCGACCTGGCTCCCAAACAAAATTGACGTCCTTTTTTCCCCACAAATAGAGCTTTCTTTTGGTGCTATTTGATCGCCTGTGCGGTTTTTATTTTTTGCGCTATAAACAAAAAAGAGCGACAATTTTGAAAAAAATACAATATTTTTTACTTGTTGCTATAATAAATATCCCAATTTAAAAAAAAAAACACTTTTTTTTTCTCAGTTTAGGCCGATACGTATTCTTCTACATATTTTTGGTAAAAAAAATCGCAATAAGCGACTGGTTTGCGCAAAAGTAATAGCGCCTACAAAATAGGGGACAGAATTATTATTTTTTATTTATTTTTTTACTAGAAATGGCGGCGATCTGCGATTTTTTTTTTTTTTTTTTTTTTTTTTATTGGGACTGCAACGTTATGGCGGACACATCGGACACTTTTGACACATTTTTGGCGCTATTCACATTTATACTGCGATCAGTGCTATAAATATGCACTAATTACAGTATAAATGTGACTGGCATTGAAGGGGTTAACACTAGGGGGTGAGGAAGGGGTTAAATGTGTACCCTAACTGTGGGGGAAGGCGGATGACTGGGGGGGTGACCGATCTATGTACAAGGGACATAGATTGGTCTCCTCTCCAGAGACAGCACATTACATATGAGATCATCTCTCATTGGCCGCACAGATCGCATCGCAAACGCCCACTCTGATTGGCCGTTCGCGGCGATCTGTGATTGGCTGTGTCCAAGGGACAACGCGCAAAGGGGCGGACGTCAATTGACATCCACTTGGATTTTGGGATCCGCGCTGTAGCCGTCATTTGACTATAGCGCGGGTCCCAAGAGGTTAAAAACGTATAAACGGTTTCTTTACTGGAAATAATGGGCACTAAGACCTATAGGGAGGTTGAATCTCCCCAACTTGGACACACAAAGAAATAAAGATCAGATGTTCTAATTACTCCAAATTCTGTCCAAAACAAACAAAAATAATGGTTTACCATACACTTTTTTTTTTTTTTTTTTTTAATACCTTGCCTGAGCATGCCAGGGCATTCTGGGACTTGTGGTTCAGCTGGTTTTCTGACCTTGGTTAGTGTTGGTGTACGGTAATCTGTTTTGCGGGTCGCTGTTAATCTATTCTTTTGCTTTTTTTTTTTTTTTTTTTTGTAGTACTAAATAACTTTTCCAGCCTGTTCTACTTGTCACACTTTGTGCAGACTCCAGAATGCCAACACTGCAGTGGAAACTTCCCGTAAGCCGATGTTGACTAGATGGAGCGCACGGTTTCCACTGTGGACTTTAATGTTGATCATATTAGAAGACAGAGATGATGTTGTTACTCCGCTTTATTTATCTTTTCATTACACATTGAGTTTTTGCTTTTTTTTTTTACTTCCATTGTGGCCTCTTCTTAAAAAAAAAAAAAAAAAAAAAAATCGTAACAAATTGGCTATAAACACAAATGACTTTTATATGCATTTCTTAGGGACATGAAAAAAATAAATAAATGTCAGCAAGTTGTAAATGATTAACCCATAACCCACCCTGCTATACCCATACATCTGATCCTGGACTGCAAAATCTATTCTGCTTCTGGCTGTGTTCAGTATACTGTATGCTTGATCATTGCAGCATAAGGTAATATTTAACTTCTCTGCTGGCAGAGTTCATTACGCAGTTGCTTATTTGGATATTCATATTATGTGGAAGCTACATTTTATCTGTCTAGTTTTAATAGCAAACCCAAAGAGATCGAACTACTGTCTGCTGATGCTTTATTTTGTATTCTAGTTCAGGGGGTCTCCAAACTTTTCAAACAAAGGGCCACTTTATTGCCCTTCAGACTTTAGGAGGGCCGGATAGGGGCCAGCAAGGGAAGAAAATGTCACGGGCCCGGCATCAGTGAGAACAAATATGGCCTCAGGGTTGGTGGTCAGAAGGAAGAGGAGTATTCCCCCTATTAGTAGGAGGAATAGTATCCCATCATTGGTATCAGTGGATAATATAGTGCCCCATTGTTGGTGTCAATTGGAGGAATAGTGCCTCATGTCAGTGGGAGGAATTGTGCCCCAAGGGCCGGATAAAGGCTAGCAAAGGGCCATCTGGCCCTCGGGCCGCAGTTTGAAGACCCCTGTTCTAGTTGACTGGCTGTCTCTGGCTATAGTCAGTTCTTGTCATCTGCGGGTCACTTTAAGCAAATTTTTGTTTAAAGTGATTGTAAAGTCTCTCTTTTTTTTTTTTTTTTTTTTTTCTTCCTAAAAATAACAAATCTGCTATACTTACCTGCTCTGTTGCAGTGGTTTTGCACAGAGCAGCTCAGATCCTCCTCTTCTCGGGTCCCTCTTCAGTGCTTCTGGCCCCTCCCTCCTCTTGAGTGCCCCCACAGCAAGCAGCTGGTATGGAGGCATTCAGACATGGAGCCCCGGCCTGGCCCCCTCTCTCTCCCGTGATTGGTTAGCTAGCCTTGATTGGCGGCAGCTAATGGCGCCGCTGCTGTGTCTTAGCCGACCAGGAGGGAGAATCTCTGATGGCTGAGACACTCGTGGACATCGCTGGACAGAGAGGGACCTTAGGTAAGTATGAGGGGGGCTGATGCACACAGAAAGCTTTTTATCTTAATGCATTAAAGCGGAGTTCCACCCAAAAATTGAACTGGAACTTGGGACAGGTGTGTGTCCGATTAATAAGTCGGCAGCTACACTTTTTGTAGCTGCTGACTCTTATATTGGTGGAACTCCGCTTTAAGATAAAAAAAACCTTCTGCATTTGCAACACCTTTAATGCCGAACTGGTATAAGGAGATCTGAGGCACCTCTTCCAATCAATCCTCTGCATTGATTACTTTTCTTACCACCTCCCCTCCCTTTAGAATGTAAGCCCCACGAGCAATGCCCTCCTTTTCTGTATTAAACTGTGTTGTAATTGTACTGTTCCCCTTTATATTGTAAAGAACTGTGCAAACTGTTGGTGCTATATAAATCCTGTATAATAATAATAATAATGCTTGCATATTATCACAGCCACTTTCCAAACTGTTCTGGATTACTAGGGGTTAAATTTAATGAGGTGCATGCCACCTTGTGAACTTTTCACTTTATTTACTGAACGCCAGGAGAACAGTTATTGCTACGCTTACGTTGCTTTGACACTGGACTGTCTGGTCTCCTGAAACTGCTGAGTCATATGCAGACACTGTGCCCACCCCTCCTCCTGTCCAATCACAGAGAGCTTTGTATTATGTGAACCTACTCGCAAAATACAAAGCCTTCTGTGAAAGGGCAGCCAAGAGGGGTGAGCAGAGGTGTTGCTGTATGAGATTGCAGCATCTCTCTTGTTAGAGCTATGGTGGTATATTGATAGCCGCACTCCCTGCGCTCAGTAAAACTGTCAGTTGTAAAGAAAATGGGAAAAGTCCACGAAGTGGCATGCATGCACCTTTTTGGACTTAACCCATGGGGTCTCTGCCCCCCCCCCCTCTTTTTTTTTCCCTTTTTTTTTCTCTTCTCTTTTTCTTCTCTCTTTCTCTCTTTCTCTTCTCTCTTTCTCTTTTTTTCTTCTCTTTTTCTCTTTTTCTTTTTCTCTTTTTCTTCTCTTTCGCTTTTTCTTCTCTTTTTCTTCCTTTCTTTGACTATGTGCTATTGTATGGTACTTGGGTACCCTGGCTGTAATCTGTACTCTGATTTTCCTTTTCTCTAAATAAAATATGAAACTAAAATGCCGTGTGTGTGTGTGTTTGTATATATATATATATATATAATATAAAAATTAACCCATGGGTGCTCAACCTGTTGCCCTCCATCTCTTGAACTATAAATCACATGAGGCATTGCAAGACTAACAGTTACAAGCATGACTCCCAAAGGCATGATGGAACTTGTAGTTTCACAACAGCTGGAGGGCCACAGGTTGAGCACTAAGGATTAAACTCCGGCGTGTTCGCAAAGCCCACGTGCAGAGCCGCCAGGAAGTCGGCACTGCGCTAATCACAGGCAGTGAGACATTTCCCGATCTCTGCAGCTGCGCATTGGGACAATGTCTCACTGCCTGTGATTGGTGCAGTGCCGACTTCCTGGCGGGCTCTGCACGTGGGCTTTGCGAACACGCCGGAGCTCGTTCTTATTGAGCACCTATGACTTAACCCATAGAAAGCTAGCAGATTTTGGACAGTGGCTGAATTCCTGAAATTTTGTTTTAAAGTGTCAGTAATCCTGAAAAATCTAAACGTAAGATGTGATCCATTGGCATGGCAATCGGACAACGTTTTTAAAGGCTGTGTAATTAAACTTTTTGTGTGACTGACGATTTTTCTGATTTTCTGTACAAATGTTAAAACAACATTTTTACCAGTGTATGGCTAGTCTTAGTTATGGATTGAGCAATGCTCTACCCTTATCAGGCAGAAGAGCTTTTCTTTAACAAAAGATTGTCTACTTTATACTTATAGTGGCGCTTAACTTTATTGAGACCTAGGCTCTGTAAATTCTCTTAGGTTCTGTAAATTCTTCTAAAAACATTATACACCCCAATATTATATATATATATATATATATATATATATATATATATATATATATATATATATATATATATATATATATATATATATATATATATATATATATATATATATATATAGGTTTATACCCTGACAATAGTATGGGAATACAAAATATGTATTAAAATGCTGAAAGGCTATGGATAGGGTTGGGTGTCGCTGTAAGGGAGTTAAGGTTCTGGAGGGGGTGAAGGGACTCTGCAGTGGACTTATTGGCCCTGTAGGGGTTGAGGTTTTTAGAGGGAGCAACTGTTGGGATATCTAGAGGAGGCTTGTAGCTTTTCAGGGGCAATGTGGGAGACCCAAGGACTCTGTAGGAGCTGGGGGACACTGTTGGAAGTTGGAGGACTGGAGGCTCTGCAGCAAGCTAGGGGGCACTGCAGGGTGCTGGGTGGTAGTTTGGGGCACTGAGGGCCACTATGGGATGTTGGGGAGCCCTATGGGAGCTGGAAAGCACTGTGGGAGGTTTGGGAGTGCAGAAGGAGGGAGGCTGCGGCCCATAAGTGGATCACAGCCATGTGATTGAGAACCACTACATTATACCATCATGTAATTAGCCTCATGATATTCAGTGTGCTGCTGCTACCTGTTATGTTAATATAATCTATAGGGAGTATTTATGATCTACTACTATTATGTTATGTTATCAAGCTTTTTCATAAAAGTAGTGCAAGAAGTGAGCTATATTGGGAAAGTGGAGTTATGCTCGGTACACACGATCCGATTATCGGACGAATGATCGTCCGTTTTTCTTTTGGATGCTAATCTCATGTCGAATCTGATGAGTTTACTAAAGTCACACAAATTCTCGTACGGCAGAATAAAAAATCGGAAGTGATGTCATGTAATGCATTTGTATTGCATTTTCGAACGACCGCTGTACTGAAAAAATTTCTGTGCCTGTCCGATAGAATAAAATCGGATGAACTGTCCTGATCGGCTCTCGGAAGCTCTGTACGAACGATCCGATTATCATACGATCGTTTCGAAAGCGGCATTTTTCGTACGATTTTCGGATCGTGTGTACGGGGCTTCACTATTCTCAAGTTTATATACTTTGCTCAAGTTGGATTACTGCTTTTTTTTTTTTTTTTTTTTTTCTTGAATGAGCATGTGTCCATTTCATCATTTCCCAGCAGACCTCCACAATTTACAGTATGGGGCATTCTGCTATTGGGGGTCCAGAGGCCATTCATTTTATTTTATGACCGCATTTTTATTATATGTTAAACCCTGTATATCAGAAATTTGCATGAGATTTGTTCTCTGGAGAGCAGCTCGTGTCTGGCCATCAGCCTGACCACAAGTCCTATTTAATGCTGGTCTTAAGAATGCCATTCCAGACATAGCAAGACAGAGCGGAACGCATTCTGCGTAGTAAATTGACTAAAATCAAAATCGTGCAGCCTGGTAGTATGAGATCCAGCAGTGTGATACCCATGTAATTTATACAGCTGTGCTTTCTTTCGCTTTCCTTTTCTCTCAAAACAAAGTTGTCCAAGTTTCGCCTTCTGCCCTTTAAAGGTAGGAGCAGAACTTTATTTTTACTGTGTGTATATGTGTGTGTATGTATATGTGTGTGTATGTATGTATGTGTGTGTGTGTGTGTGTATATATGTATATATATATATATATATATATATATAATATATAATTATTTATTTAGGCTTGTTAATATTGTTTATGGACTGAAACATCTATGGGATATGATGCGTTGCGATAAGACAACTTAACCTAAGGGCTGTGTTGGGTTAAGGCAGTCCATCCAAAATCAGTGGGCTACCTTAGTTCGTCCCAGTGACACTGACGGGGGGGGCACAGTTCGTCCCAGTGACACTGACGGGGGGGGCACAGTTCGTCCCAGTGACACTGACGGGGGGGAGCACAGTTCGTCCCAGTGACACTGAAGACACGGGGGGCACAGTGTGTCCCAGTGACACTGACGACAGGGCACTACTTTTTCCCACAGACATTGGGCCCTTTGTTTAGAAAGTTTGGAGACCTCTGCTTTAGAAGTATCTTTAGGATGCACATGAAATGACAAACAATTGTGCTGTTTACTTGTACATGGCTTGATATGAGACCTTTTTTTTTTTTTTTTTTTTTTTTTTTTTTTTTACACAATAATTTGACCAATGTCACATGTTGGAAATATTGTTGCAACCAGATGAGCTAGGCTGTTGTGTCAGATTTACATATTTTAAGACAAACGTTTTGTATAGCCAAAACTTTTATGATTGATATGTGTGTCCTAAACAGATGAGCCAAGAACAGTTTTTTTTTTTTTTCCCTTTATCTCTATCTTAAAGGGGTGTTCCAGCCTTTTTTTTAAGTTTATTAAAAGTCAGCAGCTACAAAAAGTGTAGCTGCTGGCTTTTAATAAACAGACACTTACCTGCTCCACGTTCCAGCGACGTGCCGGTCGGGGCTCCGCTCCTCACCCCCCCTCACCGGCCGGCGTCTTCATTCCTAGTGTGGGCACCCGGCAGTGACAGCTTTCGGCTTCACGGCTGGGCACCCACTGCGCATGCGCGAGCGGCACTGCGCATGCGCGAGCGGCACTGCGCATGCGCGAGCGGCACTGCGCATGCGCGAGCGGCGCCGTCCGATTGGACAGGCGCTCGCCTACAGGGAGGGGCTGCAATAAGGCGATTAAGCTAATCGCCTTACCAGCCCCTCGACGGAAGGAGGAAGTGGGACAGGAAGTCCCACTTCTCCTGACGTCCCCCCTACCCCCCCCCCCCAAAAAAAAAATATTACATGCCAAATGTGGCATGTAAAGGGGCAAGGAGTGGGTTAAGCGGAAGTTCCATTTTTAGGTGTTTTTTTTTTTTAAGTGTGTGTGTGTGTTGTTTGTTTGTTTGTTTGTTTGTTTGTTTGTTTGTTTGTTTGTTTGTTTGTTTGTTTGTTTGTTTGTTTGTTTGTTTGTTTTTTTTTTTTTTTTTTTTTCCAAATATCCCTCTCTCTAGCCATCTTTCTTGTTCTTTTTCTCCCTCCTTTTTCTCTCCCTTCCATGTGTTCTCCAGATCTGTGGTGTCTTGCAGCAGTGACACCTATGCCGAAATCAGAAGATAGGGTCTCCTCCAGCCCCCTCACACTTCACATTTCTCACCAGTCAGCTGACCTCTAGTGTCTGCCTGCCCCACAGCCATGCCACAGGATCCAGGGACTGCCCTGCTGGGTGGCTGCGAAAAGGCTGTGAGTGCTTCAGGAGCAGCCCCAGGATTTGGTGACCCTTGGAAAATCATGATTTCACCCCCGAGTGGGTCCCGACCCCCAGGTTGAGAACCATTGGACTAGAGTTTGGGAATGGCTGCCTACTTTTTTCTCTCAATGAAGTTTGAGCATGTATTGTAACATTTACTCTACAGGCTGCGGCATTTCCCTTGTATTGGCATCAGATCTACTAATGACTAATGCATATAGTGACTATATTTGTGGATATGCTGCAGCTGTTTATAGTGAGCGGCAGACAAGCAGCTGTTCCGTTTCTGTGGATCCACACGTTGTAAAGTAAAAAATGGCGGTAGGTTGGGCAGGACGCAAAGCTCAGAACAACGACCTATATACAATTACTAAAAGCATGCCTTTAAGTGTTGTTCATATTTTTGGTAATGTTATGTGTTAATTTGGGCTACTAAATAAAAATGATAAAAAGGCTTAATGTGACGCGAGCAGCTGACTAGATGTATTGGCTTAACCTGGCCCATGACACCCATTAATTGGATGCGAGGTGCTTTAATAAACAGCTGCAGGCCAGCAGACAAATTGCTGAGCTTTCAATGTTAAGAGAAGGTCACAATGACCCCTCTGTTCTAGAAGATCTTTCCTGTTAGGTTACTGATTTATGTATAAATGGCATGTGTACCATTTTTCTTTATAGTACATTTTTATATGACTAGAACACGGATGATTAATTCTTTTTTTTTTTTTTTTTTTTTTGAGGGACAAGATATTTTTCAATGTCTTTTTTTTTTTATTTATTTTTTTATACTATGGAAATTCCTTTTTTCTTTATCCCAGCAGATCCATTTTTACCTATTGAATATTTATAGAAAACAATGTTTTGTCCCTGGTGACTTGTCACCAAAATATTTATCGATCATGCCAAGGAGAATCTTTTTACTGTATTTCTGGAAGATGCTCTTTACTTAGTAATACATATCCTTTACAATCAATAACACCTTGTTCTGATCTAGGGCTAAAATGCTTTTATGATGAAACAAAAGATAGCCATTTTCATGATGTATTATATATAGATCACCATATATTGTAATAGTTTAAAAATACATACATTGATTTTTTTGGGGGTTGTGTTCTTTTTATGTTCCTTGAAGTGAATGTTGAAGCCACATAATGGAACGTTCATGTATCAGTCAACTGCTGCAGCTAGTGCAAAGAACATTCATGAAATGTAAGGCTTCATTTCCACTGGCGTTTTTACAGCCACTTTTCTGAGCGTTTTTTACAGCTTAAAAACGCCTGTCCATGTTATTCTATGGCATCATGCCCACATAGGTGTTTTTGAGCTGCAAATGGCATAGGCGTTTTTGAGCTGTAAAAAAAACGCAGGACTAGGGCGTTCTGAAGCTCCAGAGTAGAGCTGTAAAAACGCCAGACGTTAAACGCTCAAACGCGCGAAAATGCTCAAAAACGCGACCGCTGCATTTTTTAAAGCTGCAGCTCACAAAATTTTTTTTTTTTTTTTTTTTTTTACAAAATAAACATGGACAGGCGTTTTTAAGCTGTAAAAAAGGCTAACAGTGGCTGTAAAAACGCCAGTGGAAATGAAGCCTAAGGAGGAATGATCCGTTGTGCTGATTCCCGATACTGTATTTATTGGCGTATAACACTCACTTTTTTTACCCTGAAAATAGAAGGTAAACTGTGCCTGCGTGTTATACGCAGGGGGCTGTGGAAAGTTTTTTTTTTTTCTTCTGAAACTTCCCTATTAAAGTTAGGGTGCGTGTTATACGCCTGTGCGTGTTATACGCCGATAAATACGGTATTTATTAATATTTTTTAACATTTACAAACGGCTAGAAAATTTATAGCATGTATGTGGTTATTATGTATGCTGATATGACATACTTGTAAGAAAGATTACATTAGGGCAGTGAAAAAAAGGGACAATTGTGTTTGAGACAGATTTCCCATAACTATGGCAGCTTAAAGGGGTCGTAAAGGTTTGTTTTTTATTTTCTAAATAGGTTCCTTTAGAGCCGGTTTACACTGGGGCAATTGTTGGTGCGTTTAAATGCCGCATTTAGCTGCATTTGCATTTAGAAGCGTTTCAAGTGTTTTTTCGTTTATGGGGGTTTAAAAAAACAAAAACGCCCATAAATGAAACGCTTACCGCGTTTAGCATCTGAAACGTGGAAATCTGCATCATTTTTTTTTTTTTTTTTTCTTTCAAAGAAATGCTGTTAAACACAACTGCCTAAAAACGGCAATAAACAAGACTGTGTACATGGTCACATGGGATAACATTGAATGAGTTCAGGAGCAGTTGAAAAAAGCATCCAACTGCCTCTGAACGTACATTTAGCAGCGTCCTGTGTACATGGGGCCTGATTTATAAGCTGGTGCACATTAAAGGGGAGGTTCACCCTAAAAACTACTTTTTTTTTTATTACAATGGCCCCCCACATTACAATACGATTAAGGCTATTATTATTTTTTTGAAGCTGTACATACCTTTTGTACAGCATATTCACCCGTTGTGAGGAACGCCCACTCCCGCGGGACTCGCATGTCTGTGATTGACATTTTGACCAAAAACGAGCTCCCCCCGTCGCGTAAGCCGCGTCACGATTGGCGAAAGGAGCCGAACGGCGATGCGCATGCGTCTGTTTTTTGTTACAGAGGGCGTCTAGGGCAAGAATTATTGCTCTCGCTCTAACGATCGTGGTGATACCTCGCATGTGCGGGCGCTACTCACGTATGCGTTCGCTTGTGCATGCGAGCTTTGCGGGACAGGGCGCATTAAGTTTTTTTATTTTTATTTTACCTTATTTAAGCCTTCTGTGAATTAACAAATAAAGAATGCCCCCTGATACGTTCATCTATTGGTTGATATCACTTTGGCCTCTTTCACACTGGGCAGATCAGTAATGATCCGCCCCGTGCACCTCCGCTTGCTCAGCGGGGATCGCTCCGTTGATCCCCGCTGAGCCGGCGGATGACAGGGCGGTCCCCGCACACTGTGCAGGGACCGCCCTGTCTTTTCTCCGCTTCCCCCTATGGGGGGGATCGGATGAACACGGACCGTATGTCCGTGTTCACCCGATCCGCCAGACGGAAGGAAAAGTAGGTTTTTCCTCCGTCACACTTTGGCGGATCGGAGCAGGTCGGATGTCAGCGGGCATGTCACCACTAACATCCGCGGCTCCATAGAGGAGCACGGAGCGCCCGTACAGGTCCGCAAAAAAAACTGACAGACGGACCTGAACGGGCGCTCACTTTTTCTAGGCTGCGTGAAGCTGCCTTTTGCGTTCCCAATCACTTGTATGGGAATAAAATCCATTCTGGTTTGAACAAAGGCCTATGTACACAGAGAGCAGACCTTTATGGCCCATTCTGATGTCACTAGTAATGTTGTAGTTTTATTAATCCACCTCAACAGACTAAAGTGTTACAAAACCCACAACAGTAAAATGAGTCTGAATATGCAGCAACACATGCTTGTTATACTCACTGTGGAATCCAAGTGGTTAATCCTCTGCATTGCGTAAAAATGCTGTTTGATCCTGTCTTCTCTGATTCTCCCCCTTTTTTCCTCTGACCCCTAATAATTTCCTGATAAGAGTCTGGAGTCAGGCTGCACATGCTCAGTTTGGTGTGTATTGCTAGAAAGGTTTTTATTTTATTTATTTTTTGGGGAGGATGCATGTGTGATCAGCACAGGCCAATCGGCACTGTCCAGACAGAGGGTCAGGAGTCTTGCAGTCTCATAGGACAGTCGGAAAACTACTCCTACAAACTTTAACAAGTGCTTGGCTGGACACTAATAGAAATCACAAGACTGCTTTATACTGCTGATGAGAAATAGTATTTAGCAGTTTATATTTACTAAACTTATTGTATTTCTGTGTACTGTGGGAAACCAGATATAGTGAATGCAGGGTCCTGGGTTTTGTAATACTTTTATGTACATTTACCTTTTCTTTTAAATGCACTTCAGCACATGACAAAGCATGGCATGTGTGTCTTCTGTTTGTGTATGTGCAACACTGTACAGTAATAGGTGTGTGTGTGTGTGTGTGTGTGTGTGTGTGTGCGCATCCTATTGCATTAGGGTATGCACCCCAAAGCTCAAACACGCTTGCCTTCCTCTGCAGCCTCAGCTGCGCAGGACAGTGAATGAATTGGAAGTGCTGAGTGGCTTCCAGTTCATTCACAAACTGAAGAATAGTAAACTGTGTTAATTTATAACAGTGACTGAGTGTGTTCATTTAGTAAAGGCACATATTTACTAACCCCTTGCCCTGCTCTACATCCTTAAACATCCCCTGCAGCAGCTCAGAGGAGAGACCAGCAGCACTGCAGGATGGAGAGGCACATGGGAAGAAGCACAGGCAGTAGGGGGAATCTGCACTGCAAGCAGTGATTCGGATGTGCCCAGGCACACCTGGCACACACCTATGTGTACAGTACATTTGGGATGGCATTCACAATGCGTATTGATGCACATTCTGGTAACATTCAAACATTTCACAGTGTAGTTGGCGTTCCAGTCATGATGAATGGGGCCACACAGATTCTAAATAGGCGCTTAAAGATTATTTTGTGTATAACGTGTAAGTGCAATGCGTTTTTGCATTTCTGTTTAACTTTTTCTTTGTTTTGTAATTTTAAACAATCATAATGGTACTTTATGCACCACATTGTGTTCTGACATGCAGGCTCCCTGCAATTTTGCGCAATGCATGCGTATGGTGGGAACAGCGTATACAGTATATACAGCAATTGTGTTCATAATGCCCCTGTGTTGAGTCCGTGTCTGTGTTGCCAACCTACCAGATTGAAATTTACTGACACAACATCCACAATTTACTGGCACACCCAAGTTTTTACTGGCATTTCCAAAAGTTACACAATTGCAGTTTTAAGTGCAAATTTCAGTATTTAGGCTACAAACAAATACAATATGCAACTAGCAATGTAATTTAAGGTAGATAATAAGGCAAAAAGCATATTTATTTTATTTTCGATATAGTAGGTAAGTAGCTCAGAGACAGGGCAATAAATTAGAATGGGCGGCGCACACACAGAAAATTGACTGTCACAGTGACACTGACAGCAGTGTGCAGCAGCACAAATGAAGATGAGACTTCACTGACACAACACAGTGTGAGTCACAGTGGCAGTCTCTCTCCAAGCTAAGTGGTCCCTCCAGTCTAAACTGCACTGACGGTCCTGATCCCAGCCTGCCTTGCTCCCATACCGCCGACCCGCACACGAGGCTCTGGCCACTGTGCTTGGCTCCATTGCACCATGACATCACACGACATGCTCAGGCGCCGCCTGCACCAGAGCCACCCGATCCAACTGTTGCAGTCACTTGGATGGTCTCGGGTGGCTCTGGACCAAGCTGCCATATTTTTTACTGGCAACCTTTTACATTTACTGCCAGAGGAAAATGGCTTGTTTTTATACTGACGGTTGGCAACACTGGTCTGTGTAGATTGTTGTGAAGGAGGAGCACTTTACCGGTCCTTTGGAACCAGCTCACGGAGACCTCTCGGCACACCAGGGCTCTTATTACCAAATAAAGACTCTTCTCTGCCAAAACCTGAGCTTGGGATCCCCAGCTATACTTCTGTGACTTGCATGGATAGTTGGATGTGCAAGCATGATCTTACCATCTTTGAGTATTTCTGCTGCTCTGTACTTTTAAGTCTATGGGCACTTTAGAAAAACAGAAGACAGGCATGGAAGTCGCACAAAAAAAGATTTCTCATTTAAGATTCTTTTAAACTCATGTTGGTGAACTAATCCTCTATTATACATATTTCAATATATTTTATAAATGCAGAAATGTGTGTGTGTGTGTGTGTGTGTATAAATATCAGTAAATGTGTATATCTAGCATAACCGTTTGATATAGAAAAGATTACTAGCAGATGCTGACATTTTTGTTCACAAGTTTATTGTAGGAACTGAGAAGTGACTTTTTCCACTTTTCTTTTTGAAGTTCAGAGGCTAATCTAACACAATGCAGATACCGAGTGTTTCCTGTTAATTTTGTGAGTAAGAGTTTTTAGTGCACATTTTAATGTTGTTCTCTCATGACTAACTTTTTCCATTCTTCTTGAACTGCTTCCCGGTGACTGGCGGGAAGGATATTGATCTTATTCGTTTTGGGGATTTAACTGAGGTAATACGCAAATGATTGTATCCTCTGTTTTGCTTACTAGTTAAAGTGAAAATTCCTTTTACTCCTGAGTCAGAACATTGAGGATAATTGTATTTGTATTATCTTGGACAGTTTTGTGGTATAAAAACCATAGAATTTACAGTAAATTGCACACACAGTATTTGAGGACATGTATATTTTTATCAGTTTCTTGTGTTGGCAGATCTATTAACACATCCCTCATTTTCCTTGGATAGACAACATATTGAAACTGTGCCTGGCATTCTACATTCTTTCTAACGGTGAATAGAAGACATGAAAAGGTTGTCCTTTTGTACGTAGTAAGATTCCAACTGCAGATTTGTCAAGTCACTGGGGAAACCAAGGAGTCGCCCAAATTTTTCGGAGCGGTCTACCATCAATACAGGGCTTTTATACCCACCTCCATACCGGGCCTATTCTGGCACTTCTTTCCTACATGTACAAATCATCATTATTTTGCTAGAAAATTACTCAGAACCCCCAAACATGATATGTTTAGCAGACATGCCGGCCCGCGCTGCATTCTGGGGTTTGTAGGCAGAGACAGGGCGCGCAGCACGTCGGACGTTTTTTTTTCAGAGTGGAGGATGTCGGTAGCGGCGGCCGTCAATTGGCTGTTATCGGCCCGCTCTGCATTCTGGGGATTGTAGGCAGAGGCGGGGCAGCACGTCAGGCCCAGGGACGAATGGAGCTTTCTTGTGCTAGGCTAGGAGATGGAACGGAGCCTGGAGCGCTAAGTCACATGAGAAGTCACACTGGTGCGAACCAGGGCTTAGCTATCGAGTCAGCCTGCATTGCTGTAAGTATTGCAAGGAGCATGGCTTGACTCTTGACTGGCTCTGAAAGAGAAAACAAAGATGTTTTCTAAGCTTCCAATTTTGTTATTCTAACCACCTGGAATATGTGTGTAAGTGTAGTTTTTTAAATTGATGATTTTAACACTAGACTGGTCCTTTGTTCAGCATTACTTAATAAGAATCTTTAGGATAGATCTGCCAAGAACCATATGGATTACTGGTTAGACCGGAGTCTAAAATATATTAACCTTTCAGCAGTGGCACTAGACATGTCCAGAGGTGCAAGGGTGGGAACAGCCTCTAAAGCAATTTGGGATGGGGGGGGGGGGGGTTATACACGGTAATAAAGCAGTAAAACATTTTGATTGGCTTCTAGTGCTATTACGTTGGTTAAGCTTTAGACCCCTTTCACACTGAGGCAGTTTTTATGCGTCTTTAGAGCTAAAAATGACACCTGTAATGCTGCCTCCCATGCCGCCTGAATGTGTAAGCCTGAGTGCTTTCACACTGGGGGGTTGGGCTTGCGGGACATTAGAAAAAGTTCTGTATACAGCGCTCTCAAAACGCCCTGCCCATTAAAATGAATGGTCATCACTTCCGAAGTGCCTGAAAATGGCTTTGGGAATGCCGCAACACAGGCGGTTTTAACCGCTTCTTTGAGGTTAAAAGCGCCCCGCTAGAGGCCAAATGGCTCGCTAAAATGAGTGAAGCTTTATCGTTAACACACGGGTGCCCCAAGTGTGAAAGGGGTCTAAAGAAATTTCAAGCCATATGGAGTCCCAGTCTTCCCCTAGGGACTCGCTTTTGGAGAATAGCCTCCCACTTCGAAGTGTAGGCAGAGAGGGAGTCGCTACAATTAAGTCATAATTGAGAGTAATTGTACGATTATCCCTTTAGCATAAGAATCACAGGAACAGGTTTGTTCAAATACAGAGTGTGAAGATTGTCTGACTGTCTGTGTGGTGGATACCAGTGTATTCATAAAGTTCTTAATCTGCAAGAACCTGAATATTTCTCTGAAAGGGATATTGTGATGTTCCTGCAAACCGTTTTCCATGTACCAATAGGCTTTGAAAAGAGGTTAAGTAATGTTCCCTCCACCAGGAAAATGCGGCTGGACTAGAAAGTCCTGAAAAAAAAACCAAGGGTGACCCAAGAAAGAGGCCAAAAAATCCCTTTTTTCTTTTGCTTGGTCGTTAAAGCGGAGGTTCACCCTAAAAAACAAGTTTCTACCATGCCATTCAGCATACTAGCGTGATCTACAGTATGCCTTTATTTATTTTTTTTGCGCCGTACTCAGTTTAATCCATTAGTTTTTTTTAGACTCCCCGCGGGGAGTAGGCGTTCCTATGCAGAGGGGAACATGGTTGACGGCAGGCTATGGCGCGTCACGCTTCCCGAAAATAGCCGGAGTAGGATTTTTAGGGTGAACCCCCGCTTTAATGATAAGAGATGGTAAACCTGCATTAGGCCATTTAGTGAGGATCTTTACTAGGCAACCTCAAATGAATATTTTATAAAAACTATTCTGGCAAAAAGTATTGTATATTAGGCTTTGGTATCATACTTATGGATGCAGTGAACGATTCTTTAGTAAAACTGGGTACTTTGGGGACCCGGTACGGCCGGCCAGTACCGGGTCCCCAAAGTCCGGGAGATCAGGCGCAAAACGGTGACTCGAGTATAAGTCAAAGGGGGGCATTTTTAGCATCAAAGAATTTGCTGAAAAACTCTGCTTATACCTCGAGTATATATGGTAGTTTTAGATAAATTGGACTGCAAAATCGTAAGAACGATTTTCGAGTTGATTGTAAAGGTGCCATCTTGTGTTTGAACTTGCAAGAGTTAAAGGGATCAATCTGGATCTATATGTCTGTGTGCCAAGAGAGTGGAGTACTGCGTTTTGCTATTAAAACCTAATTTTGGTCTTCTGTAATGCAAATCATATCCATCTTGTTTAAAGCTTGCGTATGTGTTGATCGCTTGCTTGCTTTATCTGATATATAGACAGGGCTAGACCTTTTCTTCAACATACAGAAATCTCATTTGTTGAATCCTTTTGAACATTCCTCTGCCCACATATCACTTTCTATACTATAAATACGAATTTGTTTAATTTTGTAGAATATAGATCTGCTTGATGCATCTTTGCATTGTAGGGTTCTTTTAATAACACTTAGCATGTTATTGTGTGTTGGGAGCTATCTATGTTTTTGAGCTTGTTTTCTGCTAATTGGATTTGCTGGCAGGCAGCTTGTGTTTTGTGTATAGTTTGATGGAATTGATTTCCAGCGACCTTGAACTGGACAAGCTTGACAATTCTGGACTTTCCCCCATCGCTTTTTAGAACTTTAACCACTTCAGGGCAGTGGACTTTGTACACATTATGGAGTAGAACAATTTACACAGTTCAGCTATGTGCCCATTGATTTGTTAAAAATGTTGACATTCTTTTACATAGCTCTCAACTGTCCGTGATTTCGAGGGACTGTCCCTGATTTGGAACAAAGTTCTTCTGACCCTCTTTTTCCTCCTCATTTGTGCCTCATTTTGGTCTGATCTATAAAGTTGTGTATATAAAATGCACTTTTTATCTTTCAAAAAGTCTTTCACAGTGCTAAACCTTCCATTCAATTTCTAAATTGCTACATTTGTCAATTTCAAAAGCCAATATAAACAAATAGTGGTAAAAAAGCATTTGTGGGTTTAACAAATGACAATATAATTCTCCTTTTAAGGGGGTGTGGCCAACACACTTTTTGCTAATATGCGTCCCTCATTCCCATCTCAAAAAGTTGGGAGGTATGCTTTTACTTATGATTATAGATGTGATGTGTCCCATCATTAGAGCAGCTATAGTCCGTTTATTGGCTAATTGTGACCCAAGACCTGCTTTGTGTGCTTCTCAGGCTCTATTGGAGGGGGTGCAAGTCCTATGATATCCACCCCCAGGAGTGCTGGTTCGGGAGGGAGCTCCTCCCGGCTTCTGCAATGGCTCCCTATGATCACACATCCAAGACACTCCTGAGGTGTGTGTGTGTGTGTGTGTGTGTGTTTGTGGGTGTTTTACCTCAGTCTGGACTTTGACCCAATGCGTTTCGCTCCACCTCTGAGATTAGTCTTCTGTTATTAGCTGATGTGGTGGCGCTACTCCAAGCTCTGGTAAGTCCATTTTAGCAGGACCCACCCAGCTGCTGATTGACAGCTGGCTCCACCTCTCAAAACTTGGCTAAAAGCTGGAGCCAGCTTTGTGCTCACCCAGGCAGTGAATGTTGCAGGAGCAGGGTGGGGAACGGTGACTTTCAACTCCAATCAGATTGAGAACTGAGTGTTCAGCGGTAATGTGATTGCTCAGTTCTTGGCGCAGATGTGGGACAGCTGAAGATTCATACCGATGCTACAGCATAGAGGGGAGTAGAGATGTTTATTTTTTTGCAAACTGCCCACTTTTCCTTTTTTAAGGAATTTTATGTGACTGTTCCTATTGTTCAGAGAGTTCATTTATTTCAGACATTAGTACTTCGATTTTTCGTAACTCACATTCGATGCATTTGGCATCCCATTCAAAGGAATGGGCTGCCTTTAATACAGCACATGTCAATGTGTGACATGTGTTAACATTAGGTCGTTACTGCACCTCAACGCAGCCCATAGATTTTGAAAAGGGCCCTTAAAGCAGTATGAAGCCCTACACAAAATGTGTTGGGCCTTATGCAAATTGGCGTCCAGGGGACGAAACGGCAGCTTTAAAAATGCACCTAAAGCTGTGTTTTGTAAACATGTTTAGGCACATCAAGCACTAAGACCCGGTTCACACTGGGGCGACACGACAGGCGGCTCAGCCTCCTGACGCGTCACGTCCCATTCAATGCTATGGAACCGTTCTAATAGGAGCGACACAAGTCGCTCCGACTTAGAAAAAAGGTTCCTGTAGTATTTCGGGGGCGGCTCGGGGTGATCTGCATTGACTTCTATACAGAAGCCGTTTTGCGAATCGCCTCTAAAGTCGTCCTCAGGACGACTTGCAGAGTCGCCGGCGAAGTCGTGCCGCCTATGTGTGAACCGACTCTTAGGAGTTCATCAAGAGTATTTGGGCTTGTGAAGCATTTTTTTTACACTGAAACGCTCCTCATCTGAACTCGCTGTCATGGACACATAGGCTATCAAAGATGGGCATTTGGAGGCAAAAAAAGTTAAAACCCTCAAAAGCAGCCTTTTTGATGCCTGGCATGAGACCTTATATTGCAGTTTCTTAAACGTGGTAGCTGCATTGGTTTCCTTTTTTAAGGCTTTTTCCCTTTAGGCTTTTGGCTATAAAGCACATTGCAAAGCAGTAGGGCTCTTAAAGTGGTAATGGTATGTATGTATGTATGTATGTATGTATGTATATGTGTGTGTGTGTGTGTGTGTGTGTGTGTGTGTGTGTGTGTATAATATCTATCTATCTACTCCTTGTAATGGTTTTGCAGAGGAACCCTGGTCCTCTTCTTTTTGGGTGACACTCGAGCGCTCTTGCTCCTAAACATTGTCCATTCACACACAGGGCGCGACTTGGGGGCCCCCCCACTCTCTCCTCATTGGTTTACTGGCTGCGATTGATAGCAGCAAGGGCTAATGGCTCCCGCTGCTGTGTGAGCCAATGAGGAGTCGGACACGGAAGAGCTGCTGTTCTCATGCACATTGCTGGATCGAGATGGGACTCTGGTAAATATAACTGTGGCCAGGGAGGGTTGGCTGCACCCAGAAAGTTTTTCACCTTCATGCATAGGACGCATGAAGGTAAAAAACCTTCTGCCTTTAGAACCACTTTAATGGTTAGGGATGCTGCCATTCTCTCTGCTGTTATATGTGCTGCTGTGCAAGGGATTACATGAGGCCAAAAAATAATTGAATGCATAAGTAGAAGTGTTTTTTTTTTGTATTTGCCTGGAGCCCTGCATCAAGGCCCAATTCACACTACACCTTTCCTGAAGAAACCGCAAAATGCACAGGAAACAAGCATTTAGGAAACGGCAAAAGATGTACTGCAAACATGCATCACACTTGTTTTTTGCAGTGCCATTAATTGTTGTTGGCATCCCCAACGCTCGACCTAAAAACGGTTGAAAGCTTCTATGGCATGCATAGGGCAGCCCTGTCAACAGAATGTGAAAGGAGGGAACAGCCATTTGGGCCCGCCTTCGTGGGCTTGCTGCAGCCTCGCCCCTTTCCCGCTCAAAATTTCATAAGATATTTGTGAGGTAATATAGAGTGATTTAGGGTACTGTCTCTTTAAAAGTTATGAGGGGGAAATTTTTAACCAATCAAAAGCCATGGAAGGTTCTAGTAAATTCAGGACCCCTATAAATATTTTTGTCTGACAGGATTTTTCACAGTTGGTCAAGCCTTAGCAAAAGAGCTAACCTCTCTTCCCTCCCTTGTCGTTGGCACTTATGTGGTATGAAAGTCACCCTGGATTTCTAGGGGGGGCTTTAATGTTTTTTCATGGCTCGAGTTCTAATAACTGAGCTTCCAGATAGATTTAATTTTACTTGAATATTTATGATTTTATGCCAATAGTTCTGTTTTTTTTTTCTTATTTTAGGTTGTATTTTGGGGAATAATTAGATTTATATTTATAACCTGGTGTAATGTCTTGGGGTGTGGGCTGCATGCAATCCCATGGGCTGCCCTATGCACGATTGTGCGCAAAAAAACCTTTACCTAGGGGGAACGTGCGTTCCCCTTTGGTAAAGTGTGAATGGGGCTAAGTTGGCAATTACCAATGCACTTTGTGTACTTAAAACTGTAAAATCTTAGGACAAGAATACATTTTGTAACTGGTGACATTTGGCCTGTGGGGTTTATGACTCTCTACAATGATCACATCTTTTCCTCATCAACTTGGTCTATTTTCAGAGCAAGCTGTTTTGTGTGTGAGTCGGGGCTAGTAATGTGTGCCTTGGGACTGATCACACATCCATTTTCAGCCTCCCATGAATTCCGACATAACAGGGCTGCGGACACACGGCATGTTCCGGGTCTTCTTGTAATGGAGATAGGAAGTGGGAGAGATGTAAAATGTAAGCCTAATTTCTCTGTCTGCTCTACATGACATATCAGAATGATTATATCGGCATCCTGTAGTGTGACACTTGCCTTTCTAGAATATTAGAATTTTAGATGCTTCCTATGTTTTCCATATGTAATCTGAATTCTTATTTTTTTAATTCCTGAAATGTCGGTTCCGCCAGCTCCCGATCAAAATTAGAGACTGGGAGTGGTCAGTCCTTGTACTCTGGGAGCATGCACTCTTAATGCAGAAACGTTGTCCTCATTGGACCTCCATGGACATGTATGTGCAGTGTGTGGACATTGAGGTCCACTCTCCTTGCCACTGTGCACATGCATTACTGGGTTGGCAAAAGGTTAACCATGTGGTCCCAAAGCCAGCCATAGGCAGTTAGAATCTTGGCCGGTTAAGCAGGCACTGGCCAATATTCGAACTGTGTATGGGCAGCCTGAATGTGTCCAAGTTAATCAATTGATGTAGATCACAATGGCTTGGTGGGAGGTATTCCCCTGACAAAACTGTGATAGGGAAATTGAGTACATTTTTTTTTCATGCAACCTGGGGTTGCAGAAAAAAAAAATGCTCTGTTTATGGCCGACCTAAGGGTGTTTATTGCAGAAGATTTTTACATGTTTCTTTATATATAGATTTGTAAAAGATTAACTTAACCACTTGACCTCCGAAAGATTTGCCCCCCCCCCCCCCTTCACGACCAGGCCATTTTTTTGCGATACATTTACTTTTAAAGGAGTTTTAAAGGCAGAAGGTTTTTTTTATCTTAATGCATACTATGCATTAAGATAAAAAACCTTCTGTGTGTAGCAGAACCCCAGCACTCCCCTAATTACCTACCTGAGCCCCTTCTTTCTCCAGCGATGTCCACAATTCCCTCAGCCATCCAGGACACTCCTCATGATTGACTGAGACAGAGCAGCGGCGCCATTTGGCTCATGCAGCTGTCAGATTCAGTCAACCAATCAGGGGAGAGAGGTGGCGGGGCCAGGTCGGGGGTCTGTGTCTGACGGGATACACAGAGCTCTGACCCGGCTTGGGTGCCCCCTGTAGCCAGCTTCTGGCCGAGGGGCACACAAAATAGGGAGGGGCTAGGAGCAGCTAAGAGGGACTCGAGAAGAGGAGGATCCAGGCTGCTCTGTGCAAAACCAACTGCACAGAGTGGGTAAGTGTGACATGTTTGTTATTTAAAAAAATAAAAAATAAATAAAAGAGCCTTTACAATCACTTTAACAATTGTGCGGTCATGCAATGCTGTACCCAAGTAAAATGTATGTATTTTTTTCCCACACAAATAGAGCTTTCTTTTGATATTTGATCACCGCCGTTTTTTCTTTTTGGCGCTATAAAAAAAGACCAGAAATGTCTCCAATAAAACATTTTTAAATCAAATTTCTTCATAAATTTAGGCCAATATGTATTCTACTACATATTTTTGGTAAAAAAAATCCCATTAAGCGTATATTGATTGATTTGTTTTGCTCAAAGGTTATAGCTATGGGAAATATACTGGAATTTTTTTTTTATTCTTGTTATGGTGGCAGTCAGCGACTTATAGCTGGACTGCGATATTGTGTGGACAATCTGACACTTCTGATACTTTGTGGGAACCAGTATAACTAATTCAGTGATCGGTGCTAAAAATACGCCCTGTCACTGTACTAATGACACTGGCTGGGAGGGTTAAATTTATGCCTAGCCAGTGTTTTTTTTTGCAGAATGCTCGGCAATGGGAGCAAGGATGTGCTGCTCCAGAAGCAAAAAAAAAAAAGGAGAGCAAGGGTGCTGCAATGCCAGAATGGGCAGCAGGGGTGCAAGCACTCCAGAAAAGGTGTGTGTGTGTGTGTGTGTGTGTGTGTGTGTGTGTGTGTGTGTGTGTGTGTTTTTGGGGGGGGGGTTTAAGAACAAAACAGATCTTTTTAAAACACAAGTGTGAAAAGACGAACACTGGGAGTAGATAGATGAAAGAATAGCAGCAGACAGGTTAAAATGGGCTAAAATTGTGTAGGAGGCTCTTACGACTTTTAGTGCCACTGCAATAAAAGAAATGTATGTAAGTGACCTGCTCCAAGTAAATAAGCATGCTCCTTTGTATTGTACCAGATTGCCTGTTTATAACATCATCCGATTAGAAATCTGAGACTGTTATCTAAAATCTGTTTCCTGTTTTACACCGCCTGATCGTGTGTGTTTATCGTCTCTTGTTCCTGATGTACTCGTACTATACAAACAAAAATATTTTAAGACATGGAGCGAATTCCTTGACCCAGGTTTTTTTTTTTTTTTTCTATTACCGGTAACACAAAAATTAAGGCCACGTGTTTTCTCCACTGGGGAGTGCTTGTTATAGAGGCGCAGCTGCATATAGGAGAATATGGAGTTCAATGAGTGACATATTCCCATGTTCTGCTCTACAAAAAGAGCCAGATGTTGAATGCTAGGTCATCCTCTTCTGTCTGTGCTGTGCAGGATTTAGGGAAGGGATAATAAGCTGCTTGTGTGATTCACAGGGTTGCTGTAGTGAGTCAAAGTACATGGAATGGTCAGTGCAATAAAATGTGGGGATCATTTGTGACACATAAATTTATTTGTACATACATGTCATTTTATAAGATGGCAAAGTGCCCACCATCGTTAATGCTTTCCCTTTGCCTTCCTTGGCAGCAATTTTCCCTGCATTGTCAATATCACATCTAGGCTTATTCAGTCAGGCAATGCAGGTAAGCTAACACCCCTGTCCAATTTCAGCACAAGTGAAATAAAATTTTATATAAAATATTTTAAGGCAAAACTAAAGTATTTTTAATGCAAACACGAACATTGTAAGACAATTTTAAATTGGGTGTAACCCTAAAAAAGCTCCTGTTCCATTATAGCAGATTAAATGCTGTCTAATCTGCCCCTTTCTAAGCTGTAAAAAACCTGGCTGTTCCTGTGTCCCTTTTAGTGTGCTGACCACGGAAATCATGGCAGCTGATCCCTGATTCCCGTGGTCAGTTTAAGCGCCTCTATCATCCAGCTGCTCTCTTCTTTTTCCCCTACCTCCCTGCTTGTCAGCTCCTGTGTGTCCCTCCCCTCTTTGCCCCCTCACCATCGCTATTGGTAGCTGGCAGTGAAAATAAAGACATATAAGACCCCATTCACACCTGAGCGTTTTGTAGCTTGAAGCCTGAAGCTACAAAACCCCGGAGGGTAAAAAATCTATTATTCTCTATGGAGATGGTTCACATCTCCACTCCAAAATGCCTGAAGCTCAAACAAGTTCTGGCACTTTTTTTTTTTTTGGCGGCTTTTTACATTGGTGACCTTTTGACCCGTACGAAATCGGTGCTAAAAACTCGGTTAAAAACACCGCAAAAATTGCGGTAAATTTGTGCGCCTTTCTGCCTGAAAATGCTATGCTCAGGTGTGAATGGGGCCTTACTGCCAGCCCCTCTGTTCTATCGATCTATCCTACACTTTGTAAATGTTTTTCTTTAAAACAATGCCTTTAAATGCCTATCTCATTTGTTCTGGCCAGTCACGTGATCTCCTGTCGCTTTCCTCCCCCATCTAAGGGCTGCAGCGGGAGGGGCTGAGCGGCCAGCACAGTGATCATATGACCTTCCTGGCTGATGTCAGAGGGGGATCTCGGCCCCTCCTGCTGTAGCCCATGGATCAGAGGAGGAGAGAAGCCATAGGTCACGTGACCAGCCATAAAAGATCAGAGATGAGGTATTTACAGGCATCCTGTAGGTCACAGCAGAAGCCAATCATTAGGTCCTGGTGGATGTCCATTTGTTGGAAAGAGAGGCTGGTTGGAACTCTTCTCTCTATGTAAAGCAGGGAAAGAAAATCCTTCACATGCCTAGTAAAAGCACCACACATCTTCTGGTGACCTGGGGGGTTCCTAAAGTAATCTTTTAACCAATTGACCTTTAGAATATTTACCCCCTTCATGGCCGGGCCGTTTTTTGTTATATGGCACTGCATTGCTTTAACTGACCATTGTGCAGTCATGCAATGAAATTGATGTAATTTTTTTCCCTACAAATAGAACTTTCTATTGGCGGTATTTGATCACTCTCATCATAGGCAGAGACTCTCGGAGGTGTTTTGTAACAGGGCCAGCTGGCTGTTAATTTATTTATAGCAACCTCCCCGACAGAAATTTCAGGCTGCGTTTATCTGATGTGTCCGAGAATTTGTCAGGAGTTATCAGGCTGATAACAGAGGAAAGGGTCAGGAGAGAGCCGTGGACTTAGCTCTTTGAAGAGAGATAACAAAATACTGCAGATATATGTGCCCAGCTCAAATTTTATGAATTGGGTTTACTTCCACTTTAAAGCGGAGCTCCACCAAGAAAAAAAAAATCTAAAATGCTGCAAAACAATAAAAATAAAAATACATACCTGAAGTGCCTGTTGCTAGGCAGATCGTCCTAATCTGCCACTTCCTGATCCGCGGTCCGTCTTCTTTCTTCTGCTCCTCGGCTGCCTCCTGTGGAGTGGGGAAGCGGTGTCTTCTGGGACCTTTGTGTGTGTGTGTCCCAGGAGACATCACCCATTCATGTCGCTCCGTGCGGCTGACACATGCGCAGTACGCAATCGGGCAGTGAAGTCACAAGGCTTCACTTCCTGATTCCCTCACCGAGGATGGCGGCTGGGCAGCCGAGACCCGAGCGGTTGCTCGGCTTGGGCTGCCGTCATCGCGAGCACCCTGGACAAGTAAGTCTCATTATTAAAAGTCAGCAGCTACAGTGTTGGTAGCTGCTGACTTTAAATTTTTTTTTTTTTTTTTTTTTTTCAAAACCGGACCTCCGTTTTAAGGTAAAAAAAAAATCTTGCCTTTTACATCCACTTAAAGATAAATTGTGCATGGAATGCATACTTGCAAGTCTGTTGCCACTGCTTTATCCTTATTTTATATTATTTCTATGCCATTTTGTCTAATCTCTGCATTGCTTAAAGGAATGCCTTGAAGGTCAATGAATGCTGACATCTGAGGGACATTATATCCCATTCATATCCCTGGTGCCCTGGGAGGGCAATAAGTCTTATTTCATAGATAGTATTGGCTTTAGTACAGTTCAAGGGGAAAAATAATAATCTTTCATGACTAAGCCTATTCTGACATTTGGTGTTTACAAGTTAAAATACGTATTTTTTGCTAGAAAATTACTTGACCCCCAAACATTATATATATATATATATATATATATATATATATATATATATATATAGCAGAGAATCTAGAGAATAAAATGGTGATTGTTGCAATATTTTATGTCACAAGGTATTTGTGCAGCAGTGTTTTTAAACGCAACTTTTTTGGAAAAATGAACTTTCATAAAGTTAAAAAGTAAAGTTGGCCCAATTTTTTTGTAGAATTTGAAAGATGTTATGCCGAGTAAATAGATATCAAACATGTCATAATTTCACGCACTCGTGGAATGGCGACAAACTACGGTACATGAAAATCTCCATAGGTGACGCCTAAAATTTTTTTTTACGGTTACCAGTAGGGTTGTCCCGATACCACTTTTTTGAGACCGAGTACAAGTACCGATACTTTTTTTCAAGTACTCGCCGATACCGAATATGGATACTTTTTTTTTTAATGTCATGTGACAGTATTTTTTTTTTTTTTTTTTTTTTTTTTTTTAGGGCCCCCCCCCCCTAAAAAAAAAAAAAAAAAAAAGTAAAAAAAATGGTAGTGGATCGTGTGTGTGTGTGTGTGTGTGTGTGTGTTTTTTTATTTTTTTTTATTATTTACTTTACTTTTTTTTTTTTATTGCAAAATTGTTTTTTTTTATTAGCCCTGTTGGGGACCTCTGACATCTCCCCTTTAAGACAGAGAAAGGAACTAGGGACACATATTCCCCAGTCCCTTTCTCAGCTGCACTGGAAATGAATGGACAGGAGACAGAGGCTCCTATCCATTCATAAACTGAAGCATCGTAAACACAGTTTACAATGCTCTGTCATATGAATGGACAGAGTCAGTGATCACTGACTCTGTTCATTCAGAAAAGGTAGGAGCAGGGTTTAGCGGCTCCTACCGCCGCTCTCCATCCTGACAGAGGGGGCGGAGGAGGACACGGAGGGGGGAAGCAGCGGCACGGAGGGGGGACACAGATCACGGAGGGGGAAAGCAGCGGCACGGAGGGGGGGGGGGAGCAAAACAGAGGATGGCAGCGGCACGGAGGGGGGAGGGGGAAGAGGGCGGCAGCGGCACGGAGGGGGGGGGGGAACAGAGGACAGCAGCGGCATGGAGGGGGGGGGGGACAGAGGATGGCAGCGGCACGGGGGGGGGAACAGGACGGCAGCGGCACGGAGGGGGGGGGGGGGGGGGGGGGGGAACAGAGGACGGCAGCGGCACAGAGGGGGGGGGGGGGGGGGGGAACAGAGGACGGCAGCGGCACAGAGGGGGGGGAGGAACAGAGGACGGCAGCGGCACGGAGGGGGGGGGGGGGACAGAGGACGGCAGCGGCACGGAGGGGGTAAACAGAGGACGGCAGCGGCACGGAGGGGGGGACACAGGAGCATGGAAGGAGAGTCGGGTATCGGTAAAGTATTGGAGCATTTTCCCCGAGTACAAGTACTCAGGGAAATGCTTGGTATCGGTCCCGATACCGATACTAGTATCGGTAAGAGCGGCGGGAGGGGGGGGGGATGTCCCCTCCCACTCCTCCGGGATAACAACCGAGTGGCCCTAAAAAAAAAATACTGGGATGATGCCTGCAGCTGCGGGCATCATACCGGTATAACCCCCGAACCCAGAGGATGCAAAGGGAAGGGGTTAGTAAAATTAAGGAGGGAAAACCGTTTATTATTATTATTATTATTATTATTATTATTATTATTATATATATTTTTTATTTTATTTTTTTACTGGATTTATATAGCACCAACAGTTTACACAGCGCTTTACAATATACAATCTACTCCTGATACTGCACCTAAATGAATACCACCACCCCCTGGACCCAGCTATCTTTAAAGTGGCTCTGTCTTGTGTCACCACTTATCAGTGATGACACCCAGTACAGAACTGCAGCCTTCCCTTTTTTTTTATTCTTTCTTCCTTTACATTGTGTCATTGGCAGTTACCAAGCCAGCAGGAATTTAGACCAGTGATAGGCAAATTAGGCGCTGCTAATTGTTCCCTTGAAGACTGTTGCAACCCCCCCACGGCCCATTTAGCAAGGTTTTTTTGCCCATAAAAGAATCTGGAAGTTTAAACAAAGTGCTACGAAGTATTACAGTAAATGTTAGACATTTGGTATATAGGAACCTAGGTACTGGAAACGATGCGATATGGTTCCTGCATGACAGCTTAATGCATAGAACAAAAATTGTTCAATAATCTGCACCAATATCTGAGCCGGGCCTTTGCTGCTTCTAAGTGGTGTATCTGAAGCTTGTTTTCTTAGCAGCTATTAATGAATATTGTATGCATTTATAACCTGACATTAGGTTTGACCAGACTAGGTTA